>NC_141699.1:251195840-252518340 GCF_964263255.1 Lissotriton vulgaris | reverse complement strand
GCGTGGGGAGGCTTCCCGGGCACAACGGAGCCCTGTCTCGGAGCTTTGGCAGTGTGGCAGGCCGGGGGACCGGGCCCAGGGCCGTGGCACCCGACCCGGGGCCCGTCCGGGCCCCTTGACCCAGCCGGGGCTCCCAGGCCCGGAGGCGCAGGGGCAGCCTCCCCGGGCCCTCCGGACCCCGTCCCGGGCACCCTGCCACGCAGCAGGACCCAGGACAGCGACCCGGGATGGGGAGGCCGCCCTCCCCGGGCCCTCAGGGGCCCCCGGCCAGAGCTGCTGAACTCAGCCGAGCGAGGGGAGGCTTCCCGGGCACGACGGCACCCCGTCCTGGTCCTTTGGCTGTGTGGCAGGCCGGTGGACCGGGCCCAGGGCCGTGGCACCCGACCCGGGGCCCGCCCGGGGCCCTGGACCCAGCCTGGGCTCCCAAGCCCGGCGGCGCAGGGAAAGCCTCTCTGGGCCCTCCGGACCCCGTCCCGGGCACCCTGCCACGCAGCAGGACCAAGGACAGCGCCCGGGATGGGGAGGCCGCCCTCCCCTGGACCTCAGGCCTCAGGCCTTCCAGGTAAGCCCGGCAATCTGGTCGCCCCGTTGGAAAGCATTGCGCGCTACTATTGCAAACACATTATCTACCGGACTTGCTCTAGATGGCGCTCCAACATAAGGAATGAACCAACACCTTCCCTACTGGAATCGTGACGAGCTAAAGTCGTCAGCAGCACCGAAGGGGCTAGTTTATCAACACTTTCCCTCCTGTTGCGCGGGTTGGTGTTTGAAAAATAGATTTTATTACGCCTTTAGTTAGTGTGTCCTCTAGATCAAGTTGATCTACTGACTTGCGATGCCAAGGCATCTCGCTGTAAAGGAATGCGATGTCACAGCATGCATTTTCGTTATTCGAATAGATACCCGCCTATAAGAATTAATCTAATTTGGAATGGGACCAGCTCCTACTTTTATCCTGCTAAAGGGGGCTGTACTATCACTAGGTCCCTCCTATGGGTGGGACCAGGAAGGGGGGTGGTTACACCCCCTATCCTTTGTCCGGTCTTCCGCCAGAGCTGGGGCTGGAGAGCCCCAGGAACTGGTTTAGACCGGTGTATGTACAGGGACACCTTGTGTGCCCCAGGCATGTCTCATTCCTTTCAGCCCTGTCCTACCCAATACACAAAATCCTGTCCCAAGGCAGAAACCCCTTTGTCCAGGCCTCCCTCGCTGGAAGGACTCCCAGCAGCAGGAGGTCAGACTTGTGTCTGTGGTGGCAGCATCCATTTTGTGATGCTGAGGCTCGGGTTAACTTTAACCGGGGTTCACAGTTAGGTACATGTTGTGTCCCTCTAAAAGGGTGGAATGCTACCCCTGTCGCCAGAATTGGCGAGGGGGTAGTATTCCAATTCGTATGACACCTTACTCGACATGTTTTGATAATGCTATGCCAAAGTTAGCAATAACCGCGAGGATTATAATGCACTTAAGAGTATATGGTATAGCGTTATCATGGAAACAGCTAAAGGACTTGGTTCCGAAAGCTGTAGACAGGCTCAGCTCATGCCAGAGCACTATCTCACATAATTCCAAGCACTCTGCCTCCAGGATTGTTAAGGCCTGCCATAGGAGTGACTTATAGGAGTATATGTGTCCATTTTAGGTTTAGATATAGGTATACTATATCTAAAGCAAAGGGTGATTACACCACCTTGCCCCAGCTGATTGATCAGCCAGTTGTGTCAGATTTGGAGGGCCAGCCAGGGGTGGCATAATACATGCTGCAGCCCCTGGTAGGCCTTTGCGTTCACGTATGCCCTGGGTACCTATGGTACACTGTACAAGGAGTTACAAGAGTGACCCAATACCAATTGGTAAATGCACCTAAGGTACATGGATGTCAATTTAGAGAGAGAACAGCTAGGCTGTGGGTCTGATTAGCAGGCCCACAGCCAGGGAAAGTCGTAAACCAGTGAAGCAAAAAGCAAAAATCTGGGGTGACGATAGGATTGCAGACCCTACCCTCCTACACACATGTCCTCTTTTACTCCTTGTTCTGGATTGAAATGATTGTATAACGAAAGAGTGTTTATGTGTTCCATGTTACCTGAGGTGTACTAAGTCCATGTTCTGGTTTGTCTAAGCATTGGGAGTTTATGATAACCAATGAGACACTTATTGCTAGTCTGGTAGGGGATTTTTGGGTACTAAGGTGAGTTTTGGCACACCCTAATTCACTGAGGTTCTAAGCCTCTATGCACAGTTCTGTCTGAGCACAGAATCCCTGTGACACGGCGCCCAATCGTTGGTGGTCTTATTGCATGATACTTGAGTAGTACATCGTTCAGTCCTTAACCCCTTCACTGTTGGTTCCGGTTAACGGCGGTGTCGGACAAACCTACCTGTATCCGTATAGGTCCTTTCAAGCTTGAATCTTTCTAAAACAGTTTCATTGAGTTACTACCCAGTTGTGCTACAAAGTTTCCTTTGTACCTTTTTTCTTTCTGTGTCGCTATGGCTGCGGTGGACAGTGCGCAACATAGTCGCATTGCGGTGCGCAATCATTTGCAGACTTATAATGTCCCTGAAGATGGTATGGCCGTGATCTTGGTAGTGAGTGCAGAGGTGGCTTACCCGTATGAGATCTTCTACTCATGGGTGGCTTTCCCGGCTTTGAATGCAAATACTCGTGTGTTCGACACATACACTCCCACGGCTGTGCCAGCAGAATATGCACCATATAGGGCACAGGAGATTCCTATTGATACTTGGCAGCATCGAGTTTGGTTTAATGGCGCCCTACCCATTCATTATCAGCTCCGAGGTAAGGTCCTTTGTCCAGTCCAGACGCAACTTGGCCTGTTTTGGCTGGATTTACGCCTCATCCTCAGCACGGAGCGTGTAACGTAGCTGAGTTAAGACGACTACATGTGGTCGCAATTAGCGTGATTCGGTTGTTAGTGCAATACATTACCCGTAATCTCCTGGGCGGGGCCCCAGGTGGTTCGGCGCTTCCTGCAGGACATGGCGGAATGAAGCTCAGTCCTGTTATGGTCAACGCTGTGATGGGCAAGTGACCCCAAGAAAAGGATGATTTTCCTTTCTAGCTTGCCGAGAAGTTTGACACGTCTCCTAGTGAAAAACACAGGATGCTGACAATTAGCTTACCGAAGGACTTGACCCCCGAAATCGGTGACTGTGAGACCTGAGGTAAGATGTTTGCGGCGGTCTACGCAAGGTGTTACGGCACTCCGTCTATGACTGTCCTGCCGACGGTCTTTAGACATGTTCGGGATGAACACGGACCAGAGGCTGCGGTTGAATTTGGTAGGCGCCTCTGTGGCGCCTTTGATGTGGTTTCCGATCTCATACTTGTGAATGTCAAGAGGAATGCAATGAACTTTCAGGTTGCTAATGCTTTGCAGGCGATTCCCGATGCCGAAAAACCCCGGCAGTTGGCGAGGATTATTGTGGCGGCTTATAAAACCGTGGGCCGCAATAGTAGGGGTCTCAAGCTATTTTCTACTAAAGAGAAAAAACAACCCCAAGGGCAGAGGTCGGAGACCGACGACCAGCCCAAGTCCAAAAAACAAAATTGGCCTAAAAAACAAAAACAGGGAAAACAACATCAACAACAGAAACGGGAGTCTCGTCCAGTGTCTCCATTGCCTGCGCCCACGGAACGTGTTTATGACTTGCGCGATCACGTAATGATAAAATCACCTGATCGTTTTCAGGTTTCTGACCAACGCTCTCCTTGTTCTTTTCAGGAGTCATCGGCCTTTTCGACCGGTGGTGGAGGAGGCGGCAGCGGCGGGGTGTTCAGCAAGGACGTGACCAGCCCCGCCCGAAAGTAGGTAAAGGCAAGCAGGACGAAGAGACCCCAGTTTCAGAAAAAGAAAGTCGTTGCTTTAACAGCACACAGATATGCCACAGATAGTGAGAACCCAGCTTCGGAATCTGACATGGGCTCTGACCTTGCTGGACATACCATAGTGCGAGAGGGCCTGCGTCCACTACTGAAGGTGACAGCGACTGATCGTTATGTTGTTGTGGAGACAGCTGACACCAGAGTAGCTCCCCCTGATAGACTCTATGAAATAGTCTTATTCATTGAAGGTGACATTCAACGTACTATAGAAGGGGTATTTTGGGAGAATCTTACGACTACCTATGACATTTTGTTAGCGGAGGCTGACTGGCCCCCACCTTTTGTGCTCGCAGCTCCGAGAGGGGAGGAGGTAATCCTCCCTAGTTTCGTGCACACGGTCTTGAAGGGGCATGCACTGAATTTTGCAGAAGAGTGGGCTAAGGCCCTTGTGCCGGCTCTGTATCGTATACACTGTGGATGGGAAAAATTTTCCTTACACCAGGAAATTCCTTTGCGATCTATGCCACAGCCTCAACCTCAATATCCCAAAAAGCTGGAAGCAAAGGCTTTCATTGCGGAAATTTTTGAACAATTGAAATATCAGGGTGTTATTGAAACTTGTGTGTCACCAATGAATAACCCTCTTTTTACTGTAATCAAGCCTGACGGTTCATATCGTTTGGTATTGGATTACCGGCATTTAAACTCGCATTGCCATACCTGTGCAGTACAGATTACTCACGGCTCTGCTTTAGTGGATAGTCTTGTGCGTAAGAGATTTAAAACCACGCTTGACATTTCCAACGGTTTTTATGCCCACCATTTGGATGGTCTTAGTTCCCATTGGACCTCCTTTACTTGCGGCGGTGTCCATAAAACATTTCAAACGTTTACCGATGGGCTACAAGAATAGTCCTGGAGTGTTTGCTGCCCGCATAGTATCTCTCTTAGAGAGAGTTGACCCAGATGCTTGTTCATATGTGGATGACATTTATCTCACCTCACGGATGATGAACTGTGGGAGCATCTCTGTCGAGCTGACCGCTTAATTTGTAGCTTTGCGGACTTCGGTTACAAATTTAACTTTACAAAATCGCAAATTGCAGAGTACACAGTGTTGTTCCTGGGCTACGAGCTCAACAATGAAGGTCGAGGATTAGCTCCTCACTTCTTGGAGAAATGCGCACAATTGCGCGCTCCGACAACTCTGAAAAAATTACAGTCTTTGCTGGGATTTTTAAATTTAGGGAGAACATACATACCTGAATATGCCCAGCGTATCAAGTCCTTGTATGCTTTGATACAACCAAATTTTACAAAATCAAACTGGCTGCCTGAGCACTCGGCCTTACTGCAATCTTTGCAGGCTGATCTGCTCGCTTCTAAATACTTATTGACTCGTGATAATCAAACAAACCTGGTGATAAGAATGATCCCTGGGACGGTGGGTTTCACATATCTTACTTTTAACAAAGGAGATACAGTACCTATTGCTTACAAGTCACACTTGTACACTTTGGCTGAAATGCGATTTTCCACTGTGGAGAAAGTTTTGACGGCTGTGGGGATGGCGATTCTAAAGGAACGTGCTCTGTCACAGGGAAAACGCATGTTGGTTGTTACCCCGTGTCCTGCTTTGGAAGCAGTTACGAAAGCCAGTGTACCAAATTCTAAAGCTTTGCACCCTCGGTGAATACAATGGGCTGCATTATTGACGTCTCCGGATGTCAGGTTCATTTTTGATGCCTCCTTACGGTCGCAGGAGTTTTTGCAATATGAGTTTGTTCATCCTGCACCTTTGGCTATGTGGCCTTTGGAGGATTTCCTTTGCATCATATACACTGATGGTTCGACGCAGGTTGCGCATGGTTCTAAACACGCCCACATTTCCGCTTGCGCCATTGTGGTAGGTGCCATGGTGAACGATGAGTTCAAGTGCAGAGTCGTGCACACGCAGACTCTATGGGACTGCACCGCACAATTGGCAGAGCTTTGTGCTCTGATGCTTGCATTAGAGTACACTGATCCTAGTGTGACAACACTTATCGTAAGTGATTCTTACTACTGTGTCCAGTCTTACAATGAGAACTTGTTCTTTTGGATTCAGAATGATTTTCGTGATTCCAAGGGTAGCACAATAAAACATAAAATGATCTGGGTCCGAGTGTCTGAACTTAAAGAGTAGTTGCCACTCGTGTTTGTAATTCATACTCTCGGTCACCAGCGCGTTGGAGTCCACGCTGTTGGCAACTCGCTTGCTGATGAAGCAGCGAAATCAGCAGTATCGACATATTTAGTTGCAGCAGTCACGCGGTCCGAAAGTAATATTGGTGATGAGATCTTGGCGGCTGTTGCTGCCACTGAGAAGGGTGGTAAATATCCTACGGGGTTCCCTTCGAAGTACACATACCACTTAAGTCCCAATAAGGTTCCTTATGTGAAAATTCCTGAAGTTGGGGAGAGATTGATTCCCAACTCGGATCGCAGGCATACTCTGATCACAGCGACCCATGAGGGTGTTGCGTCTGCGCATGCAGGCGTTTCAGCCACTGTGTCTCAGTTACAACAACGTTTTTGGTGGCTGGGACTGTACAAACAGACGCGTGACTATGTCCTTCAATGTGACATTTGCCAGCAGATTAAGCCTTCAACTGCTATGCGTCCGCCCCAAACACAGTTGTTCATTTCTAATAAGCCATTAGGTTGTGTTTATTTAGATCACTGCGGTCCTTTTTCTTCTGATACTGCGTATAAGTACATCTTAGTAGCAGTTGATTCATGCACACGCTTTGTATGGGTCTGGCCTCATCGCAGCGCTGATTCACGGACTGTCATCAGGGATTTGCGTGTCTTTGTAGGGATTTTTGCCTGTGGTACCTTCCATTCGGATCAGGGTCCTGCTTTCGCCTCTAAGGTGTATAGAGATGCCATGGCTTCGATGGGGGTCCAAGTCAAGTTTTCGTCTTCATACCGACCTGAGGGTAATAGCGTTGTGGAACGAATGAACCGTGACTTAAAGCAATCACTGACAGGAACTGGCTGGCCCATCTCAATGGCGTGCAGCGTGCTCTTAATAATCTCCCTAGAAGGTCTCTGGGTGGGTGGACCCCATACAAAATGCTCTTTGGTATCAAGATGTATGTCCCGAACCTTGGCGGTCTGGACACAGTTGGTTCGGCTGCCTCCTTTGACGTAGATGAACATTGCAATGTTTTACAGACTCTACAAGAGACGAGAGACAGTCTTGCAAAGGAACATTTGCCCTCCACCTCGGATGATGTGTTGAAGATCCCGGTAGTTGGCTGCCTACCCCAAGTTGGAGAACTGGTTCGGGAGAAGATCGATAACAAAAAGTCATTTGGTCCCTCATACCGTGCTACGGTTCCCGTACTTGGAGTGAAGGGCACAATAACAGTCATTTTACCACCACTTCCAGATCGTAAAGAAAACAGGTATATCTCCATTGACAATGTCAAAATACACAGAGTGGCCGATTCTTCTTAGTATGACACCGGCAGTCTCATGTGCTTCGATAATGAGAAATTCTGTATTGGCCTCAGCTTCTGATCGTGCACCGGAGGTGGCCCTTGAGATGCCTGCAGTTTCAAGTCCTTTATTGAGTGCTTTGCCTGGTACTCGCCTTGATAATACAGACTACACCTACCCAACTGACTTATCGATGCCTGATTTGCAAACTCGTTTAGCCACAGAAAACAGATTTTCATTTGACACTATTTCACATACTTCAGGAAAGCCCACAAGGCTGAGATCCTACGTGACTTTGTTTAAAAAAAATTTGGGGATTCCCCCTTGGACTTACATTTGGCTGGGGCTTTTTGCTCTTTATCTTTTTATGTCAATTGGTTTTGTGTTTTATTTTTTTCAATTTATCAATGGACATTATGTCGAGGAGAGAACATGCATTAGACATCTGAATGGAACATTGGCTCCCCACTCCTCATCACATTCAGCCCACAGATTGAAAAGAGACTTGGCCTTTGTTAACATCACCGCGTGGCCTGTCCTGGATGGAATAGTCTGGGATGCAGTTAAATTTCAAATCCATGGCCTGACTGAAGTTGTTAATGTTCCTATTGTACTTAGAGTTAACATGGGGGATGTGGTTCAACAAAACATACGTTCTGATGATTGGGATGTTCAGGCCGTGATTTGTTTTGCTTCCAACATTTTGGCAATCACTTCTTACATAAAACTAATTCTAGGAGAAGTACTGTGAATTATACCCAGTGGGAACAATGCCCAGCTCCTTTAAGAGGCAGCTCGAATACATTTTTGAAAAAGTAAACACATTTTACTGACTTTAATCAGTCCAATCCCGCTTCATTTTATTTTAACATTACAGATAAATCCATGTCCAAAGTTAGACTTACCGATACTAAGTCCTTTCTAGACCAGCTAGCGGTTGGTGGCTACGAGTTGTGGCAGGAAACAATTGACCTTAAATTAGTTTGGGGTTCTAAAAGTTGGCAGGTACGAGGCACTGAAGCTTTACACCGTGCATGTCTCATCCCAAATAATATGTTGTTTTGAATTCTACTATCTCACAGACAACATGCTTTGGATTGGCTACTTCAAAAAAATTAAATGCTCCTTCCTTCCCAGATTTGGAAGAATATTCGGGTTGGGAGAATTCAACTAAGTTTTCAATTAGAGAGTTGCAGGATCTTTTGCTAAATTCATCCTTTAACATATCCAGTTTGGATCCCAAGGGTTGGTTGATGTGGCACAGGAGTGCAGATTCGTGCCAACATCGTTTTTTGGGCCTGGCTGAGGGTTTTACACAGGTCATAGTAGATCCCCGTTTTGAAAGTGACCATTCTGTAACCACTTATTCAGTAGGCAAATTGTGTCAAAATTGGCTCAAACACTCTACATTGGAGTCAGTAAAATTGCATTTGTCTAAACTGACTGACAAGGTTAACTTGAATGACTTCATAAAGAGCCCGGGTAAAGGTAGATCTAAAAGATGGATCTATGCTGTTTATAATGAACTCTGTAAAACATCACAGATTGAAGCGGCTACCCGCCTTAGGGCTATTGATCAAGCTAATGTGGAAAAAGTGCTTGCAGTAGTAGATAACAGCATTAACACCCTTTCTTCCCGCATTTACACAATTTGATAATATTGTGTCATCTGTTGTTGAAATTGTACAGGATGAAGTGTCTTTTTTGTACCATGGTCAAAATCAATTGCATTCTATTATGCAGTTTGCATGGACCTTGCAGACACTGAAAAACGGAAAGTGCCTTGGAATTACATTAATGTCTCATCTCTGTTTACCCCTTTTAATTTGACTGAAAAACAATGTTTGCTTTCGATGAGAGATGCTTCTTTTTCCATGTTACTCATTGAACGCTTGGAGTCTTTGCCCTTTTCAGTGGCAGAGGCCACTGCTGCAACGTGACTTATCCACGGGTTAATAACTTTACCTTTTGCGCTTTTCCAGTTTACAAATTGCATGAAATATTTTGCCATTGGTAGATACGAGCCACATGGTAGCTCCTATTTACATGAAGCCTGGTCACTCCCTTTCACTTACGGTGCCTTAGGGATGGAAAGGAGGTTTATCTGAAAAGGGAGGAGTGTACGGAAACACCAGATCACTCATTAATGTGTAGACACATACAATTGCGTGGCTCTTGTAATCAGGAATGCCCTAATTTAGCATGTGTTTTTAAAGGTATACCTGTGCCCGCTTTTGTCCCGACTTTTACTTTATTAGCAAACGGGAGTTATTTACTTTAAAATAATGAAGATTGCTGTGGGTTATTGAAAGCATTGCTTATGTTGTTACAGTCAGTGAGCGTGTGGTTTGCTGTAAAAATGTGTTGTATCCACCCACGCATGGGAACCTGGATGTTTCCATCTGGCCGAGAATTCCGACCTTGAAGTCAGAGTTCAATTAGATGAGCAGAAAGAAGTTGCCCTGACATCTGCTCGCGAAACATTTGTCCTTCACGTAGCTACCACCCGCACAGAAGGGCATGCTTTATTAAATACTGACCTTCCTTTACATTTCGGTGAGCTGATTCATACAATCAGCAACATCATACAATCTTTAACGCGTCCTCCACTTCGGGGCTGGCTCATATTTTTAAAGTAGTGAGCAGTGGTCTAGTGACTTCTTTCCAAAAGATATTTGGAGTAATTCCTGCTTTCTTCCATTCGATCTTTTCCAGCCTATTTGGCGGATTTCCCATTTTACTGGCGCTGGCTGCGGGCTTTTTGTTGCTATTTTGTTTTATTTACAATCAACAGAAGAGTGCCCACACAGGGATAGTAGTGTCCAGCACAGAAAAGAAAAGAGGAGTCAAATCAACCTGAATAGGAATTTCTCAGGGATTTCTTGGAAGCCCTCACTCACCACCCTGGGTGGTGACATGCTTCATCATCGGGCCCACCAGGAGAAGCTGAATGCCTCCCTGGTGTGCTGCAACGCAAGGTTACTGCGGAGCAGGATTTTTTTGTGACAAAGTGTATGAAAAAGTGAGTTAAAAAAATTCCAAACAGCTTTACCACACAAAAAACTTTATTCCGTGGTTAGCTGGGTATTGGTTAAAAGATATGTGCAGGGAAATATGCCAACTAATGTGTTGGGTGTTTTCCCCTTTTAAATTACAACGGGGTCAACATGTTTCTGCCCTTTAAGTGTATGGATATTACTGGGCATTCGTCAGGACCATGTAATTGTGTACCTCGGTGGTGTAGGCGCGCTAAGGCCCACCCTAGCCAGAGGACGTGACAGTTAAAAACAGAATTATGTGTCAAAATAAGGTGCAAAAAAACAAACCAGAAAAAGGGGTTCGAACAATTTTGATGAACCTGTGGTCTGAAAGAAATGACAAACACACACGAAAAGACAATACATACAATGTTAATGAATGGACTGGAGCGTCTTTTTGCTAACACTGATTTCAAAGTTCTGTGCTTGGACTAAGGTGGAAAAACGTGTGCCCGGGGTGAAAAATAGAGATATTTTAAGCCTGAAGCGGTGGAGGCCAGGCTGGCTCAGGGCATACAGTTAATAAGCAAAAAGGAAGATCGCAAAGCAGACATCATGCCATTCGTGCTGGTGCGATCAATGCGCCCAAATGGAGGGCTGGTGTATATGTTGGACCCTAGCGGTTCAACCATTTTTTAACAAATAAATGAATTTAAAAGGAATAAAAATGGCGAGTTTCTCACTTGTGTATTAAAAGATCCACACTTCATGGGTCTCGGGAGGGGGGTGGTGGCGACAATGGCACACCCTACAGAGGTAAATAGAGGAACACAACAACTACTTAGCGATTGGAATGATATGAAGGTTACTTAGCTTGGTGTGGGCCAGGAAGGTGCCTGATGGTAAAATCAGAAAGATTCTTACGCCCGCAACGCCAAACACCCGCTAGGCACCTAGTGCTCTCCTCGAACCGGACCCGTGGATGGATGTCCGGAGATCGAATGACATTGAAATACTTTCTCCATGGTAAAGCGCGCGGTGGAGGGCGTCGCTTACAGCGGAGGTAGGTGTGCCTGGGGGTGTGTGTATGCCCAATCACAGTAGAGGACAGAAGCGAGGCTTGGGATGCAAGCCCTCGCGTTGTTGTGGGGAATGACATAACGCATGCGCCTTGGTAGCCCAACAGGGTGATGGGTCAGACCGAGGCTGGTGATGCAAACATTTGCGTTGTCATGGTGAGTGATTAGGTCATTCCTTATGGTGACAGGAGGCTCGTTCGTCAGGTGACGAAGAGTCTGATGGAATCGAAAGGTAAAGTGAACAGTTGTATTTCCGATTCCAGATGGACAGAGCAGGAGAAAAGGAGCAGGAACAGCGAGACCAGAACTCTAGTAGCAGTAAGAGGAATAGTTCACATAAGTGAAAGTGAGCAAAGGATCATTGGGTCTGGTGAAACTTAAAGGCTGAGGCAGGCTTACCGCTTAAGAACAGAGGACCAAGGAATCTGGTCATTAAGCCCATTGATATGGGTCCCCAGTCTATACACCCAACGTTGCTCTTTTTCGAAGAGAATATTAGTGGTATTTCTCTCCGAGGTGACTTGCTCGATTATTGTCCACCGCAGATCATTGGGCGTGTGATGTTGTTGAAGAAAATGTTCACTCATTTTAGTTGCTGACTTTTGACACCTGATGTTACTGCGGTGCTCGCAAATCCTTTGTTTAATTTTGCGAGTTGTCATCCCTATGTACCTCTTATGGCAGGGACATGTTACCATGTAGACGACATTGGTCGAATTGCAATTAGTATGGCTCTTCTGTGTCCATATCTTTCCTGTTTCGAGTGAAAGTTGTTTCGTATACGTGGTAAGATGGCATACGCTACAGTTGGCACAAGGGAAGTGTCCTGTCACGGGGGGCACGCCCCATGCATCTGTGATCGACCTTATAGTTCCAGAGGCAGAGGTATCGGCCTTCGGTCGTGTGTGAACCAGAGAGTCTTTTAGGCTTGTGCCTTTTTTGAAAGAGAAAAGGGGTTTTTCCCAGGTTCTTTTGTTGCTGTTTAGGATTCTCCAATGTTTGTTCACTGATTTTTTCATTGCATCCGAAATGGAGCTGTAGGTGGTCACGCAGGTTAGCGGTATTAAAGATGGTTCCCTGATGCTTTCTTCCAGCAAGGCCTCTCGTGGTTGGTTTCTGGCACGTTTATTCCCTTTTTCCAAAATCTTTTTGGGGTAGCCTCGTGTTTGTAGTCTTTTGGTAAGGTCAGAGGCTTGGGATTTATAGTCCTTGATGTCTGTGCAGTTTCTCCGTATTCGGAGATATTGGCCGTACGGCAGATTTTCCCTTAAAGGTCTTGGGTGAAAGCTTGAGAAGTCTAGGAGGTTATTTTTAGCCGTGGGTTTGTAGTAGGTAGTTGTTTTCAAAACTGTCCCACTTACAGTGATGTTGACATCAAGAAAAACGACTGTTTCCTTGCTGAAGTGATTGGTAAACTTGAGATAAGGATCTCGAGTGTTTATCCAAGTCAGGAATGTTTTTAGATTATCCTCTCCACCTTTCCAGATTAGCAGTATATCATCAATATACCTTTTCCATAGGTAATTGAAGAATGAAAAGGGTTGTCAGTGGGCAGGATATTTTTCACTTCTCAGTCATAGACATAGAGTCCAGCTATACTGGGAGCAAGAGTACTGCCCATTGATGTTCCAGTACTTTGCAAGTATAGCTCACCTTGGTATTCGAAATAATTTTCCTTAAGGGCCATTGTGGCACATTGGACTATAAACTCCTTCGGAGTTACATAGTTCCACTCAATGGAGTCTAGAGCTCTTTCCATGACCTTGAGGGTGTCATCTTGAGGAATGCTCATATATAGACTCTCTATATCGAGTGTGACTAGAATGATAGAGTTTTCTGAAAAAGTAACTTGTCCAAGGAGTTGTAAAAGGTTGTTGGTGTCCCTCAGGTACGTTTGGGTGTTTTGTACCAATGGCTTGAGGTAGAAATCACAGAAAGGTGAAAGAGGTTCAAGGACCGAGCCAATGCCGGAAACGATTGGTCTTCCAGGTGGTGGGTTGATGTTTTTATGGGTTTTTGGTAAGGTGTAGAAGTAGGGGATAGTGCTTCCACTTCCAGTGAGGAACGCTGCTTCATGTTTCGAAATCTGGTCATTTTCCTCTGCCTCCTTGACAAGGTTGTGGATGCGTTCCTTCAATTCCGGTGTAGGGTCTGCAGTAAGCCGTTTATAGTTGACTCTGTTGTCCAATAAAGTACGACATGCTTTGTCGTAGTCAGGAGTGTTTTGTATCACTATCCCTCCTCATTTGTCCGCTGGCTTGATTGTTATGCTTTTGTCCTTTTTCAGTTTGTCTAATGCTTGGAATTCTGCCGCTGAGAAGTTTTTGAACGTGGTTGGTAATGGTAGCGATTCCATGTCATTATACCCCGCCTGTTCAAAGGCCGTTATCTCTGCCGGGATACTGTGAGGAGGTGGGACAAATGTCGATTTAAGTCTGAAGTTAGTATCATAAGCAGGGGGTTCGTTGTCAGCTTCTGTTCTGGCTTCAAAAAAGGCTTTCAACTTGAGCTTTCGGAAAAATTCGGCTAGCTCACAGTGGAGTTTGAATTTGTCCGATCTGGCTGTTGGGACAAAACCCAATCCTCTTTCTAGGACTTTTTCTTCCATTGGACTTAGAGTTTTGTTAGACAGATTTGTGATTAGACTCCTTGACCACTGGTACTCGGTGTCACTGTCTTGCTGCTCGTGTGGTCGCCCACCCGGTCCTCTGTTTGCCAGGTCGCTCGTGGGTTTTGGTTGTTGCCTCTTCTCCTTCCCCTTCCCCTCCCGCCTCTCTCTAAAAAAGGCATCTGGTGTTGATGGTGTTGGGGGTAATGGGGCTGCATGTAGGGATTCCATCCCATTAGGGGAAATGGAGGATGTTGAGGGTACATGAAGGGAGGTGGACCGTTTCCTGAGGATCCAAACTGTGCCCAACCAGGTGGTTGGTTGTGAAAGTTGGGTCGACCCCTACCACCTCTGCGTCCTCTCTGTTTGTGAGAGTGGTTGCTAGAATTGCTGCTATTTGAGGAGTTGCTGTCAGTATCGTCTGACTTGTTGGAGTCCCTCCGAGGTGGGATGTAGTCAGGTTCCGAGTAAGGGTAAACCGTCTTGAACTCAAATTTTTTTAGATCTTTTTGGAATTTTGTTATTTTAGATTGCATGAGAGATTCTTTATATTCTGTCATCTCTTTATTGATTTCCTCCAGCTTCTTTTTATAACCAGTAATAGTGGCTTTAAATTGTGATTCAGTTTGCTGGATTTCAACCATAAGTGCTTCAGATAAGCGAAGAGCTGTCTTAATGATGAGCACGAGCCAATCGCGGGTGCAATGCCAGGCTATCATCGCCCATTCCTTCCGAAATGTGGCATCGTTAAGGAATATGCGTGGGGCATTGGTTACTATTAGTCCCTTTGGTGCAGTATTGGATGATAAGTAATGTTTTAAAATGGTGCCATGAAGAATAGTTCTGATACGGTCTCGTTTCTGCTCCGTGAGTTTCTCCCATTCAGCTGTATGTATTATTGCTATTTTGTTTTATTCAAAATGGATGCCCGTCCTGTGTTCGCAGACGAGCTGGCGCAGTTAGCACTGTTTCGCAACAGGATGCTTGAATACTATGTTGCGCTGCCCCTTGCCACCTTAAGTCCATCGTATGGATTATCGTTTCGATTTTCCTATTACACCTGTGTCCAGCCTGTGTTTCATTTCCTGAGCTGTGATTTTGACTGGGCCCTGGATTTGTGTCTCTGCAATTTGGTGTCTCCTGAAGTGGATTTTAATCATCTCATTAGTCCCTTAGTTACTCATGAATTGCTTTGTTCTGACGGAGGGATTATGGCCTTTGCAGCGATGCATGGAGTTCTGGGTCGTTGGAATATATTTGCAGCGGCGCAAGATTTCTTGGCACACAGCTTCATTGAGAACCCACCGAGTTGTCCTCTGATGGTACTAGAGGCTCCGGTAATTGAAGAGCATGTATGTTCTTTCTCACTATTGAGATGGATGGCTGAGTTATTTTTGGATGATAACAGTGACTTCCTTTTGGAAGCGGTTGCTGCTTATTTCGCATACTCAGTTTTAGGCGGACTCCTATTGAGGCGTTTGATGTCATGATTTTTTCTCTCTCTCAAAAAATATTTCCAGAATTCTGATGGACATTTTTTTATATCAGACCTATTGATAACAGTGGACATTACATTGTCAAGCTGGTGAGATTTTGGATTTTTGGGCGAACTAAATTATTTTTCCTCACCTACTCGATTTCGAACTGAATATTTTACTGAACTCTGCTTTCAACATTGAGGGCCCGATGTAGGTAATCCCAGATTACCGATTCTTAAATATCGAATCATACCAATTCGGTATTTAAGAACAGGCAATTGGGATGTAGGTAAAAAATTACCGAATCGGTAAGTTTGGGTAATTACCGAATCAGTATTTACCGATTTGGTAATTGCCATTCATTCCTATGGGCCTCCAGGCCCATAGGAATGAATGTCAATTACCGAATCAGTAAATACCGATTCGGTAAAATTGGGAAACATTGAAGGGTGGCACGGTGTCACTTTGAAACCATGTTGCACCCCTCAATTGTGTATGGGTGTACATGTTGCAGACATACATGCCCTAAGGGCATGTATGTCTGCAACATGTTACTGTTGGAAAAGCAAAAAAATGCTTTTTCAGAGGTTTTCATTATTTACCACCAACTTGTGGTTGGTGGTAAATAACGAATCCTAAGATGGGAAAATCACTCATTTGAGTGCTCCCTACATATCAGGATTCAGTAATTTACAGAATCGGTATTTAAGATTTCGGTATTTTACCGATTCTTTAAATTACCGATTCGGTAAAATACCGAATCCTTAAAAAATGCCACCTACATGTGGAAAGCCCAATACCGGTCGGTAACGGACCAAATTCGGTAATTTTGGCCGTTACCGACTGGTATTTGGCTACCTACATCGGGCCCTGAGTCCTTTATCTTATCTTATCTTATCTTATCTGATACGTGCTCGGATCAAGGGAGAGTGTCATAAAGATATATATAACCTGTATGCTGTGTTAAGTTAGCATGAGCTTTTTAGGAGTTTAAACACCATTTTACCTTTCTGCTGCTTTTGCACACGACACATAGCTGTTGCTTTAGCTTTGAGCCTAGTAGAATGTTTTTGATTCATGCGAGAATAATATGTTGTTACACTTATATCAGCCTTGCTTGGCGAGCTGTGTCTGTACAGTGAGTGCAGAAACCTTCAAGGATATCTCAACACAGTGGTTTTTGTGAGCACTGATCTTCGCACGTTCCTAGACATAACATACATGCAGCTGCAGCCAAGTTCTGGCTTTAGACGCATTTTATATTGCTTTACACAAGAGCATACAAACACACTTGATGGTGCTTCGCATGCAGAGAGCTGGTGGCTGATGATGTGATCCCTTACCACTAGATATGGGCCGCTCTGCTAAAACCTAAGAGACCTTCTTAGATATAATATAATATACTAGCTAGGGAGGGTGAGAATTAGGTTTTGTTAAACCCTATTCATTTTAACATAATACCATGCTTTCACCGTTTGTATTCTATGGACTAGTGAGTATGCTGATTACTTTTTTCTTATAATATGTTTGCTTGTATTAGCTAAGATACTGCGTTTGAGAACACTGCATTAGTGAATAAACATTTCAAATATGCACATGTCCTCTTTTACTCCTTGTTCTGGATTGAAATGATTGTATAACGAAAGAGTGTTCATTGGGTACTAAGGTGAGTTTTGGCACACCCTAATTCACTGAGGTTCCATGCCTCTATGCACAGTTCTGTCTGAGCACGGAATCCCTGCGACAATCTAAAAATAATTTAGGATGTTAAAAACCAGGCCGAATTAAAAAAGAAATTCACACCAAATCGAATAGCCAATTGTTAATGTGTCCTGTGTTGTAGACAAAACAATTCTGTTCCCAGCAACCGCAGACAACAATCCCAAAGGTGCACTTCAGAGCAGGCATATGGAGTAAGTGTGTCCCATCCAACCCCCACAGCAGCCACTGAAGGAGTCACCACACCCAGCAGAGAATGCAGAACCAGAGCCAAGCTCCAATTCATTAGGAGCAAAAGCTTTCCAGGAAGGCTCGTAGAATGTGTTTAGAAGCAACGACAAACGCAGGGGACATCGGTAAAAAGGGGCCTATAGGGGGTCCTCCAGTACCTCTTTTTCCAGAGGTCGAACCAGTTACATTCCTAGGCATAGGTCCAAATCAAAGTCGAAAGTGCACTGCAGACAGCGGAATACGGGCTGAATGCAGTGAAGCAACATAGGCAGAAAAGACAAGAACCAATGGTCATTCAGTTCCTGAAGTTAAGGTGTGCCAGAGCATTGTACCATGCGTTCATGGAACAGAAGCACATGTGGTAGTGCCAGCTCCATTCAGTCTTGAAATGGGGCATCCATTGCAGAGCAGGCAAATTAAAATCACAGCCCGACAATCAGAAAATGGACCAGCAGAAGACCTTCAAAGACGTTTTCAAGTATGAAATGAATAAATAATGGAATGACTCAGAAGAGTTGTCTGGAAGGTGCAAACCAAACCAGAGAAGCGCTTCTCCCTTAGTATGAGATGTTAAAAATGTAGTGCACCAATTCTCCAAAATGTTGTGGGAAATCATTGCGGAGCAGCGATTGTATTCAGAAGAAGACCTTGCCACTTGAAGATCAAACATCTCCTTTGCAGATGTTAAGGCCCCATCTTTCTGAAACAATAAGACTTTCAGTCTGCTCAAGGTGAGGCTCAAGGGGGCAGAGCCTAGCCATGCAGCGAAATGGCCGCTCGATAGAGAGGCTGAGCCAGCTGAACTCAACATTCAGCATAATCCTTGGCCTGTTGGCCCCTAATGGCAAGTTATTCCGTGTGTCTAGCCGTGGGGATGAGCTGCACACTAGTGCCATCCAGAAGGGGTGAGTCCGAGTCAGACTACAGCCAGTGTGGGAAGCAGCCGCTGAGACCCTGAGAGCCGTGCAGTGTCATATTGTGTGGCCGAGAGCCGTGGCTGCCACTGTTACCTGCTGAGGTGAGATGACGAGTGAAGGGTGAGCGCCCCTGAATCCTGTCTCCTGCTGTGGCCAAAGGCTGCGGTGGTCTTGACCCGGAGGAGTGTGCTTGGTGACATGAGGTTCGGATCTATCTGTCCAGCCTGGGTGGTGCAGCTTAGGTGGAGACTGAATGATACGCGTTGGGCGGGTGCCGCCACTGGGGTGCCTGCCTACATTGGTGCAGAGGCGGCCCCTGAGGGCCTGGATTGTGGAGGTGCCGCAATTATCGCGCTGAATAATTAAGCTTTTCCACTTCCCCCGGCATTGCTTAGTGCTGAGTGGTGGGGGTCATCTCTGTATCTGCATGCAGCCGTAGCTGGGGTGCAGTGAGCCAGGCAGGTGAGGACTGTTTGAAGACAGGAGGTGAGGAGTGTGCGTGCGGGACCAGGCTAATTGGACACTGTGAGGCCGAGGTGAAAACAGGTGCTGCGCGCAGTGCGCCAGACTCCCTGGTTTGCTGTGGGGGCTGTCCACCCAGATGCAGCCTGTGAAGCCCTTAACTGTTTAAATAGAATGCACCCTCATGTTGGAGGCCCCCGCTTTGGCCCCCGACACTACCTATCGGAGAGCTGTGGCCTGCATGCTGCATATTTATTGGACTGCTGACTGTTAAGGTGGGGGAGAGGGCCCGGTGTGGGGATCAGCTCGGGTCTGCCTGGTAGGCCTGGAATTGTCCCATTTGGACATTGGCCTTGAATTCCTAGAGCTCTGTGATTTCTCCCTATCCCACCTGTCAAGAATATACCTTTGGAGCAAAGAGGAAGGTCATCATTGCCCATCTTGTCTGGGTGGAGAACCCATCCCCTTGTATAACAGAGGGCCTAGTAATCATCATTTGCTCCAAGTGTCCCCACTGCTGGGTCCAAGGTATAGCAGCTCAGAACTGACATACTTCGGGGGTGTGAGGAAACACAGCAGACCACTGCTGGCCGGGACCAAATTAGTTGGGCAATAGAACTCCGACTGCTTCGCGGCGGACTCTGGTGCTGCCCTTTGGTAATACAACAGTATACCTTGACACTTTCAGCCCAAGATGGGCAAACATGACACAGGCCAGTCTAAACTTTCCTCTGAAAGGAAGAGCGCCTGCCCGACTGGGATAGATCTCCTATGGGGGTCGCCCTGGGACCTCTTCATGAAAGAGGCGGGCCAGGACAACAACATCAAATCGATATTAGCAGAAGTTAAATCAAGCCTCAAGACAATTGACACCAAGCTGGATTTTATGGCGCGACACCTCAATAAAATCAACAAACTTGTTGATAAACATGAAGGTCGCATAGACCACTTGGAAACTAGAGTCTGACATAGATGACATCCGAGCTACAACAAGGGAACAGCTGCTGAGGATGGACAAAGTCCTTGCCATTATTAACGCTAAGAACGAGGACTTAGAAGCCCATCCGAGGGATAATAACCTCCGTATCCTTGGTGTGTTGGAGTCCTCTGCAATAGACAACATGGAGAACTACATCACAAATATGCTAAATGACCTTTTTCATGAGGCTCTCTCTCTGATGTTTGTTGTCGAGGGGGCACACCTAAGTTTGGGTTTTGCTGTGAGAGGGGTCGGTGTCAGTTTCGCAATGGGTTACTGTTCTCCCCATTGAAACACACCTACACTATAAGGCAGGCTACGCTTCTGTTCTTCTGGTCTTTCCCTCCCCTTCCCTCCCCATCACATTGGCGAGAGCACCACTTATTTCCCTAGCTCCATTTCTTGACAGGGAATCTGACAACTACTACACTATACGAGCACCCTACACATGCACTCATACCACTTGGCTCTACCCAACAGGCCAACACCGTTGTATTGCTACATGACTACAGGTATTAAATGCCTGACCAGGAATTTACATGCACTAAATGATGCCAGGAAGGCCCGTCTTGTTCACACCTACCTCACAAGACACCAGATTGATATATGATTTTTACAGGAGCTTCATCTGACCTCCTCCACGGCATCCCATCTGCATGCACGGTGGTGCAGGAAATACATATATCCTTTTAATCCAATTTTGCTCACGGCACAGCTATACTAATTCACAAAACATACCATGGAAATTCACACAAGTCAAGCCAGTACCCTCCACCAACTCCAATCATACTAGCTTGCATATATGGACCCAACACTGACTGCCCTGAGTTCTTCAGTGAGGTATGATGACATATTGTCACTCTAGGAACGGGGGCTATAATATGGGGGTGGAGACTTCAATGTTATCTTGGATCCGAATATGGATAGGTCTAGCGCCTCTTGCCACCCACACCCTAATGCCGCAGCACAGCTTCACGCATTAATACAAGACCAGGACCAGACTGATGCTTGGCATTTTCACACAAAACATGTAGGGAAGGTATATGCATCACATCAGCTACAGGTATCTGGTCACGCATTAAATACTGGCTAATCACTAGAGAAGTTCGTACGCGAACGACAGGGACTTTGCTACTCCCCTGTACATTATCCGACCATGCCCCCGTGCTGCTGGAGCTGGTGATACCCCATCGTGATCCCGCATGCCTTCTCCAGCTGGGGCCTTACACGACCAAGTATTCCGCTCTGAATTAAGAACTGCCATAGTTGACTATTTTGCAATGAACTCGGGTTCAGTTAAGTCCCTGTCAGTGCTCTGGGAGGCCTTCAAAATAGTTATAAGAGGGATGTGCATTGCGAAACAAGCAGGGGTATTAAAGACAATTGGTGCCAGAATTGCACACCTTGAGGCTGACCTTATAGCATTGGAACTAGAGTATTTTCAATCTAAAGACCAAGACACCATGGCGCAAATACTAGAAACACTATCAGAATACAACGAAGAGGCAGATAACAAATTATACTACCTGGGACGAGAGGCGAGGGCTGGCAGATATGGAGAGGGAGAACCCTTTGGTAGGGCATTGGTTCAAATGATCAGGCCACCCAAAGCTAATGACTATGGTTGTAGATTTCATAGATGGAAACATGGAACACCACACCAGCCCCACTGATATACTTCATACAATGACTAGTTTTAATTAAAAAATTTACAAAACCAAATACCCACCGATCAAATCAAAGAGTACCTATAGTCTTTACAATATTATGGCTAGATACCACACTTCGCCACTATCTAGATTGCCCGTTTACAGAGGAGGAGTCCTGCATGTCATTCGTAGTCTTCCCGATGATTAGGCTCCCGGTCTGTAACTATACTCAATCCTGGCAAACCAGCTACTTCATGTGATACTTACAGTGTCCATGATCAACGTGGATCATAAAAATTCGTAAAACTCATTGCCAACCGTTTGTCCCCACTTCTCCCTGACATGATCTGGACGGATCAGTCGGGATTCGTGCCTGATGGCTCAAAAGCAGACAATCTCCGCACTTTGCAGTCATTCACGGTGTGGACCCGAGCATGGCTGCGATCACTGCTCTACTTGACACCACTAAGGCATTTGATTCACTAGAGTGGCCTTTTCTGTTCCAGATCTTGCAACACTTGGGGTTAAGCCTGCAGTTCCTGAACTTCATTAAGCTGCTATACACTTCCCCTTCTGTTTTAATGCGTGTGAATGGCCTACTATCTAACCCATTTTCAAATATGCATGGCACACGGCAGGGATGTCCCCTGTCCCCTCTTCTATTTGCTATAGTCATGGAACCCCTAGCAGCCAGACTACGCCAACATCATGCACATCAGATTCTGCGAGCGAGGAATACTAGTCTCTATGTACGCGGATGGTATCGCACTCTATACCAGGAGCCCTCGGGATAATCTAGACCACTCTATCAGGGAGATCATTCAGTTTGAGGGAATGTCGGGCATAACAATAAACTGGACTAAGCCTGTTTTATTCCCTCTCACCGAGAGCACAGGCAATTTGAATCAGAGTTTGCACTGCAGTTGGCGACGGAACCAGTGGGATATCTGGGTGTGTGGCTGAGTCGGGACATTGGTGAACGAAGGCAGGCCGACTATGGCAGGGCAATATCCTGGTTGGAGGAAAGAATTCCGACCTGTAACTGCCTCCCACTCTCATTAACTGGACGGTTGTTCTACCTAATTTCTTGTACCTCTTTTTAAATCGCCCATTGCTGCTCACTCAGCAGTTTTTTTAAACTTTTGAGATCCAACTTGATATCCTTGGCTTGGGCTGGAAAACAGCCCAGAATAGCTTGGGAAACCCTCAAGTTGTACACAATGAGGAGCATAGAGGGAAGAGAAGGACCCAGGTTGCCCTTCACTCGTAAAGTCATGCAAACAATAATGACCTGGTCCAATTAGGCAATGCAAGGCAATGCACTCTCTACCCCATGGTTTCTAAAGGAAGGGGAGATAGTTGTTAAAAATATTGTAATATGAGATACATTGCTTGAAGTAAACATTATACATTGCCTAATTGGACCAGGTCATTATTGTTTGCAAAACCCTCACGTTGCCCTTTAGCCAAGGTGGCTTAAATGAACCTGACATACCGTTGTATGCGCTGTGCGCCCAGTCCCAGTATCTACATTTCTGGTTATACCCGGACAAATTCCAGCCACATATTGCGGTGGAGGCAGACCCGACTTCCCCAGTTCCGCTGACTACACTGATATACCAAACTTATAGGCCAACATTAATGGCTGCGGACACAGCTGAATGTGTACGGTTGGTGTAGTATGGGCTGCAACAACAGGCGTCTCTTGACTGCATGTATGCTCCCTCCATACCTATTGCCAGCAACCCTGCAATGCCAGCACTGATGGATGATGGAATGCTACCCGGGCTCACAACAAACATCTCTTCACCTTCACCAACTGACACCCCGAGGTCTATCATGATGGGCATGCTACTTTATAACAAAATTCGTGTCTCGCACACCATGCTACTTTTCCTGCACCCCCTCCAATGTTACAAGCACTTGAACATATGCTCACACACACCTCACAGAGCACACTCATTACCAGACTTTATACATATATCCAGGACAAAGAGGCTGTATGCACCCGAATAGCGCAGGCCCAGTGGAGATTGAACACATAATGCTGAACAATGGTCCTATTGCTGTGTGCAAATCACAGCTTTATCGCCCAACTATAGACTGGGCCTCATACACTTTTACATAGATTATATTGCACCCCCTACAACTGCAGCACATGCGGCTAAGTGAGAAGGCAAGATGTGTGAGATGTTCTGCACCTCAGGCCTCGTTTTTACATCTGGCCTGGGAATGCCCCATGATTGTGGACTACTGACGCAAGGTACACTCCACCCTTCAGCTAATCATTTGCCACCAGATCCCTTTCCCCCAGTAGGTTAGCCTCCTTGGCTACGCTAAAGACATGCCACTGACCTCATGTTGTCTCATAGATATGCTCTTGATACTAGCCAAGGCCCAACTTGCCAAACATTGGGGGAGGAAAGCGGTCCCTCAGGTCGCATAATGGCTACAAAATGCTTCATATTGCCAGGAACAGCTGGCCAACTAATGGGAGTTGAGGCCCTTATGAGCCCGCCCAATAGATATTTGGGAACCACTTCTAATCTACTCGAGATTACGAGCCACAACCCCACCCTACACACAAGTTGCGTTGTGCTGAGTACCCCGGTTTAGAACCGTAGGAGATGATAGAGGATGGGGGGGGGGCAGTGGATAATGCATCCTATCTTACACCTCTGTAACATTATCCAAGATATGCAGGGTGCATGTCTCCTTCTGCCTTGAAAGCTATAGTTGATTATTGAGATTGTCAATCATGACTGTGATGCTTATATGCTCAATTTTGCAGTCAGCTTGATGTAATTCTCTTCATCGTGCCATCTGAGTGTGTTGTATTTGCTCCCTCCCACTCCCCTTCCCTTCTACTTTGCCTCCTGCCTTTTGTGAAGCTATGACATTGTAGTGTTTGACATTTAAACTGCTAAAACATCGTTTTTTTTAAAGTGATCACCCAAAAGTTTTATCGAAGGCCAAAGCGTCACCTCCCTAACTGTAGGTGCAGGTGGAAATAGTACTTGTGTACAAGTAACCACATAAGAAACTGCAACAAGATAGGCAATGCGTGGTCTAATCCTGCAGCAACCTTGATTGTTCAACATCAAATAACTCTCTTCAAAAGCAATCTGAAAGCCGGAGCAATCATCGCCGCTGGGCAACCTTTTAAGTAGCAAGATAAGTTTGGTACGGACGCATTACAAGCCCTGTGGAGCAAAACCTCCTTGCGCACTAAGGATCCACTTAAATTCATTCTCAGTCTCCTTATTCTGACAATGGAATTTAAAAGGTAATTCCCAATACTCATGTCCATACTCTTCCCCAATGCTTCATATCTGCCCATTTAATGATATTCTAAGCAGTATTGGAAATAAAATGAAGTCAGGAAACCATAGATTATCTATTCCGTAGAAGGTGCCTCAGCAAGAGTGAAAAGTAGATTCTCTACTTTCTCTATGTGTAACAGAGTAGGTCACATCGTTGCGTCCCATGAGTATTTGCTGATTCTTATGTTGGTGTGGTGAAAGCCGCTGTGTGGCATTAATATGTCACCATGGTACGCGACCAGAACGGAATGTTTGAAATGTCCAACTCAGTGGCAGGTCTAAGTTGTGACTGCCCATGATGTAATGAGGACATGTCATGTTGTATAATGTCAATTGCCGCCGACACAATGCTATCCAGGGAGTACATTTTAGAAGTCAAAGTTGTCATACCATTGTCAACCACCGCCAGAATCTTTTCTAGTTTCGTCCTGTCAATCTTGCGTGGTCTTTCAGCAATCTCCTGCTAAGAAACTTTTTCATATTTCATTATAAATTGCTTACAAGAAGCGTTTGACATTGTTTGAGGACCTAACAAGAAGACCTGTAGTTCCAGGTCATCACAAAGAAGGGACAAGTATTGTTTCACCTGGGACACAGTTGAGGTTTTTAGTCAGTCAGGGCACAACTTCCCAACACTATAAATTTCCCCACCCTGAGTGTTCTGTCTGCACGTAACACAGGTCAGGCCTGCTTATCTTAAAGCCCTCGGTGTTACCCAAGAATCGAGCTTGACAGCCATTAGTATCTAAAGGGAAAAAAACCAATTGGTGTCTGATGAATTGTAGGTGCCATTGCTTACCATGAGGTCTAGTACTTCCTATTTGTCTTTTGTAAAGGTTTCAAAAAATGCAAACGTGGGAATGCGTGGTGTTTTGAAGTCTTTTATGTTAGCTAAACCATGACATGCGTATTGCACAGTTTTGTTCAGGAAAATCATCTGTTGTGGTATAAGGCAAGCTGTAAACAAAGCTCCTTTCCCATTAACCTGCAAATCTTTTGTCCCCCAAATTGACTTGAGATCAATAGTGTCCCTCCAAAAGTCAAACCCTTGTGTGGACAACTGAGAAATAAAGGAGACAGCATATATATCGCCTTGGAGTTTGTCAGCATATTTTTCTTTGCAGGAATGGGGCAAGTTTATAATGATAAGACACTGTGTCTAATGTAACATAATCAGAAAAATAAGCAAACCTCTGTGCAAATAATTTTTAACTACCCTGTGGTGATGTATGGCAATGTTCCCATTGTGTGCAATTGAATACAGCACATGGAGAACTTGCTTGTTGCAGGAAATGATGACATTAATGTTGAAAACATTTCAACACAACATAATTTGATGTACCTTCATACAGTTCGGATCACTGACAAAATATCGAAGGTCAAAATATTGTGTTCCCAAAATATCGGGACATAAATATCGATGTCAAAAATATCGACATCCCATGTACATAGTGGTAAGTAATAAAATATCGAAAATAATATATAGTTGTTAAAAATAGCGTTTTTTTAATGTATAAAAAATAATGTAAAATAAATTCAATGATACATATAACGTAAACATTTTTTTTAGAATTATTATAAAATGATAACAATTATAAGTAATACATGAAATGTAAAAATAAATTAAACACACATATATAAAATGTAATATATATATATATATATATATATATATATATATATATATATTTACTTAATAATTTATAAATAATTATTTTATTAAATCATAAAATGTTAGAAATATATTAAAAATTATAAACGCACATATATACATACATCTCCAACATTAAAAATGAAAAAATAAAACATATTATAAATTAAATTATTATAATATTTATTCGTTTTTAAAACTACATTTTACAGTACATTAAGGGACCGATGTGGTTAGGAAAGCATTCCCATCTACGGCTCTCTGCCCCAATAAACACCAAAACAAAACACTTATATCTTTTTACACAAGTTCCATTACTAATTTAATATTAATAAATTATTAACAATTAACATCAAATAATAAATATTTTTTTTCAAATGCTTCCCATAATTTACAACTATAAACACCACAAATCAGACATCCACATTGTTCCACAATTAGCATATTTAATTTAAATTAATTAACATTAACAAATAATTAATTATAAATAATTTACCTCCAACCATCCTCCCCTATAAATGATGCCAACAATGTTGAAAAACATGACACAATTAACAATGAATTAACAATTAATCAATTAATAACAATTAAAAAGCAAAATAAAATGATTAATTAATTAATAGAATTACTTGCCACTCTGCTCCCCTATCAACCCACAACCCGCTCCTAATGAAATGACACAATTAACATATTTACCAATCAATTATTAATATTTAACAACCAATTAATAATGAATTAATATTAAATATTAAAGTAATTACCACAATTAACAATAATACATATTAAATACATAAATATTAAGTAATTACAAAATATAAATTACTTACCACCCTATTCCCCCATAAACCCACAACCTGCTACGGACCAAAATGCTAAATTTAATTAAAATAAAATTAACACTTCTCCAAATTATTAATAAATTTACAGAATTAAAACGCTAAATTTACTTACAATAAATACTAAAAAAAAAAAAGAACACATACATTTAAAATACATACTAAAATACATAACACTAACTAAAGAAACGGTTTTTTAACTATATTTTTGCAAACAATATTAAAGACCGATATTTTTCAAAACAATATTAATAACTTTTATAGTGTTAAAAACAATATTACTTACCTTAGACGCAATATTATTTAGAACAATATTCTGACAGTCAATGGTTTTATATCCCTATATGCTGCATTCAATATTAGTGCAAGTTGAAATAAAAAACTCAATATTCCGTCTGTTCAGAAATAGTACTAGGGGTGACAATGTCATTTAGAGAAATTTAAATAAATGTGGAATTTGCAAAAGTTCTGTGGGGGCCACAGGGAAAGGTCTATTTGTTCTCTGTGTGATGATGAATGTGGCTAGAGAACCAAGTTCACCAGTTGTACTGCAGAGCATTCTGGGAGTTAGTGTCCATTTAGAAGCAGGAAAAAGACTGTCACAAAACCAATCCAAAGGACCGGAATTAGTAACACAATTGTAATCCAAAGGTATAACCATATAGGAATAAAGTATGTCTTTTTCTGCCAAAGACAGAGACACACAGCCCCAGCGGAGCAGTAGAGATGGTAGTGGACCAGATAAATCCGGTAGAAGTCATCAAAATTGATGAAGTTTCCAGAGGCTGTCCAATCTCTTTTTGGCTACTCTGCAGGTTTTGAAGAACTGGGAGATGACACGATCTGAGGTATATTGATGTAAACAGCTTTTGTGTCAGCATTCCTAATTGAAATCTGTGTTTCTGCACTTGTTGATTGTACAGTAGTTGTTGTAGTAACTGGTAAAAAAGAAACTTTGTTGTTGTTCTATGCTATCCCCAGCCAGGGAGAGGAGGCTTCATCAGTAATTAAGTTTTGGGAAAACAAGGGTACCCAGTAAAGCGAACCAGGGTTTAAGTATTTTATGGTAAATACAGAGGTTCAGGGTTGGCCTGAGAAGGTCCAGTAACACAAGGCATTTTAAGTTGAAAAATCCGTACCCACAAGAATACGCTGGGTTGCCCCTCCAATTTTAGAGCACTACCTAGTCTCTCTATCGCACTGCACCAATCAAATACACCAATTCTGAAAACGTCCCTCCTATTCCTACAATATTTGAAGCGAGATTCAGGCTCCTAATAATCCTAACAATCCTGAACCGTCTAATCTGCAAAGCCTATCCTGCTTAATTCTCTTACCAACAGGCTTAAATGTAACCCAACTGATCTCGAGGATATTCTTGTTCATATTGCAGAAAGGCTGTTGTTTGTAGTGCAGAGTCAATCTGTAGTCTACATCTGTTGCAGTGAGTGAGTTAGCCCATTGTATCTAATATTTTATTTTTTATTTTTTATATAGCACAAACTTTACCCAAATAGGGTATCAGAGCACTTTACATAGCACCAGTTGCATTATATGAGGACATGTTCATTTTTGTTAGGCACAGGGAGATTAAGTGATTTACCCAGAATCACAGGCTGTTCAGCTCATTGCAGAGACTCTAACTCAGTTCCCCAAATTCGAGGCCGACCACCCTAGTCGTGAGGCCAACTCCTCTCCCCAATATGGATGTAATGCTTTTGCATTTGGAAGGCTTAATCTTGGGACGGCCTCAATAGTCAGCACCAGGGTCAAAACAATGATTTATGTACCCTGAGCCAGGGCTCGCTCCCTCACCACAGCAGTCCGTACCACTGTCAGTATTTCTTGTGTAGGTGCAAAACACATTTTGGCATTGGAGTATAAATGCAATATATATGCCATCAGTACAGTGTCACCTTCATTGAATGTAACTTAAGTATATCCTGGTGCTTTCGCGATTTAGCGGATCAGCAGGTTTGTTGTGTTTACACGTGTGTTTGTGTGTAAGTGCTTTGAAGCGAACATGTCAGTTTGAGCAGAACATAAATTATTTGTGTGATCCTGTGTGCAAAGTGTGATTTAAAAGTCTGGACGTAATAAATCATAGAACGGTTTAACCCGTTCTGTGTAATCTCGAATGTATGTTCTGCCAAAATTTAGGAATCCCAATATGGATTGTAGCCTTTTCAATGCAGTTGGAGGTGGTAAGAGTGCACACTTTTCTAAGAAATGTGTAACATGTTGTTTGCCTTCACTTGACAGCTCAAATCCCAGAAATAGGACATTGAGGTGGGCAATCTTTGATTTTTTTTAAATTAAAGTTGTAGCCCATGTGAGCAAATCCCCCCATTATGCGATCTACTCTTGTCAAGTGTACAAAGAGGTCATCCTCAATCAGATATGTCATCAACACAGGACATTGCCAGGTCATCAAAATGTTGTAGTAGCTCTGTTACTCAATCTGAAAACAGCCCAGTATTAATCTTATACCTTATGGTAATCAACAGAATTGCATCTGAGAACCTAGGGGCTCATTAGGATAACGGGCGGATCGCCAACTCCCATATGGCGGTGGCGATCCGCCCACCAAAAACGTCCGCCGCTTCTATTTCCCCCCGCCACATTACCATGGCGGGGGGACCCCGGCGGACTTACCGATTGCCTACCGGGCGGGAAAGCAGTTCATATGGTGGCGGTGTCGGGTGTACACCGCCATCCATATTTCTATGCAGGCGGGGACATGCCTTTCCCGCCACGGAAAGGCAGGTAATTTTTTACATTAGGGGCCCGTAGCAGGCCCCCAGAGATCCTGGGGAGTTGGGGGTGCACATGGGGGGTACCTTTGGTACCCCCCTGCAGTTCCATGCACAACATGGCAGACACCGCGCGGTGCCTGCCATGTTGTGCATGGAAGTGCATAACATGCCTTCCTGGCATTGTGGCGGGCTGTCATGGATTGGCAGCAGCGCAGGCTCACACACGCCACTAACCTTAGCTCAGGGTGTCCGGCAGAAACGACTTCGGATGCTAAGCTCTCCTTCCCCCACCAGACACGGAACCCACAGTGGAAGCGAAACACACTGTGCGCACACGTACCTAGCCGGGAAAGGGGAAGTGGATAAAATAATAAATGGGTAGCGATGATTCCTTGGGATCCCCCGGGAGTCTGGTCACCAAGATACGTAGGACAGCAGGAGAGGACCCACCTGATTAGGGAAAAGTAAGGAACACAGTCAACACTACACTTCAGGTTTCTCGGACAGTATCTTAAGCAATTCGTAGGCACATCACTCACCGGAATCATACAAAACCCTGGCAGTGAATAAAGGACACCACAGCAAGCCTGCAAGGACTATGACTCGTTCTGTAATGAGTTCAGAACTGTGGCATGAGGTAGTCAAAAAAGGATATGGAAATATAGCGGTTGTTTAAAATGGCACAAACCGCTCTCAGAGTCAGCCACAAGTTTGCTTCAGGGAACCCACAAGAAACGTCCGTGGAATAATGTCTCTGTCTCTGTGTGGCAAGAACTGTCTGTGAACAAAACAAACAAAACAAAAAACAGTTCTGAGACTACGTCTCCCAGAAACCCTCTCTGGAGAGAAAGTACAAGGAATATTAGCGCAGCGCGCCTTCAGGCAGAACGCTGCCTAATATGAGTTGCAAGAACAAGCAATACGTCCCAAGAGTGCCCTAATCTAACTAGCTAGGGACTTTTAAACAACAAAGCAGAAAACGAAAAACGAGCCCGTTTCCGTTTTTTGAGTACTTATCAGAAAAGCGCTGAAAGTTCCAAACGCTGGGTAATCACGGCTTCTCAAATCCAGGAATCTTCTAGCTTCTCGCTGGAATCCGGCGGGGAACACCTTCCGCCACTCCGATCCTCTCAACAAACAAAAATTGACAAGCACCGTCCATGAGGAGGGGAGGGGCTAATATGCCTTAGGTCTCATGGCTCTTCCTGCTTGCCCCTTGGAATGCTGGTCACTGTAGTTCACTCTGCCTCCTCTACAAACGTCCCCACACGCATACCATCTTCGGGATCTTGATAGTAGTACCATCCCTCGACCCCCGGGCACCACAATCGCTACAGAACCCCCTCTCGAGGACTGCCGACTCGGCGGTCGACCAGGCTTGCCCGGATGCAGGGCATGGAACCGGTCAACGAGTTCCGGACAGTGCAGATTCCCTAGGGGTTCCCAAGACCGATCTTCCGGGCCGTAACCCTTCCACTCCACCAAGTACTGGATCCTGCCCCTCACCATACGGGAATCTAGGATGGACTGCACCTCAAATTCCTCCTGACCATCCACATCAATAGGAAGTGGAGCTACCGGGAGCCTCATACTGGGAGGGCAGGGAACCAGGAGGGAGACATGGAACACAGGATGAATCTTCCAACCCACCGGGAGCAGGAGTTTCACAGCAACAGGGTTGATCACTTCAACTATACTATAGGGGCCCACGTATTTGGGTGTCAGTTTGGTATGCCCTTTAATGTGGAGATTCTTGGTGGAGAGCCACACCTTGTCTCCTACCCCATATGTCGGTTCGACCCTCCTTTTCCTGTCAGCGAAGCGTTTCTGCGCGGACTGGGCATCGGCCAGGCTGTTTCGTGCATCCAACAACACCGCTCTCAGATGGGCGTGGTGTTCGTGGATGCTAGGAACAGGGGAATGGACAGGCCACTCAAAGGGAAGGATGTTTGGATGGTACCCATGGAGGCAAAAAAAAGGCGAACAACCCAGTGTTGAGTGCACGGCATTGTTGTATGCGAATTCGGCCATCCAAAGTAACACAGTCCAGTCCATATCATTCCTCAGAGAGAAACAACGAAGATATTGCTCCAGGGTCTGGTTCAGGCGCTCCGTCTTTCCATCCGTCTGAGGGTGGTAGCTGGAGGATAGACGGGCATCAATGTTCAAGGTGGTACATAACGCCTTCCAGAATCGAGAAGTGAACTGAGAACCCCTGTCGGTGATCAATACACAAGGAAGACCATGGGCCCGGACTATATGTTGAAGAAACACTTTTGCTAATTCAGTAGATGTGGGGACATCCTCCAGAGGTATGAAATGGCCCATCTTCGTCAAGTGATCGATGACAACTAATATCACTGTCATTCCATCACAAGGGGGCATCTCAACAATAAAATCCATGGAGAGAGTGTGCCAAGGCTGGGGAGGTATGGGCAAGGGTCTCAGTAGTCCCACCGGTCGAGCATGCACAGCTTTTCCTTGCGTACAGATGGCACAATTCCTCACATAAGACCGGACTTCCTCTCTTAGCTGGGGCCACCAGAAGGAACGCTCCACGATAGCAATAGTTTTGTACATTCCCATGTGACCCCCCAGAACCGAATCATGAGACCAGGCCAAAACTCGTTGTCTTAGGGCATCGGTGGGGATAAACAGCGCAGCATCCTGGTAGGCGAGATCATCCTTTTCCGTGCGATGCTCTGGATCCTCTTGTATCCATTCAAGTACGTTCATATCTGCAAGGGCTATTTTCACGTCCTCAAGAAAGTTGTTTGACGACAGGAGAGCTACAGATCCCACGCTTGCAGTGGTTTCCTGAAGGATCAAAGGTGTTTCTATGTCTTCGGTCTTTCTCAGTTCTCCATCCTCCAGACGTGACAGCGCATCTGCCTTCCCATTTTGGGGTCCGGGTTTGTATTTGATAATGAAGTTATAGTCAGAGAAAAACAGAGACCACCGTAACTGTCGGGGAGTGAGGGCCTTAGCTGTTTTCAAAAATAACAAATTCCGGTGATCAGTATAGATCTCAACTGTATGTACTGCGCCTAGTAGATAATGACGCCATTCCTCACATGCCCTTTTTATAGCTAAAAGTTCTTTGTCTGTTATGGCATAGTTCACCTCACATGGCGTGAGCTTTTTAGAGAAGAAGGCAACAGGGTGTACTTGGCCCGTACTAGGGTGTCTTTGGGAAAGCACTCCCCCCACAGCATATTGAGATGCGTCGGTTTCCAGTATAAATGGTAGTTGTGAGTCAGGGTGACGAAGAATAGGAGCTTGAGTAAACTGCTTCTTCAGGTATTGAAAAGACGCGTCCGCATCTTTACTCCACACAAAAGGCATATTCTTCCTTAACAAACAAGAAATCGGATGTATGATCTTGGAGAAGTCCTTGATGAATCTACTAAGGCATCTATATTCAATGATTTCTGTGGGGTGACCCAGAGGATGATTTGAAGGTTCATATGCGCCACTGCAGGATGCAATGTGTTTGCAAGACATGGGGAGATCATTTGCGGCAAACAACCCAAGACAGAGACCTCTTCCTGGTTTGGGTTCTTCAGTTTTCCGTCGGTTGATCGGACTGTACTAGAGCTTGTATCCTTGGGACGGGGTTTCTGGCTGGGACGGTGTTCCGGGCTCTACAGTCCTTAATGAAGTGACCCCCTTTTCCGCAATAGAGACATTGCTTCAAACGACGTCTTTTCTCTTTTTCTTCCTGTATCAGCGGTCCACGGATACCACCGATTTGCATGGGTTCAGGACCTTCGAAGGGTTTGGAACGTTCTTCTATCGGACCTCTAAAGCGAGGGTAGAAAGGGCGATTGTCTCCTCGTGATCTATCCCCTCTTCTCTCTAGGAGCCTGTGGTCCAACTGGACAGTCAAATCAATGAATTCTTCACAGGTGTCGGGTAACTGTACCACTTGGGCAAGGACGTCTTTTAATTCACCACGAAGGCCTTGATAAAATAACGAGATGCGTTTTGCAGGGGGCCAATCGGTCTCTACCACCAACCTGTTGAATGAGGTGATATAAGTCAACAAGTCCTGCGAACCTTGACGTATGGTGAGTAGTTCCCTATCCAGGGTCAACATGTGAGATTTGCGATCAAAAAGTTTGCGCAACTCAACACAAAAAGCAGAAAAATCGTGCAGCACTGGGTCGTTCTTCTCCAGCAAAGGGATGTTCCAGCTAGCAGCATTACCCCCCATATAAGACATCATAAAAGCTGTCTTAGCAGAATCGTCCTGAAATACCCCGGGCTTACATAAAAAATGTAACCTACATTGATTCAGGAATGTTTCAAACTTACGGGGGTCTCCGTAAAAGCGTTCAGGGGAAGCTAAAGGAACGCCTACGGTCTGCACCACATGAACGGTATGAGCGGCTTCAGCCGAGGAGGCACTAGAGGTGGCTAATTGAGGGGGAACAGAGAACCCACCCCCTTCCACTTCTATAGGTTTTTTTGCGCCAGGGGGAGGTAAGGTAGCAGGTTTAATATAAGGACTCCCTCCTGTTCCTTTCTGGACTAGTCCTGCGACTTCCCTTCTTAAGGTGCCCACTTCTTTATACAGGGTTTGATTTTCAGCTCTGGAAGTGGCTACTTCCTGTTGTAAGGCGGCCATGCCTTCCACCAGGGAGGCCAAGACTGCCTCAACATTCATCGTTCGGGCCGGTGTGTCAACTTGGGCCTGTCAATCTGTCATGGATTGGCAGCAGCGCAGGCTCACACACGCCACTAACCTTAGCTCAGGGTGTCCGGCAGAAACGACTTCGGATGCTAAGCTCTCCTTCCCCCACCAGACACGGAACCCACAGTGGAAGCGAAACACACTGTGCGCACACGTACCTAGCCGGGAAAGGGGAAGTGGATAAAATAATAAATGGGTAGCGATGATTCCTTGGGATCCCCCGGGAGTCTGGTCACCAAGATACGTAGGACAGCAGGAGAGGACCCACCTGATTAGGGAAAAGTAAGGAACACAGTCAACACTACACTTCAGGTTTATCGGACAGTATCTTAAGCAATTCGTAGGCACATCACTCACCGGAATCATACAAAACCCTGGCAGTGAATAAAGGACACCACAGCAAGCCTGCAAGGACTATGACTCGTTCTGTAATGAGTTCAGAACTGTGGCATGAGGTAGTCAAAAAAGGATATGGAAAAATAGCGGTTGTTTAAAATGGCACAAACCGCTCTCAGAGTCAGCCACAAGTTTGCTTCAGGGAACCCACAAGAAACGTCCGTGGAATAATGTCTCTGTCTCTGTGTGGCAAGAACTGTCTGTGAACAAAACAAACAAAACAAAAAACAGTTCTGAGACTACGTCTCCCAGAGACCCTCTCTGGAGAGAAAGTACAAGGAATATTAGCGCAGCGCGTCTTCAGGCAGAACGCTGCCTAATATGAGTTGCAAGAACAAGCAATACGTCCCAAGAGTGCCCTAATCTAACTAGCTAGGGACTTTTAAACAACAAAGCAGAAAACGAAAAACGAGCCCGTTTCCGTTTTTTGAGTACTTATCAGAAAAGCGCTGAAAGTTCCAAACGCTGGGTAATCACGGCTTCTCAAATCCAGGAATCTTCTAGCTTCTCGCTGGAATCCGGCGGGGAACACCTTCCGCCACTCCGATCCTCTCAACAAACAAAAATTGACAAGCACCGTCCATGAGGAGGGGAGGGGCTAATATGCCTTAGGTCTCATGGCTCTTCCTGCTTGCCCCTTGGAATGCTGGTCACTGTAGTTCACTCTGCCTCTTCTACAAACGTCCCCACACGCATACCATCTTCGGGATCTTGATAGTAGTAACATCCCTCGACCCCCGGGCACCACAATCGCTACACGGGCGGTGCTGAGTGCATCGCCCGCCACAATGACAGGAATGCAGGATGTGCCCGCCACTGTGGTGGGCACATCTTAATGTCAGCAAGTAGCAAGATAAGTTTGGTACGGACGCATTACAAGCCCTGTGGAGCAAAACCTCCTTGCGCACTAAGGATCCACCTAAAGCATTCTCAGTCTCCTTATTCTGACAATGGAATTTAAAAGGTAATTCCCAATACTCATGTCCATACTCTTCCCCAATGCTTCATATCTGCCCATTTAATGATATTCTAAGCAGTATTGGAAATAAAATGAAGTCATGAAACCATAGATTATCTATTCCGTAGAAGGTGTCTCAGCAACAGTGAAAAGTAGGTTCTCTACTTTCTCTATGTGTAACAGAGTAGGTCACATCTTTGCGTCCCATGAGTATTTGCTGATTCTTATGTTGTTGTGGTGAAAGCCACTGAGTGGCATTAATATGTCACCATGGTACGCGACCAGAACGGAATGTTTGAAATGTCCAACTCAGTGGAAGGTCTAAGTTGTGACTGCCCATGATGTAATGAGGACATGTCATGTTGTATAATGTCAATTGCCGCCGACACAATGCTATCCAGGGAGTACATTTTCGAAGTCAAAGTTGTCATACCATTGTCAACCACCGCCAGAATCTTTTCTAGTTTCGTCCTGTCAATCTTGCGTGGTCTTTCAGCAGTCTCCTGCTAAGAAACTTTTTCATATTTCATTATAAATTGCTTACAAGAAGCGTTTGACATTGTTTGAGGACCTAACAAGAAGACCTGTAGTTCCAGGTCATCACAAAGAAGGGACAAGTATTGTTTCACCTGGGACACAGTTGAGGGCACAACTTCCCAACACTATAAATTTCCCCACCCTGAGTGTTCTGTCTGCACGTAACACAGGTCAGGCCTGCTTATCTTAAAGCTCTCGGTGTTTCCCAAGAATCGAGCTTGACAGCCATTAGTATCTAAAGGGCAAACAAACCAATTGGTGTCTGATGAATTGTAGGTACCATTGCTTACCATGAGGTCTTGTACTTCCTATTTGTCTTTTGTAAAGGTTTCAAAAAATGCAAACGTGGGAATGAGTGGTGTTTTGAAGTCTTTTATGTTAGCTAAACCATGACATGCGTATTGCACGGTTTTGTTCAGAAAAATCATCTGTTGTGGTATAAGGCAAGCTGTAAACAAAGCTCCTTTCCCATGAACCTGCAAATCTTTTGTTGCAAATCTTTTGTCCCCCAAATTGACTTGAGATCAATAGTGTCCCTCCAAAAGTCAAACCCTTGTGTGGACAGCTGAGAAAGAAAGGAGACAGAATTTATCGCCTTGGAGTTTGTCAGCATATTTTTCTTTGCAGGAATGGGGCAAGTTTATAATGATAAGACACTGTGTCTAATGTAACATAATCAGAAAAATAAGCAAACCTCTGCGCAAATAATTTTGAACTACCCTGTGGTGATGTATGGCAATGTTCCCATTGTGTGCAATTGAATACAGCACATGGAGTACTTGCTTGTTGCAGGAAATGATGACATTAATGTTGAAAACATTTCAACACAACATAATTTGATGTACCTTCATACAGTTCATACAAGGAGAAATCAGTAGAATGCCCTAGATCTTCTAGCATGTCATGCACTGTCTACATTCCAATCATCAGAAATGGATCACTGAAAAAATATCGAAGGTCAAAATATTGTGTTCCCAAAATATCGGGACATAAATATCGATGTCAAAAATATCGACATCCCATGTACATAGTGGTAAGTAATAAAATATCGAAAATAATATATAGTTGTTAAAAATAGCGTTTTTTTTAATGTATAAAAATAATTTAAAATAAATTCAATGATACATATAACGTAAACATTTGTTTTAGAATTATTATAAAATGTTAACAATTATAAGTAATACATGTAATGTGAAAATAAATTAAACACACATATATAAAATGTAATATATATATATATATTTACTTAATAATAATTTATAAATAATTATTTTATTAAAACATAAAATGTTAGAAATATATTAAAAATTATAAACGCACATATATACATACATCTCCATCATTAAAAATGAAAAAATAAAAAATATTATAAATTAAACTATTATAATATTTATTCGTTTTTAAAACTACATTTTACACTACATTATGGGACCGATGTGGTTAGGAAAGCATTCCCATCTAGGACCCTCTTCCCCAATAAACACCAAAACAAAACACTTAAATCTTTTTACACAAGTTCCATTACTAATTTAATATTAATAAATTATTACCAATTAACATCAAATCATGAATGTATTTTTTTCAAATGCTTCCCATAATTTACAACTATAAACCCCACAAATCAGACATCCACATTGTTCCACAATTAGCATATTTAATATAAATTAATTAACATTAACAAATAATTAATTATAAATAATTTACCTCCAACCATCCTCCCCTATAAATGATGCCAACAATGTTGAAAAAACATGACACAATTAACAATTAATTAACAATTAATCAATTAATAACAATTAAAAAGCAAAATAAAATGATTAATTAATTAATAGAATTACTTGCCACTCTGCTCCCCTATCAAACCACAACCCGCTTCTAATGAAATGACACAATTAACATATTTACCAATTAATTATTAATAATTAACAACCAATTAATAATGAATTAATATTAAATATTAAAGTAATTACCACAATTAACAATAATACATATTAAATACATAAATATTAAGTAATTAAAAAATATGAATTAATAATCGATAAATTACTTACCACCCTATTCCCCCATAAGCCCACAGCCTGCTACGGACCAAAATGCTAAATTTAATTAAAATAAAATTAAAACTTCTCCAAATTATTAATAAATTTACAGAATTAAAACGCTAAATTTACTTACAATAAATACTAAGACAAAAAAAGAACACATACATTTAAAATACATACTAAAATACATAACACTAACTAAAAAAACTATTGTTTAACTATATTTTTGCAAACAATATTAAAGACCGATATTTTTCAAACCAATATTAATACCTTTTATAGTGTTAAAAACAATATTACTTACCTTAGACGCAATATTATTTAGAACGATATTCTGACAGTCAATGTTTTTGTATCCCTATATGCTGCACTCAATATTAGTGCAAGTTGAAATAAAAAACTCAATATTCCGTCTGTTCAGAAATAGTACTAGGGGTGACAATGTCATTTAGAGAAATTTTAAATAAATGTGGAATTTGCAAAAGTTCTGTGGGGGCCACAGGGAAAGGACTATTTGTTCTTTGTGTGATGATGAATGTGGCTAGAGAACCAAGTTCACCAGTTGTACTGCAGAGCATTCTGGGAGTTAGTGTCCATTTAGAAGCAGAAAAAAGACTGTCAAAAAACCAATCCAAAGGACCGGAATTAGTAACATAATTGTAATCCAAAGGTATAACCATATAGGAATAAAGTATGTCTTTTTCAGCCAAAGACAGAGACTCACAGCCCCAGCGGAGCAGTAGAGATGGTAGTGGACCAGATAAATACGGTAGAAGTCATCAAAATTGATAAAGTGTCCAGAGGACGTCCAATCTCTTTTTGGCTACTCTGCAGGTTTTGTAGAACTGGGAGATGACACGATCTGAGGTATATTGATGTAAACAGCTTTTGTGTCAGCATTCCTAATTGAAATCTGTGTTTCTGCACTTGTTGATTGTACAGCAGTTGTTGTAGTAACTGGTAGAAAAGAAACTTTGTTGTTGTTCTATGCTATCCCCAGCCAGGGAGAGGAGGCTTCATCAGTAATTACGTTTTGGGAAAACAAGAGTACCCAGTAAAGCGAACCAGGGTTTAAGTACTTTATGGTAAATACAGAGGTTCAGGGTTGGCCTGAGAAGGTCCAGTAACACAAGGCATTTTAAGTTGAAAAATCCGTACCCACAAGAATACGCTGGGTTGCCCCTCCAATTTTAGAGCACTACCTAGTCTGTCTATTGCACTGCACCAATCAAATACACCAATTCTGAAAACGTCCCTCCTATTCCTACAATATTTGAAGCAAGATTCAGGCTCCTAATAATCCTAACAATCCTGAACCGTCTAATCTGCAAAGCCTATCCTGCTCAATTCTCTTACCAACAGGCTTAAATGTAACCTAACTGATCTCGAGGATATTCTTATTCATATTGCAGAAAGGCTGTTGTTTGTAGCGCAGAGTCAATCTGTAGTCTACATCTGTTGCAGTGAGTGAGTTAGCCCATTGTATCTAATATTTTATTTTTTATTTTTTATATAGCACAAACTTTACCCAAATAGGGTATCAGAGGACTTTACATAGCACCAGTTGCATTATATGAGGACATGTTCATTTTTGTTAGGCACAGGGAGATTAAGTGATTTGCCCAGAATCACAGGCTGTTCAGCTCATTGTAGAGACTCTAACTCAGTTCCCCAAATTCGAGGCCGACCACCCTAGTCGTGAAGCCAACTCCTCTCCCCAATATGGATGTAATGCTTTTGCATTTGGAAGGCTTAATCTTGGGACGGCCTCAATAGTCAGCACCAGGGTCAAAACAATGATTTATGTACCCTGAGCCAGGGCTCGCTCCCTCACCACAGCAGTCCGTACCACTGTCAGTATTTCTTGTGTTGGTGCAAAACACATTTTGGCATTGAAGTATAAATGCAATATATATGCCATCAGTACAGTGTCACCTTCATTGAATGTAACTTAAGTATATCCTGGTGCTTTCGCGATTACGCGGATCAGCAGGTTTGTTGTGTTTACACGTGTGTTTGTGTGTAAGTGCTTTGAAGCGAACATGTCAGCTTGAGCAGAACTTAAAATATTTGTGTGATCCTGTGTCCAAAGTGTGATTTAAAAGTCTGGACGTAATAAATCATAGAACGGTTTAACCCGTTCTGTGTAATCTCGAATGTATGTTCTGCCAAAATTTAGGAATCCCAATATGGATTGTAACCTTTTCAACGCAGTTGGAGGTGGTAAGAGTGCACACTTTTCTAAGAAATGTGTAACATGTTGTTTGCCTTCACTTGACAGCTCAAATTCCAGAAATAGGACATTGAGGTGGGCAATCTTTGATTTTTTTTTTATTAAAGTTGTAGCCCATGTGAGCAAATCCCCCCATTATGCGATCTACTCTTGTCAAGTGTACAAAGAGGTCATCCTCAATCAGATATGTCATCAACATAGGACATTGTCAGGTCATCAAAATGTTGTAGTAGCTCTGTTACTCAATCTGAAAACAGCCCAGGACTAATCTTATACCTTATGGTAATCAACAGAATTGCATCTGAGAACCCAGGGGCTCATTAGGATAACGGGCGGATCGCCAACGCCCATATGGCGGTGGCGATCCGCCCACCAAAAACCTCAGCCGCTTCTATTTCCCCCCGACACATTACCATGGCGGGGGGACCCCAGCGGACTTACCGATTGCCTACCGGGCGGAAAAGCAGTTCATATGGTGGCGGTGTCTGGTAGACACCGCCATCCATATTTCTATGCAGGCGGAGACATGCCTTTCCCGCCACGGAAAGGCAGGTAATTTTTTACATTGGGGGCCTGTAGCAGGCCCCCAGAGATCCTGGGGAGTTGGAGGTGCACATGGGGGGTACCTTCGGTACCCCCCTGCAGTTCCATGCACAACATGGCAGGCACAGTGCGGTGCCTGCCATGTTGTGCATGGAAGTGCATAACATGCCTTCCTGGCATTGTGGCGGGCGGTGCTGAGTGCATCGCCCGCCACAATGACAGGAATGCAGGATGTGCCCGCCATTGTGGCGGGCACATCTTAATGTCCCCCATGGGACCCCCGCCCTTATGGCGGGCGGTCCAATTTTCCGATAGGATGGCGGGCGGATAAAGTCTGTCCGCCATCCTAATGATCCCCCTAGTGTGGAGAATACGGTCAAATACTTGCTTTCATGTGCTTTATTTTGGCAGAAAAATTCATCCGCGATGTCTAATATTGTTTAGTATTTTTTCCACACTGTTATTCGTTAGTGCAGTGTGTGTTTTGTAATGCAAATGTCCGAGTAGCTTTGTTTAAGTGTCTGCAATCTAACACTAGACGATATGAATGATCAGGTTTCATCACAGGAAACAAGGGATTATATTTAGATGAGGTTCAACTTTCTATTAATTCCTGGTATTCAAGTTGTTGGAGGATTTCCATAACTTGTTTTTTAACCTACTTTTTATGGGGTATTATCTTTGGGGTTGTGGGGCCAACCTCAGTGGTGTTTCATAATAAAGGAAACAGTCATCCCACCTCACATGGTTGCGATATAATGCCGGAGCTTGCGCTAAGACCCACTCCTTGGTATATGGATTTTTTTTACATGTTCTGGAACGAGGTCGGGGAAGGCAGGATAAATTACTGCTTTTTCGTCTTGGCAGTTCATGACAAATTCTGGTGGCCAATATTTTTTGGTCAGAAGAATATCTTAGCCAAATGACAAGTTCCCCAAAAGAAAAATTTAATGGGTCTTTGTATGTCCTCCTCCTTCTGGAGTTGCATCTCATTTAACTGATGCGGAACATTCACCCGTGTATACAGTGTTTCCACCTGGATATGGTCACTCATCGCAACTGCTGACAGACATCCATCAGGGTCCAGCAAACTATCAAGACCTTTGCCATGCTATCCAGCATGGTCAGAGCCCTCTCCCCGTTCAGAAGCAGTGTACTCCATATCCGTGGCATGCTTGACCTCAAGACCAGCTACCTTCTGTTTTTTTTTTAAATTGAGGTTTTGATGTGCTAGCCTCATCTTCCTGTTTAATTATGTAGTCAGATGAGCATTGTAAGTCGTTCTCTGGTTTCATGTACTCCACCGATCTGTGCTCTGACTAGCCACCTCTCTGAACTTTTTTCAGATGACTCCTGAAAGGAACTGAATGAACTTGTATCACTATCAGATACCTGTCAGGAGGTCTAATATTATCATGGTTACGCAGTTTAGAATGCTTCTCTGTGGCTTCCTGTTGAGCATAACCACTCTGTGATTTATTTTTTCTATATTTTTCTTATTAACCCACTTTTTCTTTGTGGAAGACTCAGGTGCTTGCTTAGAGTTATCCTTTTCAGAATTACTCTTCGTTGTGGTTTACCAGGTCTGGCTCACAAAATATTTCTACCTAGGGTAGCATAGGTTGTCTTGATAATTTTAGGTAGTTCGCACTCATGTTGTCCAAGAGCCAAATCCCTTAGACATTGGTGTACAGCCAATGCTGCCCCTTCCCCTTTTATGTTACTTAACATAATGATGAATATTGAGGCAAAATTGCCCATCGTTTGAGCCCCAAATCCAGAGTAAGTGCTGCCCGTACTCATTTGCTATCAGTTTAAGCACTTCTGGCAAAACAGATAATGAAGGGGTACCATGTGTTCAGGTATATACTGCAGCAAAAACTATACCCCTATTTGTGCAGTCTTACACAGGGGAGCCATACCCATTGACAAGCAAATTGTTAATAATCAGTGTTTTTCCTGCGATCCCGTATGGGAAAACACCACTTCAAACTAACACACTTTTTGTGCAATCCAGAACAGAATCTCCTCACATCTGGTGGGAACCTTACCCATGACTGCATTTAGTGTTTGTGGGCTTATGCTAGGTGTAGGTAATTGTGGTTGTGCAGCTTGAGCACTCTGCACCATGTTCAATGTTAATGGTCGCAAAACAAACTGTGTCAAACATCTGTATATTTCAACTAAGTGTCTGTATAGTTTCCGCAATTGTACTATAGATAAATTGTTAACATTATTATGCAGTGTGAATCCTGCTAAGACTAGCCATGTTGCTCCTTCATTGCTAAGGGGACCAAGTCTAACATTTTCTGTTGTGTGCGGTAGGGCGCCATCCAACCAATTTCTGTGTTCTGGGTATGTTAAAAGTATTTTTATTTCTTCATATGGTGTTTAGTTGTTTGGTACTTAATCATGTTTGTAAATGTGAAATAGTGCAGTTGTAGTGTCTGCTGCCGGGAATGTGACCCAATAATAGAACACTTCTGTCCTATATCCTTTGTGAGCCTCAACCACAAAAGTAACATCTCCTGTAAGTGTGAGACCATGTTGTAATAGTTTCTGAGTAATCGCATGCCTGTAGTTGTCAGCAATGTTAAGTGCTGCTGCGTCTTCTGTGTCAGACATGTTTTGAATGAAATCAGGGAGGGTAACACAATGGGAAAAATCCTTTGAAAAGTTCAAGCTTGAGCAATCTACAGCCAACACAAAGGAGTTACATACTCAGCTGAGGAGGATAGCTCCCTAACACCACAGACCTAGGGGCATATTATGATTGCGGTTTTCCCGCAACCTCCGGGCCGGCGGAAGCCACCGCCAGCCCGGAGGATGCGGGAAAACCGCTGCGGAGCCTCCACAGACCCACCGCCAAATTAGGATGGCTGGTGGGTCTGGTATTCCGTCCGCAGCTTTTCCGCCGCAGTCGCCTTCCGACCGCGGTGGAAAAGCACTAACATGTCGGGTGGTGTCTATCAGACACCGCCAGGCATATTAGGATGTCTGCACTTCTATGCTTTTCCACGGCGGCTTTTCTGCCGTGGAAAAGCATACGGACCTTCACTTCGGGGGCCCGTTGCGGGCCCCCTGGGTGAAGGGGTGGTGGGGGTGCACATGGGGGGTACCTATGGTACCCCCCTGCATTTGCATGCACAAAGCAGCAGGCACCACGTGGTGCCTGCCGCTTTGTGCACGCAAATGCCGTGCATGCATTTTTAACATTGCGGCGGGTGCAGCACCCACCGCAATGTTAAAGATGGAGGATGTGACCGCCACCCTGGCGGTCACATTCTAATCTGCACAGAGGGAACGCCGCAGCCCATGTGGACGTTCCCTCCTACTCTGGGGTCGCGGACGGACTCAAGTCCGTCCGCAATCCTAATGACCCCCCTAGTTAGGAGGTGTGTTTGGGCTCTCTTAGTAGACAGAATTACTAAGGTGATCCATTAAATAAGAATCAATGATGGTTTCCACTTTTTAGTAGGAACTGTACGTTTGTTGGACAACATAAACATTAGGATAGTTCCAGACTAATTACATGCACAACCGCAGTATATGTTGTCCTATAGACCTGCTAGCTCACAGGGCCCCCGTAAGTACCCCTAAACCTGGCAAGGTAACAAATGATTTGGGTAACCTCAGAACATGACAACTCGGTCTCCCCAAGGAATCGTGGTAACAGATCTAAGACTCATGTTTATTCAGAAAGATACACAAGAAATACACAAATGGGTGTTTTCAATATTTATTGAACCATTGAGATCCTTGTATAAAATATATGTGCTAAAATGATTATTAGACAGAAGCAGATAAAAGTGATCAGGAATACAAGGAGAGTGAGAAGGCCGAAACGATTCCTCCATCGTGATAAATCTGTGTATATATGCTGGCATATAAGTACTGGGCTTAGAGTACTCCTATCATACGCTCCCTAACCTATTTGCCTATGGCAGGCGTTCTGCCAAGAATGCCCTACTGGATGATCTAACTCCCCATTACCTGAAGGCAAAGTATGTAGGTCCCCAATTGGCCAGAAGTTGCACATCCCTCCTCGCAAAGGGTAAACAGGAATCAGCTGGGCTGCGACTCAGACCTGGTGCTGACCTTGCAATGACAGCAGATTGCTCCTAGCACAGAAATGTGTGTATTATAATAGCAATATCCAAGCTTCCGTATCAATGCTGCAGCTGAGCTGACATAGTTTAAGGTGTTTGTGATAGGAATGGACTAACAACAAATGTGCACATTGTGTGTTCAGGCCTTAATGTTAAAGGTGCTGTGATAGTGTAGGTACTAAGTGTAATTGTAAGCAATGTTGTTTGATAGAAACTAATCCTGGACTTTCGTGCAAGGAAATATGTGTCAAAAGTCATCATGTTGAAAAGAAAGCAAACTTAAGACACTTGTACATGCAAAATGTCAGTGTTTCTTCCCGGTTCTATCTTAGCCATTTGACAGGAACTGGTGCCCTGCTGTTCTGAACTGCTGCCCTTTAAACTCGGCAAGAGGAACTGGACCTGCAACTTCATTTTAAACCAAGGATCCCAGAATGCCTCAGAGGACTAGCCATTGGTCTCCGGATCTGAGCATCAGGGACATAAAAGGCTCCTGGGCCCATCTTCAGTGAGTTCCTGACCCACAAGTGTCACCTCTAAGGTCCTGGAACCTTGGTATGTCTCATGAGCTCTTGAAATCAAGCTTTGGGTCTCTTAGGATCACAAACAGGCCCGTTTGCATCAGAACCGCGCAGCTCACTCTGAAATTCAGGGTGAGGAGCCGCCGCCAGCTGTCTTTTTGCACAGCAGCATCGCCAGCCAGCAGGCGACAGAAAACACGAAGCCCTAGCCCACCTGTTCGTAACGCCCAGCCTGCTCTTCACAATATCCAACTGCCGCCCACGATGCTCTCCTTGCAACCCTCTCAAATGTGAACGGGACCCTAGGCACAAAACTTGATAAGAAAAAAGTTCAGCTGGACTAATATGAGACTGTATCTGACTCTATTGCAATCAGCCTGAGCTTCTGATTTTGACCGGGTCTAGCATGACCAGATAGCTGTGGTTGGCACTTTATTCTTTTAGGCCCTATATTGCAGTTTATTCTGTACAAAGTCTTAAGTTTGGTTCTACTGATTGGATGTTGGTCGTTTTGGTCTTGTTTTATTTAATAAATTAAATTATATTTTTCTAACCTGGTGTGTCATCTTTTTGTGTGGAGTTTTTACTGTTCTCTGGTTTAAAATGTTTCACAAATACTTTACACGTTGCATCCCAGTTAAGCACGACTGCTCTGTGCAAAGCTAGCACGAAGTTGAGCACAAGTTAATTGGGGGTTTGCTTGTGCAATACCCTGATTAGGATTGTGGTTGCTGCTTGAACAGGGCTCACTCATCAGTAACCCAATTTCTAACTGGCCCCTATGCCCTTTGATCACAAAGATTTATGCTTGAATCTAGATCTGCAAGGGAACGTCCCATATGTGCGTGAAAACCCTTATCACTTTTCCCTTGGTATTTGCCTAACTAAAACCATCATTCCCCTCAATATTTAACTTGCTGACACTGCCGAGCTCAAGTTTATGAATATTGGAATGGTAGCGTTCACTTGGGCTGCAGCGACTGTATTGTGTGTATTTTGACCTGCTTTGTCTCACTGCCCCTCTATAACAACCTGGTTCTTAGCATCTGAAAGTTTACATTTTTGTAACTTTTGAAAGCCTCTGTGATGCCAACTGCACCTACAATATTTTTGTATTTTCAGTTTCAGCCGTGTGATTATCATTGATGCCTGTGTCGGAAAAATGTATTAATTTGATATGTGCATCAGGTGCAGAGAATGTTTTGTCACTCAATACTTTCACTCACAGATTAAGGATTTTTGATTTATTAAACTTGTTCAGACTTTGAGTAGGCATGAGGCCAGTTATTAGTAAGTATGAATACAAACCCAATCACAAGACAACTACCAAAGCAAATAATCATTTACAGCACAATTCTTTATGTTCTCAATGACAGTCAACCAATCAGAGCACAGCTCTTCAGGAACGTGACCTCTGACGCTACCCCAAGGGCTAGTCGCTCCACACACTACACGGACCCCCGTGAGTGTGCCCAAGGTCTCCGCTACTGTCGCCAGCTCCCCGCTGCCCCCGCAGCTAAGGACCCTGGGACTGGTAGTTCGTGCCTGCTGCTGCCCGCGATTCTGCGCTCTCTATCTAAGTTGCCTGCTGCTGCCCGTGATTCTACGCTCTCTCCCTTCGTTGCCTGCCGAACCCTAGCCTCTGTTTTTTTTCCCGCTCTTCCCTCCCCGCTCCCCGCCGCTGCTCCCCTGCGGCCCCGCCCCTTTCCTTCTGGTTCCCCTCCCCATTCGCCGCCCCTCTCCCGCCTCCCAGCTGCTCCTCCCTCCCACTTCGCCATTTATGGGGGGAGGACATGCATACGCGCAGCAAACACGCACAGCGGGCGCGCCGATTGTGCACCAAAGGCAATCCCATCTTCGCCCGTCCGCGCCTGGACCGCGCCCAGCACCAGGAACCCTGGATCTCGACGATGCCAACGCATCCGACGAACCTACGACGCCGCCACCCTCCGCGCACTCAACACCGGCCGGAACCCCGCCTGCCACCTGGCCAACCCGAAACGCACCCACGGACCCTTCACCCGCCAAGATTGCAAATTCACCTGCATCCGTCCTGAGCTGGCACCCGCCAAGCCTACCACCAACAAGAATCACCTCAAGTGCATCCTGGTGAACACCCGCTCCGTCCACCGACACGCACTCGAACTCTGGAACCTCCTAGACACTACAGCACCCGACGTCGCCTTTCTCACGGAAACCTGGATGAACGCCTCCTCAGCTCCCGACATCGCTATAGCCATCCCGGACGGCTACAAGATCACCCAGAGGGACTGGACCAACTAAACCGGAGGAGGCATCGCCATCATCCACAGAAACACCATCCGCATCACAACCAACTCGGAAGACACCCTCACAGCCGCCGAACACCTGCACTTCCAAATACACACCGACTCCAGGACCACCCTCAGAGGCTCCCTAATCTACAGACCCCCAGGACCACGCACTCAATTTAGCGAAACCATTGCAGACTTCATAAGCCCGCACGCCCTCACCTCCCCAGACTACATCCTCCTAGGAGACCTCAACTTCCACCTGGAGAACAACAACGACAGCAACACCACCACCCTGCTGGACAACCTCGCCAACCTCGGACTCAAGCAACTGGTGAACACCCCCAACCACTATGCCGGCCAAACGCTTGACCCAGTCTTCTCCTCCAGCAAGTACATCTCCTTCAGCCACTCCACCGGACTCCACTGGACAGACCACAGCTGCGTCCACTTCTCCTTCAGGAAAACTACGACCCACCACCACCCGCAACAGGTCCCCCGCAGAAGCTACAGCAAGATCATCACCGACCAGCTCACCACCTCCATCAGCCAGAACCCTCCCACCATCACCACGGACCCCAACAAAGCAGCCCACAACTTCGCACAATGGCTCGCCAACTGCGCCGACGAACTTGCGCCATTGAAGAAACCACCCAGCAGACCCCACAGCAAGAAAGCCTCGTGGTTCACCGACGACCTCATAAACTCAAAGAAAACCTGCCGCTCCCTGGAGCAAACCTGGCGCCAGGATCAGACAACAGAGAACATGACAGCCCTCAAGAACGCCACCCGCAAGCACCACCAACTGATCCGCACCACCAAGAGAACTACATACAAACAACATCTAGACAACAACACCCACAACAACAAGGAACTCTTCAGGATCGTCAAAGAGCTCTCCAACCCCAGTGCCTGCAACAACGACATTACACCCTCGCAAGACCTCTGCGACTCACTCGCCTCGTTCTTTCACCGCAAGATCGCCGACATACACAACAGCTTTGGCGCACAGACCACGCACCCAACCACCGAACCAGCGCACCCAACCGCCACCCTCTGCACCTGGACCCCGGTCAGCACCGAAGGCACCGCCCGCACAATGAGCACCATCCACTCCGGCTCCCCTACCGATCCATGCCCACACCACATCTTTAACAAAGCCGACTCCGTCATCGCACCCCAACTCCGGGACATCATCAACAGCTCCTTCGCATCCGCCACCTTCCCAGAGAGCTGGAAACATGCCGAGATCAACGCCCTCCTGAAAAAACCCACTGCAGACCCCACGGACCTCAAGAACTTTCGACCTATCTCGCTCCTCCCTTTCCCTGCCAAAGTCATCGAAGAAGAGGGTCAACAAACAACTCTCTGCCTTCCTCGAGATAAACGGATCCCTCGACCCATCACAGTCCGGCTTCCGAGCAAACCACAGCACCGAGACCGCCCTCATCGCAGCCACCGACGATATCAGGTCTAGGCTCGACAACGGGGAAATCACCGCCCTCATCCTCCTGGACCTCTCAACAGCCTTCGACACGGTATGCCACCACACCCTGTTACAACGCCTCAGCGACACCGGAATCCAAAGCGCGGCCCTGGAGTGGATCACCTCGTTCCTCGCCGGAAGAACCCAGAGAGTCTGCCTCCTCCCGTTCCGGTCCACGGCTACCGAATTCATCTGCGGCGTCCCACAAGGATCTTCGCTCGGCCCCACCCTCTTCAACGTCTACATGAGCCCCCTCGCAGCCATCGCACGCGAACACAACCTCAACATCATCTCCAACGCCGACGACACACAGCTGATCCTCTCCCTCACCAACGACCCGGACACCGCCAGAGCCAGCCTCCAGGAAGGAATGAGAGACGTCGCGGAATGGATGAAGCTCAGCCGCCTGAAACTGAATTCAGACAAGACGGAAGTCCTCATCCTGGGACCATCCCCCTCTACCTGGGACGACTCCTGGTGGCCACCTGCATTGGGCACGGCCCCGAAACCCTCTAACCACGCACGCAACCTAGGCTTCATCCTAGACTCCTCCCTCACGATGACCAAGAAAGTAAACGCAGTCTCAGCATTCTGCTTCAACACCCTGCGCATGCTCCGAAAAATCTTCAGATGGATCCCCACCGCAACCAGGAAGACAGTCACCCAGGCCCTTGTCACCAGCCGCCTGGACTACGGAAACACCCTCTACGCCGGAACCACAGCCAAGCTCCAGAAAAGACTACAGCACATACAGAACGCCTCGGCAAGGCTCTTCCTGGACATCCCCCGCCACAGCCACATCTCTGCCCATCTGAAAGATCTGCACTGGCTCCCCGTCAGCAAGAGAATCACATTCCGACTCCTCACCCACGCACACAAGGCTCTCCACGACGCGGGCCCCAGGTACCTCAACAACCGCCTCGCATTCTACACACCAACCCGCCAGCTCCGCTCCGCCAGCCTCGCCCTCGCCACCATTCCACGAATTCGCAAAGCCACCGCCGGAGGAAGATCCTTCTCCTATCTGGCAGCCAAGACATGGAACTCCCTCCCCACCCGCCTCCGGCTGACCCAGGACCATCTCGCCTTCAGGAAACAACTCTAGAGCTGGCTGTTCGAGCAGTAGCGACCCCCCCTCCCCCAGCGCCTTGAGACCCTAAGGGGAGAGTAGCACGCTTTACAAATTTCTTGATTGATTGATTGATTGAACGTGGCAAAAAGCCAATCAAAGCACACTTCATCACAACAATACACATACACAAATAAACACTACTTGCCTGCTTTACATAAATAAGAAAAGAATTATAAGTAAATCAATTTCATTTCAGAAAATAATTAATACCTTTCAGCACCATCAATCACACTGAGGTAAGCTCTCGCCCAGCAGCATCTCACCCTTAGTGCATCAATTTCCATGCACAAAGAAATAAACAATCATTCATCTAAATTCAAGTGCATTTAATTAAACAATTCAATAGTCAGGCAAGGCCCTATTGTTTGTGCCTTATAATGCACTACCCGTTCTGGCAGACAAGTTCAACAAAACGTAGGTCTCAATAGCTTCTATTTCAATGAATCTATTTACGAGACCAAAATAACCACAGAAAGAAACTCACAATAATCTAACATTTGATAATAATTCCACAATTACAAGCGCTAACATTCCAACTAAAAGATAAGACAAACTCACTGTATTCAACCACATTAAGACCCACAAATCAAAATCGCAAAACCAAAGAGCTCAAGCACAGTGTAATTTATACTGAACACTCTCAAACAAACTCACAATGAACCCAGAAAAAGTCAAAATCAACCACAGTACATCCAGCCCTACTGATACTCTCTCCTGTTCAGGAACAACTCGGGAACACTGAAAACAATCCTATTTAGCGAGAGCAGACGTAAATCCAGATTGACATTTTTGGGGTGCTCGTTTTTGCAATACAGCCTTTTATGTGGTGGCCGCATTCTCCACGACAACTGTTGATGCTATGTCACCAGAAAAAGAACCTACGCAGGATTGTGGAATGGTAAACTTCAAGCATGTATACAAGTTTAATAAATAGCATTTGAAGGAACAAATCCTCTGGAATCAAAAGTAAAATGGAAACATAGAAGGTTCATTAAAATAATTCAAGGGGCAAAACAGAAGGCAAAAAGTAGAATAAAAAACGCATAATCATTGGATTCGGAATAAGCATAAGGCTCATTCAAATTCAGCAGTAAAACAAGCATTTGCAATGCATAAGGTCTCGCATTAGGAAAGTTTGAGCAATTGGTATTGTGAATGACACATTTTTATTCATGTGTTGGTTTTGAAAATAGCAGAAATAATAGCTTTGTCATTTACAATGCCAATAGTTATAACTTGTGACACCTATAGCATTTGTAATGCAATATATGTTGTATTCACGTGACTTAGATGTATTGATATTACAAATAACAATGGCTTTTCATTTTTTTAATAATGAATACTTAAACAAAAGTTATTGTAATTTATAATGGCAATAGCTTAAACTTTTGTGATTAACTTTTGTGAAGAATATGTTCAGTGTATTTTATTGTGACGAAAATCCAAGAACAGAAGTGAAATACTAACCTCTTTTTGTGACATTTGTAATAAAGCTTGACACATTGAGAGAACATATTTGACCCAGTTGTTGTTGAATGGTTGCACAGATTGATGCTGAGGTGGCGCTGAGTGATGTTGTGGTGGCGACTAGTGATGCTGTGGCATTCAATGATCCTTTGGTAGCGCATAGTGATGTTGTTGTGCCCCTTAGTGATGCTGTGGTGGTGCTGAGTGATGCTGTGGTGATGCGATAGATAGAGTGAGTGGGATAGATAGATAGAGTGAGGGCGATAGATAGATAGAGGGAGGGCGATAGATAGATAGAGGGAGGGCGATAGATAGAGTGAGGGCGATAGAGAGATTGAGTGAGCGAGATCGATAGATAGATAGATAGATAGATAGATAGATAGATAGATAGATAGATAGATAGATAGATAGATAGATAGATAGATAGATAGAGTGAGGGCGATAGATAGCTAGACAGATAGATAGAGTGATGGCGATCAGTATCTTGATAAATACATAGATAGAATGAGGGCGAAAGGTAGATAGAGTGAGGGAGATAGATAGATAGAGTGAGGGCGATAGATAGATAGCGTGAGGGCAATAGATAGAGTGAGGGCGATAGAGTGAGGGCGATAGATAGAACGAGAGATAGAGTGAGGGCAACAGATAGATAGATAGAGTGAGGGAGATAGATAGAGTGAGGGCGATAGATAGCTAGATAGATAGAGTGAGGGAGATAGATAGATAGATAGATAGAGAGATAGATAGATAGATAGATAGATAGATAGATAGATAGATAGATAGATAGATAGATAGATAGATAGATAGATAGATAGATAGATAGATAGATAGATAGATAGATAGATGGTTGTGTGGGTGGTTGTGGTTGTGTGTGCGTGGTTGTGTGTGTGTGGTTGTGTGTGTTATGCTTTGTTTTGCTATGCTATGTTTTGTTATGCTATGCTATGTTTTGTTGTGTTTGGTATGCTATGCTATGTTTTGCTAGGCTATGATATGTTTTGTTTTGTTATGCTATGTTTTGTTGTGTTAGATAGGAGTGAGGGCGATCGTGATGCTGTGGTGGTGCTGAGTGATGCTGTGGTGATGCGATAGATAGAGTGAGTGGGATAGATAGATAGAGTGAGGGCGATAGATAGATAGAGAGAGGGCGATAGATAGATAGAAGGAGGGCAATAGATAGATAGAGGGAGGGCGATAGATAGAGTGAGGGCGATAGAGAGATTGAGTGAGCGAGATAGATAGATAGATAGATAGATAGATAGATAGATAGATAGATAGATAGATAGATAGATAGATAGATAGATAGATAGATAGATAGATAGATAGATAGATAGATAGATAGATAGATAGATAGATAGATAGATAGATAGAGTGAGGGCGATAGATAGCTAGACAGATAGATAGAGTGATGGCGATCAGTATCTAGATAAATTGATAGATAGAATGAGGGCGATAGGTAGATAGAGTGAGGGCGATAGATAGATAGAGTGAGGGCGATAGATAGATAGCGTGAGGGCAATAGATAGATAGAGTGAGGGCGATAGAGTGAGGGCGATAGATAGAACGAGAGATAGAGTGAGGGCAACAGATAGATAGATAGAGTGAGGGCGATAGATAGAGTGAGGGCGATAGATAGATAGATAGATAGATAGATAGATAGATAGATAGATAGATAGATAGATAGATAGATAGATAGATAGATAGATAGATAGATAGATAGATAGATAGATAGATAGATAGATAGAGTGAGGGCGATAGATAGATAGATAGATAGATAGATAGATAGATAGATAGATAGATAGATAGATAGATAGATAGATAGATAGATAGATAGATAGATAGAGTGAGGGCGATAGATAGATAGATAGATAGATAGATAGATAGATAGATAGATAGATAGATAGATAGATAGATAGATAGATAGATAGATAGATAGATAGATAGATAGATAGATAGATAGAGTGAGGGCGATAGATGGATAGAGTGAGGGCGATAGATGGATAGCGTGAGGGCAAAAGATACATAGATAGAGTGAGGGCGATAGATAGAACGAGAGATAGAGTGAGGGCAACAGATAGAGTGAGGGCGATAGATGGATAGAGTGAGGGCGATAGATGATAGAGTGAGGGCGATAGATGGATAGAGTGAGGGCGATAGATGATAGAGTGAGGGCGATAGATAGAGTGAGGGCGATAGATAGATAGATAGATAGATAGATAGATAGATAGATAGATAGATAGATAGATAGATAGATAGATAGATAGATAGATAGATAGATAGATAGATAGATAGATAGATAGATAGATAGATAGATAGATAGATAGATAGATAGATAGAGTGAGGGGGATAGATAGATAGAGTGAGGGTGATAGATCGATAGACAGATAGAGTGAGGGAGATAGATAGATAGATAGATAGATAGATAGATAGATAGATAGATAGATAGATAGATAGATAGATAGATAGATAGATAGATAGATAGATAGATGGGATAGATAGATAGATAGATAGATAGATAGATAGATAGATAGATAGATAGATAGATAGATAGATAGATAGATAGATAGATAGATAGATAGATAGATAGATAGATAGATAGATAGATAGATAGATAGATAGATAGAGTGAGGGGGATAGATAGATAGAGTGAGGGTGATAGATCGATAGACAGATAGAGTGAGGGAGATAGATAGATAGATAGATAGATAGATAGATAGATAGATAGATAGATAGATAGATAGATAGATAGATAGATAGATAGATAGATAGATAGATAGATAGATAGATAGATGGGATAGATAGATAGATAGATGGGATAGATGGTATAGATAGATAGATAGATAGATAGATAGATAGATAGATAGATAGATATATAGATAGATAGATAGATAGATAGATAGATAGATAGATAGATAGATAGATAGATAGATAGATAGATAGAGTGAGGGTGATAGATCGATAGACAGGTAGAGTGAGGAAGATAGATAGATAGATAGATAGATAGATAGATAGATAGATAGATAGATAGATAGATAGATAGATAGATAGATAGATAGATAGATAGATAGATAGACAGATAGATAGATAGATAGAGAGATAGAGAGATAGAGAGATAGATAGAGATAGATAGATAGATAGATAGATAGATAGATAGATAGATAGATAGATAGATAGATAGATGGGTAGAGTGAGGGCGATAGATAGATAGATAGATAGATAGATAGATAGATAGATAGATAGATAGATAGATAGATAGATAGATAGATAGATAGATAGATAGATAGATAGATAGATAGATAGATAGATAGATAGATAGATAGATAGATGTGTGGTTGTGTGTGTGGTTGTGGTTGTGTTGTGTGTGCGTGGTTGTGTGTGTGTGGTGGTGTGTGTTATGCTTTGTTTTGCTATGCTATGTTTTGTTATGCTATGCTATGTTTTGTTGTGTTTGGTATGCTATGCTATGTTTTGCTAGGCTATGATATGTTTTGTTTTGTTATGCTATGTTTTGTTGTGTTTGTTAAGCTATGCTATGTTTTGTTGTGTTTTGTTATGCTATGCAATGTTTTGTTTTAGTTTGCTATGCTATGATATGTTTTGTTTTGTTATGCTATGTTTTGTTGTGTTTTGTTAAGCTATGCTATGTTTTGTTATGTTATGCTATGTTTTGTTATGCTATGCAATGTTTTGTTATGCTATGCAATGTTTTGTTTTGCTATTCTATGCTTTGTTTTGTTATGCTAGGCTATGATTTTTTGCTATCCTATGCTTTGTTTTGTTATGCTATGCAATGCTTTGTTGTGTTTTGTTAAGCTATGCTATGTTTTGTTGTGTTTTGCTATGTTTTGTTATGCTATGTGTTGTTGTGTTTTGTTTTGCTATGCTATGTTTTGTTATGTTATGTTATGTTTTGTTATGCTATGCAAAGTTTTGTTATGCTATGCAATGTTTTGTTTTGCTATTCTATGCTTTGTTTTGTTATGCTAGGCTATCATTTTTGCTATCCTATGCTTTGTTTTGTTATACTATGCAATGCTTTGTTGTGTTTTGTTAAGCTATGCTATGTTTTGTTGTGTTTTGCTACGTTTTGTTATGCTATGTGTTGTTGTGTTTTGTTTTGCTATGCTATTTTTTGTTATGTTATGTTATGTTATGTTTTGTTATGTTATGCTATATTTTGTTATGCTATGCAATGTTTTGTTATGCTATGCAATGTTTTGTTTTGCTATTCTATGCTTTGTTTTGTTATGCTAGGCTATGATTTTTTGCTATCCTATGCTTTGTTTTGTTATGCTATGCAATGCTTTGTTGTGTTTTGTTAAGCTATGCTATGTTTTGTTGTGTTTTGCTATGTTTTGTTATGCTATGTGTTGTTGTGTTTTGTTTTGCTATGCTATGTTTTGTTATGTTATGTTATGTTTTGGTATGCTATGCAATGTTTTGTTTTGCTATTCTATGCTTTGTTTTGTTACGCGAGGCTATGTTTTTTGCTATCCTATGCTTTGTTTTGTTATACTATGCAATGCTTTGTTGTGTTTTGTTAAGCTATGCTATGTTTTGTTTTGCTATGTTTTGTTATGCTATGTGTTGTTGTGTTTTGTTTTGCTATGCTATGTTTTGTTATGTTATGCTATGTTTAGTTATGCTATGCAATGTTTTGTTATGCTTTGTTTTATTATGCTATGCTATGTTTTGCTATCCTATGCTTTGTTTTGTTATGCTATGCTATGTTTTGTTGTGCTATGCTATGCTTTGTTATGCTATGCTATGTTTTGTTGTGTTTTGCTATGCTATGCGTTGTTTTGCTATGCTATGTTTTGTTATGCTATGTTTTGTTATGCTATGCTATGCTTTGTTATGCTATGCTATGCTTTGTTATGCTATGCTATGTTTTGTTATGCTATGCTATGTTTTGTTGTGTTTGATATGCTGTTTTGCTATGCTATTACATGTTTTGTTTTGCTGTGCTATGTTTATTGTGTTTTGTTAAGCTATGCTATGTTTTGTTGTGTTTTGCTATGTTTTGTTATGCTTTGTTTTGTTATGCTATGTTTTGTCATGTTATGCAATGTTTTGTTAGGCTATGCTATGTTTTGTTTTGCTATCCTATGCTTTGTTTTGTTATGCTATGCTCTGTTTAGTTTTGCTGTCCTATGCTTTGTTTTGTTATGCTATGCTATGTTTTGTTGTGTTTTGTTATGCTATGCTATATTTTGTTGTGTTTTGATATGCTATGCTTTGTTATGCTATGCTAGGTTTTGTTATGCTATGCTTTGGTATGCTATGCTTTGTTATGCTATGCCAAGCGTTGTTTTGTCAGGCTATGCTATGGTGTGTTTTGTTATGCTATGCTATGTTGTCTATTGTTATGCTATGCTATGTTTTGTTGTGTTTTGTTATGCTATGCTATGTTTTGTTGTGTTTTGCTGTTTTGTTATGCTATGCTTTGTTTTAAGTTATGTTATGCTATGCTTTGTTATGTTATGCTATGTTTTGTTCTGCTATGTGTTGTTGTGTTTTGTTATGCTATTTTTTTTATGTTATGCTATGTTTTGTTATGCTATGCTATGTTTTGTTTTGCTATCCTATGCTTTGTTTTGTTATGTTATGCTATGCTATGTTTAGTTTTGCTATCCTATGCTTTGTTTTGTTATGCTATGCTATGTTGTGTTTTGCTATGATTTGTTATGCTATGCTATGTTTTTTGTGTTTTATTATGCTATACTTTATTTTGCTATGCTATGTTTTGTTATGCTATGTTTTGTTATGCTATGTTTTGTTATGCTATGCTTTGTTATACTATGTTTTGTTATGTTATGCTATGGTTTGTTTTGTTATGCTATGCTATGTTTTGCTGTGTTTTGCTATGTTTTGTTATGCTATGTTTTGTTCTGCTATGTTTTGTTGTGTTATGTTATGCTATGTTTTGTTTTACTATGATATGTTTTGTTTTGCTATGCTTTGTTATGTTATGCTTTGTTTTGTTATGCTATGTTTTGTTATGCCATGCTATGTTTTGTTGTGTTTTGTTATGCTATGCTATGCTTTGTTGTGTTTTGCTATGCTATGTTTTGTTTTGTTATGCCATGTTTTGTTTTGCTATCCTATGCTTTGTTTTGTTATGCTGTGCTTTTGCTATCCTATGCTTTTGTTTGTTATGCTATGCTATGCTGTGTTTCGTTATGCTATGCTATGTTTTGTTATGATATGCTGGTGAGGATATGTGAGGGTGTGTGAGTGTGTGTGAGGGTGAGTGAGGGTGAGGGGTGTGTGAGGGTGACGGTTTTTGAGGGTGAGGGTGTGTGAGGGTGAGAGGGTGAGGGGGTGTGAGGGTGAGGGGGTGTGAGGGTGAGGGGGTGTGATGGTGAGGGTGTGAGAGTGAGTGAGGGGGTGTGAGGGTGTGAGGTTGAGAGGGGGTGAGGGGGTGTGAGGGTGAGGGGGGTGAGGGTGTGTGAGAGTGAGGGGTTGTGAGGGTGAGGGGGTGTGAGGGTGAGGGGGTGTGAGGGTGAGTGAGGGTGAGAAGGTGAGGGGGTGTGAGGGTGAATGAGGGGGTGTGAGGATATGTGAGGGGTGTGAGGGTGAGAGTGGGTGAGGGGGTGTGAAGGTGAGGGGGGTGAGGGGGTGTGAGGGTGAGGGGGTGTGAGGGTCGTTGAGGGGTGGTGAGGGGTGTGAGGGGTGTGAGGGTGTGAGGGTGAGGCGGTGTGAGGGTGAGGGGGTGTGAGGGTGAGAGGGTGGGTGAGGGTGTGTGAAGGTGAGGGGGTGTGAGGGTGAGAGGGTGTGTGAGGGTGAGAGGGTGAGTGAGGGTGAGGGTGTGTGAGGGTGTGTGAGAGTGAGGGGGTGTGAGGGTGAGGAGGTGTGTGAGGGGTCAGGGGGTGTGAGGGGGTGAGGGCGAGTGAGGGGGTGAGGGCGTGCGGGTGAGTGTCTCCAATGAATGTCGCTGCTTCGCCTTGTTTGAAAATGTTCAGTGCTGCAAATAGAGCATGCCGCCCTAATTATCACAGCATGAGGCCCCAAAGTGATAATTATCACAGAGAGGCCCCCATGCTGCTGGAGCACTCAACTGCACATTAATTATAGTTGAGTGCTCCAGCAGCCTGGGGCGCCTGTTGACATGCTGTGATAAGTGGGGTCTCATGCTGTGATAATTGTTACTTGCGGCGCACAAGCTGTTCCACTGTGAAGCTGGTTCACAGACCTGAATCGGCTCATGCCCATACTACAATCGGCTCGTGCACAGGTCTGTCTCCAGGTCTGTCTCCCTTGGAGGCAAACACTGTGACTATAAGTCTCGTTGGCGGCAGCGCTTCGCGCTGCAACGCCAGCGAGACCTAATGAAGTCAAGGTAAACATATTCTAGCTCCAAAGCGCAAGACAAAGCAACAAGGGTTCTTTCTCTAAGGTCAGGGAGACAGAAGACAAGACATGTCTCGCCTCTAGAAATGCAGCATTTTATAACCTATTTTACAAAGGAAACACACATTTTATTAATCAGAATCATTTCAGTAGTTTCAAGATGCCATTTACAATGTCCACTATAAAATGTAAGAACTCTGTCTCTTGGCTTGGAATCATATTTGACTTTTTTTTGTTAACTACAAACTCCAATCTTATCAATAAACTCTCTACCAGATCCATATAAAGTATCTCTGCTGACGTCTCCTCATCAATAATCAATATCATCCAAAAAAGCTATCAACCTCTTTAAGGTTCTTCATCCACTGCTGGAAGAAAAACCTATGTCAAGCACAAAGGGCTGTTAAAAGGCTGAAGGGTAGATAGACAAATCTCAATAACTTCAGGCTCCAAAAAAAAACATAGCCATCTCTAAAGATCCTCCCAAATCAAAATTGTAAGATAAGCATCATTTAAATCCAAACGGATGAACCAATCTCCTTTCTGCAAGACATTTCTTATCAGATGCATACCTTCTATCTTGAAACTATCCAATCAATAAATCTCTTAAGTAATATTCTGTTTCCTTCTTTTCCACTATAAAAAATATTGCTTATGAACAGTCTTGACTGCACCTTTCCTGCACTGTAGCTCCCTTTGCGATTAACTCTTGTACCTCTAGTTCCACTAGATTAATGTGTTCCTTATTGAAACTCACCCTCTTTGGTAACTGAACTTGTACTGGTGCTGCACAAACTCTATTGTAAGTCCCCAAACTATTTCTAGAACTAAAGGATCTCTGGTTACTTGAGCCCAATCGCGCAATAACCACTCCACGCATCAGTTTGCGTAAAAGGCCATTTATGAGGACAGGCATGACATTCACAATAAACATAACATCATTAACTTAAACAATCCCCCCAACATCCTGCCTTTCAACCGTCATCCACTCACGTGCTCCACCAGCCACTCCCAAATCACACCACGACCTCTTTGCATCTCATTCACTTCCCCTTTTCACTTTCCAACTCCTCTGTCATTTCCATCCATTGCACTCCCGTCTACCACTCTCTCCCATCCTGCACCTGTAACCCCCTACCTGGAAGGGTGATTCTGCCCGTCATGGACTCCCCACCCCTCCCAGTTCCCGCCACCCAGGGAACCCCCGGAGGGCGGTTACCTGCCCCACCAAGCGTGCACCTTTCGAACTCAGTCCCTCTTACACCAGATCGATTCATTCCACAAAAAGCTAATCAGATCCCGCAGCTCCATCAGGTAAAATGCATTTCCCATGTGAGACAGGTGCACACCGTCGTCCCTGAAAAGAAGTGGCTGTTCCAGCTGAAGCCCGAAATGAGCCAGCACTTTGATACCCTGATCCGCACAAAAGAGTCTCATTGCCCTGTTCAAATTCCTGCGGGCCCTTTCAACGGCCGCAGGCTTGAGTGCACCCCTCCAGATCCTCCGTGGAACAAATTCAGTCCACACAATACAGGCGCCAGCCATATTGCGTTTCATCGCCTCCAAGTCCCTCTGCATCAAATGCAACAGTGACACCCCCGATTGCTTCACTAAGTCATTTTCCCCCAGGTGGATGATAAGCATGTCCGGGCAGCCCAGCTGCGACACTTTCCTTGTTAGCCACGGCAACATCGCATTCCACTCTTACCCCACCATTGTACTTCATGATGGCTGCTCCTCAGCCCCAGGCTACGGCCGTACACCTGCCTGTCAGCGTATTTCGAAGCCCAGCGCACAAAAGAATAGCCAACGACCCAAGTGACCGTCTTGGCCCCTGGTCCACGAACACAACCTACGAAGAGAAAGAGATTAGTACCAAAGCATAACAAGAAAAGCGCCAAGCAGCGCAGCCGTCCAAGCAGTGCACTCCGCGCCCTCACTTGCGCACATAGCGCTCACAGCACCGCGACCGCCAGCGACCAATCCTCCGGATATCCTCCCACGACCAACCCAAGTCTGCCGCCGCAGTGGCTGCCCCAATCCGAAACGAATGCGTGCCAATGCAAGCCGGATCCCTGCCCAGTCTCCTCAAAGCCATCCGCAGAACTGCTAGCAACTGGAATGACGTCAAACGCTTCCGCGACGCGTGCACAAAAATCTCCCCCTCTGACCTCCGCACTTGACCACCAAAACCCAGCCACTCTCGCACCGGGCACACGCTTGCACACCCACTCTCCGACAACCATACCCACTTACCCCGCTCCAGCTGGTCCGTCTTGGAACGCCCCAACCAGATGCCCAATCGCACCCCATCCACACGCACATCAGTAAACATCCGACCCGGCGCCCCACGGGTCCCTAGCAACTCTGACACCCGAAATGCTCCGAAAAACATCCATATCATGCACAGGCGAAACAACACCACCTCCTCCCCGCCGTAACAACAGAAATGCAATTCCTTCAGAACCTTCTCCAACAAGTCAAACGTGACTGCCTCACGTGGCAACTCCCCCCCACCCAACTCCGCCCGCACCCGCCCCCAACCCTTCAACATTTGACTCAGCAGATCCGATCTAGCCGGATCAAAACCCAAGTACACCATGCTGTAAAAAGAAACTCCCGCCAACTTGCCAGTTATCGTCGTCTGCGACAATCCCCTATCCATGCAGTCCAACACAAAGCGCACCACCCTTTGTTCACACACCTCTCTGGGCAACGTCCCCACATCCTTCCCCAAACCCACAAAGTCCCAAAACTCCGTCCAAGCCAATCTGTACGCCCGCCTAGTGGATTCTGCCAAGGACTTCTCAACCAAACCAACCACTCTCACTCCCCCCATGCCCAGATACCCTCCGGCACCTTGGTCTTGCAAGCTTCCGCTCCCGGCGCCAGCTCCCTGAAGTGCTGCCACTGCAAACGAGATAACGCATCCGCCATTTCGTTACTTGCGCCAGGCACATGTTGCGTGCGAAACGGCACATTGAAACACAGACACAGCAGCATGCAACTTCGAAGCAAGCGCAGCACTGGCAGGTTCCTCGCTTTTTGGTTGTTCACCAAGTCCACCTCCGTCATGTTTCCACATGAAACAACACCGACCTGTTCTTGAATTCTGGGCCCCACACCAGTAGTGCAACCAACAAGGGAAAAAACTCAAAAAACGCAATGCTCCTGTCCTGGCGCAGCCAGTGAGCCGGCCACTGCTCCGCACACCAGCGACCGTCCCAGAAGATCCCGAAACCTGCCGCTCCCGCCACGTCCGAGTAGAGTTGAACCTGCCACACCATCCTGTCCCGCGCAAAATCCAAAGACACACCATTGAAGTCCTCCAGGAACACCAGCCACACTCGCAAGTCCGACCGGACTCCCAGCGTAATCCTGACCCTGTGATGAGGGAGGGCCACGCCCGACATGGCCATGCCAAGCCGCCTGCAAAACGTCCTCCCAGCCCTCACCACTCTGCAAGCAAAGTTCAACAATCCCAACAAACGCTGCACAGACCTCAAATCCAGCTTCCGGACCTCCAGTGTGCCCTTCAAGGCATCCCGCACCTCAGCCACCTTCGTCACTGGTAAGCGCGCCTACCAAGTTACCAAATCCAACTCAATACCAAGGAATGTCAAGCAACAACTGAGCCCGTCCGTCTTCTCCGGTGCCAATGGCACCCCAAAATCCTGTGCCAACAACTGAAACTGCTGCAGAGCCGTTCCACATTCGCCAGAGCGCCCCGTGCCCACAAACAGAAAGTCATCCAAATAGTGGGACAGCAGCCGTTCCACGAAGGCCCACTGCAAAAAGGAGCTGAAAGTCTCGAAGAGCATGCAGGAAATCGCACAACCCATCGGCAACACCATGTCCACAAAGATGGCCCCGTCAAACTGCATGCCCAACAAGGGAAAATCCGCCGGATGAATGGGGAGAAGGCGAAAGGCCGACTTGATGTCACACTTGGCCAACTCTGCCCCCCTGCCGCAGGACCTCACCAGACCAATGGCATCATCCACTGACGCATGCAACACTCTCGACATCGGCCAATCAGAAAAAGGACCCGCAATCCTGCCCTCCGAAACCTCCTTTTCCAGTTTATGCTCCACAACCTCCGGCAATTCCTTGGTGGACCGCAAATTCTCAGCCCAACGCCTCTCCCTAGGCCCCTGATATCCAATCCAAAAACCTTCAACGAAACCCCAATACAAACGCAACGCCGCCTCCTTATCAGGGTACCGGGAGAGCCATGGACCCATGGCCTCCACCTTAACCGGAGTATGGGCCCTTCGGCCCAGGCTGCCCCCTACCCTTGGCAAATTTCCACTGCTCTGATGGTGTAGCCAAGGTGAGGCACTGTGTGACTGGGTGACGCCCCCACACTTCGAACACTCATGTTTAAATTTACAGGAGGGGCGGTTGCAGAAGACTTTATTGAACCCCCAGCAGGCCCCGGAAACGACTGGCTTTTACTGTTGCCCTGCAGATCCAGACCACACAGCCTCGTTCCCTTGTCCACCTGCAGCTCCCTGACTACCCGCCCCAGACTGGGCGGGGCGCGGCTGAAAAGACTGATAAGTGACCGGAAGACCGCTGGCCGTATGCGTAGACGCCGCCGCCTGCGTCGAAGACATCCACTGAATCCAGAGTGCCTGGTCTACGTCCCCCCCGCGGTTTGTCAGGATTAACACTGACCCTGGCCCTGAACTCCTCGTCGTAGCTCAACCATGCAAAGCCCCCGAAATGAAGCTGCGCCTTCCTGATCACATCCATATACTTGAACAACGCAATAGCCTGATCCCCATACTTCTCACAATAAATACTCGCATAAATCAAGAAGGCTGACGTCCAATTCTCCATCGTGACCGGCACCCTAGGCCTCCTGGTCAACTCCCACTCCTCCTCTTTAGACCCCTCCTTCGCCTGAATCTCCCTATGCAAGAGCTTAAACACATCAACATATTAATGTCTCCAGATCCTCGCCCTCGTTTTGTCCGACAAATGTGACCCCAGAGGCATCGCCAGCCCCATGTACGGCAACTTCTTCCGAAGCTTCTCAACCCCTTCATCCTTCCCCTCCAGTTCCTCCGCCTTGTCAGTCTGCGTGCTGGCCGTCGCGTCGCGACCTGCTTACCCTCATCAGCCTTCACAGGCACCACCCCACCTGGGGTCCCAGACCACACAGACCCATCCCCCACCCCTACCGACCGGCAGGGCTTTTCCTTCCCCCTTTCCCCCCTTCCATCCAGGCGTCCCACCAAGCGCCCTCACCTGACAAAGTTGCAGGAGCGTCCCTCTCCTGTCGCCGTGTGTCCGCTGGCTTCGACATCCCTCTGCTGGCCCGACTGACGCCGTCCCGTGCCTCCTGGAAAGCACCAACCCTGGCCGCTGCCACCCTAGCCTTGCACACATTTTCAGGTTCACGCAACTCACCCTCTTCCAAATCATCCTCTTCAACCTCATAGTCCAACCACTCATCCTGCACATCCAGCGGCACCACTTCAGTCACGACTCTTTTAGCACCTTTCCCTTTCACTCCAGACGTAAATTCACACTCCAATATCGCCGGTGCCTGCTCCCTCGTTGGAGGGCAGGCCACCGCGGACCCGTCTGCTTCTTCGTCCCGGCGTTTGGAGGCCGTTTTGTGCCCCGCCGGCCCACCCCGGCCTCTGCCAGCTGACCCTGCTGGCTTGGTCCCCCCCACCGAGCCGGATGCGCTCGAGGAGGCCCCGGTGCCACCAGGTCTCTGATCCATCAAGGCAGTCCCTGAACCTTCCACCCAGACCCACTGCCCTTGAGCTCCTGGGACCCCCTTTCCTCGACCCCCAGCCGGCCCCCGACCACGCGCTGGTGCCTGGGCCCCCTCGCCCTTGGGCACCCCACCCGCCATCGCCTCTCTGGCGTCACATAAGCGCTGCCACTCCTTCTCGTATTCCGCAATGACGCGACGCTGGTCGCGGGGCCTCTCCTCCTCGGTCATGTGCACCCACCTGTCGAACATGGAAGACTGCCCTGGCTCCCCCAGGCCTCCCTTCCCGGGCACGGGTGCCGCAGCACTCCCCGCCGCCTGCCCTACTCCCACCTGCTGCTGCACCTTCAGAGGGCCCTTGCCCTTGGAACCCTGGGGCCTCACAACCCCTTTCCGGCCCCCCGAAAGGTCGACCGGCTGCTCAAGGATGGTGAACCCCTCCTCTTCCCCGGACTCCTCCCCGGACAGTGTGAGGGCAAACTCCTCTCCAGCAGCCACCTCCCAATCATCCAGGTCCTCCCCCCCACTGCCTTCACTGCTCTCGTCATACCCTACCAACTGACCCAAGCTCCTAGACACCTTGGCCTGTGACACCAGCGAAGCCTGGCCCTGCCCGGGCTCCCCAACCGCAAGCTTGGGGCCCATGGACCCTTCCCCTCCGGCCCCCCCCTCCTCTTCCGGGACCACATCCCCTGCTCCTACCCTGGCAGGGAGGCTCAGCCGCCTCGCCCCTTTCTTGGGTGCTTCCTGCTGCTTCTTCCCCTTCCCTTTCTTGGCCCCCCTCACGAGATCCAGAGGGCTCATCCATACAAGCTGCGACAACTGCAGCCACCCCCGCAGACGCTGACCTGGTCGGGCGGGTCATCCCGACCCATGCCTGGTCCAGGACACCGGGCTGGAGGAGATCTGCCCTCCCAGCCCGGCCAAGCACTATAAGCGCAGCCCGCACCGCCTCTGCATCAGGCGTAGCCATCATAGAAATCGAGCACTCGTACCCTCCGCGAGATGCGTGAGGTTTGGCACCCACGCTCGGTCCGTCCGCGAGATGCGTGATGTTTGGCACCTACGCGCATTGCACCGGAGCACCTGCGTCGATAATTCGAAATTACAGCTAAATAGCACCCCGCCTAACTGTGGACGTAGGAAATTGGCCTAATCGTCGCACTGGGGCACCAGTCACGACGTCTAAACACGCTAATTAGCACTCCGCCTACCTAAATCACACTCCGCCTACGCTCAAAACTGACTTCTCCCTGAGGCACCGGGGACAGGAAAAGGAAGTCGTTCCCCTCCTGTCCCCCTAAATAGCCTCTTAACTAACCCCTCCCACCCCTGACTTAACCCTAACTACTTCCTGCCTGTCCATAGCCTCGAGCGAATTCCCCGGGGAAAAGACTGGTCTGCCGACCTGCTTTCCCCCGGGGGCCGCATTCCAATAAAATACGGCAAGTCGGCAGCACAACTTTAAGCCTTGGAAAGAAGCAGGATTGGAGTCCAGTCCGGGTTTGCAATGTCACCGCAATCTCGCTGATCGAAGCAGAGCAGGAGGGAAGCACAGCAGACACCGCTATCACAACCAGAGACGCCGCCGAGACGCTATGAGACGCCGCGGTCAAAATCCCGAGTCCAGAGCGTCTGCGTCCGTGCCCCCCGTGCCCTTCGCTCCTGAAATTGGTAGGGGGTGCGGTGGGAGTCTCGCCATCGTTTGGAGTGACTGGGCGATCAGAGCAGGGCGTTAGCGGAGGTGAGCGAAGGTGAGAACAGCGGCGCAGCGGCGCAGCAGGCTCTCTGACCATCCTCGCCCCGTCTCAGCTCTCTTGGCCCTTGCCCCTTGTATAGATGGGCTCACAGCGGCAGTGGGGGAGCAGTGGAGCGCTGGATCAAAGCGCATGAGGGCCCTCAGAACTTTGCGTTTCCTTGGCCCCCCACAGCCTTTTACAGACTCTCACAGCCTCCTCACAGCCTGCAGCCTACCCACAGTCTGGTTACACAATTACAGAATTACCAGACTTCCAGACTTCTTGCCCTTGTTACTCCTGTGGTGATTTGTCTGCCACGCTCTCCCCTGACGTCGCTTGGCAGTGGCAGCGGTTAGCAGAGGGCGGAGAAGGGGAGGGTGAGCGGCGGATCCAGAGGGGATAAGCTACACCAGCTGCTGGAGCCGCTAACTCCTCATAAAGGAACGGGAGCAGGTTGCTGTAGAGGAAGCAAAGGGCTGGATTGGATTGCCTCTCCCACCCGAGTACAACGTGGTCTTAATGTTGTCTTAGCTGCATAAAGGAGTGGTTTTAACAGGTTCAACAGGTGATGTCGCAGCTTTTGGCATATAATAAAGTTATCAGTAAGCATGCTTCCACTTGGTCCCTCAATAGCTCGTCACAAGACCACACCAGAGAGGCAAAAACACTGAATGAGATCTGGGAGAATAAGAGAGGCAATGCCGCCCATGCCGCCCAGGCCAAATCGGAGAAAAGCAAAAAAGCAAGCCTATGGTTCTCAGCACAGCCCGGAACCAGAACTCATCTCCACTGACCAGGACCATAGTGAGACTGTAGTGCGGATGGGACCAATCAGCGCCATGTGTTCTAACCAGCCCAAGATCTATACAAAATTCAATTTCCTAAAGGGTATCGGGTCGGCTCTCTACTCAAGCAATGCTGCCCTAGCATGCCTACAATCTACGATGTCGTCTTTACAGCCATACGCATAAACTTTAACCGAAGAATCTGGGGACGCCAAACTGGGCCAAACGCAGGAACAGCAGGAGAGACATCAATCTCTAAACATCCCTCAAACACGAGGTGGGCCTACAGCAAGTTTGACTGGAATAACAACTGCAGCTATGCCTGGGAGTTCAGTATCCTCCCCAACGGTAACCAGTCAACAAGGCAGGTCCCCAGGAAGTCAGCCCGCAGATAGCACGACACAAGATCCCTCAGAAATCTCAGAAACTTTTGAACCACTACACCACTACTGCAATATGAAGGCAGTGACGGAGGTTACTCCAACAACAAAAGTACCTTTGAGAGCCCCATCAAAGAACATGCTAGGTCCTCGGCTGAAGAACAAATCAGTGCCGATAATTCCACCAGCACAAACAATATTATGTATAGTGGCAACCACAACAACCATAATAATAACCTTAACAAGGGAACTGAATTAAGAAGCAAAAAACTCAATAAAAACCCTCCTACTACATACTCAAGGGAGTCTCTCCTCTCACCAAAGAGGCGAAACAGAGGACCCAGGGACAACGGACGAAGACCAGAAAGTAGAAAGGAGGGCGACTATGTCACAATTAGATATCCAAGACTCGGAGGAAATGCTGGAAGTTTACTTACAAGATCAAGACCATGACAAAGAACAAAAAATGGTGCAAGAACATAGGGTGCCTAGCCCCCAAGTACCCTTCAATCAATCGATCCCTACAGATCAGACCAATAACAGCTCCAATAACAGTGAGCTAACAAAGGATCAAAGTACCGGCGTTTGGCCCTCTCTCCTCAACACAATCCAACTGGCCGTTAACGCCCTGCAATTTCAATCAGAAAAGATGAAAATTCAGTTAACATTACTGAACACTGGCAGTTTTTACTGCCGGAATAGATGAAAAATTGGGAAACCTGAAGGCCTGATATCAAGAGCCCAAACACATTCTAAACTAAAATGCATTTGCGATGAGGTTGTTGACAAATTGTCCACCTTGCCCCATATGCTTAGCGGCATACTAAAGGAGATAAAAAATATAACGACCAAAACAACGACAATGACAAGAAGGCTGGATATCCCAAACACAGCAGAAGGAACAGCAAGCAATCTCCCTGTATTCATTCCCCAGACGGGCAGTGCGAATGAGGCCATTGTGACTACGAGAGCCCCTGGCAATGGCAAAGCACCAAAACTCAATGCAAAGCAACGCCACCAACAAAAAAGGAAACGTCGCAACCAAAAGTCCTTCACCAATACAATGTCTTATTTTCCCCTCTTCTCTTTCACAATATCCAAGAAATCCACACAGAGGACGCAAGCACTCCATCAACTCAAGAACTTTCTCCACCAACAACTTCCAAATATTGCCTGGACCCTGAACATCCCCAAAACCAGACGTCACCAACTAGGCCACACGAGGAGAAAGAAGAGCTAAACCGAAATAAAAACCCAACCACGTCAAAACCACAACAGGATGAAGTGAAAAGACAAAGACAAACAATTGATCAACTAAGAACACCAAACTTGGTGATCACTCTAAATCAACAACAATTACAGAGCCATAAACAAAGCAAAAAACTCCGGGCTACACCAAACAAATCCGTACACGCAAATGAAAAGAAAGGATACGCATGCACTTCTGGGTCATGCTAGCAGGACAATACAAACTTAAAAACACCTAACTCAACACCAAATTCCGGGAGAAGAAAGGAAGCTAGGGAAACCATAGGCAGGCCTGACAGGCCAACCAAGGAGCCACGATCAAGAGAATCTAATTGCCCTGAAATACCAACAAATGACAGAACAAGTCCTAGGCCTCAGGTCAACAAGGCAAAATTCGGGGGGCAAACACAAATACAGACCGTCCCCACGTAAAGAACTCCTAAGTCTACTATAGTCATCTACAAGGCAGTGGCACTAAGTGGTCTGTCCCAAACAGAACCAAGAGACATAACAAACCTACAGCACTTGGAAACACAAATAATAAAGCAAGAGTCACCGTCCTGGTATTTCATCCTACATATGCTTCCAGGGGCCCCCAGGATATACTTAACCGTGGTAACATCCTAAAATTGATGAAAGCCATCCCAAACCTCGCCGAGATAAGATCAACGGAACTCATATCTATAGAGTTTAAACGCACCAATAATTGCCAAAGCCTTGAGGCCATAAAAACAACATGGAGCTCCAGTAGAAACGCAAAATCAATCTTGGCAGAACTGAGCACTTTTCAAAAATGGGGTATTGAACTATCCCCATTTCAAAATCCAGCTTACCCAGCCCACTACTAATCAACGAAAACAATGGTGAAAAAGTGCACCAAACATCTTTAAACTGCATCCTTAAAGGAGCACGTGGCAGATCTCGTGAAAGGAGATTCGACAACTACTGGGAACAACAAGAATCAATAGCACGGTCACCTGTTACAACAAATCAGGGACACAACAAAGATGCAATAACACGTAACATAATCAGACGCATAGAGCAGGACTGACCCGATCTACAAGTCAGAATTGAAGGTACACACTTTGGTACAAGGACTGGCAGATTTGGCAATAGCAGTGGGGGGCTGGCCACCTACGTCTCAACTACAAGCACAGCAGCAGCAACCTTGATGGGCCCAAAATCAAATGTAACATTAGCAGTTACAATCTCCATTATTATTGAGGATGAAGAAATGGAGGTGTCTCTGTTTAACTCATACATTCATCCCAAACGAAAAACAAAAGATGCCATAGAGCTTGTCAACCAAGTGTCAAACACTGTTACGGAGCTGGAAAACCAGCTGCTAATCTTGTCAGGGGACTTAAATCAATACCACATAGGTTCGTCTCAGGGAGAAGATGCAGCGGTACAAACCATAATCTATAACATTCCGACACAGTATGCCCCTCAGCATAAGAAGAAGAAATGCTTCATCAACTGATTACAAGAAGACCTGGAACATTTAAATCTCCAAGCTTTAAATGGTAGATTTCCGGACGATATTCCACCAGTCAATTCGCACTACTCTGTAACAACTAGTTCAATCTTGGATTACACCTTTGCAAGTCTTGGCCTCTTCCATCATATTGGTTGATTCAGAATGGGGGGTAAAGGTGACAGCGATCACGGTCCCCAAGAATCCCACATAATAGCTAAGGCAACAAGAACGATCAGGCCTGACAGATCTCTGGGGTCTATACATATTTTAAACCTCAGGAGAATCAAATGCACTACAAATAATACAATAACCAAAGCTGAAGCCGCAATCCAACTTTTCAATCAGTTAGTTGACAGTCCAGAAAATAAAATTGAAATCTGGGAACAATTTACTGACTCACTAATAGAACAATACGTAGACCCCACTGGCAAAAAACAGAAGGCGCAGAAATTTCGGAAAAAGAATAACATCTCGAAAGGACATCGAGCACAGATTAAGATTCTCAAAAAAAGAATAAATCTAGCTCTCCGCAACCTAAGGAGATCTCCTGGGAATGTCATTGAGCGAGCGACCTTGAAAGAACAAAGAGCGAAATTAAAAAGACTGAAATGGCACATCACCAGAGAATGGGCGAATGATCACTGGGCAAAATTGCTAAGCGACATAAAAAGTAATAACAGTAGTTGCTTTTGGAAAACAGTCAACGGAATCATCCGCCCTCATCAAACGGGAATTGGGTCACACATTCCGGAATCAACCTGGGTGAAATACCTCTCAACTCATTTCAACTACTGCATCGAACATCACGGATAACAACAGGCCAGCACCCAAACGCTGAAAGAACAAGCAAGACAAAGCCCAACTGATAAGCGTGATCAGGAATTTCATCCAACAAAAACATATCACTGGGCGTCGCTAGTCACAGTTTACCCTCAATAATTAAAAAACAGATCGCAAAAGGGAGGAACGAAGGGGCCCCGGGTCCAAACGGTATTCTTCCTGCACTATATAAGGCAAAGAGTGAAGACTGGGCCGAAATTTTGCACTCCCTATTTCTGGATGTTAGACAGCTGAACATAATACCAGATTCCTGGAAAGGTTCGATAATAGCACCAATCCATGAAAAAGGGGACAAAGCAGATCCCAACAACTACCGCCTAACAGCACTGATAGACAACGAGGCAAAATACTTTGCAGGCACCATACTTGAAGATCTTACAACCTGGGCTGAGGCGAGTTCTATCATACAATGGAATCAGACTGGGTTTCGCAAATTAACCAGTACAACTACCAACATCCTCACAATGTCCTTAATAATCGATGCAGCCAAAGTCTCTAAGCTACCTCTACACCTATGCTTCATTGACTTTAGTGCTGCTTTCAAAAACGTGTAGAGAGGTAGACTGTGGGGGAAACTGGCACAATGGGGAATGTCACAGCCCACCCTAAACTCGCTGAAGCTAATACATACAAACACCTGGGTGCAGGTGAAACTAGGAGGAGGTACCCACTTGTCCACGAAAATTCTTACAACAAAAGGCTTGAAACAGGGTTGTGTGCTTGCTTGCACCAACCCTGTTTAATTTGTACATGGCCGACCTGCCAAAGGTACTGGACGCTCACACTCACCGAGGATAAGCAGAAAAACACTGACCAACCTTATGTACGAATTACACCTCCCCAGCCCAAATAAGGCTGGAGTTTAGGCTCCTACGACAGGATCTTGCATATATATATTGTATATATATCATCTACTGGTTGAAGATCAAAAGCGCCCCCACTCACTTGCTTAACCATCTGCTGTGGCATGACTTACAGCATAGGGAGATTTCCCAAGCCAGAGACTATCTCCAGTTAGCCCTGGAACACACTAAACTCAAGGGGCTATGGAACGCCCAAATTGGCTACCACAGCTTCAAAAAATTGGTTTGGAAGACCATTAAACAAATCTCATTGGTGGAAGACAAGGCAACCTTTTCAAATAGGGGTCATGCATGGATGACCCTCAACACATACAAGGCATTTGGTCCCAAAGCATACTTCAATCAGGGGTACCCCAAGGCAACAAAAATTTGTTTTATGAGGCATAGATTGGGAATCCTGCTAGTGCTCAGCACCTTCCACCATGGCAAAGGCCATCAGCACAAGTCGCCTGTAGACTGTGCAATGCTAAACAAGGCCACATACTACATCTAATCTGCCTATGTAAAGAAATGCTCCAAGCACTGTGGAATCTCCTAAAACAACTGTTTAATCTGACAGGTATTCACACTTGGAGGCAAGCTGTGTTAGCCTGTCTAAATCCAGAAAATACCCAGCTAAATTGTGGACTATTAAAATTCCTAATGATAGCCGAACAAAAACTGCTCAAGAACGCGAAAGACAAACAAGGATCTTCCTCCTCATTCCACCTATCTCTGGGAACATGTTCCAACAAAGACCATCCTTGCAGACTCATTTCCAACCGCATTGGAACTATGCCTGCAGTATGTAAACACATCTTGAACTAAATCACGATTAAGACCTGGGTTGTGGCCGATCCGCTATGATGCTAAGCCACTGAGGGCCACCCCTAAGAACACACAACAACCTCTAGTTTGACTATACAGAACCTCTTTGTATAAGGCCCTTTTAATCGCAGGATCTTTTGCACAAATTTAGAACGCACTGCTTAACGTTAAAAATGCTAATGGTTTCAAGAGCCGGTCTGCGATGTTTATATTTTTACACTTTTATATTTTTTATCTTGTAGTATTGGATTTGGTTTTACTGTATGAATGGTTTTAATTAACTATGCAAATAAACTTGATTCTGATTCTGATTAAGGGGGTGATAAAAGCTTCTACACTTAATTGTGAATCCTCTGATATGTCTTGTACCACACAGAGCTCTTTATCTTTTTTGGAAATAAAACCTCCCATTGTATTTGTGTGGAAAAGAGCTTGCTGCGATGCTTCGTCTACGGCTGTTGAACTGACCATTTGTTCAATCTGACAGTCCAAAACATGGTTATTGAAGACATTTTTAACATCTCTTTGGGCATTTTGTAAAGAACAAAACATCCCCACAAACTTGGACAGATTCTTTATAAATGTGTTACCAAACAGCATATCCATGGCTGCCAAATACTAAGTTACATGTGCAGTCGGGCCCATTTTCTAGACAGAGGGACTTTAATAGAAGTTTTGGGTCATAGTATGATCAAAACTCTGCTGTTAAAACTTCCTGATCCTTTCCATTTTCCATATTACCAGGTCTTTTTTTCTTTGAGTTGTGTAATCTTGATTATCCGAATCAAAATCAGAGAAACAACTTCTCTACCTCAGTACTTCCAGATGATTCATCACAAATAACTGTTTTGTGCTTCCAAACATTATGCTTTATTTGTTTACATACTGAAGTCTTTATTCTGCCCATCTTGTGTGTCCTTGACATTATCGCAGTCTGTGCAATTACAAAGTTGTTGCAGATTTTCTCTTTTTAGCCTGACTGAGGCCATAATATGTGTTTTTCGTTTGCAGGTAATCTTACATGTTTTTTCGCATTCGTGTGCTTCAGCAGCAGACCACAAATGTTTGTATTCAGACATTACATTTTTATTTCACTTCCGATTTCCTCTCCATTTTATGAGACATTTCTGAAAAGATTTTCAATTGCCAAATTAAACCTAACCTCTAATTCTTCCTTCTTTAATCTACCAGTGTATGTCTCCATTACGAACACAACTAAAATGTACTTTGGTGTATATATAACAATTTTTAACAAAACAAGCAATCTCTCTCTGTGGACTCAGAAAACAAAATGAACCGAAAGAAAGACAAACTGCCAAAACGCATCAGTTTATATGGAAAATATAATGCATTCCAATTTATTAAAATGGCTGCTTTTTTACATAAAGTTAGATCTAGGTCATGTCCATTGTGCCTAAATTGATCCATATTTCAGCACACCCTAAATCCATTTTTCCGAAATAGATTTGCGTTTCAGAGAGATATGGTGGGGTCTGGAGGCACAATGCTTTATTTGAACTCTGGAATGGTGTAGATTTCTATGATATTTAAAGATGCTGCTGTGTGTGTTGGCAATAAAGGAAATTCCATAATAGCGGCCTCTGGGCCTTGGCATAAAACCACCACCAGATTGATGTGACCAATGGTTCCTTGACTAAACACATTTAAAGAAACTGAGTCTCAGAGGATCTACGAGGAGGGAAATCAACGTACAGGAGGGGGTCCTTATTGTGCTTAATCTGACTCTGGGACCTAAAAGTAAACAAGAGTTTAGATTGAGAGGAAAGACTAACAAAAGGGGATGAAAGGCTAGGGTTAAAAGGCAGGAAGTGGTGAGAGGTGCAAAAGAGGAAATTATGCAACAGGACTGGGAAGAACACCAAGGGAAGCGCAGGCAGCAGGAAACCAGATGGCACCAGGGACATCCAGAGAGTGTGCAGAACAAGACTCACCACTGGTCAGTGAAAGAATCAAAAGGTGCCAGATCCGACTGGGCCATCCCGACAGTAGTCGACAGGAGACCTGAAGGAAAGGAGAATCCTAACCATGTTGAAAGAATTGATGACATTGAGGACAAAGACTGGTTGCCTCCTTCTCTCCACCAGGATATGCCATGAAGGCTCTCCATAGACGGGTTGAGTCAAACTAGTGGGTATTGGACCAAAGGTTGGAGGGTGGAGGTGAAAAAGTAATTTAGTGATGCGAATGAGTGAGTTCTTTTTCTTATACAATTCTTTCTTGTTTTTAACACAAAATGTACTTTTGTTCAACAAGAAGTGAAAGTCCCTATGTGTGTTTTACTCTGTTTATTTGTAATGATTAACGTTTTAGTTCAGAGAAGCCTCAAGAGGCTTATAGACAGAAGACGGGTACATATATGAAAAAAGAAAGAGAAAAGGACATAGAGAAAACATAGGAATAGCTAATAAACATCTAAATAGGACATGATACAATAAAACGAAGAAGAAAGCATACAGTATCATCCGGGAGGATAGATATAAAAGTAAGTGAAGGTGAAAGGAGAATAGTCTAAACAGTTGTGAGAATACTCAAGATAAAAGGCTAAGGGGCCAATTCCGATTCAGTAAAATCCCGGAGCGTTTTTCCCGTACGATTCGTACACCTAAAATGTCCCCGTATGTACGATCAAGTACGATTCTAACCCAAAGCATATCTACGTACGAATCGTACCAAACCCCATACGACCAGAAAATACATACGCTTCATATCCTGGTCACGCAGTACGCGCCGTCCGTATGTAAACAGGCAGCAGTTACCTGCCCAGCAAGTACGATCTGTGTCGACGACACTCCCTACAATCCTATTGCTACGGGAGCTGAAAACGTCCGTAAAAGCAGAATCCAGCCCGAACCGCACCCCGGTACGCGACAGACACACCATGAACCCCATCGGCCGTGTGATCCCAGTCCTGTACGCCTACGACCTGGTGCACAGTAACCGACGACGGCGCATATGGTAGGAACAACATACCGCAACAACGGAAGTGTACTTGTCCAGTGAGTCACACGCTCACGTATCCCACCATTGCAATAGTGCTACGAGCCGTACACACGTAATGAATGTTGAGGTATGTGCATCACACGCTCGCGTATATCACCATTGTAATAGTGCTACGAGCCGCACACACGCCATGAATGTTGGGGTACGGTGTGTCACACGCTCGCGTATATCACCATTGCAATAGTGCTATGAGCCGCACACATGCCATGAATGTTGGGGTATGGTGCGTGATATCTGAGGGGTGGGTGGATATGACTCCAAGCGGTGCCCAGACATAAGAGAGGTGGGTGGATATTACTCCAAGCAGTGCCCAGAAATAAGAGTGGTGGGTGGATATGACTCCCAGCAGTGCCCAACAGTATGGGGGTTTGTGAATATGACTCCCACTATTGCCCAGACTTAAGAGGGGTGGGTGGATATGACTCCAAGCAGTGCCCAGACATAAGAGGGATGGGTGTATATGACTCCCAGGAGTGCCCAGACATAAGAGTGGTGGGTGGATATAACTCCTGGCAGTGCCCAACAGTATAGGGGCGGGTGGATTTAACTCCCAGCAGTGCCCAGACATAAGAGGGGTGGGTGGATATGACTCCCAGCAGTGCCTAGACATAAGAGGGGTGGGTGGATATGACTCCCAGCAGTGCCCAACAGTATGGGGGTGGGTGGATATGACTCCCAGCAGTGCCCAGAAATATGAGTGGTAGGTGGATATGACTCCCAGCAGTGCCCAGACACAAGAGGGGTGGGTGGATATGACTCCCAGCAGTGCCCAGACACAAGAGCGGTGGATGGATATGACTCCCAGCAGTGCCCAGACATAAGAGGGGTGGGTGGATATGACTCCCAGCAGTGCCCAACGGTATGGGGGTGGGTGGATATGACTCCCAGCAGTGCCCAGACTTAAGAGGGGTTGCTGGATATGACTCCCAGCAGTGCCCAGACACAAGAGGGGTGGGTGGATATGACTCCCAGCAGTGCCCAGACATAAGAGGGGTGGGTGGATATGACTCCCAGCAGTGCCCAGACATAAGAGGGCTGGGTGCGCAGGACTCCTAGCAGTGCTCTGTTATAGGGGGGGGGGGCATTATCATCATCATACAACAACTACATGGGTGTATGTTTACATCCCGAACCTGTGAGAGTCATGATAGTGCCATAGCAACACATCACTTACAGCAGTGTCCCACTACACGGAGGATGGATTTCTGTCACACACTGCCTGACACACCACATGTGGGTGTGATGTCAGATCCCACATGCATATCCACCCATGGAGGTTGCAGGCAACCTACACACCTTACCATCATGACACAATAGTGTATAGTCATGTAAAAGCCCACCAAACAAATAGAGCAAAAAGGAAAAACACACTGTCATGTACATACCTTGCCTGATATGAATGTCCAGGTGGTGAAACATGTTCTCTCTCATGGAAGGAACAGGGTTGAAACCCCTTAGATACAAAGCACAAAATTGTGAGTTGTGTGCACAAATTCCCTGCATAACAAATTCAAACATAAGGGTAAGGCTGTGATCATACATCTGCATAGTGTGAAAAAGGGTGATTGTGTCCATGAAGGCATTTCTACATACTACAAACACAAGTACAGTGAGTAGCATGGATGGCAAAGACTAATGAGCAGAACTCATCTGTGAGAAGGCATGGGCATCGCTGAAAGGGAACGTTCAACAAAATAGTAAATCTGCACACATGTCAGCACAACAATTGTCCTACTGTCTGAAGTGAAGATCTCATGTGTCACTGAGGAAGGGACACTCTTTGGGACAATGTCTGTAGGCAAACTGAACACACACAAACAAAGATTATTTGCTGCAACATTGTGGGGGCACATAGATACCATGGTCCACCTCATTCCCATCATAAAATAGACATCTTTCACAATCCCAAATCATTACCATGACACCAACTCCTAGGCACACAGCACCTAAAGCAAGTACCTGAAATGCAATACTTTAGAATGAAAAATAAAATGCTTTATTCAGCTCCAAAAGGAAAATGATTTCAAAAATGAGTGCCGGCTCAAACAAGGCCAATGGCCAGTCCACATTAAAGTTTTTTCGGTGTACGTTGGGGAGGTTGTCAACACCAAACTTGCCTGCACATGATGGAGCTAAAGGGTTGTGGACCCGTGGGGGGCATCATCTGGGTCAGGGACCGTCACCGCAGGGACAGTAGAAGGAAGGGTAGGTGTTGTGGGTGCAGGGGGGGAGGAGTCCTCCTCAGTGGCTTGTGCAACGCCAAAGGTGGAAATTAATTCAGCGCTGCACACTGCTGCCAGTTCAGCCAGACCACCCCCTGCACCCGGGGACACAATGGGAGTGGAGGTAGAGGGCTGTGAGTCTTGCGGACTTTTTTTGTGGCTGCGTGCCTGCCGTCTGACCCCAGTCACTGTGAGTGTGCCTGCATCCCTCTGAGTTTGCGTGTCAGGAGATCTGCGCTTACACTTCGGGGGTGGTGTGCTGGGTGTCTCTGTTGGTGTGCGTGATCTTGTGTGTCTGCGTGTGCTCTGGACAGGTATGGGAGAGGGGGGTGTGGGTGGGTTTGAAGGAGGGGGGACGGACTGCTGCAGGAGGGCAACTGCTGCCGTCAGTGAGGAGTCCATGGACGATAGAATCCGACGTTGGTCAGACATGTTAGCTGACATGCCCTCCTTGAATGACAACAACTGTGTCAGTATTGTAGTGTGGCCATAATGGACAGTCAGCATTGATGTGTGACCAACATGAATCTGCCGGAGTAGGTCCACAGACTCGCCACTGAGGGCAGCAGGGGAGACAAGGGCAGGGACTGCGGTGCCGGGAATGAAGGAGACATGTGGGGCAACACGGACAGTAGGGACGCTAGCAACTGGGAGGGTGGAGATGGGTCTGGAGGAGGCGGGGACAGACAGTGATGGAAGATGGTGTCGCCGCGTATTCCCCCTCCTCCTGGGTGTCAGAAGCTGAGCCGTCCGCATGGTAAGAAGTGTCGCCTTCCAAAGGTCCGGCCGCCTGACTCCCCTCACCCTCCGTGCCACTGGCTCCCTCCGACTCCTCAGCGCTGGTGGCACTACGACTGGATCCCTCCTCCTGGTATGTGCTCATGTCTCCTCCTGTGTCGGTTGATGATGCTGTTGGCAAGGAGAAGAAACAAAAATTCATCAGTCACCTGTACACATCTTACACATGAGCACAAAATCGGTTGGTCACACTGCAAATCATGGCATGCATCATGAGTAACAGCCAGATAGCTCAGCACATATTTGAGACCAGTACTGCACAGTTGGTATAGACACAATGCTACTTGGACACAAGGATCCAAATAACAGACCAGGCCACAACTTCAATGAGAGTCTCACTGAAGAGCTTCTGTTTGTATACAATGAAGTGATGCCACCTCAAGTTCACAAAGAAATAAACAGTTGTGTTGCCACTCAGGGCAAACTAACACACCTCACTCCCCAAGGTGACACCACACCCAGAGCCCTGTAAGTACATTTTGCTGAAAACTAATGTCACAAATTGTTGGCATCTTGGGACTCATCATACTTCACACATTCAACATGTATTGAATGTGTAAATTAGCCATCTTGTGAACATAACACATATGTGCCTGCATGAAAGATTTCTCACAGGGAAATGCACACCAAAAACATAGACACATTCTTTGAAACAGCTGGCACACTTTAAGATGAAACACTGTTAGAAACAAATGGTGTGAACCATATACCATATGCATGGTCCAACGGAGGTCAAGATGGCTTGACACACATTAGTCTGTACAATTGACACCAAAGGAGTCTCAAGCACTCAAAGACCACTGTGGGGACATGTCTATGGAGATCAAGGCACACCATTAATCACTAACACTGGCCTCCTTCAAAAGCTGCTTTCTTATTCCAAAACATTGCAAATGTTGTTTGGTGTGCACTAACTTGTGAGACAACTATAATGCAGACACATAAGTGTAACCTACACAATTTGTCATATGAACACATTCCAAATATAAACAACTCTCAACAAGTGTTGGGATTGCCAAGGTACAGTCATCAATGTGAGACCACTTCAAATGTGTCACTCCTCACAGGGGCATCTATCACCTGATCATACAGTTGCTAGCACATACGACCCACTGTCTGTCATGTGAAGTGGCCCACATCTCCCAAATCAGGATAATGCTTAAGCTAATATGCCTGCAATTGTGAAGAACAAAATCATTGCTGCATCGAGAACACACCCTTATCCACATGCAAAATGTCAACACAGTAGTGTGCACACCAAGACAAAACAGCGTTGCACCAGAACTACATACATGTGGCAATAATTATTGAGGCACAATCATCACTGGAAGCAAACAGCATAGCCTGTAAAGCCCCTAATGAAAGCACTGTCCTGCATCACAGGGGAAGTGCATGGTGATAACTCTACCTCCCATTCTGGGGGAAATTGCCACGGCCCCTACCTCTAGGAGCTTGTGGAACACCTCTACCTCTTGCACCAGAAACACCATTCAAACATCGCAACAGAGCCGGACAACTATTCTTGAAATGACCCTCTTCCCTGCAATATGCACACTGATTCGGACCATACGGTAGATGCTGTTGAGAAGACTTGTTTCTTTGCGAGTTTCTTGAATACTGCTGAGGTTGCTGATAATCGTGCTGACTAGCAGTACGAGGCGGATAAGCTTGCCGGAGAAGGACTTTAGTTTTCAATTCTTTAGTCTTTTTATCTGCCTTCTCTAGCTCGTCTTTGCGTCTATTCTCATAGTACTGGGCTGTGGCTAAAATCTGCGCTGACGTGGAAACAGCCCAAGACCTCTCGGAATCCTTCAACTTATTACACAGTTCAGGAAATAAATTATGTACAAATTTGTCAACAAACAGTCTCTGGCCACCCTCGGTAGCCATATCCTGACCACTATGATCGACGAAAGTCTCGTCAAACCTCGTGAAAAAGTCAGACACATTCTCATCTTTCTTCTGCTTGCATGCAGACAACTTGTCCCAATTCACACGCAATTCAGGCATTAAAGTCTTCATATACGTGATAATTCTACCAGGAAGTTCTGCTACCAAAGGCTCGGGCTTAGAGCCACCAACTTGTCTAGCATCATCAGCAGCAATATTAACCCATGTATCACCTAACTCTTGGTCATGATCTGCATGACGAATCTTTCCCCATAAAGGCTGTGGAACAACATTTCCAAACAACATGTCTACATCGGCTAAATTCATGATACAGGAGCTGGCGGTCTGTGATAACTCCTTATAATACCCTGCAGGATTTTTGCGAGGATCAGGCAGTGTCTGTTTTAGAGCCAACACCTCAGATCTTTTCCAAGGGACATGTACCCATACACGCTGGAAATGTGGCGGAATTGCTGGATTCGCATTTGCATCACATTCCCTCCAAACTGGAGGAACCTCTCTCATGGGATACTGTCGCGCCTTTTCCCTACCTGGCATGTCATACTCAGACAGTAATCGGGAATTGCTTCCCTTACTCCTATAAGACAATAACATCTCAATTGCTTGTTCAACATCGGCACCCACAATCATGCCTTCTCCGAACTTGAATCGCACACGGAATAATTCTTGCATATTGTACTCTGGATCATTTCCCTTCAAATCTTCACAGAGGAAGATACACATTTGTTCAAAGACATATCTCTGGGTAGATGCTTCCCACTGACTGAAGACTTCCATAACGGACTGAACGTCATTTTTTTACAGTGTCGGTAACCCATTTACGTGCTAACTCATTCAGCACTTCTCTTTCCTGATAATCAGGCAGTCGACTCCGCAACTGTCTACGTTCTGTTTTAGGAGTCGTATTAGGCGACCCAAAGAAAGGTGAAAAAAGACCAGTGACAGTGTTCGCTACTCTCTGTCGAACAGAAGGAGAAGCTGACGGAACGGCAGATACGCCAGAAAAGGCCGGCTGATGTAAAGCAGAAGTCGAGGCAGTAGCAGAAAGAGCATTAGTATAAGCAATTGGAGCAGTAGGCGAAGTCGCAGAAAAAGCAGATGGAGTATGTAGCAAAGGCGGCGGCCCTTGAGAGGGCTGCGCCGGAGGAGTAGAAACCAGCTGGAGAGGAGCTGGTGCTTGTGGAAGAACTGGGGTTCGTGCAGCGGGGCGTGGTATAACAAAGCGGTGCGGGGGTGCAGTAGCATTTTGTGCATAGGGGGGTGGTGAACTCAGTAAATGGGACATTAAAGGATCGCTTTCAAGTTTTTCCGTTGATCCTTGTCCTTTACGTGGCAACACTGGGTAGCATTTGTCTACCGCTAACTTCCTGCTTCTAAGCGTTTGTTCACTCTCTTGCTCTTCCTCATTATCCCTGAATGCAATAGCAGCTTGTACCATTGACATACCTCTTTTGTTTTTCTTTGCTAATTTCATTTCTTTCTGTTTAGCTTCTTTGCGCCATAGGCGAAAGGAGTCAAACATCGCCGGCCGGGCTTTCTTCTTGAAAAGTTTCACCTCTAGATTATCTAAGATCTCTGTATCAAAGCTACCATATTGAGGCCATTTTAAAACACAATCATTTCTGGTGTATTTTATCCACACTTCATTATATGTGATAGGGCCTACGCCGTGCTTCACATAGAGCTCATATGTTGGAGTTCTAATCGGAGGAACCAGACACGAGTCCTCTAATCGAGAGTCCCTACTACAACCAAGACAAAACAAGTTTCCAAGTCTGCTAAGACCAGGCATCTTCGCTCTCTAGTCTAGCTTCAAACTTCAAAGGATTATCGATTACGATATTTCTCGTGAATACACGAGTCCCTTGGTTTTGGCGCTTGCAAGTTCCAAATCAAAGCGTATCTCAAGGATACCAAAACTAAGAATCAAACTAAGGACTGGGAGACGCTCCACTTATACTTAACTGAAGTATCGATGATCGATGACGTCACTAGAAGACTCGTCTATCGTTTCGCTCTACCAAGCATCAATGGGTCCAAAACAGGGCGATAGTCAGGGCAGAAGTCCTTCGTAGCCGTCGGGACGCGGGGAACCTCGCAGCAAAGACCTTCCGAACCACGTCGACATACAGGGGTCGCAGAAGTGGCTGGCCGTCCTCTGGAATTTTCACACGAAGCTCCTCACGAACATCTGGCTTGGACCGACACCGCTTGATACCGCCCCGAGTTGGGCGCCAACTGAGGTATCGGGTTTTTAGGGACCCGGCAGTGCCAGGGGGAACACCCAGAGACCTCTTGAGTTCTTCCTGTTCTGGACCACAGAAACACAGAGTCTTCTAGGTGATGTCAAGGATCGAGTTTTATTGGCTGCAACCAAGTAACAAGCGTCCTAGAAGTACAACAGCACGGTGTGTATATTCTCAGGAGACTGTTCGTTTTTACAGAGCCAGCCTTCTCTTTTTATACACAATATTACACTTCAGGCAAGAATTCCTAGTTTTACAGTTCGGTCATATACATATTTTCACAACAAAGGAAAAGCAAAGTCATGATGGCAAGCCAATATTTTCGTTTGTCCAGTTTGTGATAGATTACCCAGCAAGGCCCAGAACTTCCATCAGATATCGATGAACCCCCAATAAAATCGGGCACCTCCTTCTAGTAAAAGTAGTCATACAGAAGAAACAGGGACAGGTGTGTGTATGATAAAGCGTGGTTTGTATGCGGTGAATTGTGAAGTAGTGTGGCTCACTGGTTAGAGGCGGCAGACCCGAGAGCAGAGGACGGCCCGGGACCAGGGTTCGATTCCCGGCGCAGCAGGTTTCTGGACCAGGGTCAGCGGACTCGATAATTCTCTCGCCTCGGTGCCCACTCTGATCAGCGATCACACTCGGCAACTCTGGGCATTAGCTTGCCTCATCTTCACTAACGGCCCCACCAGACCGCCGGGGATGCCTGGTCTCACCCTGGAGATACCCATTAAGGGACCATCTCTCAGGGAAGCCAGGAAGGGTTTCGCAGCGGTCGAAGCGCCTTGGGACCCTCCGGGTAAGTAGTGCGCTATATAAATGCCTATACATTGCATTACATTACATTATAATGGTTTATGACAAGTTGTGCCTTGATGCTAATCTCGCTCGGACATTGGGTTGGGGACTGCCCGAACAGGTTTGGCTGGAGGCAGTGGAGTCAGCTCGCCCAGGTCACAGAGCAGTCAAGAAAGGTGGACGTGTCCTTTCAGATCGAATTCGGCCTCGGTCAATTGACTATGTAAGCAACCACAAGATGGATGCCGCTCACAAAATGGAACCCGAGGGTTCAAGACAGAAACTACGATTTAAGGGTGATTTCGTCACTCAATCATGACGCAAATGCACAGGTATAATGTCCCAATCATTACCGGTCTGCCGATACCAAATTCGTCATGGTATGATGATATTTTCTGACACGAGTGTAGAGCTTCGGTACCATACAATAGCGGGGTCCAGAATTTTCAGTACCACACCATCACTCAGTTAATGTGATTGATACATCTCAAGAAGTGAAAACTCAGAATCAGGGTAACAAAAACAGTGCAGCAACTTTTTTTTAAAGTAAACCAAGGTCACCTCGTGGGGCTGGCAATACATATTAGTCACGAACAACCAACAACAGATTCTTGTGAAAAGGCACACAGGCACTACCCAGTGTGAGCATGCACAAGCCAAATCTTGTATCCATGGCCAGTGTGCACATGTAGCTGACACATGATAAATACAAACTATGCCAGGGACCAATGCCACTGAGACAGACCCATGCTGAACCCACATAGAATGGGCACAGTGTTGGATGACACACATGATTAGGAGGCCAGGGTGTTGCAGGGGACTGTAGTGGGAACACTGATCCGTGGGTCTAGAAGTTGCTGCCTGTCTCATGATTAAGAGATCAGATGGAGGAAGCAAGAAGAAAGGGTCTGTTAATGGCTCTAACAATGAAAAAGCCTTGCTAACAAACTGACCGGGCCGACTTTGACTCCTTTACTAAAGGTAGCCCAGGCCAAACTACTACCTTCAATTGCATATGGCAGCAAAGCTATGTGGAGCAGAGATGCAAAGGAATTGGACAACATACAGGTCAGGTCAAAGCCTACAGACAAATGCTCTGCCTTCCGAATTACACCTCTCCAGCCCAAATAAGGCTGAAGTTTGGGCTCCTACGACAAGATCTTGCATATATCTTGTATATATCATCTGCTGGTTGAAGATCAAAAGCGCCCCCACTCACTTGCTTAACCGTCTGCTGTGGCATGACTTACAGCATAGGGAGATTTCCCAAGCCAGAGACTATCTCCAGTTAGCCCTGGAACGCACCAGACTTAAGGGGCTATGGGACGCCCAAATTGGGTACCACAGCTTCAAAAAATTGGTTTGGAAGACCATTAAACAAATCTCATTGGTGGAAGACAAGGCAACCTTTTCAAATAGATGGATGACCCTCAACACATACAAAGCATTTGGTCCCCAAACATACTTCAATCAGGGGTACCCAAAGACAACAAAAATGAGTTTTATGAGGCATAGATTGGGAATCCTGCCTAGTGCTCAGCACCTTACACCATGGCAAAGGCCATCAGCACAAGTCACCTGTAGACTGTGCAATGCTAAACAAGGCCACATACTACATCTAATCTGCCTATGTGAAGAAATGCTCCAAGCACGGTGGAATCTCCTAAAAAAACCTGTTTAATCTGAAAGGCATTCGCACTAGGAGGCAAGCTGTGTTAGCCTGAGGTTCCGTGACAATTGTTAGTGGTGCTTTCGACTCGCACGAATATGGTCGAGTCTGGTATCTATGAACCGCAAATGACGAGTTTAGTGGGTGTACACAGTTTCGCTACGCTAACCTAAACCGTTCGTTTGTTATGTGGGTATTTCTATCTGTACCCACGGGTTCCATCTTAGATACGGCATCCATTTTGTCTCTTGCCCTCAAGTAGCCAGCGAACGGACGCTGTCCGCTTCGCGACCCTGGGACTCCCAAGATATTTGCGGAAGACACATGTCTTTTGTAAGTGTCTTTATGATGAGGGGGATGATACTGTAAGGCAGATGGCCCCGCTTGAGGCTCATCTCGCCGTGCCGGTTTATTGTCTTAGCCGTGCATCTCATTAGGCACGTCCCTTTGATGCCTGTATCTCGTGTCTCTCGATACCTCCCTTTTACACCCTTTCCGATCTCCCCACTGTCTCCGTCTTCCTCTACACCTGTCCTTGTTCCTATTTCAATCTGTTTTATTGCCGACTGGAATGCACTAATGTTGGGAAGATGGGTTTTTACAGTTGGGAACCGCCAAATGTTTCCGCACTTATGTTCCGGGCCTTGTGTGTATCAAAGTGACCAAAGCGACCCCTCTGGGGGATAATTATGGGAACCGGGTCATAAACTTTTGTGTTCAATGTAACTCTATGGGATAACCATGTATAAAAGGAGAGATCCGCAGAACCAATTTGAAGCAGACGCTCTGAACTACACTTGTTGTACTTCCGTGATTTCTGTGTTTCCCTGCAGCAAATAAACCTTGAATCTTTGACGCCGAAGGAAGTGTCCCGTGTCTCTGTGATTCGTACGCCGGAGCAGGTTACCCACGAAGGTTTCAGGTGTTGTGCCCTGGCACCGCTGGGTTCTAAATAACCCAGTCCTTCAGTTGGCGCCCAACATGGGGCTGCATCAGTGGTACCGGTCCAAGCCCGACGATCGTGAGGAACTTCGTGTGAAATCTCCGAGGGAAGGTGCACCCCGCTTCATCGATCCTGTTGTCGAAATAAGTGGCCCGAAGACTTTTCCCGCGAAGATTCCCGCCTCCTGACGGCTGCGACGGACTGCTGCCCTGACTGTAGACCTGTTTTGGCGCCTGGCGTAGACCTTGGTAGAGCGAGACGATTGACGGGCCTTCCTGGTGACGCCATCGATCTTTGAGTTAAGTATTTGTGGGTCGCTCCCAGAGTCCTTAGTTGTTGACACTTTAGCGAGTGTTTTTGTTGTTGACGCTGTGAGAGTGTTTTTGTCGATGACACTTTGCTAGCGTATTTTGTTGTGTTGTTTGACGACTGCAGCCGCCAAAAACCGAGGGTTTTTGCTCTTTGCTGGGACTTGGTAAATCCCGTAAGCCTTGAAGTTTGTGAAACTCGGCTAGTGTGCAAGATGCCTGGTTGCAGTACTTTGTTTAGTTGTTTCAGACCTTGTGGTATGGATTCCCGACTGGAGGACTCGTGTCCGATACCTCCGGTTGGAACTCCGACTTATGAACTGTACAGTAAACATGGGCTAGGCCCGATTACTTTTAATGAATACTGGATTAAATATACGCAGAAGGACGGTGACCTTCGTTGGCCACCTCATGGTAGTTTTGAAACCCCGATTTTAGATAACCTAGAGGCTAAATTATTTGCGAAAAAGTCAAGGCCGGCCATGTTTGATGCCTTTCGGTTGTGGCGTAAAGAAGCCAAACAGAAAGAAATCAGACAGACTAAACGAAATCAGCGAGATAATGTTGCTACCATTGTAAAGAAAGCAGAGCAGTTTCAGCGTGATAAAGAGGTTAAGGAAAAGGAAGTGTTTGATAGGCTACAGCGTATGTCTGTAGATAAATGCTATCCTGCTTTGCCTACGGAGTCGGATAAGAAGGAAGAACCAGTTGAGGATCCTTTAATGTCCTATCTTATGAAGTCGCCCCCTCCGTATGTACAGGGTACCACAGCTCCTGTGCTTCCCCCTGTACCTGTTCCTGCACCTATTCTTCCTTTGCCTGTTCCTCAACCTGCACCCGTTCTTCCGACTGTTCCTGCTCCTTTGCCTGTCGCAATCCCTACTGCTCCTCCGCTTCCACATACTCCTGCTCCCGCTACTGCACCTACTCTGTTAACTCCTGTTGTTGCTTCTGTTTCTACTCCTTCACTTGTTAGTCCTGTGTCCTATACTTCTCCCTCTACTCGTAGTCGTAATTCTCCTCTTGCGGCTAGCTTCTTTCATTCGCTCGGACCTGTTCTTGGGTCTGCTGGTTCGGATGGTCCACAGAGACGTAGTCAGCTTCCTGGTAACAGAGAACGCGCTTCGCTATATAATATGGCGATGGGTTGGATGATGCATCCTCTTCGAAATCCGCCACGTGTTGTACTCGACACATTTTGTCAATTCAATATACCAACTCAAAGGTTTGTGTTCGAGGAAATGTGTAAGGTCCTACGCGATCAGATATCGGCCGATGCACCTGACGAGGTGCTGACCGCCCTGTCTGATCTTCAGCTTCAGTTCTCGAACGGACTGATAGTGGATACCAACGTTCGACGTGCTGTTGAGCGGTTGCTATCTTTCCGTCCCACTCCTATACCCCAAGCCTTGTTTGTTGAGGATATTGAAAGACAACCGGATGAGTCCGGTCAGTTTCCTATGCGAGAGGTTCCACCAGTGTGGATGCCTGGTAATCCTGGGGCAAACCCCCCGATTCCGCCATTCTTTCAGAGAGTGTGGATACATCTCCCATGGAAACGCTCAGAAGTGTTGCAGGTGAAGCAATCTTTGCCTGACCCTCGCAAAAATCCTGCAGGGTACTACAAGGAATTATCGCAGCTCGTAGACGCTACGATAATGAATCTTGCCGATATTGATATGTTGTTTGGCAATGTTGTACCGCAACCGGTATGGGCCAAGATTCGTCAGGAAAACCATCCGAATGAATTAGGTGGTGCTTGGGCTGCCATAGTAGCGGCGGATGCCCGACAAACTGGTGGTGCTAAACCCGAGCAGCTGATTGCTGATCTACCTCAAAGAATAATAACGTTAATGAAGACTCTTATGCCAGCTATGAGGGTAAATTGGGACAAATTATCAGCTTGTAAACAAAAGAAGGATGAGAGTGTCTCCGACTTCTTTACGAAGTTTGAGGAGGCATTCATTGATCATAGTGGTCAGGATATGAGTACAGAGGGCGGTCAAAGGTTGTTCGTGGTCAAATTTGTTTCCAACTTATTGCCCGATTTGAGCAATAAATTAAAGAATTCAGAGAGTGCGTGGGCCGTTTCTACTTCAGCTCAGATATTGGCCACAGCACAATATTATGAGAACAGAGAGAAAGAAGAGAACGACCGCGCTGATAAAAAGACGAAAGAGCTTAAAACTAAAGTGTTGCTTCAGCAAGCATATCCTCCACGTTCGAATCAGAATACTTCGCAACAAAATAGATCACAGTCACAATCGAACCGATCACAACCTCGTAATGATTCCTCTTTCCAAAGATCATCGTTAGGGTACAATCAGTGTGCTTATTGTAGACAGGAGGGACACATTAAATTCAATTGCCCTGTTTTGAACGATCGTAATAGTGGTAATTCATCTAAAGGAGGTCGCGGTGGTTCACATCAGGTATCACGTGGTAGGGGTCGTGGTGCTCAGAATGATCGTTCTGATAACTCATCTAATTCTAACAACTGTTTTGATCAACGCGGATCTTCGCAAGGACGATCTGCGCAGTACAATGTAGACGATTATTACGTCGATCAGGGAACTGACGATAGTAATTACTAGGACAGCCAAAGACAAGGAGAGGGAGTGGTATCAGTTCCGGTTGATCAGAGAGGGCCTTACGTCGCAGTTGCTACATCGGGCGTCGTTGAGCCTTTTCTGTTGGACACTGGTGCAGCGAAAAGTTCCATTAAGCATTCGAAACTCCCTGGCGCACCTTTGTCTGGCTTAACAAATGTTTCCGTTGGATTCTCTGGCGCCCCTGTTAGCAATCCAGTTTCGCGCCCTTTGCCCCTTAAAATTGGGCCTTGTGAGCTAGAAGCTCCGTTGATTTTGACTACTGGTTGTGGTGAAAATCTTTTGGGCCTGGATTTGCTTAAACGTTTGTATGCAACTTTGTATTGTTCTCCTGCGGGTGTAAAGCTTACGTTGGGAGAGAGAGTTGTCTCACCTATGTATTTGTCCCTTGATAAGCTTCCACCGGAATTGAGTTCTCTTCCTGCGTCTTTGTGGGCAACAGGTCCCAATGATGTGGGCCTGCTTGACATCTCCCCGTATGTTGTTCAGTTGAAATCTAATGTGCGATTGCCACGTATTCCCCAGTACCGTATCTCTCTTGATGGTGAACGAGCATTGTTAGCGATCATCTATGATTTGATCAAGAAAGACGTTATTGAAGAGACTCGGGGAAACGTGTGTAACAGCCCTGTACTGCCCATTCTTAAACGTACTGATCCTTCGAAACCACCTGTTTATCGTTTTGTTATCGATTTACGGGAGGTGAATAAAATTGTGGTTCCTCAGTTCCCCGTTGTGCCTGACATCACGGCACTACTGACTCCGATTCCAGCTTCTGCATCGTGGTTTTCGGTGATTGACTTGAAGAATGCGTTCTTCAGCATCCCGATTGCCGAGGAGAGTAGAGACCTTTTCGGTTTCTCCCTCGGTGGACGCAGCTTCCGGTTTAAACGCGCTCCTCAGGGCTACTGTGAAAGTCCATCGATTTACAGTCAAGCCTTGAAGGGTCAACTGGATGCGTTCAAGTTGCCGGCTGGTGCGGCCCTAATCCAATACGTCGATGACTTATTGGTGGCTGCTGATACTCAGGATATTTGCAAAATTGCTACGGTGTCGTTGCTGCAACATCTCTGCGAGTTAAATCACAAGGTGTCACCTTCTAAACTCCAATATTGTTGTCAAGAAGTGACCTATTTAGGTCACTTATTGTCAAAGGAGGGAAGGCGGTTGACCCCAGAGAGAATTGCTGCAATTGCACGAATGGCTGTGCCAAAAACCCAAAGAGATGTGCGTGCCTTTCTAGGTATCACGTCGTACTGCAGGCAATGGATTCCTAATTTTTCATTGCTAGCGAAACCATTAGTGGCTCTTACGTGCAAGGATGTTTCAACTCCTTTACCATGGACGGAAGAATGTCAGAAAAGTTTTTCTGAATTACGTGCTTCATTGTGTTCGGCTCCTGTGTTAGGTACCCCTGACTACAGTAAGCCGTTCACATTGTATGTTCACGAGAGAGAAGGTTGTGCGTTGAGTGTTTTAACGCAACCCTTTGGTGGTAAGCAACGTCCATGTGCATATTTTTCCTCGACCTTGGACCCGGTAGCTAGAGCATTGCCGAGTTGCTTGAGAGCAACAGCGGCAGCTGCGGTCTCCATCCGACAATCAGCAGGATTGGTCATGGATAATATGCTTACGGTGATGGTTCCGCATGCAGTCGACACTCTTTTGAATCATACAAAAACTCAGCACTTGACGAGTGCGAGGTTGTCTGGGTACGAGTTGACGCTGTTGGCAAGCCACATTCAAATAAAACGTTGTAATGTCCTGAATCCGGCAACTTTGTTACCAATTAGCTCAGAGTCAGATGAAATAACAGAACACGATTGTTATTTGAGGACAGAGGAGGAAACAAAAGGTCGAGTGGACCTTAAAAACACCCCATTGGAAGACCCAGATGGAACACTGTATGTGGATGGTTCGTGTTTTAAGTTGCCGAATGGCGATGTGATTACTGCTTATGCTGTTGTAACGTTGAATACTGTTGTTGAGACTGCAAGATTGAATCAAAATTCTGCCCAAGCTGCAGAGCTGATCGCTCTCACCAGAGCGTGTGTGTTAGCGAAAGGGAAACGTGTGAATGTGTTTACCGATAGCCAATACGCGTTTGGTGTCGCACATAGTTTTGGACGATTGTGGAGAGAGAGAGGTTTTCTGACCTCGCATGGTACGAAGATTCAGCATGGCCAACTTGTGAATGATCTTTTGGATGCGCTGACGTTGCCTAAGCAGGTAGCGATTGTTAAATGTAGTGCGCATCGTAAGGTGACGGATGATGTTGGTCGTGGTAATGCGTTTGCGGATGAGATTGCTAAGGAGACTGCCCGGAACCTTAGCACTCGAATGTATGTGACGAGTTCGGTTAGGTGGCCTACAGAGTCGAGCATGTGCGAAGACACTATTGAAAGTGTGAAAGAAATTCAGAAAGAGGCCACCGAGACTGAAAAGATGAAGTGGAAAGAAAGTACGGGAAAGTTGGATGTGAATGGTTGTTGGATTGATTTGGCGGATCAGAAAAGATGGTTGTTGCCTGATGCATATGTGCTGGCCGTTGTGACAATGGCGCATGGGTTAGCACATATTAGCGCGAAAGGTATTTGTAAGTTGCTGTCCCCTGTGTGGAAGAATGACGGTATCACAAAATGTGCTGAACGTCTGGTCAAAAATTGTATGGTGTGTATGATGTATAATCCTGGCAAGGGAACCCCAACTCCTCCTGGCAGTTTTGCTCCTCCTTCATGTCCCTTTGAGGTGATCCAATTGGACTTCATCCATATGGAGCGATGCAATAACCTGAAATACGTTTTAGTAGTGGTTTGCGCATTCTCCCGATGGATCGAGGCCTATCCTCTCAAAGACAATACTGCTTTGTCTACTGCGAAAATCCTACTGAAGGAATACTTTCCTCGGTACGGAATGCCTAGAGTCGTGTGGTCAGATAACGGAAGTGAGTTTGTGGGAAGTGTGATGAAGAGTGTGTGTAAGGGCCTTGGAATTAATCAGAAATTCCATAGTGCCAATCATCCCCAGTCAGCTGGTTTGGTTGAAGGGTATAACGGCACCCTTAAACTGAAACTAGCAAAGATTCAGGCTACGACTGGTCTTTCGTGGCCTGACGCTTTACCCTTGGCATTACTGTCAACTAGGACGACTGTACACTCCCGAGTAGGGCTTAGTCCCTATGAAATAGTGTTCGGTCGCCCTGCGAATGTTTGGGGGGTTCCTAGGCCAGGTATGTTCTGTGATCTTGAGTATCCAATGCTGATCGATTATCTTCATGACTTGACTGCTAAACTGAGGTTAATTCACCAACAGGTTTACGACGCACTGCCGACGCAGACGGAGGGTCCAGGCCACCAGCTCCAGCCTGGAGATTGGGTGGTGACGCGCAACTTTTCGCGCAAGAACAATTTGGATCCGAGGTTCACTGGACCCTACCAGGTTCTCCTTGCCACGAGGACTGCCGTTCGTCTTGAGGGACGGAAAAACTGGGTGCACGCCACCCACACCAAAAAGGTCCCTATCCCTTTGCCGGCAGACCCGTGGGTGAGGAGAGGCATTGCATCAACTGAAACCGAAGGATTGCCGGCGTTTGTACCTTTTAGCGACGCGCAGCCTGTCGGAGAATCCTCAGTGCAGCAGAAAGACACTGTTGAACAATTGTCATCTAAAGACTCAAGAACCGAACACTCAACTGATCAGCAGGACGTTGTCTCTTCAACGGATCCTTTGTTTGACGAGCAGACACGTCCTGGGAAAATCCGATACTTTTTGCGATCTGCACTAAAGACTAATAAAAGATCTTGCTTTGCTTTATTGACAACTGCTCTAATCCCGTTTTCCGTGATCAGTTTGAACATTTGTATTATTGTGATTATTTTTGTATATATTCATTGAGCTTCGTTCCTTACACCTTTTTGCTTCCACAGCCGAGAGACATTGTTTTTGCATGCATATATATATATATTTGTGCAATAAAGGCCGTAGGGCCGCGCGCGTACTTCCTTCTGGTTAGTAGGTCTTGACGCTAGGTTAAAGACCGTCGGTTCCTGGGAACTCCTAGGGATTGACTACTGCTACACAGAACGAAGTGCGTCAAGAAACGTTGCGGACGGTCGTAGGGAATGGCATTTTCGAAGCTGATGGACGTGGAAGAAGCTCAAACTCAAAGATTCAAGCTGCAGCAACTTAGCCGTACGAAGTGTTTTGTATTCCAAGTATTTGTATTATTTTTGACTGTTTCTGCATTTTTGGCGGGTGGGGTGTATTACATGATATCTTACTTCCTACCTTCTGCCATACCTACTCCTACCCCTGACCCTAAACTCACCTCCACTGTTTCTCCTCATTCTTTTCATGTCTTACCCGAACACGAGCAGGCTAGACGTGCAGAATTCCGCAATAATTCCTTTATTCAGCTCCTTCACCAGCATCAGTTAGTGGTTAATACTACTAATTGTTGGGTGTGTGGGTTGATGCCACATACTACGGATAAGGGAATTCCATATCTGGTGTTACCGTACAGTTCCCAAGGGTCTGCTCGAGCATTTCAAACAATGTTTCGAAGCGCACTAGGTTTCCACCCCATTCGAGAACCACGCTCTCCCTACTCTGGTCCTACTTCGTATCAAAAACCTTTGTCTATAGCAATAGAGGATTTAGATAGTGATATCTATGATCCTTCGCTTATTCCTGAAGAAGAGGTACAAGCTTATAGGGTCCTGAGTAGAGGCGAGTATAGTGTGTTCACTAGTGAAAAGCAGCTTAAAAGCTCACCTCCGATATGGGTTGTACCCCACATTGGTAATTTTTGTCTAATGGGTCGTGGTCGAAGATCGAAAGCCCGGCTTGGAGAGAGTGCTTGCACTGAAAATTACATTCTGCCGATGGTCTCGTCCCCTGTGTTTCTGGCTGCCAAGGGTACATACTTTATCTGCCATGATCGTGCATACGCATGGTTGCCCGCTGACTTCATGGGCTCATGCTTCATCGCAAATTTGTTGCCTCCGACGTTTACCGTAGATGCAGATTATCACAAGACTAGAGTTGTGAGAGGCGTAATTAGCGAAGAGGACACTGCCGGTCAAGAGGCAGGAGACTTTTTCAAGGGTTTCCTCCCGTTTTGGGGGCCTATGGTTAATAGTAGGAACCTGAGACAGTTGACTCGAGTGGTAGAATCGACAGCTAATATTACTGCCAGTGCCCTTGGTAGTATCACCACAGAACTTCAGGCGGATAGACTTATGACGTTACAAAACCGTATGGTTTTAGATGTCATCTTAGCAGATCGTGGTGGGGTATGTAAGGTGATCCATTCGAGCTGCTGCATTTTCATTCCTGATAACGCTCCGACCGTTTATCAAGCCATCTCGAAGTTGCATAAGATCTCCGAATCCATACACGTGGATGTAGGGGATTGGACGCTACTTGGGTGGTTTTGGGGCCTGATGTCGACTTGGGGTTGGAAGATTCTGATGATCATCGGAGTTGTTGTGGCGTTCCTGTTCACGTGTTGCCTTTGTGTGCAGTGCGGTCCTGCCTTGTGTGGCCTTTGTGCTACAACGTGTATGAGACAGCCGCATGTTACCAAGGGAGCTCGGTTGGACAGAGCTATGCTACAGCAACATCTATGTGGTCTGATGAATATCGAGTATGATTCCGACTAGTGCTTGCCTACATGAGGGCAAAAGGAGCGTCTGAGGTTCCGTGACAATTGTTAGTGGTGCTTTCGACTCGAACGAATATGGTCGAGTCTGGTATCTATGAACCGCAAATGACGAGTTTAGTGGGTGTACACAGTTTCGCTACGCTAACCTAAACCGTTCGTTTGTTATGTGGGTATTTCTATCTGTACCCACGGGTTCCATCTTAGATACGGCATCCATTTTGTCTCTTGCCCTCAAGTAGCCAGCGAACGGACGCTGTCCGCTTCGCGACCCTGGGACTCCCAAGATATTTGCGGAAGACACATGTCTTTTGTAAGTGTCTTTATGATGAGGGGGATGATACTGTAAGGCAGATGGCCCCGCTTGAGGCTCATCTCGCCGTGCCGGTTTATTGTCTTAGCCGTGCATCTCATTAGGCACGTCCCTTTGATGCCTGTATCTCGTGTCTCTCGATACCTCCCTTTTACACCCTTTCCGATCTCCCCACTGTCTCCGTCTTCCTCTACACCTGTCCTTGTTCCTATTTCAATCTGTTTTATTGCCGACTGGAATGCACTAATGTTGGGAAGATGGGTTTTTACAGTTGGGAACCGCCAAATGTTTCCGCACTTATGTTCCGGGCCTTGTGTGTATCAAAGTGACCAAAGCGACCCCTCTGGGGGATAATTATGGGAACCGGGTCATAAACTTTTGTGTTCAATGTAACTCTATGGGATAACCATGTATAAAAGGAGCGATCCGCAGAACCAATTTGAAGCAGACGCTCTGAACTACACTTGTTGTACTTCCGTGATTTCTGTGTTTCCCTGCAGCAAATAAACCTTGAATCTTTGACGCCGAAGGAAGTGTCCCGTGTCTCTGTGATTCGTACGCCGGAGCAGGTTACCCACGAAGGTTTCAGGTGTTGTGCCCTGGCACCGCTGGGTTCTAAATAACCCAGTCCTTCAAGCCTGTCGTCTAAATCCAGAAAATACCCAGCTAAATTGCCGACTAGTAAAATTCTTAACGATAGCCGAACAAAAACTGCTCAAGAACGCGTAAGACAAACAAGGATCTGCCTCCTCCTTCCACCTATCTCTGGGAACATGTTCCAACAAAGACCATCCTTTCGGACTCATTTCCAACCGCATTAGAACTATGCCTGCAGTATGTAAACACATCCTGAACTAAATCACGATTAAGACCTGGGTCGTGGCCGATCCGCTATGAAGCTAAGCCACTGAGGGCCACCCCTAAGAACACACAACAACCTCTAGTTTGACTATACAGAACCTCTTTATATAAGGCCCTTTTAATCGTGGGATCTTTTGCACAAATTTAGAACGCACTGCTTAACGTTAAAAATGCTAATGGTTTCAAGAGCCGGTCTGCGATGTTTATATTTTTACACTTTTATATTTTTTATCTTGTAGTATTGGATTTGGTTTTACTGTAGGCAATGGTTTTAATTAAGTATGCAAATAAACTTGATTCTGACTCTGATTAAGGGGGTAACAAAAGCGTCTACACTTAATTGTGAATCCTCTGATATGTCTTGTACCACACAAAGCTCTTTATCTTTTTCGGAAATAAAACTCCCATTGTATTTGTGTGGAAAAGAGCTTGCAGCGATGCTTCGTCCACGGCTGTTGAACTGACCATTTGTTCAATCTGACAGTCCAAAACATGGTTATTGAAGACCTTTTTAACATCTCGTTGGGAATTTTGTAAAGAACAAAACATCCCCACAAACTTGAACAGATTCTTTATAAATGTGTTACCAAACAGCATATCCATGGCTGCCAAATACTAAGTTGCATGTGCAGTCGGGCCCATTTTCTAGACAGAGGGACTTTAATAGAAGTTTAGGGTCATAGTATGATCAAAACTCTGCTGTTAAAACTTCCTGATCCTTTCCATTTTCCATATTACCAGGTCTTTTTTTCTTTGAGTTGTGTAATCTTGATTATCCGAATCAAAATCAGAGAAACAACTTCTCTACCTCAGTACTTCCAGATGATTCATCACAAATAACTGTTTAGTGCTTGCAAACATTATGCTTTATTTGTTTACATACTGAAGTCTTTATTCTGCCCATCTTGTGTGTCCTTGACATTATCGCAGTCTGTGCAATTACAAAGTTGTTGCAGATTTTCTCTTTTTAGCCTGACTGAGGCCATAATATGTGTTTTTCGTTTGCAGGGAATCTTACATGTTTTTTCGTATTTGTGTGCTTCAGCAGCAGACCACAAATGTTTGTATTCAGACATTACATTTTTATTTCACTTCTGATTTCCTCTCCATTTTATGAGACATTTCTGAAAAGATTTTCAATTGCCAAATTAAACCTAACCTTTAATTCTTCCTTCTTTAATCTACCAGTGTATGTCTCCATTACGAACACAACTAAAATATACTTTGGTGTGTATATATAACAATCTTTAACAAAACAAGCAATCTCTCTCTGTGGACTCAGAAAACAAAATGAACCGAAAGAAAGACAAACTGCCAAAACGCATCAGTTTATATGGAAAATATAATGCATTCCAATTTATTAAAATGGCTGCTTTTTTACATAAGGTTAAATCTAGGTCATGTCCATTGTCCCTAAATTGATTCATATTTCAGCACACCCTAAATCAATTTTTCCGAAATAGATTTGCGTTTCAGAGAGATATGGTGCGGTCTGGAGGCACAATGCTTTATTTGAACTCTGGAATGGTGTAGATTTCTATGATATTTAAAGACGCTGCTGTGTGTGGTGGCAATAAAGGATATTCAATAATATCGGCCTCTGGGCCTTGGCATAAAACCACCACCAGATTGATGTGACCAATGGTTCCTTGACTAAACACATTTAAAGAAACTGAGTCTCAGAGGATCTGCGAGGAGGGAAATCAACGTACAGAAGGGGGTCCTTATTGTGCTTAATCTGACTCTGGGACCTAAAAGTAAGCAAGAGTTTAGATTGAGAGGAAAGACTAACAAAAGGGGATTAAAGGCTAGGGTTAAAAGGCAGGAAGTAGTGAGAGGTGCAAAAGAGGAAATTATACAATTGGACTGGGAAGAACACCAAGGGAAGCGCAGGCAGCAGGAAACCAGATGGCACCAGGGACATCCAGAGAGTGTGCAGAACAAGACTCACCACTGGTCAGTGAAAGAATCAAAAGGTGCCAGATCCGACTGTGCCATCCCGACAGTAGTCGACAGGAGACCTGAAGGAAAGGAGAATCCTAACCATGTTGAAAGAATTGAGGACAGTGAGGACAAAGACTGGTTGCCTCCTTCTCTCCACCAGGATACGTCATGAAGGCTCTCCATGGACGGGTTGAGTCAAACTAGTGGGTATTGGACCAAAGGTTGGAGGGTGGAGGTGAAAAAGTAATTTTGTGATGCGAAGGAGTGAGTTCTTTTTCTTATACAATTCTTTCTTGTTTTTAACACAAAATGTACTTGTGTTCAACAAGGAAGAAGAGAAAGTCCCTATGTGTGTTTTATTCTGTTTATTTGTAATGCTTAACGTTTCAGTTCAGAGAAGCCTCAAGAGGCTTATAGACAGAAGATGGGTACATATATGAAAAAAGAAAGAGAAAAGGACATAGAGAAAACATAGGAATAGCTAACAAACATCTAAAGAGGACATGATACAATAAAACGAAGAAGAAAGCATAGAGTATCATCCAGGAGGATAGATGTAAAAGGAAGTGAAGGTGAAAGGAGAATAGTCTAAACAGTTGTGAGAATACTCAAGATAAAAGGCTAAGGGGCCAATTCCGATTCGGTAAAATGCTGGAGCGTTTTTCCCGTACGATTCGTACACCTACAACGTCCCCGTATGTACGATCAAGTACGATCCTAACCCAAAGCATATCTACGCACGAATCGTACCAAACCCCATACGACCAGAAAATACATACAATTCATATCCGGGTCACGCAGTACGCACTGTCCGTATGTAAACAGGCAGCAGTTACCTGCCCAGCAAGTACGATCCGTGTTAACGACACTCCGTACGACCCTATTGCTACGGGAGCTGAAAACGTCCGTAAAAGCAGAGTCAGGCCCGAACCGCACTGCGGTACGCGACAGACGCACCATGAACCCCATCAGCCGTGTGATCCCAGTACTGTACGCCTACGACCTGGTGCACAGTAACCGACGACGGCGCATACGGTGGGAACAACATACCGCAACAACGGAAGTGTACTTGTCCAGTGAGTCACAAGCTTGCGTATCCCACCATTGCAATAGTGCTACGAGCCGTACACACGCCATGAATGTTGGGGTACGTGCGTCACACGCTCACGTATATCACCATTGCAATAGTGCTATGAGCTGCACACACACCATGAATGTTGGAGTACGGTGCTTCACACGCTCGCGTATATCACCATTGCAATAGTGCTATGAGCCGCACACACGCCATGAATGTTGGGGTACGGTGCGTGACATCTGATATGACTCCCAGCAGTGCCCAACAGTATGGGGGTGGGTGGATATGACTCCAAGCAGTGCCCAGACATAAGAGAAGTGGGTGATATGACTCCCAGCAGTGCCCAGACATAAGAGTGGTGGGTGGATATGAATCCCAGCAGTGCCCAACAGTATGGGGGTGGGTGGATATGACTCCCAGCATTGCCCAGACTTAAGAGGGGTGGGTGGATATGACTCCAAGCAGTGCCCAGACATAAGAGGGGTGGGTGTATATGACTCCCAGGAGTGCCCAGACATAAGAGTGGTGGGTGGATATGACTCCTGGCAGTGCTCAACCGTATGGGGGGGGTGTGGATATAACTCCCAGCAGTGCCCAGACACAAGAGGGGTGGGTGGATATGACTCCAGCGGTGCCCGGACACAAGAGGGGTGGATGGATATGACTCCGAGCAGTGCCCAGACATAAGAGGGGATGGTGGATATGACTCCCAGCAGTGCCCAACGGTATGGGGTGGGTGGATATGACTCCCAGCAGTGCCCAGACATAAGAGGGGGTGGATATGACTCCCAGCAGTGCCCAGACACAAGAGGGGTGGGTGGATATGACTCCCAGCAGTGCCCAGACAAGAGGGGTGGTTGGATATGACTCCCAGCAGTGCCCAGACATAAGAGGGCTGGGTGCACAGGACTCCTAGCAGTGCTCAGTTATAGGGGGGGCATTATCATCATCATACAACAACTAAATGGGTGTATGTTTGCATCCCTAACCTGTGAGAGTCCTGATAGTGCCATAGCAACACATCACTTAAGCAGTGTCCCACTACGCGGAGGATGGATTTCTGTCACACACTGCGTGACACACCACATGTGGGTGTGATGTCAGATCCCACATGCATATCCACCCATGGAGGTTGCAGGTAACCTACACACCCTACCATCATGACACAATAGCGTATAGTCATGCAACAGCCCACCAAACAAATAGAGCAAAAAGGAAAAACACAATGTCATGTACATACCTGGCCTGATATGAATGTCCAGGTGGTAAAACATGTACTCGCTCATGGAAGGAACAGGGTTGAAACCCCTTGGATACAAAGCACAAAATTGTGAGTCGTGTGCACAAATACCCTGCATAACAAACCCAAACATAAGGGTAAGGCTGTGATCATACATCTGCATAGTGTGAAAAAGGGTGATTGTGTCCATGAAGGCATTTCTACATACTGCAAACACAAGTACAGTGAGTAGCATGGATGGCACAGACTAATGAGTAGAACTCATCTGTGAGCAGGCATGGCCATTGCTGAAAGGGAACGTTCAACAAAATAGTAAATCTGCACACATGTCAGCACAACAATTGTGCAACTGTCTGTAGTGAAGATCTCATGTATCACTGAGGAAGGGACACTCTTTGGGACAATGTCTGTAGGCAAACTGAACACACACAAACAAAGATTATTTGCTGCAACATTGCGGTGGCACATAGATACCATGGTCCACCTAATTCCCATCATAAAATAGACATCTTTCACAATCCCAAATCATTACCAGGACACCAACTCCTAGGCACACAGCACCTAAAATAAGGACCTGAAATGCAATAGTTTAGAATGAAAAATAAAATGCTTTATTCAGCTCCAAAAGGAAAATGATTTCAAAAATGAGTCCCGGCTCAAACAAGGCCAATGGCCAGTCCACATTAAAGTTTTTTCGGGGTATGTTAGGAAGGTTGTCAACACCAAACTTGCATGCACATGATGGAGCTAAAGGGTTGTGGACCCGTGGGGGGCATTATCTGGGTCAGGGACCGGCACCGCAGGGACAGTAGAGGGAAGGGTAGGTGTTGTGGGTGCAGGGGGGAGGAATCCTCCTCAGTGGCTTGTGCAGCGCCAAAGGTGGAAATGAATTCAGCGCTGCACACTGCTGCCAGTTCAGCCAGACCACCACCTGCACCCCGGGACACAATGGGAGTGGAGGTGGAGGGCTGTGAGTCTTGTGGACTTTTTTTGTGGCCGCGTGCCTGCCGTCTGGCCTCAGTCCCTGTAGGTGTGCCTGCATCCCTCTGAAATTGCGTGCCAGGAGATCTGCGCTTACACTTCGGTGGTGGTGTGCTGGGTGTCTCTGTTGGTGTGCGTGATCTTGTGTGTCTGTGTGTGCTCTGGACAGGTATGGGAGAGGGGGGTGTGGATGGGTTTGAAGGAGGGGGGGCAGACTGCTGCAGGAGGGCAACTGCTGCCGTCAGTGAGGAGTCCATGGACGATAGAATCCGACGTTGGTCAGACATGTTAGCTGACATGCCCTCCTTGAATGACAACAACTGTGTCAGTATTGTAGTGTGGCCATAGAGGACAGTCACAATTGATGTCTGACCAACATGAATCTGCCGGAGTAGGTCCACAGACTTGGCACTGAGGGCAGCAGGGGAGACAGGGGGAGGGGCTGCGGTGCCGGGGATGAAGGAGCCATGGGGGTAATACGGACAGTAGGGACTCTAGCAACTGGTAGGGTGGAGATGGGTCTGGAGGAGGCGGGGACAGACACAGTGATGGAAGATGGTGTTGCCGCGTATTCCCCCTCCTCATGGGTGTCAGAAGCCGAGCCGTCCGCATGGTAAGAAGTGTTGCCTTCCAAAGGTCCGGCCGCCTGACTCCCCTCACCCTCCGTGTCACTGACTCCCTCCGACTCCTCAGCGCTGGTGGCACTGCGGCTGAGTCCCTCCTCCTGGTCTGTGCTCATGTCTCCTCCTGTGTTGGTTGATGATGCTGTTGGCAAGGAGAAGAAACAAAAATGCATCAGTCACCTGTACACATCTTACACATGAGCACAAAATCAGTTGGTCACACTGCAAATCATGGCATGCATCATGAGTAACAGCCAGATAGCTCAGCACATATTTAAGACTAGTACTGCCCAGTTGGTATAGACACAATGCTACTTGGACATAAGGATCCAAATAGCAGACCAGGCCACAACTTCAATGAGAGTCCCACCGAGGAGCTTCTGTTTGTTTACAGGAGAGCAGATCTATACAATGAAGTGATGCCACCTCAAGTTCACAAAGAAATAAACAGTTGTGTTGCCGCTCAGGGCAAACTAACACACCTCATTCCCCAAGGTGACACCACACCCAGAGCCCTGTAAGTACATTTTGCTGAAAACTAATGTCACAAATTGTTGGCATCTTGGGACTCATCATACTTCACACATTCAACATGTATTGAATGTGTAAATTAGCCATCTTGTGAACATAACACATATGTGCCTGCATGAAAGATTTCTCAGAAGGAAATGCACACCAAAAACATAGACACATTCTTTGAAACAGCTGGCACACTTTAAGATGCCATATACATGGTCCAATGGAGGTCAAGATGGCTTGACACACATTAGTCTGTACAATTGACACCAAAGGAGTCTCAAGCACTCAAAGACCACTGGCGAGACATGTCTATGGAGATCAGGGCACACCATTAATCACTAAAACTGGCCTCCTTCAAAAGCTGCTTGCTTATTCTAAAATATTGCAAATGTTGTTTGGTGTGCACTAACTTGTGAGACAACTATAATGCAGACACTTAAGTGTAACCTACACAATTTGTCATATGAACACATTCCAAATATAAATAGCTCTCAACAAGTGTTGGGAGTGCCAAGGTACATTCATCAATGTGAGACCACTTCAAATGTGTCACTCCTCACAGGGGCATCTATCACCTGATCATACAGTTGCTAGCACATAAAACACACTGGCTGTCATGTGAAGTGGCCCACATCTCCCAAATCAGGACAATGCTTAAGCTAATGTGCCTGCAATTGTGAAGAACAAAATCATTGCTGCATCGTGGACACACCCTTATCCACATGGAAAATGTCAACACAGTAGTGTGCACACTAAGACAAAACAGTGTTGCACCAGAACTACATACATGTGGCAATAATTATTGAGGCACAATCATCACTGGAAGCAAACAGCATAGCCTATAAAGCCCCTAATGAAAGCACTGTTCTGCATCACAGCGGAAGTACATGGTGATAACTCTACCTCCCAATTTACATCCATAGCTCCCAACTGCCAAGGCCAAACAGGCAGGTCCATCACACCTCTCCTGCACAACACCCCCATCACTCAGTTAATGTGATTGATACAGCTCAAGAAGTTAAAACTCAGAATCAGGGTAACAAAAACAGTGCAGCAACTTTTTTTTAAGTAAACCAAGGTCACCTCGTGGGGCTGGCAATACATATAAGTCACAAACAACCAACAACAGATTATTGTGAAAAGGCACACAGGCACTTCCCAGTGTAAGTATGCACAAGCCAAATCTTGTATCCATGGCCAGTGTGCACATGTAGCTGACACATGATAAATACAAACTATGCCAGGGACCAATGCCACTGAGGCAGACCCATGCTGAACCCACATAGAATGGGCACAGTGTTGGATAACACACATGATTAAGAGGCCAGGGTGTTGCATGGGACTGTAGTGGGCACACTGATCCGTGGGTCTAGAAATTGCTGACTGTCTCATGATTAATCGTCTTGGCGCTATGCATATCTCGCAAATGAGGTACATCATGTCTGAGAACGCAACATGGGTCATGCATGCTGCTAGGGTGTGCAGTTTAAACCTCACACTCCTTTGTTGAGACTCATCATCAGTGCAAACAAATATGAAGGCCAAACACAGTGCACAGGTGATGGCACAGGCAAGGTACCAACACATGTCACAGACCTCCCTCCCACATGATGCGCTAATCAATGTGCAGTCTAATTACCTTGCACCCTAGAAGAACATGTGTAAAATTAAAAAAATACAGACCAGGGGACACATATGGAGGAGGGGAAGGGATGAAAAAGAGCATCAGTTGAATATGGGGATTTGAAACTACAATGCACAATGTAGCGGGGTGCGGAGTAATGGGCAACAGTCGAGTTTTAATTGCTGAAACAAGATATCACTACATGTCTTCCTAATATGAGTCTGTCTCGGCGATCTGCTTCGTTCGGGTCGCTGTTTTCTCCTGGTTGCCTCCTCCTTCCTCCGAATCGGACTCCGCCTCGTCTTCACCTGGTCCGTCTCCGTGATTACGGTGCTCGCCGCCTCGGTAGAAGACACAAGAGAGGACGTGTCAATTCGTGCTATTCTACAGGCACACTCGTGAGGGGAAGGGAGTGAGAGGGCACCACCGGTGAATATTTACAGACTGGGCGGGGAGGGGGTGCAGGAAGGGTTCTCCGGAGGAATGAGGGGAAACGGGATTCAAATTGCTCTAGGGTCCCTCCTCTCCTCTTAACCCAGCCCGTGATACAATTACGCACCTCAGTGAGCCACATGCCTCCAGGTCGCATGCGGCTGGGCGGCTCGTGATGCCTTTGGCCTCCAGGCTCCCGCGCCGTCAAAGGGTCTCTCTGCACCTCCACTCCCTCGGTAGATGTCAAACCGGATTCTCTTCTCTCCGTTCTGTCTTCGATCTGCTCTCTCCAACACGCTTCTCTCCGCTCGCCGTCCTACGCTCCGGTGTACAAGCACACCTGACTGCCATCACCTGCCGGCTTTAAGGCGTGTCGGGGCACCTCCTCTTCACTGCTAGGCTTCCAGTTAAAGGGCCAGTCCTCTATATCCTCCTGGTCGCAGCTGTAGCGTTCTTCAGGCATCGACCAAACCTGTGGTTGGGAAGGCTGAAAAGACAGAAGGGGGGTCACAAGGTGAATACCCACACGGGGTGGTAGCGACCTTCGAGGCGCCCCGTGGCATGCCGCCCCCGTCACACACAAATAGCCTGTCTGACCAGACCCCCCGACTGTGGGAGTGTTTCCAGGCTTCAGAGCACCTCAAGTAGCAGGTGACACACAACACTACAAACAGCCATGTACCTACCCACTCCTTGTTGCTGTTTCCCTGCAACTGCCCATGGAGGTCTGGAAAGACCACTTCCAGGAGCCAGAACATGTGGGGGGTGAGGTGACGGCTTCCACCATGCTGGTGTGGAGGTCACAGCTTCAGCTGGACCCGGGCTGTTAGAATTGGGGGTCTCTGGTTGGCGCAAGTATTCACTTGTGACAAGCAGGGACCCTCTCCTCTAAGTCAGGGCGAAGGATGACCCCTTAGAATGACCCTTGCTCACCCTTTAGGTGCGTGGCGTGAGCAGCCAAGGCTATTCTCCAGGCGTTGTCAGTTAAGCATTTGTAATTACACACACAGTAAACATACCAATCCCCCCACAAATGGACACCAGGCTGTGGTTATATGAAAAATACGTCTCCTTTATATAAAAATATATGTATGCAGACAAGACTTTATCACAAGATCAATATAACGTTTCTAGCTTAGGCCACAAGATTGGAAATAGGCAGTGTTCTCTTAAATTAATAGCTGCTTCCTTTTTATCTTAGTTACAGTTCAAATATAAGGTGAGTCTTTGTTGGCAAGGTTGGAAATCCTTTAAAAATACTTCTTGGGCAGTTTCTAGGAACTTCAGGCCAGTCTTAGGCCTTCTGGGCACTTCGTAGCTCTTCCGGGCACCTCAAACGGGAGAATTCACGGCACCCTACTAAGTCTCACGCATCTCGCGTGAGTCGCGTACTTAAGGCCCTACCAACTCTCACGCATCATGCGTGAGCTGTGTATGCGGCGTACAGTTCACTTTTAGATTGTTCTTTCAGTTCTTGGTCTGCAATCTAGGGGCCTCTTGCCCCGTTTCTGGATGGTATTGCACTCACAAGCACCTTGTTGCGCTTCGTAGCGCTCCTCTTGGCTTAGAACGGAAGGAAACCCCGGGCCCTACCAAGGCTCACGCTTCTCGTGTGAGAAGCGTACACCGGGACCCTACCAACACTCACGCATCTTGCGTGAGACGGGGTACGCGACGTACAGCTTCAAGCAATGCAACACAATGGTACAAGCCATACCAAGCTTGTGCGGCTCGTACTGCGGGGGGGATTTCAGCGTACTGGGCGCCTGTCAGAGGGCTAGGGGCACAAGTTGGGTGACGAAGATAATGCGCTCGACTCCCACTCACCCATAAGGACTCTCGTGGGGGCGTAGGCTTCCTCCTCCGGCACTCTGATGCGCACAGCTTCGATGACGGGGAAATAACACGTTGCGGGCCCCGAGTCCATTACAGGAGCCTTTGAGGAACGTTGCGATTTCTTTGTACGAGTCGTGCACGGGTAGTGCGACTCGGTTGATGAAGGGGCACCTTTGGATCCTGACGTCAGCGGGTGCGTGTGCACAGGCAGGCGCGGCTCACGACCCCACGTACGGCAGTACGGGAGTCTGCACAAGGGGGGCAGCGCGGCCGGTTAACACTCTGGGATGATGAAGAGGGGGGTCACAGGGCACGGTCCGTGCGGGCTGTTATTCCGGCGTGGATCACAATCCTCGGAGCAATTCCGACGGGAGGGGCGAGAGCCCTTCAGCGCGCTCATAATGACAGGCGGGGGCAGAGGAGCAGGCAGCCTGACCTGGAGGCAGAGAGCGACTCTAATTAGAGCGAGGCTCTCACGGGTGAAAAGGCAGGCAAGCTCCCGAGTGCCACAGCCCTAGGAGGGGGCGATGAGGGGCGCAGTCTTACTCCAGCGGGAGGCACACACGGCTCGAGGTCCAAGACGAGCAAAGGCACCAAGAACCCACTAGTCCTAGGGTTCAGGTCAGGGGCAAGCTCAGACAAGCCCTTGGAGAATGTTTCAAAGCACACGTCTGCAAAGTCTTTTCCTCTCCTTCCTCAGCAAGGCAATCAACAGGCCAGTCCTTCCAGCGTCTTCTTCTCCTTCTAGTCGGGCAGAGGTTCGTTGTGGGAAACAGGATTCTGATTTACAAGGAGCAGGGCTCCTACTTTTATACAGCATTCTCTTTGTTCTCACAGGCCAGGGGGGTCACTGCATAACTTCATTCAGTCTCTGAGCACTTTGTTGGGTGTACACTGGCTTCTGCTTTCAGTGTGAGGGGCAGGCACATCAGACGCTCCACAGGGGGTGGAGCCAGCATTGTGGGGACAGGGGCACCCAGGAGTACCTTGTTGACAGTGCTTTGCCTCTCCTGGGCCAGGAGTCGGCTGAGTCATCAGTCGCTCCCCAGGGGACGGAGCCAGCATTGTGGTGGCAGAGCACAGCCCTATTCAGAGTCCAGGGGCACTCCCACCTCCCACCAAGGTGTAATCCTGGCATTCCCCACCTGTCATCCCCCAGCCCTGTCACTCACATATCCCAGACAGTCAGACAGTGGCGGTTTCTATTTGCGGGCGTCGGGGCTCCGCCCCAGGGACATTTTTACATTTGCCATTGCAAGAGAATAAAGATCACATTTATTTATTTACAAAAAATCCCAAAGAACACGGGGCACTCGGCATTGTCTCTGACTCTGCAGTAGTCTGCCACTCTGCCCCACTCACCAATACCGCCGCACCAGCTCCGCTGTTCACATCACATCACGTGACTCATTTGCTTTGCTGCTCCCGGGCCCAAAGAAGCCTGCTATGTGTTTGCCGGCTGAGAACCTTACAGCCCTGAAGGCTGTGATGTCATCAGCTCGGCAAAGACATAGCCTGGAGGCCCAGTCTCCAGCCCCTGATGGCGTGGAGATTAAGTTAGCCCCTGGCGTTTTTGAGACAAGCCCGGGATCGCTAACTCTCCACGTCAATCAGAGTGTGGAGGAGAGCTTTCCATGGTGTCACTCCACCCCTTCCCAACTCGTCACATGGCGTGGTGAGACCCACCCTGTGACGAGTTGGGAAAGGGTGTGGCAGGCGGGCAGCCAAGGAGTCGAGTGACCGTCTGCGCAGGCTCCTACTGCTTACCGCGCTTGTGAGTCCTGCAGTTGGAGGAGTGGCAGCCATTTTATCCAGAAGGACGGTCACAGACGGCAAGAGCTGAGCGGAGACTAGCTGGTCGAGGTGCCTCATTCTGTCCTGAAGGAAGCAGATCTGTCGTCCCCTGCAGCAGCAGCAGCAAGTCCATGTGGTTGCTGTCCGGAGTAGACATGTGAAATCGGGCAGTTCACCAGGTAAGGCGGTGGCCCCTAGGCAGGCAGTTTATAACCTATAGGCCTGCGTGTTATTCTCTCCAATGGTGGAGCGGAGGAATAAGGGGAGATAGTTTGACTGATCCGTAAACTGAAAGTTAGGTTTGACCATCTTTTTTGTAATGCACATTTCAGAATACGTTCCGTTCCCATAATTCTACTTTTCGTTTTGGCAAGCACGGAGTGCATACTGAAGCCAGACAGACGCTGGATGGATGGTAGTAGGAGGCGGGGTCCCTCACTCTCCAGTATGCTTTATTGATTCAACAAATAGTACGGAAGCACTGCTGCTGTGACGGTACGGACTAGATTGCACAATTTAATTGTGCAATCTAGTCCGTACCGTCACAGCAGCAGTGCTTCCGTACTATTTGTTGAATCAATAAAGCATACTGGAGAGTGAGGGACCCAATTTCTTCATTCATGCAAAATGGTTGGAGTGAATGCGTTTGCCAATTCTGTAGTAGAGGAAATGGAACCCGCAAAGTTTGCTGAAGTTTCTGCACTGTGGCAGAAATGAAGCAAACTAAAGCTGTCCTGTTTCTAGCGAATTTAATGAATACTGAAAGGAACACTGACAGCATTTCCACGCCCCAAAATCACACTGGCAGCAATGTTAACTTGCTACCCAGGATTGCTGCGGTCACTCCCCGCTCCATATTTTTACTCCTACAGAGAATCCACACGGATGCCTTTGAAGGGCCTGTGGGCACCTACGCCACATTCTCCTTGCATAATTGGAAATTAAAGATACAGCAGAAAAGAGTCGGGATGTGCTCATTGCCAGAATTATTATTCCACACTCCGTATCGGGTTACAGTTAAAGGATGTGCGTTTCTTCCCCAGTTGTACATTTTGCTCGTAATACCCCTTTACAGACCAGTTAATTGCAATTGAAGACTTTATTAACGTAATTACTGCAAGGCTATGGGTGGAGACCGGAGAGAGCTGCCCCTACTTAACGTGCCGTGGTGCCGGTCTCCTACACGGTAAGACAAACAATGTGCAATATCAGGACAAAAGAAGCTGGCATGATGATCTATTGTACTATCGCAGTGTCACCACAGTTGCAATGTTTGATCTTGAAAGCTCACTTTTTGTGCTGCTTTGTCCACTTCTACAGCTGTACATGTATAACATAAGAGTGAAATTTACTGGTATAAGAACCACATAGATATGGGTGAGTTAGGTGGAGTTCTGCCTTTGTTCCTCAGCCTGGGTCGTTAAAAAGGCTGTGGAGACTTTCTCATTGATGTTTTTCAAAGGAGTCTGGCAACACAGACTTAGTTTAGCTGGGAATACTCTCTATGTGGTTGGGTTCAGTGTTTACTTTGTTTAATAATAAGTGTCAGTGCCCAAAGCTTTGCTCAGAAGCCCGAGGCTGGCACTGGTAGGCCAAATACCAAGGCTTCGTCGTCTGGAATTCACCCCATGCCTCTTTAATCTACAGCCCTTTTACATCAATCATGTACGTTTCAGCTCTATCCCTTTGTAACAGTTGTTTTGTCCTTTTTTTCTCCTTCTATCCCCTTTGTGTGCTTTTCCCTCTCATGTTCTCTGGAAATGTTGACAATGAAAAATGGATGGATGTCGGGGAGGAAGGCAGACTGTACCAATGTGTTAAATTAAATGTGTTAAGTGGCCACTGAACCGATTGGCGCTGCGTCACATTGCACTTACTAGAGACTAGCATCCCATAGTATAGTCCTGAGGCAAATGGCCTACGGGCACTACCCTCCCCACCCCACCCCACCCAAGCCCAGCCCCACCACTCACAAACCTCACCAGCCGCCACTGCAGTCAGATACACATCCTAGCAGAGACGGGTTGAAATGGTTAGGCAAGCAAATGCTAACTTTCTAAAAGTAGCATTTGCAAACACAGGATATTAAAATAAACTTTACTAAAAGAAGTATTTTATTATTCTGAGTTCAGGCATACTAAACTTGACCTTCTACCATGTTCCCTGAGCCTGCTGGGATTATAGGGTGTAATAATTCCAGCAGCCCATCTTGGCCTAAGAGAACAGGTAGCCTTACAATAGTGAAAAACGAAATTGGCTGTAATTCACTATTAGGACATGCCACACACATCAGGGCTTGTCCTACCTTACACTTACAATGCGCCCTGCCCTAGGGCCTACCATAGGGGTGACTAATATGAAGTTAAGGGAAGGTTTAGAGGCTGGCAAGTGTGTGCACTTGCCCAGCCAGCATGACAGTACCAGACTGCACGCAGGTTCTGCAATAGCAGACCCTAGACACATTTTAAAAGGCTGCTTCTGTGGGTGGCGCAACCAGCGCCGCAGGCCAACTAGCAGTATTGGCATTCACAAGCCCTGGCACTCCTGGTGCCCTTTACTGGGGACTGACAGCAAATCCAATGAACCAATCATGGAAATCAATCACATATACATTTTGCACAGGGAGAGCATATGCACTTTAGCACTGGACAGAAGTGGTAAAGTGCCCAGAGTCATTAAACCAACAAAAACAGGTCAGAGGGAATATTGAAGGAAAGCTAAAAGTTCAGGGATGACCCTGCCAAGAGGGCCAAGTCCACAGAACCCCTTCCAGCCAAACGCAGGGTAGACCAATCACCACTGTGATGGGCTTCCCTTCTTTGGGCGATAGAACATGGACCTGGCCCGCAACAGCAGAGGCACATTCCAGTTCTACGTCAATCTGAACCTATTTCACATCCTCTGTCCATTCTCTCAAGGTCCACCCAGCTAATCCATGGGGCACCCTTCTCTTCCTCTGTGGACACCACCTGTGCAGCATCTAACCTTAACTTGCTCACAGGTGTGTCCCAACAGATAGTCATCAAATCACAGTGGCCACTGACAGTAGTCAGGGCTGAGACCCAGGCCTCTTGCCTCTCAGGGCTCCCAAACCTCTGTGGCCTCAGAGAGCGGGGGGCAGTAGCCCCAGGTGGCACCCTTTGTCCACTCTTCATCCTGTCAGGTCAGGTATGTCATCCTGGTACTGACCCACCAGCCCCAGGCCTGTACCTGGCGGCTGGACCAAAGACTGGGGTGGGCACTCCCATACCCCGTCCTCCTCCTTGGGGCTCTGTACCCACCCACCAGGAGTGGTACCCCCTTCCAGAATTGTCAGGGCACCTGTGGCAGGTGACATGCACAATTCACCCACCAGTTCAGGGGTGCTATCCTGCAACTGGGGCACCAGGTCAGGGGGGACATCCTGCACTTGGCCCTCTATCCCAGGGTTTAAACCCTCTAGTTGAACCGGGGTCAGAGGCGAGGACTCCCTCCCTCTGCACCCTCTTCCAGAGTACTGCCCACTCCCCACTGGAGTGGTACCCCTAGAAGTGACATGGGTCAGGACACTGACTACAGTGGTCCCACCCTCCAGGTCAGACAACACCTGAACCTGGCTCTCCAACTCAGGGACCCAACCCTGCAGTTGAACACTTGCCTGGCGCACCAGGACTTCCCGGGGAGCACGCATGCCACCCCTGAGGGTGGCACATAGCTCATGTGCCGTGCAACAGTCTGCCTGGCGCAGATCTCCCAACCCCTGTCCCTCTGACAGTGTGCGAAGATCCCCCAGGACAGAAGTGGTGTCCCCATGGTCATTCACTGGGGACGCAGCCCTGCTGGCTGGCCCCTGACCCACTGGTTCTTCCACTGGGGGCTCTTTCCCTCTCTCGCCCCTCTTTCTGGACTTCTGCACCCTCCCAACTGGAGGTGTACTGCCAGACACCAGAACTACTGGAGCTCTGTTTACAGAGCCTCCACGTTCTCTAGCCACTGGAGGATCTCCCTTAGAGGGTGATACATCCGGACAGCCTAGGCTCCCCACCTGGTGTTCCCTTAAAGAACCATCCAGGCTCTGAGACTGAGGTTGGGCACTACCGGGACAAAACCCATTCTCACTCCTTCCCCTTAAGGACAGGACATGAGGCCCTACACCCCTCTCACTACTACAGGACCTAGCTGGGCTACTCTGCGCCACTTCCACCACTCTGGGCTGGAAGATACCTGAGCCCCTCCCCATAGGATCACACCCCAATGCCTCTCCAGACCCTCTGGAATCCACCGCAAGGTCTGCCTCCAATGTGAGCTCCCTGGGGTCAGAGAACTCACTCTCAAACAGGTGTTGGCATAGGTCTGGAAAACTGGGACTTAAAGTATGCTCTCCCACAATTGGATTACACAGCCCCCTAGCAGGGTTAACCAAACTATCCTTCACCTCTCCATTCAGTGCCTCACACACATACTCCACACCATTCTTCTGAGACTGGCCAGACAGTAGCGGACTGTCTCTGTCACACAACCCACACTCTTCTGGGCGGTCTTTACACTCACCCACCAGGACCTCAACCATGGGGGAATCCCTCCCACCACTAGGACCATGAACTCCTACGCCAGCTACCCTATTCCCTTCAGGGACGCTGCGCACTACTGGAGCTACCTCATGCCCTTGAACCTCCTGGTGTAAGTTAACCCCCTCCAAGTCAGGTGCCATATCTCTAGGTGCGCGCACTATGCTGTCAGCACTAGATACCTGCTTGTTGCTGCCACCAGCTGAGCTGGACTCCACCTCCAGCTCAGCAAAGCTCAATCTGTAGGCTACACACATCTCTGGATGTTGGGCTGAAGCCCTCCTGGCTTCAAGCTCCAAATCAAGTTCTCTCATCCTCAAGTAGTGAGCTCTTTGGCGTTTTTGCGCTTCCATTGCCAATTTTTGCTTTTCCAATTCTATTTGTCCAGCTAACTTTGCCATCTCAATTGCATGTGCCCGGTCTGCCGCCCTGTCTGCCAGCTCCTCTGGCGACAGACATCTGGTTGCTGCTTTTTCCATCCTCACTGAACCAGGCATGATGTTTTCAAAAACACATGGAGATCTCCCAGCAAAATTATAAAAATGGAAATCTGTGGCTGCGTTATAGGTCTGCTCTCACTATGTCGTGATCAGCAATTCGCTGTATGTAAACTACAAATGCAAATTCGCAAATCCTCACCACTGTGTCCAATGTTAAAATTGGAGGTCCCTGGTTGGCGCAAGGATTCACTTGTGACAAGCAGGGACCATCTCCACTAAGTCAGGGTGAAGGATGACCCCTTTTGAATTACCCTTGCTTACCCTCTAGGTGCGTGGCGTGAGCAGCCAAGGCTATTCTCCAGGCGTTTCTGAGTTAAGCATTTTCAGTCACACACACAGTAAATATACCAATCCCCCCACAAATGGACACCAGGCTGTGGTTATATGACTGCAGACAAGACTTTATCACAAGACCAATATAACGTTTCTAGCTTAGGCCACAAGATTGTAAATAGGCAGTGTTCTCTTAAATTAATAGCTGCTTACTTTTTTTTATGTTCAAAATATTTTATTGAAATTTTATATCAGCAAATACATAATAAAAAATAAGCAAGACAGACAGAAAAATTGAACATTGCAAAAATCTTGTAAAATATCAATATATAGGAAACAATAATTAATAAAGCATAACAAAACAAAATTCAAAAAGGGAAGGGAAGGACAGCCCTGACAACGTCCAACCAGATCTCCCCCTTCTCGTAGGCAGTTACCTGTCAGGAAGACAAAGTGAAACAACATCACTACACCTGCTCCATGTCCCAGAGACACACACTTGCACTACATTGATGATGTGAACAGGACATAGGATGCTGACAGGACTTGCATCATTGTCCATGTGAATTCGGCCTGTGGGCAAACCCCAATGCACTACATGCCTTTGAAAGGCAACAGATGGCATAAGGAGTGCAACACACTCACTGATCATGGCACACACTGTACAACCCATGCAACTGCAGGGTGTGGGAAGCACGTGACATGCTGTCACATATCCCACTCCACCTAAGAACCCTCAGCAGACCACACATACACACCCTGGCACAGATCACTCGCCTGTCAGTGTCAACAGTGCATACAACCCTCACTTTGCACATGTCCCACTTGACAAAGAGGTTCCACAGGTATTGGGCTAACTGTGCAAGTCAGGCACACAACACTGCATACTTTTCACATCAGATGGCTACAGCTGTTGCATACACCATGCAGCTGTGTTGCAAAACATCACATACACACTCGCCCAGGTGACAAGGAACATTCACACCCTTTAATGTCCATGAGTTTAAACACAGCATTTATACAATATCACCACAGGTCCCCAAAAGTCATAAACATCAGTGAGTACATTTAGCTGTCACTCTGGGGGGAACACTGTTACACCTCAGTAAATTAGGGGGAAAACCTGCAAGGTGTGGCACAGCAGAATGTGTCATTGACTATGCATTGAATGTCACAATTTGCATAATGCAAGTGAGGAGTGAACACACTTGAACTACATCATGCTCTGCATGGGAGACACCACAATGTACACACCTGGCACTCACTCCAAACCACATTGCATGTCTGTTCCACCAATACACAATGCCTGCTGTGACACTCACACAACAGGTGCACAGTCAAAGTTAGTGCAGTCATCACTCACCTGCTCCCCTGGTCTCCCATACAGCTTGCTGTACTGTGGTAGGAGGGCATCCAGCAGGGCCTGGTTTTCCTCCTCACTGAATGCTGGTGCCCTCTCCATGGTAAGAAAAATCAGAGTCCAGGGAATGCAGAGACAGTAGTAGTGTGGTCCACTCCAATGGTGTGCAGGCAAGTGCTCTCTCACAGACACATGCAGCCTTAAATCAGTGCTGCTGAGGGGCTTTCAGTTTCAGGAGTACAGTGTGATAGGCCAGATTACTTTGCATCCTACGTTTCATCCAATCCCTTTAAACATAAGGCCCAGACACACATGTGCATGGTTTAAAATGTGAGCCTCAGCTCATAATACATATTGCAACATTGTATATTTTTGCCCAACTGACTTTTGCAGGACACCTGTAGCACACACTCAAATCTCAGTATCCATGACAACCAGGCTGCATTCAGGGCCTACTACTCGTCTCCTAAGTATTTTTGGAGATCAACACACATCTACGTTGCGTTCTAGCTCGTGTATGGCACCATTTTTATGGTGAAATGATGCGCACACACGCATGTAATGTCGGGGTACAGTTCACCCACGTATGGCACCATTTTAATTGTGAACCGAGGCGCACACACGCACGTAATGTCGGGGTACGGTTTGCCCGCGTATGGCAACATGTTAATTGTGAAACGATGCGCACACACGCACGTAATGTTGGGGTATGGTTCGCCCGCATATGGCACCATGTTAATTGTGAAACGATGCGCACACACGCACGTAATGTCTGGGTACGGTTCGGCCGTGTATGGCACCATTTGAATTGTGAAACGATGCGCACACACTCACGTATTGTCGAGGTACGGTTTGCCCGCGTATAGCACCATTTTAATTGTGAAACAATGCTCACACACGCAAGTTATGTCGGGGTACGGTGCGTTTCACACGGTGCCTTTCACATGCTGTAGTGAATGCAGGGGTACGGTGCGTTTCACACGCTGTAGTGAATGCAGGGGTACGGTGCGTTTTACACGGTGCATTTCACACGCTGTAGTGAATACAGGGGTACGGTGCGTTTTACACGGTGCATTTCACACGCTGTAGTGAATGCAGGGGTACGGTGCGTTTCACATGCTGTAGTGAATGCAGGGGTACGGTGCGTTTTACACGGTGCGTTTCACACACTGTAGTGAATGCAGGGGTACGGGGCATTTCACACGCTGTAGTGAATGCAGGGGTATGGTGCGTTTTACACTGTGCATTTCACACTCTGTAGTGAATGCAGGGATACGGTGCGTTTTACACAATGCATTTCACACGCTGATGTCAAAGCAGGGGGACGGAACGTTGCACATGCTCACGTATGGCACCATCACAATAGTGATACGAGGCGCACACTTGGCAGGGATGTAGGGGTATGGTTAAAACAAGGAGGTCTATCAAGTTCTTGTCATTGCATACTTACATGAGCAGGCCCTAGGTGTGCCAGGCAGTGATATAGCACAGGGCATCTGATCTTGTTGCACAATCGATGTGCGATGACCTGTTGACACATGTCATGTTTGATGGGACACTATGTGGTCCACATCACCTTTACACTTGTCCCATATGTATCATCATGCACTTGTTGTCATGCACATCAACACTGGGATGGCACAGTCATCACTACGGGCACCTGTCTCATGATGCCAGAGACCGTGGCACTTTCTCACTTGACAATTTGACGCTCATCATGACCCTATGTGACAATGTCAAGTGTGTGTCATGTTAAAGATTGAGTTTGCTGTTTGTGTTCCGTAAAATGCATCAGCTTTTGGTGCATCTTTAATGGGTCTGTGTTGTGATTGAAATGGTTTAACATGTACGCACACCATGCCACATGTGCATTTCCACGGCTTTTGGATCTGATGGCATCATACATCATGTATCCCCATGCATACATGTTTGCATCGTGACAATGGCTGTGGTGTTGCGTTGTCACATGCACACCTTATTAGCAATTTTTCTGATATGTACAATAGATGTACCATGTGACGTGGGTGTGTGCCTTGCAGTCAGCTGTCTGTATGGGATGACAACCTTCTAATGCAGGTCTGGTGACGTGCCACTCCAGTGATATCTTGGTCTGCTCACTCAGACCAGCCCAGCAGCTCTTTTGTGTGTATGTAATGTTCATTTCACAAACGACAGCTGTATCTGGGTTTTTGTTGGAGTGCCAGCAAGCTGGCATATGTGTCCTGGATGTATTGCTTACACCAGACCCCATATTGACTTGATGTGTAGTAGCAGTGTTGCATGTGCTATGTACATTGGTATCATTGTTGGCTGACAGTTGTTCTCCATTCTTCCCAAATATGTCCTGCAGGGCACCGCCTCTACCAAGGCCTTTTCCAGACTTGGAGACCATGAGGGAACGTGATTGCATCCGACGTTACAGATTCACTCGAGAGTTGATTCAGGACTTGATGGACAGGCTGGAACTACATCTCCAACCGCGACACAGGTATCCGACCGCACTGACACCAAAGTTAAAGGTAATGGCAGCCCTACATTTTTTTGCTACAGGTACGTTTCAATTTACCATAGCTGATGTGGGGGGTATGTCACAAACCATGTTCTGCCGTGTCCTACATGATGTGTTAACTGTCATGTTAGAGCACATTGATGAATTCATCAAATTTACAACTCCTGAAGAGTTGACAGATGTAAAGGGTGAAGAATGCTATGCCCTAGGAGGGATGCCACATGTCATTGGGTCCATTGATGGAACACATGTGGCTTTGGTGCCACCACAGGCTCAGGAGCAGACCTACCAAAACAGGAAACATTACCACTCAATAAATGCCCTGGTGGTGTGTCTTGCTAACATGCTGATTTCCCATGTTTGTGCACGTTTTCCAGGATCGTGCTATGATGCATTCATCATGAGGCGTAGCAGGGTACCACAGATGATGCTGCAGCTGCGCAATGATCAGGCATGTCTTGTTGGTGGGTAAACTCTGTCCTGTCTGTCTCATTTTTTTTTGCTCTGACGGTATCTCATTACCCAATTATTTACATGATGTATATTTGTAGGAGATGCGGGATATCCCAACATGCCGTGGCTCGTGACACCGCTCCGCAACCCAAGAACAGCTGCAGACCAGCGGTACAATAATGCACACGAGCAGACCAGGCGAGTGATTGAGCGGACATTTGAACTCCTGAAGAGCAGGTTCCGGTGCCTCGATAAGACCAGTGGATCCCTCCCATACGCCCCGGTCAAGGTGTGTAACATCTTCATTGTGTGCTGCATGCTGCACAACATGGCAGTTGAGTAGGCCGGGCCACTCATCCTGGATCCTGAGGAGCTGGAACATCCACCCGTTGAGGAAGAAGGGCTTGGCCACAATGAAAGTGATGAGGAGGAGGAGGATGATATCCGGAGTCAGCTCATACTCACTGGGAATTAGTGTACAAGCTTGTGGCATAGAGTGGCATGTGTTGCATACTGTGTTTCCAGCTGACTGTATGCGAAGTCACTTTGATGTTTGTTGTGGTGTGTCACACAAGTGATGATGTCATGCCACACACATATGCGCAATGAGTGATCTTGGAATGTACATGTGTACTACATTGTGAGGTTTTTTTATATGACCATGTCTGTAGGGAAATATTTTGAATGTGTCCCCTTGCGTGCCTGTCATTCCCAGGTTGCTCTGCCTGTTGTCTGTTCGTGTCATCTTAGTACTCCTGCTATTCATCCTGATGATTGCAACGTGTGCCGAATCAGCGTTCCATGCACGGACATGTGGAAATATCAGTTCGGGTAAGAAATCCAAACAGGCTGTTTTGGGTTGGTATGGTTTGGGAATGTGTGGAGACTGTTTCTGTGCATGTTGTAGAACCATACATACATGTCTCATTACCATGGATCAAATTGCATGTTGCACCACTCCCATGACTGGACAGTCACCCTTCTTGACAGTCATCTGTTGTTGAGTGTTGACTCTGGTGAATGCATCAATTTGTGTAAACCATGAGCCTGACACATTGCGGATGTCACCGGTTGACATTGTGTGTGACATCACAACCACAGGCTCTGTGTGGAATTGCAGCCTCACTGTGTGCAGCAGGATGTGTCTGGCTCACCTACTTAATCTTGTTGCCCAGTACAGTTTGATTTCTCAAAAAACATGTTGTGAAGGTGTGGGCCAGTGTATGTCCCACATGTTCTGACAACTGTCCAGTGAGTCTGTTCGAATGGATGCATTGCCCCTTGTACCAGTATGTAATGTGACTGTCACGTCGCTACATCAGTGCCAGTGGAGAACCTCGTTTTGCAAGCCTTCTCTGTAAGTTGATGTTAACTTTCCATCCCATGATGCCAGGAATGTTGCGCTGATGACGTCCCAATGTAGTGCTGTGGCAAATGTAAACACTTCCGTTACACCAGTCGGGTGGCGTTAATCCCAGGATTCTCGTGTGCCGTGCTGCATATCCTGGTCACAGTAGGGGTGGTTTAGTGGCTTTGTTCCTCATTACTCTCTGTAGAGTTTAGTCCCACCTGCTTGTCATTTTCGGCATTGTAAGGCACAGTTGGAAGAGCCAATGACTGGCTCTTGCTGGGCTTCCTTGTGTTTAGATAATTCCCTTCCTCGTTGGGTGAGCTTATTACGGCTCTTGCGGGTGATGTGTAACTTACCTTCATGATCCTCACTGATTCCCAGGGCTAACTACGGATTATTGGCTTTGTGTGAGTAGCACTGCTACACATTCAATTTACTGTAATTTTGAGCCTCATTCATACACTGTGACTTAGTTGATGACCGCATGGTTCTAATTGCATTGAAGCAGCCTGGTGAGCGTTACACCCCCTTCATTTAGGTGACAAACTCTGCTACCTTTTATGTGTCCATGTTCAAACCTCAGATCTAGTATCATTTGAAAACCTGTGATCCCAAATAGGATACAGTGGCTGTGGTTAAACTTCACAGATGTAACTGTAACAGTATAGGTCATGAGGTATTTGGTGATTCAGTGACAAGAAGTGTTGAATTGTTACGCTTGTTTACCTTTGTTTCAGATCTCCCTCCCTGCTGTTCCCATCCTCTCCTTTGCTCGCCTGATCACCCTTTTGAGTCTGTTATTTATACTCAGACCAAGGGGCTATCTGGAGATAGACCCCTTTCAGCATCGCACGACTCTGAGGATCAAAGGTATCGACAGTCCATGGCAGTCATGTGGAGATTGTTTCACCAGCATTAAAGGTAACATCATTGCATGACTGTTATTTTCTTCAGAGCAATGCCACTGGCCATGTACATTGGATAAAGTAGCAAGGCCTCCGAACAAACTTGATCCATTTGTGTTGAAAATGTGTTCCCAACAGTACATTGTGCCTCATTACTGTCACCGCAGATCTCTTGCCAGTCTGCATGCGTCATCTATGGCATACTTTACAATGATTGTGCATATGTGGTTATGTGTACTGTGGCAACATGCATGGTGTTTCTAATGGCTAATGGTCCATAATGTGCATGACGTACATGGTTGTGTATGTATTGTTTTAGCTTGATACCCACAACGGGTAGGCAACACCTGCTGACGCTGTTTGTCCTGTGTCCTGCTTGGCTTTTTGGTGCCTGATCCTGTGCCCGTCATATTTGGTGATTGTTCACCCATTTTCTTGCAGTGACCCATGAGTAACCAGACACTCCTTCCTTTCCATACACCTGTAACATAGTGCCTTGCAAAAATCCTTGTCTTTGTGTGCTAGTTTTGCATGGTGTCTCACACCTTCTGCCATCATGTGTTCACGCATTCCTGCTGCTGCTTCCCCAGTGACACCGCAACACCGAATGCCCTGATTAAGCAAAAGACACTCCTCCAAGATGCTCCTCCATCTATCCATCCATTCTTAAGGCAGGCCTCAGCTTGTCAGTGCCACTGTTGCACCACCTCCGTGCCAAAGGCAGGACCGTCAGCGCCTGCAACGTTCACAGTGCAAGACCCTCTGGTCCTTCCATGACACAGGTAACACAACTGACTCATGCTCCTGCCACCCTCCACACAGCGAACACCAGACAATCATCCACCTGATATCAGGCAACCCCTAAGCGCACCTATGACAGCTTCGCAGGTTGTGTGTGCAACTCATACTACCAACACCGCGCTGCCACACATAACAGTGCATGTCCGTACAAGCTGGTCATGTGCCTCGTACTGCAAACATGCTACTTCCACCAGCACCCCATTGGACTCTGTTACCTCATCAACACAACAGCACCACACATCACCTTCATTACTGTGACCTGGTTGTACGTAACCTCAGCACACTACTTCTATATTGCCATCACAGACGGATACTAGATCACCCGCAGGGACCACACCAACAATCCAGGAGTATGATTGGCAATACTTTATGAGGTACACCCCAGAGTCACATACAGCAACAAGGACAGACTCAGCATTTTCAAACATCTGCACTTCAGGTTTCCCACCAACACCCTGACCACCCTCAGTGTAACTATCACCTACAGATCTCCAAGCCTACACACACAATTCTAAGCCATCTACAAATAAGTTAAGTCATTTATTGGGTGCACTTTTAACCCAACGGGGTGTGCCAGTGTTGTAGTGCACCAAAAAGAATGCAACATACGGAGGAGCAAGTAATCAAGCATGCAAAATGACCAGGTTTGAAGGGTTTGGCATGACTCACATTCAGACAGAATTATACGCAGCGGAAGAGGTGGCTTAGTCTTACATTGGGTGGTTCCTACCCGTTAGGTTTCACCTCCTGATCTTGGTTTATCAAACCAAGGACCAATGAGCAAGTGCTTGTCATTGGAACGTAGAGATCGTGATTGACAATAGGGACAGAGGATCCTCCTAAGGTAGACCGGCCTACGGCCTTGTACTGCCCTTGAGGCGCGTGTCAGCGCATTTAAATCTATTTGTGTAGCCATGGTCAGCCAATAGACTAGTCAAAGAAACGGGGAGATATGTTGTCACACTGAGACTCCACATGTCCGGCGGTCAGCCGCATTTTTGAGCTTCTGCAGTATACGAGGCAAGCCTAATGTGTGAAACACGGATGGGCATTTTGCGTAGTCAAAATGGGAGGTGATCATTCACCGTTTTCTGGGGTACATTCTGCAGATAGCTTATAGATCTGTAGATGTTTTAAATTTTGCCTAAACAAGCGGCACCCGCCTCTTGTACCTTTGTGGGATGGGATAGCTTATTGTCCCATCTGACTCGCAGATCCCTGACAAAGTCCTTGTGTGCCGGAGCAATGGCCAGTTACTCTGGCCAACAAAGATTAGAAGACAGGGCAGAAGGTTGGTTTAAGAGTATAGGACCTAGGTGTTATCTGGATTAAGTTTCAAGAAAATGTGGTCCATCAAGTCCGCAAATTTGAGACAATTTTGGAGATGGTCAATAATTGCTGCTCAGACTATATTTTAGGTGATTAGAAGCTGAAGATCCTCAGCATATGATAATATTTTGACTTCAGACATGGCAATAGATTCAGCCAGCGGGGTTAAGTAAATATTAAAAAATCTGCGGGCTCAGAGCAGAGCCCTGCGACATGCCCCACTTCTGTGGTTTGACTGGGGAGTAGAATGGTTAGGTGCGGACCTGCTGTGTGCGGTCAGATAGTTAAGACAATATCCAGTTAAGCACTGAGGCCCCCACACTTATGGTCTTCATGCGGTTCAGAAGAATGGGATGGTCGAGGGTGTCAAATGCTGTAGACATGTATAACAGCACCAACGCCGTCTTGGAACCTCTATCGACCTCCCAGCGTATAGAGTCTGCCATTTCTATGAGGGCCAACTGTGTACTATAGCCGGGATGGAAGCTGGATTGCGAGTCGTGAAGGAGACTATTATCTTCAACAAAGGGCATCAGTTGCTGCCAGGAAAATTTCACAGACATCTTGGCCGGAACTGATAAATAGATAGGCTGTCCGGAATTCGGTTAAAACCAACTATGCTGGACAATACACTACCGAATGAAAATCAATTGACACGGTTTAAAACGAGTCTGACTGATTTTCATTGTTGTTGCGTCTCTTGTCCACTTGATGGAGCCAAAGTAATACAAATCATTGGCCTGCCTGGGGCGTCTGGCACAGAGGTGTCAGGGGAAAAAACACTGCTTATGCAAATGGAAAGCCGAGATGTGAATGGCCCAAGGGCCAGAGTAACACCAGGCCCCCTGCCTGGCTCACGTGGGGGAAGAGGAGCTGTTGTGGTCTGCTGTTTTACTGCAGCGGCTGAGTACTTCACAGGTCTTCCAAAAGACCATTTACTTAACGACTCTTTGTAAATAGAGGAGTGGGCGAGGGGGTTGGGGGGGCGGGCACTGCACATTGGTATCAAGGGTAGCCCGGGAATGACAAGAGAAGGCTTCGAATTCCACAAGGGTAGCCCAGGCGCGGAGGGGAGAGCCCTCGGATGCACACTTCACTAGCAAGGGAAGTCTAGATCTGTGCCACACAACACAACAAACTGTCCTACTGGCGAAGCCAGATCCTTTGCAACAGGGGCATATCTTTCCATAAAGCTTCCCCTCTCGCTGTTCACGAGCAAGCCTCCTTCGCCATGAGTCCCTTCAGTAATGAGACAGTCGGCACCATAGATACCTGTTGGATAGAACTGCACAAAACTCCAAGTCCTGGCAGGGGAGCCCCGCCCTGGGGACCATAGCCATGCCAGCCCCAGTTACAGTGTGAGCATTCGTGCGGCTGAAGTAGGTGCGCCCGTATCCCCCTGTGGCTATAACCGTGTTCTTGGCTCTGAAGCGGTGGATGGAATCATCTTCTATGCAGAGCGCAATCACACGCAGCACTCGCCATTCTCCATCAGCAGATCAAGAGCAAAGTACTCCACGAAATAGCTTGTGTCATATCTGAGAGACCGGCCATACAAGGTGTGTGCAGCCAGTGGCCTTTCCTGTCCGCCGCGCAGCAGCACCGATGCGCCTGCCCCCCTTTGCCAAACTGGAGGCTTTGCCCTCCGAAGGCAAGTTGATAGATATTTCCTTCCTCTGTTCTACTGAAAGGCATGCCATAGTTTTCTACCTCAATAACAGAGGCGGGTGCCTGCTCCGTCATGTAGTGGATGGCGTACTAGTTTCTCAGACAATCCGAGCCCTTCACTGTGTCATAGAAGTGCTATCTCGAGTCATCCGATTCCATGTTCCCCAAAGCGGCGTTGATTCCACCCTGTTCAGAAACAGTGTGAGACCTAGTGGGGAACAGCTTAGTTATACATGCAGTGTTAAACCCTGCCCCTGATAGGCCAAGGCTGCCCACAAACCAGCCCCTCCGGCACCAACCACAATGGCATCGAATTCATGGTCCACCACAGTGTACTTGGTGGAAATCGAATCTGAAACTTTTACAGAATTGTCCCTTCCTGGAACGGTGAAATAAAAAATTTGAGTGACAACTGTGGTAGTTGCAGTCCACCACAGCCCCATCAATAACTTAGAGTTGCTGTTGTGGTTAATTGTTTCAACTCCATCAGCATCATATGAAGCTCACTTGCATTGCAAATATATGCCAATGAAAGTTTTGAAACATTTCAGTTTGGGACGACTGTGACATTTTCACACTTCACTTTACACTTGTTATCACTCATCAGACAAATCTCTTCACTGTGGAATCTGTAGCAAAGGGCTGTGACCACAAGGATTCTGCGTGTGGCCTGTAGCTGTACAAACCATCATTCGAGAGTGGCGCCGGGGGAGGCCGTGCAGAGCAGATGGTCCACCCTCCTGTGTTTTTAATTGGAAAGGAGAGGTAACATTTGCAGCCACTTCAAAGAGACTGTGTTCGGCTCAGAAGTGCACGGGCGCTGGAGCGAGCCCTGCTGCAGGCAAGGCTGTATGTCACCGTAATGCCACGACGTTTTTTTTCCCTTTATGAGAGTAAAAATAAATAAACAGGACCAGAAATCGGTAGCCCTGACATTATGCGTGTATTGTCACCAGCTAAATCCCATAGGACAGCGTTATTCCACAGATATTTTCTTTGCTAGCATTTAGGCAGGCACTATCTACTGCGACAGGTGCGGGCACAGGACAATGCCTCACCATGGCTTGGAAAGAGGCATGGAGAAAGACACAGTGTGTAGTTAGAAGCATTTCAAAATGGGGAAAAGAAAACGGGAGCCAGAAAAGAAAGAGTATATTGAAATGTACAAGTTAATTGAAAAATAATAAAGAACAAATAAAGCAAATGTGCAATTTAAAAAGCAATAAAGAAAATAAAAAAGCAAAACAAAGAAGCACAAGCGTAAATAGAAAAGCAAACTGTGTACAGTATCTGCAAAAAGACAACAGAAGGTGCAAAGGTAGGAAACTAAAAGACGTTTAAAAGTAAAACAAAATTGATCCCACAAATATTAGCATTAACATGATCACTACGCAAAGAGGTACGCAGTGATACACTCTTTGGCAATTATGTTTGAGTGTGATGAGAACAGCTCTCATGGGAAGCCAATGGATCTATCACTACACATGCTCCCCTAACTCAATACCTGGTATGAGCACTCTCAATTAGAGGTACGAGGTGAAATGAAGGCCTGACATCCCTTGTATCCACACCACCATTGGCCTGCCTGTGGTGGCCTGGTGCGGAGGTGTGAAGGGAAAATACTGCTTCTGGGCCGGTCTGAATGGCCCAAGGGCCAGAGCAACACCAGGCCCCCTGCCTGGCTCACGTGGGGGGGGGAGGAGCTGTTGTGGTCCGCCGCACCCACACCCACACCCGCTCCTGCTCCCGAGTACTTCACAGGTCTTTAAAAAGACCATTTACTCAACAAGGCTTTGTTGTTCTTTCACCTATTCTTAGAGCCCCTGCAGCTACACTCTGCCAATTTTGACTCAACTTGGGCCTCTGGGAGCTATGTAAATATGTAAACTATATAGAGTATATTTACTCACTCGTGACCCTCTGTTGCACATTTAGACTCTGTACCCTCTAACTCCCTGTTCTTCTACTCAGCTCCTGGAAGCAGCTTAGGGGCATATTCTCAAGGACTCATTGCTGATTTATCGGGACTTTAGCGTGGCAAAAGTGGCGATGGATTCATCGCCCCATTCCCAAGCTGGTGAAAACTGCCAACATTGCCAGTTTTCCTGCCGCAAAAAATATCACCACGGATGAGAGCGACAACTAACGCTAATGAAATGCAGAGTAGGCGCACCCGTCCAAAAAAACACAAAAACACCACTTCGCGATATTGGGAAGGAAAGAGAAAGCGCAAATGACCAAACACCCACTGAATAAATATTGTATGGTGTACTACAATAAGTTTGACTTGTAAAAATGTATTTGGATCACATGTACACTGTCTATATACCATGCATCAATAAAAAAAGCAAGCTATAATAAAAGCAAATCGCTCCATAAACACCGGTAAAACACTGTTTAGGTTGTTTTTTATGGCGCAAAAATGAGTAACCACTGAAAAGCACAGTTTTTTTGAGGTAGTGAAATCACTGAAAAACACTGAAAAAACACCAACAGAATTGACCAAAAATAGAAACTGAAAACAGGAAAGCCTATAAATAGAGTTTGGTGTATGATTGGAAGGATATTGAATTTTGCCTTTACTTAAGATGGGCAGGAGGAACGTGTGTCTCCACGCATCCGGACTTGAGCCCAATCTGAAGTAAAGGTTCCAAATGACGTTTAAATGGGGATTGTGAATCTTTGCAAGGATGTTGTATTGCTTGGCGGGCAAGGGGTCAGTAGGGAAACTGGATTAACACATCTGCTAATCGAGCTGAAAGGCTTCTCCATAAATTGTGACAAAATCTGAGACCACTGAGCTGGGACACCACTTTACTGATTGCTCCTCAGACATTGGACTACTACATCAGCACGCAGGCCCGCACCTACACAGAATACATGGGTCAGGGGTAGAGGAACTCCTGGCTGGAGGACAAGCACACCACCATCCTGCATTGGTACATCAATGTTTGCATCCAGTTCTCCAAATCAACACCATCGCTACCTCATGCTGCAAGTCCCTCCACATGCTGGAAATGATCTTCAGATAGATCCACTCCTAGTCAAGACAGACAGCCACCCAGGTCCACGACACCAACCGGCTCAACTACGGCAACAACCTCTACACAGGAACAAGAGCCAGACTCCAGGAGTACTTGAGCACATCCAGGGTGCATGCGCACACCTCATCCTCAACATCCCCTGCCACAGCTACATGACCATCCCCCTGAGATACCTACAATAGTCCCACTGTCAACTGCAGGATCACCTTTATACTCCTCAGCCACACTCAGTAGGCACTCCACAACCACAGCCCAAAAAACTAATATAGACGTCTCCCATCCAACACCCTGTTGCAGGTAGTCCGTCCAGCCACCCTTGCCCTGGGCAACATTCATCACATCCACAGTACAACTGCATGCAGGTGATAGTTCTCCCACATCAACAAACAGACCTGCTACTCCCTCCCTGGACACCTACACATTACCCATGACCTGTACACCTTCATGAGACTCTTCTGTAACTGTCTGTCAGGGCAGTATGGCAACCCACCCCCCCAGCAGATAGTAACCATCACGGGTGAGTATTTCCCTCCATGTGTGTATTTGATCATACATTGTGACCTATGTGTGTCCACACCGGACTGAGATCCCAGTGTATGGATGGCTTGAGTTTGTTCCACACTCTGGCATACCTTGACATATCCCCACACGTATGTTGTTGACTCTAGGAAAAAGACTTCAACATCAATACGTATTGTGTTTGTTATATTTATTTCTCCATCCTGCGAGTGAAATGTGAGTAGGTGGTAGGTGCTGTACAAAAATGCTGGGAATCCAAAGTTCACAGAGGGAGATGTGATGCCTTGCAGTTTGAGTCAACAGAGTCCAGACGACAGGGCTTGGCATCATTGGTCACACCAGCAAGTCCATGTGGAAGAGTCGGACAGTCAATAAGGTGATGCTGTTGCACACAAAGGCAAGATGCCAGACCAGGTGACCTGGGAGATGCGCATTGCCCTCTGCCCCTCAACGTCTTCTCCGTGGACACCCACCTTCCTTGTGGGGAGCCTCATATGCAGGCCTTGATGCCTGGGACGCTCTGTCGGAGGATTCCACCTCCTCCTCCCTCTCTGTGCCTGTTGGCAGTCTTTGCCTCGATGTTTCTGGCCTGGTGACACAAAGAGGGTGCTGCATGTTGTCAGCGATCCGACGGAGTGAATGGCTTATGTCCCCCTGCACCGCCAAGAGCTCAGCCAGTCTTGCCTCCATCCGTCCTTGGTGTCGTCGTTGACTGGCGTGTTGCTCGTCCTGCTGGTTTTTTAATTCGATGAGGGCCCCCACTCCCTGGCTGAACTCCCTGGTGTCCCGCCGGTATTCCTCCATGATGTTTCTCAGTTCAGATATACAGGGCCCTGCAGCTTGCTGGTCAGGTTTTCACCTCCGCCTTGTGCCACTCCCACCACCCCTGCCCACACGAGCCTGTCCTGCTGTTGTGGGCACATCGGGTCGACGGGACCCCTGAGGGTTGACAGTGGTGGTGTTGCCTGCCACCTCCTGGGTGCCTGGCAAACCTTGACCCTCATTGTCAGACTAGCTCAGTTGTGGATTGTGGGCAGGGCTCCGAGCTGTCTGCTGGGATGTGGCAGGAATGGGTGTGGTGGTTGGCGCAGATGTCCCTGATCCGGCTGCTGCACAGGTTTGGGATCCAGAGGTGCCAGGTTGGTTGGGGTCATTCATGGAGTGGTGAGAGGTGTCGCTGTTGGTGGAATCAGGGTCCTGTGGAGCCTGGGACTGTGATCCATCTACCCCTGGTTGGGGGTAGATTGTGCACGTTGCCCTGTGGGTGTGAGAGACAGACGATGTTAATGCCATTTAATGCAAAATCAAATTTTCATATACATTGTCGTTATCACTTACACCTGCTTTGGATTTTTCTCAATGTTCACTTATGGTGTCAGAATGATCTGTGTTCAGGAGTCATTGACATGTGAGGGTCTATTTACAATGACTGGCACAGCTAGGCATATCAGCAGGGATTTGCCAGTCATTGTGCACCACAGCCATGCCAGCATGGATGCAACACATTAACACTGTGGATCACCATAGTGTGATAACAGAACAGCTGCGTGACGTATCTGTGCCATGGAAGTGGCAAATTGTTTGAGTTGTGTCCCTGCTGCAACGCAGATCCAGCAATGCTCTGTGTGGCCCTATCTGCACAATGCTGTGTCAATCCTTACTTCTGCTTCAGGCATGCACAGGGTTTTGAGGCAGCATGCGCATAAAAGAGACTGAGTGAAATGTTTAAGATTTCACTCAGCCACTTTTGGGAGGTGTTGCTGCGCCGTGACAGGCAGCCACCGCCCACCACACCACGACTACACCAGGACCAGTACACCTACTTCTGATGCAGGGCTTTAGAACGTGGCACATCTCCCAGATGCATCAGCTTGTCAATACCCAGCACCATGACGCAAATATTTGTGTGTCCGCTGTATCACAAAGGTGTAGCTACGGCGTCGTGATATAAGCGCAAGGGACTTGTGAATCGGCAACGTGCATTTTTTGTTTGAATGCTTTATTATCATATCTGTATTTGTTGTGTTACATGACGATTGTGACAGTGGGGCACTCCATTGACTGTCCCAGGTGGCTATGTTTATGTAAGGGGTGTGTGACAGGCGGTGCTGGTAGTTGAAGTGTGAGTTTGAACTGGGCCTCACTTGTGGTGTGAATGTCCCCCCATGGAGCATGCTGCCATGATAGTGGTTGTGAGTTCCTGTGCAAGATATCCGACCTTGTTGTCCTGATGTTAGTGTTTGCACTGGTCACAGGAGGTCCTTTTGCTGCATGCACCAGGGCCCAGTGTCAGCTATGTTGTCAGTACTTTCACACTCCCTGTACATTGAGCATGGTGCATGGGTATGTACCTGGGCCATATGGAATGAGTGCAATTGGGCATGTGCGTACATAGATTTGTTGATAGGGGTGGCCAAATTTTTAGCTTCTTCACCATCCCCACTTGCACCCTCCTACCATCCCCTTTGCACCCTTCTCACCCTCCCCTTGCAGCCTTCTGGTCCTCCCCCTTGCAGCCTTCTGGCCCTACCCCTTGCACCCACCCCAATACTGTTGCTCACTGCTAGGAGTCATATCCACCCACCCCCATTATATTGGGCAGTGCTGGTCGTCCTCTGCACCCAACACTCATATGTCTGGACACTGCTGGGAGTCCTTTGCACCCACCCCCATTCTGTTGGGCAGTGGTGGGAGTCCTCTGCACCCACCCCTCATATGTCTGGACACTGCTGGGAGTCCTCTAAACCCACCCCCATTCTGTTGGGCAGTGCTGGGAGTCTTCTGCACCCACCCCTAATATGTCTGGGCAATGCTGGGAGTACTCTGCACCCACCCCTCATATGTCTGGCCACTGCTGGGAGTCCCCCTATGTTACATGAGTTGTTTGTATATTCACTAGGCTCCATGACTCCTTCAATTCCATGTACTCCCACCGGTGATAGCAGGGCCTTGACCTTCTCCTCCCAGGGCTGGTACTGTACTGGTCTGCGGGGACCACCACCTCCAGTGTACTGGCTCTGGGCGTAGTCATCATCCATCTTCCGCTTCACCATCTTCCGCAAATTGTACCACCTGTTCTAGCAATCCCTCCTGGTGAGCCTGATGGGTGCAAAAGCATTGACCCTATTGACGATCCTCTCCCACAGCTCAACTCTGATTACTTCATCTGCAAGGATCTCCATCTCCTAGTTTGTGAACTTTGGATTCTTCTGTGCAGACATGTTGTGGGGTAAATGTGATTGGGGCGGTGACGGTGTGTATGGATGGGAGGGTGTGGGTCTGAATGTGAAGGGGGTGTGTGGGTCTGAATATGATTGAGGTATGTGTGAAGGTGGATGTGTGCAGTTGTTGGTGTGTTGTCAGTCTCTGTAGGTAAATGGGTAAGTTGCAAAGGATGCTGGTTTGTGTGTGTGAGCCCTTTTTATTGGTCCATGTGTGGGTGTGGCTTAGTTTGAATTTTTGGTGGGTGTGTTATAAGGGGTGGGTCTAAGTTGGGCCCTCTGTTTGGCACTTTGGATCTGGCCAGGACATTGATTTGCAATGGTTTGTACACAGGAGACATGTTTTGTGGTGTTGTGCAACTCGTTTGCACCCTCCGTGTGCTGTTTTAGTGGTACGCGTGCGCTTCATTGAGGGGGGGTCGTTTCGTAATTTATTGAGTAGCTCTCTCAAAAGCGACGTTTTTACGGGGTACGCTTGCGCTTCGTTGAGGGGGGTTCATTTTGTTATTTATTGTGTAGCTCTCTCATATGCAACGCGACGTTTTTACAGGTACACGTGCGGTTCGTTTCGTACATTATTGTGTAGCTCTCTCATACGCCATGTTTTTACGGGGTACGTGTACGCTTCGTTGAGGGGGTGTTCGTTTTGTATTAGATTGTGTGGCTCGCTCATATGCAATGTTTTCTGTACAAATCACAGTTCATACGCGACGATGTTTTCCCATACGAATCGCGTTCTCGGTCCCCGGTCCTGATTGTACTTGGCGGGTCGTACAGCATGTTCACAAATCGTACGGTTCACTTCCCGAGTCCGTATCGTATGGATCTTCACTTGTTTTTCGTACGGTTCGTAAACCTTCAGCCGTATTTTTGGAAAACGGATCATACTACGCGATTTGGACGGGTTTGTACGATTCGTACGGAAACGGCTACGAATACGATACGTCTGACGGTTTTCTTTCCCGAATCAGAATCGAGCCCTATATGTCAACTATCTGGATTTATTTTCACCTACCTGTGTTCTCTCAAGGGCAACCATTCTAGTGAAGGGAGGTAGCACAAAAAGGGGTAGAGAGAACTAATAGGATGTCATATGCAAGAATGAACCCTTCTTAACTTAAACAGAGAAAAATCAATGTGAAAAAACTATAAAAAACATTCTTATGGTAGATATGTACCAAAGTTTAAATTTACACACAACAATGTATCACAAATATATTTTAACATTTTAACCATTCTCTTCTGAAGTTGAAGGGTACCCTGTGAAGGTATAGAGTCATAAAGAATACACAATAATTAAAAAATTATAATCAGACAGCGGCACTAGTGTCAGAAGCTTATTTTGGAGTAGTTCACAGCCTACCGGATGACTTTATTTTAAGGTTTTAATAACTCACATTCCTCTGTTTGACAAATGCTGTTTTTGTTGTTTTAATTTCTTTTTATTAAATATAGAATAAAGCAGCCATGTGTACGAGTATCAACACAACACAGTATCACAATAATCCTTCTCCTGATTTTATACCCCAGTACTAATGGAACTGACTAGGCTAAGTCGGTCACCCCGGAGTCACCCCAACATGGAGGATGGAGGGGATGCATATGTTTCTCCTGTAAGTATTCTATTTCCACCAAATCTGCTCCCATTTTTAGGACACCCCCCTACCTATTGTATATTACTTTCTCAGCCACCATGCACCAGTCCATGTCTCTCTTCCATTCTGCTCATGTTGGCACCACTGATGCCCTGCATCTCTGAGCCACATTTCGTTTAGCTCTCACTGCCCCATGGTGGCCCAGATTCAATCTTTGCAGGTGAGGTCTGTTTTGTCATATATATTGAGGAGGCATCATTTACACAAAGGTTGCAAGTCCACCCCACACACCCCTGCAAGCACCGTATTGTGGCCTCCCAGTAGGGTATTATCTTGTTCAGTCCCATAGAATATTTCCACATTTTCACTAGTGTTACAAGACAGGTAGGATCCGTGAAATATTCTAAGTTGAACTAGTCTGAGTTTTGAGGATTTCTCGGAGTCTTAGATGCGGGAGTGTAAGTCTGCATTTGAGAAACGTAGGTGGGTTCAAGATACCCTCTGTTCAGAGCAAAGCGGTAACACAAGGGGGTGGCAATTTTGATCAGAGCAAATGTCGGGATTAGGCTGGTGAAATTCGAAACAGATCATTCCAGGAGATGGTTGGTGGCATCGTTAATAATGGGTCCGACCCCCTTTATATGTGCAGTTTACTACGGGCCCAATCAAGACGCTCTGGGGTCCCTTGTGAAGCTCAAAGCCAGCTTAGTGGAGACTGTAGGACCTGCAATATTGGGGGGTGATTTCAATATGATTTTTGATGAAAAACTAGATCGCACTTCTAGGGTTAGATTTGCGACCCCCAAAGGTCCCGAAAGGAGCTCAAGAACATCATGAAAGATTTTAACCTTATTGATATCTGGAGAGCTAAAAATGATGGGAAGAGGGATTATTCCTTCTATAGTAGAAGATACGGACACCATTCCAGAATCGATTATTTTCAATTACTATTTTCAGCGGTAGACTCTATATCTTATATTCCGGCTATTTTGTCTGATCACTCAACTGTTGAAATCGTAATCCATCTTAAACAGAAAATAAAGCAGAGGAGGTGGACTCTGGATAGAGCGCTATTACTCCAAGAAGGGATTAGGTTGGATTTAGTAACACAGACGGAGGAGTTTTTCAGGCATAACAATGGCTCAACAAGTCAACAGGTGATTTGGGAGGCATTCAAAGCCTTCATTAGGGGTTCTTTGAGTACCCTGATCATTAGGAGAAATAAGTTGATGAGGGAAAAGATGGAAGAGCGTCTTCTGAAGATCAAATTAAAAGAATAGGAGCTTCAGGGAGCATCGGTAGACCAGCTAGATACCAGACTCGGCCTTCAAAGAGAGCTGGACACCCTACGGGCAGAGTATCAACAAGTTTAGACAAAGTATTAAAAGATAGATGGGACGCCAGTAAGCTCCAAAATTTCTCCTATGGGAAGAAATGTGGCCGCCTACTCGCATGGAAATCTCGAGCAGACAAGATCAGGAATCAGATTAACAACCTTTTTCTCTCTAGCTCAGGTGTTACTACATATGATGACGATTTAATCATAGAAGAGGTTAAGTCCTATATGCGAAACCTATATAAAGCCAACCCTTGTCACTGCATGCAGCGTGTTGAAAATTGGCTAAGTAAGATACAGCACCCGAATCTGTCTGAGGGTGATAGAATTTTTCTTGCCTCTGAGATCAGAGAGGGGGAGGTGAGAACCCAGATCTTGAAAATGGCTGAAGGAAAAGCTGCCGGCCCCAATGGGCTTCCTGTAGAGTTGTACAGGATAGTCCTAGATCAAATAATTTCTGCTTTAACAACATTGTTTAACAGAATTCTTCTATGGGGAGAGCAGGCTCCAAACTCGTGGTCGGAGGCCACTGTCACGTTAACCCTTTCGATGCTGATGACGAGCTCAGCTCGTCATGAGGCACGGTTGAGCTGTGCTGATGACGAGCTGAGCTCTTCATGAAGTATAGACTTTACAGAATCCCAGCACAGGGGAAAAATATCCCTAGCAGCCAAGGTGTTAATATTAAAGCCAAACAAAGACACAGTAAAGATCGAGTCTTATAGATCGATTTCTTTTTTTTTTTTTAGTATCTTTTTTTTTTTATTTATTTTTTTTTTTTTAAGACCTTTATTTTGAACTTCCATGTTACACAGCTTACAGCCTACAACCCACCGGGTTGGCTGCGCGGTACGGAGCACATGTATTGCTTCAAACATCACACAGCCCATTGCCGTCATCCCGGGGGCACGGCAGCGTGATAAAGTGTAGGTGTCTCACGGTTTAGAGGAGGATAGTGAAGGTCTAATTTTCCCTTTTTGTATAGCCATATAGACAAAGGCATGTTTCAAGTATGTAGTAAATGAGCCCAACAATCGAACAACCCCCCCCCTCCCCAAACAACACAGTCACCCCGTAGAGTACGGGAAGTCCATTTCTGTACTGGCGATGCATTTCAAGTTCCCAACTCCCGAGCATCTGAAACCCCAAGGTCGGAAAAGTCATTACATATCTTCTGTGTGCGCCTGCGTGATGGACGGAGGCTCGCAGATGCCCCCCCTGAAATCGTTCCAGTTGGACCATACTTCCACCCACTTTCGGGGACACCCTCTCGCCACATACACAGTCTTTTCCTGTAGCATACACCAGTCCATATCACTGTGCCAGTCTGTAAGTTTAGGTGGATCAGGACTACCCCAGAGCCTGGCAATGTTCCGCTTGGCTATCATTTGTCCGAGCATAACCCAGAGTCTCCCTTTCGGCGGCAGGTCCGTTGGCTCCCATATATTGAGTAGACATCTCTTTGCCTCTGGGCGAATCTCCACCTCCCATACCTCCTGCATACACTGCACCACCCTTCTCCAATATCTTTGAATCTTGGGGCAACCCCACAATACATGGAAGAAGGTACCCGTGCCACCACATCCCCTCCTGCAGAGTACCGTGTCAGCCCTCCCCATGAGGTGTAACCTTGTACAAGAGATATATATTCTATGTAGTATCTTCAGTTGGATGAGTCGCAGGCGGGCCGATATCGCGACCTCCCGCGGTGAAGCCAAGGCATACATCCACTCCTCTTCATCTATCTCAAGCCCGTCAGCAACCCATTTCTCTCTAAGGGAACGGAGCATGTCAGGGGTGTGATTGATTAGTTTTTTGTATGTGAGTGATATGGCGTGTTCTGCCATGTGCCCATCAAGTATCCTATCCTCAAGTGGGGAGGATTGTGGTAGTGTAGTCTCTGGTGGAATATTAGCCTGTAGGGAGTGTCTCACCTGTAAATATCTATAGTATTCGGTTGGCGCCAGCTCGTATGTGTCCCGTAAGTGGGTGAACGCGTGGATCCCTTTGGGGCCCCAGAGATCCCTGATATGGGAGATTCCTATCAAGTCCCAATTGCGGAAGCCCTTAGTACGTCCAAGGTTGCCCAGTTTTTCAGAGGCCCACAGTGGCGTGGCCATTGTAAGGACTCCTGACCATCCGAGCTTCTTCTGGGCAGCGTGCCATACCCGTACCGAGTGTAGTGTAGGTCCGGTGAGTTGGCGTGCACCCCGTTTAGAGTAAAGTGCTATCTCGTAGTTCCCCCCAGGAAGCAACCATCTGTCCATACCGTAGGCGGGGTCATTCCCATCGCCATACGTCCCTTGGTTGATTGCTGAGAGGTGGGCTGCCCAGTAGTACTTGCGAATGTCTGGGAGGGCTATACCGCCATCATACCACCCCAGCGTCAGTTTGGTCAGTGCGATCCGGGGTGCCCCGGCCCAGAGGAGGTCGCGCTGTGCCGCCTCAATTGCCGCAAAGTATGTGTCAGGGACTGAGTCTGGATAGTTTTGTAGTGCATAAAGAAAACGCGGCAGCGCTAACATCTTAAATAGGGCTGCCCTGCCCAGTAGAGACAGTGGGAGGTGTTGCCAGGACTTGGCCTCCCTTTGGAGCCGACTTAACGGCGGCTTGAGGTTTAGATCATATAGGAGGGCCTTGTTCGTGGTAATGTACACTCCCAGGTATTTGAACCCGTCCTCGGCGACCGTGATAGGGCACGTGTCAGGGAGCCTCGGAGGGTCACCATGTAGGACGTAGAGATATGACTTGCTCCAGTTGACCCGGAAGCCAGAGTTGCGACCGAAGCTAGCAAATATATCGAGGGCTGCCATGATCGACCTGCGCGGTCTGCAAAGGTACAAGAGGATGTCGTCGGCGTAGAGGGATATCTTGTCCTCCCACCCTTCCGTCCAGGCTATGCCCTTTAGGTAAACGTCTTGCCGTATCCAGGCTGCGAGCGGCTCAAGGGATAGGGCAAAGAGAAGAGGTGAGAGGGGGCAACCCTGTCTTGTTCCTCTCTCGAGTGTGAAAACCTCAGACACCTTGTTGTTTACCAGTACCTGCGCCAGGGGTTCTGCATATAGGAGACGCACCCACGCTATAAAGTGAGGTCCAAAGCCCAGTTTACGCAGGACCGCGAACATATACGGCCACTCTAGGGTGTCGAATAATAGATCGATTTCTTTACTAAATTCGGACTGTAAGATTTTTGCGGGAGTATTGGCGGCTAGACTGGCTAGGGTAGTTAAAACTATCATCCATTTTGATCAGAGGGGCTTTATCCCTGACAGACAACCTAATGAGTTAACCTTTCAAGCCATCGCTGCAATCGATGTAGCCATTGATAAAAAGCTGCCTCTGACCCTGGTAGCGGTGGATGCCGCCAAGGCATTCGACCAAGTTGGTTGGTCATATTTGTGGAAAGCATTGGGGGGTTTTGGACTCCCAAATAATTTTATGACAGCCATAAGGTCTCTCTACTGTGCCCCGTGTGTTAAAGTTTTAGTAAATGGGTCTCTTACAGATCGGATACCCATTGCCCGTGGAACTAGGCAGGGCTGCCCCTTCTCGCCTCTTTTGTTTAACTTATATATAGAGCCTTTCATATGTTTGCTTAGGTCTGATCCATTAATTAAGCCCTTTAAGATTTCTAATTTGGAATTAAAATTTGCGTTATACACGGACGATTTACTGATGTACTCTTCAAATCCGTCTGAAGCACTGCCAAGATTAATAGACTCAGCAGAAACTTTTAGAGAGATCGCAGATTAATTAAGATAAGATTGAGATTATAGAGTGGAATCAAGAAGTAGAGACTGTAGGGTCAAAGACTAGAATGAGATATCTGGGGGTACATTTGGCCAAAAAGATTGAGGATATACCAAAAATCAACCTAGATAGAGTCTCTAAGGATGTTTGTGCCCTACTTCAGCGATGGTCATCTCTCCCTTTAAGCATCTTTGGGAGAGTCAACTTAATCAAGATGATCATTCTCCCAAAAATAACGTTCTTATTTAAGTCCATTACCTTATCCTTTCACACACCAGCTATCAAAAAACTACAAGGGAAACTAGGATCCTTTATTTGGAACTCAAAATCTCCACGAATCTCATGGAAAAAGCTTAGGAGACGCTTAGGAACAGGAGTGCTGGCTCTCCCAGACTTATTTGTGTATTGCCATGCATTTCATTTAAAAAATGTCAGACTATTAGCTGGCAAAACCAATCTATCCTCTCAAGGCATACTTTTTTCCGCACTATTGCAAGATATTCCACAGGGACAAGATTTTTTTCTTTTTAAATTTGGGGATTCTAAATTTTATAAGACAGTGAGACTCAGGACTTTGGGGGCAGCTTTAAAAAATTGGGTATTTATAGGAAAAGGCTTGATATCCCATATTATGCAACACAGGCCCAGATATGGGATTCCCCCAGGACTCCTGTCTATCTTGACGATCAACTGTTCCGGTCCCTGAGGTTGGCAGGATTAGAATACTGGGGGGACTTGCAGGAAGGTGCACAGCTCTTAAGCTGGGAGGCCCTCTCTAATTTGACTGGAGGAACACTCACTACATTCAAATATTACCAGCTATCCCGATGGTGGTCGACTAGAACATGGGACTCCAACGATCCAAATCCGAAGTTTGATTTAGTATCTAGGAGTGGAAGGTTGAAAAATCAAATCTCATATTGGTTCTCAGCTATGCTTGACGTTGAAAACATCACGTAACCAGAGGTACAAAAACTTTGGGGTAATGCTTTAAATTCGAACAGGGGAAATATTAAAGATCTGTGGTCTGATTCTTTTACCATCTTGCAGGCAGTAGTTAAGCCTGCTACATTAAAAAAAATCATCTGTATACCATGTATAGGGCCTACATAACCTCAAACAAATTAGCTAAATTTTCCAACTTGGAGTATCATTGTCCAAGATGTAGACATCCTGCTGCGGATGATGTCCATATGTTCGCTGACTGCCCAGAGATAAGAGAGTACTGGATCAAGATTCAGGACTTTCTGGAAGAAGTCCTTCAAGTATCCACAAGAACTATTCTCTCTGGGTTGGGTATGGATTATAATGTAAACGAACCCCTTACGAGATTTGTTTTTTATGTTATGCTTCTTGCAAGGCGCGAAATCTGTAGAGCCTGGAAGGATCCAATCCCCCCTACTTTCTCAAATTGCTTAAGACATATTATTCTTGCAAGTAAATCTGACATGGCATGCGATCCTACAAGTTTTGTTAAAATCTGGGCGGCCTTAGTGGCATGGCAAGAAAGGTGAATGGTTTTCCTATGATTTATCTGGGGCCCTGATGGTTCCCTTGCCTTCAAAGTAACACAGGGCGCCAACTACGGTGTGAAATGGAGTAGAACTGGGAAAGCAGCGGCTACTTGAGGGATCAGGCTTGCCACTTTGCTATTGGTCGACGAAATTAGGGCAGGACCAGGATGACAACTGTATAGAGGCGGACAGTTAACCATCAAGACTTCCAATAACGGTATATGAGAAATACCAAAAAAAAAAAAAAAAGATATATCGGAGTCTTTGGGGAGGCCATGGCTTCTAGACAGTCCTCATCCTCCAACACCCCCAAGGCTATGAGCAAGCTTTCTCGAAGTCGTTGGAGGGGGTCAGAGGAGCTCTTTATTAAGTTTTGGTAAGTCAGAGAGATTGCTCTACAGTTTACGTAGTCAGTTAATAATCTGTCCTACAGAGGGTCGCCTCCGGAAGGTCAGTTCCCAGCGGTATGGCAGCTTGCAGGCCATGTCTAATTTGTAAGAATCAGAATGTTGCAGAGGGTGCCAGATCATATTCACGCTGTAGGTCCGCAAGTGGGACAAATTCAATTTTGTAGAAGGATAAGTGGGTTAAAGGAGCTCTCCAAGAAAAGTTTTCTGCTTATTCACCCAGACCCGAAAAGAGTAAGAGGAGAGAAAAGAATGAGAGGGGAGCACCAAGCTATGCAACAACAAATAATAATCTGGATCACACGGAATATCGTGCATTGACACAGTGTAAGGAATTGCATATTAGTCGATCCTTTCTACCATATACAACTTAATCGAAGATTTTATTCGTGGCATGGAGCTCCAGAAGCCCGGGACCACCACCATTGTCTGTATTATAGATTGCTCTTAAGTCAAGGCAATTTCTAAACCCAGGCTTGTACTAATTACTGTCCTGATGATGATCCTAATATTGTTGTGAAAGGGTCGAAACGTCGTCGACCCATCTAAACAGCACGCACATGAATTCACTGAGATAAAAAAAAAGTACATTTTCTGTTTGTACTAAGCTTGCCATAATTTACATTCGACAAGCTACCCTTGTCTTGCCTGAAATTTCTTCCTTGTTTTGTAAATGTCATGTGTTTTTATAGGATACAGGATTGTGTCCCACTATATTGTTGTGTTGTTCACAGAATTACTCAGAATTTATTGTTTGATTAAATTTAATGTCCGGCTGGACACTTCTAATATAGCACTAATTCCAGTCTATATCTATTTTCATTATTTGTACATTATAAGGACCATTGTTCTAAATATATGACGACAAATAATCAAGCAGACAGATCTTTAGAAGAAAATGGGAAGGGGAAGGAATTACAGAGCACTTCACAAGCAATTTCCAGCCTTACAGGAAGTCTGGAAAAAGGCCAAAGATCAAGGACATAAAGAGGCAAGCCAATATTTATCGGTTAAGTAATATTGTATAAGAAGGGTCTTGAACCATTGCAATACCAACTACGAGTACCAAAACCATTTCTGAGTTGGGTTCTATATCTAGCACAAAAAGGCCATGTTAGAAAGTGCTTTCTGTATTTGTATATTTGATTAGATAAAATAAAAATGTTCTAGAACATAAAGTGTACCATGAAGTGAATCTCTGTCAATCTGAAAGCACCATAACAACCTATGCCCATTAAAAAATATACCATTTCTAAGGATTGGCCAGGATATTGGGGGATCTTACAATCCTTTTTTTGAGGGGGTGGGGGGTATTGATGCCCACTTGGGATGAAAAAGTTACTTAACTTCGGTAGACAATCTTCTGGTGGATACCTTTTCTAACTATAGATTCCTCACATTTAGAATATCCTCAGGTGGCAGACAGGATCCAGAAGATCTGTCATCATAGCCATTGCGCACTGGTAGGTGGCATAATCCGGGTATGGGTTGACTTCACTCCGCCACGGAAGTCGTGGTTGGAGCCAGTCAAGAGTGCTGATGCTAGTCTTTTTTTAACACTAGCTGACCCCTGGTATTGAGAGCTCAGAAACGAATTATCGGAGTCAGCATGCAGATCTTTAAATTGGATCATTTTTATAGTTGGAAAAGAGGCCATCTCACAGAATGGAGAGGTGGGAGGGTGGTGAGGAATCTGAGGCAAACTAAAGTGTCCACCAACAACAATGAAGGAAAGTAGCTTGTTCTTCTGATGGATACTTCTAAGCACAAATTCCTCACCTTTCAAATATACACCAAAACTATACCTCCCCAGGTCTGTGGGATACCTCATACCAAAATATCCTGGAGGAACAAATGGCCAAAATACCCTCCCTCTTGGACCGGACTGTCAAGGCAGACGTGCTTTGAGGACGTATGCACAGAGGCCCACATTGCCACATAACAAATGTATTCCAAGATGCTCCTCCATCCCTCCATCAATTCTTAAGGCAGGCAGCAGCTTGTCAGTGCCACTGTTGCAAAAGGCAGGACCGTCAGCGCCTGCAACATGCACAGTGCAAGACCCTCTGGTCATTCCATGACACAGGTAACACAACAGACTCATGCTCCTGCCACCCTCCACACAGTGAACACCAGACAATCATCCACCTGATATCAGGCAACCGCTAAGCGCACCCATGACAGCTTCGCAGGCTGTGTGTGCAATTCATACTGCCAACACCGCGCTGCCACACGTAACAGTGCATGTCCGTACAAGCAGGTCATCTGCCTCATACTGAACACACGCTACTTCCACCAGCATTCCATTGCTGTTACCTCATCAACACAACAGCACCACACATCACCTTCATTACTGTGACCTGGTTGTACGTAACCTCAGCACACTACTTCAACATTGCCATCACAGACGGATACTAGATCACCTGCTAAGACCACACCAACAATCCATGAGTATGATTGGCAATACTTTAAGAGGTACACCCCCAGAGTCACATACAACACCAAGGACACACTCAGCATTGTCAAACATCTGCACTTCAGGTTTGACACCAACACCCTGACCACCCTCAGTGTAACTATCATCTACAGATCTCCAAGCCTACACACACAATTCTGCTAAGCAATCTACAAATAAGTTAAGTCATTTATTGGGCGCACTTTTAACCCAACGGGATGTGCCAGCGCTGTAGTGCAGATGCAGCATACGGAGGAGCAAGTAAACAAGCAGGCAAAATGACTAGGTTTGAAGGGCTTGGCAAGACTCACATTCAGACAGAATTATACGCAGCGGAAGAGGTAGCTTAGTCCTACATTGGGTGGTTCCTACCTGTTAGGTTTCACGTCCTACATTGGGTGGTTCCTACCTGTTAGGTTTCATCTCCTGATATTGTTTTATCAAACTAAGGACCAATGAGCAAGTGCTTGTCATTCGAACATAGAGATCGTGATTGACACTAGGGACAGAGGCTCCTCCTAAGGTAGACCGGCCCACGGTCTTGTCCTGCCCTGGAGGCGCATGTCAGCGCATTTAAATCTATTTGTGTAGCCATGGTCAGCCAATGGACTAGTCAAAGAAACTGGGAGATATGTTGTCACACTGAGACTCCACATGTCCGGCGGTCAGCCGCATTTTTGAGCGTCTGCAGTATACGTACCAAGCCTAATGTGAGAAACACGGATGGGCATTTTGCGTAGTCAATATGGGAGGTGATCAGTGCGTACACCACCGTTTTCTGGGGTACATTGTGCAGATAGCTTATAGATCTGTAGATGTTTTAAATTTTGCCTAAACAAGCGGCACCCACCTCTTGTACCTTTGTGGGATGGGATAGCTTTTTGTCCCATCTGACTCGCAGATCCCTGACCAAGTCCTCGTGTGCCGGAGCAATGGCCAGTTACTCTGGCCAACAAAGATTAGAAGACAGGGCAGAAGGTTGGTTTAAGAGTATAGAACCTAGGTGTTATCTGGATTAAGTTTCAAGAAAATGTGGTCCATCCAGTCCGCAAATTTGAGACAATTTTGGAGATGGTCAATAATTGCTGCTCAGACTATATTTTAGGTGATTAGAAGCTGAAGATCCTCAGCATATGATATTATTTTGACTTCGGACATGGCAATAGAATCAGCCAGCGGCGTTAAGTAAATATTTAAAAATCTGCTGGCTCAGAGCAGAGCCCTGCAACACGCCTCACTTCTGTGGTTTGACTGGGGAGTAGAATGGTTAGGTGCGGACCTGCTGTTTGCGGTCAGATAGTTAGGACAATATCCAGTTCAGCACTGAGGCCCCCACACTTATGGTCTTCATGCGGTTCAGAAGAATGGGATGGTCGGTGGTGTCAAATGCTGTAGATATGTCTAACAAATAACAAAGGGGGGGGGGCTGCCAGTGCTGATACTATAGACTTTGGATTAGAATTAATCCTCCACAAACAGAAAATTAGATTCCAGAAAGGGAACTGCTTTTAGTCGCAATTTTATTTGTAGAAAATCAACAATAAGGTAAAAATTCATCTTTACATTAGAGAAGAAAAACATTGGAAGAAAATCAAGATGAAAACGGACACATAGAAGTACATTCAGTTAAAGTAATCCACCATTCACAACTGCAATCATGTCACATTCACAACACATTCAACACAATCAGACTTGACTCAAGCATACCACATAATACTACTCAAAAGAGGAAAGGTACAAAACTAGGTCTGCGTCAATTAAGCAAAATATTCAGAATAATTATTTGAACAATAGTACAAAACCAAGAATTTTTACAGTTTTAACATTCATTGGGAATACATGTAAATAGGTATTGTACAAGGGATTGTGAAGAGTCTACTATTAAACGTGACTCTTATACACATGGGCAGACCAGTGGGATAATAGGCCTACGCGTTTCGAATCCCCTTTCAATTCGTCGGAGATTCTCATCAGGGCCTCAGGCAACTGAAAAAAGAAAAGAGAACATACGACAGCTTTTTTTAAAAAGGGGGAATAGTGACATATGAAAAAGAGGCAAACGTGCAAATAAGGTGAACACTGTTAAAAATAACATTAGTTAAAGTACATACTGCAGAAGGTAATAACACATCAGAAGTCTCGAAAACTCAGTGAATACCCAGTATAAGAGAACCCTAACCACAGGGACACTAATACAGAACGTCAGGTCGAGGAAGAACTACGTACTGATCTCTAAATGGCACAAGGACCCCTGCACAGAACTGGAGATACTACCTGCACCAGGGAAACAAAAAGGAATGGGATTACTTACCACCAATGTGGCTAAGGTGAAAGCCAGTGGTGGCCCGGATTATTGGAAGGCTTCTCTAAAGTAAAAAGCCTGTGAAATAGACATAAACGTCTAGTGAGTCAGAGGGGATTATAATTTTAAGGACTGCTGAAATAGTGCTCACAGACCTGCAAAAATACCTTACCGCTTAGTGGAAGTCGATAAACCTAGGCGGCAAGGAAAAGGATCCAGTTGTAAAATCTGTAAACACAGTAAAAAAGGGGAGAGCCTATTAAGAAACCTCAAGCAAACAAGGAGGGGCAGAAAAGCCTGGAGTGAACTAAGCCGGCTACCTGGAGAAGGGATATTCCACAGCCGTTTGGACCAGGTCGTTAATACGTCGATTTAGGGGTGGAATGAAATCAACTCGGTAGATTACTGGTGGCGTGTCTTATTGGCTGGCAGCCACTCAGGGTCCTGTGAAGGGTTAACAAACAAATTGGAAAAGTTAAGGGGGATGAGAGTTAAAACGAGTGGAAACAACAGAATAGTGAAGGTGAACATCACCTGTAACAAGCGGTCAAAACGTAACGCTTCTGCCGGTTTGATTCAGGCAGCCAACAACGGGGTGGCGATTTACAAAAGGGGGTGGTGATGAACAGAGTGTCTGAATTGAGCAGACCACTCTTACCCAGTCCAAAGATCAGGGCTTGATCCATCACCGTTATTTATCTCACTGCCCCATCCCAGCTCAGAACCTGGCTATATGCAAATCAGTCTGTCCCTGGCCCAGTGCATCATGGGAACAGGGCAGACTAAACTACCAAGCCAATTCTTTACCAGAAAGGAGACAAGCTACCGGGGACCGGTTTCTGGCATTTCAGCCTCTTCGGCCCGGCTTGCTTGAATCCTGATGGAGCAGTGAGAAAGGGACTCATGTCTGAGTATACCCTGCCACACCTATAGTGGCCAAAATCGATTTACAAAAGGGGGTGGTGATGAACAGAGTGTCTGAATTGAGCAGACCACTCTTACCCAGTCCAAAGATCAGGGCTTGATCCATCACCGTTATTTATCTCACTGCCCCATCCCAGCTCAGAACCTGGCTATATGCAAATCAGTCTGTCCCTGGCCCAGTGCATCATGGGAACAGGGCAGACTAAACTACCAAGCCAATTCTTTACCAGAAAGGAGACAAGCTACCGGGGACCGGTTTCTGGCATTTCAGCCTCTTCGGCCCGGCTTGCTTGAATCCTGATGGAGCAGTGAGAAAGGGACTCATGTCTGAGTATACCCTGCCACACCTATAGTGGCCAAAATCGATTTACAACGGGGTGGCAGCGTCAGCACAAGCAGGCGGAATTCGCGAGTGCTGCAAGAGACGGGGAAATGGCAATTAAATGAAAAGAAGGGAGGTGGAAAAAGGTCATTAACAGGCTCTGTGAAGCCCGTTTCTAAAGCCGGGAAGTCTGGCAGGGTCGGGACGGGCTCTTACCAGGTTTGCTAAATCCGAAGGTTTCATCCAGCGCTGCAGCCGGGCGGCGTCGAGGTGGACACTAGTCACTCGCGCAGGCGCATTACCCTGCCGAGTGAGAGCATTCATTTTATAGCAGGAGGAGCACCGCGTCATCGGAGGGGGGGCAGTTCTGCGGGAAGGAACTGGCTCGGGCTTAGGAGCCCAACGAAAACATGCATCATATGCTTGGTTACAAATACTGGAGGGACAAAAAACTATAAGACAAAGGGGGTCTCTGGTGCTAGAGGAAGGTGTAGCCTGTGTGCCTGGCAACCGAGGCATTGCAAGTCGAGGTTAGCTTGGAAAATGAAACAAAGGGGTTCTCTGGTGCTGGAGGAAGGTGTAGCCTAAGTGCATAGTAGCCAAGGCATTACAAGGGGGTTCATAACTTAAATATTTCTGAGAGTTCATTTAGACCTGACACAGCCGTGTCGAATTTCACAATTAGCATTGCTTCCCTTTTGGATAATAGAAGGCTCCGGTCGCCTCCTCGGGGTGTCCTTTTCTATCCTGGAAATGACCGTTCATTTAAAATCATTGAGTCCATGTTGCATTCTATTCCAATGATTTACTAGTGGTGCATTTTCGACCTTTCTCTTCAGCCTCGACTTGTGTTGTGATATGCGTTGTCGCACTTCTTGCTCTGTTTTGCCGATGTACAGGCAATCGCAAGGGCATTTAATGCCATAGACCACGAATTTTGATTTACAGTTGCTACATACCTCATGTTTCCAGAATATGCCTTTATGTTGGAAAACAGAGCCCTGTATAGTAGTGTCGCAGCAAAGGCAAGTCCCACACTTGTGATTACCTAGTATGGGTGTCAGACCCATCATTTGGCGGAGGGATGGTTGAGTTTGGGTTGGCATAGCAGCTCTGACCAAATGGTTCGCGATACTGTTCTCTCTTTTGAATGCGAACAGAGGTGGATCTTTCAGGCTCTCATCTAGATTTTTAACCAGATGCCAGTTTTGCCCAATGATGCGTTTCAACTGGTTGGCATTTGGGCAGAAGGTGGTGACACAGACCTGGCGTTTCTGTTCTTGTTTCTTTTTTCGCTCCAGTAGTGTTTCGCGGGGGGTCCACCTTGCTCTTTTCATACAATCCTTCACCAATTTTTTGGGGTACCCTCTATCGCAGAGTTTGGAGACAAGTTTTTCCGCATGGTGGGAGAAATCATCATCATATGTGCAGTTTCTGAGCACCCGCAGAAACTGCCCATAGGGCAGATTTTCTCTTAAACTTCTCGGGTGATTACTTTGGAAAAGTAGTGCCTTATTGCGGTCTGTAGGTTTAGTAAACAGGGTCGTAGCCAACTTGCCAGCTCTGGGAAATACCTCAACGTCTAAAAAGGCGATTTTGGTTTTGGAATGAGAAAGGCTGAATTGGATGTCAGTTGTTCTGTTGTTTAGCCATTGATGGAACTGGGTCAGATTGTCGATTCCTCCAGTCCATACCATAAAGACATCATCAATAAAACGATACCATTTGCCAATGTATGCTCCATAAGGGTTATTGCTATGTATGTACCTGTCCTCGTACATCGACATAAACAACACAGCCAACTCTGGGGCAAAGGGACAACCCACTGCCACCCCCTTTACTTGGTAATAGAATTCTTTGGCAAAACAAAAATAGTACTTCTTCAAAGCAAATGAAGCCAAGTCTACCAGAAACTTAGTGGGGACTTGCATAGGTCTGGGACGTGAATCTAAAAAGAAGGAGAGGACTGCCACTGCCTCATCCTGGGGGATTTGCGTGTATAATGATGTCACATCAAGGGCGACTAGCAAATCTATCCCTTCACGGAAGGTTATGGTTTCCAACTTGTTTATGAAGTCGGTTGTATCTTGTAGATATGACACGACTTGGTTCATAAATTTTTTAAGGAAACAATCAACGTACTTAGCAATCGGTTCCAGGAGAGAACCACATCCTGCCACGATGGGTCTCCCTGGGGGTTTACTCTGATGTTTATGTACTTTAGGTAGTACGTAAAATAGAGGTACCTTAGGATGTTTAATTTGTAGGTACTCACATTCTTTCTTGCCAACAAAGCCTTGATCAAAGCCTTCCTGGATGATCTCAAAGAGTTGGTTTTGTAACTCAATTGTGGGATCTTTGTCAATTTTGCGGTAGCAACTGGGATCGTCAAGTTGCCTTCTTATTTCGTTGGTATATTCTACAGTATCTCATAGTACTATAAATCCGCCTTTGTCGGCTTGCTTTATTACTATCGTGGGATCACTTTTTAAGGCTGCTAAGGCTGACATTTCTTCTCTCGTTGTGTTGAATTTAACAAACTTATTTTCTTTTTCCATATTGGAAATAGCAGAAAGTACACTCTTTTCAAAAATTATCAATTCTTTGGGAATAGTATTGCCGGAGGGGCAGAATGTAGACTTATTGCGTAAGCCTGTTACCTCAGTGGCGCGTGGTATAGGATTTTCCAGAAAAAACATTGTTAGTCTAAGTTTTCTACAGAATTCTATAAATTCTGTTTTCATACGCACAAAATCAGTTCGTTTCGAAGGAACAAAAGATAGTCCCTTAGACAGGATATCCTCTTCAGCTTTAGTTAGTGCTCTTTGTGAAAGGTTAAAGATGGGGGATATTTTCAGTTCTTGTAATGCTGTCGACGGGTCTTCATTTCCCATGGTGTCGTATATCTCACTCGGGCTCTGGGTCTCGTTTGGCCTCTGCCTAAAAAAGAGTTCTGGCCCTGTCCTCGATTTTGCTGATTGGGGTTCCAGTTTCTATTCCTATTTGGCTGATTAGTATTACCACTGGTATCACTATCGTTGCCTGAAGATGAGGAAGTCTCACCAAAAGAAATGAAATGTTTTCTGGATCTACCCTGATTATCTGATAAGTATCTTCTAGATTCCTGTTTGGTGTAAAAATCAGGCTGCAGATAAGGATATATATTATCCAGTGAGAAAGTCTTCTTGTCCTTCTCGAATTGATTAGTTTTTTGTGTTACGGTGTAATCCTTAAACTCTTGGATTTCTTTTTCCACTTTCTCCAAGGGTGTCAAATGCTGTAGATATGTCTAACAGCACCAACGCCGCCTTGGAACCTCCGTCGACCTCCCAGCATATAGAGTCTGCCATTTCTATGAGGGCCAACTGTGTACTATAGCCGGGATGGAAGCTGGATTGCGAGTCGTGAAGGAGGCTATTATCATCAACAAAGGGCATCAGTTGCTGCCAGGAAAATGTCACAGAAATCTTGGCCCGAACTTATAAATAGAGTTTGGTGTATGATTGGAAGTATATTCAGGATCTGCGTTGCCTTTACTTAAGATGGGCAGGAGGAACCCACCCAGGTCCACGACACCAGCCGGCTCAACTACGGCAACAACCTCTACACAGGAACAAGAGCCAGACTCCAGGAGTACTTGTGCACATCCAGGGTGCATGCGCACACCTCATCCTAAACATCCCCTGCCACAGCCACATGAGATACCTACAATAGTCCCACTGTCAACCGCAGGATCACCTTCATACTCATCAGCCACACTCAGTAGGCACTCCACAACCACAGCCCAAAAAACTAATATGGACGTCTCCCATCCAACACCCCGTTGCCGGTAGTCCGTCCAGCCACCCTTGCCCTGGGCAACATTCATCACATCCACAGTACAACTGCATGCGGGTGATAGTTCTCCCACATCAACAAACAGACCTGGTACTCCCTCCCTGGACACCTACACATTACCCATGACCTGTACACCTTCATGAGACTCTTCCGTAACTGTCTGTCAGAGCAGTATGGCAAGCCACCCCCCCAACCCCCCTCAGCAGATAGTAACCATCACAGGTGAATATTTCCCTCCATGTATGTAGTTGATCATACATTGTGATTATGTGTGTCCACAACTGGACTCAGATCCCAGTGTATGGATGGTTTGAGTTTGTTCCACACTCTGGCATACTTTGACATATCCCCACACGTATGTTGTTGACTCTGGGAAAAAGACTTCAACATCAATACGTATTGTGTTTGTTATATTTATTACTCCATCTTGTGAGTGAAATGTGAGTAGGTGTTAGGTGCTGACCAAAAATGCTTGGAATCCAAAGTTCACAGAGGGAGATGTGATGCCTTGCAGTTTGAGTCAACAGAGTCCAGACCACAGTGCTTGGCATCATTGGTCACACTGCGACCAGCAAGTCCATGTGGGAGAGTCAGACAGTCAAAGGTGATGCTGTTGCACACAAAGGCAAGATGAAAGGCCAGGTGACCTGGGAGATGGGCATGGCCCTCTGCCTCTTAACGTCTTCTCTGTGGACACCCACCTTCCCTGGGGGACCCTCATATGCAGGCCTTGACGATGCCTGGGACGCTCCGTCGGATGATTCCACCTCCTCCTCCCTCCCTGTGCCTGTTGGCAGCCTTTGCCTCGATGTTTCTGGCCTAGTGACACAGGGACACAGGGAGGGTGCTGCATGTTGTCAGCGATCCGACGGAGTGAATGGTTTATGTCCCTCAGCACCGCCAATAGCTCAGCCAGTCTTGCCTCCATCCGTCCTTGGTGTCATCGTTGACTGGCGTGTTGCTCGGCCTGCTGGTTTTTTAATTCGAGGGCCCCCACTCCCTGGTTGAACTCCCTTGTGTCCGGCCAGTATTCCTCCATGATGTTTCTCAGTTCAGATATACCGGGCCCTGCAGCTTGCTGGTCAGGTTCTCGCCTCCGCCTTGTGTCACTCCCAACACCCCTACCCACACGAGCCTAGCCTACTGTTGTGGGCACATCGGGTCGACGGGACCCCTGAGGGTTCACAGTGGTGGTGTTGTCTGCCACCTCCTGGGTGCCCGGCGAACCCTGACCCTCATTGTCAGACTGGCTCAGTTGTGGATTGTGGGCAGGGCTCCGAGCTGTCTGCTGGGATTTGGCAGGAATGGGTGTGGTGATTGGCGCAGATACCCTGATCCAGCTGCTGCACTGGTTTGGGATCCAGAGGTGCCAGGATGGTCGGGGTCATCCATGGAGTGGTGAGAGGCATCGCTGCTGGTGGGATCAGGGTCCTGTGGAGCCTGGGACTGTGATCCATCTCCCCCTGGTTGGGGGTAGATTGCACATGATGCCCTGTGGGTGTGAGAGACAGACGATGTTAATGCCATTTAATGCAAAATCAAATTTTTATATACATTGTCATTATCACGGTTACACCTGCTTTGGATTTTTCTCAATGTTCACTTGTGGTGTAAGATTGATCTGTGTTCAGGAGTCATTGACGTGTGAGGGTCTATTTACAATGACTGGCACAGCCAGGCATATCAGCAGGGATTTGCCAGTCATTGTGCACCACAGCTATGCCAGCATGGATGCAACACATTAACACTGTGGATCATCATAGTGTGATAACAGAACAGCTGCGTCACGTATCTGTGCCATGTAAGTGGCACATTTGTTGGAGTTGTGTCGCTGGTGAAACGCAGATCCAGCAATGCTTTGTGTGGCCCTATCTGCACAATGCTGTGTCAATCGTTCTGCTTCAGGCATGCATAGGGTTTTGAGGCAGCATGCGCATAAAAGACACTAAGTGAAATGTTTAAGATTTTACTCAGCCACTTTTGGGAGGTGTTTCTGCGCCGTGACGAGCAGCCACCACCCACCACACCACGACCACACCACAACCAGTACACCTACTTCTGGCGCAGGGCTTTAGAGCGTGGCACATCTCCCAGATGCATCACCTTGTCAATACCCAACGCCATGGCGCAAATATTTGTGTGTCCGCTGTGTCACCAATGTGTAGCTACGGCGTCATGATATAACCGCAAGGGACTTGTGAATCGGAGGGTTGACAGTGGTGGTGTTGTCTGCCACCTCCTGGGTGCCTGGCGAACCTTGACCCTCATTGTCAGACTGGCTCAGTTGTGGATTGTGGGCAGGGCTCCGAGCTGTCTGCTGGGATGTGGCAGGAATGGGTGTGGTGGTTGGTGCAGATGTCCCTGATCCGGCTGCTGCACAGGTTTGGGATCCAGAGGTACCAGGTTGGTCGGGGTCATCCATGGAGTGGTGAGAGGCATCGCTGTTGGTGGGATCAGGGTTCTGTGGAGCCTGGGACTGTGATCCATCTCCCTCCTGGTTGGGGGTAGATCGCACACGTTGCCCTGTGGGTGTGAGAGACAGACGATGTTAATGCCATTTAATGCGAAATCTAATTTTCATATACATTGTCGTTATCACTGTTTCACCTGCTTTGGATTTTTTTCAATGTTCACTTGTGGTGTCAGATTGATCTGTGTTCAGGAGTCATTGACATGTGAGGGTCTATTCACAATGACTGGCACAGCCAGGCATACCAGCAGGGATTTGCCAGTCATTGTGCACCACAGCTATGCCAGCATGGATGCAACACAATAACACTGTGGATCACCATAGTGTGATAACAGAACAGCTGTGTCACGCATCTGTGCCATGGAAGTGGCACATTGTTGGAGTTGTGTCGCTGGTGCAAAACAGATCCAGCAATGCTCTGTGTGGCCCTATCTGCACAATGCTGTGTCAATCTTTACTTCTGCTTCAGGCATGCATAGGGTTTTGAGGCTTTGCAAAAACAACAGGTGATGGACCGAATGAGGATCAATGTCACACATTCAACCCAGTCAAAAGATCTGGGTTCTAATCCATCGTTTTTTTGCACTCCACACCACCCTGGGTTAGACAATGGCGATATGCAAATCAGCTCTGACCCTGTGCCCCATGGGAACAGTCCAGTCCGAACTACAAAAGCCATGTCCTTCCCAGAACGGAATCAAGCATCCGAGGACCGGACCGGTTTCGAGGTAACACCTCTCATCAGCCCGGCTAGCTTGACTCCAGTGGTGTGGAGTGCCTAGGACCCACGTCTGGGCATCCCCAGTACACTTATAGCGGATTTGCAAAAACAACAGGTGATGGACCGAATGAGGATCAATGTCACACATTCAACCCAGTCAAAAGATCTGGGTCCTAATCCATCGTTTTTTTGCACTCCACACCACCCTGGGTTAGACAATGGCGATATGCAAATCAGCTCTGACCCTGTGCCCCATGGGAACAGTCCAGTCCGAACTACAAAAGCCATGTCCTTCCCAGAACGGAATCAAGCATCCGAGGACCGGACCGGTTTCGAGGTAACACCTCTCATCAGCCCGGCTAGCTTGACTCCAGTGGTGTGGAGTGCCTGGGACCCACGTCTGGGCATCCCCAGTACACTTATAGCGGATTTGCAAAAACAACAGGTGATGGACCGAATGAGGATCAATGTCACACATTCAACCCAGTCAAAAGATCTGGGTCCTAATCCATCGTTTTTTTGCACTCCACACCACCCTGGGTTAGACAATGGCGATATGCAAATCAGCTCTGACCCTGTGCCCCATGGGAACAGTCCAGTCCGAACTACAAAAGCCATGTCCTTCCCAGAACGGAATCAAGCATCCGAGGACCGGACCGGTTTCGAGGTAACACCTCTCATCAGCCCAGCTAGCTTGACTCCAGTGGTGTGGAGTGCCTGGGACCCACGTCTGGGCATCCCCAGTACACTTATAGCGGATTTGCAAAAACAACAGGTGATGGACCGAATGAGGATCAATGTCACACATTCAACCCAGTCAAAAGATCTGGGTCCTAATCCATCGTTTTTTTGCACTCCACACCACCCTGGGTTAGACAATGGCGATATGCAAATCAGCTCTGACCCTGTGCCCCATGGGAACAGTCCAGTCCGAACTACAAAAGCCATGTCCTTCCCAGAACGGAATCAAGCATCCGAGGACCGGACCGGTTTCGAGGTAACACCTCTCATCAGCCCGGCTAGCTTGACTCCAGTGGTGTTGAGTGCCTGGGACCCACGTCTGGGCATCCCCAGTACACTTATAGCGGATTTGCAAAAACAACAGGTGATGGACCGAATGAGGATCAATGTCACACATTCAACCCAGTCAAAAGATCTGGGTCCTAATCCATCGTTTTTTTGCACTCCACACCACCCTGGGTTAGACAATGGCGATATGCAAATCAGCTCTGACCCTGTGCCCCATGGGAACAGTCCAGTCCGAACTACAAAAGCCATGTCCTTCCCAGAACGGAATCAAGCTAGCCGGGCTGATGAGAGGTGTTACCTCGAAACCGGTCCGGTCCTCGGATGCTTGATTCCGTTCTGGGAAGGACATGGCCTTTGTAGTTCGGACTGGACTGTTCCCATGGGGCACAGGGTCAGAGCTGATTTGCATATCGCCATTGTCTAACCCAGGGTGGTGTGGAGTGCAAAAAAACGATGGATTTGGGCCCAGATCTTTGGACTGGGATGAATGTGTGACATTGATCCACATTCGGTCCATCACCTGTTTTGTTTGCAATTGCCGCCATAAGTGCGCTGGGGATGCTCAGACGTGGGTCCCAGGCACTCCACACCACTGGAGTCAAGCTAGCCGGGCTGATGAGAGGTGTTACCTCGAAACCGGTCCGGTCCTCGGATGCTTGATTCCGTTCTGGGAAGGACATGGCTTTTGTAGTTCGGACTGGACTGTTCCCATGGGGCACAGGGTCAGAGCTGATTTGCATATCGCCATTGTCTAACCCAGGGTGGTGTGGAGTGCAAAAAAACGATGGATTTGGGCCCAGATCTTTGGACTGGGATGAATGTGTGGCATTGATCCACATTCGGTCCATCACCTGTTTTGTTTGCAATTGCCGCCATAAGTGCGCTGGGGATGCTCAGACGTGGGTCCCAGGCACTCCACACCACTGGAGTCAAGCTAGCCGGGCTGATGAGAGGTGTTACCTCGAAACCGGTCCGGTCCTCGGATGCTTGATTCCGTTCTGGGAAGGACATGGCTTTTGTAGTTCGGACTGGACTGTTCCCATGGGGCACAGGGTCAGAGCTGATTTGCATATCGCCATTGTCTAACCCAGGGTGGTGTGGAGTGCAAAAAAACGATGGATTTGGGCCCAGATCTTTGGACTGGGATGAATGTGTGACATTGATCCACATTCGGTCCATCACCTGTTTTGTTTGCAATTGCCGCCATAAGTGCACTGGGGATGCTCAGACGTGGGTCCCAGGCACTCCACACCACTGGAGTCAAGCTAGCCGGGCTGATGAGAGGTGTTACCTCGAAACCGGTCCGGTCCTCGGATGCTTGATTCCGTTCTGGGAAGGACATGGCTTTTGTAGTTCGGACTGGACTGTTCCCATGGGGCATAGGGTCAGAGCTGATTTGCATATCGCCATTGTCTAACCCAGGGTGGTGTGGAGTGCAAAAAAACGATGGATTTGGGCCCAGATCTTTGGACTGGGATGAATGTGTGACATTGATCCACATTCGGTCCATCACCTGTTTTGTTTGCAATTGCCGCCATAAGTGCGCTGGGGATGCTCAGACGTGGGTCCCAGGCACTCCACACCACTGGAGTCAAGCTAGCCGGGCTGATGAGAGGTGTTACCTCGAAACCGGTCCGGTCCTCGGATGCTTGATTCCGTTCTGGGAAGGACATGGCTTTTGTAGTTCGGACTGGACTGTTCCCATGGGGCACAGGGTCAGAGCTGATTTGCATATCGCCATTGTCTAACCCAGGGTGGTGTGGAGTGCAAAAAAACGATGGATTTGGGCCCAGATCTTTGGACTGGGATGAATGTGTGACATTGATCCACATTTGGTCCATCACCTGTTTTGTTTGCAATAGGGTTTTGAGGCAGCATGCGCATAAAAGAGACTGAGTGAAATGTTTCAGATTTCACTCAGCCACTTTTGGGAGATGTTTCTGCGCTGTGACGGGCAGCCACCACCACCCACCACACCATGACCATACCACGACCAGTACACCTACTTCTGGCGCAGGGCTTTAGAATGTGGCACATCTCCCAAATGCATTACCTTGTCAATACCCAGCACCATGGCACAAATATTTGTGCGTCCGTTGTGTCACAAAGGTGTAGCTACGGCGTCGTGATATAAGCGCAAGGGACTTGTGAATCAGCAACGTGCATTTTTTGCTTGAATGCTTCATCATATCTGTATTTGTTGTGTTACATGACGATTGTGACAGTGGGGCACTCCATTGACTGTCCCAGGTGGCTATGTTTATGTAAGGGGTGTGTGACAGGCGGTGCTGGTAGTTGAAGTGTGAGTTTGAACTGGGCCTCACTCGTGGTGTGGCTGTCCCCCCATGGAGCATGCTGCCATGACAGTGGTTGTGAGTTCCTGTGCAATATATCTGACCTTATTGTCCTGATGTTAGTGTTTGCACTGGTCACAGGAGGGCCTTGTGCTGCATACACCAGGGCCCAGTGTCAGCTATGTTGTCACAACTTTCACACTCCCTGTACATTGAGCATGGTGCATGGATGTGTACCTGGGCCATATGGGATGAGTGCAATTGGGCATGTGCGTACACAGTATTGTTGATAGGGGCGGCCAAATTATTTGCTTCTTCACCATCCCGCTTGCACCCTTCTCACCCTCCCCCTTGCAGCCTTCTGGTCCTCACCCTTCTGGCCCTACCCCTTGCACCCACCCCCATACTGTTGGCCACTGCTAGGAGTCATATCCACCCACCCCCATTCTATTGGGCAGTGCTGGGAGTCCTCTGCACCCACCACTCGTTTGTCTGGACACTGCTGGGAGTCCTCTGCACCCACCCCCATTCTGTTGGGCAGTGGTGGGAGTCCTCTGCACCCACCACTCATATGTCTGGACACTGCTGAGAGTCCTCTAAACCCACCCCCATTCTGTGGGCAGTGCTGGGAGTCCTCTTCACCCACCCCTCATATATCTGGACACTGCTGGGAGTCCCACCATGTCACATGAGTTGTTTGTATACTCACCAGGCTCCACGACTCCTTCAATTCCATGTACTCCCACCGGTGATAGCAGAGCCATGACCTTCTCCTCCAAGGGCTGGCACTGTACTGGTCTGCGGGGACCACCACCTCCAGTGTACTGGCTCTGGGCGTAGTCCTCATCCATCTTCCGCTTCACCATCCTCCGCAGATCGTACCACCTGTTCTGGCAATCCCTCCTTGTGTGCCTGATGGGCGCAACAGCATTGACCCTATTGACGATCCTCTCCCACAGCTGTGTTTTGTCAGCTATGCTGGTCTGTCCAATGCGCAAACAGCTGTGGCTCAACTCGGATGACTTTATCTGCAAGGATCTCCATCTCCTGGTTTGTGAACTTTGGATTCTTCTGTGCAGACATGTTGTGGGGTAAATGTGATTGGGGGGTGACGGTGTGTATGGATGGGAGGGTGTGGGTCTGAATGTGAAGGGGTGTGTGGGTCTTAATATGATTGGGGGTATGTGTGAAGGTGGACGTGTGCAGTTGTTGGTGTGTTGTCAGTCTCTGTAGGTAAATGGGTAAGTTGCAAAGGATGCTGGTTTGTGCGTGTGAGCCCTTTTTATTGGTCCATTTGTGGGTGTGGCTTAGTTTGAATTTTCGGTGGGTGTGTTATAAGGGGTGGGTCTGAGTTGGGCCCTCTGTTTGCCAGTTTGGATCTGGCCAGGACAGTAATTTGCAAAGGTTTGTACACAGGAGACATGTGTTGTGGTGTTGTGCAACTCGTTTGCACCCTCCTTGTGCTCTTTTAGTGGTACGTGTGCGCTTCGTTGAGAGGGGTTCGTTTTGTACTTTATTGTGTTGATCGCTCATATGCGTAATTTTTACAGGGTACGTGTGCGCTTCGTTGAGGGGGTTTTATTTCGTACTTTATTGTGTAGCTCTCTCATTCGCATCGTTTTTACGGGGTACGCGTGCGCTTCGTTGAGGGGGGTTCGTTTTGTACATTATTGTGTAGCTCGCTCATACGCAACTATTTTTACGGGGTACGTGTGCGCTTCGTTGAGGGGTGTTCATTTTATATTTGATTGTGTGGCTCGCTCATACGCGATGTTTTCCGTACAAATCACAGTTCATATGCGACGATGTTTTCCCGTACGAATCACGTTCTCGGTCCGGATCGTACTTGGCGGGTCGTACAGCATGTTTACCAATCATACGGTTCACTTCCAGAGTCCGTACCGTATGGATCTTCACTTGTTTTTCGTATGGTTCGTAAACATTCAGACATATTTTTGGAAAACAGATCGTACTACACGATTTGGACGGGTTTGTACGATTCGCACGGAAACGGCTACGAATACGATACGTCAGACGTTTTTTTTCCTGAATCAGAATCGAGCCCTAAATGTCAACTATCCGGACTTATTTTCACCTACCTGTGTTCTCTCAAGGGCAACCATCCTAGTGAAGGGAGGCAGCACAAAAAGTGGTAGAGAGAACTAATAGGATGTCATATGCAAGAACGAACCCTTCTTAACTTAAACAGAGAAAAATCAATGTAAAAACACTATAGAATAAATTCGTATGGTAGATATGTACCAAAGTTAAAATGTATTGCAATCCTTTATTGTGCCACACACAACAATGTATCACAAATATATTTTAAAATTTGAACCATTCTCTTCTGAAGTTGAAGGGTACCCTGTGAAGGTATAGAGTCATAAAGAATACACAATAGTTAAAAAAAAGTCATAATCAAACAGTGGCACTAGTGTCAGAAGCTTATTTTGGAATCGTTCACAACTTACCAGATGACTTTTTTAGGGTTTTAATAACTCACATTCCTCTGTTTGACAAATTCTGTTTTTGTTTTAATTTCTTTTTATTAAATATAGAATAAAGCAGCCATGTGTATGGGTATCAACACAACACAGTATCACAATATTCCTTCTCCTGATTTTATACCCCAGTACTAGTGGAACTGACTAGGCTCTCAAATTCGGTCACCCCGGAGTCACCCCAACATGGAGAATGGAGGGATGCATATGTTTCTCCTGTAAGTATTCTATTTCCACCAATTCTGCTGCCATTTTTAGGACACCCCCCCTACCTATTGTATATTGCTTTCTCAGCCACCATGCACCAGTCCATATCTCTCTTCCATTCTGCTCATGTTGGCACCACTGATGCCCCGCATCTCTGGCCACATTTCGTTTAGCTCTCACTGCCCCATGGTGGCCAAGATTCGATCTTTGCAGGTGAGGTCTGTTTTGTCACATATATTGAGGAGGTATCACTTACACAAAGGTTGCAAGTCCACCCCATACACCCCCTGCAAGCACCGTATTGTGGCCTCCCAGTAGGGTATTATCTTAGTCAGTCCCATAGAATATAATAGAAAGATCCCTCCCGCCTGCACCCCCTGCAGCACTTGGAATCAAATGCTTTCCCCATTTTCACTAGTGTTACAAGACAGGTAGGATCCGTGAAATATTCTAAGTTCAACTAGTCTGAGTTTTGATGATATATCGGAGTCTTTGGGGAGGCCATGGCTTCTAGACAGTCCTCATCCTCCAACACTCCTAAGGCTATGAGCAAGCTTTCTCGAAGTCGTTGGAGGGGGTCAGGGGAGCTCTTTATTAATTTTTGGTAAGTCAGAGAGATTGCTCTACAGTTTAGGTAGTCAGTTAATAATCTGTCCTACAGAGGGTCGCCTCCGGGAGGTCAGCTCCCCGCGGTATGGCAGCTTGCAGGCCATGTCTAATTTGTAAGAATCGGAATGTAGCCGACGGTGCCAGGTCATATTCACGCTGTAGGTCCGCAAGTGGGACAAATTCAATTTTGTAGATGGATAAGTGGGTTAAAGGAGCTCCCCAAGAAATGTTTTCTACTTATTTACCCAGACCCAAAAAAAATAAGAGGAGAGAAAAGAATGAGAGGGGAGCACCAAGCTATGCCACAACAAATATTCATCTGGATCCCACGGAATATCATGCATTGACACACTGTAAGGAATCGCATATTAGTCGACCCTTTCTACCATAAACAACTTAATCGAAGATTTTATTCGTGGCATGGAGCTCCAGAAGCCAGGGACCACCACCATTGTCTGTATTATAGATTGCTCTTAAGCCAAGGCAATTTCTAAACCCAGGCTTGTACTAATTACTGTCCTGATGATGATCCTAATATTGTTGTGAAAGGGTTGAAACGTCGTCTACCAATCTAAACAGCACGCACATAAATTCACTGAGATAAAAAAAGTACATTTTCTGTTTGTACTAAGCGTGCCATAATTTACATTCGACAAGCTACCCTTGTCTGGCCTGAAATGTCTTCCTTGTTTTGTAAATGTCATGTGTTTGTATAGGATACAGGATTGTGTCCCACTATATTGTTGTGTTGTTCACAGAATTACTCAGAATTTATTGTTTGATTAAATTGAATGTCAGGCTGGACACTTCTAATATAGCACTAATTCCAGTCTATATCTATTTTCATTATTTGTACATTATAAGGACCATTGTTCTAAATATATGACTCAAGCAGACAGATCTTTAGAAGAAAAATGGGAAGGGGAAGTAATTTTAGAGCACTTCACAGAGGATTTCCAGCCTTACAGGAAGTCTGGAAAAAGGCCAAAAATCAAGGACATAAAGAGGCAAGCCAATATTTATCGGTTAAGAAATAATTATTGTATAGGAATGGTCTTGAACCATTGCAATAACAATTACGAGTACCAAAACCATTCCTGAGTTAGGTTCTATATCTAGCACAAAAAGGCCGTTAGAAAGTGCTTTCTGTATTTGTATATTTGATTAGATAAAATAAAAATGTTCTAGAACATAAAGTGTACCATAAAGTGAATCTCTGTCAATCTGAAAGCACCATAACAACCTTTGCCCATTAAAAATATACCATTTTCTAAGGATTGGCCAGGATATTGGGGGATCTTACATTCCTTTTTTTCTTAGGGGGTGGGGGGTATTGATGCCCACTTGGGATGAACAAGTTACTTAACTTCGGTAGACAATCTTCAGTGGATACCCTTCTGTCGGGGTTTGTCAGCAGCACAAGATATAAATTGCCACTAACCTCGTCTATAACAGCCAGCATGAGCGATGTCGTGAAGAGTATCTTTCCTATTACCCCAAACACTTCCCCCACGCACTGATGATGTTTTCCAGCGCGTGGAAAAGAAGTACCCAAGGGAAAAGGACAACATAATAAACGAGACAACTTCAAAGGTCTGGTCTAGGTTGGCTTTTCTGTCTTGCCTGGATCTATTATGTACATAAAGAAAAAGAGAGAAAAGACAGTCAGAAACACCACATACATTCCTTCTACATGTATTAGCTTCTAAACATGGAATCATAAGCAACCTGTACCTAGCTCTCGCTAGAAACTCAGGAAATCAGACTTCAAGAATACATTACGAACAAACAGCATAGCCTTCCTTAAAGAAGCCCAAAGTACGTCTTGCACTTTTAACAGCAGGAAGGACACTCTGTCGATAACCCGGCAATAATCCTAGCCCTCGAACCTCCAATTAACAAGCGTCAGGAATTCCTTGCATTCCTAGTGTTTAGAAACAAACATCCGGAGTGCTCGAGAAGAACAAAATACTGAGTTATGTACAAATTAGTAAACACGTCTCTGGAGCCCCAGGCATGAGTTTTTCAGTGGCAAATAAACGCCTGTATCTGGGATGAATGAAATCCCTGAGAGGAGAGCGCCTCCAGGCGTGGTCTACGACTCTCGAGGGGAACAAGTTATTGACAGGCTGGATTCCCCGAGAGGAGAGCGCCCCCAGGCGCGGTCTACGACTCTCGAGGGGAACGAGTTATTGACACGCAGGATTCCCAGAGAGGAGAGCACCCCCAGGCGCGGTCAACGACTCTCGAGGGGAATCTCGCTCTTATCTGTCAATTACGCCGTCTTCCCTGGGCTCATCTGGCTTTCAGCAGGGCGGTAGGCAGTGTTCCGACAAGCTTTCCTGAAATGAACTGAAGGGCGTGTCGGCTTGTACTCGCAAGGTCGCAAAGGCTTCCTAGTAGTCTGACGGGGAACAAGGAGAATCTGAGACTCAGTGTGTCATACTTAATCACCAACGGAATCCGGCGGGGAATCACCTTCCGCTACGCGGTCGCAGTCGAGATTGTCAAGCACCCTCTTCAGGATGAGGCGGGGCTTGTATCGACATTGAGTCACATGGTTGTTCTTTCCACACCTTGGCCTTATGGGAATTGTAGTGCACATGTACGGAGGGTGAATTATAGGTGTCACAGGCACAACAGAGAAAGGTGGTCTATAGTGATCCTGTGTGCTGCTTCTTATACCCTTCTGGAGGCTGGTAATCGTGACACCTTCCTAACTATAGATTCCTCACATTTAGAATATCATCAGGTGCCAGACAGGATATAGAAGATCTTTCATCATAGCCATTGCGCACTAGTAGGTGGCATAATCCAGGTATGGGTTGACTTCACTCCGCCACGGAAGTCGTGGCTGGAGCCCCATAGAAGAGCCAGTCAAGAGTGCTGATGCTAGTCTTTTTTTTAACACTAGCTGACCCCTGGTATTGAGAGCTCAGAAACGAATTATCGGAGTCAGTGTGCAGATCTTTAAATTGGAAACATTTTATAGTTGGAAAAGAGGCCATCCCACAGAATGGAGAGTTGGGAGGGTGGTGAGGAATCTGAGGCAGAGTAAAGTGTTTACCAGCAACAATGAAGGAAAGTAGCTTGTTCTTCTGATGGATTCTTCTAAGCACAAATTCCTCACCTTTCAAATATACACCAAAACTATACCTCCTCAGGTCTGTGGGATAACTCATACCAAAATGTCCTGGAGGAACAAATAGCTAAAATACCCTCCCTCTTGGACCGGACTGTCAAGGCAGTTGTGCTTTGAGAATGTATGTGCAGAGGCCCACATTACAAATGTACAGGGCAAGCAGGCTGCACACTAACACAATGGTTGCCGTTTTGTGCCCGGTTAAATGGGCCTATCTATGTGAACAAAATCCTCTTCTGTCCTGCTTTGTTTTTTCTTAACCCCAGAAATCCCCACAAAGTGCTGATCCTGTACCCAATGATCCTTGCTGAGATAAATGTAAAAACTAAGCTTCTTTTGGGTCCCAGATGATAAAGTATCTCCCCCTTCTTTGAGGGGGTGAGGCGGTGCAAAGTATGCCAAAGTGTGAGGGACTTTTTGGCATGAAAAGGAGTTGTAACTTTCTGTAGAAAGCAGTCTTGTCCTCAGCACCAGTTTGTCATGGAAGTGATGTAAGGCTGCTGAGCCTAAACCTCGTTCACACAAGCTTAAGCTATCACAACAAGAAAGATCACCATCAGAGTTAGAAGATGAAGAGGGCAGCTGTGCATCAGCTAAAAATGGGTGCACATATGAAAAGGACCAATTTAAGATCCTACTGTGGCATCATGAAGGGTTTAGGAGAACACATATAAAGTAAGTCTCTAAGAAGTAGCAACAGGTGATTTGAACAGGAAAGATTTATCCTATAAACAAACAAAAGCTAAGCGGGCTGGCAAATAACCTTTAACGGTACAATCTGCAAGTCATTGCTAGGCCACTGACTGAACAAACAAGTCCAACAGTTTAGCATGCAGGGGGCTGTATTACATGTGCCACACCAAGTCACAAAGTTATTCCATTGTCAACATCTTTCCACTACTTCGAGAGGTAGGTCGAAAGCAGACAACTGAGGCCACTCAATCTCAATCACATGCGCAAGGCCCTGCCCTGCAGGGGCAACAGAAGATCCTTGTGAAGCGTCAGACTGATCAGAGGAGAGATATTCCTACTCAGACATTTCAGGTACCACACTCTCCAGGCCAAATCTGGAGCCTCTAAGAAGATTTGGGCCTGGTCGTTCCTGATCTTCTTCAGAAGTCTGAGCAGAAAAGGTAGTGTTAGGAACGCATACAAGAGTGTCATGCTTCACTCTAGGCAGAATGCAACCTGATGAGATATCTTTTTTAGCAGCCCCAGCATACAAAAAGTGTGGCCAATCCTTGTTCTTGTGTTCACAAAGGGATCAAGCCAGGGTTCTCCCACTGCTGGAAGACACTGTGAACCTTGCCTGGGTGCATTGCAATGAGTGATCCGCTATGCGCTGTCAGTTGAGTTTGTCCACCCTGGTATTTAAAGATGCCCCAGGTAGTGCATGATCAGGGAAATGTCCAAACAATTCAGCCAGTACAGAGGTGCATGGCCTCCTGGCAAAGGGCCCAGGGCTCTGATCTGCCCTGCTTGCTGCGATACCACATGATACTGGCTTTATACAGGAGGACCTGAACCAGCTTTCTCTTGATGGACAACATGAAGCTTTCAACACCAAGCAAATGGCCCACAGCTCTAACAAGTTGATATGGAGACGGGTGTTGGCCAGCAGCAGCCCGCACAGGTAAACGTGGTGGGCTGGGCAGTGGGGGGGTGAGAGGGGGCTGACAGACAACGGAATTGGTATAATTAAATAAATAACACCTATTCCATTGTCTGTTGCGCCACGGCCCTCCCCGCGCTTACCCGAGTCGTCCGTTGCTGGTCTCTGCAAGAGACCAGAGACCTTTGATCTCCACCTCTCCCAGATGACTTCCCACAACCCACCATCACCTCTGGCTGGAGTAGGGATACGATTCTGCCACTAATCCAATGGCAGTCGAGCAGCCATCACTGCAGATCTTTTGCAGTCTCCTCTGAAACCTGGATGGATTCACACATATTCCTGTGGTACTGGGCCCACAGAGTCTTCAGGTCTCACAGCATTGTCCATCTGGCATGGCCGATAGGCAGGATGCTGGAGTCAAATAGGCTAAGAAGCTTCAGAGCCAGCATTACAAACCCAGGACAGAGGCTGAAAAATCAGGCTCATAGCCCGAATGTTCTGGATTTCTTGATCTGGAGGGAAGGCCTGATAATACACTGTATCCAGGATGGCTCAGATGAAACAGGTCGCCTGTGAAAGAGTCAGGTGTAACTTATGCAAGTCGATTGTAAACTAACGAGGTCAAGAGGCACACTGTTGTCTGGTGGTGTTCCAGGGCCGACTGTGGCAATTACCAACTAGTCATTGAAGTGTGGAAAGACTGGTATACCCAACCTCTGAATGTATTCTGCGATCACCACCATCACTTTTGTGAACACCCAATAGACACTATTCAGGGCGAAGGGGAGCTCTGGACACTAAAAATTCTCCTGGCCCCCTTCAACCAAAAGTAGGGCTAGTGGGCGTGCAGAACCGGAACATGGAAGTAGGCAACTTTCAGTTCCAACATTACCATCCAGTCTCCTAGTTCCTAGGCATTTAGAACCTGAGCCAGCATAAGCATCTTGAATTTGTACTTTGTCCACAGAAAGAATTTAAGAGGCCAGAGATCTAAAATAAGACAAGGGCCTCCTGCCTTTTTCGGCACTGGGAAATAGCAGGAGTACCAAGCAGTTTAGATTAGAGAGTCCGGGACTCTCTCTATGGCTTTCTACAAAATTTCCTACAATAAAGTGGCAAGTGCTTCTCTTATAGCCGCACTGATGTGGATGGAAGATGCGACAGCTTGGAAAGCAATAGCAGTGTGTTGTCCCATTTAACTATTCGCAGGATTCAGGTATGGGATGTTTCTGCCTTCCACCTCTGGAGTCAAAGACAGAATCTGCCTCCCACATGGTTGTTCTGAGCCACTAAGGGTAAGCTAAAATGGTTTGGAGGCTGATGTCAGAGGGGCAGGGAACTACGAGGCTCGCTGTCTACAAAAGTGCAAAAATTACTGGGGCTACAACTTTGAGGATGTGAAGAAAATGAGGGAGTAAGGTGTATTCCTGCTCCCATTAAAGTGATTAACAGCAAAGTCAGCTTTCTTGCCAGATAGGTGAGATTTGTCAAAAGACATGACATTGAGCAAAGCCTGAACATCACCCGAGAAGCCTCGCTCATACCAACTGCTCTTCCTAGGCCGTGAGTAGTTCCCAGTCCTTATGTAATCACATATTTTGCCTTATCCTGGCCATCCCGAGTAGTTAGCACCAGATTCACATGAACTTCCTCTGAGACTGCCAACAAGATCTCTGCAAGCATGTCTCATAGTGCTATGGAGCACCTACCTAGCAAACTGCTGCCATTGAATGACGAAAGGGCAAAACTAGCGGAAAATATCCATTTTCTAAAAGCTTTGATTCTCTCTTCAACTCTCAATCTTGTGGGGTTGTAAGGAATGAGTTAATTCTGCTCATAGGTGCCTAAACAACAAGACTTATCAAGCGTAGTTTCTCATGAGAGTAGCGACCCCAAGTTGCACTCGAAATGACAAATTCATTAATTTTAATACAAACTCGTGGTTTTGTATATTTTAAATGTCCAGTTTATTTGAATTGTTTTCCTTTATAATATATATTTCTTCAATTTGTTTTCATTTGTTCAACAAAACGTTATTTCTTCTGCCCAATGCCGTTCTGTCTGAATCCTTCATCAGGGGATTTTAATACTGCAATAATAGAATATAACATTCAGCATGGTACTAGAACCTCTAGTACAAGTGCACAAACTTCTTATCATGAAATAAATCAAAGGTCATGCTAGGTTAACGTGATTAAATGACAGTATGTAATAGGCTCATACCATTCTGTGATTCAATATTACCCGTTTTCCCACTTCAGAGAAATAACTGTTTAAGCTAGTATTAAAGTGTGATCCTGAATAATTTGAGTAGTTTAGTGCATTGAGATATCATTTTGCATAGGGTTCACGTCAATGGTGACTTGGTGAATGTGATACGTGGTGTCCCGTAAAATAGAACGAAAACTATATGGCTAAAGTGCAAGTGACATCTAATTCAACCTTAAATTCATGTTGACCCCCATTGGAAGTGAAAGTGACATGCGGAGTTTGAAAGTGGTTGAACTTATGTAATTCTGGAAAACGTTTTAAGCTGTTTGATGGTTATGACAATGTAAACATAGTCTTGGTGCCTAAAAACAACAAATTTCGGTCAAATCTGCTCCAAACAAAGGTGATACTGTGGTCCTCAGAAATGTGTGTGCAAACGTACAAGGTTATCTCGGGTTTAATCGCATCAGGAAAGAGTTGCCCAACTGTGCTCTACCCACAAATAACAAAGCTCAGTCACGGGTGAAAAACTCACAAATGTATTACTTCATGTAGTGAGTGGCCTTCATCTAAGATTAACTCACCAAGGGTGTATGAGCTCCAGGTGCCTTATCTGTTTCCAATGGTGTGAAAAATTTCTAAGGCCAAAACTCTATTATACCGTGAACTAACCCGGAAGTTGAATCACGTGGTCACGTTGAAGTGAATAGACACGGTAAAAGGACTAAGAAGTATACATGAAAAAAAAGAAAGAAATCGCATCAGGAAAGAGTTGCCCAACTGTGCTCTACCCACAAATAACAAAGCTCAGTCACGGGTGAAAAACTCACAAATGTATTACTTCATGTAGTAAGTGGCCTTCATCTAAGATTAACTCACCAAGGGTGTATGAGCTCCAGGTGCCTTATCTGTTTCCAATGGTGTGAAAAATTTCTAAGGCCAAAACTCTATTATACCGTGAACTAACCCGGAAGTTGAATCACGTGGTCACGTTGAAGTGAATAGACACGGTAAAAGGACTAAGAAGTATACATGAAAAAAAAGAAAGAAACTGCGAGTTAACCTGGAAGGTGAATCATGCAGTCGTGCCGATACGAATAAACGTGAATATGTTAATGAAAAAAGTGCGTTTTGTATTTAAAGGTAAAATGTGTAAAACACGAAATAAGGCAATTCTGACAACATTGTTTGATAGTTCTGTAAACATGCTATAACCACTTTTAAAGGTTAAAGAACAAGTTGTGAGCAATTGCAAAGCTGAATACCTACAACAATATTCCCTGAGTGTCTTAAAGGTGACAATGAAATAATTAAATATGGAACTAAATTACATACTCAGACTGGTATTAACCGAATGTTCTGTGGCGACAACAAAAGTTATTAATGAGCATTTCAATGTGGATCACACTGTGAGAAGTCAACATTTACATGGCAATTACCAAACACGAATTTAAATGATTTATCCAATACATTGCTCTTCTTAGTAAGTGTTGTGAATTGTCTCTTCAGGGAAGGATGGCTACACGTTCTAGTATCAAAAATCTTAATTGGCTAGGATTATGGTTGTGAAGGTTGAAATGGGTTGCAACCATGGATTTTGCGTTATTCATACGTATATTGCTTTTTTGTTCTATTAATTGTGTTTTAATCTTTCGTTCAGTCTTGCCACCATAAGGCGGTCCACAAGGGCAATTCAGCAAGTATATAAGATTACTGCTGCCACATGTCGCCGTTACTCTTAGTTTGATTTGTGTTCCCTTGCTTGCGTCAGTTATCTGATTGCCCTTGATGATAACGTTGCAATTACCACAATTGTAACATGGGAGCGTTCCCCGGTAATTAGTGTCTTTTTCTGGTTATTTTTAGTTAAGTATTTCCATGAAGTTTGTGTGCATGAGTACGACAATCTAGGTTGTTGAAGGAAAATACCTTTGAAGTCATTGAGTGTTAGTAAAGGCCAGTGTTTAATAATTGACTTCTTAACTTCTTCACTTCTAGTTGAAAACTTCGAAACGAAAATTATTCGTTGTTCGTCATCATAGTTTGGTTTGTGTTCGAGTAACATGCTACGTTCTTTGTTCTGTGCTTTCTCAATGGCATCATTCAAAACCTTTTCAGGATAACCTCTTAACCGATACAACATCATCAGATGACTCACCAAACAGGAAACGACAAACTATTGAGCGAGAAAATGCAAGATCACAGGGGGATACGCCCACAACGTCAAACACTGACATCACACTAACGACAATCCTTGGGCCTTGTTAGGTGTCGCAGAGCAGCGCATGCGCTGCTCTGCGAGAAGTAGGTGAGTTTTCAAAGTGCTACTGGCTGGCATAGCACCTGCATTCAGGTGAGCGTGCTGCCATCTGTCTTTCACGGGTGTTGCTCCCCTTCCCCCCATTCATTCCCTGCCCACTGATGATTCCGCCGCTCTCCTATTACTCCCCTCTCCTGTGGCGTTAGTAATACTGCCCCCTGCGTTGCCCCCTCGCCCTCCACTGTAATTGCGTCTTTTTATATTATTTTTATTTTTCACTCCCATCATTTCCATTTACTGTAAACTTCCTCTAATTTGCACACTGCTTTTTCTTGAGGTCACTCACACTCATCACTGTTCATACACTGCTACATTTGATTGTCTTTTTTTAGTATTGTGTGTTTGCTCTCACTTATGATCCGCTCGAAGTCGCGTGGCGTGGATAGAGGCTGACCTGTTGCTGCTTTCCCTGGGTCGCCTGGACTTTGTTCTCCTGCTGGGGCATTACTGAACATCGGGCGCTGCATCAGAGTGGGACTGCGAGTCCCAGGAGTGACTGCGGCGTTCCTGGAGCCGCACCTGGGACTCTTCCCACTCCACCCCGCCTCCCGCCCCCAGGGTGCCACGCCCCTTCAACAGCAACATGTGAGAGCCGTGTGACGCACTTCGCGGGACGCGCGCGGGCGAAGACCGGGCAAAGAGTGGGCCGTTTGAGGCCGTTAGAGACCGGTGGAGACTGGACTGGGCTATATCCCTTGGCCCCAACTTTTTTATAGTAAATCCACCTGTTAGTGAGCTCGCTGAAGATAAGGTGCTATGTCCACGCGTGAGTATAGAAGTAGGGCAGCCAAAGGGAAGTTGCAAAATGGGACACTTGATGATTTTATTACCAGGACCAATACTGCCATAGATATGGAGATCAATAAAATGCAGCATAGGGTCTCCATTGAACTTGATGCAGCTAGAAGGTTATCCCAGGAGCTGGCCATGGCCAAAAAATCCTCATTAGGTCACTTTGCCTTTGCCAAAACACCTGACAGCCCAATGGGTCCAGCTCCTATGACGCAGGCAGTTATCCACCAGCCAGCAGTCGCATTCCTTCCAGCATCGAAGGTGGGGTCTCCACATGCATACCCCCCATCCTTAGTCCATCACTGGGTGGGGCGGCTGGGGTTGAGACTAGGGTTGAAGGGGCCCCTTTGGAGACGGTACCGATTGTTAAGCGTAAGGTAACGAGCGGGAGGATTTCCCTTACCCCCCAAAAGGGTGCCATCCATAAACGAAAGCGTAATAATACTTCTGCCTATTCTAGGAAAAAGGCTAAGGTTGCAAAGGCTCAGTTACCCTCTCAAGCACTATCTCAGGTATCCCACGCACCCCTTCCCATGGGAAATATTTGCCCCCCCCAGTATTAGAATCTAGTTCAGCAAAATCGGTGGGCGAATATGATGATAATCTCGTAATAGAAAGTGTGAATGGTGGGGTACCACTCTGCACGATAGAAGGAAAGGATGTGGAATTTTTAACGATTGTGTGGGAAACGCTAAAAAAACTTCTAACCCCCTTGGAAGTTAGACTTTCGCGAATAGAAACCCAGTTGCTCGAGACAGAAAAATGCATCCTAAATCTAGCCACCTTGAGCATACCTGATAATAAACCAACTAATCCACCAGTTACTACTAATACTCCATCAGTACCTGCTGCTATTTCACTAGTAGCTCCGGTGGTTAAACCCATTCCGAAACCTCGGCATAAGGTCATTACAAGCACTTCTGTTAACAGGGTAGCGGAGGGTACAAATCAGCTGCCGCTCAATCTGCACCAGCCCCGAAAGCCATGGCAATCCCGAGGGCTAAAGATCACAACACCTACCACTCCACTCCACAGAGAACAAAACCTACTAAAAATCTTTATAGGGGCTATGTTGATCTTCCCCCAGATGTAAGACCGTATGTAGTTATGTTAACGGGGGTGCCGGAAATTTCATACCAACAGCAGGAAGACTTTGGATCATTAAAAAACAAGGTAATCCATTGGCTTAATGTAAACAGGCCATTACCCAATCACCTGAGAAGTAAAATTCTTATGGTGTGAAGGGTCCCTTGGATAGGCACCTCGCACAAGTCTATTACAGGTGATTGCATTATTGTTTCTTTCGAAGACCCCAACACTGCACACCTTATTCACTCATGGAGCAATTATGGAGTAAATTCGCCCATAGCATCTAGACCCCTAACTTACTTTTATCCCCTGCGTTCACACTCCAATACGGGGGGGAATTGGAATTGGATTCCGGCGGGAAACTGTGTACAGGGTGGGCTACCCAACTACTGGCAAGATACACATGGTGGGTGGAATGGGCCACCCACTCATAACAGATTTGGGTGCCTTGAGGACGTGGACTGACTTTCCCATAGGGTTACTGACACACCGTCTCTAGCAGACTCACACTGTTCTTTGTCTTACTCTTCACCGCGCTCTGTTTCCCCACTATTACAATATCTCCCTGGAGACTGTAATCAAATTACAGGTGAGACTAGGCACACAGAGGGGGATGTTGTTGAATACTGTGCGGGCGCCACACTAATTGAGCCAACAAATTATAAAATTACCCACATAGATACAGTTGGTCAAAACAGCAAGGATAACCCCCTTCCTGAGGCGCCGTATGTAATATGCTCGCTGGCAACAGAGGGATTGTCCTGCCACAAGCACAGCCAGTCCAGGACAAGCAGGTGCACCTTGGTATCTAATGCTATTGATAAGATGGGGGCTCCCGGCGTAGTTTCCATACTTTCTTGGAACGTTGCCGGGTTGGCCAATAAACTAGATTCCCCAGAGTGGGTGGAATTAATTGAAGAACATGACATATGCTTGTTCCAGGAAACGTGGGCCAGGGAAAAACAGTCCCGCACAGGGTACGCTTCTTTTGAGATTGCGGCAAAATGGGGCGGGAAGGGACGACCGTCTGGTGGCCTGTTGATTTGGGTAGGTTCCCAACTTGGATGCAGGGCGAGAAACCTTGAAACCAACTCAGCGGACTTTCAGTGCGTTGTTTTGGAGTGGGCATCTGGTGTGAGTGTAGCATTGATAAACGTATACTCAAGAGCGGTTGGGATAACAGCCACTTTGGGGACAATCGAGGATTTAGCTTTGTTCCTCGATACAGTTTGTTTTCCGGCAGCTGCTTCATTGGTACCGTCTTGAAAAACCACCATGGCTGTATCGTGTGTGCTAGATGATGCAGACAAAGAAGAGCGGTCTTCAAAATCAAAATTATCAAGAGCAGCAATTGCAAATCATTTCCTGGTAAAGTAATTTGGAAGATGCGTGCTGTCAGATTCGCAAGCTTTTACAGCATGAGCTGCTAACAAGTTCCTGCTCCATACTATGTCATAACATGTTGCCACATCAATCCTATTTATTGAAGTGATTAGCTCTCTACTTTTGTACTGGTCATAGATTGCGTGGGCAGTCATAACATGCAGGAGGGAGAACTTTTTGCCATGATGTTATTCATAAAACATGATTTCCACAACACAAGCTTGTTGGCTCATGGGATTGTCTTCTACTTCTACGCTTATATCTTCAAAACCATCTTCAATGTTGTAGGCTGCTGTTTGGAACTCAAGAACAGTTTTGCATTGCTGATATTAAACATTGATGTAAAAAAATTAAGACAACATTAGGCATTCTTGTTGACTCCTATGATCTGCAGAGCTCTGGGGCATGACAAATGTGATCAAGTCCAAAATCGAAATTTTTCAGGACATTTCTTAAAAGCTTTCCTGCAGATTTTACTACATCCTGTGATCTTATTTCGGCAGTAAGAACTTCAGGAGTCAAATCAGCTGAGAACACCAAAAGTGAATCATTATTTTTGCTAGACTAGAAAAAACGATGTCAGGATTCCTGCCACAGGTCACCTCTCTTGACTATCACAATATACCAGCTTGACTCGTATCATTCCTCCCAACACTTACGAACGAACAAATGTCATGCACCCGGACGCTTGTCTATATTACATGTTGTTGGTAATAGCTAGCTGCAACTAGTGTTGCCCAGTTAGTTTGAAGAGGCTTAACAGCTTTTACAAAATGTTTTACCATGCATATGCAAGGTCAGGTTTCAGGCGCCACGGAAACATCCAGAATAAGCATCAAGCAACCAGCATAGATGACCTTACTGTGAGCCTTACAGAAGACAGCCCTCATCAAATTGATCCCCTGCTCCTGTTCCTTGCTAGAAGCAATTAGATCGCAACCTTTGTGAACATTCTAAACCACCTTCTAGAAGAGAGCCATATCAAACAAATCCTCTGCACCCGCTTCTTGCTGTAAGCAATTAGAACATGACCTTTGTGAACAATCTAAAGAACCTTCTAGAAGGCAGCCTCATCAAATGAATTATCTGCACCTGTTACTTGTCATAAACAATTAGAAAGTGACCTTCGTGAATGTTCTAAAGCAGTCTTATTTAAAGAACGTCCACACTCCTCTTTGTCTGCCACTTACCTGTTTCCTGGCTTACAGGACTGTCTTGCCAGCTTTCTTGAGCCTCCCACTTCGACCTCATCACAAAGAATGTCCTGCATTAGCATCCCATCTGGATGGAAAAAAACAAGACGAAAAGGAGAGCTACATTAACAGATTTAATTTTACTAGGCATTGAGCTCAATCGCAACAATGTGCTGTTGTAGTGTAGTTCCTATTTTCCCAATAGGCCCTGCGCATTGGAATAACATAAACAGTAGTATTGACGTAGAAGTGCGGATCTTCCAGGCCTCCACTGACTATGCTAAACTTAATTGGGTTTGTTACCAACTAGCGAAGAGGTCACTGGAAACTTTCTTGACTGAATAGGAAGTGATCAGCTTCCCTGGTACAGACAAGAAGGGGTTCAGTTTTCCAACAACCGTGCAACATGACAACTTTGCTCCTCAGATAAGAGTCAATCTCTAGAGTCGTGTGAACAATAGACAGTTATTTTACTCAGTCAGTGGTTGTGCAGTTTACTTTCACAATATGTAGAGAATAGAGAGACGGGCGTTGTCAATAAAGGGTAACATTTATTGAACAGTCTTTCTTCTCGTACAAGAGAAATGAATTGCCACAATTGCAAGACTTGTTATTATAAAAAGTACGTACAGTAAGATGAGTATTGCGAAATAATACTGTAAAAGCATTGATATGGTTTCTTAGCCATACAATGGTTTAAAATGAATAAAACATATATACATTTATATATACATTCGGCTAAAATACTCAACTGGTGCTTCTAACTACGCCTACCCCAGTGTACCTGACCTAAGCCTAATACGTGGGAGGGGAGTAAGTAAGTAGCTTTAAGTTAAGTTGGTTTTGCCAAGGTTTGCTTCAAGAATTCCCTCTAAGGGTTTAGTCAACACCATACCTCTGGAATAGAATGATGGAGGTCTGGTATCTCCTTCAGGGAGTCGATATCCCAGTCACTCGCAAGAGTGGCTTGGAAACGCCGGAGCTGGATTTCTCTGCAGGAGAAAAGACAGCCTCTCTCTCAGCGCTCGAGGAGGAGGAGGAGGGGCAGCGTTCGTGAGCAGCTTGCATCTGCTGGGCTCTTGCAGGGGACGGCTGTTCAGCTCCCAAGTTCACCACACCATTGTTCGATAGTTAGCAGCGATAGCAGTAGCGATAGCAGCTATGGTATCAGCAGCATAACAGCAACTTCAACAGCAGCGAGACAGCGTTTGCTTAAGGCAACGTTGGTAATATTTATACCTGAAAGGTGCCTTGTTTGACGTAAGTTTTTGGACATAAGACGTCAATAAAGATGTCACTAGGAAGTGATCGTCTATCAGTGCTCATTAGAGTTTTATTACGAATCAAAACATAGCAAGCAGGGATTTCCCAGGTCGCTGAGTTTTTATCTTGTTGAAGAACTCGGAGTGTTAATCTAGGAATCTAAGATAGTAACTTCTGCTATGTCATTGCACTAATTGGTTGCAAAGGAAGTGGCAGAGAAAGCGATTCTGAAATGTGGCTCTGTTCGTGTGAGGCCAGAGACGAGTTTCTGAATATTGCACTTGAACGGTTATGCCAATATAGGGAATAAATGGATTTTTAGCCGAATAGGGGCATAAGGTCACAGTATCGATCAGGGTCCTAGATTAGAACGCTACACCCACTCCACAAATTCATGTCCATCAAATTACTAAAACTAGAGCAATAAGATGCATGTGTAACATTGCCCACCCCAAAATACATATATGCATTTGAAATAGGCGTATTTGTAATACGTGAAAATTTAGGTACTGTACGTTTTTGAAGCATAGAAATCATTCAAAAATTATAGCATATGAAATCAATGAACGATTATGCAAAAAGAATTACACATGAAATATCTCTGAATGCAGAAGAAGGGAGAGATAATTTCATCACATATAAATGCATTGCAGTAAAATGTGCTAGAGGCTGGTGTAAAGTTAATATGTGAGAACAAAATGTGATGTAGAGATCACTGCAAGGCGCGCATTTCTACATGAAACTGTGCAGTTTCTTCCAAAACTTCAAATCAAAGTTCCAAAACAAGTTAATTTGAATGCTTCATAAAGAATTTATTTCATTCCAATTGCAAGAAATTTTTCAAATTGATTATTCATATGTTGTGTTCCACATACATCCTCGCATTACTTGATGCTTGCCCAATGCATTTCGGGTTAACGAGTGGTAACCCTTCATCAGGGGCCTATAAATGAAAAACATACAAGACCATCACTATCAGGAAAACAGAACCATGGGGTCATCACGACCAAACATATATAACATAGTATAGCACAATGCCAAACGCTCATTGCAACATAATAAAGCATGAACACTGTTTGAAAATGCCAAAGGCGCGCAACATAACATAACATACTTCACAGGACACTGTTGGCAAAGAAAAGACAAAATGAAAAGATGCATAGTCTCGTGATGAGATTGGCGATTGGAGTACTGAGTGCCAGAACGGAGAGACAGACTGTAGGCAGAGAGAGAAAGCTTACCGCAACCAACGCGAGTAATCGTCTCAATGTTCCGAGCGCGGAACCGGTCCGATACGGAAAGGACCAATGGGAAGGGGTTTTATAGAGATATCGGGAGGTCACGTGGTCTGGTTACAAAGAGATACGGCGCGAAACGGAAAAGAGATACGGAAGGCAATATAAAAAATGAAAATCGTGTGGTGCACCACAAAGGATGTATAGAAAAAAGCGAATAGTATAAAAAGCGGCGAACCGCAATCTTACAGCGCGCGGAAATGCCTCGCGGTATTCAAAGGGGTGATTGGTCAATAGGGGTCACGTGATCTGGCTGAAAGGAAAAGTAAACAAAGATCGATGCGGAAATGCAGAGTGCGATCAGCGCACTGTATCATAAACACTGAAAGAATGGGTGACATATATACAAAAGTGCAGAGAGAGACAATAAAAACAGATAAAGAATGGAAAAATAGAAAAATAGAAAAATACATATTTGTCAGAATATCAACCTGCATAAAAAATACGAAAAGTACATAAAACAGTGTTCCTTACAAAGCTGAGGTACATTAGCAGTTTATAAACATGAATTGCAATTTGCAAACGTAGGAGTAACCAATTTAAAGGGTCAGTTGTTGTCCACAGAGGAGTATGAGATCACTCATCAGACCAATAGGAGTGTGTACAGTTACAGGAAACATGAAAATTCAATTCGGTCATTGATCCCTGCTGGTTGGAGGGAATTCAGTTTCTTAATCCAGTAAAATTCTGCTTGAAGTCGTTGTTTAGTTGGATCCATGTCTGAACGTTGCGGGAGTATCTCTAGTATTGTGAATTTTAATTGGGTGATTTGATGGTTATTTTCCAGCCAATGAATTGATACTGCTGATTTCATGTTTTTTGTCCGGATATTGCTTTTATGCTCTGATATTCTTGTCTTGATCTTCCTTTCCGTCTGTCCCACATAAATTTTGCCACATGGGCATTTGATGGCATAAATTACATTTTTTGTGTCACAGGTTCCAGTATATTTTAAATCAATTTTGTGACCTCTAGTAGGGTGCATGAAAGTATTGCCAGGTATTATGTTATTGCAGTGTATGCAATTAAGGCATTTGAGCATGCCTTTAGATGACATATTCAATGTTTTTTTAGCACTCAGCGTCTCTTTGAGATTTCTAGATCTCTTGAAAGCAAATGTAAGCTGTTCGCTGTAGAGGTTGGTTAGGTCGGGTTCCATTCTGATCAAGTTCCAGTGGTGTTTAATTATTCTCTTGATTTGAGTTGATGTGGTAGAGTGTTTTAACACACATACTGTTTTGTTTTCTTTTGATGGAGGGGATGGTGTTAACAATTGGTCTCTTGTGAGGTTCGTTACTTTTTTGATGGATTCCTCAAGGACATCCTTGGGATATCCACGTTTCTGGTATTGCTGAAATTGGTCATGCAGAATTTCTTCCAATTTATGAGGGTCCGAGGTGATTCTTTTGAGGCGTATGAATTGGGACGTGGGTAAATGTTTTTTGAGAGTTTCAGGGTGAAAGCTTTGGTACAACAAGCTGGAATTCCGATCAGTGGGTTTTTTGTACACTTGAGTGTGCAGTTTTTGATTAGTGATGGTTATCTGTACATCCAGAAAAGAAATGGTTTCTTTGTGAACAGAATGTGTGAACTTGATCCTTGGATTCAGTTGATTGATTTCCATGATATTAGTCAAAAGTTGTTCTTTGTCTCCTTTCCAAATTAAAAACAGATCATCTATATATCTCTTGAATATTACTAAATGATCAGTCCAATTTGTGTTGTTTAATATGTTCTCATGTTCAAATTTAGACATGTACAGGTTGGCGTACGAGGGGGCCCCCCCGAAACCCATTGAGGTTCCATTACATTGATTATAGAACTTATCATCCCATTCGAAGTAACTGTGGTAAAGAGCGAAGTGCATGAGTTCAGTGAGAAAGATTTTATTAGCTTCGCATTGATCATCTCTCAAAAGATTCCATTCAAACGCTTCCAGTCCTTCATTGTGCGGTATAGAAGTGTACAGTGACACAACATCGATAGTACTGAGCCAATATTCAGTATTAGGTTCCAACTCAATGGTTCTGAGTAAGTTGAGAAAAGCCGTGGTATCCTTAATGTAAGTTTGCCCTCCTTGTACAATCGGTTGTAAAAAACGATCAAGATATTTGCCGATACTATCAGAAATAGACCCGCACGCAGACACGATTGGTCTAAAGGGTGGCTTTCTCAAGTCTTTGTGTATTTTTGGTAACATATAAAGCTTTGGCCTCCTTGGGTATTTGGTTACCAAAAATTTGTGTGTTCTTTCGTCAATCCATTTTTGTTCTAGAGCATGATCCAGAATTACTGTGAGGATTTTCTGGTATTCATCGGTGGGATCCTTGTCCAAAGGAATGTAGGTATTCACATCATTCACATGTGAGTTAACACTAGATTTGTAAAAGCTGGTGTCCATGACGATCAGGGCTCCCCCTTTATCTGCTTTTTGGAAAGTGATTTCAGTATACACCTGGGCAGAAATTTATAATCAAAAGAAATGGCAGCAACCAAAAACCAAACCCTCAACGAACTCATCTCAAGAAAGTTTAGTATCTGAATCTGATATTTCACAGACAAGACAACCTATTGAGAAAATTCAACAGACAAGACAATCTCTTGAGAAAACCCAACAACCTAGTACATCCACCAACAAACAGCCTTTTTTAGACATCAGTCCGGCCGCCAACGCACCACCTATAATCGCATCAGGAGGGGCAGAAGAAACTCCCGAAGAAATAGCCAAACGAACCAGGAGTCAGAAGTCAAGCAGACCGACTTAGTTATCAATATTTCATCTAAACCTTTGACACCAGCCCAGATGGCGGTTTTGAACAAAGGAATCACTTTTGTGCCTACATACAAAACCAACCTGGCGGAAACTGAGATAGCACTCTTCAAGTTCTTCAGAAATCTCAAACTTAAATATTTTTTTAAAGATGCACCAACTTCTAATACCTCTGAGATCACAGTCTTCAAACCCAAGAGCACATTTTGTGCACCGTATTCTCACAAAACCATTGAAACTGTGGAAAGAATGATTTTGACTGACATTCAAAAAATCAATTACAACAAAAACACTAAGAACAACTTGTCTAAAAATGAACTGAGTACCATCATACAGTTGTCTAAAGATACTGAAATCACTTTCCAAAAAGCAGATAAAGGGGGAGCCCTGATCGTCATGGACACCAGCTTTTACAAATCTAGTGTTAACTCACATGTGAATGATGTGAATACCTACATTCCTTTGGACAAGGATCCCACCGATGAATACCAGAAAATCCTCACAGTAATTCTGGATCATGCTCTAGAACAAAAATGGATTGACGAAAGAACACACAAATTTTTGGTAACCAAATACCCAAGGAGGCCAAAGCTTTATATGTTACCAAAAATACACAAAGACTTGAGAAAGCCACCCTTTAGACCAATCGTGTCTGCGTGCGGGTCTATTTCTGATAGTATCGGCAAATATCTTGATCGTTTTTTACAACCGATTGTACAAGGAGGGCAAACTTACATTAAGGATACCACGGCTTTTCTCAACTTACTCAGAACCATTGAGTTGGAACCTAATACTGAATATTGGCTCAGTACTATCGATGTTGTGTCACTGTACACTTCTATACCGCACAATGAAGGACTGGAAGCGTTTGAATGGAATCTTTTGAGAGATGATCAATGCGAAGCTAATAAAATCTTTCTCACTGAACTCATGCACTTCGCTCTTTACCACAGTTACTTCGAATGGGATGATAAGTTCTATAATCAATGTAATGGAACCTCAATGGGTTTCGGGGGGGCCCCCTCGTACGCCAACCTGTACATGTCTAAATTTGAACATGAGAACATATTAAACAACACAAATTGGACTGATCATTTAGTAATATTCAAGAGATATATAGATGATCTGTTTTTAATTTGGAAAGGAGACAAAGAACAACTTTTGACTAATATCATGGAAATCAATCAACTGAATCCAAGGATCAAGTTCACACATTCTGTTCACAAAGAAACCATTTCTTTTCTGGATGTACAGATAACCATCACTAATCAAAAACTGCACACTCAAGTGTACAAAAAACCCACTGATCGGAATTCCAGCTTGTTGTACCAAAGCTTTCACCCTGAAACTCTCAAAAAACATTTACCCACGTCCCAATTCATACGCCTCAAAAGAATCACCTCGGACCCTCATAAATTGGAAGAAATTCTGCATGACCAATTTCAGCAATACCAGAAACGTGGATATCCCAAGGATGTCCTTGAGGAATCCATCAAAAAAGTAACGAACCTCACAAGAGACCAATTGTTAACACCATCCCCTCCATCAAAAGAAAACAAAACAGTATGTGTGTTAAAACACTCTACCACATCAACTCAAATCAAGAGAATAATTAAACACCACTGGAACTTGATCAGAATGGAACCCGACCTAACCAACCTCTACAGCGAACAGCTTACATTTGCTTTCAAGAGATCTAGAAATCTCAAAGAGACGCTGAGTGCTAAAAAAACATTGAATATGTCATCTAAAGGCATGCTCAAATGCCTTAATTGCATACACTGCAATAACATAATACCTGGCAATACTTTCATGCACCCTACTAGAGGTCACAAAATTGATTTAAAATATACTGGAACCTGTGACACAAAAAATGTAATTTATGCCATCAAATGCCCATGTGGCAAAATTTATGTGGGACAGACGGAAAGGAAGATCAAGACAAGAATATCAGAGCATAAAAGCAATATCCGGACAAAAAACATGAAATCAGCAGTATCAATTCATTGGCTGGAAAATAACCATCAAATCACCCAATTAAAATTCACAATACTAGAGATACTCCCGCAACGTTCAGACATGGATCCAACTAAACAACGACTTCAAGCAGAATTTTACTGGATTAAGAAACTGAATTCCCTCCAACCAGCAGGGATCAATGACCGAATTGAATTTTCATGTTTCCTGTAACTGTACACACTCCTATTGGTCTGATGAGTGATCTCATACTCCTCTGTGGACAACAACTGACCCTTTAAATTGGTTACTCCTACGTTTGCAAATTGCAATTCATGTTTATAAACTGCTAATGTACCTCAGCTTTGTAAGGAACACTGTTTTATGTACTTTTCGTATTTTTTATGCAGGTTGATATTCTGACAAATATGTATTTTTCTATTTTTCTATTTTTCCATTCTTTATCTGTTTTTATTGTCTCTCTCTGCACTTTTGTATATATGTCACCCATTCTTTCAGTGTTTATGATACAGTGCGCTGATCGCACTCTGCATTTCCGCATCGATCTTTGTTTACTTTTCCTTTCAGCCAGATCACGTGACCCCTATTGACCAATCACCCCTTTGAATACCGCGAGGCATTTCCGCGCGCTGTAAGATTGCGGTTCGCCGCTTTTTATACTATTCGCTTTTTTCTATACATCCTTTGTGGTGCACCACACGATTTTCATTTTTTATATTGCCTTCCGTATCTCTTTTCCGTTTCGCGCCGTATCTCTTTGTAACCAGACCACGTGACCTCCCGATATCTCTATAAAACCCCTTCCCATTGGTCCTTTCCGTATCGGACCGGTTCCGCGCTCGGAACATTGAGACGATTACTCGCGTTGGTTGCGGTAAGCTTTCTCTCTCTGCCTACAGTCTGTCTCTCCGTTCTGGCACTCAGTACTCCAATCCCCAATCTCATCACGAGACTATGCATCTTTTCATTTTGTCTTTTCTTTGCCAACAGTGTCCTGTGAAGTATGTTATGTTATGTTGCGCGCCTTTGGCATTTTCAAACAGTGTTCATGCTTTATTATGTTGCAATGAGCGTTTGGCATTGTGCTATACTATGTTATATATGTTTGGTCGTGATGACCCCATGGTTCTGTTTTCCTGATAGTGATGGTCTTGTATGTTTTTCATTTATAGGCCCCTGATGAAGGGTTACCACTCGTTAACCCGAAATGCATTGGGCAAGCATCAAGTAATGCGAGGATGTATGTGGAACACAACATATGAATAATCAATTTGAAAAATTTCTTGCAATTGGAATGAAATAAATTCTTTATGAAGCATTCAAATTAACTTGTTTTGGAACTTTGATTTGAAGTTTTGGAAGAAACTGCACAGTTTCATGTAGAAATGCGCGCCTTGCAGTGATCTCTACATCACATTTTGTTCTCTCAAATTAAGGCACTTCCTGGCTGAGTGCGACAAGGAAACGCGCTTGAACTCACTGAACGTGATAATTTTTGTGAGTGCACGGAGATACTATAACCTCGTAAAGTTAATATGTCTCTAGATGTATCTAAAAATAGAAGTAGAAGCTTCTGTTCTCTATGAATAGTTTTACTTTAAGCAAAGAATTTTTCCGAGCCAGAAAAAAGGTGAAATATTAAAAAGTGTTCAATTCAAAAGAATTCTTGCTGAACGGGGAAATAGAGTTCCAACGCTTTTAGCAGTTTTTGTTGTTCAAAACTGAAGGCCGAATTCAGAGTTCATGGGAACGCTGTGTGTCGGAATGCTTCTCTAAAGTTATTGTTTCTGTTCGGGTGAGAACATCATATCAGACAGGCTCTCAAAGAATTGGTCTACAAAATCAGGTGACAGTTCGACCAAATTCGATAGTGCTGTAACTTGACAGGTGTGAGAATGATTGCTGTCATCAAAGGCTGGATCAGCAATGCTCACAGAAGGTCGTACCTGGGTGATGGTGCTTTTGTCACTCGCTCCACTGTTACCACCTAGTCGTAGCACAGGAGTCTCAACGAATGCCGTCACCAGGATTGGTAGCCGCTGGGGACAACACAATGCGTGAGCCGTTATCGGACTTAGCAAAGTATCGATATCCATTGGTACTGCTGATGGAAGTGAAAGACAGGTGTCCAACACGCACTCATCTCCGCATAGCATACATCGTAGTACAGGTAAGATGCAATTTTGCCATATCGGTCTGAATGAAAGGAACCAGGTCATGTTTAGATCTCTCAGCCTGGCCAATCCAAGGACTCTAGTTATTCTGTCCCGGTAGCGCACTGCTAGGATTGTTTCTTCCATTCCCATAGGAGTCATGTCTGAGCTGTGGTTCGCCATAACGAAGCAGGAGGGTCAAAAATAAAATCCTGCTACAAGTCCCAAAAATAGGGGTATGCCGCCAAAAACAGAGTGGACAAAATTTGGAACGATTCCCAGAATTGCTTGAAATGGTGTAAGCAGTCCCGTAAAAATCGTCTTAAATATGCCTGGGATGCCTTTGGCACTAGACATGTTAAGGAGTTGGCTCAACATTTCTACGAAATGCACGGGGCAATTTGTTGATAAAAGTTCATGAACCTCCGTAGCTGTCCTTGCAACTAGGAGATCATACGTCTCTTTTGATGACGTGATGGGCACTGTTGTCTGCAAAAGCACAGACTTCATTTTGCTTAAAGTATCAATTCGTATAGAAGAGAAATGCAGACGAGGCCAGATGAGAGTCTCTATGTCTCCAGGCCCGCTCGGGAACAATGCTTGCATACAGCATTTGACCATGGAAGTTACGCTTACGAGATAACTTTTCCCTGGCACAAGGCCACAACATCTGTGATCCGTTCTTAGAATGTAACTCCCATTCGCGAGTTGCATAAAGAAGGGCTCTATCTGCGTTGCAGGTGTGACAAGCTGGTGGCATGAAAGGTTGTTAGAATTACCTTCACAGGCTCCATGTAAATTAATACCCTGGCACAAAAGTATACCGCTTAGTGAACGTTTACAATTATCACCACTAAGGAATACATTTTTGTCGGTCACTATAGCATGAATGTGTGTATGGTAATTTCCATGCTGACTTAACATATCCTTTACCCAATCGTTCATACTGGCCAGTAGGTATGTATTCAAGGCACTTTTTAAATCGGAAAGTTGTTATCGGAATAGTGATAATTCCGTGTATTATCCATTCAATGACAGGACTCTCTGACATTGTCAATGGTAATCTCTCAAGTTTTTCGATGCTCAGGATTGTATAGTCTGCTCCTTTCTGTGCCAAGCTGATTTGTTTATCAGTAAGGTTAAAAATGGAAAATAATGAAGTTGTGTTGATTAAACGCCAAGGCACATAGCCTGAACGAAGATTTTGCAGCGTCCAGCCTAATTGTACAATAGAACGTAATTGCGACTGGCCATGCTGTAACATTAGCAAGTCTCTGTCAAAGGTAGAGGATACAATATTGTCCAACGAATATATTCTGGAGGACAGAGTCATTAACCCATTGTCCACTACAGAAAGTGATTTTTCCAAATTAACATGATCAATTTCTCGTATTTTTTCTGCTGTTTCAATTTGTGTGACTTTCCAAGCCTTGTTGTACGCAGCATAGATGCTGGCCGCTATGAAACACTTTTGACGCTGTTTGCGTGGTCCCATAATAAAATCGCGCAAATCAGCACCATCTTTAAGTAAAGACAAGGGTTGCTTAATTTCAGCCAGTGTGGATGATCTTAGCCATTCGAGGCAGAGTTTCCCTACACTGTATGTGGTTACTATCCCTGGATGTTGTCTCTGGGAGTATCTAGGGTCTTGTCTGGTCATTTTTAACCCCTGTGTTTTATTCAGGAATCTATCTTGACAGTTGTTTGTGTCAGAAGGCCAGATTAACCACTTTTTCCAATCAGGATGTGTTCTGTTAAAATGTAAAACTTTAGTTACGTCTATCTCAATATCTGTTGTTGCATTATCAGGTATTGGTTTTGGAATAGACGGTTTGTTTAGGCCTTTGATCTTAGCTAGGCCAAGACAGGATGTTTGGTGAATTGTGTCATTTAAAAACATCATTTGTTCTGGTATCATGCAGGTTCTGAATAGTGCTTCTAGGCCTTGTACCTGCCACTCTTTCGTACCCCAAATGGTTTTTGTTTCAATGTTATTTTTACAATAATCAAAACCAAATGGCATAATTTTGTCATAAAATGCTTCTGAATATATTAATTTAGTGTTTGTCAGCATTGTTTTCATTCTTGTTTTATCTAACAGTTTGTAATAAAACGTTTCTGCATCACTGGTGTTAAACCCTGAGAAGTACTTGAATTTCTCAAAGAATGTTTTAGAACTGCTTTTAGGTGGTGTAGCACAATGTTCCCATTGATCATACTTAAAAACATTTCTAGGCTGTGCAGATTTATGCAAATAATGATCGCCATAATGTGTAAAACAGAACATTTGTTCATAACTAGACGAACCTTGTAAATAATCATGATCTGTGAATCTAGCTGACATTACTAAATCAGACATCATGTCATTAATACTGTTAAAGTCCCAATCATCAGAGAATGTACTAGGTTTTACAAAGTCACTTAAGGAAACCTTCAGTTGATGAGGATACTTCAGGATCTCGACCTGACCATAGATCTCATAGTCAGTTTTCTCCCATACTACCCCTCCGGGTATTGGAATGGCTGTGACATTTACTGTTGACAGTTCTCTTTTCTTCACATGGGATGATCTGTGTGGTTTGAGGACTAAGTTGATGTTCTGACTTGCTGTGTCCATTGTACTATATTTTCCCTCAATGAATTTTCCCAAACAAAGTACCATGATGAGCCAAAGCAGGAGGAAAATTACACCTAGACCGAACCAGAACTCTAACCAAGGGGAAATAAGGTAGATTTCCTTCAGTTGATGAAAGAGTTCCGTTGCTTTTTCTTTAAAAGTCTTTTTTGTTTCTGGCATCACTTCGGGGTTACTTTGATCCTCGGAAAAGTTGTCGAAGTCGATGAAATAACCAGAGGCAGTTCTGTCAATTGTTGGGATTGTTCTTTCAATTTGTCTTTCGGTAGCACTCTCTGATGCCACATTATTGTAGACTGGTGTTTCTTGACGAACTGTTTCAATCTGTGTCTCAAGAGGCACGAGTTCCATGGCATTATTGCATAGTCCTTCTCTGTGCACTGCAGGCTGATCGAATGTGATTAGTCTTTCAGTTTGAACCTCTTGGATTGTTGCAAGTTTGGGTATTCTGTTGTTTCTCGGGAGTCCACTGGGCCTACTGTTGATTATAGGCCACATGCTTGTGGTTTTACCAGGTCGATTGATACAACTCTGTTCTCCTTTTTACCAGCAAGGGGCGGTAGTACAACTGATCTTGTTCCGGTGACTGCCAAGACAGGTACTGCTTTTCTGTAAGAAGGCCCAAATTCCGTTTTCACCGCAATTTTTTCTCTGACTAGATCCCCAATCTTTGGAATCCAGACAGGCCTTGTTGGGGCTGTTGCTTGTGGTGCCTCGTCAGTGGTATCTGGCTGTTGTTTTAACTTTATGTTGCTTAAGGATTTTCTTGTTTCATTCAAGTCCTGTAAAACAGCCAAACGATCTTTTATATCAAAGTCTGTTGTTTTCTTATCTTGTACCACTGATACTTGACTATCTAAGTCCTGAACTCTCATTCTAATTCCGAACAATAGTTTGTATGGGCTGAAACCTTTTAGAGAATTTCTTGGCAAATTATTAAGACTGATCTGGACACTTATTAAATGTTCTACCCACCCAGCACCCAAACCTAATACCTTCGCTGTTATAGATCGCTTTATGTCTCGGTTTTTTCTTTCTACCACACTATTCCCTTCGGGGTGTGACGGACAAGAATACCGCAACCCAACTCCCATGCTGGCCATGGCCTCCTTATAAGCTCGAGAGCTAAAAGCAGGACCCTGGTCAGAATGGAACATGGCAATTGCGTATACTTTTAACCTTGACAGGCTCAGAACCATATTAAATGGATAGCCCCTCCAAGGCCTTCGGTAGATTTTAGTTAACATTTCTCTAGTCTTCGGACCCACTGACTAGAAACATATTCAAACCCCCAGTCACCAATTGATGAATAAAAGATTTTTTATGAAGTGCCCTCTCGTTGGGCATTACAGCATCAGCCAAACTTGGAGCAATCCCAATGATGCATCAATACCACTTTGAACAATGATAGATTGAGAAGTGGATGAGCTCACTTGACCAACCACAAATGAAGTCATAGAAATATTAAATTATTTAAAGATCCACAAGGAAGCCGATTCAAACCTATTGTGAAGATGACAAAAACAAAAATGCTAAGCAAGACTACAGATGAAAGAGAGTAACTAACAGAAGAATCTAATCTGCTGAGAAAAATCTGGGACTATAATGCATAGCAATATGGTGAAGAAAGATGAAAAATCAGGGAAATAATGTGCTGCAACTGACCTTTTTCCAACACCACCTGTATCTGCCTAAACAAGATTTGTCTCACAGGAATAGACTCTGCCCGGTCTTTGATTGGGAAGTGCCAATAAGTTTCAATAGAGCACCCACCATTTTGGATCAGGCGCTCCTCATTGTCAAACTCTGCAGTTAATAGGGAACTCCTGACATCCATGATTTCATGAGGAAGAAACGTAAGCTTGAGAGAGCATGCAATTTTTTAAGGCCTGGCACTGCTGCCTGAACTCTGCACAATTTGTTAGCAATATAAGATCCCTATATGTGAGAAAGTGACTCTTTGGACATGGTTAGCCTCCCACTTTATGCATGGAAAATTATGTTGTTTTGATTGTAGAGCACAGTATCCCTGCCTAACAGGTCCCATGTGCCAGTGCTTCGTCCCTAAAACTATTCCACAATTGGTCCTTCAGGCCACCTGCAAGTCCCTAGGAAATGGTATCTGGGTACCCAGGGTGTAGGGACTGAAGAGGGTCCCCTAAGGATCCCTCACCTAGGCCATGGAGACTGCCACTGCAGCATGCATGACCTGGTACAGACAAAACAACAAAATCGACATGGAACCCTGCCTGAGGTATAGGTAAGTCACTCTTCTAGCAGGCCTTACAAGCCCTATGGCAGGGTGCACTATAGATCAAGTGTGGGAACATCTGCATGAACAGATGTACCCCTACAATATTGAAGTCTAATCCTTAATATTGTATGTGCCAGGGAAGCCATAGACAGTACATGGGCCGGAATCTCAAGAACTCGAGTTCCAAAATACAACAATGGCTTCCCTGAATACAAGAGTGTTTGGTACGAAACTACTCCTCTCAATAAACTACTCCTCTCAATAAACCCACCCATGTGGAGAAGCGTGGCTCAGTGGTTAGAGGCGGCAGACCCAGAAGCTGAGATCGGCCGTGGACCAGGGTTCGATTCCCCGCCTTGGTGGGCCTCGGGCTTAAAATTCCACGGAGTTGACAATTCTCGCTCTGGTGCCTACTCGACTCACGGGGTCACACTCTGCGACTCTGGGCAATAGCTTGCTTAATCTCCACTACGGCCCCTCGCGGCGGGATGCCTGGCTTTCACCTTGTGGATACCCGGCCAGGGTATCTCACAGGGGAATACCAGGACGGGTTCCCTAAGCAAGCGCCTTGAGGCCCCTGGGTTAAAGCGCGCTATATTAATCGAAACACATTTACATTTACACTGATGCCAGTGTGGGACTTAGTGCAACATGTTCTCAGAGGGCTCTTCAGAAGTGCCCCCTGAAAACCTTGCAAGACTGGTGTGGTCTCAGACTGGCTCTAGGCAATCTGCCACCACCAGACATGTTTCTGGACCCCTGGGACGAGAGCCTACTCTCTGGAACCAGAAACAAAGTACAACCTGGGTGGAGGCGTCACACCACCTCCAACAGGATGGGTACATGCTCGAAGAGGAAAGATTTAAAGGCCTGCCACCTTTGTAATGAGAAACCTAGCCTCTGCTGCTAGCAGTCCCTTGTTCAAATTCCCACTTTGGGCGGGAGAACTAGTGGGTAAACTTTTGCATAATTTTCAGTGCCGACCATCTTGAAGATGGAGGGACTTACCTAATCAGGGTTAGGGCCCCCACCCTGTCAGGAGGGCGGAATATTAGTGGGTGTACACACCCTAGGTAAGGAACGCATTGGTCCCTACCTCCTACCCCCCAGTACCACCCCTTAATCAAATATTTAGCATACTCTGCCAGACCCTGAAACTAGTTGCTGCAGCCCTAAGACTGATGACACCCACTGACTTGGCCCCAGCCCTACAGGCCTGTCTGCAGCTTAAAAAACCCTGCGAAGGCAACGACGTCTCTCCTACAGCGAACGACCTCAACAACCCCTGGAGTTCTGCCTGCCTTTGAGAAAGACTAGAACTTCTTAGGACAGCTGCCCTGTCCACAAGAAATCAACACAAAGCACCATGGTGCCCTCTGGTTTAGTCTTCCTGACCACTCAGCACCAGAAGCCTCTGGCCTGTGTACAGGTGGCCGACCGATTCGGAAAATGTTCCCCAGCGATCTGGAGTTCAAGTCCAGCTTTGGCTGACACCTCCTGGACTCCACGATGCCTGCAGTGTAAATCGAAAGCCCCCTAAACCGCAACCTACTCCGGTAAGAGAAACCAGTCTTTAGAGGACACCCCTGCACCCAATGGGACTTGAGGAGCTCAATTTGACAGTGTTCCTGCAACCTACAGCATCCCAACTTCACCTCTGCTTTCGCTGGCGTTCTTCGTGAAGCTTTCAGCTAAACACTTGCAGCCTGTTTTCACAACCAAGTTCATTCATTGGGTTGTATTGGGCACCTGACACCACGTTTGCACCCTGTGCCACTGGTGGTGTATGTTTGGTGCTACCTTGTGGCCCCCCAGTGCTTGCCTAAACCTCTGAAGCTTGAGTCCTGAAGCTGCTTTACTTACTTGCAAGCTGCCTCTCTTCAAGCACCCCCAGTCTCCATTGGGAACATTGGGCCAGACCTCCAGATTTCACCTCTGCACTTGGCCACCCCTATGCCACTAGTGGTGCAGTGTTTGTTCGTACCTGAACGTTGCCCTCTGGTGACCCGCTGCAACCCAAAGACTTGTAAGTTGCTTACCTGTAAAACCCTATTAAAGACTAATAAAGTCTACTTTTGCAACTAAAAAGAATATCTACCTAAAAACGTACCTACCTTTTTCTGAAGATGTTGGTCTTAAAATAAACCTGGAGCAAAGCTTATTTTTAAATTGATGTGCTTCTCATTTATGAGCCGTATCATTTATTGGTCATTGTGTGCACAACATATATCTACTCTCCTCTGTGGTAGGCCTAAGGCTGCTCGCCAAAGCTACAACAGAGTACTTTGGTTTGCACTGTACACTTCTGGGGGAATCTCTGGACTCTGTACACGGTATAACCATTTAGTAGTACACAGAGCCAGCTCCCTACACTATAGATACCCATCTGGTTCCCTGTAGGCTGCATGTGCAGCCTTGCTTGTTCCAGCGCCTAGACTCTCTGAGAACAAGCTCACTGCACCCAGGACTTACACACATATGACAGCATTACACACCGAAATAAGAGGGTGAGCATGCAGCATTACTGCAGAGCTGCTGACTTTGGAATTGGGGCAACAGGTACTAGTCTTGATGCTCAGGTTAAGAGGTCCAATACTTTTTGGTTGAGCATTGTATATAAATGCAAAAAGAATGAACATTTCAGCTTAAAGAATGGTTAATTACCTTTTAACTGATCCTCCTTTTTGTTTATGTTTGCACATGAAGGGATCACAGATGATCATCGATCTCCACAAAAATCCTGCCCGTGCTGCATACAGTTGTTGCTGGAGATTCACACAGATGTATTCTTTGCTTTTAGAGCTCAACTGTTGCTACAGCAAGGGTCCAGACCTGGGAAGCACTTCTTAGGGATCAGGTACTCAATCCAGCAGAGGCCAGTGGACTAAGGCAGATCCAGGAGCAACAGGTTAGTTGCATAGTACCCTCTAGAATTGGTTGTGCCCCCGTAACTCAGAACAGGTCCGGTCAGCTGACTTTTGGAGTCTAGTATGAATGGTGCAGATCAAGTCTCCCTTCTCAGGAAGCAGGGGTGGATTCAAGTAGAAGGGCATCCTTTTGTAGTATCCATAGGCCAGGAGCATACTGAGTGGGTCTATAGTTCTATTTTTATACCTGGGGCCTACTTTGAAGTGGGAGCAGCGGATTTTATGGCTTGCTCGCACTGTTCGCGTGAGTTCGCGGCTTCCCAGTTCAACTTTGCGCCCCGCGAATAAGCGCTAAATTGCAGAAATACGATCTTAGCAAAACTGAAACTACTTACCAGGTTCAAAAGTTCAAGCTCATCATTAGTAGCCATTTCCTGTAGTGCTTCCTGAGGGGCCCCTCCAGAGTTCAGTTGCCTACTTGCAACTATTATGTGACCCTGCTCTGACCCTCAGAATAGTTACACATATGCCACAAAGGTCCTGAATTACAGCTAAGGGAGACAAGCAGGAGCCGGGCTGGAAGTTCAAATCCAGTGACGCATTAATCAGCCCCATATTCATTATTGTCAGTTGGGGCAGGGCAGGTGTTGTAACTAATTTTGCAACAATGAAAGCACTTAGCAAGTGCAAAAGATCACTAATCAGGAAGCACTAAGGAAGCAGGTGCCAGCTAAAAAAATATTCTGTGACACATTAATCAGCCCCAAATTAATTCAGGTCACTTGAGGCAGGGAAGGTGTGCTTTGCTTTGCCACAATAATGTACACTGGACAACCAGAGGGTGCTGTGATGAAACAGAGGGTGGCATGGGTGAGCCAGAGGGTGGCATGAGTGAACCAGAGAGTGGCAGTGATGAAGAAGAGTGTCCCAAACAGGCTGGACACGTAGAAACAACAAGTTCGCAAAACTTGAGACCCGACAGGTAAGTTCGCGTTTACGAAATTGTACAAAACCCCTCGCGAACTGGCAGAAACCCGCGCGAACACACAAAAAAAAAATCCGCGGATTGCGAGTTCGCAAATACGCAAAATTCGCGAACGCGAGATTCGCAAAATTCGCCCATGCTTACTGGGGACACAATAGGCTAGAGCATGGTCACTCGCAAACATTTGACATGGGGCCACACATTACAGTTAGTGGTGTGTCCAAGGCCCACACCGATGCAAGCAGGGTGGAAGTAAGGGGGTCTGGGCAAATAAGGGATTGTGTAAAGAGGTCTAAAATAATGTTAAATAAACTGGCACACATTTATTTGCAGGTTAATAAATGCTTGCCAGTGTAACATTTTTTCAGAATATTAGTATTCAGCAACTAAACAGTAGCTCATGCTGATGTTCAACAGTGGGGCTGCATGTAAAAGTCAAGCGGGCTGCAAGCACGCCCCCCCTTCCGGGCCATACTTGGGAGTATCACTGGGCTAGAGTGAAGTCCTCTGTATGAGAACTGGTTCAGTACCTTGGAAGTGAAAGTGTGGTCGGTGGCAGCTTTACTCCTCTCCCCAATTGAGCCAGGTTGGTCCATTCTGCCAACATAAAACAAAAACACTGAATCCTGCAGACAAAAGCCTGGCAATAGCACTGGAATTTATAGAAGACCAATTTCAATTTTTTTCTAATTAATCCAGTTGACCTATGGTTTCTAGATGGTATTGGACTATGTATGCCTATGTATTATAAGTCTCATGCAACTAAATGATGAAAAAAAGATTTTTCATTTTAATCAATAAAATACCTCTCTTTGGGTTACACTCTAAAAAAGTCTTTGCATTAAAAACATTAAGATACATACATGTACACACAATATAATTTGGATAAAAAAAATCCTCAAAAAGGAATTTAATATTTAAAAAACAGTCGACGCGGCGTTTCGGTGTGCAAACTTCTTATCCACCTTCATCAGGACAAAAAATTATAATTCTTAATCTTACGGGTTTCTTTGGAGATTATGATTCTTCAATTTCATAGTCCCAGAATGTACCCTGGTAGCTTATCCGGCTCCTTTGTATGTAATCTGCTTATATTTGCTTATGAAAGGAAAACTGCACGTTGGAGCCACCGTTCAAGAAGTCCTTTTAGTTCCGTATGTCAATTACGGCAAACCCGGTCTTGTTCTTGAAAGCGTATATGTATCTTTCACAGTAGCTTATTCTCGATTTAAAAGCGGAATTCCGGTATACGCACGTTGGAGCAGGGAGGCCGCCACAACAAGATCAGATCGCTTTTAAATCAAGAAAAAGCCACTGTGAATGATAGTTCAAGTTCAAGAATTTGTATAGCCCACTACTCACCCAGAGGGTCTCAAGGCGCTTGGGGGAGGGGGTGCATTATTTATCGAATAGCCAGGTTTTAAGTTCCTTCCTGAAGGAAATGTGGTTCTGGGTAAGGCGGAGGTGAGTGGGGAGAGAGTAGGAGAAGGATCTTCCTCCCATGTAAGGCCTGTACGTGGGCATACCCACCTACGAAACCCGCCGTCTTCAGGCCATTCAAAACCAGGCTGCCCGCCTCATTCTTCGTCTTCCCAAATCCTCCCACATCACTCCCGCACTAAAGTCCCTTCATTGGCTTCCCGTCCACTTCAGATCTTTCTTTAAATTGGCTTGTGTGACCTTTCGCGCTCACACCCACTCAGCTCCCCTCTTTATCGGATCTCTCATTTCCCCTCACGACCCCAGTCGCACTCTCCGCTCCTCCTCTCTCTCTCCCTTCTCCATGTTCCCCGCTTTCGTAAATCCAGAACGGGAGGCACACGATTCTCGGTTCTGGCCCCCCGGTTCTGGAATAGCCTTCCTTTGTCCATCCGTTCCATCCCTATTTACACCCACTTCCGCAAAGCCCTTAAAACTTTTCTGTTCTCCCAGGCCTTCCCCTGCTAGCTTTCCCGAGTCTCCTCTGTGAGTCTGGTCTGACCCTCAGCGCCAGGAAGTCGCTTGGCCGCAGTGCGCTTAAATCAAGTTCTTTTTTTTCATTCATTTCATTTCCCATGGTGGATCTGTGGATGCGCGGAACTGCGGCGAGGGCTTGATTGGAGGATCTTAGTTGGCGGGTTGGTGTGTAGAAGGACAGTCGTGTGTTGAGGCATTCGGGTCCTAGTTTGTAGAGGGCCTTGTGTGCGTGGGTGAGGAGACGGAGCGTTATTCTCTTGTTGACGGGAAGCCAGTGGAGGTCTTTTGGGTGACCGGTGATGTGAGCTTGGCGCGGGGTGTCCAATACGAGTCTGGCTGATGCGTTGGAGTTTTTTCTGTAATTTGGATGTGGTTCAGGCGTAGAGAGTGTTTCCATAGTCCAGTCGGCTAGTGACCAGAGCGTGGGTGACGGTCTTTCTTGTTTCGGTGGGGAACCAACGAAAGATTTTTTTGAGCATAAGAAGTACGTTAAAGCAAGAGGATGAGACGGCGTTGACTTGTCTGGTCATCGAGAGGGAGGAGTCTAGGATGAAGCCTAGGTTACGTGCGTGGTCTGTGGGTATGGGTGCCGTGCCCAGGCGGATGGCCACCATGAGTCGTCCCAGGCAGAGGGGGATGATCCTAGGATGAGGACTTCCGTTTTGTCTGAGTTAAGTTTTAGGCGGCTGTTTTTCATCCATTCGGTTACTTCTTTCATGCCTTCATGAAGATTGGTTTTGGCGGTGTTAGGGTCTTTGGTAAGGGAAAGTATCAGCTGGGTGTCTTCAGCGTAAGAGATGATGTTGAGGTTGTGTTGTCGCGCGATGGTTGCGAGGGAACTCATGTAAACGTTGAAGAGGATGGGACTGAGTGATGATCCTTGTGGTACTCCGCAGATGACTTCGGTGGCCTCTGATTTGAATGGGGGGAGTCGGATTCTCTGGGTTCTCCCGGCGAGGAACGAGATGATCCAGTCCAAGGCTTTTCCTTGTATGCCGATGTTGCTGAGGCGTTGTATGAGGGTGCTATGACAGACTGTGTCGAAGGCGGCGGAGAGGTCGAGTAGGATGAGGGCAACTGTTTCTCCGTTGTCCAGTAGTGTTCGGATGCCGTCTGTCGCTGCAATAAGGGCGGTTTCGGTGCTGTGTTTGGCCCAAAAGCCGGACTGTGAGGAGTCGAGGGAGTTGTTGGATTCAAGGAAGGCGGCGAACTGTCTATTGACGGCTTTCTCAATGACTTTGGCAGGGAATGGGAGGAGGGAGATGGGGCGGTAGTTCTTAAGTTCAGAGTGGTCAGCTGTGGGTTTCTTCAAGAGGGCGTTGAGTTCGGCGTGTTTCCAGCTTTCTGGGAAGGTAGCGGAGTTGAAGGAGCAGTTGATGACATCACAGAGATAGGGTGCGAAAATGGAGTCTGCTTTGTTTAAGATGTGGTGGGGATAGGGGGGGGGGGTCGGTTGACGAGCCTGAATGGATGGAGTTCATTAGGCGGGTGGTGTCTTCAGTGGTGATTGGGTTCCAGGCGTTAAGGATGTTAGAGGGCGGTTTAGGTTCGGAGGTGGGTGGAGTGGACTGTTATTTGGAAACGTTCTCAAAGCTGTTATGTATGTCGGCGATTTTGTTGTAGAAGAAAGAGGATAACGAGTCGCAGAGTTCTTGGGAGGGAGTAATGTCGTTTGAGGCTGTGGTGGGGTTGGTAAATTCTTTGACGATGTTGAATAGTTCCTTGCTGTTTTGGGCGATGTTGTCGAGTCGATACTTGAATGCTGACTTCTTGGTGGATCGGATCAGTTGGTGGTGTTTGTGGGTGGCTGTCTTGAAGCTGGTCAGGTTGTCAGTGGTTGGGTTTTTTCTCCAGGTTCTCTCGAGAGTACGGCATAGTTTCTTGGATTTCTTAAGGTCCTCGTTGAACCAGGGGGCTTTTTTGCTACCCTGTTTGGTTTGGTGGTTTTTCAAGGGTGCTAGTTCGTCAGCACTGTGAGTGATCCATTGTTTGAGTTTGGTGGCCGCTTGGTTTGGGTCAGATGAGAGGGCGGGAGGGTTTTGTTTGAGCAATGTGAGGAGTTGGTCGGTGGTGATTTTGTTCCAGTTTCTTCGTGGAATAGGTTGTGGGTCGAGGTAGTGAACACAGCTGTGGTCCGTCCAATGGAGAGCTGTGGTGTGATCGAAGGAGATGTGCTTGCTAGAGGTGAATATTGGGTCGAGCGTATGTCCGGCTATATGGGTGGGGGTGTCAACAAGTTTTTTGAGACCAAGATTGGCCAGGTTGTCCAGAAGGGTGGTGGTGTTGCTGTCGTTTTTCTTTTCCAGTTGGAAGTTGAGGTCTCCCAGTAGCATGTAGTTATCGGAGGCGAGGGCACGTGGGCTGATGAAGTCAGTGATGTCTTCGCTGAATTGTTTACGGGCTCCTGGTGGTCTGTAGATGAGGGTGCCTCTAAGTATGGTCCTGGGGTCGGTGTGGATCTGAAAGTGGAGGTGTTCGGCGGTTGTAAGGTTATCGTCGAAGCTGGTCGGGATTCTGATGGTGTTATTATGGACGATGGCGATGCCTCCTGTTTGGTTGGTGCGGTCTTTTCGGATGATCTTGAAAGCGTCCAGGATGGCTATGGCGATGTCGGTCGCTGAAGAGGCGTTTATCCAGGTTTCTGTAAGGAAGGCGATGTCCGGTGAAGCAGTGTCGAGTAGGTTCCAGAGTTCTGTGGGGTGTCTGTGGATCAAGCGGGTGTTTAGCAGGATGCGTTTCAGGTGGTTAGGGTCGGATCTGTGTTTGGAGTTAGTGGATTTGGTGGGGGGTCTTGATGCAGGCGAACTTGCAGGAGTGGCAGGCGAAGGGGCCGTGGGTACGTCCTGGGGCAGCCTCGTAGCATTGTGATGTGCGTCCAGGGTTAAGGGCTAGGAGGGTGGCGGTGTTGCACTTTATGCGGGATTAGTGCTGTTTGCGAAGGCCAGGTGGTCTAGCGCTGGGCGCGGTCGGGCGTAGACGGGCTTACCTTTGGCGCACCTTCTGCACGCATGGGGCGCTTCCGCTGCGTGCAAAAGCATCTGTCATAAATGGATAGTGGAGGGGCGAGGGAGGAGCAGCTGGGTGGCGAGCCGGGGAGGGAAGGCAACACAACAAACAAACTAAAATGGTAGTCAGCCAAAAGCGATGCAGGGTTGGGTCACAAAGATGGTAAAACGTTCAAATAATGACACAGTCAGGCACACAGTGAAAATAGAGGCAGCACAGTTTACAAGAGCGTTGCAGCGCGCTATGGGCGACTCGCGCTACGGTGATGTGCTAATTAGTCAGATGTAACAGGTTTAAAGGCGATGTATCGCGATCTGCCGTACGATGCTGATTAAAATATTATTATTGCGTCTACAATGCAGGCGGTGGGTTTGTAATAACGATACCAGTCTGGAGTCAGGTCAGGGAGCAGCGTGAGGAGGAGCGACCGTGTCTGAGGGAATCAGGACAGTCACAGAGGACCAAGGGAGAGCGGAGCCTGACGATCTGTGGGAGGGAGGAGCAGCTGGGAGGCGGGGTGGAGAGCCGGGGAGGGAAGGCAACACAACAACAAACAGACTAAAATGGCAGTGAGCCAAAAGCGATGCAGGGTTGGGTCACAAAGATGGTAAAACGTTAAAATAATGACACAGTCAGACACACACCTGATGAAGGTGGATAAGAAGTTTGCACACCGAAACGCCGCGGACTGTTTTTTAAATATTAAATTCCTTTTTGAGGATTTTTTATCCAAATTGTATTGTGTACATGTATGCATCTTAATGTTTTTAATGCAAAGACTTTTTTAGAGTGTAACCCAAAGGGAGGTATTGTATTGATTAAAATAAAAAAATCTAATTTTCATCATTTAGTTGCATGAGAGTTATAATATATATAGGCACACATACTCAGATACCATCTAGAAACCATAGGTCAACTGGATTAATTAGAAAAAAAATTAATTGGTCTTCTATAAATTCCAGTGCTATTGCCAGGCTTTTGTCTGCAGGGTTCAGTATTTTTGTTTTAGGTTATCTACCCCCTCCCTGTGAATCATATAGGGGTACCTTCCTTTCTTTGAGAGACCATTCTGCCAACACCCAGACCCTCTATTGTTTGTGTAGGATGAAAACACAAAGGCCAACTGCACCTTGTCTAACCCCAAAATAAAATCCACCAGCTTTCCGAAAATTGCGTTTTCACAATTGACGTAAAAACAGACTTTATCATGAAAAAAAAGCTTTAGAATAATCCCTCAAAAGCCAAACTTGACTTGTTAATGTTATGCTACAGAGAAGTAGGTCTTGCAATAATGAAAAACAACTTTGAGTTTTTCACTACCAGGACAAGCAAAACTTAAAAATTACGCGTCTAACATTTTTTAATAAACTGCACCGTGCCCCAAGGGCTGCTTAGGGCGTACACTAGGGGTGAGAAGTAGGCAGGTGGCATATTAGTGTTGCAGGCCCAAGTAGCATTTCATTTACCGGCAATGGGTACATGTAGTACCACTTCCTAGGGACCGACACACAAATTAACTAGCTCAATTGGGTGCAAGCCAGCATTACCATGTTTAAAGGGGAGAGCAATAGACTTACACAGTTAGCAGTGGTAAAGTGGGCAGAGCCCTAAAGCCAACAAAAACATGTTCTGAAAACTAAAGGGATGAAGGCAAAAAAGTTTGGGGTGACGGTGCGGAGACGGCCAGGTCCAATAGGTGTCAAAACTAGAATCAAAGACCAAGATTGTATTCCAGGTTTAAATATGGTTGACTCTACCCATGGCTGTGGCCTACTGTATCCCCATTTCACCAAGGACTAGCACCATTTACTTCCAGAAATTACTACTACTTTCAAGGATTCCAATCCGCAAATATGGATTCCCGTTCAAACTCTAACCTCCTCTACTTCTTCCTATACAATAAATCAACCCTTCGAATTTAAGCAGAAATGCTATCAAGATTTTTAAATATCCTTCTCAAAATCTATCTTGAAGCCAATGTTATCTACCAATGATCCTGCCAATGCTGCTACAAGAGTCACATTCTGTTCCTCTCGGATTGCATCACATTCTGTTTTAGAAGCCTTTTCCAGATTCTTATGAGGACCCCAAAATCTGCCTTTTTGTTACTTCTACAATGTTGTCTTGGCATTGAATCTGCTCTAAATCCATGCGCTTGTTAAATGTTATGAAATTGAAGGTGTGTACACATGCAAGTGCTTTATTCGGAGCGGCACAGTATTCAATCCAACTCCTTTGTGGATTAAGGACTTCAAATTGATAGTTCAATTCTTAATTCTCACGAGAATAGCCTTACTTACTGGCTTACCCAAAGTTTCATCTTCAGGAATCTTGGTAAAACTCAAAAGATATTAACAATGCCCTGTGTGGTTCTTAAAATGCTTCATGCGGAGCCTACAAACTACGTTGCCTGAAAACTGGTGTTCTGGCACTCTTGCTCATGCGAGTGTGCAACACTCTTTGGGTGGAAACATAATCCTTCAGATATTTTCAGGTAGGACTGTAATCCCTCTTGCCATCTGTAGACTTTCCTGTGGCACTTGCAATTATAACTACCAAACAAGACTGCAGTCAGACCAAAACATACTTAATAGAGTCTGAGAAGTATAACAAAATCAGTATTTCAATTCTCTGGAAACAAACTATGGCTGCCCAAGTGCAATGTGTAAGAATCATTTGGAATCGGCTGAACAGCAAGACACTGGAGAACAACAGGAGAAGGAATACTAGACTTGAGTGGTAGAAAGGCACTAAACAGGAAGACACTGTTGCCAGGAACCCTGCACACTCCAAACTGAACCCTGCACCCCATGTCCCTGCAATGCTAGTTCACCGTTTGCAGAGACCTCCATGTGCTTGGCAACAAAGCTATGGACTGCGAGACCTCCAGTGTCAATAGTTACAAGAGTCTGCATCCCAGGTTCAATGCAGGTGCAGAAATGTGCAGGGTCCCAGATGGCAGGCACTTCATAAACCTCAAGCTGGTGTCTTCCAAATATTTCACAGGAATAGTTGGTCAAATATCAAGAATAAGTAACTGGTAGTGATCATGGAATACCTGAACAGGCAAAAATTTACAAAAGGATCTCCATTGGAAGCACAGTTCCTGGACCACATAACAGCTGAACAGAGTACAGGTACATAACCCCCTTTGCTTCTACCAGTTGGCATGGTGGAGCAATTAAAGACTTCAGAAGCAACAGATGAGCAATCCAGATTCTTAAGTTTTAACTTTTGTAGGCTGTGTCTTAGTACACTTTCCACTCTGCCACTAGTCAGCAAGTGAAAGGTAACCAGTCTGACAATCCTTCGCATATAACAGAGTACTAGTATAAATTTGACACTGATGAAATTTAGATGTAGCTCGACTGTCCAAGTGGCCAGAAAAAGAGCCAGCCTTACCAATTGAAGACGAAACACGTTACATTAAATATCAATGTTAAATTTAACACAAAGGGGCTCCCCTGCGCTTGACTGCCAGCGCTACTTTTACCTGCCAGAAACGCTTTCTTTCTTGCCAGCAAACCCAGTGGGGTGGTCTTCGAATTCTCCATTCACCGGCTGCCCTCCCTCCCGCCGCCGCGGAACACCAGATGGCCGCTGTGCGGAGGGAGGAGAACTACCACTCCCAGCATCCCCCGACGCGCCTGGAGGTGGTTAAAAACACACGGGAGGTCCCGCGACGCGGGACGGAGCTCGGGGCTAAGCCCGGGCAAAGGGCGGGCCCTCTGAGAAACCGACAGAGACTGGACTGGGCCACCTCCCTAAGTATTAATATACTATTACTCTGGGCATTAACATATATACAGCTTCAATGGAGACAAAAGGAAAGAATTCAAGTAAAGCTACAAAAAAGACTCCTATACATACGCGATCTGTAAGTAAGAAACTCACATTGGCTCAAACCCCACTTCCTACCTTAACCGCTATTGACAGAATGTTGCAGCAAACAATTGGGGTTGTTGTGAATGCAATTGAAAAATCTGAGAGACTGCTATCTTTACCACCGAGTATGTGCCTCATAACACAACCACCGCAAGTAGTCAGCTCCCCTGCAAATATCACCAATGTAACAACATCATCTCATGACTCGATATTATTACAGTCTTATGCAGGTTTGCCTGGGAATGAGTTGAATCAGGTTAATGTGCCTCCAGTTAGGGAGAGCAGACTATCACTAACCCCTAACCGGTCGATAAATGGTATACCTCCAATATTGAACGATGTACCTCGTGTTATAGTGGAGTTGGAAGGAGGTGACAATAATGATATTACTTTTGCTGACTCAACTAACACCAGTATGTTGAGTGCTAAGAGTGATCATGGGCCTATATGGCCTAAAATTAAACAAGTATATAACATGAAATTGTTGCTTCTAACAGACTGGGAAAGACATATAGGATCAAAAAGCAGAAGGCAGCACACACAACTTTGGATAACGGAAAAGGGGGGGGGGGGGGGGGGAAGACACCGCAGTACAGTAGAAATAAACACCCAAAGGAAAAAATTTCCCAAACTAACGATGTAGGGCTGGCGCAATATTTAGAGAATATGATAAAATCATACATTGCTCCTATAACTGCAACGCTAGAATCCTTAAATAAAAAGTGGAAAACTTGGAGAAACTGGGGATAGCAAATTTAGATATTCTAGAACAGCTCGGCGTTCAAGGCAAGCTGCACGCAATCAGGGCACCAACGGAGAAGCCAAATAAAAATATGCCAAGTAGTATAGCTAGAATCCCTGGTATCCCCCAAACAGTAACTACACCGGCCACAATAATAAGCAGACCAAAGATCCCTCCCCCCACTGCACCAAACAGAATACTGGGCCAGATGGCTGACATGGGACGAAGGGAGATGGGTGATCAAATATATAACAACACGAACCCGCCAGTACCAAGGCATCAGAATAATTATGTTATTCCCACCATGATTAATTTACCTCCAGAAAGCAGACCGTATGTAGCCATCCTGGCTAATGTCCCTAAATTGAAACCTACTCAACACGAAAATCGGGAGACCCTGAAAAATAAAACCTTATATTGGCTTGTGAAAAGTTGCGGATTCCCTACACGTGGGGCAAATCAGATCATCTCCACACAGAGAGTAGGATGGGTGGGACCAAGTAAAAAGTAGATAAATGAGGATTGTATAGTTATAAACTACAGGACGACTGAGTGGGCAAGAGACTCAATCTTGAACGCCCCCATGCCTTCGAATCATGAATATAACACCCCTCTGTTTCCCCTTGATTATTTTTATAGGGATCAGTCAGGAAGACAAGTCATAATGCAGGATTTCGTCCACCCTAGAACTGTACATCTCAGCCACCCAACCACACACTATGCACCAGCTGCACTGTATAATGCATATGACCATTTCGCGATCCTGACTTTTAATAGATTCCAGGTGTTCAATTCCCTTGATGAGAACGACTGACTGAGGGCATTATCCCCTGCCCCAAACTCTGCAGTTGTCGCATCAGATGGATCGGCCTTGCCCGAAGAAAGGCAAGGGGGTAAAAGTAGGGAACACGTAACGAAGCCAAACATGATCTATACTGAACAAAACAAAAGCAATGATATAAGCGTGCTGAGTGTACCCACCCAGACAGACATAAATTTGAACTTAAATCCTGAGATATTAACATTAACGGCTAATCCCGAAGTTGCAGAATGCGACCCCGTTGATTTTTTAAAGATCATTACTTGGAATATTGCGGGAATTGCCGCCAAAATAACCACCCCATTCTGGAATAAATTTGTCACGCAGGGTTATGACATAATATGTCTGCAAAAGACATGGAACAGAACACATATACATGTTGAAGGATACACCACCTACAGTGTGAATGCAGCAGCATCCCAAGCAGGCAGGGCGAAAGGGGGATTACTGACTCTGGTTTCCACTACTTTAACTGAGTTCAGTGCTGGTGGATACATGGAAGTGGGACAGCATGCATCAATTTTACGCTTGACACACAGTAACTGTAGGGATTTAGTTATTGTGAACTTCTACAATAACATTGTGGGGCCCAATCGGGGAGTAAATGCATCTGATATAGAACTGTCAATAGATGATACAGTTGAATTATCAAGGAACCGCCCAGCAATACTTTGGGCAGGAGACTTCAATATCAAATCATGTAGTCACGTTTAAAAGGGTATTTGTGGGCATCGAGAGGAACATCCTGGTGGTGAAAGTACCAATCTTAACCACTTTCCACACAATAATTACGGCAGTGTTTTGAACAACTTGTAGCCAAGTTAGATCTGGAGCTACTTGATTGCACGAAGAATAAAAATAATGAGAAGTGCCCAACATTTAGAGGGAGAGACTCATATTCAAATATTGATCACATTCTGGTGTCTAAAGATTTGGTTTATTCCAATGTCTGGGTAACAGAACAACCAGTGAGTGATCACAATAGCATATCGATGGAGCTAATGGGTTGGGGTCCGAAAACAATTGTGTATGAAAGACCCATCCATGGGATTGTGGCTGAGAGGCCTAATTGCATGAGAATTAAATGGATTAAAGTAGACCCCACAGTTTTTTTGGCAAATATACTCCACAAATGCAGTAATGAGGTAAGCTACTGCTTAGGACTTAATGTGACCCCCGTCTATTTTCCTATCAAATGTTTTACAAATAACTACCTCTATTGAGAAATCCTTGGAAGCAAGAAGTAGAAAGCCGAGGGGAGGTAAGGTCACGTGGTTTGATAAACAGTGTGCCCAGTCTCTAAAAAAGTTAAAGGTTGTATTGGATGCCAAGCCAAGAGACACAATTAAGATTAGAGAAGAGCGGCTTAATTACAAAACTGCTTTGGCAACTAGAAAGAAAGATTTGCAGAATGAGGCATGGTCAAAATTGGATAGGGCTGCTGAAACTAAAGACCATAAATTATTCTGGGAAACTGTAAACAGCCCTTTTCTTAAAAATGATAACATCCCTGTAATTAGCTCACATGTTAGTTGTCGCGCATGGATAGCCCATTTTACTGGGATTTTACCTCTAATTCTAATCCAGATGGGTCAATTTTAAAGGGATAATTTAGCACCATGTACCAAATGGCAGAAAATTGAGGTATCTGTGACCCTCAATGAGGTTACAGATGCAATAAGAAGCAGCAAGGGTGGCAAGGCCCCTGGGCTGGACAGTGTGCCCACGGACTTTTATAAATATGAATTAAACTTATGGGCACCAATTTTGACCCGTTATTTTAATGCGGCCATAGAGGATAGGTTACCAACTACACGGGGGCAGTCAATCATTGTGCCACTCTATAAAAAAGGCCCCAGGACCGAAGCCCAAAACTATCGGCCCATCTCACTTCTGGACTCGTCAGTTAAGATTCTTAGTCGAGTTCTATTAGTGAGATTGGAAGTTTGGGCCGAGGAAAATAACATTCTATCCCCAGTGCAGTATGGGTTTTGCAAGGGGATGGGCACAATGGAGCAGTGTGTGAACCTGGAGGTCCTAGTCAGCAAGTATACCAGAGCTAAGGATGGTAATCTATTCTTGTGCTTTGCTGATTGATCTGAGCTCAGCATTTGACCTGGTGGAACACACACTGCTCTGGCCGATTTTGCTGTCAATGGGGGCCCCATCTGAAATTATCCATTTGCTGGCCAGGCTATACGCTAACCTGACCAGCAAAGTAAGATTTGGAAGAGATGGTGAATGCACACCTTTTTTTAATATTAGGAGAGGTATCCGACAAGGGTGTGTACTTGCCCCACTACGGTTTTCTCTTTTTATAAATCAAGTAGATGAAATTTTAAGACAGACTAATGCAGACGCCCCTATTATTAATGGTAACAGAATCCCAATCCTTTTATACGCGGATGACGCGGTCCTTATCTCCAGGACCCAAAATGGATTGCAACAGCTGATTGATAGGTTTTATACATTCATTGAGAACAGGAAATTAAAAATTAACAAAGGAAAGACCTTTACAATGTCATGTGGCAAGAAATTAAGTAAATGTAGGTCCTTTTTAAATGGAGAGAAATTAGAACCAGTCAAGAATTTGTTACCTCTGCATCATGTTTTCAGGAGATGGCAAAAGGGCAAGCGAACAAGAAAGTGTCAATTTTAAACTGACCAGGAACACAAATAGTGTTTTTAGATTTGCCACCAAATTAGGGGATCGCAGAATCCATGAGATGCTGTCCATATATAACTCACGAAGTATATCCTCTGCCATATATGGGGCCGGGATATAATGCCAAGAGTGCCAACTTGATCAAGCGTGAGGAGAATGTGTTTTTAAAACTATTATTGTGTGTCCCGATTACAGCCTCAACGGAATTGGTGCATAGGGAGCTTGGTATAAATCATGTTGATGACCTTATTGCTTTGCGTCCCCTAGCCCTTTGGCGCTCGATCTGGGCAAAGGAAGAGACAAAATTCACCCAGGACGTGATCAGTGATTGCCTAAAGCTTGACCGCCACTCAAATATTCCCTGGCTAAATCACATACAGTATTGGTACAAATTACTGTATGTCACAATATATATACAGACCTATTAACAGGGCCAGCGATGTCAAAGCGGGAGCTTAAAATTTCATTCCTTAAGCACTCAGATGGGATAAGATTGGAAAGATGTGAAAAACAAAGTACGGTTAATTTCTACCTGGAATATAACATCAGCGAAGGTTTCCAAACTTACCTTACTATTGTGAGCATTAATCGCCATCGCTATGTATTAACCCGCCTGCGGTTGGGAACTGTGCACCACCTAGTGGCATTCCCCACAATCAAGAAACCCGGGACATGTCCATGCGATGGTCAATCTATACAGAGTGTTTGCCATTTTTACTATTTTGTAATTTTTATACTCATTTTAGAAAGTATTAACTGAAACCCATCTTTTTAAAATATAATATGCGCAATACAAAATCAGCGATGCAATTGATATTTAACTTAAAGACCCCTGATGTATGTTTTTATGTGGCTAATTATATTTCAAAATGCATTTTTCATCGGAAATCAATTATTGTATAAATTCCCCCATTATGCACTTTACAGAAGGTTTTTATTATTGTTCAAATTGATTTTAAATTTGTATAAAAAATGTGTATTTTGGCCTATATTACTTTGTGCACTTTATATTGCGATCTTTGCACATGTCCAGTTAGCACCCCTGGGGTGACTGTATATTGCGACAGGGAAAGAAAGAAACAAATATTTTGCACTTTACAATGTCAGTTTGCACATGAGCGCTAAATATGCACGTTCTGAAACATAAGACTCGAGAAACTAATGTATAAGAATGTAAAGGAAGGATCATATAACACCTTGCACTTTACTCCGCCACTATTGTACATACACCAGTATAAGTTTGCACTAAGTGATTGCACTTTATCAGGACTAAGAAATTTGTTGCTTAATGTGCTATAAACTACATGACTGTACAGTTGGCGTAGTACAGAAAAAATGTTTCTGCATTTTAAACTTGTATTATGTAATGATGGTATTTGGTAAACAAATGAATGCCGTTTCCTTTTAATTATGTTGTTGCTATATGGTTGTATTCATACACACAGAATAAAGCATTTTGAAATTGAAACACAAAGTAACCTACCGATTAAGTCCCTTCAACGCTAGGAACCTCAAGCTTCACAAAGGCATCTTCAAATTGGATGCATCAGACAGTGAACTACAGGATGATACCTCTGGTGGAAAAGGCTCAAATAACCCAATTGGTTGCATGTCCCCTCCAAGTGGCCGTATTGTTTGAAACAAACAGGCCATTAACAGTTAGAACCGTTTGGTTTGTCATCAACAGTAAACCAGAAAATAAACGCTAAGTGTGAAACGAGGTCAAAGTGACTTTATCAATGCCCACCAAAGTTAAACAGTGATTAGCAACCCTACGTGACAAGAAACTACACTGCAAATGAGGTTAATTTAGCATTGATGTGTCATACAATAATTCTTCATGTGGATACCAACTATACAAAAGCATATGCCGACAGGTTATGAAACAAAATAAAAAAAATAGTTAACACTTGAAAAGGCCAACTGGTGAATATGTTAAACTGGAGATGTGTGCTAACAGCCCGAACTGCCGACTTTGGAACGAAGGAACCATGTTCGAGTACCGGCGTAGGCTCAACATCCGTCGATTTCAGGCAAATGATTAATCTCCCCGTGCCTACAAAATATAAAAACACAAACAACATAATCTGACCTTGTAATATAATGTGGGGCGCATGCCTGAATGCCCTTGTGCCGAGTTACCGCTATATAAAACTGTTGACTATATAGGTATACAACTTTTTTTTTTAAAGTATCTTAAAACCCATCAAAAGGCAGTATAACGTCGATGCCAAACAGCACGTAAAACAGTCATATGTACCGATAGTCCCTAGGCCGCTTCCTTCACATATATTTAATAAGTAGGTACGTGCTGTGCGTTAGCGCTGAGGGTCCCATGACAGAGGCACGTAAAAAGACAACACCAGAAAAAATTCCAGTGCGCGAGATGGCCGGCTCTGCAGTCTTCAACAACTTCCCACACTCTCCTTCCCAACAGAAGCTCGGGTGTGAATGCTGCATGGACCTCAATCCGAGTGAGCTCTGCGTAAATAAAAATACACATGAAACACAGAAAATGGCTACAATAATCGGGAGGTGGGTTCTTGTTAACGACCACAAATCAGCCAAAAGTAATACCGTTTTTCGAAAAAACATAATTCATGCCATTCCCCACCGCGCTTGCTTCGCCCCAGTAGTACATTATGCAATAAGTTTCATTTAAAAATATAACATCTAGTCTCTTTATTAAACCCTAACATTCCCTCCGAACATAATATAATTATCTTCTAAAATAACTAGAGAACAGTCCCTCTACGCGCCGAGCAAAAGAGCGCAGAACCCACCTAGGCCCATCCCCCATAAGAAAGAAAAAAAACACAAAAGCCCAGAGAGCCAACTCCTACAAAACTCGAGGGAAAATGAGACTTCCAGCCCCTCCTACGTTAGGGAGGCGAGGCCGTGTTATCATCGCCCATCCCCAATCCCCTCTGAAGGAACAGAGACGCTTCCTTACAAAAACGCGCGGAACCCGCACCCTCCCATGAGAATGCAAGCCTCTTCCCTTCAAGTCACGTCTTTTCCATCAGTTCAAAACCTCAGATGAAACAACAGCCGCAGCACTTCATCCGCTCCTCCTCTGGACACCACCATTTTGGAAGCAGCTAGCGGGGTGCGCAAGCCCAGGCAACCCCCCTTGATCCAGACGCCATCCCACGAAAGGAAATTACTCCGTCCGCTGGCTTTAAATGGCGCTGGATCACGTGCTAAAAGTCGGCCACTAAGCTGAGGATACTCGCCAGCACCTACCATTTTGTCCGTCGAGGTCCCGCCTTTCAATTGTGCGTCGCCTCTATAGAGGCTAGTCTGTTGGATTGTGGGCGTGCCTTTGCAGAACGCAGAGGGGACTGCATTGTGCAGAATCAACTACCTGCAACAAGCCAAGGTAGGACAACAGCTCGAGCCAAAAGAGTTTATATAACAAAGAACTGCCGTAGCAGCAGAGAGCGAGCAAAGATGTCACGAGGAAGGTGCTAGTCGAGTATCCGGGTAAATCGAACGTAGGTCGAAACACGTGTCTCCGGGGAGGGCGGAGGCTCGCGGCTACCGGAAGAGACCGCACTGCGGACCCAGCTTGTACCGGAAAAGGAGGAACTAAAAGAGCAGTGCGTGCGGGAAGAGCGAGCGAAAGGTGGCTTTGGCCATCTGGCATAGAGCAAAGGTCAGTGAAGACAGTATTTATCAGGGGTATGTCAGTGTTCAAAGGTAGGCGAACCTCGAAAAATAAATTGCTGTTTTTTTTTAAGTCAATGCTCAAGGACCATTAACTTATGAAAATGAGAATAACATTTATTTTGAGATCCTTCAAATAGTGACAGATGTACTGAGTTAGTAAGTATGGTTATACGGCTCTTAGAAACAGCAAATGGGTCAGTATGAGGATTGTTTGTTTTCATATTATAGCAAATAGATGTCAGGAGAAATATAGATGGATGCATTTGTTCCCTGATTAAAAGAGCTGTACGTGGGTATCAAAAGTCGTGATGTATTGTTAATGATACATTTTTATAGTTACATTGACAGAGGATAGTAACTGAACATGCTTATTGGTACATGTTATAGCTTATTGAAACCTGTGCCATGTGTATTGGTACCAGTTCAATGCAACCATGTGCACTCTGTATTATTGAGATGGTATAGGTAGTTTAGGACCAGAAGTGACAATTGCTTTGGATTGAGTATGTAGTTGCGTGCTACCAAGGATCTAGAGACTTGGTTGTTGGTGGGAGTTTGATTTCCAGAAGGGCCCTATTAAGAGTAAGCTCTAGGTAAGGGCCAGTTGCCTTTGCAATTGGTACAGACAAGGACAAAGTGGTAGGTACCAGTTACTGTTGAACGCAAAAAGGTTCAGATGTTTTTGGGAAGGTGGCTGTTTGGGCCAAGAAGGATCAGATGGCTGTTAGTGATCAGAGATATTCAGGCAGCTATGAGTACCTAATATTTGTTCCAAGAACTAGTATTGTCCCAGTGGTTGCTAGAGGGATTTTCCAAGGGCTTTGATAATATCAAACAATATTCTAATTTCCTGTTGAGAGACATGGTTATGTTAGGAGATGTAGATATGACGCATTCAATCAATATGGATATTTTCAAAGCACGGCTAACCACCCAACGGGATTTCCAGGCTCTTTCAGGCCCCAGAGGTTAATTCGAACAGCCTGGCCTTGATTGTAAAGCACAGCACAAGTTAATGAACTATACAAAGCAGTTTGCAAGAGTGAAATTCTCCAGAGTTGGGTTTGGAGCATGTGGACTCTAGTGTGGCACGAAGAAGACCTTTGTTAATGAAACAATTGACTAAAGTTACAGTAAGGGCGAATCAGGTCAGCTGTTGATAGTTGCGCACTTTTTATTTGAGCCAGTCAGTAATTTTATTTTTTTGTTTTCATCCAGGTAGTACCTGGCCCATTTGGTGCCCAGCATTTGGATGATCATTCTACAAAATTAGGAAACAGAAGCAGCAACATACTTTTTCTGGCTTGCCATCCATAGGCCAGATTCTTTGTGGTCCTGCAGGAACCTCATCAGTTATTTGAGGCAGAATCTAGAGATTACCCAGAAGCAGTAGAAAATAATTGGACTTTTGCAACAAAGGGTTTTGCGGAAAGATTACATAAAGGACACTCACTTGACAGCCAGTGAAAATCTTACATCATTTGTCAATATAACATATAATCAATAGAAGATTTAATATTTTGGCTTTTTTAAATAAATTGTTTTAAGTTTCATATAATTGGGCAAGTAAACTATTGGACGTAAATTGAGTGTTTGATCCAGGAAACTGTATTCAGCTATTCTTGTTGCTAGGTTTTTGGAATCTGCAAGAGAGAAAGCAGGAGAAGACATCATGGCGTTTGCAAACTACAGCAGTTTAAATCGTGCCCAACTGACCTTTGAATATCTGCACACCAATTCGTGAGTATATTGCATGTGTCTTGCATCAGAATACTTTGGTTGTTTCTTAAAAAGGAGAATGAATAGTCTTTAAATATTCTTCTGATAGAATTTACTTTCACAGACGTAAACGGTTGACCTCCTTCGGAGAAATTTGACACCATCTACACTTTGTTATTATCTTATCTGCTCTCCAAGTACAGTGGTCTACAGAAGAATTGACTCTGACCATTGATTGCTGCTGCAGAATACACATTTTTAAAACTTTATTTTCTTGTTTTTTTCAGTCCAGAAATACATTGCTGTTAATATGCGAGCGGTTGCTAGGCTTTCAGGATCCTTGTAAAATATTGCCTCAATTTTCCTCTTTGTCATTTTCTGAATGTCTTCAAACTGTAGAGTTGTTGATTTTTGGCACAAGACTGTGTCTTATATTGCATACGCCAATGTAAGTAGTTTCCTTTTTTAGTTCATCAATTTATTTGAGACTGTATGTTAATTCTTCTTTTGATAATTGGTAACTCAGTAGCAAAATGTATAGCAGCTCTATGAACCCATACATTACTACATCACCTGTAGTTCTTGATTGCTCTGGTATAGTGAGCATCAGACTTTTTTTTTTGAAAATAGCAGTATTTTAATTTTTCTAGTCCCAAATCTGTGGCTGTCCGTGAAGTGAAAAACGGAGGCTTAACATCGGAAATATGGACTCTTTGAAGGTCTACTATGTTTTCCTCATTTAGTCTGTTACGGTGCCTCAGCACAGAAGACAACAGGACTGATGGTGGCACTCCTTTGAGTTTGTTTACCCAGTGAGGGGATTTGTGGCTTGCGGCAAGTCACCCGAGACACCGTGGCATTACTCGACCAGAAGCAATATTATTTAATTAAGGGGAGGAGTTTTTCAGCCCATGAAGCAAGCTGGAGGGGCATGGTGCTTCCCTCTCATCATTTGGCAGGTGAGGGCCACATAATATTCGCACCATAAATTTGATTCGGATCGTTTTATATTTTAATAAACAACTTTATTACAAGTTTTGCAGCAAAAACATACATTAGCACATACAAACTGTGCATAGAGTGATACATCAAGAAATAGTAACATCGCGGCGGAGACATGCAACTGCATTACATTGACAGTTCATGGAAAGCACCACTTCCTCCACGTTTGTTCATGCTTATGGGAACACCCACATGCAACATTAATAGGCTTTTCTTGTTGCGCACACCAGTCTACACCCTGACACCAACACATGATCGTAGGGGGTGTCCATTTCCTCCATGTGCGAGCTACATCTCTCTTGGCCACCAAACAGGCCTCCCCAAGGAAAGTTTGTTCAGACCTTGGGCCCCCTAGTTCCTCCAGTAGCACGATACACGGAGCTCATTACCAAGAACAGCCGAGAGCTCCTGACCAACCCCGTCCCAGAAGGGGGCAGCCCCATGCTACAGGAAAGAAATCTGATGCTGAAAGTGCACATTGCAAGCAAGCAACCTGACCGCTGGATGACATTCTATGCAAGCGGCGGGGGTGGAGATACGTCGCTTGGATGTAATTTCTTTGAATCATGCGGAAGGAGATCACCAATTCCCAGGGCACCATGTAAGCTTACCTCCATTCGTCTCATCGAGGTCTCCCTCCCAGTTATGGCGTGGTGTATTTGCAAATATCGGAACGTCTCCGACCCATCTAGTTGATGTTCTACTTGTAGGTCGCTAAATGGGACTATCTCGTTTCATTTCCATAGGTCACCAACTGAAAAGATGCCAATCGCGTCCCATTTATTGAAACCCGGGCATGTACTCAGCGTGCCAAGTTGCTCAGTCTCCCATAAAGGAGTAGTCGGTGTTGTTTTTTTTGTGCCACCCCTGTGTTTTTGTGGCTGGGTGCCAGATTGCAACTGTTTGGGCCTTGGGACCTGTGAGGCGTTGGCGTCTGGGGTTAGAATAAAGTGCCCTTCGACAGCTACCCAGATTAATTAATCAATCAATCAATCAAAGCATTTATATAGCGCACTACTCACCCGGAGGGTCTCAAGGCGCATGGGGAGGGGGGGTCCGCTACTGCTCGATCAGCCAGGTCTTGAGCTGTTTCCTGAAGGCGAGGTGGTCCTGGGTCAGGCGGAGGTGGGTCGGGAGGGAGTTCCAAGTCTTGGCGGCCAGGTAGGAGAAGGACCTTCCCCCTCTGGTGGCTCTTCGGAAGCGGGGGACGACGGCGAGGGCGTGGCCGGTCGATCGAAGCTGGCATGCGGGAGCGTAGAAGTTGAGGCGGCTGTTGAGGTATCCTGGGCCTTGGTTGTGTAGGGCTTTGTGTGCGTGGGTGAGGAGACGGAAGGTGATTCTCTTGTTGACCGGGAGCCAGTGCAGGTCTCTCAGGTGTCCAGAGATGTGGCTGCGACGGGGGATGTCCAGGATGAGTCGTGCTGAGGCGTTCTGGATCCGCTGGAGTCTTTTCTGGAGTTTGGCGGTGGTACCGGCGTAGAGGGAGTTGCCGTAGTCCAGGCGGCTGGTGACGAGGGCCTGGGTGACTGTCTTCCTGGTCTCGGTGGGGATCCACCGGAAGATCTTACGTAGCATGTGCAGGATGTTGAAGCACAGCGAGGAGACAGCGTTGATTTGTCTGGTCATGGAGAGGGAGGAGTCCAGGATGAAGCCCAGGTTTCGTGCGTGGTCTGTTGGTTTGGGTGCGCTGCCCAGGGCGGGGTGCCACCAGGAGTCGTCCCAGGCGGAGGGAGAAGGTCTCAGGATGAGGACTTCTGTCTTGTCCGAGTTCAGTTTCAGGCGGCTGTTCATCATCCACTTGGCTACGTCTGTCATCCCTTCGTGTAGGTTGGCTCTGGCGGTGGCGGGGTCGTTGGTGAGGGAGAGGATCAGCTGGGTGTCGTCGGCGTGGGAGATGATGTTGAGGTTGTGTTGGCGTGCAATGGCTGCGAGGGGGCTCATGTAGACGTTGAAGAGGGTTGGGCTGAGCGAGGAGTCTTGAGGAACGCCGCAGATGACTTCGGTGGCTTCTGATCTGAACGGGGGGAGGCGGACTCTCTGTGTCCTTCCGGCGAGGAAGGAGATGATCCACTCCAGTGCCTTCTCCTGGATTCCGACGTTGCTGAGGCGCTGCACTAGGGTACAGTGGCAGACCGTGTCGAAATCCGCAGAGAGGTCTAGGAGGATGAGGGCCGCTGTTTCTCCGTTGTCGAGCAGGGCTCGGATGTCCTCGGTGGCTGCGATCAGGGCGGTCTCGGTGCTGTGGTTGGCCCGGAAGCCAGACTGCGAGAGGTCGAGGGATCCGTTCGTCTCGAGGGAGGCGGCCAGCTGCTTGTTTGTCCGTTTGACCGGCTCAGATTGATTAATAACGGCAAGCTGGGAGGCTAAAGAATATTGTTTGAGGTCAGGCAATGCGATTCCTCCATCGTACCACCCTCTCTTCAGTTTGTGTCGCGATACGTGGGTTTTCCCGTCCCACAAGAGTTCTTACTTTGCTCTCTATGTTTTTAAAGTATGTATCTGGGACTTTGTAGGAGGTGGTCTTAATCACATAGCAAAATAGAGGTAGCACCAACATTTTAAATAGTGCTGCCCTGCCCACAAGGGTCAGGGGCAGGGATTACCAATGAAGCACGTCATTATGGAGTCTGGTCAGGGGGCCTTAAGATTGATGTTGTAAAATTGGAAGGGTTGCAAGGATATATATATCTATCTAGATATTTAAATCTTTCAGTTGCAACCATAACAGATTTATCTTTGGGCATCTGTGGTAAAGGGGCCTGAGGCATATATAGTATGGATTTTGTCCAATTAATAGTATACCCTGAATGTGCGCTAAAAATCACAAAAATATGAAGGATCCTATGGATAGAGGTTGATGGGGCCGCAGCATACAATAAAATATCGTCGCATAGAGGGAGATACGGTCTTCGTGATGTTCGGTCCATTTCAGCCCCCTAATCATGGGGTTGCCCCTATCTCAAGTCGCTAGTGGTTCCGATATCATAAGGGGCGACAAGGGGCAGCCCTGCCTGGTTCCTCCTCTAGTCGGAATCGCCAGGAGATATGTTGATTTACGACTATTTGGGCAGCTGGTATTGTGTAGAGCAGTTTTACCCACTTTGTGAATGTAGGGCTGAAACCCATGCGCTTGAGGAGAGCAAATGGATAAGGCAATTCATTTGATTGCATCGAATGCCATTTTTGCATCCAATGACAGCATGGCAGCATTTTCTTGGATAGTGTTAATCCTCCCCATTACCCCATGAAGTCTCCTAAGGTTGAGAGCAGTATTCCCGCCAGGCATGATGCCTAATTGATCCAGGTGTACAAGCTTTCAGATAACAGGGATTAACCGGTTGGCCAACACCTTAGCGAGGATTTTAACTTCATCGGTTGACAGTGAGATTGGGCGATAGGAGTCGCACTTCGTAGTTGGTTTACCTGGCTTATGTATAATCACCACCGAGGCCAGCATCAAGTCAGTAGGCGGGTCCCCTTCTGGGAACTTTCTAGGTGCATGGCTAGGAGAGCAGGTGTTATCTTGGTGGTCACAAGTTTGAACAGCTCTATTGGGAGCCCTTTGGGCCCCATGGCTTTCCCTGATTTCATCCCTAATATGGCAAGCGCCAATTCCTCCTCTGTTGGATCACACTCCAAGGAGTCACAATCTTTCGGGGTAAGAGTAGTGAGAGGAATGGCCAGGAGGTCTCTGGAATTAGTAAGATTAGTGGTGGAGGAATATATTGAGGCAAAATGAGATGCGAAAGCCTCCGCAACAGATTGTGGATCGTTCAATAGCTCTCTGTATCCCCCTCAATGAGGGAAACTCATCTCTGTACAGCTTCCCGCCTGTCACACCCCCAAATGACTCGGATGAGGCACGGATATGCAACCAAGACTGTTTTATTAAGTTTCACATGGAACACGGGTACTGATTCCTGTACGCCCGGGCTCTTTCCTTCTTTTGCTCCCTCCGGGTTTCGGCTTTCCTCCACTGTCGCCTCGGCCGTGCTTCCTTCCTTCGGGCTGGTCTGCCGGGCTTGTCCTCTGTACAAGAAAAATACGAGACGGTTAGCGTTTCACCTAGGTTTCCCTATGTCGGTGCCAAAACAATAGCAGGTTAAAGATAAGAGGGTTTGGGATTTCAGGGGCAAAAGACTACAAAATAAAGGAATCTGGCTTTTTTTCGCTATCCTCTGGTCCTTTTTATTCAGGGAGTGTCCCGTCGGTAGTTCTGTCGTGTTCCTAAACGGAATCCCCAACCCTTCCCGTCTGGGTCCCTCCTTTCCTCAGTTTACAAAGTTTGGCCAGGTTAGAAAGAGGGGGGGGGGGTTTGGGTGCGTTCTCTACAACCCCGAGAAGCTGGCTCGAGCACCCCACCACCCCACCACTGTGCGCCCAGCATCCCCGATCACTTGATCACTTGCCTGAGGCCGGGACCCGCTGACAGGGTGCTGGCTGCACCGTCCGTATCGCCTTTCTCAAAACACGTCCCGGCTTCTCCGAGGGTTTCTGCCTCTTTGCGGTGGCGTCTCCCGACTGCTGGCCTCGCATTCTCCCGTTCTGCGTTATCCCGGTCTTTCTCGTCCGCTGGCTCTTCGTCTTCTCTTGGTGGTTCTCCTTCTTCCGTCTTCTCCTCGCTGGTGCTCCACACCAACTGTTGGTGTTTCTGGCTTTTTAACTCCGGCACAACCCCGCCCTCCAGAAGGGAGTAGAGTCAGCACAAGTTGTGGAGGCGAGGCGCCCCCGGGGCACGCCAGCTGTTCTTCCGGGTTGTTTGGACCCACCTACTCGTCACAGTTCCTCCCCACCAGGCATGGCCGATCGGGCCATGTAGAGACCAGGCTGCGGGAGAGGTAGTCCACATTCACCTGCATCGACCCTGGGCGGTGAGTCACCTGAAGGGTTGCAGGGCTAAGAACCAACGAAGAACACAAGCATACATTTTTCGGGGTTGGCGGTCAGGCCTGATGCACGCAGACAGGAAAAAACCTCCCTGAGGTGTCTGAGATGTTCCTCCCAAGTAGCACTGTAGATCACTATGTCATCTAAATAGGCGGCTGCATATGTGTGGTGTGATCTTGAGATTATGTCCATGAGTCTCTGAAAGATGGCCGGGGCTCCATGCAAACCAAAGGGAAGGACTCTGAATTGATATACCCGTTTGTCAGGTCCAATGTTGTCATATACCTGGCGTTCCCTAACCTGTCTATCATTTCGTCCACTCTGGGCATGGGATAGGAGGCAAAGTGGGACACTTCATTTAGTCGTCTGAAATCTACACAAAAACGGTTGTGTTTTGGTACAAGAACGATAGGGGAACACCATGGGCTAGAGGAGGGTTCAATGATGCCCATCCTAAGCATGTCTGTTACTACTTTTTCTACTAGTTATCGCCTACCCTCCGGAATTCCGTAGGGTCTTTGTCTAATCGGCCGGGCCCCGTCTGTTGCTATATCATGTTGTACCAGATGTGCACGCCGGCTGTTCTTCTCGGTTGTTTGGACCCACCTCCTCGTCACACCGCCTCTCCAGCCACGCAAGCAATTTCCCTGATTTGTCGCCCATTTCATAGACCTTGTGCAAAGTGACTTTCTGTTTTGATCTAGCGGCCTCCGTTGCAATCTGACGGTAGTCATGTCTTTTCGTACTAAGGGTGTGTATGGCTCGTTCATCATCTGTAATTGCCCCTGAAACTCAAGTTGTAGGGCCTCCAACCGCGTCCATAGCTCTTTCTTGTGCCCTGCCATTAATGAGAGTGCTTGGCCTTTATAACTGTTCCAAAAGCCCCCCACAGGATCGGTTATGAATCTACATTGTTTGTGTTTTCAGTGAAGTAGTGATCAACCCCTTTTAAAATTTCAGTCTTGACGCAAGGAATCTTTAAACACCATGGAGTTATCGTCCGGTTAGTGCGTCTATTCGCATGTGGTAGTGTTATCTGGGTAAGGACAGGAGAATGATCAGAAATGCCACGTGCCAAGCACCTAGCGCCAGTAAAATTTGAAAGATTGCCAACGTGTGAGCAGATGGTCGATTCTAGACTGACTACCATGGGCACCTGAGTGGAATGTAAAGTGGCGCAGAAGGAGATTAAAATGTCGCTAGAGATCAGCTAGGCCGAAGACCGAGAGGAAATCCATCATTTGTGAGGTGTTGTGTGGCTCACGTCTAGGCGGTCGTTGGTTAACTTGACCATCAATTGTAAGGTTAAAATCACCTCCCAGCACCTGGATGCCCACGGGGAAGTTAAGCTAGAACATACATAGGTCAGCTAATGTAATTTTTTAAATTCCAGGTGGGACATAAATCAACAGTACATTAAGTGGCCTCCCTTCCCATGTCCCAGCCACCGCAGCAAATCTACCCTGGGTGTCGACCCATTTGTTGTTCATTATGTATGGGCATTGTTTACAAATAAGGATACATGTCCCTCTTGAACCAGAAGTGAAGCCTGCATGGACAGCCAGTCTGTATCCCCATCCAACTAAAGCCTTACATTTGCTACCTATTAAATGTGTCTCTTGCAGTAGGGCAATATCGTGGGACTGCCTCTTGAGGTATTGGAGCACAACGTTTCTTTTTAATTTGTCCCCTAGCCCATTGACATTCCAAGTGATGCTATGGAGCGTTCTGTTCATATTATGGTCAGACATGGTTCGTTCGGGTGATTTGGGTCACCTGTAACCCAGGGCGTGTGCATATGTCAATCGCTGGTGCAAAACTGACGGAAGCTTTGATCGTAATTGTGTAAATGACGTTACATCCCTCACCGCTATCACAACTTGTCGATCAGACCCCCGATCAAAATATCCCATCCCCTCCCCACTCCCTGCATTGCGGGCTCTGAACCTCCTGCCACCCCATACATGCAGAGTGCCTATCGCCCACCCTAGAAATATTGGGGAACGTGATCCAATCTCACTCTCTTAAGTCTCACGCTATTAAGACTAAATGCAACATCATATTAGTTAACAAGTAAATATCTGTACTCCATGTCAGGCTGCAATTAAACCTTTGAAGTGTCCAGCGAGATTCCGGGTATGATGTTGATCAACACCAGGCTAAACTGGTGCATGGCCAGGCAATGGGAGCCTGACGCATCTGGATATACCAATGTCACATATTATTCAATCCGCCTGGTTCAACTTCGACAAGCCTCTCGCCGTTGTGGTGTTTTGTCGGGGATCCCACATGGCAGCCTGTCCTGTCTTTGTTCCCACTGCCATGGTTCTCTTTGCGGTTTCGCTTTCCGACATTGCGCTATCCATTAAGCCAGTCCCATGCTTCCTCTGGACTAGTGAAAACCCATGTCTTTCCTTCAGACTCGAAATGTAATTTAGCTGGAAACAACATAGCATACTTAATTTCTTGATCACGCAGGGCATGTTTTACCTCCAGGAAGCTGCGGCGCTGCCTTTGCACTTTCAGTGTAAAGTCCGGGAAAAAATGTTATTTTGCTGTTTTCAAGGCTAATCAGGGGGGAGGGGGGTACTCGCACTGTGCGGAGTATTATGTCCATGTCCTGGAAAAGAAACACTCTTGTGCGGACGGGTCTTGGAGGCGCGCCAGGTTTTGATCTTCCGCCTGGTACCCTATGTGCCCTTTCGATTGAGAAGTAGTTAGACAGGCCCTTGGGTTGGAGATGTTGTGTCACCAGTTCCTCCACAAATAGATCCACCGCCTGCCCCTCCGCCCGTTCCGGCACCCCTAGTATGCAGATGTTGTTGCGCTGCATCATATCTTCATAGTCGTCGAGTTGGCGTTTCAGTATGTCCCGGCCAGTTAGGAGATCTGCGACTTGGCTTTTGAGGAGGGTGGTGTCTGTTGTTAAGTCCTTAGTTGTGGATTCTACCTCCTTAATATGTTCATTCATGTTCCGCATGTCGTCCCTGATCAGTGAGCCCTCTGGAGCTACGGTATCGATCCTGTTTTCTGGGGATGTATGCACGGTCATATGACAACCAAGATATCTTGCAGTGTGGGTCCTTGTTGGTCCCCTGTTGATTTTGGGGTTGCCTGTGCGTCTTCTTGGCCCTTCTGCCACGCATATTTATCCAATTTTGCTTGCAATGCGGGAAGTGTTATGGTGCCACAAGCGAAATTCAGGCCGTGCTGGCTACTATCTGCCGCCTGCTTGAGGGCCAAAGCCCTGTCAGGCATGTCTGGATTCACCAGCTAGGCCTCTGTGGAAAGGGAGCCCAGTTTGTCCTACCCTCAATCCCAGAGGGGGAAGGCGTTGGTTGTGTGCTGCACAATGGTTGGCCCCCGCTGCAGTTTTCGCACTCCGGTCATCACCGGAGTTGTAATTGTAACCCCATCGCACCACTGTGACTGCTAGTGTCCCAGGCACCACCCACGGGAGTCAAAGTGTGACTCTGACGGCATCTGCCCAGATCAGAAGCCGTAAACCTGCAGGGCGCGGTGAAGCCTGAAGGGGCCGGCACTCCAAAGGCAGGTAGTATTGTGCTTATTTTAGTTTGCAATCCCCCCGCTACGGATGTTGCCTGTTCTTTTACCGCAATCGCGGTCTCTTGGCCACCAGAGCCCCGATTGCCACCTGTGGTAGTCGACGAATGGTTCTTACGGCAGCCGCCAACCGCCCAGATCCGAGGTAGGGAGCCAGCAGGGTGCGATGGTTACCCAGTGAGCGCAGGAGCTGGTACTCCGAAAAGCAGGTAGTGGATTGCTTCTTAAATTCGTTGTCCCCCGCGATAAGAGGGGCCTTTCTCTTACTGCGATTGTGACGCACTCCGCGCCTTGCCGGATTGGTTCATGAGAGGGCTCCGCTTGCACCCGATTGATCTCGCCGGCTCCCGGCACACTTGACGCCAGAGTTGTTGGGACTGTGTCAGCGATTTATTCTCGGGATATGATGTTTTTTCTGGATTTTTGAGGAGTGGTGTGTGAGCGAGCTAACGCGCAGCCATTTCCTTCAGCAGTTGGCCCCCCAATATATTTTAAAACATTTATATTACTCATTTACAAGCTATTTAAATTGATAGTGAGAGCACACTTGACAAACTTCTAACTGTAGTAGGAGTAAAAAAGGTTAACCCCATTTTCCATGATAGGATAAGCAGCAATTTTGTGAAAAGACAAACTCACACCGGACCTCTGTCCTTGAACAGACAGCAAATGTGCCAAGATAAAAACAAGATTAAAAGGCATCTTTATTGCTCATTCACTTTGTGGATGAGCAGAACACCTGTTCCTTTCCAGCTTACTTTCACTTGCCGGAATGGACCCGTAAGTCCTAAAAATAGCTTCTACGGATAAACTCGCACTTTCCATTACCACGGCAATCACAAAGTGGCTCAGGGCAGTGTGCCAATAAGACCCGTAGAGCCTCGAAGGACCCAACTAGCTCTGAAAACACAAGGCCGACCACTCGTAGAAAAGAACAAAGCCAGGGGAGGCACAACAACTCCCAATTTTTATGGTAGCTGCTTGGGTAAACCACATCACCACCGATAATGACCAAGTGGCTCAGGGCAGTTCTCCATGAAGAGATGCATAGCCCAGGAGGGTCCCTTCTGCTCTGAAAAATCTAAGGTTGACCACCGATTAACGACCCAGTGGTTCAGGTCGGCTCTTTCGCTAGAGATGCAAAATTCAGCAGGGTCTCAACAACTCTGATAAATTCTATGGTTGACCACCCACAGATCAAAAGCAGGTTGTGCATGCCATGAAAGACTCAGTGGGGATGCCAGAATCAAACAACCTACCTAATGCTTTCCTCTAAAAAGACCTAAGGTTTTGGGCAACACATTTAACTCGCTAGATACCAGCATCATTCCAGACTCATGACGTGGCAGTATATTTCAGCCAATATCCAAATAGAAGGAGCACTCAAATCCTAACAATTACAGGTTAATTGCACTAATAGATGTAGGAGGCCAAGATATACGGCTCAAATCTGCTGTCCGAATTAGAGAACTGGGTGACCAAAACAAACCTAGTCCCTAAAACGCAAACCGGTCACGCTCTGGAATGAGCACCTTAACCAATCTATCAGCAGTTACTCTTTTGGTCGAGCAAGCAATCGTACAAATGACACAGACTATTCTTGTAATATGACTGACAGGATTTTCTGCAAGAAGATCCAATTCTAGTTTGGATTGCGTTCTATCCAGAGCTTCTCAATATTAGTAGCTCAGTCTCCAGAAGTAGCAAGACTGATAGTTGAAAGATAATGGAATAAAATGATGTTAAAATGGTATCTTTTAATGAATACACTGATTAAACCTGGACACTCTGACAATATGAACTGTTGGTAGTAAATAGACTGGAAAGAAATACAAATCTTAACGTCTGGGTGACTTCAGGGTACAGTAGAGCTATAATTAAAATCAATCGGATCATTACAATGAAAAAGCACACAAAAGTAGTGTTATCAAAAAGTGGTTGTAGGAAAGTGGTTCTCTGTTGCAGTAACCCTCCACACAGTTTTTGCCAGACTACTGATGCACTTTTTCTTGGTGTGCCCTGGGTCCCTGCTAATCTGGTTCCCAGGGCCTGTGTTATTACCCAAAAGTAACCCAATTGGCATCTCTGGCCACAGGTCAGCCCCTGGTAAATGGTACCACAGGTACCCAGGGCACTGTTACCGGGGAAGTCCTCTAAGGGCTGCAGCACTTATTGTGCCACCATTAGAGACAGACAGACGCACGCACACCCACCCCCCCTTTTGCAGGCTGCGTTCTTTGGTGCAGAACAAAGTGAAGAGTCGATATGGCACGGATCCCTGTGTGCCATGCCTACAACTCACTGCCCTAGCATAGATCAGTCATCTCTCTAGCTGGGTGCCCTATGCCAGTGGTGAGGGTACAGGTGCATGAGCCCTGTACACCTACAGTGTCTAAGTCCATTCTTAGACATTGTAAGTGCATTGCTGCCATTAAGAGTATATGGTTATGGGAGCTTGTCATCACAAAGTCCACCGCACCATAATGGCTACACTGAAAAGTTTGGTGTCAAACTTCTCTGCACATTAAACCCACACTGATACCAGTGTGAGATTTAATGAAAAATGCACACAGAGGGCATCTCAGAGATGCCTCCTGAAAACCTAACCCACTACTAGTGTCCAGGCTGAGTGGCTGCTTTCAGCTGCCACCCCCAGACATGTTTCTGGACCCCTGGGTCAAGAACCTACTGCTCTAGGGCATGAAACAATGCACATCCTGGGACGAGGTGTCAAGCCTCCTCCCCCAGGATGGGCAGGGTTCACGAAGGGGAAGCTTCAAAGGCATGCCACCTTTGTGAGCCTCCCCAGACCATTTGATGCTTTCGGCAACTGGTCCCCATTGGTTCTACTACCCACTTTGGGCGGGAGAACCGGTGGGATAAACCAGTAGAGAGAGGTGTGCCCACCTCTGCCAACTCCACCCCTCAGGTGGGGGAGGGGAGGCGAAGGACAACTTTGCGTCCCCGCTATCTTGAGGACAGGGAGACCCAACCAACCAGGGACAGGCTCCTGCCCCCCTCGCACTGGAGGGTGGCACAATAGGGGGTGTACCCACCCCAGGGAAAGGACCCATTGGTCCCTGCCCTTTACCTACCTGTAGTGCCCCTAAATTTAGTATTTTGGGGGCACCCTGAACCTTGCTTCCTCAGATCCAGAAACGACAAGAATAAAAGGACAGAACAGCCATGCAGCCAGCTAGCAAGACGAACTGACCCGGACTTCCTCACATCATGGCATTCGCCCTTGGCTCTTAGGCCCAGACCGACATCACCTCCCGGGATCTCGAGGTTGAACTGCCTGCCCTGCTGTTGTTGTAGGCCGGGTCGTGGTGCGGTTTGCGCCTGCTGCTTGGGTCCTGAACCAGGTGATCTGTGGGGACCGACTCCTGGGGCGGATTCTGATGCCGCGGGGGCAGAGGCATGACAACGAGCTCCGGGGTACGGGTGTATCATCTCATACAATTCCCGGGACCCTCCTGCCCACCGCAGGCAAAACCTCAATAATTAACGACTCACCGGATCTCAAGCTGCTAAGTGGGTGCTCCGGAACGGCGCTCTGGATCCTCTGCTGACACCGCTGATCCCCTCCTCGCTACCTCCTCAGGATAAGGGATTGACCAGCCGGCTGACTCCTTAGCACTCGGTCCGAGACTCTTATGCTCATGAATCGGCCCCCGCAACTCAAGTCACCCCCCAACAACGGTCGTGCTAACTGCTGCGGGAAGCCGAAAGCGAAAGCAGAAGATATTGACGACGTGAGATTCCAGCAACAAGAGACTAAGGTCCCGCTGGATGCTGCCTGACCCAAAATGGCGGCTGACTAGCCCCGTCAATCCTCCAGAATTGTGACATTCTCTCTCCTTCAGCGCTCAACTGCCTCAGTCTCCTTTAATCCCAGTTAGCAGATTCTTGCCTGCTATCCTGCCTTAGAACCTTGAAACTGGCACTCTTCAACAGGAGACTCAGGGCTCGCAAGTGCCTGACTTAAAAATGGTGGCCTCCAACCTACTTAACCTCCCATTTGCCGAGTAACTTCGTCCTCCGGAGATCTGTCCCATCCTCGCTCTCACCGTCCCTCCTGACAATTCCCGGTACTTCAGAAGCCCCGAATCTCCAGGCAAAAGTCCAGACATCGCAACAAACACTGAGGACTCCCTGCCTGTCTTTAAAATGGCGGCGCCCTGCTCTCACTAACCTCCTCACCGCCGCCACTCACCAGCTCCTAACAAACCTCTTTCAAAGCACCTATCTCTGTCCTAGCATGCCCCGGCTGCCACCAGCCCTGGATTGCTGACGCTGTGGCCGCCGTTCCTACCGGTCATAGCAACACAAGACTAATGGCGTAATTCTCACCCGGCGTCTTAACCTCAAGATGGCACCTGTGAAGAAACGGACCTGCTTTTTGAATGCCTTGCAGCAGATCCATGGGAACCTTTTACCGAACTACCTACCCCCTACCCCTCCCTGCTCTACTCCTCTCCTCTTTCCTGCTACTAACCTTTGCCCTCACCTGTCCTTGCCCTAGTCCCCACCCTGTTTACCTGTGAATTTCCTGCGTCATTTGAGAGCTAGCTATTTTGTCTGATGCCCGATGAAGCTACCTGGTTTAGCTATAGGGGAGACAGATCAGGGATTCCCTCCCTGGACATCTCCTACCCAGTCGGTCTTTAGCCAGACTTCCTTTCGTCTCTCCTGTCATCTCTTCCCGCTTCCTCCCTCTATTTATATCTCTCCTTCTCTTCTCTCTCAATGTACTGAGACTGAACTATTTTGTCTGATGCCCGATGGAGCTACTTGGTTTAGCTATAGGGGAGATGGGCTGTGGATTCCTTCCTAGGTCGTCACCTACCCAGTCGGCCTTTAGACCGATTTAATTTCGTCTCTCCATGTTGTCTCTTCCCCTATCCTCCCTTTCTCACCTTCCCTGTTCCCTCCCCTCCACGCTCCATTTATTTTGCCCTCCATGTTATTTAAATGTTTCCCATTGAGACCTAGCTATTTGGCCAAAGCCCGGTGGAGGTACCTGATAGCTATAGATGAGATGGGTTTTGGGACTTCCCCCTCGACCGTCACTTTTTCTGTGAACCTCTTACCTCGACACTTGAGACCGAACTACTTTGTCTGATGCCCGATGGAGCTACCTGGTTTCGCTATAGGGGAGATGGACCGTGGATTCCCTCCTTGGTCGTCACCTACCCAGTCGGTCTTTAGACAGACTTCCTCTCGTCTCTACGGTTGTCTCTTCCCTTATCCTCACTTTGTCACCTCCCTTACCCCCACTTTCTAACCTCCCTTACCCCCCACTTCTTTTCGCTCTCCTTTCTCTCCTCTCCTAATGTATTGCTGATTGTTTGATGTAAAGTGTAATTGTTGATCTTTTTCTGTTGTACTGTTAAACCACATTGTTGCACTTCTTTTCGTCCCTCCTGTCTTCTCCTCCCGCTTCCTCCCTATATTTATGTCTCTCCTTCTCCCCTCTCTCAATGTATTGAGACTGAATTTTTTTTGTCTGATGCCCGATGGAGCTACCTGGTTTAGCTATAGGGGAGATGGGCTGTGGATTCCCTCCTTGGTCATCACCTACCCAGTCGGTCATTAGACAGACTTCTTTCCATCTATCCGTATTGTCTCTTCCCTTATCCTCCCGTTCTCACCTCCCCTGCCCCCTCCACTACTTTTCTCTCTCCTTTCTCTCCTCTCCTAATTGTATTGCCTATTTTTTTGGGGATTGATTTTGCAATTTTAGAACTTTTTCTGTTACACTGTTGATTTTCTTTTATATTGTTGATTCTCCTGTAAAGAGCTCTGATACCTCCGGGTCCAGCCAGCGCTATATAAAACTCTTTAAATAAATAAAATAAATAAATAAAGAAGACGCCCACCGACTTGGCCCCAGCCCTACAGGCCTGTCTCCCCTTGAACCTGCTCCTGCGAAATCCCGGTGTGTCCTGCAGCCAGCAACCTCTAAAACCCCGGAGAATCTGCCTGTCTTCACTTCCAAAGACTGCTTCTCTCATGAACACCGGATTTGTTGAACTGCAAGCTCTGGCAGCGGCCGGATACTGCGAATCCAGCCCACTCTGCACCCGCCGAACCTGGCCTTAGCTCGAGTGGAAAAACACCACTAGGATCTGATACGAGATCCGGCGACTCCCTACTTGCCTCAAGCCCAAAGCAGACACCTGCAGCCTAAATCCAGAAGGCCCCCCCAACCGCGACCCGGAGCTGGTAAGAAGATCAGACCCCCAAAAGGCACCCGTGCCATATGTGCCCAAACTGACGGTGTCTAGCCAACCCCTAACTTTCCAACTTACCTCCCAAAGTGGTGGTAGCACGCCCAGAGGTCCTTCGTCTCACTACCTTCAGTGCTTTTGCAAACTGGAGGTTCTCCATTAAAAACAGGGCACCCAACCTCGAACCAGCACCCTAGTGCCGCTGAGGTGCACTTTTTATGCTACTTTGCTTCCCCTTTTGCCTGCCCTAAACCCCAGGATCTTTGCTTCCACAACCCAGTGGCCTGCTTGCCAGCAGCCACCAATTGCAGGCCCCCTATCCCCCCCATTGGATAACATTGGGCCTCAACACTGCACCCGTTCACCCTAGTGCCGCTGAGGGTGCAACAAGAGTGCATCACTGACCCTGGGGGACCCCTGAGTCAAACCCAAGAACCCTGACTCCCACAGTCGATAACTTAATTGTGAACTGATAACCTGTTTTTCCTCCATAGGATAACATTGACAATTTTCTTGAGTTTTGAAATCTTAAAATATTCTTTACATATCGCACGAATAACCAAAACTTATTTCCTTACCTGTTTGCAGGAAATGTGCCAGTGCTGAATCTAGGAATCCAGCACTAATGGGACCAATCTACGTGCCATTATTTTCATGTGGATCTTATAGTCACAATTGAGAAGACTGATAGGACAATAAGAACGTGGGTTTACTGGTGATTTCCGTTTTTCAAGAAACTTATGACTGCCTCAGTGAAAGTACTCCGGGGCGCCTTGCCCTCTAGATTTCATTGAATGGTATGACCAAAATATTACTTAGGTGATGTATAAATAATCTATAAATTTCTGTGGCTTGCTTTAATTGCATTTCCTATAAAGCCAAGGAGATAAGCAGAGCAAATGCGCTGCGCTATTCAACAGATAGAGCAGGCATCTGTATCGATTGCACAAAATTAACACTTTCGGAGGTAGAGTATTTAGATACCGAACAAGCTGTGGATAATTTTCAAGGAAGACGTTGCAAATTAAGTCCGGCCGGGTAACAAACTCGTTGGTGGCATCATCCAGGATTGAACTGATGATTGTGGTGTTATTTTTTTCCCCTTACTTCCCAGGCTAAATACCGACCAACATTTTAGTTTTACTGAACTTTTTTGGAAGGCAGTATACACTGCAATAAAGATATCCTTTAAACTTTGCTGAGCTTAGCTAAGTTTGACTCTGGTCGCTTGTGTGTTTGATGTAATAAAATCTGCAGTTGCGTAGTCTAAAGCAAACTAGCTGGGCGGCTCCAGCTTGGTTTTGTTTGACAAGCTGCACTTTGTAAGAGATGTCTTTACTGTGAATAAAGGCTTTCAAGGCACTCCAGACAGTAAAAGAGGAGGCAGTACCCAATACCAATGTTCCTTAACAAGAACTCGCCTAATACATTTTGTAGATAGGGAACCCATGTCTGATTTGCTAGCAGTGACTTGTCAAAAAACCAACTTGGTGTGACTTGGCTAGATTCTTCAATTAACACCACACCGGTAGGAATCCAATGACAGGAAAAGCATTAGCTAAAATCTTGTCTTGCCTTTTGAGTGTGATATCAAAAGAAAGTCTATGTAAGAAGCCAGAAAATGAACGTTTGGAAAACTTGGTATATGATATACCCTGAGTATGCTCGACCCGCAACGGATCAATTGGGGCAAGGCCGCATCTCATCCTTATCAAACTGATTCAGCCTTATTTTGTTGGTTCGAGAGAAGTCCGGTTTTACATTCTGACTGACGTTGAAATCCCCTAATTGTGCCCCATGAGCTGTTTGTAAGATCATATATTTCTTCGAAAGCATTAATATTATCTTCTATAAAGCCAATATAGCTTATAAAATTTAACACGTTTCTATCAAATTTAGATTTGGAACCAGACCGACATTGATCCCATATCCCTTCGTACCTGGAGCACTTCACACTGAAGCTTCTTTGAAATAAATATTGCCACCCCTCTAACTCTGACATTCGCTGAAGCTAAAAATCTGTAAAAGTAAGCCTGAAATATTGAGCTGGGATGCAGAGAATTTGAGGGTCAATTCTGAAGGAAAATAACATTTGCATTGTATGCTCTCAGCCAGGTCAGTGTAGACCTGGTCGAAGACCTTGTAAGTCTCGGAATAACTGCTTTTACCTCCTTAGCAAAGCTTATCCCGTGTTTTTGTTTTAACAACTTTATTGCCATTTCAATATGACATATGGAGACATTATCAGGAACTGTCCATATACTATCTTACCCTATGGGTGTATTCACAACTGGCATTATCACATTCTATACCACATTTCGAATAATACACAGATCTATAATAAAGCAATTTTGTCGACCATTCCGCAACACTTCCTCCCTGATATGACTCTCTGTTATACATGTCCCCAAATACTTTACAAATAAACCGATTTTAACCCTTAACTCCCTCACGCCCCTCTTGGAGGTCTTATTACCTCATATAACATTGTAGTGTTCGGTCTGTCTGACTGCATTACGTTTAACTGTCTCATGGGCCCCAATCCCTGCGGTCCTGCTCTCTATCCACTTTTGCTTTCCAGGGGGGGGGCCTTTAGGTCAACAATCATTGCTGTCCATGCTTGCATGCCATCTACGAGTTTGACATCTCTATGGACTTGCTTCATTCTTACTTTCTCGGCCGATGCCCATTCATATATATCTCTCACCCATCTTTCACACTATGGGGGTGCTGGCTTCATCCACTCAATAACGAACCGTCTTTTCGCAATTATTAAACCCAGTATCACAAATTTTCTACTTGGCTTCCTAATTTCGGGCGTGAGGAGAAGTCCTAATGGTACCAAACGTATCTCCCTGGGCACGTCCCATCCTGAGGCCACCCATACTTGCTGCAGTACCTCTTCCCAAAATTTTACCACCATCGGACACTGCCACACCACATGCAGGAGGTCCGCCACTGCCTCCCTGCTTTGGAGACACGCGCTGGACCTTTCCAGATATATTTTGCTCAATATTTTCGGGGCGAGGTAAGCTTGACGCACAAAGGTATATTGAATTAGTTTGAATTGAGGTATAAAGCACCCCAGTTTAAACCCCTCATGAATTTTGCCTCACTCTTTCTCTGGAATCAGTGTGGAGGGAAGGAGGAATTTGTGATCCAACCAATTTCTTAAGGTTATATATTCTGATCAGGGGGGGAAGGATCACTTGTCCTGCATAACTTTGGGTATGCCGTAACTGTTCTGAGTAGTACCAATAAAAAACCCTCATGCAAGTGCTGGTAAATATTGCGGTGTTAGGCGGTATATCTTGTTTCTCCGCCGTCCCTCACAGGTGTGTGCATAATCATAGGGTTAGTTTTTTATGCAACCTCCATTCAGGAGGCATTACCCATTGTTAAAAACAAAAGTGATCAGTGATAGTGATTGTGACGTGAAAAAGATAAAAATGTCTCTCTTATTCAGAAAAATTATTTTTATTCGTTCTGTTTTGGAGGCAAAGACTTTAAAATTCAATTGGTGAACTGGAGTGTTTATGATTCGTTCACACTCAATAAGTGGTATAGGTCGACATGTTTCAGCCCTTATTATGCCAGGTGGGTCATATGGGCTTTCTTCAGGACCACAGTGCAAAATGTGGTAAAGGAAGTACAAGAGTCCACTGTAGATATAGGTTCATTTATTGTAAGTTCCTTCCAAGATATTAAGGTACAGAAGTAGATAAGTAGAATAGGAGAACAGGAGAAGAACCCCACCAGGAGCTAGCTCTCATCAGCTCAGCCTGAGTAGATCAACTGACCGTTAAGAGCCAGAGAGTCACCCCAGGCATTCTATGATGTCATCAACATTCCAATCAGAAGAGCACCACAGAGAAGTAGTTTACTACACATCCTCTCTCCTTAGTGAATGAGGAAAGAAAGAAGAAAACACAGACCAAGATACCTCAAGTGTGACATTTGCATAAAAGTACAAAAGTGAAGTACGCAAATAAATAAAGTACAACAAGTACTGCAAGAGGTATGATTAGCATGAATAGAAATACAATAATCATAAGTATAAGCAAGAGTAGAACAACATGCTAAAATCTAGATAAAAAGAAACTACTAAATGCTACTATATGCCACATCCCCTTCCCTTAGAGTAAAAACATGGCATGGATGAATAAAGAGCAGAGTAGTAAGTAAAAAATGGTCACGCTGCCAACTGGAAACACCAGAGAGAAAATCCCCTGAAAAAAAAACAAAGGCAAGCGTAGACGCAGACCCTTTACAAGCTCCCTTAACACAACAATCTGACAGAGAAAAATGAAACTTCTCACCCAAAGTCCCACCAACATGAAACCCTTGGCCACGAATCTCAGGCAGGTAGACTTTGACGAAAGCAGAGTGTCAAAAAAAAAAAAACAACGATGTTAAACAATCTCCACCAAAAATAGGGAACACAGGGTACTAATACTTAAAAATCACAACCTCCCCAAAGTAGGGTACACCACAGGAAAGACAACCTGGAAATAGGGCATTGACTACCCACAAATCAACAACCTCCCCAAAGTAGGGTACACCACAGGAAAGACAACCTGGAAATAGGGCATTGACTACCCACAAATCAACAACCTCCCCTCAAAAGGGTACACCGCAGGTAGCGAACCTGGGACATGGGGCATGAGCTAAACGCACACACCACTACCACAAAAAAAACTACAAGAAATGGGCTTTGACTACCCACAGACACAACCTCCCCTATGTAGGGTACACCGCAGGACAACACCTGGGAACAAAATGGAGCATGGAGTACCCACACAGACCACTACCACAGAAAACACATAGAAATGGCGTTGACTACCCACTCAAACACACAACCTCCCCTAAGTAGGGTACACCGCAGGACTATATTCCTGGGAACAAATGGGGCATGGACTACCACCAAACATATGACGCAAACTCAAGAAACCGAAAAGGGGCATGACTACCCACACACACACCACTAAGCACACATTTGAGAAAACAAACCGTAAAAAACTGGATGAGAATTGACTACTCAACAAGATGCAACAAGCAGATGTCCAAACACACCATACAGAATTAAAATTAGAGCAAGAGAAATCTGCAACACACCACACCAGGCCACCACAAAATAAAGCTGCATTGAAAAATGTGGAATAGCAAATTAGCTGCAAGAAACAAATAAATAACACATTGCTCCGGTGAGCGATCTCTCACCCGAGTTCCAAGAAACAAATAAATAACACATTGCTCCGGTGAGCGATCTCTCACCCGAGTTCCTGCAAGCAGCTCCAACTGAAAGTGGCAGACCTCGAAGGCGCAGAAGATACGAGGCAAAAGCTGAAGAAAGTCACACAAGTGAAAAATTCCTGACCATGCACAGAAGAAATAAGTTCTGCAAGTGCCGCTTTTCACTGGAACCATCATGGGACTGGTAAAGGCTTGAAACGATCGGAAAGCACAGCTGTAGGCTTGAGACGATTTAAAAACACTATTGCTTGTAAGCATGCTCCGCTTGACTGACACTGTTGCTTGTAAGCAAGCTCCGCTTGACTGATGCTATTAGGTACTGCTGGTCTTCGAGAAAACAAAGCGCACTCGTATACCCTCCACAAACCTGCGCAGACTGCAAACAAAATAACAATGACGAAATGGCGGCACGCCTCCAGACGCCGCACCGGATGGCTATAGGCAAAGGCGTGCACCAAAACGTAGGCAGTAGGCAGATGGATGAAGACATGGACGTCATAGGAGGCAAGAACACGAAGGTAAGACTGCGCGTGTCAATGTACAGGGAAGCTCGTGACACTTTTAAAATGCGGCGGTTTAGCTCCCATAAACCAACTTGGATCGTGAAAGTATCAGAAAACCAGCAAAAGTGCTCCCCACTCACCGCCAAAAATATTGTTCAGTGTTGAGCGAAGTCCCTTCACGATAAGCGCGGATTTGAATGCGCTATACTGACCAATGTTGTGCCGAGTCCTCTCACGATAAGCGCCCGTTTGAATGCGCTAGAAAAATAGCAGTGAGCTCTGAATGCGCACCGCTGAGAACGGCATTGGCAAGACAATAAATCACTGGGAAAATGTGGATAAACTGCCAATCGATGTCACCATTAACATGCCAAGGTGACAACTTTGAAAACGCTTGTTTTTTGCCTCCAACCACTCGAACACAGCTCTCACTTGACGCTGGCAAACTGTTTCTTCCGATCAGACTTGCAGACAGTGAGTTCAAACAAGTTGCTAAAGCAGCAGAATAAATCACAGGCAGATTGCCAGGAGACATCAAATAAAGATAACGAAAATAAACACATGCCCAGGGTGCAGGCTGTCTAGATGAAACACGACACTGGTGGGGTCAGCTGGGCATTACCTTTCAGTATAAATACGAATTTTCCCACAATCCTTGATGTCTTGGGTTCTTTCTTTTCTTTGTAGTTGCTTAATTCCTTGTTGATAACTGCACGCGTAGATAAATCCAGTTCAAAACGTCGCCAAACTGTGGTAAAGGAAGTACAAGAGTCCACTGTAGATATAGGTTCATTTATTGTAAGTTCCTTCCAAGATATTAAGGTACAGAAGTAGATAAGTAGAATAGGAGAACAGGAGAAGAACCCCACCAGGAGCTAGCTCTCATCAGCTCAGCCTGAGTAGATCAACTGACCGTTAAGAGCCAGAGAGTCACCCCAGGCATTCTATGATGTCATCAACATTCCAATCAGAAGAGCACCACAGAGAAGTAGTTTACTACACAAAACAAAGACCTCTCACGTCTCTGTTAGTGAAAAAGAAAAAGTTCTAATGGAACATATCGTTATGTTGCTCCTATTGAGGTCAAATAGTACCTTCGTTTTTGGCTATATTCAGCCTCTTCAGGATCAGGGTAGGTCAGGGAGGCACTCTCTGGCTCTCCATCAGTTGCTTGTGCTGACTCTGCCTCCTCCAGTCCCGGAAAACCACTCTTTCTCTGTCATATGTTCTCCAGTCTCCTCCTTCCATCTTGCCTCAATAGGGAGTGGTTTCCTTGGTAGATCCTCTCGTATTGCCTGGTAAAGATGAGTTATATATCGTCCTTGGGTCATATACAACATTACTTGCAATGTTCTATTTACGGGGAGCTCTACCGGAGTGATGATCCCACCATTAAGATAAGGGTTCAAAACGCTGTTGACATATTGTACACCATATGCATATATTATACTGTGATGTCTATTGTGTAATGGTGTCTTCACGTTAATCAGTCTGTAGTATCTTTATATGTTTATGCAGATACGCCCTCCTTGCCTGAACCCTTCCCGATATGTTGTTCGTTTGTCAATGTCAGTAGGACGCAGGTTGTATCCCACTTGGATTCTTTTCTTACTTTGTCATATATTCATTGTATATTAAAAATCTGTCCCGCTGGACAAAGAATATAGCGCTGATTGAGCCTATATTTACGAATAGTATTTAGATTGTCTAGGGACCATTGTCTTCAGAAATTACGCACGTACCCAAGGTCCCTGACCAATTGCATATTGGGTTCCCTTGTGTTTTCTCAACAAGGTCTCTAACATAAAGAGGCTAATGAGTTTGCTTCTAGAACCTCACAAAAGATCAGTCACCAGCTTCTCTAGCATTCCGAAGTAACTGGCATGGATTTTGAATAGTGAATTTTGTAGTGCATAAAGGGATCTTGGAGTGATAACCATCTTGGTGATACCAACCTTGCCCATCAGGAACAGGGGTAAGTCCCTCAAAACACATACAGAGCCACGGATCCTGTCTACCACTTTCCCTATATTAAGTTCCAGGACGCTTTTGGTTGTTTGTACTAACTTAATCCCCAGATATCAAGTTGCTGTGGTCGTCCAGGGCAACCCCACAGCAAGAAGCATTTCAACTGCTTGGTTGGCTAATCTCCCAATTGGTAATCATTTGGACTTCTCTTGATTAGCTCGTATGGCTGACGTCGAGCTCCCTCAGAACCTTTAAGAGAATAGGCACTGAACTGGCCAGCAGCTTGCAGTACACCAACGTACCAGCGTACAGTGAAACCACATGAGTGGTGTTGCCCACTTTAATCCCCCCATGCTTTTAACTGATTTCTGAGCACCACTGCCAGTGGCTCCATAGCCATTGCAAGTATATGGGGTGACAGAGGGCATCCCTGTCTGGTACCCCTTTCCAATGAGAACGCCTCCGATATTCTGCCCCCTACTTTGATCCTGGCTCAGGGAGATGTATACAATATTGTATCCATTTGAGAAAACTCGGTCCTAATTCGATTTTTTTGTAGTGTTGCCCACACATAGGGCTAGCCACCGAATCAAACACTTGTTCGATGTCTAAAAGGACTAGGACATAATCCTCCTCCACTAGTCCCGGGTCATTTCAAACACGTGAAAGCCATCGTAGATTAAGCATGGTACTGCGGTGTGGGATGAAACCAGCTTTATCTGCGTGGATCAGATATGTCATATGGGGAAGAATTCTGTTTGCCAAAATGCCACTCAATAACTTTACATCTAGATTTAACAGTGATATCGACCTGTATGAATTTGGCAGCTGTGGGTCTCTATCTTGTTTTGTAATAACTCAAGGAGTGTGGCGCCGACCTCACACCACTCCCCCCTCCTACCCCCTTCTGCGGGGAGCAGGGGAGCTCCGCCTTGAGTTTGGTCAGCCTACGCTCCTGAGTCGCAATATCTTTCTCTAGTTAATGTCATACCCATACGTTGTGTGTATAAAGACCCCTCTGAGAACCACCTCCATGGCGTCCCACTTGTATGCTCTGCTCAAGGCCGACCCCCGGTTCTCTTCAAAGTATCTAGTTAATGCAGTAGACGCCATCACTGGAAATGTGGGGTCCAGTAGTGCCGCCGCCCTGCGCCACCATGTAGGAATTGCCGGTTTAGTTCTATGGCCCTCAAAGGCAAGCAGAATCTGCGAGTGGTTCGAAAAATACATTGCTTGATATGTTATCCCCGTTACCTCAAGGGTCAACTCCTGCAAAATAAAACAATAGTCCAGACGACTAAACCTATTAGAAGCTGGTGTGTGCAATGAAAAAGTTCTGTCCAGGGTTGCGTACCCTCCATATATTCGTAAGGTACATTCCCTGCAAGATATCAGTCCGTGCCTCAGTCATACGTGGTTTGGGGGGGCAGATGGGGAGGCTCTTGATCCAAATTCACATCTAGGACACAGTTTACTTCTCCCATCGTTATCAGCGCCACCCCCAGAAACAGTCCTGGCATGATGGAATGGAAAAAATCTGGGCAATCGACATTGGGAGCATAGACATTGATAATACTCAATTCTTTCCCTTTTAAAGTTCCGTGAAGGTTCACATACCTCCCCTCTTGGTCCACCAGGTGGTGCAAATGCTTGAAGGGGACCCCAGGCACCACCCAAATAAAAACCCCTCTAGCAAACCCTGAATAAGACGTGGCATACAGCTGTCCCTTCCACTGCTGGGACCCACCTGATCCTGTCTTGAGCACCAAGCAGGAGTCCGACAGGCCGGATTTGTCCAGCCAAGCCATCACCGCCTCCGCCGTTTGAAAAAAAACAGGCTTTTCCTTTATGTTCCGCCAGCAATTTGGCAGGGTAGAGTAGTCTGTATTTCAACCCTGCGTCCCGTAGCCATCCTTTTTACTGCTAGGAAGGTCTGTCTTTGTACCTGTACTCTTTGTGTATAGTCGGGAAAGATTGCAATGGAGTGGCATTAAATGATTGCGATCCCTTAGATCTGGTGGCCTGGAGGATAATGTCTTGATCTCTAAAAGTAAAAAATCGGGCTATAATAGCTCTTGGTGGAACTCCTGGGCGAGGCAGTGGTCCCAACGCTCTTTAGGCTTTTTCTATGCTATAGAATTTGGATAGGTTCTTGGGGGCCGACACCTTTTGGAGATCGCACCTCTGAAGATTTACATCTATCGCCAAGGCATCAATCCTGTGTACCATATCTTCCCTGGATGAGTTAATTGCTGTTATACTATCTGCCAGTGTTGAGTTTGGGTCGAAGACACGTTGCACCTCTCCCCCTTCCTCATCCTGGTTTGCCACTTCTTTGGCAGGCATCTGAGGGCATGGCTGGGCATAGTTAGACATTTTATTGGTTTGCACTTTATTAGGTTTATCTTTCACCATTTTGGAGCCTGTCAAGGCCTGGGTCCCCCAGCAAAGGGTAACCTGTCATATACCAGTCTCTTCCGGCCCTGATGCGTAGTTATAATCTATTTCCCACCAAGGCGTGTTGGAAGCTCCAAGGCACCGCAGCACACCACTCTACCAGCTATCCACATAAACCTGGCATCAGGGGGTGCCCATCAGCACCGGGTAACTTCAGTACTCACCTTTCCCACAATGCGAGTGCCATGGCTCAAACCCTAAGCTTGTGCGAGTCTCAGCAGACGACCACTCTCCTCCTTGCTGTTGATGTTGGCCCAGAAATTAATTCCACGAGTCTCGCAGCGTCTCCTGTCGGTTCTCTGGCTTCAACAGAGCACTGTGTCACCCTTCCCCACTCCTTCCTTGTGGGGGGGTCACTGTCAGGCGTACTGTGTCCCCGAGGATCACTGACGGCCAGGATCCTCTTTCTTCCCCACCTGTCCCGGGGTTTCCAGCTCTAAGGTGCATTGCTTTCCCTCGCTGTCCTTTCTTGCAGTACTTCGCCGCAGGGGTGGTGCCCTCCCCCCCCCAGAACATCGCTATTTTAGGTGTGTGTGGTGTACCCCACTCGAGGGTATCACACCACCTCAGTAGTTTCAGGCCTGTTCTTGGGGCCTCCCCGCGCCTTCAAATGAGGCCCGGGAGCAGCGTTGGCTCGCTTCTTGTCCTCCAGCTCTCACTTGCCTCAATTTGCTTTAAATGATACTGCTGCTCTGCAGGTCGCCTGAGGGGTGCCTGCCCCCTGCAAAGTGTCCGCTGGGTAGGCTCTCACTGCCAGACACGGCTCCCTCTCCGGTGTCCGCCGCCGCTCCACAAAATCTCTGTTGGTTTAAGTACCGCCCGGGCCTTGAAACCTTCAGTGCCTTACTCGTTTACCCTCCAAGATGGCTGCTCGTAGTGTTAGCAGCCGCCCTCTCGCCAACTCCAGCATCAGCCTCCTTAGGGAAAGGTACGTCTCCGGCAGGGTGCCGCAATCAGACTCTGACCCCCTCTGCCATGGGGGGAGGGGGTACCGCTAGGTTATAGTGTCCAGGATACTCTTGGATTCAGAGGCCAACGGCTGTAGTATCGGCTAACACTTCTAGTCTGCCATGCGCTATGCTCCGCCCCAAAGCTTTTCCCTTGTGATGTGGGGAGTCCCAATTGCAAACTTCTAGTTGCCGGTTTTGAAAAACCTTTCAGTATGACCACCTTTCTACCTTTTTTTATTTTTTTATTTTTTAGGTCTTGGCTAGACAGCGCATGCTGTTTACACATTCTGGGCTTACAGCCCGCCCACAGTTTTTCATTTGCTTGCTGTAGCGTCACTCTCATTTCCTTCTTTCCGGTTTGTATAGGCATACCTTCATCATGCCCTGTTCTTGTGCTTGGCCCATTCCTGGAGCATGGACCAAGTACTTGTGTCCGTCAGCTGATCCTGTTTTTCGAGTTACTTTTCTTTTTGTGTTCTAGCACTCCACATGAGTACTTGTGTTTCCCCCTCTGCAGCAGTCTGTGTCTTCTCCACTCCCACCCGCTCCTCCCTGTTTCACAAACTCCTCCACCCCGCTCTCAACCACCCATACCTCCCCCTCGTAATTTTTGTGTCTGTGAAACTAGATATAGTTCCAATTGGAACATGCATTCTTTTCTTGAGTTGTTTAGTTCAGGATTTTTGTTTTGTTTCTTTTACTTTCGGCGTCTTTGGTGTGTTTTGCAAGCATCCCCTCTGAGGCAGGAAAAAGAGTTGGGGGGGGGGGGAGTGCTGGTTGGTGGTGGCTGTGGTTGTAATTTTACGTGTCTAGCCTCGACTTGCGCTGTGTTTGAAAACAGAGTGCCCCACAGGTAGCACAGCAAAGAATTATGAAGGGCTGTTCAATCTGATTGGCAGAGAGCACATGTTCAGTTGTTGTTTAACCAAGGCTACGCCAACACCTATTAGGGTGTGAGGTCACTGATCGCAGAGAACTTGCAAAGGAGGCAGATCCCTGGGTTAGTACCAGAGGGTCCCGGAAGGCATTTAGGAGTGATCCGAAGGGGAGTAGCCCTGGTATTACCCAACTGAGGGTGGTGGGAAAGGTTTGTGATAGCCCAGATAGGTCTCAGTGTAGTGGGAGGGATGTGGGGACCAATGTCCTGTCTCAGAAGAGAAGGGGTGGGAGTGGGCTCTGTCCCAAGGTCCTTGAAACCCAGTCCCAGGGTCTGGTTGGTTCCATGAGGGAACACTGGGAGGAGAGCCTAGTCTGTACTGGAAGGTCAGCCGCTGAGTGGGATCTCCTAGTCTCAGGAGAACTTGGAGGGGTTCCTGTAAGCAGCGTTCCACCAGTTCTAGAGTCTGGCAGCACCACTCTTGAGGGGAGGGCCCAGAAGCCCAGATGGAGGGGTGAGAGGAGGAGGCAGTCCCCAGTGGGCCAGGGGCCAGCTCTGAGGATATAGCTCCCTAGGAATGACCATGGTGACACCGCTTCTGGTTTGGGGGTCTTCGCACTGTCAGAGGTGCAGGGGTATGGCGATCAGTGACTGTCACGCAACACAAGAGGTATGTGTTACCCTTGAGGGAGGCAAGTGTGCTCTCCCCAGGAAGTCTTGTCTTGCCAGGCACATGCTCAGCTGCAGGGGGTAGTCCCTGTGTGTGGAGGCCAGGTTCAGGAAGTAATGTCTGACCTGGAGGGAAGGACAACTGCTAGCAGTGTCCCTACCATTTTGTCTTCTGGGAGTACCACTCCAGGTGGGTGGGTGCCGAACTCTAGAAGGGGGTGGAGGGGGAGAGAGTATTCACCTCTGGCCCCGGTTCAACCTTAGGGTTTGGTCATTGGGTTGGGAGACCAGTTGCAGGGTAGATATCCTGAACTGGTGGGAGAATTGTGTGGGAGTGCTGATACCAGAACCCTGACAGTTTTAGTTTCTGAGGGTACCTCTCCGAGGAGGAGGGTTCGGAACCCAAGAAGGAGGGGTAAGGGGAGGAGTGCCTCATCCGTGATCCCTGGTCAGCTTGAGGGTGCAGACCGTGGGTTGAGGGAACAAACGCAGAGCAGAACTGCACTGGTGAGAGGTAGAGTGGAGCAAGAATATAAATATAAATCATAATAGCCAAGTCATAAAAATTACATAGATTTTCTCATTACCAAATTCATTCTACTTTAACACCGCCATCAAAAAGGGCACTAGAGAAAAACAAATAAAAGGACTAATTAGCAGCTGTAAAAACAGTGAGGCTGGCCTAACTTGCCTAAAACTCATTCATTTTAAAATTGGGCATAAATATTTATCTCTCAGATTATTGTATTTTGGGCAAGGCATAACAATATGTAATGTATCATTGATTGATGTATTGTTACAGTTACACGGGGGCAAGTCAGATTTCGTAAAACATCCATGATTAAAAGGGATTAAGCAAGGGAATACATTTAGCCTAAAGTAAGTTAATATACTGTGTTATATTCCAGGTCAAATAAAGTTCAATATTACTGACAGTTTGTGCTAATATTGTATGTTTCAATGGGATGTTGCATTAGTGCAGAATCCTCACTTTCTGCTGACAGCTTATCCCTAAAGGCAGTTTCAATCCATTTAGCATCCAAGCGTGTTATGGCAAAAGGATTATCATACAGTTCAGACCCCCCGAATTCCCGGAGATTACACTCCATGTATACCAGCCATGGTATCCGGAAGGATTTTCCTAATTTTAAACAATTCTGCAAAATCAGTCTATTAAGACTAAGTTCCTCCATTACCTAAGTTAAGTTTCAAAGCTTTTAGAGGGCAGAGGCGCAACTGATTTGTAATGAGATCTAAACCTAATTCTTCATGTACAATTTTGTACGGTACACTTTATGGGACTCCCAGGAGGCCACTTAAAACTCCACTATACACCCAGATTCCACAGCCGTAGCGCCCTAGTGGGACACACTTGCCCCTATACATTTCTTAAATAGATTGTATATGAGTGGGGCCAAGCCTACGTGAGAAATCGCCAATGACAAATATTGTTCTATTAAAAGATGAGACATTCTGACTTATAAGTGAATGCTAATTAGGCCCAGAGTCCAATTGGATCCCCAAGTATCTGAACTTGTCTATCTAATTTAAATGTTGGCCAGCTACAACATTTTTCATAATTTTCGTTATTTGGTGGGCCAATCTTTATAACATGTGACTTAGAAAAGTTTGTTGTTCAGTCCAGGCTACTAATAAATAGATTAAGAAGTTTTTGCAAACCTTTGGCCGTACTAGCAATTAGAACAGTATCAAGGCAGGTATAGAACGACCTCCTACTGTAGGAACGTCTACACCTGGAGCAACCAAAGCTTGCTCTATGTGGCTGATATAAAAAATAAATACGAAAGGGGCTAAAATACAGCCTTGCCGGACCCCACGTTTAAAATGCTCCGTGCATTCCCCACTGTGGCCAAACCTGACACTAGCTGAAGGATTACTGTGCAAATCCTGCAAAACATTTATTAAAACTGGGTTGGCACCTATCTGTTCCATCAAGGACCAAAGCTTAGAACTTTTAACTCCATCGAAAGCAGAGCTAAGGTCCATGAAAGCCAGATGGACATTGGCCTCAGTGTATTTACATACCAGTAAATAAAGATTTAAAGCTTGCTCTATGGTGCCCATCCTGAAGCCTCTCTCCTCTGCCCGATACTCTACGGTTTAATAAAATTTGTCCAACAATCTTCACCTCTGAATCTATGAGAGAGATGGGCCTAAACCATGCGGGGTCTGAGCTGGTCCCCCTTTATATAAAAACAGGAACTAATGTGGAGCGAGACCATGTTAGCAGAAGACAGAATGTAAGTGCATTGTTCTTTTTTAAAATTATTTTTAACAAAACTGCAAAGAAAAACATCAGGTGACATTGGCAGTTCTTACAGATTACATGAGTACATTTCTATACATGTTGGATAATAGACACAAAATTTAGGTAAAGGATCAAGGCAACACTTGCGCCTCCACTTCCTCGGAGCACATCGGGGGCTCACACACTTCTCCACTGTAGTGATTCCAAGCCTCTCAGACCCTCCTCCTCTTTGCTGGACACCCCCTAGCCACGTATACCGACCTCTCCCTGAACATGCACCAATTCAAGTCCTCCTCCCACATCTCAACCCGGGGCAATCTCCAGTTTAGCTATCATGCAGGCCAGCGTTACCCATTGCTTCCCATATGCAGTCAAATCTGTGGGTTCCCAAACGTTCAAAATACACCCACATGCCTCTGGCCGTATCTCCACCCCCAGGACGTCTCGCAGCTTATCGTGGATCTTCTCCCAGTATGCCTGCACCCCAGAACAATGCAACAGTATGTGCAGGAACGTTCCCAGCTCCCCGCAACCCCTCCTGCACTCCCCGCCCTCCGAGCGACCCAGACGGGGCCCGTAACATATGACCTATGAAGAATCTTTAGCTGTCCTAATCGAAGCCTCATCTGTATTGCTACCATCCGTGGAGAGGAGACCGCCTCCCGCCAGTCTTCATCGTCTATTTCTATCCCATCCTCACCCCAGTGCGTTCTTAAGAGGGTCAGTGGATCCTCCAGATGATTAATAAGTTTCTTGTATATTAATGAGATTGTCTTCTCGGGGAGATGGCCGCCCAGCACTCGGTCCTCGAGAGGGGAGGCATCGGGAAGCGACGCGTCCCTGGGGATGTTCGCCAGTAGGGCGTGCCTGATCTGGAGGTGACGGTAATGTTCACGGTCCTGGAGATGGTATTGTTTCTGAAGTGAGCTGAATGTGAGAACTGTACCCTTCCCCCATACGTCTTTTATCTGCGTAATCCCGATGAGATCCCACTTGTCAAACCCCTTGGATTTTCATAGGCTCCCCAACTTCTCCGAGCTCCACAGCGGGGTGGCTAGTGTACCTATTTGCCACACCTGAACTGTGTGTGCCGTTGGTCCCGCGAGGGGAAACAGACGAGGTTTTGCATACATCGCTCTAGTGAAATCCCCGGCCGGAACTTGCCAGAGATCCATAGCATACCTCCGGTCCCCGGGAGGCCCGTATATTGCATGGTTCACCCCAACCAGTTGGGAATCCCAGTAATATTTTCGTAAGGCTGGCAGGCCTATCCCCCCGTCGTACCAGGGGAGAGTGAGTTTAGAAAACGCTATACTGGGCCTGCCGGTTCAAAGAAGCTGCCTCTGGAGGGCCTCTATCTTGCTAAAGTAGGATGCGGGTACAAAGTCCACGAGTTCTGGAGCACGTACAAAAATTGGGGAAGAGCCATCATCTTAAAAAGCACTGCCCTACCCAGAAGCGAGAGCGGAAGCGCCTTCCAGCGAGCTACATCGCCTTTAAATCTAGTCAAAGGGGGGCCAAGATTAGTAGCATATCGTAGTTTCGGGTCAAGCGTAACATAAACTCCAAGGTACCTAAATCCGATTGGCTCAATCTGTATCGGGCAGTTCTGTGGAAGAACCGGTGGGTCACCCCTAAGAACTAAGAGCACCGATTTTGACGAGTTTATAGCAAAGCCAGAGTACCTCCCGAAAATGGCGAGCACTTCTAAAAAGGATACAAGAGATCCCCTTGGGTTGGTGAGATAAAGCAGGATATCATCAGCGTATAGTGAGATTTTGTCCTCCCATTCCAGCGTCCACAGGAGGCCATGGATCTCACTGTCCCACCGAACCCATGTTGCCAGGGGCTCCAAGGCAAACAAAAGCAGGGATAGGGGACAACCCTGCCAAGGAGAAAGTCAACAGACTTGCGGTTATTCACGACTACCCTCGCCAAAGGCTGAGCTTACAGGAGGGATATCCAACCCACAAATTCCGGACCGAAACCCAGCTTTCCCGAGACTGCAAATAAGTATGGCCACTCACCCTGCCGAACGCCATGGTGGTATGCAAAGATACCAAAACCGATGGTTCCTGATTCATCTGGGTCTTGCTTAGCATCCTGTGTAGCCGCTGCAAATTAAGGGCCGTATTTCGACTTGGCATGAAGCCTGACTGGTCCGGATGTATCAAGGTAGTGATAACTTTAGCCAATCTTGTCGCCAACAACTTCGCCCGTATTTTGGGCTCAGCATTCAGAAACGAGATAGGTCTGTATGACGAACCTAGTGTCCTGGGCTTACCCGCCTTATGAATGACCACCATGTTCGCCACCCTCTGATCATATGGAAGCTGTCCCCCCTCTCTACACTATGCAAACATGGAGCGGAAAAATGGAGCCAGCTTGTTGGCGCTCAGTTTTTATAATTCTATGGGAATTCCGTTAGTGCCTGTGGCCTTCCCGGAGTGTACCCCTCTGATGGCCTGGGCCACTTAATCGTCGGTGAGTGGGGACTCTAGATATTCCCGGTCATCATCCGACAACACGGGCATTTGGATATCCTTTATCATTGCGCTGTTGTCCGCCTCCGCATACACCCCGACCAAGGTATATACCCCACTATAGTATTCCGGGAACCTATCTGCGACAGCCTGCGGATCTACAATCGTACTGGAGTTCTCCCCCTGTATTTCTGGTACCAACCGCTTTGCCCACTCCCCCTTTTCCAGCCACGCTATCAGTTTACCGGCCTTATCTCTGTGTTCGTACACCCTACTTTGAGTCTCCTTATTCTGCGCTCTGGCCTTGTCCCTAGCGAGGCCTCTATACTCGTCCTGCTGCAATTTTAGCCGATGCAGCCCCTCCGGGGTCGCGGCCCTAGATACCTCCGCCTCCAACCATGACACCTCCCCATCCGCCCGCTCCAGTTCGGCCTGCCGCTCCCGTTTCTTTCGCACAACCAAGGATAAGGCCTTCCCCCGAACGACTGTCTTATATGCCTTCCACAGGGTCTGCGGCGAATCCACCGTACCCGCATTCTCCCGGAAGAACCTGTCTGAGACCGTAACAATTTCTTTCTTGGTGGTGGGGTCCTTCAGATGCCAAGCGTTATTCGGGGCAACCCTGCCTACATCAAACTTGTCAAACTCCAACTGAAGCCAGACTGGAGAGTGATCTGATATGCCCCTCCCCAGGTGGCGAACCTCCCAGACCGCGCTTGCCTGGGCAGCTGGCACCAATACATAGTCTATTCTAGACAGGCTATGATGTGCGGCGGACACATGCGTATAGTGCACGCAGATTACGAACCATCCACCAGCCCCATAATTTCCAGAAAGTCGGGGAGCCATCTCTGCACTTGTCTCAGGGCTCGGGCTGGATGCCGGTCCATCTCTCCGTCCACCAGGGCATTAAAGCAACCCCCCCACCTCTCTTCCCTCATAACCAGGAGGCCCAACGGTAGAGTCGGGAAGACAGAACCCAAGTCTCGCAATGTGTCGGATTGAAGGCCTGGGCGGGACATATATAGAGACGAAGGTGACTGTCCTCCCCTCCCACATCCCCGATAAACCGACATATCAACCTCGCTAGTCAGACCATGTGGCCTGAATCTTTAAGAGAAAGGATTTTTTTTAACCAAGACACCAACTCCTCTCGACCCAGTGGTGAAGCCAGCATGTGCTACCAATTTATAACCCCCTCTATTTAGGGCCAAGCAACGATTCCCAATGAGATGCGTTTCTTGTAAAAGCACTACGTCTGCAGAGTGCCTTCTGACCAGCTGACTAACCATTCCCCTCTTAATTTTGTCTCCTAAGCCATTTACTTTCAAACTTAGCACAGTCATCCCCGATCCCCTTCTAAGATTTGACATCTGGCTGGTATGGAAGCAGTACAATCACAGCATTGTCACCTAATGTGAAAAGGAAAGGAAAGGAAATAAAAGAAGAAAAAACCCACAGTGCAAACAGTTCTGCAATAATCAGCTAAGCAAAATGCGAACAAATCTTCAAACAACAAAACCCCGGCACTCCCAACACCCATCCCCCCTCCCTGCACCCTTGCTCATGGCTTGTGCCTATCCCCAGCTTGCAGTGTGCCTGTCGCCCCATGTTCAAACTACTGTCTAACTAAAAGTAGAAATTAGCAGGAAAGCAGGACCCCGCGCCACCCCCCCATCCCGCTGACCCCGCCCATCGCCTGCAGTATCTCACTCTCTGAAGGATCAGATCGGTAGAAGTGCACGCGGGTTAGGTCCACTACCTGACAGTCTCAGTAGTCCCATTCCTTCTGTGATGTCCATCACTTCTGCTCCTGTTGGCCACCTCCACCATCCCGGCCCTGCTGCTCCGGCCTGGCCGGGGGATGACTTTCCAACCAGTCCGAAGCCACTTCTGGATTGTCGAAAAACCAGGCTCTCCCCTCGATTTCCACCCTCAACCGGGCAGGAAACATCATCGCATATTTCAAACCTCTGTCTCTGAGTTTCTTCTTCACCCCAAGGAAACTCTGGTGCTGCTTCTGGACAACTTGCTTGAAATCCGGAAAAAAGGTAAGAGACGCGTTTTCATATTTCAGGGGGCCCCCTGACCTGGAAGCCTGCAGGATAGCGTCTCTATCACGAAAGTTCAACACCCTCGCAATCATTGGGCAAGAGGTCTCCCCCTGCCCCCCCCTACCCCCCCCCCCCCGGCACCCTGTGTGCCCGCTCAATCAAGAAGAAATTACCCAGTCCCTTGGGCTTCAGGTAATTAAGGATGATGTCCTCGATGAACAGGTCAGGGGCCACGCCTTCCGCCTTCTCGGGAACACCAACAATTCAAACATTATTACGGCAAGCTCTCACTTCGTATTCATCCAGTTTCTGATTAGTTGGGTCACTAGAAGCTCTGAGGTCCAGCACCTCCTGCTGGAGCAATGCCACATCATCCGTCAAGCTGGCAGTTTTAATATCTAAAGACTTGACTTTTTCACTTGCCTTGGTAAGGTCAGCTCAGATGAGATTGACCTCGATGGTCACCGTGTCAAGTTTGTTGTCTAGCGACTCCATCTTTTGTCCGAGGGACGACTTGACACCATTGATGGCTGCCATCACGTCCAGTAGCGTCTGCTCTGTCAGAGGACCAGTGGAATCCCTCCCACCCCCGCCGCTTGAACCCTCCTCGGCTCCGGCGGAGACCCCCTAGGCTCCGGCGGAGACCCCCTAGGCATCGTGTAGCTGTCCAGTTTGTTGGGCTGAATTTGCTGCAACCCCTTGGAGGATCTGGACTGCTGCTTATCGGCGTCAGGTTTAGTCGCCATCTGAGGGCCTCCGCTAGGGTTTCTTGGCCACTCTGTTCCACCAAGAGCAGCGACGCCTTCGAGACCGCTACTGGAGAGCAGCGATGAGCAGTTTATCCACGCAGTCACCCAGCCGGAGCCCCGGCACGAGTCGCCGGACAAGTACAACACAGAAGCTGTAGCCCTATGAAAACGGCAGGATAATCGGGGAACAGCCGGCTGGCCGTAGGAGAGCTGCCACTCCTGGAAGCCCCAATCAGATCACCCTCTGACAGCCGCCGCAGAGTGAAGGACCAAAACGTCTGCACAACAGCCAGCGTCCCCCTCGTCCGGGCTCCACGGGGTCAACCTCAAGCCCGGCACAAGCGGCTGGTCATTCGCCAATCTGGAATCGCAGCGGGTATCCCTGGCAGCCTCAGTTCACAGTATGTGTGCTTTCGCAACATTCCCCCCACAGGAGGTAACAGTGTCCCCAGTCGGAAGAATGAAACAGTGTCCCCAGTCGGAAGAATGAAACAGCGGGGGTGTCTCCCTCGCAGAGCCGGCCGAAGGGAGACTTTCTCGAGCCAACGCGGTCACCTGCATGGAGACCAACTGCCTCCGGCTCAGCCACTCACAGGAATCCAGTCAGGTCAGCGACCCGGAGTCAGTGCAGGCCTCAGAAGGGGAGTCACAGCTCTTAACAGATAGCAGGCAGCCAAGGGAGGACTCGAAATTGCTGCCACCCCAGTAGCAGACACCATTCCTCACCGCACTATGTCCACTTCCTCGGGGGGCCTTCCAGAAAATCCGAGGGGGAGGGTGGGGCAGGATGTACGTCGGTAGACGGCCACCCTGCCAGGGCAACTCAAGTGGGTCTCGCCAGCAGTCTGTCTCCGCCAGAGGCAGTTCGCACCTCCGCACTTCTGGCTGCCCCCGGGGCTCCGATGACGCCCACTCCTCTCCTCTCTCACCGCGCCGTCCCTGATTTTCGGCACTATTCCTTTCCGGCGGGGGGGGGGGGGGGGGGGGGGGGGGCGCTCACAATAGCTCGCTCCCCCTCCGCTCCATCTTCTCCTCCGGTGTGAGTGGCAGCTCGCAGCACCGGGGCCCGACTGGCGACTTCCGGTTCCGGCCCCGGTGTTTTCAACTTTGCAGCCAGCCCTCCTCCAAAATCGAGCCCACGGCTCCGAGCACTGAATGGGCCCAAAGATTCGAGAGGTGGATATCCGGCCCCCGAAGTCGCAGCGGGGTCAGTGTCGCCCAATCCTACACAGTGCACCTTCTGAAATCAGGCGGCAGGGTCAGCAGCTCAGGATAAGTGTGAGGATATTAAGGCGAGGGACAGGTCCGGCAGAGCTGGGGAGTCACACGGCCATCTTGGACCCGCTCGTAGCTCCTCCCGTAAGTGCATTGTTAATAACGGGGCCATAAATCTATACATTTTTTAAAGGGGTCCACTGGTACCCCATCAGGTCCTGGCACTTTATTTAAAGGCAACTGGGAAATGGCGGCTTTACTGCAAGTTGCCTTTCAAGCCCAATGAGAACCAGGACATTTTTCCATCGGGCTCCACCATCTTTAACCTGGGTGTGCGGACTAGTTGTCGAGCAGCCTTTAGCACAGAGTAAGGACGCGTAATTCACGCTCTCGCTCCTCATCCCCAATCACTTAAAAATACAATGAGCAGGCGAGTCGGGTAATAATAAGGCCCCGGTGTGATAGTCTGAGGCTAATAGGCCAATGGGGATTCCTTAATGCATCGCCAACTCTCGACCACATTGCAGGGCGATTTCCTTACGTTCTCATGTTGGGTGCCTTATTGATATACACACAGAGTATGAATTCAGGCTCACTTGGCCACCAGGCAACCTATTGAGCAAAACATTTGCTTTCTATATGGACGTTGTGTCTTTCATATGTTTTTTGTATTGCCAAGTGTGCTGCTTGCAATTTTTGTTCAGTCACAGGTATGAGCAGTATACCTAATAGATGCGCTCACTTAAACACTTCATCAAGCATCCCTTTTAGCCTACACAGGCTTTTACTCACTTAGACGTGTTAGCACACTTTACCTATCTTGCTGGTATGAAGCATTGTGTTACCCATGTATTTGTCATACACCATGCCAGGCTCCTTCTCTCCTCATATATTGCTGGTGTGACAGACAATAACACCAAATAGGAGAAAAGTATATTTTGAGCATGCAGAGTGTGTAAAGTCACTTTGCAATAATTGATGCAAAAATGCACGATGCAGCTAAGGGATACAAGGTCCACCGCCTGGAATGTCTCCACAATCTCCAAAAAATTGGTAAGGAGACGCAATATTGTCCATCTCAATGGCCCGCTGCTCATAGACCATACATACAAAATAATACAATCAGAACAGAGAGACAATAATCATAAGAGATGGGGAAAAAAGGAAAATTCTTGAGTCTTCAGTTTATCTTCAGTGTGAGATATAGGTGTGTATAGAGTGCCGTGAAGGAGGCAAAACTGCACTCTATACACACCTATATTTCTCTGAATAGAGAGAGAGCTTGGGTGATTTGATGTAGTGAACCATTTGATGCTTGTTTGAGGTGGACTAGCCTGGATCAAGTTTGAAAGACCTATTTGGGAATTTGACTGAACATTTGTGCAACATACGTTACTGAACTGATTGTGTTTTAGTTAACTCTGGTAGGGATTGAAACAAGCTAGATTATCGTGGCTGTGACGCAGACTGATTTTCATGGCCCTGATGAAGCCTTACTGAAGGCGAAACACGTTGGCTGCGCTTGTATGAAATTGCTCATGAAAGAAAAAGTTTGGCTTCGACAGTGGAGACTCAAGAATTTTCCTTTTTTTCCCCTACTCTCTTATAAATATTACCTCTCTATTCTGACTATTACTTTGCAATAATTATAATATCTGATGAGGAATCTGCAAGTGAGTTCCTTGGTCCTGAAGATGGCCACTGGGAAGGGTGGCTTTAAACATGCAGACCTGTATGAAGAGGGGTAATTAAACCCACACCATCTACTCTTCTTCCCCCTTTTTGAACCATTCTATATGGAGGATGGATAAAGGCATAGCTCTCATAGCAGGCAGGTATTTTCAATTTCACTTAGAAAACCCCTCCAACTCTATTCTGCCATCAGTGTTCCTGTGTATTTCACAGGTAGCAGCACACCCCTTTCCCTAGCGAAATGGAGGAACCCATGATGAAGTATGTTACCATAGGGCAATCCTGGTGGGTGAGGGTTGTATAAAGAAAGCCCTGCAGGTTTTTCTCACCCTGTAGGAGATCTAGCACTCAGTACGAAGACAGGCTCTATTTTTATTGAGGTGCCCCTATCATATATGGATTTACATCTGTTAGCAAAGTCTGAGCATCTTTGCTGAGCTCCAGCCGGTCTGTAAAACATAGTTGTTCGTTCTGGTTTCGAAGTTGTTTTGTCTGGTCTTACTGCTACTGGTTGATGCTTTTGGCCTTGATAGACTTGGCAAGAAGTCTATTTGGGGCTGGTGCGGGATGAATAGAATAGCTCTTCATTGGGTCCTATCACTTGCTGACACTGTCCAGCAGGTATGTACTATCAATTACTCCATTCAGTCTTTGAACTGTATGTCGCAATATACTCCCCTGGAACAATTCGAGGGAGTATGCAGGGAACTCTGAGGAGCTACAATCTGCACCCACCACTAGATCGGATGCTTCCGCAGACTCCCCAGGGAACCAGCTTTGCCTCCGCACTGCGCACTCTGCAGCACACCACACAACCACCGGCCAGAACTCCATTACCCTGAAGCAGTCAATAGCAGAGCATGATGGGAGCTTCAAGCGGCCTCCTTCCCAGTATGTCTCATGTCAGCATTCATAAATTACATTGACCTGTAGTTGACACAGCTTATGTGGCTCCTTCAGGGATTCCTATGATTAGGGCAGACTTTAACCAATTCAAGTCTGTCCGGGTTATGAAACACCTTTGATTGTTTGTGTTAACTTGCATATCTTTTGAAGACTTTTCTAGTGGCATACATCACATTGCATCTTTGATCTTCTGTTGTGATGGGGTGCTTGGATTCCTATTTGGTCTGTGTGATGTAGCAGAAAATGTGGTTTGGAGAATGGATTGATACGTTTTTGATAATATACAAGTAAAAGGCTAAGCATTTCTATTTGATCTTTTGCCACTTTTCCTCTTAAACCTGGTCTCACTAAGGGATTTTTGTCCCGTTTATGCAGCTAGCAGTCTGCCACCTTTCTTGCGTTGCTCATACTAATACCAGTCCTTGGCGAAATTGAAATTTAAACCAGCTTAACTTCGCGAAACTTGTTATGCAAAATTCCTTAAATTACTCTGTTATGCCACATTGTGGAATTATGCGCAGTTTTGTCATAAACATTTACAGCAAAAGCCGCAGCAGTGGTTAAAAAGGTACCGCAAACAAACAGGAACAGAACACTAGTGACTGTAGTTTGCGGTGCGTTTTATTTTTGCACTTTTTGTGAAGCACAAAATAATATTTACATTTTGTGTAATTTCACGTAATTGTGCTGAAATTTGCGCTTAGTTACGGGAAATCAAATAATGCAAATTTCCCACTCGTCCCTAACCAATATTCATATAAAAAAAAGTGTGAAATTTGCTTCTTTGCTGCTAGTCGGAATTGTCGCCTAAAGTAATTAGCAGTGGCTGAGATTAATTCAAGCAACACACTTTGCAACATTCTTCGTACAACAACTATACCTAGATGTGGGTCCCACCCTAACTCTCCGATTGGACTCAAAGTGTACCCCACTAACAAAGAACAATGAGGCCAGTCTTTGATTGCTTGTATCCCCCACAGAGAGCTCCTGGCCTCGTAGTTCGGGCTGGACTGTTCTTACGAGAGCATGACCACGGCTGGTTTGCGTATGTCTGAGGTGGCATGATGAGTGGAAAAACAATAGATTATATTGCTGCCCACAGTAAACACCAGTGGCTGATCTTAATTAACACTGGTTGCCTTACATTATCTAATTCTGCCATTCTTGTCTAAACAAATACACCTGGTTGGCCATTTTATTGAGCAAAAATTGTTTGTGACCCCTAAATTATGTAGTGTGAAATAACAATGACCTTTTAGATTATTCTGCCACTTATTGTTAAGTGAAACTTCAACCAAGCAGTGTTAGCGTCTGCAGCGAAGGTTTATAATGTAATAAGTAGAGGAATTATTATAGCACTGATATTGCTTAGCTGTCTCTATTTATATACTCTATAGTATTAAATATTGCCAGTATATCTTCCTCAGTTGTCTTATTTTAATTCCCTCAGTCTTTCCTTTGCTGACTGTATAGCCAGATTTAGTTCTAAACTACAGTTCACATGTACAAAGAGCCTGTTCACAATTAGTGGCTCCAAATTGCACACCCACTTTTTGGGAACAGATTTGTTTTGCAGAACGACCTATAAACTATTTGGTCAGTTTGCGAAATCAACATTGGCACTGGTTGCACAATGACCTGCCTAATGAAAATTATTAGTGATATTGCAATTTTTGACCCTCTGGGATAGGCTACAAATAAAGGGAAGGTGGTCTGCAAAGGGCAGCAGACTACCAGCCCTTTCTTTCTTTGCATTTCCAAATGGGAAACTTTTTTTAAACAGCTGTATTCGATTGGTGCTTCTTTAAAAAAAAAATAAGTTTTCCATTTACAAACACAGTAGTGGGAGCAGTCACTGGTCTGTAGGACAACCACCTGTTCCCTCTGAGGCACAAGCCTGGTTCGAAGGTGGGGGGAGAGAGGAGGGCTCCCAAGAGGTTACTACATCCTTTAAAGAGTCTGTAACTGGTGAATGGATTGTGACTGAAATTATGGTCACAAAAGATTGCTACATACCTTACCGAATTGCAGTTGTAAAAAAAAACGTTTAGTGTTCTTTCCAAAGTCAGAACAATGTTTACAGCTCATCAGAAGGAGTTTTATAGATAACAAACTTGGTTTTTGTGTTTGCGAACTGAATGATTTTATGACTGCACATAGGTAGATTTTAGAGGATCTGGAATTCTACTGGGTTGCATGAAATGCTAATGTATCACAATGGCCTGTGGGTCACGAATAATTGGATATAATGTGGAAATGGATTAGCACTGCCTGTTCATCACTGTTAATTTTTTCCTGGTTATACTTTGTTTTAAAAAGCTGTAAAAAATATACTTAAAATTCAAACGAAAAAAATGTTTGAATCTGCAACAGTTATATAACAATTATTGCTCCATTTATAATCGCATAAAATAACCAGTAATATAAAGAGCAACACAATGTTTAGTGTATATGAATCGCCTAAGGTATATTTGTGTTTTAACATTAAGTAATTGCTAATATATAATTGATTTCCTTCAGACCGAATTCTAATTTATTTGTTAAACTGAGATTTGAAGGACATTGTGGAGAAAGGTGGTGAAATGATGCATGTGTGACTTTTGTAGCCTTTGGTAGATGGCATATTTCTGGTACTATAACTAGTATAGTGCCTTGTTATTGCCACCTTGTTGGTTCCTATAGATAAAAAATATTATTTTGTCATAAGCATTTTAAAGCTAGGCCCGCCTGTACGTGCTTGTGGTGATCGACTGCCATCTTACACAATGCTACAGTCAAATATTTTTAATATCTGACGATAATTTGTGGCACTGAAGAGCGCTTTACATCAATTTTGATTGGCAAATCGTACGCTTGAGGTTTTGGAGTAGGAGAACAAATGGATTCAAAATAGTCTTCTACTCATTCCTCTGGTCTGTGGGTAAAAACATTCTATGGTTGTTTTTTGATACAAAAAAATAATAATGTTAAGTATAGGAAGACTTGTTCCAAGGCATACACAGTAATAGCATTAACTCCTATTTCTTTCAGCACAACTCATGAGTTTCTGTTTGGAGCACTTGCTGAGCTGATAGACAATGCAAGGTAAGCTGACTTTAAATCTACATGCGTTTTTGAGGTCAAAGTTTGAGCATGGTTTGGTATTCTATTATCATACTGAACTATTCTGTCACTAAACACTGTCTTCACTTAGAGCCAACTGCATACCCTCTAAATCTGAGATCTTAGTAATCCCTCGTTACCTGCATTATCCACGGTGTGCTTTAAGGGTTGACCTTTTAGTTCTCTCTCCTCAGAAAAGGTACCCTTTCTTGGAGTTATTTTCAGTTTTGACTGGTTCACCTTTCCAGTGGAGTCACCAAAAATGTTTTAGATCCCCTCTGGTTTCCTTAGAGTTCTTTCCACTACCACTTCTCTTCCTGAATTGCAACTGTACTAGCTCACAGTATTCAGAGATCCAGCAAAGATGACTACTACATTCTCTACAGATTTAAAAAGAACAAGGGAACCCAATAGGTAACTAAGGACCCTGGGTGTCAATTTTATATTGTAACAATGGTCCTTAGAAAAACACATGTATAACAGGAAAATAAATATAGACCAAGATGGGCGCTATATTCCACGATGTTCAGCTGGACACAGAATTTAATTAAATAAATAAATGTTTCATCATTTGTAAGAGCAACCAACAATAGTGAGGCGCAGTCCTTCATCCAATACAGATAACAGAAGACCAATACATACGAACAGTAAGAATTTCAGGGAAAAGACAACGGAGGCTTTGATTCGATTAGAAAATTTGACAAGCTATCCATAATAGTAGCCACACTAATATCACACGATGGTTTAACGCGTGGAACTATTCCATAGTTCGACGACGTTTTGATCCCTTTCAGAGGGATAATGGGATCATCATCAGGACGGTTTGATTACATGCCTGAGTATGAAGACACTGCCTGTGGAGAGAAGGGGGGAGGGGAAAACATAAAGGCAGAGAGGTCTGTAGTGAGAAAGGAGGAATAGCTTGCTTAGAGGCATTGATAATAGATGGGACCATGCAGTTTGTGAATTCGGTGGAGTTAAGATTCTATGCTGTGACCCATGCGTGAGTGCATGGGTGAATGAGGTAGCTGTACATGTTGTTATATGTAAGCTCCATAGTACACTAAATAGACGACATGAGAGCAATATTTGTCGGTGGCTGATAAATTGCTGGTACACACAACAGTTTGATAAGTGACAGTGGGCTTATGCAACGACCAATGCAGTGATCGCTAGAGACCGTGATGTATTGAAGCAGAGTGATTTGAATAATCATGCGGTATTCCAAGGGTCAACGTAATGCTAATAGGGTGAGTGATTTAGAATTGATCGAACTTGCTGTGCCGAACAGGTCGTGTTCGAGTGATTGCAGGGATTGCACTAACCTTAGAGCGGTATAGGCTCTAGTATTCCACGTCCGGTAAAACCGATAAAAAACAAATGGAACAGGGGTGCCTGCTGTGGAAAAACGGAAGGTGTCAGGTAGCCTATTACAATTAACGAAAAAAGTGCCTCAGTGTAAACTTGTGCCGTTAATTACCTTGGCTCTGCGAGGAGCAGATAATGGAAGTAGCAAAGCAGTGTCAGAGAGCTGATTCTCAAAGCATCTTCTAGTTCCTGTTGCACCAGAAGAGGGTGACACCAGTGGTCCTGGGCGCGTGAGTGAGTAGGTTTGGCGACAACGCTCTCCTGCGCTTGCCGCTACTGGTAGGCAAAACACCGCCCCCCCCCCCCCAGCGCTAGCGCAAGGAGAGTGAATGACGGCCATGCTCTCCTGCATGGTAGTTAGGCAGAAATGCAAGCACGCTTCTCCTGTGCTGGCGAAAAAAAAAAAAAAGGAAAAACAACAATCGCTCCTGCTCATTAGTGAAACCAAAGAAAACCACGACCACGCGTTCCCAGAGCGTGTTGTAAGGGTGAAAGTAACCAGGCGTTCCTGCGCCGTGGAAATACAAAGTAACTACAACCACGCGTTCACAGAGCGTGTCGCGAGGGTGAAAGTAACAAGGCGCTCCTGTGCTGTGGAAATACAAATTAACCGCGACCACGGGTTTCCAGAGTGTGTCACGAAGGCAAAACCAGCAATGTGCTCCTGCGCGTTTTGCCAGCAAGGAGGACGCTTCAGTGCGTGAGCGAAGGGGAGAGACTCGAGGAAGGTAGTCAAAGTAAGTCCGGAAGGTCCTATGGTGTAGCAGCGAGAGACCGGTATCTGGCCAAGAGTCAGTACTTGAAGCGCTGATGGTTAAAGCACTGCGGGATATATGTGGTCTTACCCGCTAGTGCTTCTCACCTGTCTTGGTGCACTTCCTGGCTGGAGGGCTAGACCGCTAACCGGCCCTGCAGTGATGTAATGCACACCAAATGCGGACCTGAAACCAACACGCATACCAGTTAACCCTTCCTGGAGCAGAACCATGACAGTACCCCCTCCCAAGACAAAACCCCCATCTACACTGGGGTGGCAAGGCGTAGTTTGAACTGGTGCCATGCATGGAAGGCACAAACAAACAGGGAGCATGGCACACATGGGACAAGGGTTCCCCGGAACGTTCCTCTGGTGCATACCCTTTCCAGTCCACCAGATAAAAAAGCAGCCCCCTAGTCCTACGGGAATCAAGGATGGCCTTCACTACATATTCCTAATGATCGTCCTTGATGATGGGAGGCGGAGGGTCTCAGGCTGGGCAAGACGTAGGAGAGAGACACCGCCTGCAGTCATCTGTTGCTGTAAGGAAAGCTTTACCGCCACCCAGTTGATGACTTTCTCGATGGGGTAAGGGCCTGCGTATCGTGGCAACAGTTGTTGGGGTCCATGTACGTTGAGGTTTTTGATCGAAACTCACACCTTGTCCCCTACATTGTAGTCGGGTTCCGCTTGTCCGTGAGCATCGGCATATTGTTTGTGGCTTTCCTTGGCTTTGCGAGCTCGAACCGGGCCTACTGCCACAGGTTATGTAGAAGGTCATGGTACTCCTGCACAGTGAGTGTGCAGCTTTTCCCATGTAAATGTAAATGTATTGCGATTTATATAGCGCACGTTTCACCCGAAGGCATCAAGGCGCTTGCCTTGGGAACCCGTCCTGGTATTCCCCTGTGAGATAACCCCAGCAGAGTATCCACAAGGTGAAAGCCAGGCATCCCGCCGCGAGGGGCCGTAGTGGAGATTAAGCAAGCTATTGCCCAGAGTCGCAGAGTGTGAACCCATGAGTTGAGTAGGCACCGGAACGAGAATTATCGAGTCCGTGGAATTTTTGAGCCTCTCGACCCGCGAGGTGGGGAATTGAACCCTGGTCCAGGACTGATCTCAGCTTCCGGGTCTGCCGCCTCTAACCCCTGAGCAACACTTCTCCACGGCTCCGATCGTGGATGTTGTCCTTGTAGACAGAAGAAGGGCGACATTCCTATGGACGTATGTTTGCTGTTGTTGTACGCACATTCCACCATCCAGAGCACCTCTGACCATTCTTGTTCTATGGACAACAGCAAGCAATGAAGGTATTGTTCCATGGTCTGGTTTGTTCGTTCCACCTGCCAGTCTGTCTGTGGGTGATACGCAGATGTAAGACATGTTTCCAATCCCATGTTTTTGCACACCTCACCCCAGAACCTGGATACAAATTTGGAGCCCCTATCCGTAATCAGCACTGAGGGTACACCATGTAACCGGATTACGTTGTACGCGAAGATCAGAGCCAGCTCAATCGCTGATGGCAGCTTTCTCAAAGGCACGAAGTGTGCCATTTTCGTCAGGTGATCTACGATGGTAAGAACGGTGGTAAAGCCTGTCTTGGTCTTGGGTAGTTCGACAACGAAGTCCATGGATATGGTATTCCAGGGATAAGGCGGTACTGTGATAGTGTTCAATAGCCCTACCATAGGTCTGGAATGGATCTTTCCTTGTGCACAGATGGAACAACGGGCTATATAGGAGTGGAAGGCGGTGTCCATGTAAGGACACCAGAATTGTCTGTGAAAGAGGTCCATGGTTTTATGAAATCACGGATGGATGGATTGATGATGGTCATGGCACATGTACAGGGCCTGTTGCTGATGGTCTTCCAATGGGAGGTAGTACTGGTCTCCTCTATATAGAAAACTGTCTCGTGCAGTGATTCCTGTAAGGTCACCGATCCATTCTTCTGTTTTTTTTGTTCTGGGCCTTTGTGTAACTGGGTGAAGGAGGAAAAGGATCACCCCTTGGAAACAATGTTCAGGAAGGATGGATACAGGTTCGCTTAAGGTTTTGTCCAACCTAGACAGGGCATCTGCTCTAGCATTTTCCTTTCTGGGTCGATAGGGGATCAGGAAATCATACTCTTTAAAAAACAGGGTCCACCTCAGTTGTCTGTAAGTGAGGAATCTGGCAGAGCGGAGGAACTGTAAATTCCTGCTGTCTGTGTATATGGTTACTGGCTGTCTGGCATCTTTGAGATAATGACGCCATTCTTCGAATGCTGCCTTGATGGCAAGCAGTTCACCGTCAGCAAAGGTATAGTTGCGTTCTGCTGGTAGCAGTTTTCTGGAGTAAAAGGCCACAGGATGTAACAGGCCAGTTTCAGCATTAAGTTGTGACAACACCTCCCAAAGCGTTTTGTGAGGCATCATCTTCCACTATGAAGGGTTGTTCAGAGTTCGGGTGTCTCAAGACGGGAGCGCTAGTCATCCTTCTCTTCAGGGCTTGAGGCGCCTTCTCTGCTGTGGGGTCCCATAAGAAATTCATCCCTTTGCACAGTGGCTAGTGATGGGAGTAACGATGCTAGAAAATCCTGCGATGAAGCGTCTGTAGTAGTTGGCGAACCCCAGGAATCTTTGGACCTGTTTGACGGAACAATCGACGGCCATTGCAGTATTGCTTCGACTTTTCTGGTGTCCATTCTGACCCCTTCAGAGGTTAGGATGTGTCCCAGGAACGCGACCATGGTGGTGTGGAACATGCTTATTTTCCAGCTTGAAATAGAGGACGTGGAGTTGTAGCTGTTACAGGACAGCACAAACATGACTGATGTGCTCGGGGATGTTGTTGGAATAAGTCAGGATGTCGTTGATGTAGATGACACAGAAACGATCGCTGTATTCCCTCAATACCTCTTCGATGAAGTACTGGAAGGCTGCTGGGGCGTTGGAGAGTCCGAAGGGGCATGACTCGAACAGGCCATATTTTGCTCGGAACGCGGTATTCCATTTATCGACCTCCAGGACCCTGATGAGATGGTAGGCTCCACGTAGGTCCAGTTTAGTGTAGATAGTGGCATCTTTCACTTGATTCAAGAGGTTGGAAATGAGCGGTAAGGGATACCGGTTTTTGATGGTTATGGTGTTCATGGCCCTATAGTCAATACACGTTCTCAGGTCTCCCTCCTTTTTTGCCACGAAAAAGAGGGAGGAAGAGACTGGCGATTTGAAGTGGCGTATGAATCTGTTTTGTAGAAACTCATCCAGAGAAATGCGTAAGTGGTTGTTTTCTTTCTCCATGAGTGAGTAGATGCTGCTACATGGAAGATTCGAACCAGGGATGAGATCTAGCCTAAGATTGAAGGAGCGGTGTGGTGGTAAGGTGTTAACCCACTTTTTGTCGAATACAGAGGCCAGGTCTGCATACGCCTCAGGTACATTCCCTTGAGTATTTGTACCCATCCCAGATAAGGGCACTGATCGAGATTGTCTCTCGCCTACCGGATTCGTTCTCATGTGGATAGCAGCCGGAGGCCAATGAGAGGAGTCCAGCGTCCTAATTCGGGTTTCCCAGTCAATGTGTGGGTTGTGAGTCACCAAACATGGAAGACCCAGGATGAACTTGAATTGAGGTGCGTCAATGACATCAAAGGCAATGGTCTCTGTGTGTCTGTTCCCACAAGTCATGTTTGGAAACGTATAAGCCGAGAGGTCAGGTCGGTGCCTTCCACTGCCTTCACGCTTTCTGTTTTTTCTTTGCCCAAATATGCCCAATTTGGGCATATTTGCCCAAATCTTCCATGTACCGAGTGTCAATGAAGATCCCCATAGCACCCGAGTCGATGAGGGCTATGACCGTCCATATCTGGCCCGTCAGTGACTGCAAGGTTACCACTACTCCCATGTGTCGGATGTTGTCAAGGGATCTGGAGATGGGGGTCCGCATGGAGGAGGAACCCAGTACACCGACCCCTTCACCTACTGGGTTTCCTCGTTTCCCGCTTCATCCCTGCGGGTTACGGAAAGAGCGTAGGGTTTGATGGATCTTGTCTTGGCAGGTTTCACCGGGCACTCCTTGATGAAGTGTCCGCTTTTGCCGCAATACAGGCACAAGATCTGTTTTAGTTTTTTTTCTTTTTCTTAGCGGGTTAGGGGACCATGGACTCCTACTATTTGCATTGGTGCGTGTGCTTCTGGTGCTTTCACCGGTTCATTCCTGGTTTTGTCATCCGAACGCAATGAATCGGGAATTGGTGCCTTTGGATTTCTCATTTTTCTGCTCCTGCAATCTGTAGTTCATTTTGACCACCAAGTCGATGGAGGATCCGATGTCCTCCGGGGGGTTGTGAAATAAGATCCTTGACCTCATCCCGCAATCCTCTGTAGAATACAGATACCTTTTTGGTTTCTGGCCATCTGGCCTCGATAACCAGTCTATTAAAGGTGGTGATGTAATGTAGTAGATCATAAGGTTGAGGAGTTCATTGTCTGCAGCTTGTACGAACGTATGGTGGGTGAACATCCGTCGTAGGGTTTCCTTAAAGTCACGAAGGCTATACAGCATAGGGTTGTCATTTTTGACCAACGCTATTGACCACTGGGCGACGTCTCCTCCGATATAGGACAAGATGAATGCGATCTTGGAGGCGGCATCTGGGAAGGCAGAAGCACGCGCCGTGAAGTGCAGTTGGCACTGATTGAGGAAGATGCTGTTTTTAGAGCTATCGCCAGAAAAGCGTTCTGGAGGAGCTAGCTGGACTGGGTGAGGAGCGATCACCTGTATCAGTGGGTTAGGGCTGTGAGAATCGGGTAACGACCCCCCAGGCCTCCATAAAGGAGGCCGCAAAACACCGTCCTGTTGGGCTTTAACAGCAGGGTCTGGGCCCCAAGCCAGTTTGTCCAACGGCTATCTGGCACTGCAGTGTCGTAATGTCTTGGCCTGTCCTGCAGGGTGATGTTGGGGTTGCTCATGATGTCCGGACGAGATATTTAACGTGAGCTTCAAGTTTTGTCAAAACCCCACAAGCCTTACCTCGTGTGCTCGTGGCGCTAACTCGCAGGGACAACATGAACAACCTCCACCGTCCCCCCTCCTCACCCTTTCAAAGGTGTGTATACAGACCAAGGCAAGTATGGGACCAGGTGAAGGAGTCCGAATGGCGTTGGGAGGGGATGTCGTCTGTGAAGACCTGGGAAGGAGTCCCACTGAGGCTGAGGGAACTCTCCTGGGTATCGCCAGCTGGAAACGAAAGGTTGAGCAAGTTTTGGAAGTCTTCAAGGTGGAAGGGGAGGACGACCGGGAAGGCAGCCAAAGCACGTTCCTGTTGCACCAGAAGAGGGTGACACCAGCGGTCCTGGGCGCGCGCGTGTAAGAAGGTTTGGCGACAACGCAGTCCTGCGCTTTCCGCTACTGGTAGGGAAAACACCAGCACCCCAGTGCTAGCGCAAGGAGAGTGAAAGGCTGCCACACCCTCCTGCATGGTAGTGAGGCAGAAATGCAAGCACCTCCTATGCGTGACGGGGAAAAAAAGGAAAAACAACAAGCTCTCCTGCGCATTATTGAAACCAAAGAAAACCATGACCACGCGTTCCCAGAGCGTGTCGCGAGGGTGAAAGTAAGAAGGCGCTCCCGCGCTGTGGAAATACAAAGTAACCGCGACCACGCGTTTCCTGAGCGTGTCGCGAAGGGAAAACAAGCAATGCGCTCCTGCACGTTTTGCCAGCAAGGAGGACACTTCAGTGCATCAGCGTGGCCCACGGGTCACTCGTTGAAAGGTGGCCTCTGAGCTTCGGTGCAAATGGTGCTCTGGTCTGGGGCTTCACGCACCCCAGTGCACAACTTCGAGTTACCTCGTGAAGTGAGGGCAGCTTGCAAAATGCAGGATTTCCAAGAGTTCCGGTCTCGCGTGTCCGCCACGGGTCTCAGCTTTGTGAGCGAAGGTCGGGGTCAGAGATGTCTGGAAGTCTGTGTCCTGAGTCGCAGATTCTTCGGGATTCGGCAGGAGCCTCGAAAATGCAGACCGGCAAAGTTGCTGTTGGTGCCTGTTCGAACAGGGTGGTCACTCCTTGACCACAAGGGAGATGTCTTCCGTCTTCCAGTCGTAATGGAATGTCGAAGATCCAGGATTTATGTTTCAGAGTTTTGTCCAGGGTAATCTAAAGTCCTAGGGACTGGGTTCCTATACTTATACTAAGTTTAGGGGCTGGACTACCTTTAAGGTCCCTCCTATGGGTGGACCTGGAAGGGGGTGGTAACACCCCTTTCCCTTTGTCCAGTTTCGCACCAGAGCTGGGACAGAGTGCCCCAGCAACCGGTTTGAACTGGGAAATGCATGGCGCACCTAGTGTGCCCCAGGCAGTGTCTGGAAAGCATTCACTGAATGCCGCCCTCCCTGCCCCAATACACAAAAGCATGTCTGGGGAGGTGCCAGCACCTCCTTGGACAGGAAACCTGTTGACCAGGCCTCCCCTGCCGGAGTTTCGTTTAGCAGCAGGAGGACAGACTCGTGTCTGTGGCAGCAGCATCCATTTTGTGATGCTGGGGCTCTGTTTAACTTTAACCGGGTAAACCAGTAACTACATGTCTTCTCCCTCTAGAAGGGTGGAATGCTACCCCTGCTGCCAGAGGGGGGTAGTATTCCAAAGTGTTTGACACCTTACACAACATGTTTTGATAAAGCCAAACCAAAGTTAGCATTAACCGCAAGGATTATAATGCACTTAAGAGTATATGGTATGGCTATATCCTAGAACAGCTATAAGGAGATAGTTTCCGAAAGCTCCAGAGGGGCTCAGCTCATGCTAGGGTACCCTCTCACATAAAACCAAGCACTCTGCCTCCAGGATTGTTAAGGCCTGCCATAGGAGTGACTTGTAGGTGTAAATGTGTCTATATGTATATATAGATATAGGTATACTATATCTAAGTAAGGGGTGATTACACCACCTTACCCAGGCTGTGTGAACAGACCTGTGGTGTCAGTTTGGAAGGCAAACCAGGGATGGCACAATACATGCTGCAGCCCCTGGTAGGCCTAGGGTGCACCTATGCCCTGGGTACCTAGGGTACACTATACAGGGGCTCATAAGGGTAACCCAGTAACCAATCTGGTATGTACCTAAAGTACATGGTGCCCATTTTATAGAGAAAGCAGATAGACTGAGGCTCTGAATAGCAGGGTCCCAGGCCAACTAAGTCGAAAACCAGCAAATCACCAGGCAAAAAGTGGAGGTAACCATATAGTCAGATATCCACCTTCCTACAGGTACTGCATCACATATTTGTAGTCCAGTTGGCGCAGCCTCTGCCTCATGTCCCAGTAGGATCCTCTTCGCCGTTGCACCTCTCGTGAAAAATCTGGGAAGATGCGCACCGTAGAGTTGTGAACTTGCGTGTCTTCCTTGAGGTGTGCCTGGGTCAGGATGTGATCTTTGTCTTTGTAACGTAGGAGTTTCGCTATCCCCACTCGTGGCGGAGCTCCTGGCAGGGGTGCCCATTCTAGGGCGAAGAAGTTCGATAATCCGTCTGTTGCTATCTCTTCTTTGAGCCACTTCTCAAGGTAGGCCGTCATGTCGCTGCCTTCAATTTTTTCCTGTAGGCTCACGATCCGCAGGTTGCTTCTGTGTGATCTGTTTTCCGCATCTTCATCCCTGTCCTCCAGTGTCCGTACTTTTGTTTCCAACAGAGCCATTTGTTGTTTCATGGCAGTGAGCACCGGTATTGCTTCAGCGAGATCCCATTCATTTGAGTTGACCCGGTCTTCCAGTTTTCTATGGTCCTCTCGGAGCAGCCCAATGTCTAAGCTCAACAAGTCAATTTTACTTTCCAGGCGCTCACTGGATGTGGTGATAACCTGTAAAATATCCTGCAGTTTGGGGACTACAGGGTGTATCCCCTGCTGCAAGTCCTGCCCGCTCTCGTCCGCAGGTGTGTTCATGGTGGGGTCTTCTCTATTCTTCTTTTTGGGGGGTTTCACCATGTTGTCTTTCCGTCCTGTGGTGCTCCGGGTATTGCGCATGCTCATGGGGTGTTGCAAATCATCTCCACCTGTCGCTAGCCTGTCCCCTCCAGCAAGCGCTCACCCGGATGCCTCCGTCCCTCACCCGCCTGATGGTGGTGCCAGTCACTGTGTGATACACCAAAACTTTTAACCCTATGCAAGAAGCGCCGCTCCAGGGCCCTCCTGACCTCCGTCTGCAGCGCCCGCTGTCCCAGGCAAAGACCAGGCCACCCAATACTCCTCACCGGGCAAGGTCTTCTCCGCAGGTGTTTGCGTTCTCCGGCCCGCATCCTAAAGTCATGCGGGGGGAGGCAACGCGGTCTTCGTCTCCCCATCCAGCGACGCACGAAGGTGGCCCGACATCCTCCTCAGCTTTGTCCCCGCCTGGGCCCACAGCTCCGCCGCCCCACACACTGCCACACTCGCTCTAGGCAAACGTCCCAAAGGGCCCAACAAGCGCCTCCACTCCCCTTCCAGTTATGTACTCCATAGGGCTTCATCTAGTCACCTGCAGTACTCATGGTGTCTCCAACATTTCACCTTGCTTATCTCTAGATTTGTGATTGTGCCATTTTTCGGACCTCAAACGGAATCTTGTACTGCCTCCCCTCCATTCTCCCTATCCCCTCTCCTGTCCGGGTGATCTTTAGTTTGGTCTTCCCACCGCCGAGTCGTATGTTGAGGTCCTCTACGTTCCCTGTGACTGTAGGGGCTCAGCCTCTCCACTTATCAGGGGGTCCGCTGTATCTCCCCGGGGACTTTCAGCTCTCTTGCATCCCCCCTGCTCCTGGCTTTGACTTGTGCCCCTGCACAGTGAATTGCTGTGGTGGTGTCCTGTTCCTCCTGTATGTAGCATGTCGTGGGGGCTCATTGGTCCGTGCTACCCCCCAGCACAGTACTAGCTTCAGCGTTGGTCACTCTTTGCTTAGGGGCACCTGTCTCTCAGGTAATCTTCACTAATTGCTCCTATACATGGCTTGTCCCAGTGCCGGTTATGCTGTGTGCTTCAGACCAACCTGTCTGCCAATCCTCCTGTCCGGGTATCCAAGTGACGGCTCTCCTTCACCTCTGGGCTCTTCACCTGGGGTCCGTTCCCCGGCGCTAGGCTTGGAAAGGTAGGTCCTGCTCTCGGCACCAGGCCACACAACAGGCTCTCGTTGGTTCTCTGGTCAGTTGTTTAACGAAGGCTATCCTGTCCAGAGGGACAGTCACGCCGCCTAAGACATCATTCTTTCAAGGTCCCCTGTTTGGGTCACTGAGTGGTTAAAAGTACAGGACTAATCTTCTCTCTGGTTCCACCATGAAAGAAAGAACTACGCATTCCTAATTGACGCATGTTGTTCAGTAAAGTCATTCATTGGTGAGAGGTAATTTTTTGTTCAGACATCTAATCTCTGGAACTCTACCTACACTATAAAAGATAATTTAGAGTGAGCTGGAGTTCTGGAAAACCGAAAAGACATAGCTTGTCAGGTGAAATAGTTCATTTAAGCAGTCTGATCTTATCTCACTGTCATTTTTTTAGTGTGCTTCGAGCTTCAACTTAGACACAGTTGGACCACACTTCCTAACTTTACACATAATGCTCAGTATTCATACAAAGGCTGCACCATAACCCACACGCAGTATGCACTGCAAACTAATGAGTAATGATGTACGCCACCATTCTATAATGTGCACTCAGGCCTCTTTAAAGTTATGAAACACTATAAAAATGATACTGCTTGTTAGTAAAGTGTATCTAAAAGATGTTCACGCTTTACCCAGTGTTACCTAGCAGAATCAGCAGTATTTCTGTGGAGCTTGTAGTTATTTCCAAGCGTTTCATTGGCATATGTTAGAACCAGTAACAATCACATGCTATTGTCTGTAATTTCATGCCTAGTACAGATGAGTCTCTCGGGAAATAAAACTGTGTTCTTTCCCCAATTGAGACTCTCATTACATCCTAAGTTGTAGTTACCATGGGAGGAGTTATGGTTTTACCATTGCGATCCTCTGAATTTGTATGAATGTGGCTGTAGTTTGTAATGGTGTTCTTACGCTTGTTGGACACTTTAACGAACTTGTTATATGTTGAAGCATGCTTTATTTGAGTGGATGTAGGGAGCTAAACAAATCAGCAAAGCGAGGTAGCAGAAAAAGCAACATCAGGTGTGGTAAATGGTCCTTGTTTTGAAAACTCATTGCTCGCACTTTCTTACTATGCCATATGTTTGTTTGTCTTACAGAGATGCTGAAGCCACTAGATGTGATATTTATACTGGTGAGTTTGTAATCCATTTGAAGAAAACCTTTTTCGTGTATTTAAATATTGACCATTACTTCCAGTCAGATGGTCTTCAAAATAATATACATAGCAAAGAATAATTAACATTTGTAGTTATGGCAGTTACTGTGTGCAGAAGGTTTTCTTTATTTGCATGGGGTCGATTCCTGCTTGGTAGGGTAAAGGTGATGTACCTAAGTGGTGCTTATAACAGGTAGCTCCCATCCTGTTGTGTGTGATAAGGGGATCTGCAATTTGGGACTCCTGTGAGATGTCAACAATGGGCCCTGGTCTTTTGGACACAAAACCAATGTCATTCTACTGGCCCACACATCGGTGTTCTTTGAGATAGGCCAAGTCTTAATTCATGAAATATGCTCCATTCTCTTTCTGTGAATAGGCCATGTCTTTGTACCGAATAGATAGACCCATTTATCCAGTATTGGGGTATCTTTCATAGATTCACATGCTTAGAATCATCCCCACCGAAGAGGTTGGAGTCTCGCGGTATAACAAAACATATACATTATACAATAGGCTACTATGCACAGCAAAGTCACTACATTAACCTATCTTAGTCCTTTTTGCAAAAAGAACCAAACTTGGAACACAGCCAATCATACTGCAGCACCCTTTGAGAACCTTCCACAGAGGCAAACCCTCAGATTTTCTACCGCACCTCGTGTGACAGGGAGTCTCCCTGAGCTCTGCTCAGTTTTTTCCTTACCTTTGTGAGTAGATATGTCTGACTCGAAAAGCTTGTTCTTGCCTTGCTCTTCATGTGGGAAGAAAAGATTAAATTTTGAGGATCCCCTTAAAGAATGTACATATTGCCTTTATCCAGCTCACAAGGTCAAGGATTGCAGGATCTTAAGAACCTTCCCTGCCAAGACCTTGAAGGACAGAGAAGGAAGACTTTTGGTTTGGCTGGAAAAGTTGAAATCTACATCAGAGGTGGTGTCTGGAGATTAAGGCAGCGTAAGTCCTCAGGCGCCCACCCATCAGGCCAAGAAGAGGGATAGATCTGGAGATCCCCCTGAGAGACAGAGTAAGACCCTGAAGTAATCTCATTCAAAGACTGGTCACTCTTCCTCTAAAAAAGAGAGGCCTTCATACTCTTCAGAGGTAAAAATGGGAGAAAAGGTGAAGATTTCTCTGAAAACTGCCTCAAAGCAGCAGAAACCCTTTCTGAGCCTCCATCGACATCGAAAACTGCTCCGTCGACGATAAAATCTCAAAAGATGATGGATTCCTCGACGTCGACAAAAAGTCTCATCGTCGACGAAGACTCCGTCGACGGCACCGCCGAAGATTATTTCATCGCCGCCGACGATGCCAATCTCGTTGACGCCTACGTCGTCGTCGACATCCATGCCGTCGACGATTCCACCGCCTTCGACGACGATACAGCTTCCGTTGACATGTACACCGTCGATGATAATACAGATCTCGTCGACGAGCCCACCTTCGACGACACTACCGTCGACGAGCCTACTGTCGACGGCCATACTAGGGACACATCTGCTTCTAATTGCAGCATTGGCACTTAAAAAAAAAAAATCATGGACAGATTATTTTTTGTTCTTCCGACACAAGCTCGTAATCGTAATTTCAAAGTGAGATGACACAAGTTGAGGCACCATCAATTAAAAGTAAAATATTATTGCCATCTATATACTCAATACAACATATATGCAGACTACAAAATTGTCTTCATCCATAAAGTGCATGGGTCTTGTAGTCCATGTAGTTCCACAAAGTGTGAACTTCAATATGTTTAGCAAATGTATTTTGTGGGCTCATTATAATATAATTTCATAAGCTAATAGAACAATTGGTTTCAGTTGACACCTGGTCCATGACACTTTGATGTTTTTAGGTCTCGGCCTATTCCCATTCCGCAGGAATGGAATAGGACGAGTCTAATGCCGTCAAACCAACACTTAAACCCAAGTCTCCCAAAACGCGGATTTCAACCAGTTCACGTGAATCACGTGACCACCAGCACGCGCATTTCCCCACATCAAAGCCATCAGTCTCGAGCTGGCCTCACTTCTCCTTCCCCCTAATTGCTCACACTCTCCATCTGTTGCAACACGCACTAACCAGACAGCCCACTCCCTCCCACTCCAGCGCGCGCCCCATTCTCTCTTTGTTGCCACACGTATTAGTAGGCAGCCCACCCCCCTCCCTCTCCATATGGTAGCTCGAGTTGCAGGCAGCCCACCCCTTCCCTCTACAGCGCCTGCCTCCTCTCTGCCCACGCATCGCACAATTCACTCACTTTCTTTTGCCACAAAGCCCTCACAAGCGCACACTCACATTTGTCTTTAAAAAAAAACTGCATTATAGGGGGCATTTTGCTTTTCCCACTTTATTCCTGCAATACGTTAAATTTTTTAAACTAGTCTTTTATTCTGCTTCATGCAGTACCCGAGAGTCGCTGTACTATCTGCTAATTACTATCTCCCTAATTACATCCCTGTTCACGGCCGCGAGGCCGTGCTTCAAAGGGATCTGCAGTCCCGCCCCTAAAAGCTTCTTTCCTGACTCCACTCTTCCCCTCCTCTTTACTTTCCTGGTTTTCTTTCTGTTCTCTCTTCGTATCCCCCCTCACCCCCTCCTCTCTCTTTCTCTCTCTCTCTCTCTTTCTCTCTCTCTCTTTCTCCCTCATTTCTCTCCAACTCTAGCCCTTCGTATCCCTTTCTCCCTCTATTTCGCTCCCGGACTCTATGGTCTCTGCCCTTTTCTACCACTCTCTTTTCTGTTTGGGTAGATCTCCGTATGCCTGTGACGTCTCCTGCTCAGAGTTTCTTGTTTGTTTTGCTGCACGGTGATGTAATAGTTTATTTATTGCTGCAGTCATATGGTTCATATCTCCTTGGGCACAAATTCGTTTTCACTGATTGATTAGTATATTAGTCTGCTCACTGTTATACCCCAAAGCATGTAGAAATAGATACGTTTCCTCAGTTGGGCTAAGCGACTGCACCACCTAGAGGCTTTTCAGGCGCTGCCATTCATATAGTCTGACAGCAATAGCCTGTGCTTATCGTCTTGTGTTTTTGTTTCTCACAAGGACCGCAACACGAGCGTTTGAGAGTGTGCATAAGTTACCAGTGCCTGGGGTTAAACTTTATGCAGTACGGTTACTTCCTGGGAACAATCGCAGCACACTTGTGTCGTACCAATGCTGTAAAAGTTGTGCTCTTTGTCATTCTTTGTTTCAGATGTACGAACCCCTCAGGATCCCAGCACTTACGTCATCTGCCACTCTGAAATTGCACAAAGTTGAAAGTGCTTACCATGTCAATGTCATGTTCCTTTGAAGGGAGCCCTCAGGGCTCAAACTGTAAGGGTGATTCAGAGGGTCCCACCATTTCTTAACCTAGCCCCATTGCCCAGTTAGGTTTCGGTTTCGGCTGCGCGCATATCAAAAGCAGCACCGGACGCCCGTCAGCCACCTGTTTTCCTTATCTTGTTAATTACTTTCGGGTATTGCAAATACAGAATTTGTATGTGCTACCAGTTTATGCAGTATGGCTAAAAACTCGCTCTCTAATACATAAATATGTGCTCACTCTTTATCATGGAAAGTTTAAGGGTACACAGGTGTGTTGACTTTTCTAATTAGACAGGGTATTTAAATGGACACTTCTCCCAACACTGTCTCTTCTGTTCTGGACCAGGATACACGAGGGAACACTTTAACAGAGGAGGTGAGCCCGCCGTAGCTGACGCCTGAGACTTTGTCGTTTTGTCCGTGGGGTGTACCTTGGGAATAGATTGCTGTTAGTCTAGCGACAGGATTCTCTCACGGGGAGGCTGTTTTTTCAGAATTTGTCATTAGTTTATCGATGTTCACTGTGGAGATGGACGCAGTGATTACGGAGTTTAGGACTCTGCCCTAGGGCGGTTTTCAGACTTTGGAAATGTATTTAACCACAGGGGAACGATTTGTGCTAGCAGATTGGGAATATGCCTATGAAGTGATATGGATAAGAAATAGGCTATAAAATGGCACTGCAACATAACTGGTATTTGGCCATAATATTAAGATGGGGTGTAGAGACCATAGAGCTAATGGGGTTGGTGTTGAGTCATGGACAGTGCTATGAATCGTGTAGTGCTTGTAGCTTCATAAGCTCACAGGCTTTCTCTCCTTTTGTCATACCCCACAGCCATCTGTTGCTTTGCGCTCGGCCTCAGGCCGGCATTTCTCCTCCCCTAATTATTCACTACATGGCCGGCCGGCACATCTAAGGCTGCTGCTCCCCATGCATCTCGTCACCCTTCCTCCCTTGTTGTTCTTTGTCTGCTGGTTTATTTTGCAGACCGTAGTTTTGAGTAAGTACTATGCAAGCAGCTTGAAACACCACGCACCATTCCCTCTTAGTTCCCGAGTTTGCACGGCAACACTTTGACTTAAAATGTAACTCCACTGAGCCGCTTTCAATTCTAATGTAAAGGAGTAGCAGAGTTGAACGCCACTAACACAGTTCATGGCAGTGTGCCTTTATTTATTTATTTATTAAAGGTGCAGCTTTCACCTTGAGCTTGCATTTCTTTGTTCAGAATCAGCGCCACTTTCATGCCCCTTGATTAGTTAATTAAATACTATTAGTTTTGTGTTTTCCTTCATTACAGAAAATTAAAATAAACACCTGGCTATAGTATGAATGCAGCTCATTACAAGGAGAGCCCGGGTGCTTAATTTTGTGAAACAGAGTTTATCATGATTATATTGTACACTACTCCGGTGTGGTGGGACTGGCTGACTCACTCCATTGTGGTTATGAAGATGAGCATCCAGACGCCCTGTGCATAGGAACAGCTGCCTGTTCGTTTTCACTACACCCTGGCACCGGCTAACTCTCTCTCTATACCCTCCCAACTCCTTTTTTCCCCCTTCATCGCTATTGTATCCCTTCAACTCCGATCTTAGCACCTACACATTCCAAAAGGACAGGCCCTCCCTCCCACTCGCTGGCTCCCCCTGTAGGGCATGGCTGGTTATCAGCAGCTCTGGTGCATCTTCAGGTACCCGAAATTGAAATGTATAATTCTATTCATGGCCGACTCTGTACTAGAATCAGCTGCCTAACCAGTGATGTGGTTTTATGTCTTCTAACATTGTGACACATTCGCCTCATCTCCCGCGTTCATTCTTTCCAAGGAGAGCCAGTCACTTTCTTTCTCTGGTTTCCGCTCGATTTTCTTCTACATACTGGATGCTCCATTTCCTTCTCCATCATGGGTGTAGGATGACCATTGCCAGGCACTATTATTAATTGATATGTACAATGCTGCAGTGGAGATTGTTCTATGACCCTCACACCCCCTCACCCTTACCCTCACCCTCACACCCCCTCACTCACCCTCACACCCCAACACCCCCTCACTCACCCACCCACACACCCTCACCCACCCCACTCTCACACACCCTCACCCTCAAACCCCCTCAACCTCACCCTCACATACCCTCACCCTCACACCCCCTCACACACCCCCTCACCCTCCCACCCCCCACCCTCACACACCCTCACTCACCCTCACTCACCCTCTCACCCTCACACACACTCTCACCCCCTCAGCACCACCACATTACCACTCAGCACCACCACATTACCACTCAGCACCACCACATTACCACTCAGCACCACCACAGCACCACTCAGCACCACCACAGCACCATCACAGCATCACTCAGCAGCACCATCACAGCACCACTCAGCAGCACCACCACAGCACCACACAGCAACACCACACCACAGCACCACCACAGCACCACTACATCACCACTCAGCACCACCACAGCATCACCACAGCATCACTCAGCAGCACCACCACAGCATCACTCAGCAGCACCACCACAGCATCACTCAGCAGCACCACCACAGCATCACTCAGCAGCACCACCACAGCATCACTCAGCAGCACCACCACAGCATCACTTAGCAGCACTGCCACAGCACCGCCACAGCACTACCACAGCACCACCACAGCATCACTCAGCATGACCACCACAGCATCACTCAGCATGACCACCACAGCATCACTCAGCATGACCACCACAGCATCACTCAGCATGACCACCACAGCATCACTCCGCATGACTACCACAGCATCACTCAGCAGCACCACTCAGCACCACCACAGCATCACTCAGCAGCACCACCACAGCATCACTCAGCAGCACCACTCAGCACCGCCACAGCACCACCACAGCACCGCCACAGCACTACCACAGCACCGCCACAGCACCGCCACAGCACCACTCAGCACCACCACAGCACCACTCAGCACCACCACAGCACCACTCAGCACCACCACAGCACCACTCAGCACCACCACAGCACCACTCAGCACCACCACAGCACCACTCAGCACCACCACAGCACCATTCAGCACCACCACATTATCACTCAGCACCACCACATTATCACTCAGCACCACCACATTATCACTCAGCACCACCACAGCACAACTCAGCACCACTACATTATCACTCAGCACCACTCAGCACCACCACAGCATCACTCAGCAGCACCACAGCATCACTCAGCACCACCACAGCACTACCACAGCACCACTCAGCACCACCACAGCATCAGTCAGCAGCACCACCACAGCACCACTCAGCATCACCACAGCACCACTCGGCACCACCACAGCACCACTCAGCACCACCACAGCACAGCACCACCAAAGCACTACCACAGCACCACTCAGCACCACCACAGCACCACTCAGCACCACCACAGCATCACTCAGCAGCACCACCACAGCATCACTCAGCAGCACCACTCAGCAGCACCACCACAGCACCACTCAGCAGCACCACCACAGCATCACTCAGCAGCACCACCACAGCATCACTCAGCAGCACCACCACAGCATCACTCGGCAGCACCACCACAGCATCACTCAGCAGCACCACCACAGCATCACTCAGCAGCACCACCACATTATCACTCAGCACCACCACTTTATCACTCAGCACCACCACATTATCACTCAGCACCACCACATTATCACTCAGCACCACCACATTATCACTCAGCACCACCACAGCACCACTCGGCACCACCACATTATCACTCCGCACCACCACAGCACCACTCAGCACCACCACATTATCACTCCGCACCACTCAGCACCACCACAGCACCACTCAGCACCACCACAGCATCCCTCAGCACCACCACAGCACTACCACAGCACCACTCGGCACCACCACAGCACCACTCGGCACCACCACAGCACCACTCGGCACCACCACAGCACCACTCGGCGCAACCAGAGCACCACTCGGCGCAACCAGAGCACCACTCGGCGCAACCAGAGCACCACTCGGCGCAACCAGAGCACCACTCGGCGCAACCAGAGCACCACTCGGCGCAACCAGAGCACCACTCGGCGCAACCAGAGCACCACTCGGCGCAACCAGAGCACCACTCGGCGCAACCAGAGCACCACTCGGCGCAACCAGAGCACCACTCGGCGCAACCAGAGCACCACTCGGCGCAACCAGAGCACCACTCGGCGCAACCAGAGCACCACTCGGCGCAACCAGAGCACCACTCGGCGCAACCAGAGCACCACTCGGCGCAACCAGAGCACCACTCGGCGCAACCAGAGCACCACTCGGCGCAACCAGAGCACCACTCGGCGCAACCAGAGCATCACTCGGCGCAACCAGAGCATCACTCGGCGCAACCAGAGCATCACTCGGCGCAACCAGAGCATCACTCGGCGCAACCAGAGCATCACTCGGCGCAACCAGAGCATCACTCGGCGCAACCAGAGTATCACTCGGCGCAACCAGAGCATCACTCGGCGCAACCAGAGCATCACTCGGCGCAACCAGAGCATCACTCGGCGCAACCAGAGCATCACTCGGCGCAACCAGAGCATCACTCGGCGCAACCAGAGCATCACTCGGCGCAACCAGAGCATCACTCGGCGCAACCACAGCACCATCACAGCATCACTCAGCAGCACCATCACAGCACCACTCAGCAGCACCACCACAGCACCACACAGCAACACCACACCACAGCACCACCACAGCACCACTACATCACCACTCAGCACCACCACAGCATCACCACAGCATCACTCAGCAGCACCACCACAGCATCACTCAGCAGCACCACCACAGCATCACTCAGCAGCACCACCACAGCATCACTCAGCAGCACCACCACAGCACCGCCACAGCACTACCACAGCACCACCACAGCATCACTCAGCATGACCACCACAGCATCACTCAGCATGACCACCACAGCATCACTCAGCATGACCACCACAGCATCACTCAGCATGACCACCACAGCATCACTCCGCATGACTACCACAGCATCACTCAGCAGCACCACTCAGCACCACCACAGCATCACTCAGCAGCACCACCACAGCATCACTCAGCAGCACCACTCAGCACCGCCACAGCACCACCACAGCACTACCACAGCACCGCCACAGCACCGCCACAGCACCACTCAGCACCACCACAGCACCACTCAGCACCACCACAGCACCACTCAGCACCACCACAGCACCACTCAGCACCACCACAGCACCATTCAGCACCACCACATTATCACTCAGCACCACCACATTATCACTCAGCACCACCACATTATCACTCAGCACCACCACAGCACAACTCAGCACCACTACATTATCACTCAGCACCACTCAGCACCACCACAGCATCACTCAGCAGCACCACAGCATCACTCAGCACCACCACAGCACTACCACAGCACCACTCAGCACCACCACAGCATCAGTCAGCAGCACCACCACAGCACCACTCAGCATCACCACAGCACCACTCGGCACCACCACAGCACCACTCAGCACCACCACAGCACAGCACCACCAAAGCACTACCACAGCACCACTCAGCACCACCACAGCACCACTCAGCACCACCACAGCATCACTCAGCAGCACCACCACAGCATCACTCAGCAGCACCACTCAGCAGCACCACCACAGCACCACTCAGCAGCACCACCACAGCACCACTCAGCAGCACCACCACAGCACCACTCAGCAGCACCACCACAGCATCACTCAGCAGCACCACCACAGCATCACTCAGCAGCACCACCACAGCATCACTCGGCAGCACCACCACAGCATCACTCAGCAGCACCACTCAGCACCACCACAGCATCACTCAGCAGCACCACCACAGCATCACTCAGCAGCACCACCACATTATCACTCAGCACCACCACTTTATCACTCAGCACCACCACATTATCACTCAGCACCACCACATTATCACTCAGCACCACCACATTATCACTCAGCACCACCACAGCACCACTCGGCACCACCACATTATCACTCCGCACCACCACAGCACCACTCAGCACCACCACATTATCACTCCGCACCACTCAGCACCACCACAGCATCCCTCAGCACCACCACAGCACTACCACAGCACCACTCGGCACCACCACAGCACCACTCGGCACCACCACAGCACCACTCGGCACCACCACAGCACCACTCTGCACCACCACAGCACCACTCGGCGCAACCAGAGCACCACTCGGCGCAACCAGAGCACCACTCGGCGCAACCAGAGCACCACTCGGCGCAACCAGAGCACCACTCGGCGCAACCAGAGCACCACTCGGCGCAACCAGAGCACCACTCGGCGCAACCAGAGCACCACTCGGCGCAACCAGAGCACCACTCGGCGCAACCAGAGCACCACTCGGCGCAACCAGAGCACCACTCGGCGCAACCAGAGCACCACTCGGCGCAACCAGAGCACCACTCGGCGCAACCAGAGCACCACTCGGCGCAACCAGAGCACCACTCGGCGCAACCAGAGCACCACTCGGCGCAACCAGAGCATCACTCGGCGCAACCAGAGCATCACTCGGCGCAACCAGAGCATCACTCGGCGCAACCAGAGCATCACTCGGCGCAACCAGAGCATCACTCGGCGCAACCAGAGCATCACTCGGCGCAACCAGAGCATCACTCGGCGCAACCAGAGCATCACTCGGCGCAACCAGAGCATCACTCGGCGCAACCAGAGCATCACTCGGCGCAACCAGAGCATCACTCGGCGCAACCAGAGCATCACTCGGCGCAACCAGAGCATCACTCGGCGCAACCAGAGCACCATCACAGCATCACTCAGCAGCACCATCACAGCACCACTCAGCAGCACCACCACACCACAGCACCACTACATCACCACTCAGCACCACCACAGCATCACCACAGCATCACTCAGCAGCACCACCACAGCATCACTCAGCAGCACCACCACAGCATCACTCAGCAGCACCACCACAGCATCACTCAGCAGCACCACCACAGCATCACTCAGCAGCACCACCACAGCATCACTCAGCAGCACCACCACAGCATCACTCAGCAGCACCACCACAGCATCACTTAGCAGCACTGCCACAGCACCGCCACAGCACTACCACAGCACCACCACAGCATCACTCAGCATGACCACCACAGCATCACTCAGCATGACCACCACAGCATCACTCAGCATGACCACCACAGCATCACTCAGCATGACCACCACAGCATCACTCAGCATGACCACCACAGCATCACTCCGCATGACTACCACAGCATCACTCAGCAGCACCACTCAGCACCACCACAGCATCACTCAGCAGCACCACCACAGCATCACTCAGCAGCACCACTCAGCACCGCCACAGCACCACCACAGCACCGCCACAGCACTACCACAGCACCGCCACAGCACTACCACAGCACCGCCACAGCACCGCCACAGCACCACTCAGCACCACCACAGCACCACTCAGCACCACCACAGCACCACTCAGCACCACCACAGCACCACTCAGCACCACCACAGCACCACTCAGCACCACCACAGCACCACTCAGCACCACCACAGCACCATTCAGCACCACCACATTATCACTCAGCACCACCACATTATCACTCAGCACCACCACATTATCACTCAGCACCACCACAGCACAACTCAGCACCACTACATTATCACTCAGCACCACTCAGCACCACCACAGCATCACTCAGCAGCACCACAGCATCACTCAGCACCACCACAGCACTACCACAGCACCACTCAGCACCACCACAGCATCAGTCAGCAGCACCACCACAGCACCACTCAGCATCACCACAGCACCACTCGGCACCACCACAGCACCACTCAGCACCACCACAGCACAGCACCACCAAAGCACTACCACAGCACCACTCAGCACCACCACAGCACCACTCAGCACCACCACAGCATCACTCAGCAGCACCACCACAGCATCACTCAGCAGCACCACTCAGCAGCACCACCACAGCACCACTCAGCAGCACCACCACAGCATCACTCAGCAGCACCACCACAGCATCACTCGGCAGCACCACCACAGCATCACTCAGCAGCACCACTCAGCACCACCACAGCATCACTCAGCAGCACCACCACAGCATCACTCAGCAGCACCACCACATTATCACTCAGCACCACCACTTTATCACTCAGCACCACCACATTATCACTCAGCACCACCACATTATCACTCAGCACCACCACATTATCACTCAGCACCACCACAGCACCACTCGGCACCACCACATTATCACTCCGCACCACCACAGCACCACTCAGCACCACCACATTATCACTCCGCACCACTCAGCACCACCACAGCATCCCTCAGCACCACCACAGCATCCCTCAGCACCACCACAGCACTACCACAGCACCACTCGGCACCACCACAGCACCACTCGGCACCACCACAGCACCACTCGGCACCACCACAGCACCACTCGGCACCACCACAGCACCACTCGGCGCAACCACAGCACCACTCGGCGCAACCAGAGCACCACTCGGCGCAACCAGAGCACCACTCGGCGCAACCAGAGCACCACTCGGCGCAACCAGAGCACCACTCGGCGCAACCAGAGCACCACTCGGCGCAACCAGAGCACCACTCGGCGCAACCAGAGCACCACTCGGCGCAACCAGAGCACCACTCGGCGCAACCAGAGCACCACTCGGCGCAACCAGAGCACCACTCGGCGCAACCAGAGCACCACTCGGCGCAACCAGAGCACCACTCGGCGCAACCAGAGCACCACTCGGCGCAACCAGAGCACCACTCGGCGCAACCAGAGCACCACTCGGCGCAACCAGAGCATCACTCGGCGCAACCAGAGCATCACTCGGCGCAACCAGAGCATCACTCGGCGCAACCAGAGCATCACTCGGCGCAACCAGAGCATCACTCGGCGCAACCAGAGCATCACTCGGCGCAACCAGAGCATCACTCGGCGCAACCAGAGCATCACTCGGCGCAACCAGAGCATCACTCGGCGCAACCAGAGCATCACTCGGCGCAACCAGAGCATCACTCGGCGCAACCAGAGCATCACTCGGCGCAACCAGAGCATCACTCGGCGCAACCAGAGCATCACTCGGCGCAACCAGAGCATCACTCGGCGCAACCACAGCATCACTCGGCGCAACCAGAGCATCACTCGGCGCAACCAGAGCATCACTCGGCGCAACCAGAGCATCACTCGGCGCAACCAGAGCATCACTCGGCGCAACCACAGCATCACTCAGCACCACCACAGCATCACTCAGCACCACCACAGCATCACTCAGCACCACCACAGCATCACTGATTCAAATATGTTCTCTCAATGTTTCAAGCTTTATTACAAAGGTCACAAAAAGTTGTTAATATTTCACTTTTGTTCTTGGTTTTTCGTCACAATAAAATACAATGAACATAATCTTCACAAAAGTTATTTACAAAAGTTTAGGCTATTGACATTGTAAATTAGAATCACTTTTATTTAAGTATTAATTATTTTAAAAAATGATAAGCCATTGTTATTTGTAGTATCAATACATCGAAGTCACGTTAAGACAAAACTCCAACCCCACCCTCCAACTCCACCCTCCAAATCCACCCTCCACCTCCAACTCCGCCCTCACTCTATCTATCTTATAATACCAATAGCTCAAACTTCCCTAATGCGAGACCTATTGCATTGCAAATGCTTGTTTTTAAAGGCTTTCCAGTAGTGGCTGAAAAGAATCTAGCTAGTTTATATTTTCAGTGATGTCCTGTTTAGTAAGTACCTTTTGCTTCTGAATAATTTCTTAAAACATAATAAAAGTTGTGCATCAAATTATAACGGATCTTAGTCACTGTAAGATAAATCAGAAACCCCTATAATCCTTCTGAATGCAAACCCCTGTTATGGTCACCACAAGTCAACAGACTTTCCCCTTTAAGTGATAAGTGGCTCTTCACGTTAAAATTTAAAAAAATTGGTCAGGGAGACAATTGACCTTTTGAAGAGGGACTGAATGTACCTGAAATCTATTAATTTATCTAACTTTTAAAATGTGTTTTTGCATACAGTTAAAGTGGTACAGTTAAACATTGAATTTTCAGTCTATTGTCTCATTCATGTGCCCAACCATTCCATCTCTCCCATTAAAATCTGCTTTACCTCAGGAACCATTTAAGTAGTACTGCTCTTTCTATAATGAAAATATAATCTATAAAGCACTCCATTGCACCTTGGGTGGAGGTGCTAGATGTGGGTCTTTCTTTTGGATGCCTAAAGTTCATGTCTGTTCCTTGCAGTGCAACGGGAGGACCTCCGAGGGGGTTACATGCTGTGTTTCTTGGATGATGGAGCTGGAATGGATCCAAGTGAGTAACAACAGTAGGTCAGATGTATATTGTGGTAGAGAAAATGTTTTATGGACAACTGTCGTACTAAAGTCAGAAATATGATTGCTACATGAAATGAATAGCACTGCAACTGTGTTCCCCAGATGTAGTCCTCAAGCATGGATGCACAGAATACATTTCATTACAAAGATCTTTTCTGCTTGGATTTGATGTAGATTCACACACTTTGCATTCTCAAGCCTTGTGGTTAAACACAGAATTGTCTTAGGAGGTTTTGTTACTATTACAATATAACAATACTAAACATATAGCATTAGTCATACAGGGTCATATTCATAGAAGACCCATTTATGATGGTATTAGACACCACTTGGTGCTTCAGCTGAAAAATTGTTTCAGAAGTAAATTTTGCAATTTAATGGAACAATCGAATTAGTAGTTTATTTTCCAAAAGCCACTTATACCACCAGAAAGGAGTCTAAACACATTAAGGAAAAGAAGGACTTGAGGAGGCAGGTTGTTTTAATAACTAAAGGCATTAAACGTGTGAAATAAAGTGCGTCTTTTTTGTTTGATCACTCCCACAAGTTTTGAACTGATGCTGCTGGTTTTTCGACTCTAGTGCATTGAGCTCTTCTGTCAAGGTCCCTGTGCGTTTGCTGTGACCCTCAAAAGTGTATATGTAATTGGTTAAGCCCTGATTGGCATAGTTAAGGTACTTATAAGACACTAGTATATTGTACCCCAGGTACCCCGGACTAGTAAGTTGTTGCCAGTAGACTGCAGCAATTGTTGTGCCACTACTGGTATGACAAAGTGAAAACATCACTCTAGGGGCCCGATGTAGGTAATTCTAAATTACCACTTCTAAAATACCGAATCATACCGATTCGGTATTTAAGAAGTGGTAAATTAGAAGGGGGGAAATGTAGGTATTTCAGATTCATACCGAATCGTTAAGATTCGGTATTTACCAATTCTGTAAATACCGAATCGGTAAAGCCCATTGATTCCTATGGGCATTGCAGCCCATAGGAATCAATAGTCATTACCGAATCGGTATTTATCAATTCGGTAAATACCGATTTTTGAAAGGGTGCAGGGGGTGTCACTTTGACACCCTCTTGCACCCCAATTCCGGACTTGTGTGCCATGTGGCACACAGACATGCCCTAAGGGCATGTCTGTGTGTCACATGGCACTGGTGTGCATGCACACATGTGCATGCACACCTGGATTCAGTATTTTACCACCCAATTGGATTGGGTGGTAAAATACCGATTCTTAAAGCCCTGTGGCACTCTGACATGTGCCAGCTACATCTGCATTTACAGAATCGGTATTTTACCGAGTCTGTATTTACCGATTCGGTAATTTTACCGAATCGGTAAATACAGAATCGGTAAAATAGCGATTCTGTAAATGCATGCCCTACATCAGAAAACCTTAATACCGGTTGGAAACGGCCGAATTCGGCCGTTTCCGACCGGTATTAGGGCACCTACATCGGGCCCTAGGTCTTCTATCGCAGCCTAACTGGAAGCTTCTAACCTGCCAACATAACATGGCAAAATATCCCTTTTGCCAGGTGCAACCCTTCCTTTTTAATAGATCAAAGGGCTACCATATTGCTCCCTGGACCCAGCAAAGAGAAGCACCAAAGGCTGAACTGAACCAGCTGAACCTGGGGGACCTGCATATAGGACTTTGGCTGCTGTGCCCACTCGTGGAAAGGAACTTGCACCTGTGCCAGGACAGAAGAAGTGACTCCAAAGGCTAGGTAGCTAGCCCCCTATTAAGCATCAGGGCTTTATAAGCCAAGGAACCTTGCACCCTTCGAGAGCTCAGCTGCCCAGGAATGCCTGCATGCCGCTGGATGAAGAAGAGCACCCTGGGAGACCGGGTCCTGCCCTACCTGTAGCGGAAGTCAGAGTGGACCCTAGTCGGTCTCCAAGAAAGATTTACTTACCTGCAAATAACCGTGGAGGCTGCTGTAACTGGGAGGCTAGCTGATCAGTGGTGACTAGAGCGGCACTGGACTCCATTGGTGCATAGTTGGAGATAGAGGCAACCCCTGATTTTCGTGGATCCAAGAGTGGCCTAGGTAGGCTCACCACCCCTCTTCAGTATCTTCAGCATCCTGCATCTCCAACACCTGGACTACTTCTTTTTTAGATCGAAACAAGAGCTAAAAATACAGAGAGAACCCTGAAATTGCTGGATCCAAAAGGTAACTGTCTCTCGAGACCTAAGCGGTCCGTGTGACTGACTCCCAACATGATGTGGCCTGTCCAATAGAGTATTAGTAGCTATTTTAGCCCGTGGGCTGGAAACAGCTATGTAGGAAACTGCCACTTTTTTTACATGATCACCTGTACTTTTTGGCTGGTATTTGATGCAATTTTGACTGAAGTGCACTGAGTTCCTGCTACCCAGATCCCCACTGGCAGTGCTCTTTTCCAAAAACAAGGTAACTTCAATTATACCCCAAGTGGCAAGATATTTAGCACTTCTGCAAGTCCCTAGTAAATGGCACTCTGGTACTTAGGGTATGGGTATTAAAGAGGGTCCCTAACGTCTGCATTATTTATTGTGCCACCCTAAGGGACCCGCCACCAGACTCATTCAGCCTGTCATTGCAGGCTGCGTGAAATGGTGCAAACAAATGTGAAAACACGACATGGCACACACCCTGTGTGCTATGCCCACAGACGCTGCATGCAATATATGTAAGTCACCCCCTACAACAGACCTTCCACCCTAAGGCTGGGTGCATTTTATTACATATGAGGACATATCTGCATGTCTATCCTGTTTCCATAAAGGAGATTTGCTACATTTGAACTAATGATCCTTATATAATATGGTACCCCACCGCCTCCTCCTCCCCACCCCCCAGCACATTAAGTTGTTTGCTGATGACAACCAATTAACGTAACAATTCATATTATGCCTGGATAGCATTAAGAATAAAAGGAACTTGTGCACTTTATACACAAAATCTTCCTAAAGTTTTTCAGTACTAAAATTACATGTAGTACTATTAACCATCTGATTGGCACTCAATAAGTCTAAAAAGCTAATGGATAATGGTGCTTTTTTTAACTTGCTGCCCTAATGTTACGCACCAGTCTCTGAGGTGGAGACATTTACCGACTGAGGTTTCTTACAGGATTTTCTTTCTCAACAGGTGAGGCTGCCAGTGTGATCCAGTTTGGCAAATCTGCAAAGAGAACCCCAGAGTCCACTCAGATTGGGCAGTATGGCAATGGACTAAAGTCGTGAGTAAATGAATAGTTAGTTCAAATCCTTGGAAAACTCATGGAAACTTAAAAATTACAGAGGCAGTTGAAGTTATGGACTATTCCATTTATTGGAAGCCTCTAATACCAATATAAAAAACTGTCTAATTTCCTTATTGCAGTCCAGTTGTGACCTCGCTCGTTGGCTGTAAAAGGAAAATAGCGTAGCTGCTCAGCTGTAATAACTTATTATAGTTTACTTGTGATGTTATATTGCTTGCTCCTGTGGCAGCAGCCAAGCTGAAAACAGTTCATGGAACATCATGATGACTGCAGTTTAAAGACTTCATTTTTATGATTTGTTTTTCAAAAATGAACAGTGATCAGCATAAAGGAAAGATTTATTGTATCATTTATTTTTTGCATATTATAGTTCATTAGTGAAGAGAAAGAATCTCTGCATGTTACTAGGCCTGGGTGGTGAACATCGCTCTGTTCGTGAAGTTTGCAGAGTTTTCTGCACTCCGTGAGTGCAGAAAAGTCCGCTCCGCAATATGCAGCTGAGTTTTTTCCCGGCTCGCGATTGCGAACTGTAAGTTAGCGATCGAACTCAGAGCGTGAGCTGCCGCTCGGGTAGAATTTCTACCCGAGCCGCAAGAATACCAGCACAAACTACAGTTCGCACTGCACTCCGCCACTCGAGGAACTTCGTGGAGTTTTTTTTGTAACTTCGCGGAGTTCCGCGTACCAAAATGCTGCGAACTACACCCAGGCCTGAATGTTACTCCTTCTGAAGTAAATAACGCCTGTTTAAATAGCATTGACATTAAACTGATTGAAATATGTTTGTGCAACAAATTACTAAATGCTTTTTTGTGTGTTTCATTTTGCTTAACTGAGTCCACTTTAATTGTGCACGTCTGCTGTCATGTTATCTCTTTTATATGCAGAAGCCAGGACACCAACGTTTAAGCTGCTTGAGGGATGTGTGATTTATTTGACCATGTATTATAAGCATTCAGTATCTTCTGCAATATGTTTTTTTTTTGTAGAGTATTATATAGTGCAAACAAGACCCGAAGAAATCGGGTATCAGAGCGCTTTACATAGCGCCAGTTTTGTTACATGAGAACGCATTCAAACCTCATGGCCATCAAGACCTGTCACATATACGGCCACTCCACAGAGTTGAATGCCTGCTCCATATCAAGGGATACCAACACATTATCAGAGTCCGCTAGGCAGGGAGCATGCCAGACATGTGCCAGCTGTCCTAAATTATAGGTAGTATCCGTCCAGGGATAAACCCCGCTTGGTCTGTGTGAATCAAACGTTTCATATAGGGGAGGAGGCGGTTAGCCATAATACCACTCAGTATCTTGGCATCTTTATTCAATAAGGAGATAGGCCTATAGGAGCTTGGCATATCAGGGTCTTTGTCTTTTTTGTGAATCATAGCTACTAGTGCTTCACTCATAGTGGGCGGGCAGCAGCCATTCTGCACCATCTCATTATAGACTGCAAGTAGTCTATCCACTAAGAGCAGCGCAAAACTCTTATAAAACTCTGCCAGGGGTCTGTCCGACCTCAGACTCTCCGCCGGTTTAAGGCGTCCGATAGCCCCAAGAATTTCTTCCTTAGTGATTGGAGAACCCAGCGCCTCCTGCTCTTCTTTGGTGACAGTGGACAAATGTACTGTATCTAAATAGTCTGTCAATTGGCTCAGCCCCAGGTCTACCTGGTTAGTATAGACATTCTCTAAATGTGTTTCCAGAGTGTCTGCTATAATCCTCTGTGTGTAGTGTAGTGTTCTGTCCGCAGTACGTATCTACAGTATATGAGTAGCTGGTGCCTTCTGTCTGTCTCACAAGGCGTGCCAGCAAGGCTCCAGCTTTGTCTCCCTCCTTATATAGGCATTGACGGTAAGTTGTATAGACCTATTTCTCCAGTCTGCGAAGATCTGCCATGAGTGTTTTGTTGAAGTATCCATCTTCTCTTTGAGTACAACATGTTTCCTTCGCGTCGGTCCACTCTTTCAATTTCTAGGGGTCTGTGCTAAGTTCCATCTGTAGTTTTGCCAGCCTAGATTCGTGAAGAGAAACATTTTCTTTAGTTGGGACCTCACCCCATAAACAGTTTTTATACAAGCTCGTCTAAAAACAACTTTCATAACTTCCCATTCAGTAGCTCGGCTGGATGCGGTCTCCCAGTTTTCACTAAAATAGTTACTCAATTCTGCCATTATCGTGGCCAGAAATTAAGGATCAGTTAAAGCCTCCGTTTTCAAGCGCCATAATGGGATCTGAGGTCTGATCCTAGTAGTCCCATCTCCAGAAGGACCTGGGAATGGTCTGACTGATATCTTGTTTGATATGTCATACCCCCAACCAGGGGCCCCAGTTCAGAGGAATAGAACCAGTAATCTAATCTGCTGGAAGTCCCCGTAGCAGGCATATACCAGGAGAACTGTCACTTAAGGGGAGAGCGCTCCCGCTATACATCCCTGAGTTGTAAGCCCTGCAATATACGATGGAGCGCCAGTGTCATCTTTGGTTTTGTGTGCATTTTCGAGAGTTCCCTATCCAGAACACAATTAAAGTCCCCAGTAAATCGTATTGGAGCCCCAAGATATGGAGAAGCCACCTCCAAAAGATCGCCAAAAAAGGAGGCGCTATCATTATTCGGGGTAATACATATTTATAATGCAAATTTCTGTACCATCAAGCCTCCCATGCAGTACAACAAACTGGCCATCCACATCTACCACGTGTTGTAAGTATTGGAACGGGAATCCCGGTGCTACCCATATGAGGGCACCCCTTGCCCCCTTTTCCTCAAACATTTTATGGAATCACCCCAGACATGGGTCTCCTGAAGGCACGCCACCGACACTCTGTATCGTTTCAGGTAAGCAAATATTTGTCTATCTTTATCGAATGTAGCAAGACCGCGTACATTCCAGGTAAATAATTTAGTCATGGTGGACGCCATAGCGTTTCCCCTTCCACACTTCTCCCGGCAGAGTCCCGCCCCTCTCTCAAGACATTAGGCGGTGTCCCCTGGTCGTGCGACCCTTGGCAGTTCACAAAGTACCCCACATGAAGGAAGGCCCAACCCCAACAATGAACTTCCCCAAAAGTCCCCCTCACCTTTGGCATCATCACATTTTCCTCCCTGGCAAACCCGTGCTCAGTGAGTGCACGTAAACAACGTCCCATTCCCTTTTGGTAAACTCTACAAATTCTAAATAACACAACTATATTAACTGCAGTACGCTCATACAATGTGAGTTCCTGCCCATCCCACCTGGATCCACAGAAGTGAGTGGCAAGCAGCCGAGGTGTGAGGGCAAACCTCCAACTCCATCGGCAGGTACCAGTCACTGGGTGGCACTCCCCCGTTATAGTGAACATTGTGTATGGAAAGAAATGACTATGCATTAATGGAGTCCCTCTGTATTACACCTCAAACCCACCATATCAGTTCGATCTTACCAATCAGAAGTGTCAAGGAACTTAAAACCGTTTCGACCAATCTGAAATCCACAAATGTCTCCACTCAGATAATCGATAAGCTCATATACTCCATCAAGAAACCAAACCTACAGAATAGAAAACCTTGCCACCAGTGGCCGTCCCTAGAGACAATAAAGCTCAATGATCTAAAAGAGCCCTCAACTATTTCTCCGAGGATTACACTGGACTTAATTCTAACAATCTTGTAACAGGACCAGCATGACTCACTCATCCATGAATTCCACTAAGTCTGGTGTTCTTGGGACCGTGCCTACACAAGAAAAGGCCAAACTCTTTCTGTTCAACACTTGGGGTGGTCATGGTTCTTAGTTGAGACAAGCTTGCTTGAGTCCGGGATAGGGTCCGCACTGCACGTTTGTGGAATTTGGGATGGAGCTGTGTGTTGGAAGCCATGTTTGGCTTGAGGCTTCTAGAAGGAAGAGGAGAGGTTGGTGAGGGAAAGCGGACCACATTATAACCTTTTGATGAGGGTATTGTTGGGTAGAAGTTGGGGAGAGAAGTTGGCCTAATGGCTAGGGCGTTCGACGTTGAATCTGAGGAACTGGGTTTGAGTCTCAGCAATGACGCTGAACATCCTGTGATTCTGGGCAAATCACTTAATCTCCCCATGCCTAATAAAAATGAATTTGTCCTCATGTAATGCAACTGGTGCTATGTAAAGCACTCTGATACCCGATTCGGGTCAAGTTTGTGCTATATAAAACTGTAAAACTCTGTAAAATAAAAAAAATGAGAAAGTAATTTTGAGGGTACTGGAGGAATCTGGCAAGAATGCTCTTTGTGGTAATGCGGGAAATCAAATGTAAGAGAAGGCGTGACGGGAAGTTGTAGAATATGGTTGGGCCTTGAAAGTGGGTAGGTAGTGTGTGTGCTCTGATATTGAGATTGGTCTATGGAGAGAGTGACTGGAGCCTGGCTGAGAAAGTTGAGGGGCATTGCAGACTCCTTGCGTGGGGAGTTAGGCTGTGGAGATGATGGCTAGTTTACCTTTGATTTTAAGGGGAACCATCTTGCAAAGTTGCCCCTTTTAGGGTGGTTGCTTTAAATTCAGTTTTTTAGGACTAATCTGCTGGTAATCTTGAGCTCAGCACTGAGTGTCCAGTGTGTGTGTTTTGACCACTCAAACAAGTTGAATTTAGCTTAAAACCAGATTGTCACATCAACTTTCCTATAAGCCCATAGCATATTCTGCAGAGGTGAACCATCGCAGTTAAAAACCACTTGTGGACTGCTACACTTAATAAAGACCACTGCATTTATATTTAGAGGCCAGTTAAGACTCATCCCATACTGTAGGATGAGGAATCTTGTCAGAGGGATTTTAACGAAGATTAATGGAAGGTGGACTTGCAATAGGAAACGGTTCAGATTCAGTTGTCAAGTAAAGAACCATTTGATTGCTAGTATCTTAGCTTCCCAATGTTGTGCGAGACGAGACTAGTGTGAGCCCAGACCACTGAGAGGCAGGGCCTAGTAGTAGAACCGCTGTCTGAGCTCAGGTAGCCCCTGTAGGACATTTCTCTCTATTTCAACCCTTTGATGGACTTCTCTCACCCTCCAGTGTGTTCCACAAACCTTAGAGTTCTAAAAACAAAGATGGCAATCCTTGAGGTAAAAGCCAGAGAAGATGAGAAGGTCAAGAGTTGAACTGCAAAAGATCAGCCTTCAGCAAGAGGATAAGGATATGAGCATCTAGTGAGCAAGCAGGGCTCAGCTTTGAAGAAGATGAGGCTTACTTCCACTGCAACTTCCAGAGTATCTCCATCTAACTTCTTCATGTCTCAACTTTCCCAGACATAGTTCCCACCTACACTAGTGTTGCAGATATGCTTGCATAAGCTATGTTCCTCTGCATGTGAATCTTTTTATTGGTATATTTTGATTTGTGTTTATCCAGAAACATCTTCTTTTTGTTTAAAATGAGCCCATTACACAGCATATGATGAATTATGTAGCCAGTGCTGCGTACTTCAGTCAATGAAACACCACAGAATTGGTTTCAAAGGCCCTGTACCTACTTATTTCTTAAAACCCTTTAATTGTCCAGGAGTTTGTCTCTAGCTCTATGTACAGTTATGCTTTCCCATTCCTTTTCTACCCTACTTCTCTAACCATTTTCTTCTTAATCAAATTTTAGAGGTTCCATGCGTATGGGGAAGGATTTTATTCTTTTTACAAAGAAAAACGATGCCATGACATGCCTCTTTTTGTCCCGCACATTCCATGAGGAAGAAGGCATCGATGAGGTTAGATTTTGTAAAGATAATCAATTTGTTTTAACTAAGTACCTTTGTGGTTATATTTCCGTTTTCTTTGACTTTGATTCTGTGATATACCATGGGTTTGGCAGTGAAATAAAGCTGTTTTGTTGATATATCATAGAAATAGATGCTTAGAACTAGAGGCAGTATAGAATGTCCAGCATGTTTTAATGTAGATATACATTGTCATGCACCCTAGAACACGGGAAGAGTTTTCTCCGTAAATTGATATTTGCTTTACTGTAGGTGATTGTCCCTCTTCCCGCGTGGAATACAAAAACACGTGAGCCTATCACTGAGAACATGGAGAAATTTTCCATTGAGACGGAGCTTATATACAAATATTCCCCCTTCCGGTCAGAGGAAGAGGTCATGGAGCAATTCAACAAAATCTCTGACAAGAATGGTAAGTGTTCCCCAACCTCTGGTCCATCCGGTTTTCCCTAACTTAGTGTCTTATTCACTCTCCTTCCACACAGCCTATCTCTATAGCCTTGGTTGAAATGTTCTGTTCCTTTTGTTGTTCCACAATTCCATCAGGTTGTGGAGGGTCATTGTGGTGGGAAAATAAGTCAGTGGGTCTTCAGGCCGAAACAAAAGTACATTGTACATTAGAGTGTTTTTCATTCCTAACTGGGTGTAAATCTCATTACAGATACCATTACAACTTTATTATTTTTTAAGCAAACTATATGTTATAAATAAAAAGTACAGCTCTGCAGTTCCTGAGGTATTTATTAAGACTGAAAACAATTCAGATTAAATTGCCAGTAATTTGAAACCAGTGACTGAAAATAAAGTATTTTAAAGAAGTATTATACCTAAATAAACAAGGCAGCCAGTCACTGAATCCTTTTAGAAGATGCTTTTGGAAATCTCAACATATATATCTTTACACAAAAAAACTATTTCTTTCACTAATAAAGACTTTAGGATCTTCCTCTTATTCAAGCTCCTACAAAAAGGTTCATTCTGTGCCTTAACCCATCTCTCTTGTTCAGTACATTTTCTTAAAATTCTGTCCTGCCTATACTGCCATTTCTTTCCTGAATATGAGCTACTGCTTTTATATTTAGCTCCATATGACATTCTAAAATGCCTTCCAGATCTAGTTTGGGTTTTACTTAACATATTACAACAGGACAATCAACAAATTAAATATACAAAGCAATTTTAAAATATCCAGTTATTCTAGTTAATGTTGTTTTTGCAGCATTTACAGACTGTCCATTGTCCACCAGTTAGTGGTTTAGTTAGCAAAGGCAATTGTGTCTTAGGTTGTTTTTGATTGTGGACAATTATGAGACTTTTTTATGAGAAATGCCTCTCTGATGTTCATTATATCTCCACAACGCCTAGCACATGATTGCTGTCTTTGGATTGTTTATTTCTAGTATCAGTTCAAGCACAATGAGAGGATCAATATCTTTGAGAAAACAGCAAAAGAAATCAAACCATGTCTTTCCCTTCTGGAGTTGTGTTTTTCAAACTGACATTAGAACGGGTCATGTAAGAAAGTGGCTCTGTATATACTCCACCAAAGTAAGGTACCGTGTGCACAGAGTCCACAGTTCCCACCGGTTTGACAGAGGTTAAAGTTAGATATAACCTTACTCTAAAGTGGTAGCTTGGTCGAGCAGTAAGGCAGTATCAGAGGACAGTCAGCAAATGGTCTCACGCACTCAAGAACTGAACTCTAGGCCAATAGTTTTGTATATAAAAATACAGTTTTATTTTAGAACCACAAGTAGGTATTAAAATTCCTTTTTCAGGATGAGATGCTACAGTTGAATACTTTCAAATAACAATAGACTTTTGAATGCAATAGAACAGTTGCTGCAATATGCAACACAAGTTAAACACAATTATAACATTGAGCTCAATGGACATTTTTAAGTGAATGCAATATTAATTACTTTGCGTAGGTTTTTCTTACTCGGTGCTGGATCCTGTATTCAGCCCTGGTGCATCTCCTGTTTTTGTTACACAGGCGATTTTTAAGGAATATTTGTATGTTTCAAAAATCAACACTTAGAAGAATTTCTGGCAAAAACCAGGCAATGTTATCCTATGGAGGAAAATCAGGTTATCGTAAAATCACAGTTGTAATTACTTTTTAGGGTCAGTGCTGGGCACAATGATCCAGCACTGGGATCTCTCCTGGTAACAGGTGAGTAATTTCGTTTTCGTTGATCGGATGATTTTTAGTGAATATTTCAAAGTTTCAAAACTTGACACTTAGAAGAATTTCCAAGTGAAAACCAGCCAATGTTACCCTATGGAGAAAATGTAAGTTATCGGCTTTCAGGTAAGTACTTGACTGGCAGAGTTAAGGTCCTGGGGTAAGACTCAGGGGTCTCCCAGGGCCAGGTAGGTACAGTTGTTACACCCTCAGCGGCACAGGGGCAGCCGGTTGCAGAGAGAGTAGGCCCAATGTTAGCCTTTTGCGGGCAGGGGGCCTTTGGTTGGTGGCTGCTAGCAGGCAGGCCACGCGGCTGTGGGAGCAAAGCTCCTGGTACCTTACACAGGGCAAGTGGGGAAGTAGGATAGAACAGATGCTGCACTTCCAGTGGCACTCGGGCGGCTGATTGCAGGGTGCTTTTGGCCGTCAGGCAGCCAATGTATATCAATGGGAAAGCTGCAAGATGAACAAAGGCTGCAGGCTCGGGGACAGAGATTCTCCAGGGGCGACCACCACTTCGAGAGGTACGTTGGGAAGCTGTAGGTTAGGTAGACACCCAGGAGTTGGACACAGGGTGTTGGGTGCCGGGTGCAGGGGTGTCTTTTAGTGACGGGTAATCTTACCCTCTGCTGGTCGCGGTTGGAGGGGTCCCTGGTTGTGAGGCTACAGGCGTTGTCAGGAGCGTCGAGGAGGGTCCTTGGGTGCTGGATACGTGTTCACAGTCGCTGGGGGAACGTCCTTGTGGTTTTTGTTCACTCAGGCACAGGCCGGGCTCGGCGGGTGCAGAGTGTGCTGGATTCGCGGTTCCTGGCTGGCACCAGGGGTTGTTGCTGTTTGAGCAGAACCACTGCTCGTGGGAGTCCCAGTCTTTGGATGAGCCAGGCAGTCAGGGCCTCCGGGGTTTTTAAGGTTGCTGACCACAGGAGATGCCGGGGTTTAGCAGGAGCAGGTTCGAGGGTTGACAGGTCGGTAAGGCTGGGTCCAAGTCAGTTGGTGTTGTCCTCTTGTTAGCAGCTGCGCTGCAGGTCTTCTGTCTTCTTGTTGTTCTTTGTAGTTTCGGAATCGGGATCTGAGGAAGGAAGGTTCAGGGTGGCCCTAAATACTAAATTTAGGGGCATTACAGGTAGGGGAAGGTCAGGGACCAATGGGTCCCTTCCCTGGGGTGAGTACAACCCCTATTCTGCCACTCTCCAGTGGCAGTGGGGCAGGAGCCTGTCTCTGAATGGGTAGGGCTCCCCATCCTAAAGATGGCAAGAGCCCAGAGTTGTGCTTCACCTCGCCTCCCCCACCTGAGGGGTGGGGTTGGCAGAGGCTGACACACCCCCTTTCCTCACTTTGGTTTTCCTGCCTGTCTTCCCGCCAGAGTGGGGGTCAGAACCGGGGGGGGGAACCAGTTGCTGAGTACAACAAGTGGCCTGGAGAAGCTCACAAAGGCGGCATGCCTTTGAAGCTTCCCCTGCCCATTCTGGGGGAGGAGGCCTTGCACCTCGCCCCAGGATGTGCATTGTAGCAGGCCCACAAGAGCAGATGGCTCTCTACCCAGGGGTCCTGCAGCATGTCTGCTGGGTGGTAGCCTAAGCAGCCTCTCAGTCAGAACGCGGGTTGTGGGTTAGTTTCAGGGGGCAATTCTAAGTTGCCCTTTGTCGTGCATTTTACGTTAAATCCCACACTGGCATCAGTGTGGATTTAATGTGCTGAGAAATTTGATACCATCCTTCTCAGTCTTCAACGAAGGCCATCATGGTGCTGTGGAGTTCGTGATGACAAACTCCCAGCACCATATACTCTTAATGGCATCACTGCACTTACAGTTCCCAGGAATGGACCTGGGTACTGTAGGGGTACAGGACTCATGCACCTGTACCCACACCACTGGCATACAGCACCCAGCTAGAGGGGTGACTGAGGTATGCCAGGGCAGTGTTTTGTGGGCATGGCAGACAGGGATGTGTGCCATGTTGACTCTTTGTTTTGTTCTGCACCAAGACACTCAGCCTGCAAAGGCAGTGTGTGTGTGTGTCAGGGTACAGGGCCTCTAAGGGTGGCACAAGAAGTGCTGCAGCCCTTAGGTGTCTTCTCTGGTCACAGTGCCCTGGGTACCTATGGTTCCATTTACCAGGGGCTGACCTGTGGCCAGAGAGGTCAATTGAGTTAGTTTTTGGGGAAAGAACACAGGCCCTGGGAACCTGATTGGCAGGGACCCAGGGCACACCAAGGAATCGTGCATCAGTTATCAGGCAAAAAGTAGGAGGTTACTGCAACAGAAACCCACTTTCCTACAGGTCATATATAGAGTATGTAATGTTTTTGAAATGTCAGCGTTCCATTTCCAACATTTCACAGTGATGGGGAAAACCACCATTTAATGGTTTTCTAAGGCTTCAATCATACTTTTCCTTAGATAGACCAGCATTAAATCTGAAATTGGTGTTTTCCACCAGACTACCGGTAGGCCATGGTGCACGGCTTATAAAAATATTTAAAACCTAAGACCTTCAAATTACAAAGACCAGAACTCTGGTCTCTCCAGGCTTTGTTATCAAGTGAGAGATGCCGCTCGTATGAAGTGGAAGACGTGACTAAACCTAAACAATGGGCAGCACATTATGATGATGGGAAATGTTAACCTGTGCTTGACAACCAATCTGAAACCTGGCCGAGATATTGTGGAAAATGTTATGTCTTTCGGCTCATGCCAAGTGGTGAATGACCTAAACTACACAGCTAGTCACACTTTAGATTTAGTGTTTTTGCACAAGATTGAAATAGCCAAACATATGATGCAATAGGGCTATTCCATCTGCCCCCTGGTTCACTGACACACTTAGACGTAAAAATACAGGAGTGCAGAAAACCGGAGCGATGTTGGAGAATTAATTATAAGGAACAGGAATTTGGAAAATACAAACTGCTACTAGCTGAATATAAAACATTGATATTGTCAGAAAAGGCTACCTATTTCTCTAAGGAAATTAAGAAGGCAGAAAACTCTTCCAAAGAGCTCTATTCGGTGGTAACTAAACTGTCTACACCCCCGATAGAAAAGGGAGCGGCCACTCTCAGGAATTTTGTAACATCCTGGCCCAGCACTTTCAAAATGAAGTGGAGCAAATTGTCACCACCTTTGGTAATGGGGCACATTCAAATAATGATAACGCCTAAAGTGTACTACACCCTAATGGCCCCATCCTTGCAGAATTCAAGGCAGTAACTGTTGATGAGATAATGACTCTTATTTCCAAAATAAGATCAGGCTCACCTTACGACCCACTCCCTCCTATGATGTCAAAAAAGCCCTGGAGGTACTTGGGACTAGATTAGCTTCCATTTTTAACTCCATGTTTACAGAAGATGTTTTTCCCTCTATGTGGAAGAGAGTCTCTATTTTACCCCTTTTGAAAAAAGCCAACCTCGATGCACTGGATCCAGGCAACTATGGGCCCATCTCTCGCCTTCCAGTCAAACTGGCTGAAAAGGTTGTGAACAACCAGCTTACTCTATATTTACAAGATCATAACCTGCTGGATGAGGCTTACTTTGGATTAAGTCAGTGCACAGTACCGAAACAGCGCTAATAAAGGCCACTGATGAAATAAGAACAGTAATGGACACAGAGGGCGCTGCAACCCTTGTGCTGCTTGACTGGTCGGAGGCCTTTGACACGGTAGACCACAAAACCTTGCTTAAAATTTTGAATTCTTTTGCCATCTCTGGAAAGGCATTGGCATTGATATCCCCCTTTCTAGAGGACAGTACACAATCGGTGGCTTTAGGGAACCTGACTTCTCCGTCCTTCATACTTCCTTGTGGAGTTCTACAGGGCTCTTCCTTAAGTCCCACACTTTTCAATGTTTATGTTTCGGAACTGGCAGCCCTTATTAGATCTGTTGGGGTGGCACTAACATCGTATGCAGATGATACCCAAATCGTGGTAACCATTAGCAAAAATACATCACCACGAGGAAATAGATTCAGAGACTGCATGACAGCAGTCAGCTCATGGATGAGTTTGCACTGCCTCAAGTTAAATTCCGGGAAAACCGAGGTGATTCTGTTCGGTAATTTTTCTCCTTCACGGTCCCAGATTTGGTGGCCAAAGGACCTGGGAACAGCACCTATCCCTGTCGCCAAAGTAAAAAACATGGGTATGATTATAGACCAGAGACTGGACTTTGAAGCACAAGTTAAGTCCGTTTGGTCATCCAGTTTCTTCATGCTCAAAGCCATTAAGAAAATCCTACCTCTGATTCCTACAGAAAGCAGGAAAACGGTAGTCACATCCCTAGTCCTTTCCAGACTAGATTACTGTAATGGGTCATATATTGGCATGCCGATGAAGCAACTTCAAAGGCTCCAGGTGATTCAAAACGCGGCCATAAGGCTTCTCCTGGGGATTCCCAAATTTCAGTTGGTGGGAATCCATCTCCAAAGTTTGCATTGGATGTCAATTAAAAATCGGATCAAGTTTAAAACACTGTGTATTACGTACAAGGCAATTCACGGGGCCGACCCTCAGTTCCTGAAACCTTCCCTGCACCGGTACTCCCCAACTAGATGGCTGAGATCACAAGGAGCAAAAGTGATACTTTCTCAGAGTTCTTAAATCATACTGGGGTGGTGGAAGATTTGTGGTGGGAGCCGCAAGGCTCTGGAACTCCCTCTCGTTTAACATCAGAAATCTTCCCTCTCTGGCTTCGTTCAGGAAAGCCATCAAGACTTGTCTGTTCTTTGATTAATGCTTCTGCTTGCTTCTCGGTGTGCTAGCGCCAAGACACCATTGCTAATCGTGCTTTGTAAAAGTTTTAACATAACATAACTGCAGACTTGTTTTGACCACTCATTAACATCCTCTCTAGAGATTACATGTCAGTCTTGACCTGCAAGTTGAACACAAATCCATTGAAAAAAAGATGCGTCAATAACCTAAATAGAGAAGACTTCAACACCACTACAAAATGGATTGAATGTGCAAATCCACCTCTGCAATCCTGAAATCAAGCAATAAGCATTATGACGTCACGTTAGTAATTCTGTTCAAAAGCTGACTGCATAAAAAAAAGCATAAACAAGGCTTGGGAGTAAACTAATCAATAAATGGTTAAACAAAGAATTAGCCCGATTTAAAAAGTTACCAACAGGAACATAGCAGAATGAAGACATTAACAACTGTAGAATAGTAAATTTGAGGCAACATAGGAAGAGGTACAATGAAGCCATAAAACAGTAGGAAAAGGGAATCCTACATTAAACCCATTGATTAGGCTTCTATAAATCTCTTTGGTGTTTTCCAGGCATTCAGAGGGCTTGGAAAATACCCTGTGTACTTTCTTGCAACACTGCAATAACCTCATGCCCTTCTTTAAAGCTACGATACATAAGGATCAACTCTGTCTCTTCTACTTTTCAAAGATTGACCCATTGACTCTAGAAACATTACTCACAACTTTCACTCCTTTGACAGGGAAGGGTGTACTGACTGGTCTTGTTGTTGAACCCTACACAGCAGCCTGCATGTAACAATTTACCTTGTCATAGATTTCACTTGTGTGAATAATGCCTAACTTGGACCATGTTTAGTATGAAAAACAATAAAGCAGGTAATCACTCTACTGTTAAAAGGAAGACCAAGTGCTTTTAGTAAAATACCAGCTGATCTTTCCTCAGCAAAACACTAGGAAAAAAGAGACCATTAAATCACAGAATTATGGAGAGCATACCCTTCTTCATGGCACTGTAAACACTATTGGTTACAGTTAGAGAGGAAATTATTGCTGAGGTGAAAGGAGATTACAAATGGAGTCTAAATCTTGATATCTCTCTGTGTGACACCTTTAACCACACAATGGTACTGTAGTTGCTCCAGGATTGGACACTGGTGTCCAAGATACTCCAGACTGCATCTTTTTCTTCCTTCGTGAAATTGATAGGAGTCGTAGTAGTGACCAGGCTTGACTACTGTAACATAGTAAAAGTTGCGACACCTTCAAGAGCGTAAACAAACAGAAAGATTAAAGTTCTTAGGTTTCCACATACTGTACCAATGCTATAAGAGGTTCTCTGTCATGGCGATAACATTTGAAAGACTCAGTTAAAGCGCGCATTATCACTCCCACAATAGACAAAAAGTACAAGGCTGCACCATCACACCCTATATACCTCAGAGGTCAATTAACACCAGACTCTTTTGTAGCAAATGCTAGGAAAATAGCAAATTCCCAAACCACTGGGGATGCTCCTCCACCAGATAAGGAGTCAAAATTATTTGGGGCCTCAGGCAAAAAGTGTTGCTGCGCAATCAGCAAACCAATGGAAAATCGCTAATAGGCAAGCTATATTAGCTTGCTGCGATAGAGCACACTGGGATGAGATGGAGGGGCTCCTTCAAAATCTCTCACAAGAGTATAAAAAGAAAGGACAGAAGTTAGTTGCTGGAGGAAAACAAATTACCAACAACTCCTTTACATGTATAACTACCAGCATTGTACTTCGTAGACACGCTTGGCTTCGATTGCTAGGTGTTAAACCAGAAGTCCAACAAGCTGTCCTTAATTGACCTTTTAATAAGCAACACTTCTTTGGTCCTCATGTTGACACAGCCCTCGAAAAAATCTAGAAGGGCACAGATGTTATAAAATTAAAGGGGGTGCTTAAAAACAACACCTTCCGTGGTTCCTTACGCCGCTTCTCATTTTGACAAGGCGCTAGGTCTGCTGCTACTGAAACATCAGCAACCTCCTACAAAAATCAAACTTAATCCTCTCCTTTTAGAGGTTTCTACAGTGGATCATATAGGGGGAACAATTTGAAAGGGCATGGTCGTGGAAGTTCCTCCCGCACACCCAATAACAACAATTACTTCAATCACGTTCTCCATAACATTTAACACCTATATAGAAATGTCTTAATTTTTTTCTACCGCAATGGAGGGGCATTACCATAGATTCATGGGTGTTGGACATTATCCAACATGGTTATTGCCTGGAGCTCCTCAACACCCCTCCAAACATCCCACCACACAAACACAACCTCTCGGTTCAGCACTGAGCTCTACTCAAACAAGAGATAGCAGCTCTTTTAATAAAAGGAACAATAGAGCAAGGAACTATATTCCCTATACTTCCTCAATCCCCCCAAAACGGCTCACTCTGACCCAACCTGGACCTCAGAGTATCAAATCATTACATTTTGTCAGAACACTTTCACATGGTCAGACTTCAGGAGGTTATACTATTACTTCAGCAGGGAGATTGCATGTCCACACCAGACCTCAAAGATGCGTACTTTCATATATCCATTCACTTAGCACATCGAAAATACTTACTTTTTCTATTCCAAGGAAAACATCAGTTCAAATGCTTCCGTTCAGAGTCACCACAGCTCAAATCGGTCTTCACCAAATGCCCATCACTAGTAGCAGCACAAACTTGAAGGGAAATTATTTGTCTTCGCTTACCTAGACATTCGGCTTCTAAAGACAAACAGCCCAAGTCTCTGCAGCCAACGTACTCCCAAAACTCTATATCAGATAGGGTTTACAGTCAACCTGCAAAAATTTCATTTGCAACCAGCTCAAATACAACCATACTTGGGGGGCCATTCTCAATACTCACCTAGCATTAGCATTTACAAATTCAGTCAGGATTCAAAACATTCAATATTTAGCACAACAATTTCCGACTGGAGTACAAACCCCAGTCAAATTAGTGCCAAGACTTCTAAGCATATGGCATTCTGCATAACGATAGTTCCACATTCCCGCCTACATATGAGACCACTACAAGAATGCCTCTCACATCAATGGACTTAGTCACAGGGTCTGTTACAACCATGGTTCACCATTGGAACTTTCACAGGTACCCCATAAGCTTCCTTTCCACCCAGATGTTTTCTCACGCAGAAACATGGAGAAATAAGACCTTATAATCCCAAGGAAATGAACCTTCCTGCTCCTGAAGTTATAGAATTTGGGTACTTAAATTAAATTTAATTAAATGTTGATAGACAGCCGCTCACATCACTCTCTGCATTGGTGGAACCTGCTAGCCCTATCCAAAGTGTGGCCATTTCTGGACCCAGTTCCCAAAGCCATTCTTGCTGATGCCTCTCTTGCAGGTTGGGAAGATCACATTCAACATCTGACCATCCAAAGGACATGGCATAAACAACGCCTCCATATCAGCTGCCTATCGCTTCAAGCTGTTCACTAACTTACCTACAGAACAAGGTTGTCCTAATCCGAATGAACAATATGACAACAATGTATTATTCACAAAACCGAGGGGGGCACACTCTTCAGCTATCACACCTAGTACGGGTAAAATCCTTTACAAGCAGTCATTACATCGCACTACATTTACAAAGCAGTCATTACATCGCAACATCCTTCACAACGCATGTCACTTCAACGCAGCCATTACATTGCATGTTAAGGCCTGTCTTGCTATATTTTTGGAAGAACCCCGCAGCGTAGTTAACAAGGGAAATATTAAAAGACTGCCTTAGTTGTGATAAGGGATGGGAAATACACTGTTGGGAAGAGGCTGATCAGTGTAAATCTTGAGCGGATATTTTTTAAATATGACCGACTCAGATGGCATAAGTAAGAAAAGTTTACAGAAGGCACTTCATGCCGTTTATATCAAAACTAGATATGAAACGGAGGTATGGAAATCTTCAGTCGCCAGAAATATGACAAACGAGAATACCTCCCATTTACCATGTAGATATCTCTTAAGACCGATTGACCGATGGGAGAGGGGTCTGCTCTTTCGACTAAGGGTTGACACTATGACATTTCTGCTTTGTTTCCCATTGGGGTTCAACTCCAATCTTGATCAACTTCCCTGTCCCTGTAATGCCCCGTGTAAACAAACAATGTTGCACTTTTTATTTTCTTGTAGCTTTTATTTAAAATACACAAAACAGTTTTTGATGCCATTTTTCAAGACTATACCCTCAATTGATTGTAGCCTATAGGTATATTGTTACTTTGGAAGACGAGGAGTTAACCTTCCGAGTAGGTTCCTTTTTAGGTCTCGCCTGTCGATGCGCATGCGCATCGAGCAAGGCGAGACTATAGCGAGTTATCCACACTTTATCTGCACTGCAAGGAATCGTGGCGATTCCTTGCAGTGCCCGTGACTTTTAAGGTCAATGCGCATGCGCATTAAGCTTATGCGCATGCGCATTGACCTTAAAAGTCACGGGCGCGTGCATGTCCCCTCTCCGCCCCCTCCCCCGTTCCGCCCCCTCCCCTGTTCCGCCCCTTCCCCTTCCCGCCGCTCGCCATATGTTCGCTCGTTCCCTCCCACTGGCAGCCTGCGGCCACTGCTGAGAAGCTTGTTTTAACTTACAGATCCGCCTCTCAGTCTTGCTCGCCTTCAACATTCATTCTCTCCCCGCTCCGCCCCCTGCCCGCCCCTCCCGCTGTGTCGCATTTCTCCTCCCCCTCCCCTCTCTTCCTTGCGTCTTCCGGGCCGTGTCGCACCTCGCCTGCACGTTTTCGGCAAATCTCTTTTCTTTAAAATAAGGTTGGTGCAAACCCTTCTGGTGCAGGACCGTGTAGACTCGTCACTTTAGGACTACATAAGCATTGTTTTCATACCTTCGCTAGGCTGCCGTAACCATCACTGTTCCAGGCACAACACTGCTCTGCGCCCTGCGGTGCTACAGAACTCAACTGCTACGACAGCCCCTCTTTCGTCTTCCTGCCGTGTCGCACCTCTCCCCTCTCCGCCCCCTCCCCTGCCCGCCCCCTCCCGCCGTGTCGCATTTCTCCTCCCCCTCCCCTCTCTTCCTTGCGTCTTCCGGGCCGTGTCGCACCTCGCCTGCACGTTTTCGGCAAATCTCTTTTCTTTAAAATAAGGTTGGTGCAAACCCTTCTGCTGAATCCCCTCTGCCTTTTGAGCGTTATGCCTAAACTCCTCATGTGGTGCAGGACCGTGTACACTCGTCACTTTAGGACTACATGAGCATTGTTTTCATACCTTCGCTAGGCTGCCGTAACCATCACTGTTCCAGGACCCTCTTACCTTCCGTCATCTGCGATCTGCAGGGCCCTTCTATGATGCCGGTTCCCTTGATTGAACTAGTGGCCCTCCTTTAGTTGCTCCCAATGTACAACTTCTCATTACATGGTACGCATGACCGTCTTGAGGATCGAGCAGAACACAAATCCTAAATGCATCAAATGATGCTCAGAGCATAGTCTGCATTAAACCCAAAATTGGAGGGAAGCACACATCCCAGACTGCCCACAGTGCAATGAAGCCATTCGATTCACACCAGTGCTAGTAGCATAGCATGTCTATCCTTCCAGTGTGCGAAACTTGCTTGGTGGGCGTTGCCAGTGCACTCCTCTGGCGCACAACACTGCTCTGCGCCCTGCGGTGCTACAGAACTCAACTGCTACGACAGCCCCTTTCCGTACAGAATTCCACCGATCAAAATGGTTACCCCTATGCTATGGTGCTCGGTCACCTGGCCAAGCTTGTCCCTGTGTCCCATCGTTGACCATGTCCATCCCCCTGCTGTAGAATAGAACCCTCAGCATTCCCGCGGCCAACACCTGTTGCGGCCTTGAACTCTCAACATTACCATGTTCCACCAGCTTCCTTGGTACAGAACTCTCTGGATTCTGTACCAGACTCATTTATTAGTCAGAAACTCACACCCACCCACCCACTCACTCTCACCCACCCACCCACTCCACCCACCCACTCTCACACACCCACTCTCACCCACCCACTCTCACCCACCCACTCTCACCCACCCACTCTCACCCACTCACTCTCACCCACTCACTCTCACCCACTCACTCTCACCCACTCACTCTCACCCACTCACTCTCACCCACTCACTCTCACCCCCTCACTCTCACCCCCTCACTCTCACCCTCACCCTCACTCACCCTCACTCACCCTCAACCCCTCACCCTCCCTCACCCTCACTCACCCTCACCCACCCTCACCCTCAACCCCTCACCCTCACTCACCCTCAACCCCTAACCCTCAACCCCTCACTCACCCTCACTTTCACTCACCCTCACTCTCTCACCCTCACTCACCCTCACCCTCAACCCCTCACCCTCACCCTCACTCACCCTCAACCCCTCACCCCCTCACCCTCACCCCCTCACCCTCAACCCCTCACCCTCACTCACCCTCACTCACCCTCAACCCCTCACTCACCCTCACCCACCCTCACCCTCAACCCCTCACCCTCCCTCACCCTCAACCCCTCACCCTCACTCACCCTCACCCCCTCACCCTCACTCACCCTCACTCACCCTCAACCCCTCACCCTCACTCACCCTCAACCCCTCACCCTCACTCACTCACCCTCACTCACTCACCCTCAACACCTCACCCTCACTCACCCTCACTCACCCTCAACCCCTCACCCTCACTCACCCTCAACCCCTCACCCTCACTCACCCTCAACCCCTCACCCTCACTCACCCTCAACCCCTCACCCTCACTCACCCTCAACCCCTCACCCTCACTCACCCTCAACCCCTCACCCTCACTCACCCTCAACCCCTCACCCTCACTCACCCTCAACCCCTCACCCTCACTCACCCTCAACCCCTCACCCTCACTCACCCTCACTCACCCTCACTCACCCTCACTCACCCTCACTCACCCTCACTCACCCTCACTCACCCTCACTCACCCTCACTCACCCTCACTCACCCTCACTCACCCTCAACCCCTCACTCACCCTCACTCACCCTCAACCCCTCACTCACCCTCAACCCCTCACCCTCACTCACCCTCAACCCCTCACCCTCACTCACCCTCAACCCCTCAGCCTCACCCTCACCCTCACTCACCCTCACTCACCCTCACTCACCCTCACTCACCCTCACTCACCCTCACTCACCCTCACTCACCCTCACTCACCCTCACTCACTCACCCTCACTCACTCACCCTCACTCACTCACCCTCACTCACCCTCACTCACCCTCACTCACCCTCACTCACCCTCACTCACCCTCACTCACCCTCACTCACCCTCAACCCCTCACTCACCCTCACTCACCCTCAACCCCTCACTCACCCTCAACCCCTCACCCTCACTCACCCTCAACCCCTCACCCTCACTCACCCTCAACCCCTCAGCCTCACCCTCACCCTCACTCACCCTCAACCCCTCACCCTCACTCACCCTCAACCCCTCACCCTCACTCACCCTCAACCTCATGCTAAAGATTTACAAAAAAAACCATTAACAATTCTAAAAGCACTAACTCTAATGCTGCGAGACCTATTGCATTTCTAATGCTTGTTGAAAGTGGCAGCATGTGCTCCTAACTCAATGTGTACCCTCTGAAATCTGTCTTTGCTAAATTTAATTTTTTATATCGCAGATAAATCTTTACGAGATCTCTTTTTATACTGTATTTTTAACTATAATGAAATGAATGGTGTATTTGTTGATGCTTGATAAATTCAATCTCGCCACGATTTATGGGAGCTATGTACTTTTATTATATGTTGTGTTTTTTGGATTTGTGCTTTTATGGATATTCATTGTATCCGAATAAAGATTTTGAAATGAAATGAAATGCATGTCATTACAACGCATACCATTACAACGCATAGTACCCTTACACTGTCCAACACTTACCTTAGTGTTGCACCCACAGGAGTTTGAATAGTAATTTTTACCCCTACACTATCCAACACTTAACTTAAATGCAATGTATTGGTATGCGTTGTAATGGTATCCGCGTTGTAAAGGTATTATGCGATGTAATGGAATGCGTTGTAAAGGATTTTGCGATGTAAAACTGCATTGTAAAGGCATGCGTTGTAAATGTATGCGTTGTAACGTCATACATTCCCTAGCACAGACAATATGGCGTTTAGCTTTAAATTACAGTATTCATCTAATAGTAAAACATATTGCAGGGACCAGCAATCAAGTTGTTGACCTCAGAAGTACGCAGCAACAAGCCAACAAATGGGAACTGTGACACAAAGCTCTAGCCACATACTTTCGCAAATGGGGGGTTCCACAAATGGACCTGTTCGCAACCCCTGAACATTCAAAATGCCCAAACTTCGCAGTCAGAGTCCCACACCCACTTTCCATGGGCAATGCTCTATCGATAAACTGGTCAGGGATATTTGCATACACCTTTCCCCTTCTCCCACATCTTCAGTTTGTGGTCAGGAAACTCAGACAGACCTCAACTACACTAATAATAGTGGCACCAACCATGGTTCACCACAGGAAGTTTCACAGGTCCCCATAAGAATCTTCCTCTCCACCCAGACCTTCTCACGCAGAACCAAGGGGAAATAAGACATTCCAAACCAAAGGAAATGAACCTTACCATATGGATCCTGAATATATAGAATTTGGTCAAACTTCCCATAAACATGCATGGATATTCTTAAAGAGGCTCATAAACCTGCAACCAAAAAGTGTTACGCAGCCAAATGGAAAAGGTTTTTTATTTATTGTCAAAGTCAAAATTGCAATCCTTTTGATGTACAAGTACAAACACTTAATTTATCTTTTGCATCTACAAATATTGGGTCTTGGGTACACTTTTATAAGGCTACATTTAGCTGCAATAACAGCCTATCTTCAAAATAGACAACATACATCTTTATTTAAGATATCTGTCATTAGGGCTTTCATTAGAGGTACTTAAAAAAACATTCCTTACTTAACTCCCACCAGCACCAGCCTGGAATTTAAATGTTGTATTAACACAGCTCATGAGGCCACCATTTGAGCCATTCCATTTATGTCAGTCAAAGGATTTATCTGTGAAAATTACTTTCTTAATAGCAATCACTTCACTTTGAGTTGGTGAGCTCTAGGCATTAACCTTAGAAGAACCATTCTTCCAACTGCACAAAAACAAGGTGGACAAAAGGGCAAACCCAAAGTTCCTTCCTAAAGTTGTCTCACCTTTTCAAATGAATCAATACATCGAACTGCCTGTGTTCTTTCCACAATCAGAATATGTAGGAGAAAAAACCCTTCATACCGTAGAGCTTTAATGTATTATATTGACAGGATTAAAACATTCAGAAAGCAAAGCAAAAATATGTTGCTTTCTCAACTCAACACACTGGTAAACCGATTTAAAAAAATATATATTTGCCAGAAGGATAGTTAAATGCATCCAAACATGTTCTGCAAAAGCTAAAAGACAACCAACAGTTCCTCCTGAAGCCAACTCGTCTCGAAAGATTGGGGCTTCTATAGCATTTTTAGGGAACATTCATATTGCTGAAATATGTAAAGAAGCAACATGGTCCATACCACACACATTCACAAAATATTATTGTGTGGATGTGGCAGCATACCAACAATCTAATGTTGTACAGGCAGTACTACGTACTCTTATTTCAAACAACTACAACCCCCTCAGGATAGCCACTGTGTTGAAAGATGGACTGCTTTACACATGCCTTGACGGATTATGTTACTTTCTCAGTAACCATCTGTTCTTGGCATGAAGTGCTGTATATTGCCATGCACCCTCCCTCCTCCCCTGTGGATACCTGTGTGGTTGGTATTTTACATTAATCTACATTACTTGCATGGACATCACATAACTCACAATGATTCTAACTCCCTTCTCACCCGCCAGTGGGAAAACAATCTGACAATGGAGTCAATGCCCATGTGCAGTGTTCCTGAAGGGAGAAGTCACATAGTCTTGTGACTCAAAAAGAATTCTTTGAAGAAAAACAACTTGTAATCATACAAGCCCAACACTAGATGGCAGACTTATGCAATGCATGTGAATCTACAGCACAACATGCCAAGAACAAATTCTTACTTGATAAGTAACATAATCCTTATGTGGAAATAAACAATCTGAAAGAGAACTGAGGTTGTTTGCATCTAGCATATGCGAATGATGTCGTCGTACTCAGCTTAACAAAATACTCAGCTTAACAACAGTGGAGCTGCAAAGATTAGTGACTGAACTGATCTACTACACAAAGGATAATCAGCTTGAAATCATTACAGCCAAAATCAAAACCTTGATTATTACTAACTGACTGGGTCCACAACTTAAGATCCGACTGGACGCAACATTAGAGGAGGTAAATTGATATAAGTATCTGGGTGACCACATTGGTAGCACAGCAAATTATCAGGATCAAATGCAATATATGACCGCAAAAGAACACACCCTGACATTTACATCCTGCACCATTGCTATGAAACTAGATGGACCATCTTTTGAGACATTACTATCAGTAATTGTGGCCAAACTGCTACTGATAGTGCGATGTGTCTCTCTGCACAGAAAGGATGCCACCCTTGTGAATAGTCTGCATGTTAAAGCTTTCAAGGGTGTTTTTGGCCTTCCACACAATGCCTCCCCAGCACAAATCTGTCTGGAATTTGGGCTCATCAATAAAGGCGCTAGGGAATGTACACCTCAATAAAAAGCTGGTACAAAATAAGATCGAACAAAGAAAGCTGACCATTAAACAACGCCTTATGGATGGCCATGGAAAACGACCTCACTCGACATACCATAGGTGCAAGCAATTTATCGCACTTTCCCGACCCACCTGCAAAACTCTGACTCAATTGGCTTCCCTACGGGTGATGATGTGGTTTTGGACTTGCTGCCCCCTCTGTCTGAGGAGGCGTTCGATCTACTGAGCCAGAAAATTAAATCGGGATCCCTTGCGGACCCACTTAAACCTGCTCAGTTCAGGAACATGCAGCCGGCATATCGTAACTCCTTGCTAGCCCTAATCAACCTGTCGCTGGGCTCAGGGATAGTGCCCACGAGGTGGAAACAGGCGGTAGTCACACCCATCTTAAAGAAGGCTATCTTAGACCCTTCAAAACCCGAGAACTACCGCCTCATTTCACTGCTGCCTTGGGCTACTAAAATTGCCGAGGCCCATGTGAATGGGATATTAGCTGACCCTCTCGCTAAAGCCAACATCTTAGACCCTACCCAAAATGTGTTCCGTGCGGGCCACAGCACAGAAACTGCCTTGCTGTTTATGGCTGAACATCTGCGCTCCGTGCTGGATGCCGGTCGGACAGCGGCACTCCTTTTATTAGATCTGAGTGCCGCGTTCGACACGGTTTCTCACGGGATCCTTTTGCAGCGGCTTGAAGAAGCAGGAGTTAGAGGGGCCGCCTTGTGTTGGTTCCGGTCTTTCCTCACCGATAGATCATTCCAGGTCGCTATTCCACCTGGTAAATCTGCTTCGTACCCACTGACACTGGGGGTCCTACAGGGATCATCGTTGAGCCCCACCTTATTCAACTTGTACGTTAGACCGCTGGCTGCGGTAGTCAAGCGTTGGGGCCTGACAATGGTCTCGTACGCGGATGACACGCAGCTGGCGGTCACGTTGAGTGGGGACTCTGATGTGGAGGCCCTCGGGTTTTGTGAGGGTATACGTGCCGTGGCCAATTGGATGAATCTGAACTGTCTCCAATTGAATACTAAGAAGACAGAGGTCATGGTAGTAGGAAAGCAGGCAGAATGGTGGAATGACAACTGGTGGCCTTCGGAATTGGGAGTGACCCCTTCCCCTGCATTGGAAATAAAAAATCTTGGGGTATGGTTGGACCCGACACTTAGTTTTACGAACCATACCAAGAGAGTGGCAGCCTCTTGCTATGGTATTATTAGGGGCCTCCGTCCAATACTCAATTTTTTCGACGCCCCCACCAGACAGCTAGTGGTTCAGGCCTCAGTATTATCGAGGCTAGATTATGCCAGTGCACTGCTCGCCGGAATTAACCAGGCTGAACTCACACGGCTGCAGCGAGTGCAAAATGCTGCAGCCAGAGTGGTGGTGGGTCTGCCTAGGCGATGTTCGGTCTCCAGTACACGGCAATCGCTCCACTGGCTGCCCGTCGTCCAGAGGATCAAATTTAAGGTGCTATGCCTGGATTTTAAAATCTTAAAAGGCAGGGCTCCTCAAATCTTGGCGAACCTTTTGACCCCTTATGTTCCTGCACGTTCCTTGAGATCGATGGGTCAGAATCTGCCGGTAGTCCCACGCTTCAGGCTGAGTCGAATTGGCGGCCGCCCCTTTCGAGTAGTGGCCGCGAAGTTGTGGAACTCCCTTCCCGCTGAGATTCGAGCACTGGATGATCATCTCTAGTTTAGACGGGCCATTAAAACTTTTCTCTTCGCTTAAAATTCTTGATTGAGTCTCTTCTTAATGCTGTGTTGTGTTCACCCTCTTATTGCGCCAGGACGCCCCTTTGCTGGGGCATCTGTGCGCGGTATAAAAACAATTAACATAACATAACATAACATACACATTTGTTGGGCTGCAATAATACAAAGCCTTGTCTTGTCAGATCCCCAACTGAACTGTAAACTGATCAAATACCTACAGCTATATGTAAAAGCAATACAGACTACCAAGACCTGATAACCAAAGAGAAATTGGGGACAATTGGCTGTGTATACATGAGCGATGTTTACAGCACACTCTATTCTGCTTATTAGTATTTTATATCTGCATGCAATAATCTATAATTCTTTTTGACAATGAATTGGATTCTTACTTAAACTAGCTTGGTTGTGATGACGAATTGATGGCACCTAAACTGTGGATTTTATCTCTATCATTATGTCGTGTGTCACTGTGAGAAAGTGGCTCTATATATACTGGACAATAAGGCAGTACAGTGTGTATAGAGTCCACAAACCCCAAAGGTTTAACCGAGGTTAAAGTCAGAACTGACCTTATTCTCCAAAGTGGTAGCTTGGTCGAGCAGTAAGGCAGTACCAGAGGACAGTGTAAAGCATTTGTTGTACACACTCCGTCAGCAAAAGGTTTCACACACTCAAGAACTGAACTCCAGGCCAATTGTTATTATATCCTTAGATATAGTTGTTTTATTTTTAGAAGCAACAATTATAAAAATATACTTTTCGAGATACGAGTACTCTCAGGTAAATACTTTGCAGAGGAGCAATAAGTTTGTACACAATAATCACAGGTTAGCGAATAGCAATACAGTTTTGAAACACAATCTAGCATTGAGCTCAATGGGTTTTCATAGGAAAGTACAGTTGATTACTTTATGGATTACTTTGGTAGTTCCAGGACTAGATCTTGGATTCAGTCCTGGGGTCTAAGCTGAAACCAGATTATCAAAAACGTTTGTTACAGTGATGATTTTTCCTGAATATAAAGCTGTTTTAAAAGTTCACACTTAAAAACTTTTCGAGGTGATTCTCACAATGTTAATCAATGGGAGGAAATTCAGGTTACAGATAAAGTATGATCGCGTTACTTTTGTAACCCAGCACTAGTCTAGGGCCAGCACTGGGGCTTAACTCAAAACAGGTAGGTAATTGCGTTTCAGTATGTCGTACGATTTTTAAAGAATATTTGCAGTTTTCAAAAGTAGACATTTAGAAGAAATTTCGTAGAAAGCAGACAATGGGTTCCTATGGAGAAAATACAGGTTACTAGTAACCCCGCTAGGGATTACTTTTGCGGTTCAGTACTGGGCTGAAAGGTACAGTACTGGCCTCTCTCCTGATCACATGTGAGTATTTTCGAATTCGGGTTTTGGCTGATTTTATAGGAATATTTTCAGTTTTCAAAACTTCACACTTCAAAAAATTTTGAGTCAAAAATGGGTCAATGTTATCCAATGGCAGGTAAGTTAATTACCGGTTTCCAGGTGAGTACTTGGTTGGTGAAGTTAGGGTTCTGGGCATAGACTCAGGGGTCCCCCAGGGTCAGGTGAATACAGTTAGTTCAGGCGCAGTGGCGGCCGGGTGCAGGGGTAGGTAGGCCCAATGTTATCCAATGAGGGAAAGGGGGCCTTCGGTTGGTGGCTGCTGGCTAGCAGGCCACGCGGCTCTGGGAGCTGGGCTCCTGGTCACTTGCTCTGGGCAAGGGGGGGAAATAGGATTGGGCAAAGAGGTCACAGCCAGCGGCACTCGGGCGGCTGGGTGCAGGGTGCTTTTGAGCCGTCGGGCGCTCAATGTTATCCAATGAGGATCTTGCAAAAGGAACAAAGGCTGCAGGCTCGGGGACGGTGACTCTCCAGGGGCGACCAGCACTTCGAGAGGTAAGTTGGGATGTTGGAGCACAGGTCGGTACCCCATAGGGAGGCACAGGGGGCTGTAGGGCGCCTGGTGCATGGGTGTCTTTGGGTGTCGGAAAAGCTTACCCTCTGCTGGTCGGGGTTTGGGTGGCCCCTGGTTCTGAGTCTGCAGGCGTCGGCTGGTTTGTCGAGGAGGGTCTTTGGGCACTGAACTTCGGGTCCCATTTGTCGGGGGGACGTCCTCGTGGTCTTGGTTCGGTTGGCCCGGCCCGGGCTCGGCTGGTGCAGAGTGGGCTGGTCCGGAGCTTCCTGGTGGGCACCAGGTGGGTTGTTGCAGCAGAGCCTCTGCTGATGGGAGTCCCAATCGTCGAGAGGGTCAAGGCAGGCAGGTCCTCTGGGTGTCCCAAGGTTGCTGTCCGCGGAGGTCGCCGGGGTTAGGCAGGAGCAGGTTCCAGGATCAACAGGCCGGTAGGGCTGGGGCCAAGTCAGTTGTTGTTGTCCTGTTGTTAGCAGCTGCACGGCGGGTCTTCTTCTTGATCTTCTTTCTTCTTTTTGATCTTCTTTCTTCTTTTTGATATCGGGATCTCAGGAAGGGAGGTTCAGGGAGCCCCTGAATACTGAATTTAGGGGCGTTACAGGTGGGGCAAGGGCAGGGACCAATAGGTCCCTGTCCTGGGGTGAGCACACCCCCTAGCCAGCTCCTCTTCTGTGGGAGGGGGGCAGGAGCCTAGCTGGGATTGGGCAGGACTCCCCATCTACAAGATGGCCGGGGTCGTGCTTCACCTCGCCTCCTCCACCTGAGGGATGGAGTTGGCACAGGTTGGCACACCCCCCTTCCTGACGTAGTTTTTCCCGCCAGTCTTCCCGCCAGGGTGGGGGTAGGCCGGGGGGGGGGCTGGTTGCTGGGTACAGCAAATGGTCTGGGGAAGCTCTCAGAGGCAGTATGCCTTTGAAGCTTCCCCTGTCCATCCTGAGGGGGGGGGAGAGGGGGGGGAGACATATCACCTTGCCCAGGATGTGCATTGTTGCAGGCCCAGGAGAGCGGGGGGGCTCTCCACCCAGGGGTCCAGCCACATGTCTGGTGTGTGGCAGCCTCTGCAGCCACTCATCCCAGACGTGGATTGTAATTTCGGGTTTTGGAGGGCATCTCTAAGATGCCCTCTCGTGCATTTTACATTAAATCCCACACTGGCATCCTGGGGCCCGAAGTTCAGTTTAGCCATTATGGTGCTGTGGAGTTCGTATTGACAACCTCCCAGCACCATATACTCTTAAATGGCATCACTGCACTTACAGTGCCCAGGAATGGCCCTGGGTACTGTAGGGGCACAGGGCTCATGCCCCGGTGCCCTCACCTCTGGCATAGAGCACCCAGCTAGAGGGGTGACTGAACTATGCCAGGGCAGTGGGTTCTGTGGGCATGGCACACAAGGATGTGTGCCATGTCGACTCTTGCTTTAGTTCTGTACTTAGGCACTCAGCCTGCAATGGCAGTGTGTGGGTGCCAGGGTACAGGGTCCCTGAGGGTGGCACAATAAGTGCTGCAGCCCTCAGAGGTCTTCTCTGGTCACCATGCCCTGGGTACCTAGGGTACCATTTACTAGGGGCTGACAGGTGGCCAGAGATGCCAATTGGGTGTTTTGTTTCAGCATAGCTTTTCTTTGTAGGGAAGGCCCTGGGTACCTGGTTGGCAGGGACCCAGGGCACACTCAGTCAAAGTACATCTGCATTTCAGAAAAAAAGTGGGGGCATACCAAGGCAAGAAAGATGGCACTTTCTCACAGTCACTTTACGGAATCTGCTTGTTATGACCTTCTTGTGATTGCATTACTACTGTGTTATTGTCTTACGATGTTCCAGTCGGTTTTATTGTTTTTATCATACCTTGGCAGTAGTAACAAATTGACCGCATTCAAACCATGGTTTTTATCTTTCTCATTATCTCAGCGTCACTACGGTTTTAATTAACTAAATAATAAACTTGAAACGCTTGAGATAGCTGGACAAACAGAGTTTAAAGTTACACTTACATGTTTTTGAAACTTAAGACACCTTAGATAGCATTAACATCTTTTTGGACCATAATGCAAAGCAAGGCTTTTGAGATCTATTGTGGACAGACAATAAAATATTATTTTATATTGTGAAACGGGGATAAAACCATTCTCCATGACTCTCTGTCCAAATAACCACGGGAGACATTTCATTGGGTCCTGGCAAGTTCACTTATGCGTGCAGAGGAGCAAGTCTTATGGTAAAGGGAATGAGGTGGTAGATATGCTGAGAGGCCATTTTCTAGACTTGACTAGTATATGCTAGATAAAACTGCAAAATCAAACATTTGTGAGTGAGGTCATTCAATTTCCAAATGTAATTTCTATTTTTCTCATTATTGAACTTCAGCTTCTTCAAAGATTGACAAACATATCATCAAACATTTTTTCATAGGTTAAGTGTTTGAAGGTCATTAAAGAACGTTCTAGACATTAATAAAGGGTTTAGGAAGTAGAAGCAGTAATTTGGCTCCTAAGGACATGCAAATAAGTTAACCGGCATTACCAACATAATTGTCAAGTGCATACTTATAAAAAGGCTTTAAAAGAAGGACACAAACATGAGGAACTATGGTTGCTTTTTTAGGGCATGTGTCTCGAAAGGATATTTGCAGAGTTGGTAACTTTGGATCTCTGTTCATCCATTTAGAAACACTGCTATATTGAAATAGATCCGAGAAGAAATACACAAAGGGGGTGAGCTGTTTAAGAATTTATTTAAGACATCTGTAACTTTTAACTATAATGTAAGTAAGGCTCCTAGTTGTTATGCATTGCACCCATATTACTCTATAAGAGATAGATGCACCAAAATTAAACAGTTACTATAGCATTGGCTGAGTTTCCTGAATTATTATAGATTCACATGTAATCCACTGGTCATTATGAATGAATGAATGAATATTTATAGATCGCTCTGTCACTCAAAACACTTGAGCATCCTGGCATTAATACTAAACAGCAGTGTGAACTTTCATCATAGCCAGGAAATTGAAGTTTAGATGAGGGAATGGCAAAGTGCATTAGAGGCCTGAAACAACCACGTCTTCAGTGTCTTTTTGAAAGCACATTTCATGTTTATAAATCCGAGCTGCATTAGCAATTGATTCGATGCCATGGTGCCTCATACCATGAGAGATTTTCCACCTCATGTTTTTAGTCTAAAATTAATTATGATTAAGGGCTTTCACTGCAGATGTACCCTCAGTAAAAAGTTTAACAAAAAGTTAAAACTTTTCTGACTTAGATTAATGACGCCGTACATCCTATGAACCATATCATGTGTCAGGTTTCAAAACCGATAAGTATTGTATTTTCGTCACTGTGAACCAAGTTTGGGATTGCTTGATGTCCACTTTGACTAGGTGTAGCTTTATTGGGCCTTTTTCCTTGCAGAGTGATGTGCCTTGTACTACATGGTGCTCTCCACAGGCATTTATTTTCACGTTTTAAAGCCCGGTGCCTGGAATACACAGGACCTCTAGTGCAACAAACTTTAGAAATATGATCGGTTACATACTGTCAAGATTTGAATCTGGTTTGTTTCTACTGGCTTTTTTAGTTGGGTCCAGCAGGCGCTATTGATATTTCAATGAGCCGTTGCGGGTATCTGGAGTGAACTCTATCAAATTATATTGGGAGTTGTGGGCTCCCTACATTACCACCATAGGAACAGTGGTCTACAGCAGCAATAATCAGGATTGCAGGACTTTTTAGGTAATGGTGACCAAGGTCAGTTCAGCTTACAAACTTTATTCGGATAGACAATGTATCCATAAAAGTGCGACAGTAAAAATGACAATAAGAATTAACAAGGTCATTTTGACTTCTGACTTGGGTATATTACTGAACTCCAATTGCAGGAGCAAGAGTGCTGCACATTTTCACATTTTACAGTGTTACCTTTCTGTTTTATGTATGTTTGCATTTATGGTTTTGCTTGTTGAATACAGGAACGCTGGTTGTGATCTTCAACCTGAAATTAATGGACACTGGGGAGCCAGAGCTGGATTTTACTACTGATCCCAAAGACATTCAGATGGCAGAAACCCCACCAGAGGGAACGTAAGTGTGCCAGAAAGGCATGGTGAAGATAATGAATTTATGAGCTTTGGGCCACATGTATGAAGAAGTCATTTTGCGATTCTCAAATAGCGATTTTTTGAGAATCTCTAATTGAGAATCGCAAAATGCTATGTATGTAGGATTTACAATAAATGTTGGGAATCCTACATATTCCTTGATTGCGAATCGCAAATTGCGATTCACAATTAAGGAATACCTCCCCATTCATTCCTATGGGCCTAGAGGCCCATAGGAAAGAATGGGAAGACCTTCTCAATTTGCGATTAGCAATTAGCGAATCGCAAATTGAGAATGCAATTTCAAGGGTGCAGGTGTGTCCACAGGACACCCTGTTGCACCCCTGAAATAAGCATGGGTGCACATGTGGTGCACAACCATGCCCTAAGGGCATGCATGTGCTTCACATTGCACTTTGAAAAATGCAAAAAGGTGCATTTTTCAAGGAAATCGCAAATTACCACCAACTTCAAGTTAGTGGTAATTTGCGATTCATTAAGGCCAATTAGCATTTACATTGCATATAAGGAATCGCAAAATTTGCAATTCCTTAAATGCAATTGCAAAATAAGGAACCGCAAATTTTGAGATTCCTTATTTGGCAAGAAGATTTCTTTGATACATACCATTTAGCAAAAATGCGTTCGAAAAGGCCAACATTCTGCGAATTTCTGCGTTTGCGAATGCATTAGTGCATATGGCCCTTTGATTCTAGAACACCTTCTTTTCCTATTTAGGAAACCAGAGCGGCGATCGTTCCGGGCCTACGCAGCTGTACTCTATATTGACCCCCGGATGAGGATCTTTATTCATGGACATAAAGTGCAAACAAAGCGTCTCTCCTGCTGCCTTTATAAGCCAAGGTAAGCCATTTGTAAACTTTTAAACTATGTTTAAAGAAATAATTAAATCTGTCCTTAGAGGACATTAGTGATCTGAGGTGAGTTGCAGTTTCACTATTGCCCAAGAAGAAGGTAAGTGTGATCCAGAGGGGCATGACTAGTGCAGACTTTAGATGTTGTTTAAGGGTTACAACAACCACAAGTTCAAAGATATGTGAGTTTGTTGTACTAGAAACAGAAATTGCCAATGCATTTCTCTCTCCTCTGATTCTTTGGTCTACTGAAATTTTTTACAATGTGTGATCTTTTCATCTAGAAACAGAAGGACCAGGATAGTTCAGGGATGGGAATATCAGCCAATTTTTTCTAATCTCAAAATAGGAATCGTAATACTGTTTTTGGCCTTTTGTTTTTATAGGTTCTTGGGAAAACCCAGCTTGCAGCCCCCTTCCTGGCCATAATCATGTTCGGTCTTTTTTATTATGTCACAAAGCTCATATTAAATTACCATGTTGGCCAGAAGGAATTTTATTTCAAAACAGAGAGAAATTAATATATCCAAATTTAGTAACCACAAAGTTCATTGCATGGTGCTGATGTTTAACTGTATCCAGATTATGTAGAGTTTTGACGGAATTGGAAAGATGTATCTGAAAGGGACTTCTAGCCTCAGATTCCTTACTTTAGAATTACCCCACAGGTGTCAGTCTCGATCTGTAAATTTTTTTGTGAATGGTTGCGCACTGGCAGGAGGCGGAGTTCAGCTCTACATGGCGTAGTTGGTCTAAAAGTGACATATTAGAGCCACCCAGGCATGCTGAAGAAATTATTTTCTTTCTGCACCAGCCAGCGCAGATTCCGGATGAGGTACGCCTTACAGATGGCTCTTACTAACTAGGGGGAGGTGTGAAGACCTCCGCCCAGTAAAGGCTTTGTTTCTGGGCCTAGGGAGGCAAGGTTTCCCCCCCAGGAGTCCAGAAACTTGTCTTGTGGTTGAAGGCCAATGCTCACTAGCCAAGAAAACACCAGTGGTTGGCTTGGTTCTGGGGTCCCCTCTAGAAGGGACCCCTGAGTGCATGGAATAATACATCTGACACTGAAATCAGTGCAGGTTTATTATTCTGAGATGTTTGGTACCAAACATCCCAGGATTCAGTAAAGCCATTATGGTACTAGGAAACCCGCAATGACCTGAATCTGGACCCTATACTCTATATGTTTTTACTGTGCACTTATAATATCTAAGAATGACCACGGATATTATAGGGGCCTGTCTGCTCCTGCAGGTAGGTCCTCACATGAGGTATAGGAGGTATAGTGCGCCCGGCCTTAAGGGTGACTCACCTATTGCTCATGCAGTGCTGGCTTGGCATGGCAAACAGGGATGCGTGTCATGTCAACTCTTCATTTTCAGCTGCACCAAAACACGCAGGCTGCAATGACATTGGTGCAGTTGGTGTCCTCCACTTCATCCTGGGTCAGCACGGCTCTTCTGCAGAGCAACATTCACTGCAAAACAGGGACTACCCAATTCCCCACAGGACCATGCAGAAACTGTTGTGGAGAAGACTACTATTTTCTTGCCCAGTCTGGGAGTCCATCACCACAGACCAGTGGGTACTAGCCATTATCTAACATGGCTACTGTCTGGAGCTCATTATCACACCACCCAGCATCTCGCACTTACAGTTTATCACAGGGTCACCTAACACTTCTCAAACAAGAGGTAAAAGCCCTTCATCTCACCAACAACAAGGCACAAGAGTATATTGTAGGAAGCTGGCTCTGTATATACTATACCAAAGTAGGGTATAGTGTTCACAGATCCAGTGGAACCCCAAAGGTAGGCCGAGGTAAAAGTAGATAATACCTTACTCTCGATTTGTGGTAGTGTGTGCGAGCATTAAGGTTTTATCAGAGGGTAGTGATAAGTATTTTTATTGTACACACTCAGGCAAGAAATTATGTCACACACTCAAAGACTGAACTCAGACCAGTTTGTTTGTTTAAAAATATTATGTTCGAGGCATGTGGGCTGCTGATTTCATATCTTAGCATAGATCGCCGCCTAGTGTTGGGTCTGGATGTTTGCACCTTGTTGTCCTGGAAGAGTCTTCGAAGTATCACGAGATAGGTGACTCCTCCCCTGGACTACAGTGCGCATGGGCATTCTCTCCATCATCAGATTGTTTTTTTCCGCCATTGGGTTCGGATGCTATTCCTCTACTCCAACTTCGGAACTGAAAGTTAACAACTTTCTAAGGCCAAAAGGCCTTCTACCTCGACGGTATTGTTCTCGTTCGGTACTCCTTGACTCGATCAAACTTTCCATCTAGAACCGGTCGTCGACGCGGGCCGTTGGGCCTTTTCGACGCCACGTGAGCCTGCTGTCGATGGAAAGGAGCCTGTTTAAAAGGTGCTCACAATGTCACTCCAAATTCCCATATACTGACAAACATTCAGTATGCAACAAGTGCTTATCCCCAGAGCACAACAAAGAAAATTGTCCAGCGTGTGCTCCATTCCGCTCCAAGAAGCCTATCCGGAACCGAAGGGCCGCTAGGCAAGAGATACAGCGGCAGGCACCGGAACCGGAGAACATCTTCGATGATGAACACGACCTCCCAGAAGTGGCGGACTCGGATCTAGAAATCATCACCGTTGAGGACCAGTCGGACTCCGATGACCAGATCACACCGGGGCAAACAGTGAGTACCCAGCCCCCAACCCCGTTTATACCGAAAGACAAGGCTCCGGTTGAAGCATCGCCTAAAGACCTTAGCCAAGATCGACAAACTCCTTCAGAGACCCCGCCTTCCGGCTCGGCTCCGAAGCCCAAACCCAGGCCTTCTGATAGCCCAGGAACGAGCGACACTCTTCCCAAAAACGTCGTCCAACCGATAAAGGTTGTCTAACCAAAAGAGGTCGTCAAACCGAAAAAGGATGTCAAACCAAAAAAGGGCGTCGAACCAAAAAAGGTTGTTGAGCCGGAAGCTGTCGACCCAAAGAAGAGCCTCGAACCAAAGAGGGCCGTCGATCCAAAAAGAACACTCGACCCGAAGAAGCCCGTCGAGCCTAAAAAAAGTGTTGATCCCCAAAAACAAGATCACAGTAAAAAGCCCGTCGAGCTGAAAAAAGCCGTCGACTCGACCAAGAATATCGAGCCGAAAAAGGTCGTCGAGCACAAAAAACACGCCCAAACACCCAAACGTATCGAACCGATAACTCCGGTCGATCCAAAAAAGGTCGTTGAACCAAAGAAGGTCGCCGAACCAAAAACTGCAGTAAAATGAAAAAAAGACGTTGAGGGAAACAAAGTCGTCGAACCGAAAAAGGACGCCGACCCGAAAACAGCGGTCGAGCCGAAAAAAGCTCCACAGCCAAAGACCCTCGAGCCAGAGACTCACAAACAAGTGACTAAGCCAAAAACATCGGCGCCAAAGCCACGGACAGTTAAGGAAGAACTCTTCCATCCTGATCCAGTGAGTGATGAACAACCTAAACTGTATATAGACCCTGAAACAGGACACGTTACAGTTTACCATCGGAAAAAGAGACCATTGGACACAGACACTCCTTCCCCTGTTCCTCCAAAGAGAAAAGACTTTGGAACATCTCCCTCAAGGCCTTTTACTCCTCCTCCTTTCTTTCATAACATGCCCTTTGTGTCTTACTCTCCTGCACATTCAGGCTATGATGAGGGCGACAACATGGGGGAAGATCCTCAGGATAATTTTGGAGAACCAGAGGATCATGATGCACAGGATGACACGTGGGATGACCAGAATGATCCATATGAACCACAACCCATCCCTGACACCTCCCCATGCCCTACAAAGCCGTCGCCTACTGATGACACCATTGTTTTTAACCAATTACTAGATAGGGCAGCAAAATACCATAGTGTAGACATGCACACTGACCCAATAGAAGAAGATTTTCTATTCGACACTTTTCCTACCTCAGAAAAAAGTGTGGGGGCACTTCCTATGTTAAAAGGGGTACTAAAACACGCGCCAGACATATTCAAAGACCCAGCCAGAGCGCGTGTACTTAATCCTAGAATTGATAAATCAGCCCCTACAGACCCGACTTATATTAAGTCCCAGCTGCCTGTAGACTCAATAGTTGTAGCAAATGCTCGAAAGAAAGCTAATTCACAAACAACAGGAGATGCCCCCCTCCTGACAAAGAGTCTAAGATATTAGAAGCCTCAGGCAAAAGAGTGGCCTCGGAGGCAGCAAATTCCTGGAGGATTGCAAACACACAAGCTCTATTAGGACGCTACGATAGAGCACATTACGACCAACTTGAAGGTTTACTGCAACACCTGCCAGAACCTGATACAGGAAGGCAAATTTATAACTAATGCTTCCATTAAATGTGCGCTTGACGCAGCTGATACATCAGCCAGGTCCATTAATACTAGCCTATTACTACGCAGGCATGCGTGGCTACGCATCTCTGGTTTTAAGAACGAGGTGCAATCCACCATCCTCAACAAACCAGTTAACCAAGATTTCCTCTTTGGCCCTGCGGTAGATACCATCTTGGAAAAAATGAAAAAAGACACTGAAACCGCTAAGTCTATGGGCGCACTTCAGTTTCAACAACCTAGAAGTTCCTTTCGTCGCTCCTCCTTCAGAGGCTCAGGGAGAGGCAACACATCACAAACTTCCTCAACATTCAAAAGTAACACCCAGAGCTCCTTTAATAAAGGCTCAAACAGAGGGGGTTATAGAGGCAACAATAACAAAGGCAGGGGACGTGGCGGCAATAACACCAGAGCCTCCACCGCCACCAAACAGTGACTTGATCACACTCCCTCCAGACTACTCAACACCGGTCGGAGGAAGAAATCAACAATTCCTACCAGTCTGGAACAACATTACCACAGACAGGTGGGTGAGCCAAATTATCCAGTCTGGTTACAGCCTGAAACACACTTCTACTCCACCCAACATACCACCCAAACACTGTTCTATGTCCAAAGAACACATCACGCTGTTACAACAAGAGGTCACGTCCATGCTGCAAAAGGGAGCCATAGAGCCAGTCCCTTTTCAACACCAAGGAACAGGAGTATATTCTCTATACTTCCTAATTCCCAAACAAGATGGATCCCCCAGACAAATACTAGACCTCAGACCTCTGAACCAATACATACTCTCAGAGCATTTCCATATGATTACTCTACAACAAGTACTCCCGTTACTCCAGCAAGGCGACTTCCTTGTTACATTAGAACTCAAAGATGCATATTTTCACATGCCTATACATCCAGCTCACAGGAAATATCTCAGGTTCACAATAGAAGGTCAACATTATCAATTCAAAGTTCTCCCCTTCGGGGTAACTACAGCCCCAAGAGTTTTCACAAAATGTCTAGCAGTAGTAGCAGCACACCTCAGAAGGCAACACATCCACGTGTTTCCATACCTAGACGATTGGCTCATAAAGGCCAACTTGTACGCGCAGTGTGCAAGCCATACGTCTTAGACAATCCAGCTGCTGCACAGTCTGGGGTTTTCCATAAACTACCCAAAATCACATCTACAGTCCTCCCACATATAGCAATATCTGGGATCGACAATAAATACCTCAGTGGCAAAGGCATATCCAAATCCAGCCAGGATAGCCAACATGCAGACTCTCCTTCAAAAGTTTCAGCCACAACACTCTCTGCCAGCTCGAGTGTTCATGCAGCTCATAGGCATGATGGCCTCCTGCATATTCATTGTCCCTCATGCCCAACTTTCTTGGTTGCCATTACCTCCCTCAGGCGAGTGAGTGAGCTACAGGCACTAACCATTCAAGAACCTTTCATGCAAATACATAACAATAAGGTAGTACTTCGCACTAACCCAAAGTTCATGCCAAAGGTTATATCTACTTTCCATATCAATCAGTCAATAGAATTGCCAGTTTTCTTCCAAAACCCGCAGTCAGTGGCTGGAAGAGCCCTACACACACTAGATTTAAAAAGAGCTCTGCTATATTATGTTGACAGGACTAAATCATTCAGGAAAACAAAGCAACTGTTTGTTGCTTTTTCTCCACAACATAAAGGTAAATCCCATTTCAAAATCAGGAATAACCAGATGGATAGTTAAATGCATTCAGATATGTTCTCAAAAAGCTAAGCGCACTCTAACAGTTCCCCCAAAAGCCCACTCTACGCGTAAAATGGGGGCATCCATGGCTTTCCTAGGAAATATTCCCCTAGAAGACCTATGTAGGGCAGCTACATGGTCTACCATACACACTTTGACTAAACACTACTGTGTCGATGTGCAAACAAAGCAGCAAGCTGCTGTAGGCTAGGCTGTCCTTAAAACTCTTTTTCAAACTGCTGGAGCAGGTGACCACCGCTAGAGGAGATACTGCTATACAGTCTATTCTAAGATATGAATTCAGCAGCCCACATGCCTCGAACGGAAAATGATACTTACCAGTATGCATCTGTTCTTGGCATGTAGGGCTGCTGACATTCAGATCGCCCACCCTCCTCCCCGGAGCCTGTCACAGCTGCAGTAATCTTTCTACATACACCTACATGGTCATTCTTACTTTTCTATTCTCCATCTTTGCCACAATGGCGAAAAACAATCTGATGATGGAGAGAATGCCCATGCGCACTGTAGTCCAGGGGAGGAGTCACCTATCTCGTGATACTTCGAAGACTCTTCAAGGACAACAAGGTGCAAACATCAGGACCCAACACTAGGCGGCGATCTATGCTAAGATATGAATGTCAGCAGCCCTACATGCCAAGAACAGATGCATACTGGTAAGTAGCATTTTCCTTAGTTATTTTATTTCTAGAACCAAGCCAGGCCTAGTTCAGGTCAGTGAAATCATACTTTGCATGTCTATTGCATTTGAAATACAATTGAAATGCAGGTGGATGCAAGTGGTTTGTTTACATGTAAGTCAACAGTTAAAATTAGTTTGCAGTTACTTTTGAGATTACTTTGTACATTACTTTTCAGATTACTTTTTAAGTTACTTTTTCTACTCTGTTTGATATGCCTAGATATCACACTGGGACATTTCCTAGAGAAAAGGTAAGTAATCCACTTTTTGTACATTTGCAGTTTTTCAAGGTTTCATAACAAACCAACGCTACATTTAGAACAACTTTCAAAGAAAAGTAGTTAAGGTAATCCTATGGGTGGAAATGAAGTTATCGGTTTGCAGGTAAGTTCTTGGTCCTCGGAGTTGGGTTTCTGGGGTTAGCACCAGGGTTCCCCCAGGGTCAATGATGCACTATCAATGCACCCTCAGCGGCACTGGGGCGCAGGGTGCAGAGAGCTGAGGCCCAATGTTTTCCAACAGGGATAAGCGGCCTCCGGTTGGTGGCTGCTCACAAGACGGCCACAGGGTTGTGAGAGCAAAGGTCCTGGTCTTAAGCTCTGGGCAAAGGGGGATCCAGTTTAGCACACAAGGTGCACCCACAGCAGCACAGGGTCGGCCGGGTGCAGGGTGCGGTTTTGGCATTGGGTGCCTGTTGCTTTCAATGGGAGTTGCCTGTTTTTGATTTTGGCTGTAGGCTCGATCCAGGAAGACGTGGGGTAGGAACCAACAGCTGGGCAGGTAAGTTTGAGGGCAGGTGTAACTCTGGTTCTCTTCTCAAGGGCGCAGGGCAGCTGGATGCACGGGTGCCATTTGAGGTCGGATTTCACCTTACCTTGCCACTCTGTGCCGAGGTTGCAGGCGATGTTGGGGCTGAGTCATTTCTTCTCTGTAGTCTCCTCTGCTGGACATTTTCTTTCATCTTTCTTCTTTGAAGGTTGCGGGAATCTTCTTTCTTGGTTCAGGGCTGCCCCCTAAATACTGTATTTAGAGGCGTTTTCGGGGTCTTGAGGTCAGCAGCCAATGGGCTACTGACTTTGGGGTGATTATACCCTTGGTGTGTTCACCCCACGTGTGGGAGTGGGCATAGTTCCTAACCCGATTGGAGAGTCCTTGCCATCTGCAAGATGGGCTTCACCTCGCCTCCCCCACCGGAGGGGTGGGGTTGGCAGAGGTGGGTACACCTCGGCTGTTCTAATTTTTCCCGCCAGTCTTCCTTCCGAAATGAAGGGGAGACTGGAAGGGGGCCGGCTCCTAAAGGCGGCAAGGCCTTTGAGGATCCACTGGACAGATGGCTCTTTCTGACCAGGGGAGGTGTGCCCACCTCCTCCCAGGAAAGGCCTTGTTTCTGGGCCCAACAAGCAAAGGCTCCCACCTCAGGGGTCCAGAAACATGTCTCATGGTGGGAAGCTGGTGTTTACCAGTCAGAGAACCCACCAGGGGCTGGTTGTTTTTCATGGGGCAGCTCTAAGATGCCCTCTGAGTACATGCTGTAATAAATCCCACATGGTCATCAGTGTGGGTTTATTATGCTGAGAAGTTTTCTACCAAACTTCCCGGGATTCAGTAAAGCCATTATGGTGCTCTGGAGGTCGTAATGACAAACTCCCAGACCATATACTCTTTATGGCTTTACTGCCCTTACACTGTCTAAGGATGGTCTTGGACTCTGTAGGGGTATAGTGCTCATGCAACTGTACCCTCTCTAGTCGTATAGTGCACCCAGCTAGAGTGGTATCTTATCTATACCATAGGCCGTGGGTTGCAGTCATAGCACATATGAATGTGCGCCATGTCGACTCTTCACTTTTCTCTGCACCAAAACACGCAGCGTGCAGAGTGTGAGTGTGAGTGTGGGTGTGTTAGTGTGTTTGTGTGTGTGTTAGTTAAGGTACAGAACCTCTAAGGTTGGCAAAATATGTGCTGTAGCCCTTAGAGGGCTTCCCTGGTCACAGTGCCCTTAGTACCCAAGGTACCTTTTACATGGGACTTACATGTGGCCAGAGAGGTGCCAATTGGGTGTACAAAGGTACAGGTTACTGAATTAGAAACCCAGCTTCCTACATGTATTTATCCTTTCTTTTGAGGAAGAGGTGTGGCGCCGCGGCTAGGGCAACTGACTCCGGAAGCTGGGGAACACGGTTCGATTCCTGGCACCGGCGGCAGATTAGTCCAGCATCATGTGACTCTGGGCTATAGCTTGCTTAATCTTCCCGATGGCCCCCAGCGCCTAGAGACCCTAACGGGTGATTGTGCGCTTTACAAATGAGTATTATTATTATTATTTCTGATTCCAAAAAAGGACGGGTCACTAAGACCAATCTGAGACCTCGGACCTCTAAACCACTACATCCTATCAGAACATTTTTATATGGTTACAGTATGGGATGTCATTCCAGTTTTACAATAAGGTGACTTTATGCCAATACTAGACCTAAAGGACGCTTACATTTTTTTATACCCATACTTCCTGCTCACTGCAAATACCTCCGGTTTGTCATAGCAGGAAAACACTACCAATTCAAAGTTCTACCTTTTGGGGTGATCACAGCACCTTGAGTATTTACAAAATGTTTGACAGTAGTAGCAGCACACTTATTTCCTAACCTGGCCGATTGGCTCATCAAAGTCTGTACCCACCTTCCTTTAGTGCCAACAGTACACTCAGTTGACAGTGGATCTACTTCACAGCATGGTGTTTACAATAAATATTCCCAAGTCTCACCTTCAACCTCTGTAAATTCAACCATTCCTAGGAGCAATCCTCAACACACAGTATTAACATATCCCAATCCAGCCAAGTTCAGAATTTGCAAATAACTCTCACACATTTCCAGTCCATGTATTGCCATAGTCTCAGTAACAGGGTCACCTCAAAGATCTAGGGCCAGATGCATCAAAGGGTTTTGCCCATTCTGTGACTATGGGAAAATATGTTGATGCATATGTCCCCCTGTGTTGATTGACCCCACACTCACTTTTCTCTGCAATGGAGGAACACCAAAAACCTGTTACAGGGACGGCCGTTTCTGGGCCCTGCTCCTCACCGCAGACTCATCGTGTGCGGGTTGGGGTACCCTCACAGTTTTATTCTTCCACTGAACAATTTTGATTCCAAAGTATAATATCAAGAGCTCCCACTCAGTGGTTGAGCCTACCTGATTAGAGGTATGCTGCTTATGAGAAGGGACCTATGGCAAAGCATGCCATAATGCATGCAAGGAGGCTTTTTATATAAGAAAAGGGATCTATCTTGCATGACATTTTCTGATATTAAGTATTTCTCACTACACTTTCTGGTGTTTATTAAGATCTTTATTAGACCAGCATTTATTTTTGGTTATTCATTTTGAAGCCAAAATGATGCATTACTCCAATAAACATTTTATCCTACAAAATGTCATTTTTTGTTTTTCTGTTTTTATTTTTTAAACTACATATTTTTCTACTCTATTTTGATAGTATTTACAACCCATGTTTGTTTTCTCTGAGAATACGAAAGTTTGATGTCTTATAATGCATTCTTTGACACTCTAGGAAGTATAGATACACGTCAAATCGATTCAAAACAAGAGCAGAGCAGGAGGTCAAGAAAGCTGAGCACACATCAAAGATTGGTAAGAAAGCATCCCCTTTAAAGCTATGTTGTACTGTTCAAGTATATGTTTGCAAGGTTTTTTTGGGGCTTCTTTTAATGTACACCCTGGAAATTGTTGTGTGAATTCTGATACTTAGGCCTCATTCTGACATTTTAGTTGTGATGGGGCAAGAATTACAAGATTTTCTGTAACTCATTGAATCCTGCATCGATCACAGTGACACTCCACCTTCTGCAAGTAAGTGGGGTCTCTGGGTGAAATACCAGGAGGAAATGAGTGCTAATCAATCAAATTAGGCAGTTGTTCCCCTGGTAAATCTCAATTTGTAAGGGAACCCTTGGGATTTTCCATCTTGGGTGGAAACAACCATTTTTTCCCCATCTATCATTGTATTAAACTGTATGTTGACTAAGCTATAGGCACAGAGAGCCTGTAATCTGCTGTTTTTTTGTTTTAGATAGCATACACCTGTAAGCTTTATTCTTATTTTATTTTTTATTATATTGAGCTTTAAACAAGAAGCAGTTGGACTCCTGAAATACTCTGTGAGTGTCTGTTTTTCTCAAACTCAGTATTGATTCTGAACAGTATTTTATTTTGTCCTTTTGATAGAAATCTTTTGACCTGCTTTAGAATTTGTCTTTTGTTTGCCCATTTGTTGATTCTTTCCAAAAACTAAACTGCCAGAAACCAATGTCCCCTTTTACTCCTCTGACGATTAATTCTTACAAGCCTGATGAATTTATTTTTCTTTTATAAATGTTTTTCTTTTCCAAAAAGTACAAATATCTTAAATCTGGTTTTATTGAGCCGGGCGTGATATCTTTTAGATCAGGTTTTATAATTTTTTTCAATTGAATGCTATGACTCCTTAGCCCTATTCATTGTTTTTCAAACAAATAAACAATACGTAGTCGGTTATCACAGTTATGCCGCACTTTGTGAAGTGGAGTCATCACCAAATCACATTGTAGATGTAATAATACTTAATAGCATAAGCGTATCTGATAAGGTGGCAAAGTGTCTAGTATATTGGTCACATAAAATATATTTCACAGTTTAATTTGAGAGGAATAATGCATCTTTGTTTAAACAGGATCCAGATGTAAAATAACTAATTCCATGATACTCCATCCATGACCCCTATATTTTATTGTACACTTAAGGCATCCTCTGCTCATGTATGTAACCTGTTCGCCTGACTTGCACATATCAATGGTTTTACAACCGTTATTACAAGTTGAGGAGTTAGGACCTCCATAATCCGAGTGATACCTTGTTTTTTGCCGTATTACAAAATGTTATTATATTTGAAAATTGTCACTTTATGGCAGATGCCCAACAGAACTAGTTTTACTGATAAATCTAAAAGAGTACCCAACACGCTAGATACAGATTCACCCCTCACCCAGAATTACTAAATCTGGGGGCACTCCTCTGGGATCCGCAGCCTCTTGGCATACGTTTCTGCTGATCATGCCTGTAGGAAAGAGTCCATTTTTGACATGGTCCTATTTGATGCAATTTTGACAGAAAGTGCACTGGGTTCCCACTATCTAGGGCCCCAATGCCAGATTTCTTTCCCTAAAACTGTACAATTGTTCCCTCAATTGGCAATACCTTTAGCACTCTACGTCCCTAGTAAATTGTACCACGAGTCCCAGGGCATGGTCCCTAAGGGCTGCAGTATGTATTGTATTGTGCCACCCTAAGGGACCGCCCACCTAACTCTTTCAGACTGTCATTGTAGGCTGCGTGTCTAGACTCGACATCATCATTTCGATTCCGGTTGTTGACGCGGGCCGTCGGGCCTACCCACGGGGTGAGGCCTACACCTCATGGAAAGGACACCATTCAAAAAATGCCCCAGGTGTGGAGCAAAATTTCAACACAGCGACCATCACTAGGTGTGTAACCTGTGTTTATCACTGAACACGACGAGTCGAGCTCCACAGCTTGTGCGTCCTTTCGATCCAAGAAGACTATTCCAGATCAGAGGGCCCGTCGGCGCGACATGCCGAGATCAGCTCCGTAACCGGTGGATATCTTCGACGAAGGTCCATGTGTCCCCGAGGAAGATTCCGATGATCTCCAGATCGTATCCGAGACAGACGACTCCGATGACTCCATACCATCAGGTCAACGCGTGAGTAAGACTGCCCCTACCCCAGCCCCAACACCTAATCCAAAGGCTAAGGTCAAAACTCCGCCTTCGGGCCCAGTCGAGACCGAGACATTGCTTCAAAAGCCCCGCCATCGAGCCTGGCTCCGAAGAAGGTATTAAAGCCTTCCGGTAGCTCCTTACCGAGCAAACTGCATGTTCCAATACGACCAGCTCCCTCGGCGCCGAAACCGAAAGAAGTCCTGGTTCCGAAAAAGACCCAGAAACCGTCGACTCCTAAAGACATTACGGCACCGAAACCAATGAAACCTGCTTCCACCCCAAAATCTTCGGTGCCGAAACCCACAAAACCTGTTTCTGATGCCTTGAAGCCCTCGAACCATGCCTCGACTCCGAAGAAGATACCTTCGGTGCCGAAAAGTACGCCACAGGACTATACAACAACTCCTAAGGCTAAAGACAAACAGAAACCAGGCTCAGAGCCGAAAAAATCAGCGGCGAAAACATTTTCTGAAGAGCTTTTCAGACCAGATCCTCTGCAAAGGCGGATGGATATACATAGACCCAGAAGCAGGACATGTTTCCACCACACCACACAGGAAGAAGAAGTCCGATACAGCACCTATACCTCCAGTGCCTGTAAAGAAGAAGGACTCATCTCCTATGCAGCCTTCTTCTCCTGTATCTCCCTCTCCTGCTCTCCCTTTAAACATTTCACCTCAAAATTCTCCTCTTCATTCTCCACAACATACACCTCCTCAAGATGCTGATGATGATCAGTATAGCATGGTGGGAGGGAAAGACCCAGATGACCCTTTTCCCTACCCAACAGGTTCACCAGACTGGGAGTATCCAAACCCACAGGATATACCAGATATTCCTGACCCACATATATATCCTTCTAAACCTTCTGCCTCAGAAGACAATATTGGGTTTGGACACCAGATGTGTTTAAAGATCCTGTACGGGCTAAAATCATAAACCCAAGGATAGAAAAAAAGTACAGAGCAGCTCCAGGGGATCCTGCTTACATTAAGGGACAGCTACCCTTAGACTCCCTAGTAGTTTCAAACGCTAGGAAAAGGGCAAACTCACAAACATCAGGAGAAGCACAACCTCCTGATAAAGAGTCCAAAATCATAGATGCTTCAGGGAAAAGAATAGCTGCCCAAGCTAGTACTGCATGGCGCATTGCTAACACACAGGCCCTCCTAGCAAGATATGACAGGGCTCACTATGATCAGCTAGAGAAGCTCTTACAACATCTACCTGATCAATATAAGGCACATGCAGATGACCTCATACAAGAGGGTAAGCTTATATCTAATGCCTCCATTAAATGTGTACTAGATGTAGCAGACACTGCATCCAGGGCAATAAACACCAATGTCCTTCTTAGGCGTCACGCGTGGCTACGCATTTCAGGATTTAAGCAAGATGTACAAACTACTATCTTAAATCAACCAACAACAGTTGTTTGGTCCAGAAGTAGACACAGCTCTGGAAAAGATGAAAAAAGACACTGATACAGTCTATGGGAGCTTTGCAGTCCACCCAAGCAAGAGGCTCCTTTTGTCGCTCCTTTTACAGAGGAGACTCCAAACAAGCTGGAGCAGACAATTCAGCTTCCTTTAAAACTAATACACAAGCATCCTCTAATAAAGGATACTATAGAGGAGGCTACAGAGGCAAAAACAACAAGGGAAGAGGTCGAGGTAACAACAACAATCGATCCCCTTCCACCACTAAACAGTGACTTCTTTCATCTCCCCCAACAGCATACAACTCCTGTAGGGGAGATTAATACAGTTCCTACCTGTCTGGAATTCTATCAAAACAGACAAGTGGGTAAGACATATTATCCAGTATGGTTACTGCCTAGAGCTTACAGCTACCCCTCCAAATATACCACCCAGACAGCGTCCAATGTCCACAGAACATCTAACGCTGCTCCAACAAGAGGTTCTCTTATTGCTACAAAAAGATGCAATAGAGCTAGTTCCATTGCAACATAAAGGAACAGGGGTCTACTCACTCTACTTCCTAATACCCAAAAAGGATGGAACACTAAGACCTAATCTAGATTTGAGGCCTCTCAATCTCTATATACACTCAGATAATTTTCACATGATCTCTTTACAAGTGCTCCCATTATTGCAACAAGGCGATTTCCTCACCACACTAGACCTCAAAGACGCCAACTTTCACATTCCCATACATCCTTCTCACAGGGAGTATCTCAGATTTGTGCTAGGACAACACTATCAATTCAAAGTCCTTCCATTCGGGGTAACAACAGCACCCAGAGTGTTCACAAAGTGCTTAGCAGTAGTAGCAGCACATCTCAGAAGGCAACCGATCCATGTCTTCCCATACTTAAACGATTGGCTCATACAGGCCAAGTCATTCAACCAGTGTGTTCAACACACGTCTCACACAATTCAGACACTGCACAACTTGGGGTTTACAATAAACTACACCAAGTCACATCTACAGCCCTCTCATGTACATCAATATCTAGGGGCTACCATAAACACAAATACAGCTCTAGTTTATCCCAGTTCAGCCAGGATACAGAGCATTCACGCCTTAATTACAAGGTTTCAAAACCAACACTCTCTCCCAGCCAGAGTGTTCATGCAACTAATAGGCATGATGGCATCTTGCATTTTTATTGTACCATATGCAAGACTGCAAATGCGTCCATTGCAGGAATGTCTAGCACATCAGTGGAATCAGGCACAAGGATAACTAACAGACCTGGTGTTGGTGGACAGCCGCACACATCTCGCCCTGCAGTGGTGGAACACCAAAAACTTGTCCAGAGGGCGGCCGTTCTTAGAGCCTATTCCACAAATAGTATTGACAACAGACGCATCCCTGACAGGATAGGGAGCACATCTGCTCCACCACACAACTCGGGGAAGATGGACTGCTCAACAGAGGGTGCTTCACATCAATCACCTAGAGTTGCTAGCAATTTTCCTGGCACTAAAGTCCTTCCAAGTACACATACAAAATAAAGCTGTCTTAATCCGGACGGACAACATGACACCCATGTACTACATACAGTAACAAGGAGGCACACAATCCCTGCAACTATCCCAACTCGCACAAAACATTTGGAGATGGGCCATTCCACAAAACGTGTATCTGCTTGCAGAACAACTTCCAGGAGTTCACAATCAGATAGCCGATCTGTTAAGCCGACAGATACAACAGATTCACAAATGGGAACTACATCTACAAGTTCTTCAACCATTCTTTCACAAGTGGGGTCATCCAGACATAGACCTGTTTGCCACAAATGAAAACGCAAAATGCCCAACCTTCACCGCCAGGTTTCCACATCCGTTGTCTAAGGGCAATACGATATGGATGAACTGGTCAGGCAGATTTGCGTATGCTTTTCCGCCAACTCCACTAATACCACTAGTCGTACGCAAGCTCAGACAACAGTCTCTCAAACTGATCCTGGTAGCTCCCACATGGGCACGCCAACCGTGGTTCACCACACTGCTAGAACTCTCTTTGGTTCCACACCAAAGACTGTCTCTGACACCATCAATGCTAACGCAGAACCATGGAGACATCAGGCATCCAGATCCAAGTCAAATGAATCTGGCGATCTGGCTCCTGAAGTCGTAGAGTTTGGTTACCTTAACCTACCACCAGACTGTATAAATATCATTAACCAAATGACTGCTAAGGCAATTCCCCTCCTGTGCTGCATATGCATGATCCCCATTGTTCATGACGAGCTCAGCTCGTCATGAGCACACGACCAGTGTACTGCATGACGAGCTGAGCTCGTCATGAGCAGCGAAGGGGTTAAAGAAGCCAGAAGACCTACTACTACAGATTGCTATGCTGCAAAATGGAAGAGATTTGCCATTTTCTGCTCTAACAATCAAATTGATCCTCTGCATGCTTCCATCCAAAATATCATATGTTACCTTCTCCATTTACAAAGATGTAATCTAGCATATTCATCTATACATTTACATCTTGCAGCCATTGCAGCATATCTACAAAATAGAGAACATATGTCGTTATTTAGATTACCTGCAATCAAAGCTTTTATGGAAGGATTAAAAAGAATCATTCCTCCTAGGTTACAGCCATCCCCAGTGTGGAACCTAGACTTTTTACTCACAAGGGTCATGGGGCCCCCTTTTGAACATTTACATAAGTGTGAACTGCAATTTCTCACATGGAAAACAGCTTTTTTTTCTAATTGCTATTACCTCTCTTAGAAGAGTTAGTGAGATTCAAGCTTTCACTATACAAGAACCATTTTAGTATTAAATCTGTTTATTAACAAATAAGGTCACAGACAGCAATAGTACATATCCACAAGGCCTTGGCCACATAGCGCAACACGACTGGCCACTCTAAAGCACCTCAACCTTCATCCTGGGACAAACGCAGCAATCGAAGATATCTGGGGCAGATGACCTCTCTAAATTCTGTGGCTAGTAGGGATAGAAAAGGCTGCCACAATTCCGCATATTTAGCACCCTCTCCGGCTTTAATCAGAGACAGTTTTTTCATGCCCAGAACATTCCAAAGACTGTGCAACCACCCCTGAAATGTGGGGACATGTGGGGTGCGCCAAAGGGATAAGATGTTCTGTAGTGCTGACCCTAGGGCAATTGCAATCAGACGATCCCTGCGGGACCACAACGGATAAGTAATGGAATTAGGCAAACCCAATAGTACATAGGAGGGAAACCTCTGGATCTCTGTATCAAAATGTGCATCTACCTCATCAAGGACCAACCTCCAGTACCCCTGAAGCTGGGCACATTCCCACAATAGATGTACCAGTGTGCCTCTCTCGCCACACCCACGCCAACATGTCGCCTCTTTAGTATGATCCATTTCGTGAAGTTTCTCTGGAGTGTAATACCAGTAGGTACAAGAACCATTTTTACAACTACACCGTAACAAGGTGGTTCTACGGACTAATCCTAAATTTCTTTCTAAAGTAATTACTCCTTTTCATCTAAATCAATCAGTAGATTTACCAGAGTTTTTTCAAAACCCAGACTCTGTAGCAGAAAGACCTCTACATACACCAGATGTAAAAAGAGCTCTTCTTTATTATATTGATAGGACCAAATCCTTTCGTAAAACAAAGCAACTGTTTGTAGCTTTCTCTCCACCACATAAAGGCAACCCCATTTCAAAATCAGGAATTGCAAGGTGGATTGTTAAATGTATACAAATATGCTATCACAAGGCAAAACGCACATTAACAGTTCCTCCTAGAGCACACTCCACACGCAAACTAGGAGCCTCCATGGCTTTCTTAGGGAACATTCCCCTAGAAGCCATCTGCAAGGCTGCAACATGGTCTTCAACACACACCTTCACTAAACACTATTGTGTTGATGTGCAAGCTAAACAGCAAGCTGCAGTAGGCCAAGCTGTCCTTAACCCTTTTTCAAACTACTGCAACAGATACAGGTGACCACCGCTAGGGGAGACACTGCTGTACAATCGAATCAAATACAGTGTAAGATCAGCAGCTCATATGCCTCGAATGGAAAATGCTACTTACCAGTATGCATCTGTTCTTGACATGTAGAGCTGCAGATTCTTACACGCCCTCCCACCTCCCCAGGGCCTGTATCTGTTCCAGTTGTATCTTAATTAGATATACACGCATGGACATCCTTTCTTCTTTCTACAAACTCCATCATTTCCCATCATGGCGAAAAACAATCTAAGGATGGAGATTATGCCCATGCGCACTATCGTCCAAGGGAGGAGTCACCTATCTCGTGACTACAAAGACTTCTTCCAAGACGACAACAACATGAATCATCCGAGCCCAACACCAGGTAGCGATCCAATGCACAGTGTAAGAATCTGTAGCCCTACCTGCCAAGAACAGATGCATACTGGTAAGTAGCATTTTCCTTTTATATAAAATTGGTGTTGATTACCCTTTGAGTCGTGTGTCATTTACTTTTCATTGTATGCACCATAAATGTCTTACGCTCCTCTGTATTAGGCCTAAGGCTGCTTGCCCACACTACTACAGATAGAGCACTTTGGGTTTGCATTAAGCCCTGTACACTTCAGGGGGAATCTCTGGACTCTGTGCATGATGTAACTACCTAGTGGCTTACTGTATACAATCATCTGGAGGTGGACAGAAGGTGTCCCTACATGCCTGAGCTTCGTGAGACTGCGTCCCCCCCTGTTGGTTGAGCCAGACTGGACCCCTAGTCCTTACTTGCAGCCCCGTTGTCCCAGGACTGTTAACCATTGATAGCAATGGGACACTTGATGCCAAAAAGCAACTCTACACGTGAACACACCAAAGCCTCCTGAATTTACCTCTTGGTGCTGTCTTGGACCTTGCCTTGTACTTAGCTTAACTCCAGAAGATTGGTTCTGTAAGTCGCTGACAAGCGCCCAAATGCAAAATATGTGTTTTCCCCAGAGGATACACATAACAGCATTACAGACAATACATGTATATTTACAGTTTTTCTTTAAAACTGCCATTCAAAAAAGTACCCACCCAATAACTAAGCTCTTGGCGCTAAAAATAAATAAAAATGTGTTATTTTCTACATTGGTGTGGATCTCCTTATTGAGTGTGTGTCATTAACTGGCTATGTGTATGCAACAAATGTCTAACACTCCTCCTTGATTAGCCTAAGGCTGCTGGACCAAATCACCACAAAAAAAGCACCTTGGGATTGTTAAAGCAAACCATATCCACTAGTAAGGGATACCTGGACTCTCCACACAGTATACCTCTTTTTCGGTATATTATATATAGAGCCAGCTTCCTTCATCACCAGAGTAGTTTAGCTTCTCTTACACATGATACATCCTATATATTTTCAATTGCCATCTTAAATCCCAACCTAATGGGCACTTCTGTCAGGTAATGCTTACTTCATACGTGTATGGGTAATATTCCATTAAAAAACATGTTTAAAGTTTAATTATAGTTAGGAAAACGTATTTTCCCTATGCAAACCAAGTTTAAAGTACAAAACTTTAAAAATTCTAAAGTTATACTTTTAACTTCCATTTTCAATTAATCCACCACATTCAAATTATTATAAGTAGAGGACCTCGTTTCACAATCTTTTCTGCTCGCTAACCAGACAACATTAACCATAACTCACCACTCTAGGGTCCACTGTGTTGTGACAAATAATATAATTTGAGAAGTTAGAAATGTTATTTTAGTTACTATGATTTCACATGCCATAAGTGAGGTAAAATGCAAGGTTTTAAACCGTGCATGGAAAATAATTATTTCTGTTTGATGTCATGTGCTGGACATTGTATGTGCATCTGGACATTGTATGTGCATGCCCAAACCACCACCGGCCGTTCAAGTTTTTTTTGGTCTAGAATTTACTTCTAGTGGGGCATAATTTAGGATTGGCAAAAGCCAGGAATGTTGAACCAGAGCTTTTCAGATCATTAAGATTGAGATTTTAGAGGGTTGGACTTCAGGGGTCTCTCTTAATTCCTATGAAGAGATGGAACTATGCATGCAATATGACAAAACTTAAATGTGGTTGGGTAATGGACAACCAAGTTCATAAGCAATAACTTCATATTTGCATAGCTCATGGGGGTTTGAATTTAAAATTCTGTAGTTACCAATTGGAGACATTTGCCCATATTTATTTGTTTGTAGAGGACAGCTTATTGCTTAGAAAAAGCAATGATCTAACCTCTCGGATTGTTGTTCTATCTTTCTTGAAACAGCGGAGGAGAAGGCAAAAGAAGCGGAGAGCAAAGCTCGAGCACTGGAACTAAGACTCAGCGGAGACCTTTCAAGAGAGTCTAGGGTGACTATCGGCAAAGCCAATTCCTCAGTTTTATCATTCTGGGGACTAGATTCACATAACCTTAGGGCATAGATTAAAGGAACCTCCAACTCTAGGGTACGGGACCAGTTTTACCCAACCTTAGGTAATACATCACACATTAGGTCAGACACACTCAACGTTTGGGTATACATCACACTTGCATTGAGACACATCCAAACCTAGGGCTTTCTCCACACCCAGACTTCTATTGACCTAATCCTAGGAATACATTAAAGGCAGTGTCCCTCACAACAGCCATAGAGCATACATCACAGCATGTTCCGGCACAACCAACCTTAAGTCCTACATCAGACACACAATGAAACACACCCAGCCTTATGCTTGGATCACAAGCAGCTCCAAAAATACCCTCCTTAGGACATACATAATGCCCAGGTTCATGCACATCTACTCTTAGGACTTACAACACAGGCACAATCAGCCCACACACTCCGGAGGCTTAGACCCAAAACCCATACTATTAAAAATCTGGAGTCATGCATCACATTCAGCATCGGGCACCAGTGTGCCTAAGATATAAACGCAGATAAGGCACACCCAGGGTCAGGGCAAAGCCTGTAGCTCATCTCCAGAACAGGCTGCAGCTTAAAAGTACTTGGAAGCTTTGTGGTCCAAGGACCCTGGTTTAGGAACACTTTTCCTGTCAACTTCCCCACTGGGAACACTCACACAAACCATATTTAAACCAAGCCTAATTGTTACTATTGCACTACGGAAAACACCTCTCACTGTAACATCATACCCAGGCCTGACAATATTCTACACTGATAAAATTTCCACCAGGAGTTTATCACTGTGCATCAGACATACAGCAAAATCTGTGTCATCACACAGTCATCTTCAGCAGCACTGCACCTGTTAGGGCCTTTGTCATTTGTCAGTCAAAATTGTCACTTAATTTAGTGGGCATGGGTGAAAGCAGGATAATCATGTTTGCTTGTAGCTAGTGATAAAAATGTTGTCAAATCAGGTCCCAACTAAATTGACAAGATTCACTTGCTGCTTGTTGCTTAGACGTTTGTTTAATCTGTTTCTTTTCTTGTTCTAGGCAACTTTGCGTCAGGTGCAAAACACTGCAATTATGTTTCGCAGGGAGGCAGAAATGAAGAAATGCTTGAAAGAAGCAAAGCAGAGGTAAATGTTGATTGGCAGTGCAATATTCCAATAGTGCAGCATGTACATCATACTCAAAGAAGTAGTTTTCCCATGTTACACTTCCCTTGCTGATGAAGTTGTCCTATAAAGTTGTGATTTGGTAGCCAGTTAAAGATTTTCAAACATATTTTTATCCACACACAAAGCACGAGGACCTCGATTCATCAAAACATAATCTTTTATTTTGTAAAAGCCATGCTGGAAAAATATGTAAATAAATAGTTAGAGTTGAAGGAAAGTATAACTGCTTCATGTTACTACCTAAACTGACTTGTGTTCTGATGTATAATTGGCGTTTGGGTGTAACGATAAAGCTTTTTGTACTGCAATTTTGGAGTGTTATAGCACAGTATATCACAGGTGTGTCCCTGACCCAGCACAGTAGGACTTGCTTTATCCACTTTGGAAATGATATGCAGACGTATTACCGATATAACAAATCCAAGTACAGTATTCATGTAACTACCTATAACATCTATAGAAAATCCACCTTTTCTCCATGGTCACCCCCTTTTTTTTCTTTTTTCCTGGACTCCATTTTATTGCTGGTTTTTGTACTATGCACATGGTGACCAGTTCAGTCCAGTTCAGTCCCCGAATCCAGGGGTCCCCCCTGACCCATACCGCAAGAGGTACAAGCGCCAGCGTGTCCAAAAAAGGGGATAGTGGGCATCCCTGTCTTGTGCCGTGCACCAACTCGAAAACTGCCGATCTGCTGCCATTCACTGCAATTCTCGCCAGGTGTTTTGAATAGAGGAGACACACCCAATCTAGAAACTGGTCTCCAAAATGGTATCTTTTCAACGTTGCAAAGAGGAAAGGCCATTCAATCACGTCGAACCCCACTTTGGCGTCCAAAAACATAATAACTAAGTCCTCTTGTCTAGTGAAAGCCCGTCCCAATACCCCGAACAATCAACGCAAATTAAGTGCTGTAATTCTGGTTGGCATAAAGCCAGATTGATCCGGGTGAATCAGTTTGGGAAGGAGGGGTGAGAGGCGCAGAGCCAGTTTTTTGGCCAAAATGTTGACCTCTGGGTCAAGGAGGGAAACGGGTCAGTAAGAGGAGCATCTATCTGGAGGTTTCCTTTGCTTATGTATGATGACTATATTGGCCAAGCGTTGCGTAGCCAGGAGAGCGCCCTCTTGCACACTGGCATCGTACATGCCCAGCTGATAAGGGGCAATAAGCAAAGCAACGGTCTTATACAGTTCAATCGGGAGTCCACTAGGGCCCATGGCCTTTCCGGACTGCAAGGAGAAAATGGCTTTAGAGATTTCTTCGGCCGTTAACGCCACGTCTAGCTCTGCGACCACTTGGGAGTCTAGACACGTAGTGGTAGCGTAGTGAGCAATTCTGCGGCTTCCTCCTGCGTGGCGGATGACGCCCCTAAAATAAGTGGCAAAGGCGTCAGCGATACCTACTCTATCATGATGGCGAACGGTCTCATCTATAATTTCAGCGACCCATCTATGCGCTAGATTCCTCCTATCAAGCCAAGCCAGCAACTTACTAGCTTTATTGCCAATATCATAAATCCTGTGCTGAGTTGCCCTGTATTGAACCCTAGCAGAATCTCCAGCAATATCCCAGTATTCTTTTTGCTTGACTGCCAATTTGTGCGAGATCTCCGGCGACCTATCGGAAACTAGGTTTGTTCAAGGGCCAAAATCTCACTTTTAATAGCCTCTAGCTGTTGCTGTTTTTCTTTTTTGTGCCCAGCCACTGTCGCCGGGGGGGGGGGGGGGGGCGGTACCCCATAATAAGTCCCAATGGGCGAGTGATCGGAGATTCCCACAGGTAGAAAGGATAATTTATTGAAAATGGGGAGCTGGGCAGCTTTACAAAAGAGATAAACGATAAGCGACAAGCTACAGTGCACACCAGAGTGAAAGTTATATTGCTTCGCACTTGGATTAGAGACACGCCAAGCGTCTTTGATACCGAGTGCCCTCAAAAAATTCAGACAGTAATCTAACAGAGGTTTCGCCCGATCTAGGGGTTAGGCGATCCAACTCTCCATCAAAAGCCACATTGCAGTCACCCCCCAAATAGCATGTCACCTTAAGGCAAATTTAGCTGGTGTGTACCCAAGTCGCTCAAGGTGGTATTCCCGAGACAAATTGACCCAAGGCGTCACGTACAACTTTCTGAACCTTAAAGGGAAAGGAGGTGCGTACAAGAATGCTAACTCCTCTAGAGCCTCGAGTATAAACTGCATGGGCTATGAGTTTATACCCCCCATCTGTTGAGTGCACAGTAAGAAGGACCCTGGTTATGAGTTTCTTGAAGCACCAGGTCGGGCGCTGGGAGTTTAACATACTGCAACACTACACCCCTCTTTATTCGATCACCAAGACCATTGACATTGCAGGAGAGAAGTTTGAGACGGCCCAGCAAAGAACCCATACACTCACCAACGCTCAACCTTTGAAGCTGAAGGTGGGCTCCCTGACCCCTAACACAGAAGAAAAATATCACGGACATAGCGGAAATGTGCTCCGATAAGAACCATCTCATGAACCATATGTCATTGGAAACAAAATATTAATATACTTCAACTGTAATTATACACCCAGATAGACAAACGTCCAGATAATTTAGGTTGCTAAAAACGACCACTTGAAAACAACCTGAAGGTAAGATTTTTGACCGGTACTAACCTGGTTTGTGTATCCAACAGGCACTCCATCCTGGTAATCCTGAAATTGCTCCCAGCCTACAGTCTACCACAATCATGGGCTTTCCAGCACTTTTTTGGCATTATTTTTGCCCAAATCTTTAAAAGGTCATATTGCCAGTTCCCCTTATTGGATTTTTGTCATTTTAGTCATTTTATAAATTTTGATTTATTTTTCAAATTGGGTTTGGATTTTTATTGTTTAACATATTCTCTTATTACTGTTTTGGTGCTGCATAAATACTCTACATATGTCCTAAGTTAAGTCTGTCTGCCATTTGTTACAGCTACCAGGGGATTATGCTTAACATTTAGTGACTTTAAATAATTCATGGGAGTGCACTCTAATGTTGTCTAGAAATCACTTGTTGGTATATAAATATAGTATCTTGAAGTTCCTTTAACCAGGTTTGGTTTGTCAGTAGGCAGGAAGTTGTTGCTTACTCTAACCAGCGCATATGGTCAGTGCCCACAGTTGCCATTTATTCAGGGCTATTTGCAATGTATCCATTCTTTTTTTCTGAGTGATTAATATCTTGACTTCTGCCTTGAAGCCAATTTCTACTTCCATTTAAAAAGAGTGAAAACTCTGTAGTCCCGAAGAAAGTACATAGCCCAGGGTTAATCCAGAATTTTGACCATTAAAGCCTATTTTCTTCTCAAAAAAGAGCAGTCCTGCAGAGAAGTATATTTATGAATGGAAGACTCCTTGTTAAAAAATCCCAGTATAAGACCCCATCCCTCTAACCCCTCGCTAAGCAATATAATGTATTTAAATTGCTGAATGTTGTTGCACCCGTGTTCTAATCCTTGTTTCCTCGCATGACCACATTGTGTAATTCGGAGCATATAACTGTACATATCTGCATCATATTGCCCTTATCAACCGCAATAGAAGGTCTTAGAACAAATTGTAATTAACGGGTTATTAAAAAGACGAGAGCCTTAAACTTAAACCACTTCTTGGTGGCATTACACACAAATTGGCAATATGAAAGAGAATGCGGAACTTGCATGGATACCCTGACATAATGGCCTAAGAATCTAAAATAAAAGCTGCACAGGTACTATAAGAAATACTGCCATTAAAATGCATCCTGTTTTTCTACTGCTTGTATATATAAAGAGCTTGAATTATCTCCCTTTTCCCACTCGACTTAACACTACTAATATTCACTACGATTTTCCTTTAGATTTTTTATTGCATTCTAATGTGTGCCTTGAAATAATGAAAATTCCGATTTGTATTGCCACTGGTGTTTGCTTTGTCACAGTGCACACCTAAACTGATTACAGAATGGCTTGGTCACACGAGTGATACTTGGTTTTGAGAAAAAGGCACATGGCTGCTGGGATTGTAGAACTGCTGAATACTCTTACAGTTAGGCTGCTATTGCATGCCTCCCAATGGAGGCTTTCCATTGCAAGGCCGCACCTTTACTATGCCCTTTCAATAAGGCAGCTATTCTGTGTCCTTAAAGTGAGACAGCCTTTGCATGTCCTCACTGTGAGGTAGCTATTGTATGTCATCACATTGGGACATTGATCATGTGTGCTCTGTGATTAGGCATCTGTTGCATATTCTCACAAGGAGAACGCAGTAAAGGCTTATTCTGACAGTTAGGACGTTGATGTCTGGTCTTAACAATGAAGAAACAACTGGCTCATGTTTTTTGCAATAAAGGGAAAGCTTTCACATGTCCTTGGAGTGAGAAGGCTTCTGCCAAGTGTTTGCACAGTAACGAGACTCTGTAGTGTGTTACCAACTTAGATATAACCTCACAGTGGGGATATAACTGTCTGATGTCTTTACATTGAGGATGCCTAATTTATTTGGCCCTGAAGTGTAGAGCCAGCTAGTGCACATCTCACTACTGTGATCCTAGTTTGACGCATTTCCTTGCAGCAAGGGAGCAATTGTTTGGTATTGTTACCTTGTGAGGTAGATATCATTGTAGTGTCTTTGCTGTGAGGACGAGATTGCTTCAGGTCGATGCAGTATAGGGACAATTGTTAGCAGTCATTGTAGGGTAGGTGCTGCTGTTGCTTATCCTTGCAGTATATATACTGCCCTAGTTTGTAGTGAGACCGTGGCTTTCAAGCTACTGCAGGAAAAGACAGTAATTGCTTGACCTTACTTTTCATAGTTTTGGATGTTGCCAAGCCTGCAATAACATACACAAACTTGGCAGCTGTTGGATAGCCTTGCTTTGTTGAAGGCAGGTGTCGCCTAGCCTTTCCCTGTGGTGTCACCTGTTTCTGTCATTGTAGTGAGTGTGTAGGTAGCATTGCATGCCTTGTATTAAAAAGAGAGCAATCACTTGTTCTTGACATGAGGGCTAAGGTACTTGGTGTGTAGTTGCCAGTGAATACTCTTCTTTGTTTTCCTCTCACAGGGCATTGAAAGAACCTAAGGAGCTGAACTTTATCTTCGGAGTCAACATTGAGCAGCGAGAGCTGGATGGCATGTTTGTCTATAACTGCAGTCGATTGATAAAGATGTATGAGAAGGTTGGACCCCAACTTGAGGGTGGAATGTAAGTTTCTTTCTTGTCCTGTTAATCAGATTGGTTTGCATTCTATCTCAGGGGTGTGATATGAATATGAAGCATACTGGTGGGCAGAACTAACAGCACTATGGCAGAAGCATGACAAGGCTGTTGAACTATGCTATCTAGCTTAAACTATGTTGATTTGCCCTGACAAATACATGACGATGATCCATCTGCTAGGTGGAGTGAAAATGCAAATCACTTTTTTGTATTTATTTGTCTTTTTTTATTTTTGCTAGCTGTTCAATAATATATGCTGTAAAGATACTGTCTCATAAGCAGGAAAGGGACCTTTTGTACACTAGACAGTAAATGCTACAGGTTGTAGTTTACACTAAATTGTAACAGTTTGTTTATTTGTAAATTGTAGTGCCATTTGAAGTCACTAAGCTTGTGTATTGATACTAAATTCCAGGGTTTTAGTTTTTAAAAACTTGGTTAATTTGATCTTTGTTACCTGTTGCTTGCTTACTAGAAATAATGTAACAGTATGTAAACCTCACAGGCTTTTCAGTGATCTGTAAAATATCATGCTGGGAAATAGCAACTCGTCATACAGAAAAAGCACAAATGTATTTTACCATCGGATGAAATGGAAGCAGAATAAATTAACACTGAAGCTTTGAAAGGTTTACAACCTGAAAAATCCATGTTCGAGGCATGTGAGCTGTAGATCACCTGCTTTGCATACTCCTGCCATCTAGTGTTGGGTCCGGATGTTTGCAAGTTATTTTTCTCCAAAGATGTCTTTCCAGTCACGAGGTAAGGTGACTCCTCCTTTCGGTGATAGTGTTCAAGGGTATCAACTCCATTGTTAGATTGTTTTTTTCTGCCATCGGGTTCAGACGAGTATTGCTGCGCTCCGGTTCAAAACAATTCTTCAGATTGGCCTTGGGGCAATCGGGTTCGGACGTGTATTGCTGCGCTCCGGTTTGAATTTTTTTCTTTCAGATTTGCTTTGGTGTGCAATCCACTCTACCCACGTCGGTATTGTTTCGAACGCGTATCTCACTTCTCTGCGTATTAGTTCAAGAATATCTCTATTTCAATCGGAAAACTCGGGGAGGCCGTTAGGCCTAATCGCGTTGCTCCATCTGGCAGTCGATGGAATGGACTCCATTCAAATTCTGTTCTCTGTGCCACGCAAAGTATCCCCGCACCGACTCACACGAAGTGTGCAACTTGTGCTTTTCTCTGGATCACAACGAACAAGACTACGACGCATGCAGATCACTTTGATTGAAGAAAACGCCCATCGATAGTCTGTCTCAACATTGTGAAATGCATAGCCAGAACATCGAATACACGCTGGACATCTTTGGTGAAGGATCCGAGCCAGAGGAATTTGATGCACAAGGGGCTGAAGAAGAACAGGAAGAACATGTATCTATTCTGGAATCGGACACCGAGATAGTGGACAACATACCGCAAGGTCACCATCCCGAGAGTACCAAACACCTCTTGTCCCAAAATCCAACTCAGACCAAGCAAAAGGCTTTGAATTCCACCCCCGCCTTTAGGCCACGGTCGGCACCGAGAAGATGTCTCTGACAGGGTCAGCACCAAAACATGTTGCTAAGCCTTCTGGCTCGGGATGGAGTCTCCCAAAGTCGGGAACCAAGCCAAAACTTTCATGCTCAAAGCTGAAGACTGCTTCAGAGCCGAAATCCTTGACACCGAAACGAAAACGGCTTCGGATCCGATTCCTTCTGTGCCGAAAAGTAATTTTTCCGTGCCTAAACTGAAAAATGTTCCTCTGTAAGCTGCAGGATCCGATTGTCGACGTCCCACCTCCCTGATCAGACCCAAAACAAAAGGATCTTTACATTAATCCTGATACAGGACATCTTCTTACTAAACCGCCACAGAAGCGCAAACCAGAAAATAAAGACGGACACCAAGGTAGCTAAATCAATGGGAGCCCTACAGTCTCCTTCTAATCTCGGCTCCTTTCGTCACTCCTTCTGTTGTGGGGGGTCCAAGACCACATCCTCTTTAGAGGAGGATACATAGGTAACAGCGGCAAAGGTAGGGGCAACTCCACATAATTTCCCTTCCCCTAACAAGCAGTGACTTGCTTACCCTTTCCCCGATCATTTAACACCTTTCTGGGGACGTCTTCTACAATTCCTCTCTATTTGGCAATCCGTGACTACAGACTAATTGGTAATAGGAATTATCCAACACGGTTATTGCCTGGAGCTTACCACCAATCTTCAAAACATTCCACCTCGTTCTCACAAAATGTCACCTGAACGTTTACAACTGTTCAAACAATAAGTCTAGTCTATCTTGCTAAAAGGAGCTATAGAGCCCGTATTGTTACCATATCAAGGGTCAGGCGTGTACTCCCTGTATTTTCTAATTCCCAAAAAGGACAGCTCCTTGAGACCTGTTAGATCTAGGGGGTCTCTAGTTGGCAATGGTATTCACCTTTGTCCAAATAGGGACCCTTACTTCTAAGTCAGGATAAGGGGATTACACTCCTTAATAACCCCTGCTCACCACTTGGTAGCTTGGCACTAGCAGACAGGCTTATCTCAGAGGCAGTGTGTTAAGAATTTGTGAATATACACAGTAATACAGTGAAAACACTACAGATGGACACAACACAGGTTTTATAAATATAAGTATTCTTTATTTAGACTTAACACAAGACCACAAACAACAAAAATCCACAATACTACACTTAAGATTGCTTTAAAGATGATAAAAGTTACTGATAACTTAAAGTTATGTTCAAGTTCAAGTTGATGATAAATGCGACAAAGTTCTCAACAAAGTACCAGGATGCGTAACACAAAGTAAACACAAGGCTCGCAAAAGGGGAGATGCGTCGGTTCCGTGATCTGGGGAGATGTGTCAAGGCTTAATGCTTGCGCAGATTAGAGGATGCGTCGTAATCCTTACCGGTGCGGACGTGATGCGCAGATTCACAGCCTGCGGGCCTGTTGCGGTGCGCAAGATGGCGCCTTGATGCGATGATCCGATTGCGATGCGAGAAGATGGCGCACTTGATGCGGCGATGCGATGACGATGCATAGACGCCCTGGCAGGCTTGCGATAACTCTGTACTTTGGAGCTGCGACAGGCCCTGCGACACGCTTCTCCGGTGAGGCGATGGCAACTCTCTCGATGGCGTCAAGCTTCTCCGGTGATGTGACAGTAGGCAGCTTAGATGAACACACGCTTACAGGGAGATGCGTCGAAGGCTCGCTTCTCCGGCGATGCGACGATTTCAGCTGCAGCGGCGACACGCTTTCTCTCAATGCGTCGCGCTTCCAGCTCCCAGCGACACGCAAATGTCTGGAGTTGAGAATTCCCAGCAAGAAAATTCAGAGGGGAGCTGGAGATGAAGTCTTTTGTCCCTGAGACTTTAGCAGGAGGCAAGCACAGTTCAAGCCCTTGGAGAATATTCTGAAGATGATGAAAGTCCTTAAAAAGTTCCTTCTCCTTTCCTTGGCAATGAAGCCACCACTGCAGGCCACCCCAGCAAACAGCACACTGGTAGAGGGGCAGTAAAACTCTGCAGCTTCCTTGGTACTTCTCCTTGGCAAAAGTTTTCTTGTTCCAGAAGTGATCTAATTTCTTGGGACCCATTATTTATACCCCAAAATTCTTTGTTCTCTGAAGGCAAAGAGGCCTCTGCCTTGTCCAAACCAGTTCCTTAGCACTCTGCTTACATGACTCTCTTATTCCTTTCACTGTGCATGGCAGAGACATCAGCCGCCCCACAGGAGGTGGAGCCAGCACAGGGGAGGGAAGATACAGCTCTGGTACACTTTGTTGTCAAGATTCCTTCTCTCCTTTCACAGTGCAGGGCAGAGACATCAGACAAGCCACAGGAGGTGGAGCCAGCATTGTAGAGGGAAGGCCTAGCCCTATTCAGGTCCCAGGTGCAACTCCTCCCTTCCATCTAAATGTAGATCTGTATTCACCACTCGGCTGCCCCAGCTTGTCTCCTGGAATCCCCCAGCCCTGTCACTCACAAACCCAGACAAGAAATGCACAATCTAGCAGAGGCAGGCCTGGACAGTTAGGCAAGAACATACCTACTTTCTAAAAGTGGTATTTTCAAACACAGAATATTAAAACCACATTTTCTAAAAGATGTATTTTATTATTCTGAGTTCAGGCATATTAAATTCAAATTTCTACCATGTTCCCTGAGTCAGTTAGGATTATAAGAATGTAATAATCTAACTGCCCATTCTAGCCTATGGAGAACAGGTAGCCTTCAATTGTGAAAACAAGAATGACTGTAATTCACTATTAGGACATGCTACACACATCAGAGCATGTCCTACCTTATACTTACAATGCACCCTGCCCTTGGGCCTTCCATAGGTGTCTCTAATATGAAGCAAAAGGAAAGTTTAGGGACTGGCATGTGGGTGCACTTGCCAAGTCGACATGGCAGTACTAGACTGCACATAGGACTTGCAATGGCAGGCATGAGACTTTACAAGCTGCTTCTGTGGGTGGCAAAACCAGTGCTGCAAGCCCACCAGCAGCATGTGATTTACAAGCCCTGGGCACACATGGTGCACTGTACTACGGTCTGACAGGTAAATCAAATAATCCAATCATGGCATCACCAATTAGTACAATAATTTAACATAGGGAGCACTTGCACTGGGGCACTGAATAGCAGTGGCACAGTGCCCAAAGCATATAACCAGCAAAAACATATCAAAACAGAGGAGGCAATCCGTCAACAATGGAAGGGAGACTCACGCCAATGATGCCAGGTCTAACAAGACCTATTCTGGACCTCCGAGAACTAAACCACTATATACAGTCAAAACATTTTCACATGGTGACACTTCAACAAGTGCTCACACTTCTACAGCAAGGCGACGTTATGTCTACTCTAGACTTGAAGGACGCATGTTTCCACATTCCAGTTCATCCTGCTCATCCTAAATACCTCATCGGGTCATCATTACCAATTCAAAGTACTACAGTTTGGAGTCACCACTGCTCCCAGGGTATTTACCAAATTCCAGGCAGTAGTCGCAGCGCATCTGAGAAGACAGCACATCCATGTTTTCCCATACCTGGACGACAGGTTCATCAAAGCCAGCACTTACTAAAAGTGTCTCCAACACACCCAAGCCACAATTCATTTACTACACCAACTAGGGTTTACAGTGAACATGTTGAAGTCTCATCTACAGCCTTCCGATACACAAGCCTATCTAGGAGCCACCCAAGACATTTAGAAAGCTTTAACCTCTTCCAATGCAGCCAGAATTCTCAGTATTCAGTCCATTCTCACTCAGTTTGAGCCCAACCAATCATTATCAGCAAGAGTCTTTATGCAGCTGATAGGAATGATGGTGTCTTGCATTGTGATTGTTCCCCATGCAAGACTTCACATGTGTCCCCTTCAAGAATGCTTAGCAAGTCAGTGAAACCAGTCGCAGGGTCAGTTCACCTATCTAGTGTTGGTAGATGGCTGCACCCATCGCTCTCTGCAGTGGTGGAACCTACAAAATGTATCCGAAGGGCGGCCTTTCATTGACCCTGTTCCACAGACCGTGCTAACAGCAGACGCATTTCTCACTGGTTGGGGTGCTCACCTTCATTATCACAATCCAAGGGTTGTGGAGTCTAAAGTACAAAAGTCTCCATATTGTGGAGTCTAAAGTACAAAATTCTCCATATAAATCACCTGGAACTACTAGCAGTGTTTCTAGCGCTCTGAGCTTTTCAAATTCACCTAATAGACAAAGCTGTCCTAGCCCGCATGGACAGAATGACTGCTATGTGTTATATACTGAAACGGGGGGGAGGGGGCACACTCTCTCCAACAGTCACTCATAGCACAAGCCATTTGGAAATAGGCTATACACCACAAGATTTGTCTCATGCCAGAGCATCTTCCAGGAGTAAACTATCGAGATTGCCTTCATATCAGACAGAGGCAGAAAATCCATGAGTTCATCCCCAAGTTCTCCTCCCCTACTTTGAGGAATGGGGATTTCCTCTCATAGTCCTGTTCTCCACACCACAAAACGTGAAATGCCCAAGCTTCGCCTTCAGGTTCCCACACCCGCTCTCCAAAGACAATGCCCTATGGATGAATTTGTCAGCGATATTTGCCTATACTTTTACGCCTCTCCTACTCATTACGCTGGTAGTTCCGAAGCTCAGGCAAACATCCCTTAGACTGATAGCTCCCACATGGGCACGTCAGCCTTGGTTCACCACCCTGCTGGAGATGTCAGTAGTTCCGCACCAAAAGCTGCATCTCACTTTTAGTCTCCTCACTCAGAGCCATGAAGGAATCGGGCATCCAGATTGCAAAGAACTCAAGCTGGCGATTTGGCTCCTGAAGTCAGAGTTTGGTTATTAACAATTCTCGCCAGGCTGTATGAATATCCTAAAAGAGGCTAGAGAATCTACTACTAGGGCATGTTATGCAGCAACATGGAAATGGTTTGTTATCTATTGCAATCAATATCAATCTCTTGATGCTTCTGTGCAAAACATCAGTTATCTGTTACATTTACAGCAATCTGGACTAACTCATATATCTAGCAGCAGTAGCTGCATACTTATAAAACAAATAACACTTATCTCTATTCAGTGTACCAGTGATTAAAGCCTTTATGGAAGGATTAGAAAGGGTGATACCACCAAGAGTCCCACCTGCAACAGTATGGAACATAAACATAGTCCTTACAAGGCTAGTGGTTCCACCATTTGAACCAATGCACAGGAGTCAATTAAAATTACTCTAATGGAACGTTGCTTTTCTCATCTCAATCACTTCACTAAGGAGAGTTGGTGAACTCCAGGCATTAACTATACCAGAGCCTTTCTTTCAGCTTCACAAAGACAGAGTCGTTTGAACCAATCCTAAATTTCTTCCTAAAGTAGTGTCTACTTTTCATATCAATCAGTTTAGTTACCTGTGTTCTTTCCTCAACCTGATTCTGTAGCAGAATGAGTTCTACACACACTTGATGTTAGAAGAGCTCTACTATATTATGTGGAGAGAACAAAAGAATTTCACAAAACAAAGCAGGTTTTTGTTGCTTTTTTGCCACCTTACAAAGGCAATCCATATCTAAGTCAGGCATTGCAAGATCGATCGTGAAATGTATCCTGACATATTATGTGAAAGGGAAAAGAACTTTGATAATACCCCCTAGAGCTCATTCCACTCACAAGATAGGGGGTACTATGGCCCTCTTAGGGAACTTTCCCCTAGCTGACATCTATAAGGCAAAAACATGGTCTACACCGCACGTTTCACCATGCACTATTGTGTCGATGTGTTAGCGAGGCAACAAGCTAATGTAGCTCAGGCAGTACTTAAAACACTGTTTCTAACAACTGTAACAGCTTCAGGTTAGCCACCGCTTTGGGAGTATACTGCTGTATAGTCTATGCAAAGCATGTGATCTACAGCTCACATGCCTTGAACGGATAATGTTACTTACCCAGTAAGCATCGGTTCTTGGCATGTAGGGCTGTAGATTCACATGCACCCACCCGCCTCCCCAGGTACCTGTAGTTGTTGCAGTTCTTACTTTACATACATACGCATGGACATCTCTATTCTACACTTACTAACTCCATTCCCACCCTCTGTGGTAAAACAATCTAATAATGGAGTCGATGGTCAGGCTCACTATCACCGAAAGGAGGAGTCGCTTTACTTCCTGACTGGAAAGACTTCTCCGAAGAAAAACAACTTGCAAACATCCGGACCCAACACTAGATGGCAGGAGTATGAAAAGCATGTGAATCTACAGCTCTACATGCCAAGGACAGATGCTTACTGGGTAAGTAACATTATCCTTTATTTTCATCAAGTACATGGCTAATTGTGTTTGGAAACTATGTGCTTTTACTTTTTCTCTTTTATGTAGTTTTCTTTCATTAAAACTCATGCATGTGCTTTATTTTTTATGTGAACATTTTTTTTTAAGGATGCTTCATTTGTTTACTCGAGCTCGATCTGTTGGTACATCTGAAGACAACTGTCAGAAAACTTAGTTCATGCTTTATATACCATTTTCATATTTATTTTCAGGTATTCCAGTAAAATGTACTTAACCCTGGAGTATTAGATTGTTTACAAACTATGAACGCATAATATTTTTGCATAGTGTTTTAAATAAATGCAATAGTTTTTTCAGTGTAGATTGCACACTTTATTGTAAGGTAACCATGCTTGGTCTCTATCTATTTGGCAGATACTTTATTGCTTATGTTTAATTTAGCATTTTGAATATATGGGACCATAGCATCTTTTTATTACTATGTCATTCCGTCATGGGCTATTCTACAGGAGTGATAGGTGTAAATGTTTTCAGTAAGACTACAAATAGCAAATTGTAACTTTTCAATAGTTGTCACTTCACCTACCCATAACAAAATTATGCTATGATGTATCTACTGTTGCAATGATGAAGCAGAGTGGTGCATAGGTGTTAAATTAGTATGTAAGAAAAGTGGTCATGAAATAATTCAAGTATCAGTGGGCCCTAGCAGCAGTAACTCGCTTAGACATAAAATTGGAGCCCCAAGCTTTTAAGTACTTTGGAGTGAAAATATATCACTGGGTTGTGAGGACACCTGCAAGCCACACTTTTTGGCGCTTTCTAAAACTGCTTATAATGGCATGGAGGGCCTTATTCAAAATGGTGATGCTACCACGGATACCGTACAATTTTGTGAATCTTCCAGTCAGGATCCCTCAATCTTCGTTTAGTGCATTAAATGTGGTGCTAAGGAAATGGATGTGGGATGGAGAAAAGCATAGAGTTTTGCTGAACTTTTTACAATGCTCCTGTGGGTGAAAGTTGGCTTGGGGCCCAAGATTGCAGACTGTACTTTCTTGCAGCTCAGCTACAGTGCGGAGGTGGATAGCTTGAAAGTTCTAGACTCGCTAAACTAGGCCCTTGGAGACAATTAACAGTAAGGAGCTTTAGGTACACTTGTGCTGGTCCTTTGGGCACAAGCACCCAAATACTCTAAAAACCTTAAGGTAGCAATGCACTTCTGGAGGAAAGTAGTGCCTAGAACAACATAAAACCCACTATACGCACCAGTACTCCGTTTGATTGGTATACCTACTGAAAGGGTCAGACGGATCAAGGAGTGGACAATAGGTGACTGTTACAAGAATAGTAAATTCATGTAGCTGAAAATGGCCTACCTTAGTCCCAGTTCCTGGTATACAGAGCTATACTACGATCACTGAGGGACTCCTAGACCTGGCCTTAGTGATAGAAAAGAGCAGCGTTCGTCCAGATGTCACAATTCATTGAAGAGAATGACATACTCTCAGACTTCCAAACAGGATTCCGTCCGGGAAGAGGCTCTGCTTCTGCCCTCCTTGCCATCTGGGATGACCTGAAGAATACAGTTGACCACAGCGGGGTTGCTGCGCTACTCCTCTTGGACCTCTCGGCTTCCTTGGACACTGTCGACCATGACACACAAACAAAGACTCTATGAATCCAGCATAGAGGGAACTGCTCTAGACTGGATCGCGTCCTACCTTCAAAACAGAACTAATGTCATCCCTACCCCACCTTTCTCGTCCAAACCATACTCCACAAAAGCAGGGGTCCCTCAAGGTTCTATCATCTCGTCCATGCTTTTCAACATCTACATGAAGTCATTACCGGTACTGATCAATCGATTTCACCTCACACACACATGCAAATACTCCTTCAACTGGAATGCCCCAAAGACATTTGAAAATACCCAATTTTCAGTTGTCTCGGAGCCGTGGATCAGTGGATTACTTGGAGCCATCTCAAATTGAATGCTTCAAAAACTGAAATACTCACGTGTGGCGATTGGAAACATTACGACTCACTTGCCGCCTGGCCTGATGAACTGGGATCACCGCCTAAAGTATAGAAGGAAGTAAGAAACCTCGGAATGACCATGGACTCCAAGCTGTCGATGAATGCCCAAGTGGACAAACTAGCAAGATCAAGCTTTGTCACTATAAAAACGCTGCAACAAATGTTCCCTTATTTGGGATTTCCACACAAGGTCCAAGCTACCATCTCCCTTGTTCTGTCCAAACTCGATTACGCCAATGGCCTCTACCACGGATCACCTTTAACGACCATGAAAAGACTACAACTTATTCAGAACTCGGCTGCCAGACTACCCTTGCATATCAAACCGCGAGACCACATCTCACCTGCTTTGCAAGACCTGCATTGGTTACTGGTTGCCAGAAGATCCACGTTCAGGCTGCTTTGTATCTCCCACAAAGCAATACAATGAATGGGACCACTCTTCATCAGGAATAAAATCACCAAACACATTCAACAATGGAACCTATGCTCTAAAGGGACATCCTGCCTCAAAATTCCAATATACAAGAAAAAAAACACGGGTGCCTTATCCTTCTCTGTTCAAGCAGCCAAACTATGGAACTCTTTACCCCCAACATAAGATCCACCGACAACCACCTTTTCTTCAGAAAACTACTCCAGAATTGGCTCTTCTCCACATAAGCACCATAAGCAAACAGTGTATTGCTTTGTATAAACCAGTAGAATAATTATGTTGTAAATAAATAAATTAATTAAAAAAATATATAAAAATAAAAAAAGAATCTTTGGTCTACATGTACTTACTTCCATTGTGCATCTATGTACCTTCCATGTCCTTGGATCGGTGTGTCTGTTACCGTTCTCCTGAAAAAGCATATCCAATGCACTTCCCGATTTCTCATCTTGTACCTCTATCAATATCTTTAATCTATATATACTTACCTCCTCTATGCATCTAAATACTTTCAATGTACTTATGGATCTTCTAATTTAGCATTTCAAATGCACTACCCTATTTCTCAGCCTATATGTCTCTCAATATATCCTCTGACCCAACCTTCTGACTCATCTCAAACTTCTTTCTACTAATATTTCCAAAGCACTACCCTATCTCTCACCCTAAACATATATCAATATATCCTCTACATCCACACTCTCATTTATCCCAAACCCCATACCACTACTATGATCCCCAAAATAACCCTTTCTAAACTCTCCTACTCTACCCCTCCTGCATCATCTGACACCTCTTTTTACTATACCGATCCCCAAAACAAACCTTTATAAACTCTTCCCTCTGACTCTCCCCACCTCAAAAGCCTCCTCCTACTGCTATGACCTCAAGAAAAAAAAGAAATTTCTCTTCTATCCCTCCACTATCCTTTTCAACCAAAATAACAGATTAACACGTTCACTTCTCAATATCTATATTCCACTATACTAATTCACCACTAATTCTTTATGGGTTCCAGAGTAGCACGCTACTTGCTAATGAAGCGCCTCAAAACCCCATCAAGGGGTAGCAAGCGCTATATAAATACAAACCTCTTTCCCTCTTCTATCCCGCAACCTACCCTTCTCTATCAAATAACTGAATAACATATCCAACCACTCAAATTACTTCATACTTCACTATACTTATTTTTTCAACACTAATCCTTTATGGTTTCCAGAGTAGCATCCTACTTGCCAGAAAAGCGCTTCAACACCCATCATGGGTAACCGGTGCTACATGAATGCAAAGCTTTCTTCCCTTTTACCCCTCCACTACCCTTCTCACTCCAATTAACTGACTAATATCCACCACTCAAATGACTTTCATATTTCACCATACTAATTCAGCACTAATTCTTTATGGGTTCCCGGAGTAGCGTGCCTAAAGATTCTGCTATCTTTCCGAATCTGAATCCAAATAACTGACTAACCTATAACTGACTAACTTATCCTCCACTTAAAATTTACTTGTATGTTTCACTGTACTAATTCAGCACTAATCCTCTGAGTCCCAGAGTAACGTGCCACTCGCAGAAAAAATGCTTTGATGCCTCGTCGGGGGTAGTAGCGCTATATAAAGGCAATTACAATACAATACAATAGTTAGACACGCTATGAGGATAAACTGGAGGTAGTTCCGTGGAACAGCCTCCCTGGTGTAGATGGAAGGAAGAGGTTAAGAAATGGTCAGTGCGGAAAGAGCAGGCATTTGCAATGAGGTCAACTGGGGTCCGCAAACTGTGTATAATAAACCTTTGGAAAGATGTGGTGGACTCATTAGCCAGGACTGCTGAATAAATCCAGACTCTTTTGCCACCAAACCACCATGGATAAAATGCAGAGCATATGAAGATGCAGGGCTACGTGGACCCGTGATCACCATTATTATGTTAAAGTAGATGCTAGACATCTTGGAAGGGCAATGACGTGCTAATTCTGTGAACAATTTAAAGACCTTATAACCTGGTTCCGGTTTGTGTTGGCAGGGTTTGTTGTGCCTTTCCTCTTCTTTCTGAGACTTACTGAGTTGACTAGCCAACTCACATAGCAGGTTGTATTGCATAGTACAGTGATGAATTTCTAGATAACTAATGACATAACTTCAAGCATGAACTAGATTTTGTAAGATGTAGACATGAATGGAAAGACTGAGGAATATACTGTGTATATTGAAACTGTAGTTAATGCTTAAAAGTAAATAAAAACAAGGTTCCAACAATGAAGGTAATTAAAGTATGTTGGAATTTGAGTCATTCAAATGCTGGAACTGATAGTGAGATTAAGACTTACTGTAAATACATTTTCCGTATTTAGTTGTAGTTTTGGCAGCTTGTCAGACATTGCAGTATAATAAGGTTTATTTCTTTCATAGGGCGTGTGGCGGGGTGGTTGGAGTAGTTGACGTACCCTACCTGGTTCTGGAGCCCACACACAATAAACAGGACTTTGCAGATGCCAAGGAATATCGACACTTGATGAAGGCGATGGGGGAACACTTGGCACAGTACTGGAAAGATGTGGGCATTGGTAATCGGTCCTTCGCTCTCTGGCATTAATGGCACACACTGTTTGCTTGACATGGAATATTTCAGTCTGCTTTAAAGTGAAGTGTTGAAATGGAATGGGTTGACCTCTGGTAACGTTGTTACTTGGTGCTAATACTAGGAAAATTGTTGGAGCTTATAGGATCTTGACCTCTTATCTGTATGTGCTAGCTATGTGAAGGAAAATGGAAAGAATCAATGTCAAAAACTAGTGTTAATGCTAGTGGTGGATACAAAAAATCAGCACTGTGCTAGATATTGACTTTAAGAAATGCCACTGATTGCCAGTGGGGTTTGATGGCATATAAGTCGGTGGAAAAGCGTACTCAAATTTACCTTAATATTGTGACTGTGCTATTTCGAACATATACTGTTACTACACATGTGAATAGATTGCATGCCATTACAATGCGGTCGTTAAAACAACAGTGTTGTTACCATGCATACATTTACATCGCAAGTCATTTCTAGGACTTACTGTAGGGGGCGCGCTGGACTTGGGAATAGTAATATTTACTATTCCTACTCCAGGTTGTGCAACAGCAGGGAAGGTGTTGTATTCTAACTCCAACACCAATGCACCCCATACAGAAAGTCTTAGTAATGACTTGCGATGTAATTGTATGTGTGGTAACAACGCGGTCGTTGTAACAACTGCGTTGTAATGGTACCGCTTTGTGGAGACCGTGATGTAAACAATGTTTCCCGTTATTGGTAAGATATTTGTCTAACATATGTTTTGAGAACTAGATAGCTGTCCATGGTTATGGTTACTAATGATATGTGCAAATGATAATCACTTTAAGGGGGTTATTAATGTTTGTTAATGCATTACTCATGATGTTGATGAATGATTAATGTTTCAATGTTTGGGTAATAGAAAACAAAAGTGATGAATTTGGAAGCAGTGATAGTAGGCCTCCTTGGTTTAGGAGTAGAAGGTTATATTTCTGATGAACTTGATTCCTGTGGGATGCTTGATAAGAGTACTGCCGTCCATGATCATAGTCTCCAGTGAATGGTGGTGGCAGCCGGGGTTTACATTTTTCAGAGGATGAAAGCAGTTGTCATAGAGGGTGTCTTAAGATAATTGCACTGTTCTTTGAGGTGAGACTTGATGAGGATCATTATATTGGGGAGTTGCCTAGGGTGAAGGTGCTCCCTTTGGTAATGACTTTTACAATCATGGTAGTAGTTGTTGATTTAAAGTTTAACGTGATGGTGCTTATTGCGAAAACTAATGGCTGCTTCAGGATATGGATCTTGTTGGTGGTTATAATAAGTATGGTAAGGAGAATAAGGATTTTTATAATGGGATTTATTTATATGCACATAGGTATTCTTTGTTGTGGTTACGTTGCTGTGAATAGTCGTTTCAATTAGAGGCCAGTCTGTGTGTAGTTGATACATTGGAGAGAAATGTAAGCATGACTAGTAACACTGTTGAGTTGGTGAAGTTGTCTATTTGGAGTTTTGCAATTTAAGAATGGGATGATGGTGGGGATTATAGCTTTGACAGACAGTAAGAATTACAAGTTTATTGGTAGATGCACTTGTGCAATGTCTGTAGTTATCTCTATTGAATTGTGCTATTGATAAAGGTATGCACTAAAGATGACCATGAGGGTAAGGAAGAACAACTGGGTAGTAATGTATATTAATGGTGCACAGTAGTGGCACATATCCTGATTCCTGCATTAGTCTATGAGTTTAACTAAAGTAGCACTAGGTATGTTTTCTAAAAATGACTACTTAAAAGAAAAGCAGTGATTTAATATATAAATAGTGAGTTCGTAGCATGTGTTTCTTTATATACACATGCTCATGCCATCTGGTTTGTTCTTAGACATTTGCAAGTTGTTCTTAAAAAGTAAAAAAAAGTATTTTGAGTCATTAAATGCACTGCAACTCCTCCCTAAGTAGGCAATATGCATTGGCACTAAATTCATGTTGAATTGCTTTTTTCCTCCATTGAGTTTGGACGTGTACCAAGTGGGTTCCAAGGAACAGTGTATTCTCCTTCTTTCGTTGGGGTTGCATGATGAATCGTCTACACCCACTTGGTCTGCGTTTCTTCTGACTCTAAAACACTATCCAGAGAACAATGCCTCTGATCAAGTCCCCGATGGCAGGGTCCTCATCCCTGCCCCATTTCATCATGCCCATTTGCATCAACAACTTCCGTACCAGAAAATTCACAGCCATACATGGAAATGGAACTCGGAGGCCATTCCATGGCTTCCCCCGGTGCCACTTGAAATACCCGTGGCTAGACCACAACAAGGTTTGTAAGCTCTGCCTCACCCAACCACAGTGCCTTGTATGAAGCTTGCTTCGCCTTCCAGTCGCAAGAAAACTCTACAGTTCTGAGGGGAGAAGTGTTGGGTCCACTGGAAAATGCACCAGCAGTCTGCTGCTGACATGCTCTACATCTTCGGTGAACAGGAACTCTTCAGTGCCGAAGAAGGTGAGGACCCTGGCTCTTCAGGCAACCCTTCAGGCAACCCACCCCATCAGCCATGGTGTAGCCAGAGACAGTCTTCTTGAATGGCTCAAACCCAAAGAAAGAAGAGAAGTCTGCTCTGAACAAGATCTGCTACCCGAGAATTAAGACCACTGCCAGGGTCGTAAGTAGGGTCGGCTATGACACCCAATTCAAGTCGAGCTAGAACACCACTCTGAGGGGGTGAGGCATCAAGGCGCATGCAAATAGCACAATAACCTCCAGGACCTGTGAAACTTTTGAGCAGCAGTAGGCACAGAACGGAAGCTTTGCTTCTAAAAATGGATCTGACTAAGGGCGTTCACCTGTCTATGCCACCAAACCACAAGGCCTATGAGAGGCCTTGACTCCACTAAAGCCCTTACACTGCTAGCAACGAAGCTATTGATAACATGTTGTGAACACCGTCGATGACCAGCTCCGAAGACTTAAACCTGCCAATCCTCCAAAGGTTACAGGAGGAGCTTGATGCGAGTCAAACACACCTCTTCATTCATTCACTTACTGGAAAGATTTTGCCCACCACAGCCAAAATTCACAGAGACTCCGCCTCGAAAGAGGAGACTGACTCTTGAGATGGTACCTGCATTGAAGGCCCCCTTGGCTCTCACTTCCAAGAAGTATAGAGACAGAGGCGCTAGCCTCCCCCTTATGCTCCATCTCCTTCTTATGCTCCACCTTCTCCTCCTGCTCCTCCATCACCACCTCCACCACGATCATGCACACCACCTCCACTAATTCTACTGCCATCACCATTGGAATTTCCACACTCCTCTGTGGCTCAGGCAGCTCCTTCAGCCCCGCTGATTCCTAGAATACACCTTTTGTGCCAGGGGCCATAGACGACCCTTGGAATGACAACAATGTCGAACCCCCAGATGACCCATATCTCAACCATTGCATTGCTAGGGCATAACTCCAGATGATACGATGGCCTATCACAAGGTCATCCAGGAAGAAGCAACCTTTCATAAGCTGGGCATGCAAGTCCTGCAGGAGGCAGTCTGCTCCCTCATTGAGATGTTCGTCAGAGTGGACAGGGCAGTTTTTGTCCATGTTAAAGGGCATGCTCAAGTCTGCCCTGAAGAGATTCAGGAAACCCATCAGGGCCACTATAGTAACATCAAGGGTGGAAATTAATTATAATACCTCCCCCAGTGATACTTTGAGCAGCTTCTGCTGCCCAACTCCCTGGTCATGCACACCACCCACAATTGAACTCCTGCTCAAGTCGAAGGCAACTATCAACCACTTGATAAGAAGATCAAGAAGTTGAACTCGGCCAGCAACTGGATGACTCTAGGGGCGGATTTCCACTGGCACATAGCCAACTTTGTTGGGGCTCCTTTCACTCTAGAATAGTGTTCAATAGGAAGAAATGTAGGTGCAGGCGAAGCATCTCCTTTTAAGATTTCACAAAAAGGAGTGTAAAAATATTGTCAGAGGGCAAGACCATCTCCAATGCTACCATCTGTTGTGCCTACAATGCTTCAAACTCAGCCTCCCAGGGAGTTAACACCAGTGTCCTCATCAGACCATGACTCTTACCCCACGGTGCACTGTACATGCACGAAAGCCGCAAGTATGGCCTTCCTTAGCGCAGTACCTTTAGCTGACGTATGTAAGGCAGCTACTTGGTCATCCCTACACTCTTCCACTAATTATTCTGTGGACATTTTAGCCCTCCAGCAGGTTATCTTTGGCCCAAAAATCCTAAGGTCCTTTGCATCATCCAACCAGTAGCCACAACTTGTTGAGAATAGATAGTGTTAGGATTCTGGCGTAACAGCTAGAGCGTCAACCTCGAAGCTGTGGGACTGGGTTAGAGTTTCGGTAGGGGCGCTTAACATATTGTGATTCTGTGCAAATCACTTAATCTCCACCTACCTACCAAAAAAATCAATGTGCCTGTAACGTAACTCGTGCTCATGTAAAGCAATCTGATAACTTCAGGTCAAGTTTGCTCTATATAAAACTCCCCAACAGTTTTTTTTCAGTACTCCTTTACAGTCTGTGCAGAGCATGTATATCTATAGCAACACATGCTATGAATGGAAAATGTTACTTTACCCGTAAACATCTGTTCTCAGCGTGTGGTACTGTAGATTCACATGCGCCCACCCTCCTTCCCAGAGCATATGGCTCTACTTGCAGATCTCTTTTTCGACGTATTCCCATAAAACACTGGTTGCACCATACTACGTTCACCGTCACTAACCACTCTATAAATAACTCTCACTGTGCGAAAATCAACCTAATATAGTCGGTATCAGTGTCCATTACCTACTATGGATGAAGTCCCACTGCATTCCATAAATCGAAAGCCTTTCTTTTGAAGAAAAACAACTTGCAACCATCTAAGCCCCAGATGGCAGGAGTATGCCAAGCATGTGAACTACAGCACTACATGCTACGGACACATGCTTACAGGGTAAGTAATGATTTCCTTCTACCAATATGCTCAAAGTTATTAAATATTATTTTGTTTCTTTTCACAGCTCAGCGGGGAATCGTCAAATTTTGGGATGAATTTGGTTATCTATCTGCTAATTGGAATCAACCACCATCTACAGATTTACGCTACAAACGTAGGCGAGCCATGGAAATCCCCACAACAATTCAATGTGGTTAGTGTCGATCCTGAATTGTTTGTCATTTGTATAAATGCAAGTAAATTTTTTTTTATCAACTTTTTTTTAAACTTGGGATTTTTTCTGTAAAACATACAAAGTGAGCATGCAACATGACACAAACAGTAGCATCCATGAACATTACAATATATATGCACACAAAAGATGATAGGCTGTACTGTCTTGCGAGTTAAATTGATAATTTTGTAGAGAGACTTAACACACTCATCAAACACTGTATGTTCAATGAAGAAGCCATACGCCTCAGTCATTTATGGTTGCTTCTCCAATTTCTTCAGAAGGGAAATGCTGAGAGAAACTCAGTCTTGAACGAGTGTTAATCGCTTCTAGAGCGGAGGTGCGTGCTGGCAAGCTACTGACATGGAGGTCAGAGGTGCCCCAAATGAATCAGTCTTGAGTATGAAAAGCAAGTCAAAGCAAAAGACTGAAAGGCATAAGGTGATGTCTGTACATAAAAAGAAGTTATATTTTAGGTGTAGAATTTAATTTCCACACAAAGACAAATGTCCATCAGACAGATATGTAAGGGCTGTGGTAAGGTGAACAATTTTAGGATTTGTGCAAAGCAAAGGGAAAAACAAGTGTGTCATGTCGCAAAGACAAAAAGGTTGCCAGTGTTTTCCAGAATCAACTTTGACGTGCATCCACAAGGCCCAGTGGAGATCTCAGGTGAAATAAATAGACACTGAACATAGTCGATTGCCACAGTACCTCCATATGAGTATCAAGTGAAAGTGAAGAAGATAGTTGGGCCAAGTCAATGATTATTTCCAGAGAAGCGTGCACAAGTTGGATTGGCTGCATGTGAGGAAAAATGTCAGTCAAAAAAAAGTCGACATGCCAAAGTACCAAAGTCATTCAACATTGTCTGTTAATTACACTGAAAGTAAACAGTTGTTCAATACCTTTCATCATTGTCAGTGGTGCATTGGTAAGTATTATGCCTGAAGAAAAATATAATGAATTGTATCCATAACCACAACTTTTGCCACCGAAAACCAAAGTGTATGCATAGGTTGCATCGACACCCTTAAAAAGTCAAGGTTCAATTATTGCGACAATGAAACATGAAAACGAATGTGCAAGCACCCATCCATGTGCTTCAAGGGACCGTGTTGAGTGTCTGTTCAGTCAGTTTCAGCACATTTGCTGATATGGGACTAATTTCTGTGCACTGTAACATGAGTGCTCACCATGAAATAGTACATCAGTTCCCTTCTTTGCTTCATTGTTTGGTAAAGCTTAAGACTATGAAAGTAAAGTTATATATTAATGAGGACGTCTGTCCTGTTGCTCTAAGCCCTAGGCGCACAGGTAAATACAATATTCTGTTGAAAAGGAATTTGATTTGTTATTTAAGCATGATGTTATTGAGCATTCTATTGTTCCAACGCCATGGGTTTCTCCTGTCGTGGTAGTACCCAAAGAGGGCAGTGAAGGAGCGCTACGCATATGCGTTGACGTTTAGGAAGCTGGCTCTGTATATGATATTGCCACTATGGTGGTAATACCGTGCACAAAGTCCAGGGGTTCCCAAAAAGTGTACAAGTTTACAGGGCACAATGTAAATCCCGAAGTATCTATTAGTGGTAGTGTGGGGTAGCAGCCTTAGGCCTAACACAGGAGTGTTCCACAATGGTAAATAATGTACACAGGACTCTAGAAGAAGAACCAGACCAATTTTAGAAAAATATACTTTGTATTTTATGTTAAGACCAAGGTCTTCGTAAGAAGGTAGGTACATTTTTAATTAAAAATACATTTTACTTCGAAAAATCGACACTTTGAAACTTTTCAACACATTCCAGTGTTATCCTATGGGGAAAACAATATTGCAGGTAAACCGGTAAGTACTGCACTTACAATCCAAGTCTTTGGAGCCAAAAATCAGCAAGCGGCAGGTGTCAGCTGAGTACCAAATCTAAACAATCAGAGGCACAGGGGTGGCTGGGTGCAGAGGTCAAAATCTGAGTTCAGCCCAATGCTTTCCAATGGAGACAGGGAAGCCTGGCCACTGCTTGCAGGTAAGTACATCAGTGCACAGGGGTCAAGCTTTAATCGTTCGGTTAAGCACAGGGCCGCAAAGCAGCACCAAACATACACCACCAGCGGCAAAGGGGCAGCCGGGTGCAGTGTGCAATTTCAACATCGGCCTCCCAAAGCGTTTAATAGATAATCTTCTTTTGGCACAGAGTCTGCAGGCATGGCACCGGGGTTGCAGGAGGAAGACCAATGACAGTAGAGATGTAGGAGGCCGTAGGGGTACCGTCTGTTCAGCTCACCGAGTTCCAGGGACTTCGGTTGCAGGGGTGCCTAAGAATGCCAAGAGTCTTCTTTCCGGAGCCGGTCGTGGTCGGGGGGATTCGCATTGCAGGCGCTGTCTTGGAGGGCAGGAGAGGTCCGCCAGTGCTGGACGCGAGGTCAGGATTGCCAGGGAGACTTCACTTCACTTCACATGTGAGCCACTCAGACTCTGGTGCAAAGTGGCCAAGAGACGCAGACTCACCGGGATCCAGAGTCCTTGGAGTAGGTTACTTCAGGGCAGGTCCGCTGTTCACAAGAGATTGGAGTCTTTTTCGTTGAAAGCAGTTCTTCCAGGGTTTTTGGAGGACGCTTGCTGCAAGGCAGGTCACAGATTCGCAAAAGCTGAAGATAGGCCAGTAGGACTGGTGCCAAGGCAGTCGCCGTCTTAGTCTTCTCTGAAGGGTTGTCTTGTTTCTTTTTAAGTCGTCACAGATCGAGGTTCTAGGTCTGGAGGAGCCACCTAAATACTAAATGAAGGAGATGTTTTGGGGGAGTAGGAGTTAGTGCCAGTGGGCACCTTACCTGGGGTGACTACACCCTTGGTCTATGGCCACCGTCCTGTGGGAGGGCCATAGACCTAGCCCTGATTGGAGGGGTATCCGTATCCAGTTGAAAGTTGTGCGGGCACTGAAAGTTGTGTTTCATCTCACCCCCGCCACTTTAGAGGACACGTTGGCAGAGGTATGCACATCTCCTATTCCTTATACGTTTTTCCACTGGTTTTTCCATACAAAGTGGGAGTGTAAACCAGGGGCTGTCATCTAATGCTAGCTGCAGAGGCTGGGGGTCACATTACAAAGGCGTCAGGCCTTAGTAGCTTTCCTCCTCGAACACTGGCCCATCCTGGGGAGGAAGTGTAGCACCTCTGCCCAGGTTGTGCATTGTTTCTGGTGCCGGGGAGCAGGGTCTCTCTCCCCAGTTGTCCAGAAAATGACTGGTAGTAGCTGGCTGCTTAAAGCCAGTCAGAGACCCCACCAATATTGGTAGGTTTTCAGGGGGCATCAGTATAGATTTATTGTAAGTAGTAGTTTGGTACCAAACACTCCTTGGTTCTGTGAAGCCATCATGGTGCTAACTTACATTTTTGGGTTTCCAGCCCATGTACGCTCTATGGCTTCCCTGGCACTTACAATATCAAGGAATGGATCCCGATATTGTTGGGGCATATCTGTTCCTGCAGGTATGCCCTCACCTGTGGCATAGTGCACACTACCTTAGGGCTGCGAGGCCTGGCAGAGGGGTGACTTCCCTATGCCAGGACACGTAGATTCATTACATGCTGACATGATAAAGCAACTGAATGGTGCAACATTCTTCTCTCGCCTTGATTTAAATAAAGGATATCATCAGAACTTAGAAAATTGGAGGTACATTACATCTTTTCTACACATGTTGGTCTTTTTTGAGACAAAAGACAACGTTTTGATGTGCCATCCGCTGCCGAACTGTTTCAAGGCATCATTCAATGTATCGTACAGCTTGTCATGAATGAGTTCAATTACATTGATGGCATTGGTTTTTCGGAGCTGCACAAATAGAACATGATAAAGCTCTTACAAACGTATGTTGTTTACTTGCCGAAGCAGGTTTGACTTGGAATGCAGACAATTGTGAGTTCTGTAACACCATGCTAAAATTATTTGGCCATATCTTTTCTGATGGGGTTATGACACCGGATCCTGCTAAAGTACAGGTGCAGTCAAATGCTGATTTCCCCTCTACAAGATATTTCCATTGTGCGTTCCTTTCTTGGCATTGTCAGTTACTGTTTTAGATAGTTACAAGACTTTGCCACTCTAAGTGCTCCATTCTATTCTATTCTTTTCAATGCAAGATGTCTTGTATAGCGCACAGCTACCCCGAAAACTCTCCTGGCGTTGAGACAGACACACCTGGAAGGCCTTGGCCAGTTATGACAGAATTAAAATAGATGAGTCTTTAGAAGTTTCTTAAAAGAGATGTTCGTGGCATATGAGCTGCAAATTCTACACTTTGCATTAGATCGCCACCTGGTGTTGGGCTCGGATGATTGCATGTTGTTGTCGTCTTGGAAGAAGTCTTTTGTAGTCACAAGATAGGTGACTCCTCCCTTGGACGATAGTTTGCATGGGCATCGGCTCCATCCTTAGATTATTTTTTTCTGCCACTGGGTTCGGATGAAATTTTTCCGCTCCTGTTCGAAATCTACTTTTCAAGTACTTCGACGCGTAAAAACGTATTCAAACTTCACCTAACTACTTTCGATATAGACAAACATCATCTCTACTCCGTCAGCTCGATTCCGGTCATCGATGCAGGCTGTTGGGCCTATCCACGCCGTGAGGCCTACTCCTCATGGAAAGGACGACATTCAAAAGATGGCCCAAGTGTGGAGCAAAGTTTCCACACAGTGACCACCACGAGGTCTGTAACCTGTGCTTATCGCAGAACATGACTAATCCAGCTGTACAGCCTGTGCGTCCTTTCGATCCAAGAAGACCATTCGAGATCGGAGGGCCCGTCAACACGACATGCTCCCGAACCGGTGGATATCTTTGACGAAGTAGTTCCGCTCGTTCCCGAAGAAGATTCAGATGATCTCCAAATCGTTGTATCAGAGGCAGATGACTCGGATGACTCCATACCATCGGGTCAGCGCGTGAGTACTACTGCCTCTGCCCCATATACAGGACCTAAATCGAAGGCAAAGGTCAACACTCCGCCTCCGGGGCCCAGTCGCGACCGAAAAACCACTTCGAAAGCCCCGCCATCGAGCCCGGCTCCGAAGAAAATACTCAAGCCTTCCGGTAGCTCTTTGCCAAGCAAGCCGCACGTGCTGATTCCACCACCTCCCTCAGCACCGAAACCCAAAGAAGTCTCGGCTCCGAAACCACCGACTTCTAAAGACAAACCTATGAAGCCAGCGTCCGACGCCTCAAAGCCGACGACACCAGCTTCCACTCCGAAGCCATCATCTTCGGTACATAAACCTACAATGCCTGATTCCGATGCGCCCAAGCCCTTGAAACAGCCTCAACTCTGAAAACAACACCTTCGTGCCGAAATCTATGCCAAAGAACACAGTAATAACTCCTAAGGCTAAAGACAAGCAGCAACCACGCCCGGACCAGAAAAAATCGGCGCCGGTAAAGGTTCCGCAATCAGAACTTTTTCAACCTGATCCTCTACAAAAGAAGATCTACATAGACCCTAAAACAGGTGCTGTATCCACTACACCACACAGGAAGAGGAAATTAGACACAGCACCTGCACCTGCAGTGCCCGTCAAGAAGGACTCTGCCACATCTCCTATGCACCCTTCTTCTCCTATACTTCCTTCTCCTTCATCTCCAGTTCCTCCTAACAATTCACCTCAAATTTCTCCTGAACACTCTCCTCTTCATTCTTTACATTCACCTCAAAATGATGCCTAGGGGGAGGGATAGACCCAGGTGAGCCTTTCCCATACCCTATTGATGATCCAGACTGGGAGTACCCAAACCCACAAGATGTGCCAGATATTCCTGACCCACAGTCATATCCATCAAAGCCTTCTCCCCCAGAAGATAATATTAGTTTTGGGCACTTGCTGAATAGGGCTGCCATTTTCCATGGGGTCACTATGCTTTCAGATGAGGCAGATGAAGATTTTTTGTTAGATACTTTTGAACAATCGCAAAGGTCTGTTCAAATTCTTCCTATGATTAAAGGGGTCATCAAACATGCTCCAGAGGTATTTAAAGATCCTGTACGTGCTAGGATCCTGAACCCTAGAATTGAAAAAAGTACAGGCCTGCTCCTGGGGATCCAGCCTACATTAAAGGACAACTACCCTTAGATTCACTAGTGGTCTCAAATGCTAGAAAAAAGGCAAACTCGCAGACATCAGGTGAAGCACCTCCACCTGATAAAGAGTCTAAGGTGATAGATGCTTCAGGCAAGAGAATAGCTGCACAAGCTACCAATACATGGCATATAGCTAACACACAAGCCCTCCTTGAAAGATACGACAGGGCTCATTATGACCAGTTAGAGACACTACTACAACATTTACCTGACCAATATAAGGCGCAGGCAAACAACCTTATACAAGAAGGAAAATTAATTTCAAATGCCTCAATCAAGTGTGCACTTGATGTAGCAGGAAGTGCAAACTACCATCTTAAATCAGCCATTTAACCAACATCAATTGTTTGGACCAGAGGTAGACACAGCACTTGAGAAAATGAAAAAAGATACAGATTCAGCCAAATCTATGGGAGCTTTGCAGTCCACACAAGTAGAGGTCTCCAACCTTTTCTGTAGTGAGAGCTACTTCTGCTCAAGGAAAGTCTTCCTGAGCTACTAGCAAACTTCATAACTGTAAAATAGTGACTACGCTATGACCACCCTAAGCAGGATTATCAGTAGTTACCACCCAAGTATTCCTGGTGCGGTTACCATCAGAAATGCTTGGAAAACATTAATCAATATAAATCGCCTCCACTTGACTTATGAAGTAACATTCAAATCTAGACATGCCCTATGGCACAAAGTATATAAATACAGCAGTAGGACTCCCCTGCTCAGCTTGAATTATTATTCATCCGTTTCTGAAAGTGCTCTTCTTTCTATTAAATACCGCTTTCCACTGTGGGCAACAAACTCAATTTAACAAAAGAAAATCCATTTTTGAAAACAAAAACTGCCTCAAAAATATCAGTTTTCAGATTTTAGGAAATGCACGGTCCCAAAACATCAGCTTTTTATTTTCATCAAGTACTCCTATGTACAAATGCCTCATATGGACAGACTACTTTGAATACCCAGGTATTAGTCTTGTGCCACAGATGTTCACACAAGCAAATGATGGACGGAATGCTGAATGAATCATACATTCATCCCCAGTCAAGTGATCTGGGTTAACTCTATCGTTCTTTTGCTCACCATCCCAGCCCAGTTTAGACCCAGCCATATGCAAATCAGTCTTGGCCCTGTGCCTCATGGGAACAGTGCAGACCGAACTGCCAAGCCAGGGCCTCCCTGGACCAGAAACAAGCATCCTAGGACTGGTTTCAGGGTATGTCACCCTTCATCAGCCAGGCTAGCTTGAATCCAGTGGCACAGTGAGCAAGGGATCCGCCTCTGGGCACACCCATCCCACTTAGGGTGAAAAGTGCTATGCAAACAAATGATGGACGGAATGCGGAATGAATCATACATTCACCCCCAGTCAAGAGATCTGGGTTAAATCCATCAATATTTTGCTCACCATGCCACCCCAGTTTAGACACAGCCATATGCAAATCAGTCTTGACCCTGTGCCTCGTGGAACAGTCCAGACTGAACTGCCCAGCCAGGTCCTCCCTAGACCAGAAACACAGATGTCTGTATTATGCCAATAATGCCCACCATTATACTAGGGCCACAGTTGGGCCAAGGCTTGAAACCATAAGGGTCAAGGCAGAGACCATATATCAGTCATGACCTTTATTACGCCAGGAATACGTAAATGTAGGTCAGTCATTCTCTCAGTATGTAAATGATGGCTGCCAGTATACCACAACTAGACTAAAAATACCCCAAATAGTCAAGGATGACCGTTATTATGCCATTGGCACTATTATGCTAGGAATGGGCACAATTATGTCCGAGATAACACCCTCATGATTGGGGCTAGCATAGACATTTGGTGGTCCTTGACACCAGGCGTAGCTTTCAAGAAGCAATAGTGTTTATTAGGGACGCACATAAATGCTCATGGGTCTCTTCATTATCTCTGGTCTGAATCATGCCCTGTTCTCCTCAGGTCTTGAGCTGGTTATACACCCAACTGACACATTTTCACTCTGACACCTGCAGTCCCACACTTTGGTGGGTCAGCACTCATTGCTGCTGAGGCTACTCGTGTCATACTACTTTTGTGGTCCACTGGTCACACACATATTGTGACTGATAAAGCAGGGATACAAGATGATCAATCTCCTTGTGGCTTAGTTATATTGAGATTAGATACAGACTGTCAAGTGGCAGGCCCTATTGGACGATACTTTGTGTTTTTGAGTGTTTATTATAAGTTACTGCCATATGTTTGGCTGGCTGTCACTTAAAGGATCTTGAGATCAGCGGTGCTGGCTTCTTTAATAGGTGCCTTCTCTCCGAATTTGATACTGGGCTTGGCTTTATCTTTGAGAGCTACTTTGAAGGTACTGGTGAGCTACCAGTAGCTCCCGAGCTACTCGTTGGAGACCCCCTGAGCTAGAGGCTCCTTTCGTCGCTCCTTCTATAGAGGAGGCTCCAAACAAACTGGAGCAGACAATACAGCTTCCTTCAAGTGCAATTCACAAACATCCTCTAGTAAAGGATATTTTAGAGGAGGCTATAGAGGCAACAACAACAAGAGAAGAGGTCGGGGTAACAACAGTAATCGAACCTCTTCCACCACAAAACAGTGACTTCCCTCTGCTCCCCCAACAGCATTCCACTCCTGTGGGGGTGCAGACTAACACAGTTCTTACCTGTCAGGAATTCCATCACAACAGGCAGGTGGGTAAGACAAATTATCCAGTATGGCTACTGCCTCGAACTTAGCTACCCCTCCACACATACCACCCAGGCAGCGTCCAATGTCTTCAGAACACCTTACTCTGCTCAAACAAGAAGTCCTATCACTTCTTCAAAAGGATGCTATAGAAATAGCTACTTTACAACATCAAGGAACAGGGGTTTACTCACTGTATTTTCTAATACCCATAAAGGACGGGACACTAAGACTAATTCTCGACCTCAGACCCCTCAATCATTATATACAATCAGAACATTATCGTATGACCACTTTACAACAAGTGCTCCCATTGCTGCAACAGGGCGACTTCCTTACAACATTAGATCTAAAGGACACCTACTTCCACATTCCTATACATCCTTCTCACAGGAAGTATCTAAGGTTTGTACTGGAAGGACAGCATTATCAATTCAAAGTCCTTCCATTCGGGGTAACAACTGCACCAAGAGTATTCACAAAGTGCCTAGCAGTAGTAGCAGCACATCTCAGAAGACAACAAATACATGTCTTCCCTTTTCTAGACGATTGGCTCATAAAAGCCAAGTCATTCAATCAGTGTGTCCAACACACACATCAGACAATTCAAACATTGCACGACTTAGGGTTCACGATCAACTTCACCAGGTCGCACCTACAGCCCTCTCATATACATCAATATTTAGGGGCTACAATAAACACGTCTACAGCTCTAGTGTATACCAGTCCAGCAAGGATACAGAGCATTCAAGCCTTAGTCACAAACTTCCAACATCAACACTCTCTCCCAGACAGAGTGTTCATGAGACTAATAGGCATGATGGCATCTTGCATTTTCATTGTTCCATTTGCAAGACTGCAAATGCGTCCGTTACAGGAATGTCTAGCACAACAGTGGAATCCGGCTTAAGGGCAACTAACAGACCTGGTGTTGGTAGACAGCCGCACACTCTCTGCAGTGGTGGAACACCAAAAACTTGACAAAAGGGCGGCCGTTCCTCGAACCTATTCCACAAATAGTACTCACAGCAGACGCATCTATCACAGGATGGGGAGCCCATCTCCTACATCATGCAACTCAAGGGAAATGGACCATACAACAAAGATTGTTCCATATCAATCACCTAGATCTGCTAGCAATATTCTTAGCACTCAAAACATTCCAAGTACAAAACAAAGCTGTCTTGATCTGGACGAACAGCATGACAGCCATGTACTATATACAAAAACAGGGGGGGGCACACTTTCTACAACTGTCCCAGCTTGCACAGAACATTTGGAGATGGGCCATTCCACAAAACATATATCTGTTAGCAGAACACCTTCCAGGAGTTCGCAATCAGATAGCAGATCTGTTAAGTCGACAGACACAACAAATTCACGAATGGGAACCATATCCGCAAGTTCTTCAACCATTCTTTCACAGGTGGGGTCATCCAGACATAGATCTGTTCGCCACACACGAAAACGCAAAATGCCCAACCTTCACCGCCAGGTTTTCACAACCGCTGTCCAAGGGCAATGCGATATGGATGAACTGGTTAGGCAGATTTGCGTGTCGCTTTTCCACCACTACCACTAATAGTGCGCAAGCTTTGGCAACAGTCGCTCAAACTAATTCTAGTAGCTCCCACATGGGCACCCCAACCGTGGAATACAACTCTGCTAGAACTATCCCTAGTTCCACACCCAAAGCTACGTCTCACACCATCCCTGCTAACGCAGAACCATGGAGACATCAGACATCCAGACCCAAATCAACTGAATCTGGCGATCTGGCTCCTGAAGTCTTAGAGTTTGGTTATCTCAACCTACCGCCAGATTGTGTGAACATCATTAAAGAGGCCAAGAGACCTACAACTAGAGCTTGCTATGCTGCTAAATGGAAAAGATTTGCCATTTATTGCAACAATAACCAAATTGATCCCCTGGATGCTTCTATACAAAATATCATTTGCTACCTTCTACATTTACAAAGATGTAACTTGGCATATTCATCCATACGCTTACATCTTGCAGCAATTGCAACATATTTACAAAATAGACAACATCTGTCTCTTTTTCGAGTGCCTGCTATTAAAGCATTTATGGAAGGATTAAGAAGAATCATTCCCCGCAGGTTACGACCCTCTCCAGTGTTCAACCTAAACGTTGTTCTTACAAGGCTCATGGGACCGCCCTTTGAACCTCTACGCAAATGTGAACTGCAATTCCTCACATGGAAAACAGCTTTCCTTATTGCTATTACCTCTCTTAGGAGAGTATGTGAAATACAGGCTTTCACTATACAAGAACCATTCTTACAATTACACCGTAACAAGGTGGTTTTAAAAACGAATCCTAAATTCCTTCCAAAAGTCATTACTCCTTTTCATTTAAACCAATCTGTAGAGTTACCCGTGTTTTTCCAAAACCCTGACTCTGTAGCAGAAAGAGCTCTACACACACTAGACGTTAAAAGAGCTCTTCTTTATTATATAGATAGGACCAAATCCTTTCGTAAAACAAAGCAATTGTTTGTGTCTTTCTCACCACCACATAAAGGCAACCCCATCTCTAAAGCTGGAATTGCAAGGTGGATTGTAAAATGTATACAAATATGCTATCAAAAAGCAAAACGTACATTAACAGTTCCTCCTAGAGCGCACTCCACATACAAAGTAGGAGCCTCTATGGCTTTCTTAGGGAACATTCCCCTAGAAGACATCTGCAAGGCAGCAACATGGTCTACAACACACACCTTCACTAAACACTATTGTGTTGATGTGAAAGCCAAGCAGCAAGCTGCAGTAGGTCAAGCTGTTCTAAAAACTCTTTAAAACTACTGCAACGGATACAGGTAACCACCGCTAGGAGAGACACTGCTGCACACTCGATGCAAAGTGTAGAATCTGCAGCTCATATGCCTCGAACGTAAAATACTACTTTCCAGTATGCATCTGTTCTTGGTATGTAGAGCTGCAGAGTACTACATGCCCTCCCGCCTCCATGGGACCTGTATATGTTCCAGTTTTATCTTAATTAGATATACACGCATGGACATCCTTTCTTTACTTCTACTAACTCCATCATGGCGAAAAACAATCTAAGGATGGAGCCGATGCCCATGCGCACTATCGTCCAAGGGAGGAGTCACCTATCTCGCAACAACAACATGAAATCATCTGAGCCCAACACCAGGTGGCAAACTAATGCAAAGTGTAGTACTCTGCAGCTCTACATGCCAAGAACAGATGCATATTGGTAAGTAGCTTTTTCCTTCTGACTGAGCCAGTCTAAGACTGACAGGAAGGGCATTCCACAATTTAGCAGTCAGAAAGGCAAAGGAACGGCCACCACACCTAGTCTTTTTTTACCTTTAGTACCTTCAACAGAAAGGAGTTCTCAGAGCTTAGTGATTGCTTGGGTGTGTAAGGGCAGAGTAGTTTTTGAATCAGGAGTGGCAGTTTACCTAGTATCTCTTTATGAGCCATTCATAGAACTTTGAAATGTATCCTCTTTTGTACTTTGAGCCTATGCAACGCCGCCAAAGTTGGGGCTGAGAATGGTGTTTATGAAGCTTGTAAAGTAAACACGCTGCAGCATTCTGAATGATTGGTAAGCGTTTGTGAGAAAGTGCCATCTTTCTTACCTTGGTATGCCCCCACTTTCTTCTGAACTGCTGATGTGCTTTGACTGAGTGTGCCCTGGGTTCCTGCCAACCAGGTACCCAGGGCCTGTGTTCCTTCCATAAAACTGTGCTGAAACTAGAAATCCAATTGGCATCTCTAGCCACCTGTCAGCCCCTAGTAAATGGTACCCTAGTTACCCAGGGCATGATGAGCAGAGAAGACCCTGAGGGCTGCAGCACGTATTGTGCCACCCTCAGGGGCCCTGTACCCTGGCACCAACACACTGCCTTTGCAGGCTGAGTGCCTAAGTACAGACCTAAACCAAGAGTCGACATGGCACACATCCCTGTGTGCCATGCCCACAGAACCCACTGCCCTGTCATACTTCAGTCACCCCTCTAGCTGGGCGCCCTATGCCAGAGGTGTGGGCACAGGTGCATGAGCCCTGTGCCCCTACAGTACCAAGGGCCATTCCTGGGCACTGTGAGTGCAGTGATGCCATTAAGAGTATATGGTGCTGGGAGGTTGTCATTACAAACTCTCCAGGCCCATAATGGCTTCACTGAAGACTGACAAGTTTGGTACCAAACTTCTCAGCACATTAAACCCACACTGATGCCATTGTGGGATTTAATATGAAATGCATCAGAGGGCAGCCTCTGCAGCCACTCAGCCCAGACGTGGATTGGAGGTTAGGTTTTCAGAGGGCATCTCGAAGATAATGGCCTCTGAAAACCTAACCTCCAATCCACATCTGGGCTGAGTGGCTGCAGAGGCTGCCACACAGCAGACATGTTGCTGGACCCCTGGGTGGAGAGCCCCCCGCTCTCCTGGGCCTGCAACAATGCACGTCCTTGGCGAGGTGCTAGGTCTCCTTCCCCAGGATGGACACGGGGAAGCTTCAAAGGCATGCTGCCTCTGTGAGCTTCTCCAGACCATTTGCTGTACCCAGCTACCGGCCCCCACCAGTTCTGACCCCCACTCTGGCGGGAAGACTGGTGGGAAAAACTATGTCAGGAAGGGGGGTGTGCCAGACTGTGCCAACCCCACCCCTCAGGTGGGGGAGACGAGGTGAAGCACGACCCCGGGCTCCGGCCATCTTGTAGATGGGGAGCCCTGCCCAATCCCAGCTAGGCTCCTGCCCCCCTCCCACAGGAGAGGAGCAGGCTAGGGGGTGTACTCACCCCAGGACAGGGAACCATTGGTCCCTGTCCTTGCCCTACCTTTAACGCCCCTAAGTTCAGTATTTAGGGGCTCCCTGAACCTTCCTTCCTCAGATCCCGATACGAAAAGAAGAAAGAAGACCCGCCGTGCAGCTGCCAACAACAGGACGACAACAACCGACTTGGCCCCAGCACTACCGGCCTGTCGATCCTGGAACCCGCTCCTGCCTAATCCCGGCGACTCCTGTGGACAGCAACCTTGGGACACCCAGAGGACCTGCCTGCCTTCACCCTCTTAAAGACTGGGACCCCATCAGCAGAGGCTCTGCTGCAACAACCCACCTGGTGCCAGCCAGGAAGCTCCGGACCAGCCCACTCTGCACGTGCGAGCCCGGGCCGGGCCCAACCGAACCAAGACCACGAGGACATCCCCCCGGCGACTGGGACTCGAAGTCCAGTGCCCAAAGACCCTCCTCGACGAACCAGACGACGCCTGTAGAACCAGGGGCCACCCCAACCGCGACCAGCTGTGGGTAAGCTTTTATGACACCCAAAGACACCCCTGCACCCGGCGCCCTACAGCCCCCTGTGCCTCCCTGTGGGGTACCTACCTGTGCTCCAAGATCCCAACTTACCTCTCGAAGTGCTGGTCTCCCCTGGAGAGTCTCTGTCATCGAGCCTGCAGTCTTTGTTCATTTTTTACCTTTCCCATTGGATAACATTGAGCGCCCGACGGCTCAAAAGCACCCTGCACCCAGCCGCCTGAGTGCCGCTGGCTGTGCCAACTTTGTCCTATCCTACTTCCCCCTTGCCCTGAGCAAGTAACCAGGAGCCCAGCTCCCACAGCCGCGTGGCCTGCTAGCCAGCAGCCACCAACCGAAGGCCCCCTTTCAATCATTGGATATCATTGGGCCTAACTACCTCTGCACCTGGCCGGCCCTGTCCTGCTGGGGCTGAACCAACTGTACCTACCTGACCTTGGGGGACCCCTGAGCCTATGCCCAGAACCATAACTTCACCAGCCAAGTACTCACCTGGAAACCGGTAACCCACTTACCTGCCATTGGATACCATTGACTCGAAAATTTTCTAACTGTGAAGTTTTGAAAACTGAAAATATTCATACAAAATCAGCCGAATTCCGAAGTACTCGCCTGTGATCAGGGGAGAAGCCAGTACTGTACCTTTCAGCCCAGTACTGAACCGCAAAAGTAATCCTCACCGGGTTTACTAGTAATCTGTATTTTCTCCGTAGGAACCCATTGTCTGCTTTTCTATGAAATTTCTTCTAAGTGTCTACTTTTGAAAACTTGAAATATTCTTTAAAAACCATACGAAATACTGAAACGCAATTACCTACCTGTTTTAAGTTAAGTCCCCAGTGCTAGCCCTAGGATACCAGTGCTGGATTACAAAAGTAACGTGATCGTATTTTACCTGCAACTTGAATTTTCTCCCATTGAATAACATTGTCAGATTTACATTGAAAAGTTTCTAAATGTGAACTTTTAAAACCGCTTTATATTCATGAAAATTCATTACAGTAACTAAAGTTTTTGCTAATCTGGTTTCAGCTTAAACCCCAGGACTGAATCTAGGATTTAGACCTGGAACTACTAAAGTAATCTACACTGTAATTAACTGTACTTTTATGATAATAAGAGACTAATGAGTGTACGCAAGAATTTGCAGATACATCCCCTGTATGAGGCACTCCTTAAGTGTTCATCGAAATGATTACAAAGTTTAACGATGAAATGTAGATTTATTCATCAATTTTAAATCATTAGGTTGGTATATCAAATGATATTGTCATCATATCATTGTGTTGAGTTGACAGTACAGCATATACACGTGCTCCAATGCATTTCGGGCTACACACCCTTTGTCAAGGAGAACTAAAAAAAGAAGAAACAAGCCCATATCAGGGAAAGGAAGAAGGTATGCGTGAGCGCTAGTGGCCAGTAATGGCGTTAAAGGTGGCGATCAATATAGTGACGAGGTTGTGTCCCGGAGTTAAGAAAATGGAAAGGTCGTGGCTCGTGATTAAGGATTGGGGTGCAACATGCGGGATCAAAAATAGGGTTGTGTGCGCGGGTAGTGAGTCGAGCGAACACTAATAAACAATCGTGCCTCATCGGATATAAAAAAAACGCAGGTGGACTAGCTGGGATGAAGTGATAACACAGCATCGGGACCGGTAAACGGATTAAGAGGTCGCGGTTCCCGGGTGGGAATCTGCATGCATTAACGGGACTTACTTCATGGCTGAAAGCCGTGTGGGTCTCCGGTGCGACGGTCCGAATGTGGAAGATCAATGTGTACGGTCGGCGTGAATGTGTATAAATCAAGAAAGTAAAAGACGGACTAAGTGAAAGTAAGCACAGGGGCCATCTTGGAATGGGTTGTGGAACTGAGAAAGGGTGGGGGCCATCTTAAAGTGGGTGGAAACGAAAGGCTAGGATGTGCAGAGGTAAATAAAGGGAATAAAGGACAGAATATACATGGGGAGGATAAAAAGGGTACATGAGAGGGATAAGCAGCAATGCAATAACATATAGCAATTAATCATTAAAGGTAACAACTGTATTCGATACGATCATTCAATCCATGTGGTTTGAGTGTCTGCAAGCGGTATATCCATTCCAGTTCTTTTTTAAGTAAATATTTCCGATTGTCTATGCCTTCAGTGCGGGTGATGGTTTCCAATACTGTAAATTGGAGTTGTGCTATGGTGTGATGAGATTCGTGAAAGTGCATGGCAACGTTGGATTTTTCGTGCTTGGTGCGAATGTTGGATTTATGTTCGTTTATGCGAACTTTAATTTTTCTTTCGGTTTTACCGACTTACATTTTTCCGCAGGGGCATTTCAAAGCGTAAATAAGATTCATAGAGTCACATGTGGCGTTTACTTGTAATTTGATGGAATGGCCTTTCATGGGGTGTTTAATATGATTGCCTTTGATGATGCAATTACAGTTGCTGCAATTTAAGCATGGTTGGGTTCCTTTATAGTTTTGACTGATGGGAGTTTGAGTGGAGAGGATTTCTTTGATGTTCTTGCCACGGGTATGGGCAAACAGTGGAGGAGTGTGGAAAATGTCCCGAAAGTCTGGTTCTAATTGTAGGATGGGCCAAAGGGTAAGGATAATTTTCTTGAATTTGTGGCTGGCTGTAGAGAATTTGGATACGAGGACCATGCGTTCTTGAGGCTGTTTTACACTTTTTGAAAGGCTTTGTTGTCGGGTGATATTGGCAACTCGTATTTGTGCTTCGTTGAGAATGTTTTCAGGGTAACCTCTGTCTAGAAAACGTTGATGCATTTCCTTAATGCGGGTGTTATAGATCTGTTCATCTGATACAATCCGTTTTATGCGTAGCATTTGCGAGAAAGGCAAATGTTTCTTGAGTGATCCCTGGTGGAAGCTAGTGAAATGCAATGTATTATTGCGATCAGTGCTTTTTCGATGTAGGTAGTTAGTGATTACTTTTTCAGTGATCTTAATGAGAACATCAAGAAATGAAATTTCTGTGTTGCTTATCTGCCATGAGAGACTAATGCGTTCGTCTTTGGTGTTAAGTTCTGTTAGTGCGTTGTGAAGTGATTCTTGTGAATCGATCCACATAATGAATAGATCATCTATGTATCGTACATACATTTTTATTTTGTCGTAGAAGGTGTCATTGGCGTATATGTGAGTTTTTTCAAAGTTCTCCATATAGATGTTGGCATATGTGGGAGCCGCACAATTCCCCATCGCCATTCCAGATAGCTGAAGGTACCATTTATCATTTTCTTGAAAGTAGCTATGGTATAGCGTATATACCATGAGTTCCATGATGAAGGTCTGCATGAGGGGATCGATGTTACTCTCAAGAAGGGCTCGTTCAACCGCTTCGATACCTCCCTGGTGGGGTATGGAGGTGTACAGCGAGCTGACGTCGGCTGTACATAGTATCAATGACTCATTAGTGTTGGTCTGGATCTGGGCCAATTTAGAAAGAATTCCGGTGGTGTCCTTTATGTAACTGGTGGATTGAGTTACCAGAGGTTGAAGGTATTTATCTATGTATTTACCCGTAGGTTCATGTATTGATCCTTTGGTTGACACAATGGGTCGGAAAGGTGGATCGAGAAGATATTTGTGTATCTTAGGGCTCATTTGGATTCTGGGGCTTCTAGGATATTCCTTGAGTAAGTAGTTTTTCGTGCGGTCTTCAATGATGCCCGATTCGTGTGCTTTGGTGACCAAGTTCTGCAAGATGCTTTGGAACTCCTTAGTGGGATTGTTGTCAAGTTCCATGTAGATGTTAGTATCTTGTATGTGTTCACGCAGGCGTTGGGTGTACATGGTGCTGTTGATGATCACTAGAGCGCCTCCTTTATCGGCTTTGACACACTTGATGTTGGGATTGTTGGACAAATTTTTAAGGGTATCTCGATCCTTTTGTGTGATGTTTCGATGTTTACTGGGACTTTTGAGATTTAATTTAGACAAGTCATTGCGTACAAGGTTTTCGAAAAGGTCAATACATTTATGGCTGTTGGGAGCCTGATAGGTGCTGGGTGGTCGTAGGCCCTTGAATTGGTCACATTTGGCATTGGTGTTCGGGGGTAAGATGTTATCGAAAAAATGGCGTAGTCTTAGTTTTCTAGTGAACTTAAATGTGCTCACTTCAAGTTCCGTCCCTCTGCAAAAACTCGTCACTATATTGATCGGCACTTTTAACACCATTACTGGCCACTAGCGCTCACGCATACCTTCTTCCTTTCCCTGATATGGGCTTGTTTCTTCTTTTTTTAGTTCTCCTTGACAAAGGGCGTGTAGCCCGAAATGCATTGGAGCACGTGTATATGCTGTACTGTCAACTCAACACAATGATATGATGACAATATCATTTGATATACCAACCTAATGATTTAAAATTGATGAATAAATCTACATTTCATCGTTAAACTTTGTAATCATTTCGATGAACACTTAAGGAGTGCCTCATACAGGGGATGTATCTGCAAATTCTTGCGTACACTCATTAGTCTCATATTTCCAGGCGCCGGACGGAACCGCCTCCCTGGAGTGCACCCATCCTTGCTTCAAAGAACACATCCAAACAACCACCTACCGTGTTGTGCACCTCCCAATCTTCCTTTTATGATAATAATCCATTGAGCTCGATGTTAAAGTGTGTCTAGACTTGTGTTGCCTTCAGCAACCCCTTTATCTATTGTGTTCACATACCTTATTGTTTTCTTGCAAAGTAATTACATGAAAGTATTCATACCTAGCAAAGTATATTTTTATGCCTGCTGGTTCTAAAAATAAAACTACTATATCTTAGGATAGAACCACCATTGGCCTGGAGTTCAGTCTTTGAGTGTGTGAAATCTTTTGCTGACTGAGTGTGTACAACAAATGCTTTCCACTGCCCTCTGGTACTGCCTTACTGCTCGACCAAGCTACCACTTGGTCACTCCCCAAGGCGTTGAGGCCAAACAAATTCTCCCCAACCGTACATGTTGTTGCTGACAACTGTAAGAAAGTGGCTCTGTATATACTGGACCAAAGTAAGGTACAGTGTACACAGAGTCCACAGTCCCCCGAGGTATGGCAGAGGCTAAATTTTAATATAACCTTACTCTCTAAAGTGGTAGCTTGGTCGAGCAGTAAGGCAGTGTAAAGCATTTGTTGTACACACTCAGTCTGCAAATGGTCTCACACGCTCAAGAACTGAACTCTAGGCCAATGTTTTGTATAAAAATATAGTTTTATTTTTAGAACAAACAAGGTATCAAAATATACTTTCACAGAATGAGTAACTTTTCAAATACTTTTCAAATAGGCAATAGACTTTTTAAGTACAGTAGTTACAGTTGTTGCAATGGGCAACACAATTTCAAACATAATGCAACATTGAGCTCAATGGGAATTTCTAGTTAAATGCAATTGATTACTTTATGAATTACTTTTCTAACCACAGGACTGGATCCTAGATTCAGTCCTGGAACATCTCCTGTAAAAAGTTGAGTAAAATCGTTTTGGTTACAGTAGTGATTTTTAAGGAATATTATTGTATTTTAAAAGTTGACACTTGGAAACGTTTTCACATAGAATCACCAATGTTATCCTATGGGAGGAAATTCACTGAGCAGGTAAGTAGAGTTATCGTTACTTTTTTTCTTACTCGGTGTTGGATCCTGTGATCCAGCATTCGTGCTTCTCCTGTAAACAATTGAAAGAATGCATTCAAGTTATACATGCGATATTTAAGGAATATTTGTAGTTTTTGAAAATCGACACTTAGAAACTTTTCTGTTGAAAACCAGACAATGGATTCCTATGGAAGGAAATTCAATTACTGATAAGAATGGTTAAAATTACTTTTCAGGGTCAGTGCTGGGCTAAAAGATGCAGCACTGGGTTCTCTCCTGATAACAGGTGAGTAAATCGGAATTCGTGGTTCAGCTGATTTTAGATGAATATTTTAAAGTTCCAAAACTCCACAATTAGAAGAATTTCCAAGTGAAACCAGTCAATGTTACCCTATGGAAGAAAAGTGAGTTATCAGCTTTTGGGTAAGTACTAGACTGGCAGAGTTAATGTTCTGGGCATAGAGTTGGGGGTCTCCCAGGGTCAGGTGGAGACAGTTGATACACCCTCAGCAGCACAGGGGCAGCCGGGTGCAGAGAGAGTTAGTCCCAGTGATAGCCTATGGGGGCAGGGGGCCTTCGGTTGGTGGCTGCTCATGGCAAATAGGGAAGTCGATTAGGACCAAGGTTGCACTGCCAGGCACACTCTGGCAGCTGGGTGCAGGGTGCTTCTGAGCCGTCGGGGGCTCAGTGTTATTCAATGGAGAACTTGGAAGATGAACAAAGGCTGCAGGCTCGGGGACGGAGATTCTTCAGGAGCGACCAACACTTCGAGGGGTAAGTTGAGAACTGGGAGGAAATGTAGGCACACCGGAGTTGGACACAGGGGACTGTGGGGCGCCGGGTGCAGGGGTGTCTTTTGACGTCGGGAAATCTGGCACACACCCCTTACTGACGTAGGGTTTCCCGCCAGTCTTCCTGCCACAGTGGGGGTCGGAACTGGTGGTGGCAAGTTGCTGAGTACAGCAAGTGGCCTGGAGAAGCTCACAAGAACGGCAGGCCTTTGAAGCTTACCCCTGCCCATCCTGGGGGAGGAGACCTAGCACCTCGCATAGGATGTGCATTGTTGCAGGTCCAGGAGAGCGGGAGGTTCTCCACCCAGGGGTCCAGCAACATGTCTGCTGTGTGGCAGCCTAGGCAGCGTCTCAGTCCAGACGTGGATTGTAGGTTAGGTTTTCAGGGAGGGGGGCATCTCTAAGATGCCCTCTGGTGCATTTTACATTAAATCCCACACTGGCATCAGTGCGGGTTTAATGTGCTGAGAAGTTTGATACCAAACTTTGTCAGTCTTCAGTGTAGCCATTATGGTCCTGTGGAGTTCGCAATGACTACCTCCCAGTACCATATACTCTTAATGACATCACTGCACTTACAGTGCCCAGGAATGGCCCTGGGTACTGTAGGGGCACAGGGCTCATGCACCTGTGCCCACACTGCTGGCATAGGGCACCCAGCTAGAGGGGTGACTGAGGTATGCCAGGGAAGTGGGTTCTGTGGGCATGGCACACAGGGATGTGTGCCATGTCGACTCTGTTTAGTTCTGTACTGAGACACTCAGCCTGCAAAGGCAGTGTGTGGGAGTCAGGGTACAGGGCCCCTAAGGGTGGCACAATAAGTGCTGCAGCCCTTAGGGGTCTACTCTGGTCACCATGCCCTGGGTACCTAGGGTACCATTTACTAGGGACTGACAGGTGGCCAGAGATGCCAATTGGGTTTTGGTTTCAACACAGTTTTAGGGAAGGAACACAGGCCCTGGGCACCTGGTTGGCAGGAGCCCTGGGCACACTCAGTCAAAGCACATTAGCAGTTCAACAAAAAGTAGGGGCATACCAATGCAAGAAAGATGGCACTTTCTCACAGCCTCTAGCCTACACTTCAGTGAGACTGACTCTGAGGCTGCTGGGCCTCATGACCTCCTGCATCCTACTTCTAACATATGCTAGATTTGCAGTGTAACCTGAAGTCCCATTGGGCGCAGCATCTGGGCAATCTCTTTGATCTGGTCCAGTATCGCAGGGAACTGGAAAAGATTTGTAGGGGTGGCTGACAAACTGAGATTGGGTCAGCGGCGACCGTTCCTTCCTCAACCAAAGCTGATGGTAGTAACAGATGCTTCACTCCTGGGTTGGGTTGGGTTGGCCATCTGGGAGAGGTGAGTAGCTGAGGGCTCTGGGTGGAGCCTCGGCTCCACATCAGCCTGTTAGGAGTTAAGAGTTAGTCGCTTGACATTGAAAGCTTATCTTGGAAAAAAAGAGTGAAGAGACAAATGCCATGGACTCCTCTCTACAAAAAAACAACTAACCATAAAACAATAAAAAGTTCAGCGATAGGACTTCAGTTTCAACTTTTTAACTCCGTGTCAGGTGCTGGCGAACCTCCAGAACTGGGATAAAAGCACTTGCTGGTGTTCTGTGTTTCCTGCTGCAAAGCAGTGCCCTTTCGGAAAATCCACTCGACCCATTGTAAATGTTTTTTCAAGAGCCTACTGAAAGCCACAGAAATTCACTTTCATATTTGACCTCCTGTATATTAGTTTCCATGTTTTTTTTTTTGTATTAATTCTGGAATTGTTTGCCTTGTTGTTCTTTGTACAAACTGTACAATTGTTTGCCTTTCTTCTTTTATACTCATGTATTTTAAAATTCCCAAAAGCCCTTGGGTTGCAACATGGTCCTTTAGGTTACATTTGTAACTGTTCAAGAGAAATATTCACCAGGGATGCCTTCCGGTGCTTTGCATCAGTGCAATGATTTGTGTTGCACTGATTTCACACTAGCGTTAGATTCAACAAGTGTGTATGTTGTGTCCACAGCCACTTTATGTAAACATATGCGAAGGCGCAAATAAAACCACTTTTGAATCCCTCATGCACCTTATGTTGTAGGACTAGGATTTTCCTAGGAGTTCTTTTAAGTTATATTGCACAACCACTCACCAAGATAAAACTTAAAAAATAAATGATATATATTAACTACATAGGCAAAGCCTAATGCATTTACCAGTGCTGGTTTCTGGCAGTGTTTTTTAACCGATTGGTAACAAAAGGAAATACCCCCCAAAAAAAGAGGTGGTCCTTTAGGTTACATTTGTAACTGTTCAAGAGAAATATTCACCAGGGATGCCTTCCGGTGCTTTGCATCAGTGCAATGATTTGTGTTGCACTGATTTCACACTAGCGTTAGATTCAACAAGTGTGTATGTTGTGTCCACAGCCACTTTATGTAAACATATGCGAAGGCGCAAATAAAACCACTTTTGAATCCCTCATGCACCTTATGTTGTAGGACTAGGATTTTCCTAGGAGTTCTTTTAAGTTATATTGCACAACCACTCACCAAGATAAAACTTAAAAAATAAATGATATATATTAACTACATAGGCAAAGCCTAATGCATTTACCAGTGCTGGTTTCTGGCAGTGTTTTTTAACCGATTGGTAACAAAAGGAAATACCCCCCAAAAAAAGAGGTATTCAGCTGTTTCGAGCTGGTTAACGCTATGTGTACTGGAATGGAATTAAAAAGGAGCAGGTTAGAATTTCCTATTGACTTGTTTTTGTCTAGGAAAAAAGGCAACACCATTCAGACAAATAATTACAGGAAAGAATGTTAATCCAGCATAGATGCACTGCTCTAGAATACAGGAATGGTGATAGTCTGATTGATATATTAAACTACCTTCAGTAGAAAAGACAGGTGAGTTCTCATTACTTGAATGGAAAACTGTTATAGTGCTCAACAGCTGATAGAGCTTGCAAGCAGGGCAGGCAGCAACTGGGAAGGCCATTTTCCATGATAGATGCTGCATTCGAATTTTGCAGATGGGTTTGAAGATAGTGCTCATTAATTATGAAAACACTTAGTTTAACCCTCATGGAGGTGAAGTTGTTTTTATTGGTGTAAAAACGTATGACTCTGGCCCTTTGTACTGGCCTACCATTTTTTTTAAATATTGGGTTTACCTTATCCGTACTTTAAAGAAGTGTGGGTCTCTTATGTATGTGTTTTTTCTTGTTGGGTTATTGTCTTTTTGTATTTATTTTTGTTCTATTAGATTTGTGTCTAAAGTGGCGGACATTGCCCTTTCAGTTGAGCTCCGTAGAGCGAGATTACCCAGATAGCTGGGTGTGTACAATGAATCCTGATCCTGAACAAGATAGGTAAGTGTCTGTTAATGTTCTAGTAAGCATTATAGAGCCATGCTGCTTGCTTGCTCAGACTTTTGCTTCTACATTGCTGATTGCTTGTCTGGTCCCACTTGCTAGTGAATTTCATTTGTGTGGTGTCACACACAAATAATGTGCTCTCAGTCATATTCTGATTTAAACCTCAACAGTTGTTGAATAAGTCTAGTAATTTGCTTGCTCAGATCTAACAGGTAATTTAGTCTCATAGCCTCTTTCTCTGTCCAATCTAAACACTTTATTGTATATCTCTAATTACTAACATGAAGTCTTATGATTGTGTTGATGCAGTTGCTGTACTTTTAATCCCTCCTAATTTCCTCATAAGTGCTTGCATTGACTTGATTGAGTGCATGTATATACTGATTGAGCTTTGCTTTCAGTGCTCTTGTATTGTTATTTATAAATCGCTTACAACAGCTTTGTGGGACACTGACGCATTTACTTACATGGGTAGGTCGCTACAACGTGTACGATGAGTTGTTTTTTTGATCCTATGTGAAAAGTGTTCCCATGTTGTACATAACCACGGAGGTGTAGTCATTGTGTTATGGGACACAGTCCTTAACAGTGTGACAGCTGAAAGTTGAAATAGAGGCATGCAGTTTATGGTTTTCAGTAAGCTAGCAGCTTTGAGCAACTCAGATGACCCCTTTATGACATTTCTTGTGCGCTTAGTCCACTTCGCTGGTTATCGAATTGTTTTGTCCCTTCTGAAATATTTTGTTTAAGATTTACTGTTCTGAGCAGGCATAGGTTGGACGGAGAGATTTGGAAGAACTATTGGATGAACTTTGTTAATATTGTCCCATGTATGAATGTTGTGAGATGTCAAGAAGTGATCATAGTATGCTGGGACCTAATGTGGTGGACTAAAGACCCTCGTTCTCCTGCACCATGTGGCAGCTCTCTTATTCTATGCCTATTAACTTGGTGGTTTAATGTTGTGTATTGGTACCCTACTGTGTGATCGACTTGACCAATAGCAGTTCTCTGTCTTACGTGAATGTAAAAGCATCAAGCCGTATACAGAAATTATTATGCAGCCTATCTGAACTACAGTCAACTGATCAACTGCTGAGTGTTCTGATATTCGTATTAGTGAGGACCAGAAGGGTTATATAGTGTGTTTGGAATTGCATTTAAAAATAATTTACTACTCATAACAAGGCACTGACAAGCTTTATGCCGAACATCAAGCAGCTCAGAAACCCAAGGTTACTGTTTTTTTCAGTGGTTGTTATTGTTTATTGGGAGTAGTCTGGTACTCCCAAATCTCTTTATGGCAGAATCAATTGATGGGAGTTATGTGTGATGGCTAGTGGGAAAAGGCATATGTAAATGGTTGCCATTATTAATAGATCAGGCAAATATGCAATGTGCTCAGAGAGAGGAGGCTTTCAGAAGATGGAAAAAATGAGAGGTTCATTTGAAAGAAAAGAAGAAACAATTAGGATTTTTTAAGTCCAAGTCAATTTTCATGGGAATTAAGAGGAGGCTTTTTCAATGTTGCTTGCAATCTAAGGACAGCAAACTGTCAAAAAAGCAACATTATTTGCATGTTGAGAGGAGGCTATATTGTTTTCTTTTGATAATTACTATGGTCTGGTTAACAGTCTATCTCCTGAGAGCAAATGGGTAGAACATTTGATCAGCTCAAGGGCAGGAAACATAAACTAATGGCTGTACCCCCGTATACAAGAACATATTGAAAGATAGATTGTGGTTGTGTTCAAATGCAGCTGTAACCTCATGATCTTAACAATGTGAGAGAGTATATAGGGTAAATCATGCATACAATGAATAGAAGATTCTACTGATGATGGAGCAGATCTCTTCTGATGTTCACAGTAAAGTTTGGCTCAGTGTATTAATTACAAATGTGATGTGTAATCCATTTTGAATTCCAGTGGTTGTGGCATGGCGTGAAATAGGGGAGAACAGCTCCCCCTGCCTATGGAAGTGCATTGCCTGCATCCCAGTGGTTGGACAGTGGAGACAGAAACAGCAATGTGAGGGCGATGTAGACAAAGTTAATTTTAGCAATTCCCTGTGCCTTGTTATCAAGAAGTAACTGAATAGTTATTGAGCACTGCTGTTTGGTGGCTGGTAGGATACAGGGGTGGAACACCTGTTTTTGTTCAAGGTAAGGTAATGTATTGTTCATAATTGCTGATTTAGAAAGGTTGATGGCAGCCACATAGAAAGATCTCACACTTGTCCACCTATTGCGGGTACTCGTCATCCGCCCCAGTGCTAAATGATTTGAGAAGCATCACTTTTCACAAAGGTAGGGAGTTGAGAAGGGTGCACACACGCACGCACGCACACGCACACACACACACACACACACACACACACACACACACACACACACACACACACACACACACACACACACACACTGCATGAATCAAATGTGTTTATTATTATACAGTTCACAAGTGCGTAACATATGCACTTTAGTAGGATGTACAGCAGGGTCAGTCCTGCGGGGGCGTCGCGCAGGGGTCAACTTTTAGGGCAGGGGGGGCGTAGTTTTTAGAAGGGTTGGGTCCGTTTTTAGGACAAAGGGCATGGAAAACCTATACTACGAATATGCATATAATATTCATGCTTTTACTACTAAAATTGTTGTAAAGGCATCCGTGGTAAAGGCATGTTCGTGGTAAAGGTTATGCGTTGTAAAGGCATTCACGTTGTAACACATGCGTAGTAAAGGCATGCTTTGCAACGGAATGCGTTATAATGTTGTATAACCACGGTATTATAATCCATGGGTTGCACATAGTTCTCGGCAATAGGCACTCATCTCTTTGAGCTACCTTGCAGGCTTTAAGAAGATATTTCTGGCAAGTACTCATTCAGCTAAGTGGATTTTTGTATAGAAATCTCTGAGTTGCTCTAAGAGCGTGCTGAGGGGGTCGATGAGGTGGGATTCAACAGAGAAGAAGCACCTTTAAAATATTGTGCGTAGAACTTTATTTTGTATCGTCGGAGCCCTTATGTAAAAATGTAAGAGCAGTAGAGGAATGAGTCCCAAACCCAGATGAGAATGTACCAGCCCACGAGTCTCCCTCCAATCCCAACCTGAATTAAGATCTCCTGCGCATTCTGTTCATGGTAGGCTGATCTCCCTCCCTCTCTGGACCCATGCCACATTGAAGTAACCCTATTTCAGAGATCCTCAGCTCCCCTGCAGTGGGTATGTAGTTATAATGTGGTGCTGGAGTTCTGTTCTCGGAGATGAAAAGAAAACTCCTCGATACTTTAGCCTCTAAGCGTCTGGAACCCCTTCTCACAAAGCATTTCCTAGAATTCTGTGTTGGGGCTTTGGCACAATGCCCTTGTGCTCAACACACCACAAAGTCTGATAATCTAAAGCAACATTTCCTACCATAACGTATAACTACCCATTGTAACACAGCGCACTATAACAACACAGCATAATGTACCATAGAGAACATAACAAAACATTGGAACATGTTAAATCCTCTTACATTTTCATAATACAGCATTGGAGCACAACATAACCTGCCCTAGGAGAACCTAAAGCAGTCTAGAAGATCAGAACATAACACAACATATGGAAGCATACCATAACTCAGCATAACATTTCATAGCATACCATGACACACATCAAGAAATAGGTCAACACAATATCGCTGTCTAACATAACATTAGTATGAAGTCATCATAATTTAGCACAGCATTGCATATCACAACAACATTTAGTATAACTTATTACAGAGCACGAAAATTATGTGATAAAATTATATGGAAAATTCTAACCCCGAGAACACTGTTTATAGAAGTGACACAAGTACCCTTATCTCTGAAAGAAACATGCCTTAGCCAAATATGACTATTTATTTGCCTCCCCCCCCCAGTTAATAATTTAATTGGTAAAGCATTGATGAGAAATAAGAACGGTCAATACAAAGAGGAAGGGAGAGATTTGGTAAGGAGATACATGCAAACTTCAATGTAGCTAGGAATGAAAAAAAATCATATATAAAAAATGTAGCAAATGGGTTCTGCCCATTAATCCCGATCGATTTTTCACTTTTGAGTACCCGTTTTGTAGGTCTTGCCTAGGCAGCGCTTGCACTGTCTCTTCGAGTCATGCTGTGTCTGGATATGATCTAGAAAAAATCCCCAGCTTTTCCATTGATTTCCTGTTGCCGTCCTTTGGAAATGCTATCTTTTCTTTGGTGAATATACTTAGTAGTCCCTCCTTTTGGAATTTTGTATCCTCCCATGAGAACTGCCCCTCTTACATGTGTTCTTACTGTTCATGTTATGTATACTTAGAGAAAACTCATTTTTTTTGTTGGCCTGCCTCTTTGCTAGCTAACTATTTTGTTTATTTGTGCAATGAAACTTCTGTTTATTTGCAGTCCCTTTCTGATAGATACATCTGCCATGTGGATTCCTCACCTTGTGAATATCCCCCTTGCGTCAGCAACGTTCGGAAAATTCTTCGTAGCACGCCGGCGTGGACGACGTCATAGGAGCACGGCTTCGCGCGCGACTCCGTCTGACGTCACCGACTCCACATAAGGCCCACGTCGGCGTGATTACGTCAGTTCCCTTTTTTCCGCGTCGTCGACGCTAACGGTTTCTGGGATCTTCTGCGATACTTTTGTATCTATTCGCTGTTTAGCTGTTATTGTTTCTCTGTCGGATTTCGCTTCATCGCCGGAGATGTCGTCGAGGAAGACAGGTTTCAAACAGTGTGGTTCCTGCTCCCGGATGATGTCGATCACCGATCCGCATCCCGACTGTCTATGGTGTCTTGGTTCGGGACACGATGTCAAGAACTGTCGTTCCTGTGACAAGATGAACCCCAAAGCCTTGCGTGAGCGGGAGGCGAAGCTTCTGCTCGCTAAGGTGAAGGAAAGGGAAGCCGGAAGGTCTTCGAGGTCAGTGTCCAGGCGCTCGAAGTCGAGACAACGGTCGCGGTCGAAGTCAAGGTCGGCTTCGAGGGCGAAGTCGAGGTCGGCTTCGAAGGCCAAGTCGAGGTCGAGAGAGAGATCAAGGTCCAGAGGGAGGTCGAGGTCCGGTTCCAAGTCGGCCTCGGGCCATGCTTCGGGCTCCTCGAGAAAGAAGCATAAGAGGAGTAAACATCACTCCAGACACCACTCTGGCAAGGAGTCTTCGGATTCGAGGAAGAAGTCGAGAAAACATCATAAGGACTTCGTGTCTCCTTCTCCAGCTCAATCTCACGTTGGTTCTCCAGTTCATGAGCCGGAACCGGATCTGGAGTCGCACCATTCATCGGTGCATGAAGAAGAGGTTCCTCGAGCACCGACTCCGGTTGTGGAGCCTGAAGAACAAGAGGGCCAGGGTGCGCCTTTGCCGGATCAGCCTCCTTCGGAGCGGCCGTTGGGTTCGTACCCACCCTTTCCAGGTCCAGGTCAGGATCCCTCGCAGTTTTTAAACGCCATGTTTGGTGTTTACTCGAGGGCGATGTACCCCGCTGGTGCGCCTATGGGTCCCATGGGTCCTTTGTCTTTCAATTTGGGTGTGCCCCAGGCTTATGCCCCGGCCCCCTTTATGCCGTTTATGCCGACGCCTTGCACTCCTTGGCTCGGTACGGCGCCGCCGAGGTCGTCGACTTCGCATGCGGCTTCGCCGACTCCGGATCGGCCTCGGGTGGATTCGGATCGTGGCACTTCCCGTCCTCCGGCTCCTCGCTCGACGTCGGCTCCGGCGCCGTCGGAGTCGTTACCGGATCCATCGACTTCGGTCCGTCTGGAGTGGTCGAGGCGCAGGGCACAACGCCTCTTGGAGGAGAAGGAGTTTGTGGACTCCGAGGTTGAGGAAGGAGAGTTGCATGAGGGGGATTGTTTTGAGGACCTTCAGGATGCAAGTGGCTTGGAACTTTCTCCTGAATGGGGTTTGCCAACCGTTTCTGACACACCATCTAAGGACTTGGCACCCTATCATGTCGTCATAAAGAAGGCTGCAGAGTTGCTAGGCTTGACTTTGCCCACAGCTGAATACAAGCCTAACATCCTTACGGAAGTGTTGCATTCGCCCTCTTCAATTGTGGAGCCTACGCTTCCTTTTACGGATGCATTGACTGAACCGATAAAGGAGGTCTGGAAGAGGCCTTTATCTGCTCCTGCAGTTTCCAGGTCAGTGGCAAGGCGTTACAGGGTGGCTCCTGATGACCCTGAATTTCTTTCCACGCATCCTGCACCGGAGAGTCTGGTAGTGCAGGCCGCCTGTTCCAGCAGGGCTGCGGGTTCTTTCCCTCAGGTGCCAGCAGACAAGGACTCAAAAAAACTGGACCAGTCTGCTAAAAAGATTTTCTCCTCGGGTAGCATGGCCTTGAAGTCCACCAATGCTACTTGCCTCTTGGGGAGATACGTTCACGCGTTGATGGACTCTGTCAAACAGCTTTCTGCTAAGCTTCCAGAGGACGATAAGAAGAATTTTAACGAGGTGGTCGCTGATACTCAGGCTGCAGCTCGTATGGTTATACAGAGTGGTATGGACACGGCGGACTCTGTTGCCAGAATTATGGGCTCCACTGTGGCTACAAGAAGGGCCGCATGGCTTAAGTCTTCCGATTTTTCTTCTGACGTTCAGTCTACTCTGTTGGACTTACCGTTTGATGGGACAGGTCTCTTTGGGAAGAAGGCTGACGTAGCTCTGGAGAGATTCAAAGACAGTCGGGCTACGGCGAAGTCTTTGGGCCTTCAGACGAGGGGCTCTGCGACTAGAAAGTATAGGGGTTTTGGCAGACCCAATTTTCGTCCCTACAATCAAGGACAGCAGCAGCAGCAGCAGCAGCGCCAGAATCCTCTGTATAAATCCTACAGAGGAAAGCAAAGGGGCCGTGGTCGTGGGCGCCAGGTCTCCTCCTCCTCCTCCTCTTCCTCTAATAGCCAACCCCCTCCCCCTGCAGCAAAGCAGCCCTAGATCCGCCATTCTGGATCATGTGGCTCCGGTGGGGGGTCGGCTTACTCATTTTCTACGGGATTGGGAATCGGTTACATCGGATCTTTGGGTTCTCAATCTCGTAGAAAATGGGTATGCACTTCCTTTCCAGGAGTTCCCTCCCAATTACCCTCCTTGCCAGGGTTTTTGTTCGGAGGACCACCTTGTTCGCTTGCAGGAAGAAGTCCTGGCTTTGTTCAAGAAAGGTGCGATAGAGGTGGTTCCAGAGCAGGAGAGGGGTCAGGGGTGCTACTCCCGGTATTTCCTGATCCCCAAGAAGGATGGCAGGTTACGTCCAATCCTGGACCTCAGGATTTTGAATCTCTATCTCAAGCAGGAGAAATTCAAAATGCTCACTCTTGCGCAGGTTCTTCAAGCGCTGTTGGAAGAAGACTGGATGGTGTCGATCGACTTGCAGGATGCGTATTTTCACATCCCGATCCTGAAGTCGCACAGGAAGTATCTCCGTTTTACGGTGGGATCGCAACACTACCAGTTTGCGGTCCTTCCGTTTGGTCTTACTACTGCGCCTCGAGTTTTCACCAAGGTGATGGCAGTGGTGGCTGCACATCTCAGGAGGTCGGGGATACCTGTATTCCCGTATCTGGACGACTGGCTGATCAAAGCGGAGTCGCCCGAGAAGGTGCTTCATCACCTGCAAGAAACATCGCAGCTGTTGTTCAGGTTGGGTTTCTCAATAAATGTGCCCAAATCTCACCTGGTGCCCTCCCAGCGCAACCTGTTCATAGGTGCGGTACTGGACACTACTGTATGTCGTGCATTCCCTCCTCCGCAAAGGATTCGCGACATACAGGAAATGATTCCTTTATTTCACAATGGAGCGGTTGTTCCGGTCCTGAAGGTCCTTCGCCTGCTCGGTCTGATGGCTTCTTGCATTCTCCTGGTCAACCATGCACGCTGGCACATGAGGGCACTCCAGTGGTGCCTCCGCAGGCAGTGGTATCAACACAACGGAGATCTCTGGGAGTCAGTGAAGATCTCCAGAGAAACTGCGGCGGATCTGTCTTGGTGGGGTGTGGAAGGCAATCTGTCTCAAGGAAAGCCTTTTCAGCTTCCTCCATCGTTGGCCACGGTGATAACGGATGCATCCACTCTAGGGTGGGGTGCGCATCTGGGGGATCTGGAGGTCAAGGGTCTTTGGTCTCCAGAAGAAAGGTTGTTTCACATCAACCTTCTAGAGTTGCGGGCGATACGTTTGGCGCTCAAGGCCTTCCTCCCTTCCCTTCGCGGTCAGTCGATCCAAGTCCTGACGGACAACACGACCGCGATGTGGTACATCAACAAGCAGGGAGGAGTGGGATCGCAGTGTCTCTGCAGAGAGGCTCTGCGTCTCTGGTCCTGCTTTCAGGACCACCAGATTTGTCTGATGGCAAATCATCTGGCCGGAGTTCTGAACGTACGTGCGGACAGTCTTAGCCGGCAGTTCTCTGCCGACCACGAGTGGAGGCTTCACCCGGAGGTTGTTCGTTACGTCTTTCAGATGTGGGGGACTCCTCGGGTGGACCTGTTTGCCACTTGCGAGAATGCTCACTGCCCGTCATTCTGCAGTCTCCAGTATCCAATGCAAGGAGCATTGGGGGACGCGTTTCAGTTGAGCTGGAGAGGTCAGCTCCTTTACGCGTTTCCTCCCATACCCTTGATTCCTCGGGTTCTGAGGAAGATTCGCCAAGACCGGGCCCAAGTCATTTTGGTCGCCCCGGATTGGCCAAGAAGGGTGTGGTACACAGATCTTCTCCACCTCTCCTCTCACCCGCCGCTCCGTCTCCCTCTCAGGGCAGACCTCCTCTCTCAGATGGAGGGGCAGGTTCTACACCCCCACCTCCTGACATTACACCTTCATGCATGGAGATTGAACGGGGCAATCTGAACTCTTTCTCTCTCCCTAACGATGTGGTGGATGTCATACTTTCTGCCAGGCGTGACTCCACCAAGTCCATTTATTCGTATAGGTGGAATAAGTTTGTGTCTTGGTGTAGGGAGAGGGATGTTGACCCGTTAAAGGCTCATTTGTCTGATATTTTGTTGTTTGCTCTTTCTCTGGCACGGCAGGGGTTTGCTGTTGCCACTGTCAAGGGTTACCTTTCGGCTTTATCGGCATTCCTCTGCTTGCCGGATCAGCCCTCTCTTTTTAAGTCACCTGTGGTTTTAAGATTTTTGAAGGGGCTCACTAACAAGTTCCCTCCTTCTCCCTTTATTGTTCCTCATTGGGACTTGAATCTTGTGTTAACCTATCTGATGGGTTCGCCGTTTGAACCCTTACACAAGTGTCCAATGAGGCTTCTTTCTTTTAAGACGGTCTTCTTAGTTGCAATTACCTCGGCAAGGAGGGTAAGTGAGCTTCAGGCTCTTAGTTCCAAACCCCCGTTTTTGTCCATCCATGCTGAAAGAATGGTTCTTAGGACCAGGGCTGCTTTTCTGCCTAAGGTGGTTACTCCCTTCCACCTAGGTCAATCCATTACCCTTCCTACCTTTTATCCTCCCCCACACCCTTCCAAGGAGGAGGAGAGGCTTCATCGCCTGGACCCGAAGAGAGCGGTTAGCTTTTATCTTGATAGGACTAAAGACTATCGAATAGACTATCAGCTCTTCGTGGGTTTTGCTGGCTGCAAGAAGGGCAGAGCGGTGCACAAGCGCACACTTTCCAGATGGATTATCCTGTGCATCAAGATTTGCTACTCTCTGGCGGGTAAGGACCCTCCTGAGGGTATTAGAGCTCATTCAACTAGAGCAAAGTCTGCTACTTCTGCATTGTCTAGGGGTGTTCCTGTTGAGGACGTTTGCAGGGCCGCGACTTGGGCTTCCCTCCACACTTTTGCAAAGCACTACTGCTTGGATGCTGAGGTGAGGAGGGACGGCCACTTCGCGCGCTCTGTTCTCCAAGATTTCCTGGTGTAGCAGAGTGGACACCCTCCTCCGGGAGTGGGGACTGCTGTGGGACTCTATTCACAAGGTGAGGAATCCACACGGCAGATGTATCTATCAGAAGAACAAGTTACTTACCTTCGGTAACGCTTTTTCTGGTAGATACAATATCTGCCTGTGGATTCCTCACTGACCCACCCGCCTCCCCGTTGTCCACTCTGCTATACCTGGTGTTATGTGCAAATGTAATTATGATTTTATCTGATTTTGTATAGTTTTGCACTTTGAATGCATTTGTTTTGCATGTACTGTGTACATTGTGTATATATATATATATGTACTTGTTGGTCCGTCCGGGTGCCTCGAAGGCACGGAAAAAAGGGCGGAACTGACGTCATCACGCCGACGTGGGCCTTATGTGGAGTCGGTGACGTCAGACGGAGTCGCGCGCGAAGCCGTGCTCCTATGACGTCGTCCACGCCGGCGTGCTACGAAGAATTTTCCGAACGTTGCTGACGCAAGGGGGATATTCACAAGGTGAGGAATCCACAGGCAGATATTGTATCTACCAGAAAAAGCGTTACCGAAGGTAAGTAACTTGTTCTTATCGCCTGTACCTCCCCCTCACCCCTACCACAACACTGCTTCCCATGCTTCATGCCCCTTAATTTCTCCCTGCCTCCCCCTCACTCCATCCACTGCCCCCAGATCGCTGCATTGAATTCTTATGTTATTTTACATTAAGTGCTTTCATTTATAGGCATTGGGAAAATTAAGCAATCAGGATGTTGAGCTGATAGCAAACGTGAACACAGATCCCCAGGTCACCAGTCAGCAGCTCTCACCACTGCACCATATCTTTTGCCTAGCCATGTTACAGGGTGCGGTACCATATGTGTCCAAAAAGCCGCAAGGTACACCTAGTGACAGCTTTCAGTACTGCAACCTCACAACACTGCTTGATTTAAAATGGTATCAGAACTGCCATTTTCACTCCCAGTCCTATGGCACCTCTGCAGGTGTACCACAGAAAAAGTATACACAGCGAATTACTTTATTATATTAAGGTTGGGAGCGCATATCTATTTTATAGGTAAACAAGTATTTTTGTTGTTGCTATTTTGGCTTCTATTGGTCCATATTTATTTCTCCTTATTTATTTTTGGTGACTCAAAAATGAAGTTGCACATATAATATTTTCAGGGTTGTTAGCTGATAAGCACATACTCATAGGGCAATTTGTATGTGTATACAGTATTCTATGTAGTAGCAACACACCCACCACATTGTAGTATTTGCTCATGCACACAATAGCAGATATTCAGGCTTCATTAGGAAATAATCACATCTTTTACACTCCCTGTGTTGTCAGTAGGTACAAGTATTGATCTGGGTTCAGGATTGACACAATGAAGAGATGCACGTAATATGGTCTAATTTCTGTCATTTTACATTTAAAAATCAATACAGACCGGGTACTGCATTCTTTTCATTTGTATGTCTGTGTAAAAGACAGTGAGAATTGAAAACTGGGAGCCTTATTTGTGATGTAGATGGATCCATAGATAAATGCTCTTTTTTTATGTAGAGAAGGGTATACATCTCAGTTTCTGTTTTGAAGATATAACTCAGACTGGGAACTTTGGCCCACTGAACCAACAACCTTCTTAGAAATAATTGGTTTTGTAGGCCTTCAAAGCAAGAGAGTGGGTTCAAGTTTACCCAACAGTTTGCAGATTTTATATAAATAATATGCAAATTAAGTTCCAATGTCAGTTATGCAACCGTTGGCTTTTTACTTCAGGGTCTGCCATAATAACCAATGGGCATTTTTCCTTCCTGCTGTCCCAGTCGAGCTCTGCCTCCTCTGTTCTCGGTTTACGCTCACCCAGGGGTGAAATCTGCTTCGCAGAGTCCAGAAAATAAATGTTGTTCACAGTACCCGGCCCACGCTGTAAAACCTACTTCCTTCCACGCTATAAGGGACCGCCAGGGATGGACTCGGAATGGAACCCAATTACAAATGCAGTCCTGGGATCTTTTTTTTCTCACAGAAAGGCCCAACATGCTTTGGAAACATAGATTCCAACCAGTACATGTTACGAAACTGGCTAACTCCACTCACAGGCCAAGGCCTCAGACAGTAGTTTATCCACTAAGTTATGGTCAGGCTTCTCATGGGGACCTCGGGCAACTAGGGCGGACTAGGCAGTATCCTATATTTATACTGTTATTTATCAATGGTTTCCCATGGCCACAATACTGTTGTACTTCAGCCAGTAATCAAGTTACTTCATTTTGGCACTTGACTGCCCAAAGGTTTTTAAAGTTTATTTAAATGTATTTTGGTTAAAGACTGTCCATAACCATTAAAACACACACATACAAATATACAGACAAAAATAAAAATACAAAATCAACAACAAAATAAAATTTTAAGTTAAAATTCATTCTTATCGGCTTTCCTTCAAAGAAGTATAAAAAAGGATAACTCTGTCCACTTTTATTGCTCACCATTATTTAAAAAAGTGATTTTTTTCATATACCTTGGGAGTAGATAATATTTTAAGAAACAGAAAAGCTGCTATGCACCTAGTAAAGTCCTCCTGTGTTAACAGAGGCACAAGGTGTGTCATACAGAATATATTTTAAAAAAATCACAAAAAACCATAAAGTGTATCCTTTAATGTTCTTAACTATTATCACTAGGGGGCATAGGATGCAGTACTATGTGTGGCCAAAAGAGGTCCCAAGCACACCTAGTGAAAGCCTGTGGTACTGCACCCTCACAACACTGCTTGATTTAACGTGGAGACGGAACTGCCATTTTCACTCCCAGCCCCACAGCACCTTTGCAGGTGTACTACACAAAAAAGAGAACAGAGTTCTTTATTTTATTAAGTTGGAGAGGGCATATCCATTGCATGGGTAAAAAACATTGGAATTTATAATGCCAATAGCTCCAACTCAAACAAATGCGAGACTGTGAGTGGACCTTGTAACTTGAGTGTCACTCACAGTAAATGGACTTAGAGTGCGAAGTTCCAGTGTCTGCCTTTTAAGATTCAACCACTGCTGTCCACTGGAGTAAGAGGCTCTAGGCTGGTTACACGTGTGTGCAGGCTGCGCATGGGAGGCTACATTGTTGTGTATCCTGGTATCTGTGCACAGGAGACCTTTCGCAGAAGGGACCCTTCAATAATTGGCACTAACTGATGGTAATCTTTTATAATGCTAGTGGGCATTTAAGGTCCTTTGTTTGCAGGAGACCTGGATTACTAATGCCATGCATCTGGAGGGTTATAAGACCTACTTCTTTCCCGCCATCCCTTCAGTATCAGGGAGAGCCAAAGGAGGTCTAGTAACGTTTATATCAAACCTCCTAGAATTCAAAGAAATAATTCCTCAAAAACTCGAGTCAAATCTCCAAATAATCATTTTTGGTTTGACCAAATATGAAATCTATCTTTTGGTTAATTTTTACAACAATTTACATAATTCTCAGTTTATTTCCGTATTAAAAGAGATCTGCTCCATCTTGATTGATTTTAAATATAAGAATACCAAAAATGTCAAAATAATATGGGGCAGTGATTTTAATATATCACCGTGTGGGTATAATGATGATTCTGCGCGTATCAAGAGAGAGAGAGAGAGCGGACTAAAAAGCTAGTCCGTGTCCCCGCGGGATTATATGTATTATCAAAGAAGACTAGCTCAGTATGACCATTAGTGTCTAGACTCTGATTAGTTTTGTCATGGGCACCTTGTTGGTGAGATCAGGAAGCCCTCACCCACCAACCTAGTTGGTGGCATGCTTCATTATCGGGCCCACCCAGTAACACCTAATGTGTCCCGGGTGTGCTACGACGCCTGATTACAGCGGAGCTGGTATGTTACTGAGAGTGCAGTGTGGGGTGTTAAGTGAAGTGTCAGTTAAAACGGCTTGGCGAGGGTCCCAGTACCCGAGGGTTAATCAAATTTTAATAACTGGGCCGCCGTCAGCGGTTAAAATAAGGCTTGGGGATGTTAGGGTGGCGAGTTACTACCCCCTACATCCATCAGTTGGTCGACATGTTTCAGCCAGTGCCTTAGAATTAATCTGGCTTTCCTCAGGACCTATTAAAAAATAGTGTTGGTGCAAGTTAAAAAATGATTGGGGAGTGTAATCCAGACTGTGTTACACTCACTAAGGTGGTGAGAGGGTGATTCCCTTCTCATGTATACGCTGAGATTTAGCAGTCCTACCGAAGTACGAGGACGGCGCAACAGGTACAAGGCAGGCTCTGACCAGAAAGGCTGGTCACTCCCTTACCGCTTCACTCCAGGAAGAATTGGCTGCTAAATCTCAGTGTATACATGAGAAGGGAATCCCCCTCTCACACTTAGAGAAACACCTTAGTGAGTGTAACACATAGTCTGGATTACACTCCCCAATCCTTTTTTAACTTGCACTAACACTATTTTTTAATAGGTGTAGGGGGGTAGTAACATTAGGTGTTACTGGGTGGGCCCGATGATGAAGCATGCCACCAACTAGGTTGGTGGGTGAGGGCTTCATGAACTCACCAACAAGGTGCCCATAATAATGATTCTACCTGTGGTTTGATAGATGAGAACAGGGACCACTTAACACATCCCACACACAATAATCGGGAACTGTCTGAATGAAACGTTATTTCTATTGGAACTTACTTACTGGGTGGGCCCGATGATGAAGCATGCCACCAACTAGGTTGGTGGGTGAAGGCTTCATGAACTCACCAACAAGGTGCCACTAATAATGATTCTACCTGCGGTTTGATAGATGAGAACGGAGACCACTTAACACATTTCCCACACACAATAATCGGGAACTGTCTGAATGAAACGTTATTTCTATTGGAACTTACTATGGCCAACGACTTAGTGATACCTCAAGTCCCGTTGACTCCGAGCTTCAATGGCAGGGGAGCTAGTACCACAATAGATTTTATTTTTGTATCAAGAAATGCAGCGTCCCGCATTCTTAATTTTTAAGCTCATGCTAACGCTACCAGCGACCATTGTCCAATTAGTGTCACATTATGTAATCCTAGTTTACAAAGCAGGGGTGATCGGTATAGAATACTCCAACAAGAAAACTTGGCCCTATATAGACCAAACGGATACTCGCTCAATTGGGCTAAAATTGATCCATTAGGGTTAATAACGACGGTGGTAAAAAAGTCCCTTAAAGCAATAGAGATCTGCTTGGATAATTCTTCTTCACATCAAGAGATTCTATCTAACTTTGAGGTCATAACAAGAGTAATAAAAGACGCTCTGACTATACAAAAGAAAAAAAAAATTTAAGGGCTGGTTCAAAAGAAATTGCACAAAGGCATACTCCGCTTTAAAACTCTCCCTACATAAATCAGTAAGGGATAAAAAAGAAATAGCATTTTGTAGAAAAACGTATAAAAACACAATAAAAGCTGGGAAAATCGAACTAAAAAATTAGGTTTGGGAATTAATACAAAAAAGATGCACTGAAAAAGATAGTGCTGCTTTTTGGAAAATTGTTAAATCCTCATTTTTATCTGAAGACAGGGAACTTCCCAAGATAGAAGTAGCCATAGATGAATCTCTATGGGTTGATCCTTTTGCCCAAATATTTGGAATACATTATATTACGTTAGGAGATAAAGATAGGGCAACCCCAGATCCCTATCCCACACCTTTCCCCATTACCCTTGATATTACATTGCTGGAAGTAGAGCGAGCTTTAAAGGCCAGTAAAGGGGGCAAGGCTCCAGGTCCCGATGGGGTGCCTGTGGATCTTTTTAAGTTTAACATGGACCTTTGGACTCCAATTCTTGAAAAGGTCCTGGAAGCATCCTGCGCAGTGGGCCTCATTGATTCATGGTCCAAATCTATTCTGGCGCCAATATTCAAAAAAGATCGTCAGTGCCCAGCTTGTTTTCGCCCCATATCCCTGTTAGACTCCTTGGGTAAGGTAGCGGTCCGGATCATCCTTGACCGCTTAAATCAATGGTCAGAAGACAATAACATTCTGTCCGACCTTCAATTCGGCTTCAGAGAAGGCTTGGGCACAACAGAACAAGCCCTTAATTTAACTCTACTGATGGCCAAATATAAAAATGCAAAGGGGGGTAGTTTTTATATGGTTTACGTAGACTTGTCAGCAGCTTTTGACTGCGTAAACCATTCTAAACTGTGGAAGGTGTTGGCTGATCTGGGAATAGACCCCGCCCTATTAAACTTTCTCCGAGAATTGTATTTGAATGCCTTGGCTAGAGTCAGATTTGGAACAGGAGGTGAACTCACGACCCCCCTTAGAGTGGAGAAAGGGGTACGGCAGGGATGTGTCCTAGCGCCCTTTCTTTTTTCACTTTACACGAACGGGCTAAAACAGGCAATGTTAAAAGGCTGCCAGGACCTACCCAGCATCAAAAAGCAACCAATCCCCGCTCTACTCTATGCGGATGACGCCAAGATCATTGCACGAACCCCCTTAGAACTCCAACGAGCCATTAATAAATAATGTTGTTTTATGGCTAACCTAGACCTCAAAGTTAACATTAACCCCTTTGATGCTTGTAACGGAACGGTTCCGTCACGAGCGCCGGTTGGGCTGTGCTTATGACGGAATCGTTCCGTCACGGCCACGCCCGTTATTTAGAACCTTCAGCACAGCACGAAAAATTTGTGCAGCGCTGAAGGTGTTAAAAAAAACTTTTGAGGTGTCCTCTGAGTCAAGAAAGAAGAAAATGCAGAGTATTTATATAGAACATACTAAGTTGGAAACCACCACCGCATACCCCTACCTGGGAATTATAATTGATGACAAGTCCTCCTGGAGACAGGCAATAGAGGCCAGGAAACTCATGTTTATTAGGACCACAATGGCATTGGTTAACTTCGCACACAGGCTTGGTAAAAAACCTCCAGTAGAAATGATCCAAATTTACCAAGCCATATGTGTTAGTGTGGCGATGTATGGGGCAGGGGTGTGGGGTCATGGTAGAGTGGATGCTCTCCAAAAGATAGAGAATAGCTTTTTGAGGTTCCTCCTATCGGTTCTGCGCTGAACCTCTAGTTTCAGCTGCCATACGGAACTGGGCATGCCGTACATTACAGACCTGGTGAAACTCCAACCTATTCTTTTATGGTATCGCATCTGGACATCCTCTAAATTAGTAGTTAACAGGGAGCTTTTGAGCGACTGTCTCTCTCTTGAAAACTCGGACAAAATAGCCTGGCTCCTGTATGTTAAAAACTTTTTGTCCGATTTAGGTTTGATTAGATACTATCAAGTCAAAAAAAAGAAGAAAGCTTGCTTTATACATACATATTGTCCTGAAGAAGGTGGCATAGAGAAACACATACGCCACAGAAACGCGTTGACGCATCATTGAATGTTACATCCAAAGAACCACACGGGTGTCGCCCTTGATGAAATAACCTATAGACACCTGTTTAAAGAGATACATTTTGAGTTCTATATGGAGTAACCAACTAGAGATGCTCTTTATTGGTTTGCACTACATTTGGTCGCTAGCTTTCATATTCAGATCTATGTACACAGTTGTATCTTTTACTTGTATAGTTAGTCTTTTTAATTTGAAGATCGTGCTAAAATGATTGGTCAATAGGACTTTTTAAATGGTTTTGTATATACAAATTGTTTTATAAATGTTGTAGAACATACTATTATTGATTTTATTAAAGACCCATGGTATTTTTCATATTTAGTTACGTTGTTATTGATGTCACTTGTCTACCTTTGAGGAATTGAACCCGTTATGAATGGATGCATGATATAGCCGAGTGTGAGTTATTGGTTAGGGTAACCTTCCACCATCAACACTGATTGGTGGGGATCTTAACAGTCCCAGGAGAAATCCTTTTTTATTTACTTACCAGTGGTGCCCCTTCTCTTGGGTTTGGGGTCACTCCCATTTGATTTTCTCTTGATTAGATACTATTACAATCCACTAATAATAGCTGAGATTCCCAGGAAAAAATTTAAGAAATTATGTTTGGTTCATATGGAGGAACTCAGACTGACTATGGAGTCATCTAAAAGCTCAACACAACATATTCTATCAGTACAAACAACCCTTACCATGCAACCATACTTGACTTTTAAACTGAACCGACACAATAGGTTTGTGCTCACTCGACTGAGAATGAACACATTCCACCGCCTGATCACATTTCCCAAGGTTAATGATTGGTCACATTTGTTATCATTATGCCACTGTGATGCAGTCTACACTTCATGTAGTCTTGTTCTGTAGATTCTATCAAGAACCAAGAAAACAGTGGGTAATACCAATACTAAAGACCATGGGTTTGCGACAATGCCGTCCGGCCTTTTTGGCAATTTTATACCTAGAAACAGAGTGTTACGCAAAGAATATGACTAGATTCTTGAAACTTTGCCTAAGACACAGGCCGGATCTAGAACAGAGCACTGAAGCACTTATGATATAATTAATTTTTAAGATGTTTTTCTGTATTTTAATGGAATTTCACGCTCTACATATTTTGAGTTTCTATTGTACCATTTTCAGGCTGGTGTGCGTAGCAATTTTAAATACGAATTATGTTTTTGTATATCTTTTTAATGAAGGTAAAATGCACTTGTTTCGGTATTTTAAAAAGTATTCTTTTGAAAAAATGAACTTGTATGGGTTTTTTTATAATTCAAAACCGAATAAAGAAATTTTGACTTGAGTGGGCATTTATAGTGTAGGTCTGTAGTGGTTACTGAGGGTCTGTGGTCCTCATCTAAATTACACATTCTGGGGTGAAGCTACACCAAAGTACAGTGCGTAGGCCTACTGGGACCAGAGAGGTATCACTCTTAAGATAAACATGCATCCCGTTTGTGGATTCTCAGTCCCTTTCATTATATCTATACTCCTTGTGGCACTTTAAGAATTGTCATAATTCCCTGCTCGGTTCATTAGCCTTTGTCTCCCCTACAGGGCCGGTTTAATTACTCTGCTTTCTGCAGTCTTTGCAATTCTAATATGTTGTCATTCTAGTGCATCCTTAATTATCATTTCATGCAGCTCGGGTTGTTCCACAGAGCCGCAATACCTTTGGCCAAGAACCTTTCTCTTCCTCACCGAGACCCTTTATTTCCTGGCATCTGCCTTTTTGCTCCCAGCTCTATGCTGGTTTACTCCCTGGTGTAGAATCAATTGCTCACCTATTAATACTCCATTGCTCCCAGGCCTAGGCCCACTCACTTAATTGCCAAACTTTACTTTATCACTCACCTGCTTTTTCCTCAGTCACTCACCTGTTTTGCTCAAGTTCCATTTTGCCTTCAGTTGGGACCACTGAAATTGTGTGCAGTGGAGTACCAAATGGTGCTGCCAGGTTAACTCAATTATGCAGCCAGAAAAGGTAAATTATACTGCATAATGTGGCACATTTAGTTATTAGTTCAGTATTTTGGCATTTCTACACACATCTATAGTGTCTAGCCAACTGTATAATCTTTGTAGTAAAGGTTTAGCTCCTGAATATAGTAATCAACAAATAAATGGTGACCAGTTAACATTTACAAATGGCCTACCACTGCACATTACCATGTGCATTGCTTTTTTACTATATGCCTGAAGTAGAAAAATGCTTTATTTGACTGAAATCTCCAAATTATGTGGCAGATGGTAGGTTTTGTTGCAAACGCAGTCGAATCATAATTACGTGGAAAACACCGGAAAATTACATCATTTCAATGGCGCCGTCTATAGTCACATGCTCACCTGTCGCCAGCATCATACTCTTTTAGTCTGATCATCCACTCAGATGTTTTTTTGCATTTTGCTCCTGTAGCCTCCCATCTGATCATTCACCTCTTTAAATTGTGTTTTTTCTTAACATTTTCTTAATCTTGAAGTATACTTTGATTTTGTGCGATTTCTCTCACTGGTATAGGTGTGCGGCACCGGAGCAGAAGCAGAAAGTTCCTACTGGTGTCTTGAAGAAAGACATTGTATCTCCAGAGGAGAAGAAGAAGCAGCTGAGTGAAAAAATTAAACAGCAGCAAGATAAGCTGGATGCCTTACAGGTGCGCCTTTGAAGTGTGAATACATTGACCTGATTGCCAATTTGACAGTAAATGTATTAGTTAGTACATGAAGAAGCCATGAAGCGGAGTTCTCTTTATGGACATGGAGGCATTGTAGGTACATAAGCAGTGAGTAAATTGTGTGGCTCTTTATGGAGTAGATCAAGAAGCACCACTGGTGTGTCTTCTGTATGCAGGGTACTAAGACAGAAAATAGGCATGCGCACAAAATAAAAGTCGCCCCCTACTAGTTCGCAAATTAAGGCAGTTTTAAACTTGTGAAGACATGCTGTATAAGTGTTTTGCAAGGTATGGAACACTGCATGGATTTGAACATGCTACACGTAAGGAACATTGGATTAATATAGATTTGGAAGCTCAACACCTGGTTCTGTTTTAGATTTGTAAATCAACTATGTTATCGGTAGCAAGGAAATTCCACGGGTTGGTGTCCTTTATATGGAAACCGAGCATGCCAATTGTGCCAAATATAGTAACTACAAATCTTCTCATTCTTTCTGCCATTAGTTTCTCTTAAAGCTTGATGGAGAGGAGATTGTCAGTGCAGGGTTTAAGCTGAATGGCTGCTGTTAGGCTGCGCAGGGTGGTCCTGAAGCCATGTTTTCACTGCCACTGTAGAGAATGCCACAATAGGGGCTGCACAGTAGTGGATGCCACAATAGGAGCTACAGACCACAAGTGGTGTTTAACTATCCATGCCTTCTGTACCATATATTTTGGCCTTACAGGAAAGTTTTAAATGAGAAAATCAAGTTTTACGCTAATTGGGACATGTTTTTGGGGTTACAACACATACAATGAGCACTGGATAGCAGTATCCTACTGTTGGAGTTCATGATTATTAGCAGGCAATTTCCAAAACAATAATGACAAACTGCTGTGACTAGCTAAAAGTGGTCACTTTGCAACACTGACTATATAGTCTAAGAACACTTTAAACATGATTTTGAGTGTCAGATTATTTGTAGCCATGCATTTTGTTGTTATCTTTTTTTTTAACCGTGCTAACAGTAGATTGCCTTTAGTAGTTCATGGCCTCTTCCCTCTTAATGCTATCTGGAGATGGGCTCTGTACATCCAACTACTGAACCGTATCTGTTGGTTGTACGTATAAATTCTTGATACCAGTTGAGGGTCACCATTGGCATCTATTCATCCAGGACCGTGTACTGCAGCCTTTGGTCAGCATGTCCTCTATAGTTTAGGAAGATGCTGTATGAGGACATGCTGACTGATGGCTGCCGTACACGGCCCCCGAGGAATACAAGCCAATGGTGACTCTGACCTAGTATCAAGAATTTATACGCACAACTAACAGACATGGTTCTCTAGTTTGATATTGTCCCAAGATTTTATGTAGGAGAATTGTCTGAGTCATACTGCAGTGTGTTTTGAACACTGTAGTACATGTCAGAAGACAACGCATGATTTCTTTGCCCTGAGGAAACCTATAAGCTTTGGTTGTGCACAACTGTAATGCTTACAGAAGATTTTGAATAAAGAGTCAAAGACGCAACGGAAGGACCTTTTTGCATGTTTATCCCTGACTTTCTGCCCCCATTTTGACTACTGGGTACTAGTGTAATGGCTGTGCGTCACTTGGCATAGCCTAACTTGTTAAGCCTAGTATATGGTACTAGGGGTACCCAAGGCCTGTAAGTTAGTGTCCCCCAGGGACTACCTCACTTTTTGTATCACCCTGAGTAGGACAAGGTAAAAGGTCTCTTAACCTTCCACTGAAGATTGGAAGGGCAGTTTAAAACTGCTAACTCAACTTTTCTATTCAAGGTAATGGCAAAGTCAAGACCTACCTTTTTAATGTTAGTAAGTCACTCATATGCAGGCCTAACTAGCCCTAAGACAGGGTGCTGTATATTGAAATGTCGAACATGTACGTTTGCATGTTCCAGCAGTGAAAACCCTAAAATGTACTGTTCGAGGCATGTGAGCTGTAGATCACATCCTTTGCAAACTCCACTCCTCCCATCTAGTGCTGAGTCCGATGTTTGCAGTTTGTTTTTCTTTGGAGAAGTCTTTTCCAGTCACGAGGTAGGTGACTCCTCCTTTCGGTGATAGTGCGCATGGGCATAGACTCCATTGTTAGATTGTTTTTTTCTGCCATCGGGGTCGGACGTGAATTGCTGTGCTCCGGTTCGACACAGTTTCTTCGGTTTACCTCGGTGTGCAAGACACTCACCCTCTACATTATTTTTTTTGCGTTTGCCATTCTCCCCGTATCATACTTACTTCTAAAAAACCCTCTTCCGATCGGAAACCTCGTGAAAGGCCGTCTGGTCTACCCACATCGGTCCGCATCGCAGTCGATGTAATGGACTCCATTCAAATTCTGCCCTCTGCCACGCGAAGTTACCATGCACTAACTCACATGAAGTGTGCAACCTGTGCTTGTCTCTGGAGCACAGAGAACAGGACTACGACGCGTGCAAGGCTTTCTGCTCCAAGAAAACGCTTTGTGACCGGCGGGCTCTAAGTTGTGACATGCAAGCCAACACCAAAGTTGCATTCCGGTCCTTTTCAGAGAGCATTTGGAACAAGAACCCGGAGACACCTTGGGAGCCGAGGAAGAACAGCATCCCATCTCCGCCTACGGCTCCGAGGAGGATCACGAAATCCAGCAAGGGCAGCGTACCGTGAGTACAGACCCTCCCTTGCCCAAAGTCCACCTCGGTCCAAGAAGAAGGCTCCAGTCCAACCCCCGCCAGCGGGCCACGGTTGGCAAAGAGAACATGTTTCAGACGGTCTGAATGTTTCATATGGCACCGAAACACACCCAAAAGCCCTCCGGCTCTGACCCGAGCTGCCCCAAAACGGGCTGCGATCGAAAACCTTCTGGATCGAAGCCAGGTTCTGGCCCGCCCCCTTCAATGCCGAAAACACCTTTGCATCTGAAATAATCCGAATCCAAAACCTTGGCAAAAAAACATCGGCACCAAAACAACCCGACCTGCCGATTCCATCTCAAGACAACATTTCGATGCTTCCCCTACCAAACCGGATCTGATACAGAGACAATTGTACATCCATCCAACTACTGCACATATCACCACAAAAGTGACCCTTAAAAGGAAACCTGACACAGAGGAGACCTACAACATTCCTTTAAAGAGGAAAAATGTCGGACTAATTCTTCTCCTCCTCCCCTTTCATCTCCATCTTCTCCTCAGCCTCAATGTTTAATAATTTCACCTGAGCACTCGCCACCTGAAGATCCGGATAGTGAACATGAGGATGGGACTGAGGACAATGCACCAGAACACCCAGACCCATGAGCAGATTATTGTACTGACTTTCCCACATGAAATGATCCTGACCTGTACCCTACCAAGCCCTCTGCACTAGACGACAGTGTAGGTTACATAGAACTGCTGGGTAGAGCTGCCAACTACCATTGTATACAGCTTCACAAAGAATCCCTTGAAGAGGATTTTCTTTTTGAAACCCTTAGCAGCACACAAAAGTCATCGCACACACTTGCCATGCTCAAGGGTATGATCACGCACGTTGATGACATATTTAATGACCCCGTCAGGGCCTGTATCCTTACACCTAGGGTAGATAAAAAGTACAAGTCAGGACCATTTGACCCAGCGCACATAAAGGGACAATTACTATTGTACTCCCTAGTGGTGTCCAACGCACGTAAAAGGGCCAACTCCCAAACTACAGGAGATGCTCCACCCCCAGATAAAGAAACTAAGCTTATTGACGCTTTGGGAAAAAGTGTAGCCTCTCAGGCAGCAAACTTCTGGCATATCTCTAACACGCAAGCGCTGCTCGCAAGGTATGAGAGCGCGCATTGGGACTAGATGGAGCAATTACTCCAATTTCTGACTGATAAACATAAATCTAAAGCGCAAGACCTAGTGCGGGAGGGACAGCTCATTTCAAATAATGCAATCAAGTGCTCCCTAGATACTGCAGACACTGCTGCTAGAGCTGTAAACACCAGCGTCCTTTTAAGAAGGCACGCCTGGCTACGTATCAGGGTTACAAACCTGAGGTTCAGACTTCATACTGAACACACCCTTTGACAAAGAACCCTGCTTTGGCCCGGTGGTAGATTCCTTGGTGGAAAAAATTGAGGCGGACACAGAAGTGGCCAAATCCATGCGAGCCCATCAACTAACACAAGCATGTGGTTCCTTTCGGCGCTCCTTCTACAGCGTAGGATCCAAAAATACCTCCTCAGAGACCACCACCACATACAAGGGCAACAACCAACCCTTTGCCTCTAAGGGTAACTCAACGGCAAGGGAAGAGGTAGAGGCTCAAATACACGCACCTCCATCGCCAACACAAAGCAGTGACTTCCCTACACTCCCCCCTGATCATTTAACACCTATGGGGTGGAGGGGGGGGTGTTGACTTTCAGATTTCCTACCCGTCTGGCAGTCTATAACAACAGACTAGTAGGTACCGGAACTTATCCGTTCTGGTTACTGCTTGAAGTTCACCGACAATTCTCCAAACATTCCCCCAAGGTCATACAAACTCTCACCGGATCACCTACACCTGCTCAAACAAGAGGTTCAGTCTCTTCTTCTCAAATGGGCTATAGAGCATGTACCACCACAACACCACAGGTCGGGCGTGTACTCCTTTCACTTTCTAATACCCAAAAAAGACTTGTGAGAAAGTGGCTCTATACATACTGGACTAGAAGGAAGTACAGTGTGTATAGAGTCAACCAACCCCAGAGGTATAACGGAGGTTAAAGTCAGAACTGACCTTACTAAGTGGTAGCTTGGTCGAGCAGTAAGGCAGTACCAGAGGACGATGTAAAGCATTTGTTGTACACACTCAGTCCGCAAAAGGTTTCACACACTCAAGAACTGAACTCCAGGCCAATTGTTGTTATATCCTCAGATATTGTTGTTTTATTTTTAGAACCAACAGTTATAAAAATATACTTTTCAAGGGACATGTACTCTCAGGTAAATACTTTGCAGAGGAGCGTGAAGTTTGTACACTCAATATTTACAGGATAGCTAATAAGCAACACAGTTCTGAAACACACTCTAGCATTGAGCTCAATGGGTTTTTCATAGGAAAGTACAGTTGATTACTTTATGGATTACTTTGGTAGTTCCAGGACTAGATCTTAGATTCAGTCCTGGGGTCTAAGCTGAAACCAGATTAGCAAAAACGTTTTAGTTACAGTGATGATTTTTCCTGAATATAAAGCTGTTTTAAAAGTTCACACTTAGAAACTTTTCAAGGTGATTCTTACAATGTTATCCTATGGGAGGAAATTCAGGTTACAGGTAAACTACGATCGCGTTTCTTTTGTAACCCAGCACGAGTCTCCTAGGGGCATCACTGGGGGCTTAACTCAAAACAGGTAGGTAATTGCGTTTCAGTATGTCGTACGATTTTTAAAGAATATTTGCAGTTTTCAAAAGTAGACAGAAGAAATTTCATAGAAAAGCAGACCATGGGTTCCTATGGAGAAAATACAGGTTACTGGTAAACCCGCTAGGCTGGATTACTTTTGCTGTTCAGTACTGGACTGAAAGGTACAGTACTGGCTTCTCTCCTGATCACAGGTAAGTATTTTCGAATTCGGACGTTGGCTGATTTTATAGGAATATTTTCAGTTTTCAAAATTTCACACTTAGAAGATTTTCGAGTCAAAAATGGGTCAATGTTATCCAATGGCAGGTAAGTGAATTACCGGTTTCCATTTGAGAACTTGGTTGGTCAAGTTAGGGTTCTGGGCGTGGACTCAGGGGTCCCCCAGGGTCAGGTGAGTACAGTTAGTTCAGTCCCAGCGGCACAGGGGCGTCCGGGTGCAGAGGTAGGTAGGCCCAATTTTATCCAATGAGGGAAAGGGGGCCTTCGATTGGTGGCTGCTGGCTAGCAGGCCATGCAGCTCTGGGAGCTGGACTCCTGGTCACTTGCTCAGGGCAAGGGGGGAAGTAAGGTAGGACGGAGAGGTCACAGCCAGAGGCACTCAGGCGTCTGGGTGCAGGGTGCTTTTGAGCCGTCGGCGCTCAATGTTATCCAATGAGGATCTTGAAAAAGGAACAAAGGCTGCAGGCTCGGCGACGGTGACTCTCCAGGGGCGACCAGCGCTTCGAGAGGTAAGTTGGGATCTTGGAGCACAGGTAGGTACCCCAAAGGGAGGCACAGGGACCGCGGGGAGCTGGGTGCAGGGGTGTCTTTGGGGGTCGGAAAAGCTTCCCCTCGGCTGGTCGCGGTTGGGGTGGCCCCTGGTTCTGAGTCTGCAGGCGTCGGCTGGTTCGTCGAGGAGGGTCTTTGGGCACTGGACTTTGGGTCCCAGACGCCGGGGGGACGTCCTCGTGGTCTTGGTTTGGGTTGGCCCGGCCCAGGCTCGGCTGGTGCCGAGTGGGCTGGTCCGGAGCTTCCTGGTGGGCACCAGGTGGGTTGTTGCAGCAGAGACTCTGCTGATGGGAGTCCCAATCTTCGAGAGGGTCAAGGCAGGCAGGTCTTCTGGGTGTCCCACGGTTGCTGACCGCGGAGGTCACCGGGTTTAGGCAGGAGCAGGTTCCAGGATCAACAGGCCGGTAGGGCTGGGGCCAAGTCTGTTGTTGTTATCCTGTTAGCAGCCGCGCGGCAGGTCTTCTTCTTGATCTTCTTTCTTCTTTTGATATTGGGATCTGCGGAAGGAAGGTTCAGGGAGCCCCTAAATACTAAATTTAGGGGCGTTACAGGTAGGGCAAGGGCAGGGACCAATGGTTCCCTGTCCTGGGGTGAGTACACCCCCTAGACAGCTTCTCTCCTGTGGGAGGGGGGCAGGAGCCTAACTGGGATTGGGCAGGACTCCCCATCTACAAGACGGCCGGAGCCCGGGGTAGTGCTTCACCTCGCCTACTCCACCTGAGGGGTGGATTTGGCACACCCCCCTTCCTGACGTAGCTTTTCCGCCAGTCTTCCCGCCAGAGTGGGGGTAGGACTGGTGGGGGGCTGGTTGCCGGGTACAGCAATTGGCCTGGAGAAGCTCTCAGAGGCGGTATGCCTTTGAAGCTGCCCCCTGTCCATCCTGGGGGAGGAGACATAGCACCTCGCCCAGGATGTACTTTGTTGCAGACCCAGGAGAGCGAGGGGCTCTCCACCCAGGGTTCCAGCAACATGTCTGCTGTGTGGCAGCCTCTGCAGCCACTCAGCCCAGACGTGGATTGTAGGTTCGGGTTTTTGGAGGGCATCTCTAGGATGCCCTCTCGTGCATTTTACATTAAATCCCACACTGGCATCAGTGCAGGTTTAATGTGCTGAGAAGTTTGGTACCAAACTTGTCAGTCTTCAGTGAAGCCATTATGGTGCTGTGGAGTTCGTGAATGACAACCTCCCAGCACCATATACTCTTAAATGGCAACACTGCACTTACAGTGCCCAGGAATGGCCCTGGGTACTGTAGGGGCACAGGGCTCATGCACCTGGGCCCTCACCTCTGGCATAGGGCACCCAGCTAGAGGGGTGACTGAAGTATGCCAGGGCAGTGGGTTCTGTGGGCATGGCACACAGGGATGTGTGCCATGTCGACTCTTGCTTTAGTTTTGTACTTAGGCACTCAGCCTGCAAAGGCAGTGTGTGGGAGCCAGGGTACAGGGCCCCTGAAGGTGGCACAATAAGTGCTGCGGCCCTCAGGGGTCTTCTCTGGTCACCATGCCCTGGGTATCTAGGGTACCATTTACTAGGGGCTGACAGGGGCCAGAGATGCCAATTGGGTATTTTGTTTCAGCCTAGTTTTTCTTTGTAGGGAAGGAACACAGGCCCTGGGTACCTGATTGGCAGGGACCCAGGGCACACTCAGTCAAAATACATCAGTAGTTCAAAAAAAAGTTAGGGCATACCAAGGCAAGAAAGATGGCACTTTCTCACAATTTGCACATGAGCAAGTAAAGTGTTCTCATTTTGTTTTGATCCTATACAAATATTTTTTTTACTACAGAATTACAAACATGGGTCTTCATAACTTGTCAATCAACAAATTAGAGGGACAGGAAGGGCTATATTTAACGGGGGTGCAGTGTACATGCCCTGAGACTATGTAAACATTAAGAGGTATGCTGTTCCCCACGGTGAGAAAAGGTGAACGAATCAAGTAATGGAAAAAGGCCCCAACAGAGAAAGGGAGGGAGGGGAATCTTCCCTTTCAGGACTAAAACCCTCACACACCCAGCAAGCTAGGTGTCATGCTTCATCATCGGGGTTTTGCTCCTCGTCAAAATGGCGGTGCAATGTCTGACGGGCACCCTTAAAGGGCTCTTTATCAGAGATCTTTTGTCCCTGCCAGTTGGTGCTGTGGGTTTGAGGGCCCTAGGGGAAGTGTGGTTGCCGGGAAGTAGTGATAGTTAAAAAAGGTTAGGTAGTCCACAAAGACACTTTAATGGTGTGGCTATCTGCCTTACTAAAAACAGTACGGAGAGGCTACTACCTGGTACAGTGATCCAGGGCAGTGTGCTCTACTTATTGGTCAGCATGGTTCATGCTATGTGTTCATATAGATACAATGCAATTCATCAGGACCTAAAACAATAATTAGCTATGTTCGAGGCATGTGGGCTGCTGAATTCATATCTGTGCATAGATCGCCGCCTAGTGTTGAGTCCGGATGATTGCACATTGTTGTCCTGGAAGAGTCTTCGAAGTATCACGAGATAGGTGGCTCCTCCCCTGGACTACAGTGCGCATGGGCATCCTCTCCATCTTCAGATTGTTTTTTTCCGCCATTGGGTTCGGATGTTACTATCTTAGCTCCAGTTAGGAAAACTTTCTACAAAGCCAAAAGGCTTTCGTTCGCGTCCGTATCGTTTCATTCGGTATCGGTGCCCTTGCTTGGAGGATGTAGAAGTCTCGACTTTCTTTCCATACTCTATACTATCTTCGATCTGTAATGGACAGAAGTCCATTCAAGTGGTGTCCCCTTTGCAACGTAAAATACCCGCACATCGATGTACACCCGGTGTGTAACAAATGCTTGTCTCCAGACCATAACGAAGACAACTGTATGACCTGTGCCCGGTTCAGGTCAAAGAAAACCCTCAAGATTCGACGCGCGGCTCGATTGGAGTCGATGAAGTCGGCGCCTGCTCCCGTGAACATCTTCGGGACCGAAGACGAGGAGGTCGTTGATCTGGAGGGTCAGGAACACTGCTCCGATCCGGCTTCGGGCCTTGACTCCAAGTATGACGCCGAAGGCGAGGAGGTACTAGACGAAGACGAGAACGTCGTCGATGAGGTAGGAGACGATGCGGAGGCCCTTGGCCGTAGATGATAGCTCGGGCGATGAGCTAGGCCAACCCGGCTCCACGGGGGCCGAGGATGACGTACTCAATAAAGCTCGGGTCGAGGGATCGCCACTAGGCCTTACCCAAGATCCACAGACTCGTTCTACAGCCCCGCATAAAGGCCTGGTTTCGAACATTTCTAATGAGCCTGCGGTTTCGAAACCGCCATCGGTCGATGCAAAGAAATCGAAACAGACAGCGTCTTTACAGAAACCGAAACCGAAAGTGCTTGTACCTCTCGTCGGCTCCAAGGCCTCACACCCCTCCGAGCCGAAGAAAAAGAAAATGGGCATCGATGCCGGAAAACTCCAGAAGGTCGTCGAGCCACTGGTTGGGGCGCCGAAGACCAAGGTCAAGGCCGTCGACCCGTCGAAGCCAACGCCAAAGGGTGTTGATCCGCACAAAGGGCTCGAACCGAAAGACGGGACCGATCCTCGGTCCATGCCTACGGACAAGTCGAAGACTGGCTCCAAGGACCCTGTCGAGTCGACGAGGTCAAGTTCGTTCATGCGCCAAGAAGTGTCGAAGTCGCTCCAACGTATCAAGGATACGGCTCCAGCGGTCGGTCCGAAGAAGGCCTCGACGCCGAAGCAGGTTGGACATGTTCAGTCCGCGTCGGCACCGATCAAGTTTGGGCTACCGCCCTCGGTGCGTCCGAAGATGTTCCAGACGAAACAATCTATCGGCGCCGCTAAACATGTGTCGACGGAATCGGAGGCTACGGAGGGGCCTGAAGTCCAGGAGCCGAGACAATTCATCGACTCCGACTCTGGGAGACTGTCAATATACAAACGAAAGCTAATGCCAGAGACTCCCATGGAATCGTATCGAATTCCCTTGAAGAAGAAGAGGCTTTTTGCAACCTCTCCAGCTCTTGTGGAACCCCTCCATCACTATGTACAGGAACCTCAAACTTTTTCACCAACATACTCCGACATGGAGACTGGGGATAATGACAATGAGGAAGACCTCTATCATGTGGACACTGATCCTGATGATCAGGACCAACAATGGACTGACCCTGCTGACTCAAGGGATCCGCAGACTGGCCCGGACACTCATATGTACAGTGTGAAAACGTCTTCCACTGAGGACACAACTGCTTTTAACGCCCTAATTGAGAGGGCGGCCAGTAATCATAGCGTCGAGCTACATGCTGACCCTGTGGACGAGGACTTTCAGTTCGACACTTTTTAAACTTCAGAAAGGGCGGTCAAAACCCTACCCATGCTCAAGGGAGTCCTCAAGCATGCTGCTGATATTTTAAAGACACCACTAGGGCCAGGGTGTTGAACCCAAGGATTGAGAAAAAATATCGGCCGGCCCCTGTGGACCCTCCTTATATAAGAGGACAGTTGCCATTGGATTCCTTGGTTGTTTCAAATGCCCGTAAAAGGGCGAATTCCCAAAGTACGGGTGATGCTCCTCCTCCTGACAAAGAGTCGAAGGTTATGGAAACTTCAGGGAAAAAAGTGGCTGCGCAGGCGGCTAACATCTGGCGCATTGCCAACACACAGGCACTCTTGGCTAGAAACGACAGGGCACACTATAATACCCTTGAGACACTATTGCAACACCTACCTGATCAATACAAGGAGGGGGCAGAACTCCTCATACAAGAGGGAAAACTAATAACCAATGCTTCTATTAAGTGCGCTCTAGACGCTGCTGACACTGCAGCCAGGGCCATCAACACTAGTGTGATGCTAAGACGACACGCCTGGTTAAGGGTCTCAGGATTTAAACCTGAAGTCCAATCTTATATCCTCAATCAGCCAGTTAACCCAGACTTATTATTCGGCCCGGAGGTTGACGCCACCCTTTAGAAGCTCAAAAAGGACACAGAGACTGCTAAGTCTATGGGGGCTCTGCAGTCCCAGCAGTTTCGGGGTGGCTCCTTTCGTCGCTCCAGTACTAAAGGCCCCTCAAGAGGCCAGTCAACACAACAGTCGCAGTACAATAAGGGAGGTACACAATCCACCTACTATAGGAACAGCCGTGGTGGATACCGGGGAAACAACGTCCAGGGCAGAGGCCGAGGAAACAACAGTTCCAGATCCTCTGCCAATAAGAAACAGTGATGCCCTGTCACTGCCCCCCGACCTTATAACACCTTTTGTGGGGAGACTACAGCAGTTCCTGCCGGTCTGGAAATCCATCACCACAGACAGGTGGGTGAGAGACATTGTACAATCCGGGTATTGTCTGGAATTAACATCCACTCCACCCAACATCCCGCCAAGACAGCATCCTATGTCCGCAGAGCACTTACACTTATTGCAGCAGGAGGTCGTCAGCATGCTGCAAAAAGGGGCCATAGAGCTCGTGCCTGTCAAAGACCAGGGCTCAGGGGTGTACTCTCTGTACTTTCTGATACCGAAAAAAGACTGGTCTCTCAGGCCTATACTAGACCTCAGGCCTCTAAACAGTTACATTCTGTCAGAGCATTTTCATATGCTCACCTTACAACAGGTTCTGCAGTTACTCAGTCAGGGAGACTTCCTCGCAACACTGTATCTCAAAGATGCGTATTTTCACATACCCATACACCCATCACACAGTATCTCAGGTTCACTATTCAGAATCAACATTATCAGTTCAAGGTCCTCCCTTTTGGAGTAACGACGGCACCCAGGGTGTTCACAAAGTGCCTAGCGACTGTGGCGGCACACCTCAGGAGACAGCACATACATGTCTACCCTTATCTGGATGACTGGCTTGTCCAAGCAAAGTCCGCCCAACAGTGTGCCAGTCACATGTCCCACACCATTCATCTTCTTCACAGTCTGGGGTTCTCGCTGAATTATCCAAAGTCTCATCTTCAGCCCGCCCACGTACAGCAGTACCTGGGCGCGTCCATAGACACTCAGCCAAATTCAGCGAGAATAAACCGGATGCAATTGCTGATACAAAGATTCAGACCTCAACACTCTCTTCCAGCGAAAGTGTTCATGCAGTTGATAGGCATGATGGCCTCCTGCATCTCCATAGTCCCGCACGCGAGGCTACATATGCGTCCACTTCAGGAGTGCTTGGCACGTCAGTGGAATCCGGCTCAAGGACAGTTAACAGACTTAGTGTTGGTGAGCGGTCGGGCATTCAACTCTCTGGATTGGTGGAACCCACAAAACCTTTGCAAGGGCCGACCGTTCCAAGAGCCTGTGTCACAGATCATACTGACGGCGAACGTGTCTCTCCAGGGATGGGGAGCTCATGTACTCCACTACACAGTGCAGGGACTATGGACGGCACAGCAACAGAAGATGCACATCAACCTTCTGGAACTGATGGCGATCTTTATGGCGATGAAAGCTTTCAAGGTACACTTGTGCAACAAAGTCGTGTTGATCCGGATGGACAACATGACTGCCCTGTACTACATACAAAAGCAGGGAGGAACACACTCTCCACAGTTGTCTCATCTGGCTCAGAGCATGTGGAAGTGGGCCATTCAGAGGAACATCTTCCTCATGGCGGAACACCTCCCGGACAAGGACAACCAGATGGCGGATCTGCTCAGCAGACACAGCCACCAAATGCACGAGTGGGAGATACATCCGTCAGTACTCCAGCCGTTCTTCCAGCAGTGGGGTCATCCACAGATAGACCTGTTCGCCACAAGCGAAAACGCAAAATGCCAAAGCTTCGCCAGCAGATTCCCACATCCATAGTCGCAGGGCAATGCGATATGGATGAACTGGTCAGGCAAATTTGCATACGCTTTTCCACCAGAACCTCTAATACCGCTGGTGGCGCGCAAACTAAGGCAACACTCGATGACACTCATCCTGGTTGCTCCAATGTGGGCACGCCAACCATGGTACACCACGTTTCTAGAACTGTCTGTGGTACCGCATCAAAGGCTGCACCTCACACCCAGGCTTTTGACGCAGAGCCATGGCGACATTCAGCATCCAGATCCGCACCAGCTCAACCTGGCGATCTGGCTCCTGAGGTCTTAGAATTTGGCTACCTCAACTTTCCCCCCGAATGTATGGATATCATCAAGGAGGCAAGACGGCCCACTACCAGAGCATGCTATGCGTCTGAATGGAAGAGGTTTGTCATTTATTGTAACAACAACGACATTAACCCGCTGGATGCATCTATTCAAAACATTATCTGTTACTTGTTGCATTTGTACAGATGTAATTAGGCGTATAGCTCCATTTGTATACATTTATCCGCATTAGCAGCTTACCTTCAAAACAGGCAGCACCTCTCACTATTCAGGGTGCCTGCCATTAAGGCTTTTCTAGAAGGACTCAAAAGAGTGATCCCTCCCAGACACCTGCCTTCGCCGGTCTGGAACCTCAATGTGGTCCTTACCAGATTGATGGGACCACCCTTTGAACCTCTGCACTCTTGTGAGATTCAATTTCTGACCTGGAAAGTAGCTTTCCTAGTAGCCATTACCCCACTACGGAGAGTTGGGGGGGGGGGGGGGGCACTGAAAGATTGCTGTGAAGACCATTGTCAACCAGTACCATATCATCCCGGTTCAACTCGCGCCGATGAGTGCGTCAACCAAACTGACGACTAACACTGCCAGAACAAGAGTGTAATTAAAAACAGCAATGGGAGGGTCAACATTTGGAGAACTACAATGAATATATTGGAAATCGTAAGGAGAGATCCAACAGAATCTTGGTCTCACCCTACTAAGGAGAGGATTATGGCTTCAACGGTCTTCTCCCGTGTTTAAGCACCTCAAGAGTAGGTACCCTAAAGAAAATAAAGAAGAGGTATAACACTGAGCCATTACACAGGAAAATAGCCCACAGCCAGCGGCAATGCAACAACCCTACCACTAGTACCTGCTGAAGGGTCGGGTATATCAGCCTAAGAGACTCCATGGCCAACGGACCATAGTGGAATTTACCATGACATATGCACCCGTCTTTGCAACCATATCGTCTCAGTCCAGGCTGAAAAACGAGGCAACACTTAATAGAGCTGTAGGTTTTTTAGTCAGGCAGATAGCCACACACTCTTTGTGGACTATCTAACCTTTTTTAACTATCACTACTTCCCGACATCTACACTTCCCCAAGGGCCCTCACACCCACAGCACCAACTAGCAGGGACAAAAGATCTCCGATAAAGAGCCCCTATAAAGGTGCCCGTCAGACATTGCACCGCCAGTTTGACGAGGAGCAAAACCCAGATGATGAAGCATGACACCTAGCTTGCTGGGTGCGTGAGGGTTTTAGTCCCGAAAGGGAGGATTCCACTCTCTCCCTCTCTTTGTTGGGGCCTGTTGCAAAGTCATCCTGTGCCCTGGGCACACCCCAACTTTTTGCTGACTGGAACTGGTGGTAACTGACTCTGACTGACCCTGGGTTCTGTTTAACCAGGCCCAGGGCCAGTGCCAAGCCAAAAGGAACACATTAGAACACAGTTAAGACACCCAACCTACACTAGGGTACACTTTAGTATGGTGGGGTACCCCTGTAGTTGGCATGATCTACCACCTAAGCCCCTAGTATGTAATAGGGCAGGGGATTGAAACTACCTAGAAGTCTCCAGTATCCTGGGGCATGGAAGTTTAGAGGCCAGCAGATTCTCTGCACCAGCATGTGTGCAGTGCTGAAGCCTGAGGTCAGTTTAAAAGCTGCACTGGTGGCTAGGACAGTTTTTAAACCTTAAATTGTGCCCAAACTCGACTTTGGGGGTAGGGGCCCTTAAAAATTAAAAACCTACCATGTTTTTGCATATTAGGGACCCCCAGGGTCACCCCTAGGTATTCCAGGGGTGGGGGGTCAGTTATCTATAAGGAGCGCCCTTATAAAATTAGTTTTTAGAAGCCTGGGTAAAGTGAAATTTTACATTTCACTCCCCACATTGTCTTAAAGAGGTGCTCAAATTTGACTTTGATGCTGGAAGAATTGGGTACGGGTGATATGCAATATTTCTGCAGATTCAGAACCCCTGAAGTCTCCCCGAGTTGCACAGGGGGTGGGGGTCCGGTAGAAATTAGGGAAATACTTATAAAATATGGTTTTATAAGCCCTGGTGCTACAAAAGTGGTGCAAGTCATTTTGCCCATTGCACACCCCATGGCCCATAGGTTAACATGGTAGTAAGTGATTGATTAATAAATATTGATAGGAGAGGACTAGCCGGACCATTCAAAGACTTCCCAGAATGGTCGTATCAAATCCAACAATATTATATTGTAGAATTTCTCATAAAGTGACATACAATAAGTTATGAGACTTTCTTGTTTGTAAGTCAAAATTCAGCCTTTCAATGGTCTGCCCTGATTGGTCAGATTTAAGTGGATTAGCCAGGCTGCTGGGAGGGCAGTGATCTGTTCTATAAGAATGCCAGGCCAGGAGGTGGCGTCGTAAACTGCGCTCTTCAAAGGCCAGAGGGGAGGCCTGGGTTTTAGTCCACTTTGACAGTAGTGACCCAGAGTCGGGACTAGGCTTAAGAAAGGAATTTGCAGATGTTACTGGGATGGTCCATGGAAATGAGATATCCCAGGGGGTGTGTTTAGCCAGCTCTTACGTCCTTGCTGGAAAATCAGCCATTATGGATTTGGAAGGATGATGCACTCTGGGACAAACTGAATGCCACACTCCACCGGATGAGGTCATAACTAGGAGGAGTTGCCCTGCTCTCATTGGTCAGCAGTGACCTGGTGCTTGACCCAGAGAATTTTGAATAAGTATCTGAGAGGGGCAGAGCCCTCCAGATCTGCTGCTTGAAACTGAATGAAGCAAGACGTGCCCTGCTGAAGATTTTGGTGTGTGCAAGGAACTCTAAGGCATGACCTATGAAAACTGCACCCTCTGAAACTACAGGCCTATGGAATACCTTGCGGCCAAAAGACTCAAGAGTGGATACTCTCTGCAAGCTACAGGTTAATAGAGCTCACCTGAACAGCCCCACAAAGAATTCAAAGCCTGGAGTACCAGTGGATTTGTAAGGGTTTTGTTCAACTGGATTGCGGAATTGAAGTTTCTCACTTTCAAGGACCCTCTTGGAGATTCCAGAACCTTGGATTGTGTGTTGGATACTTTGTTACCTGCAAGCAGAACGCCAGGAAGGTGTTCTAACTGGACCCCGCTTGCTGAAGAAGGCGGCCCACTACAGTGGTGAGAATTCTTCAGAACAATTTATAAAGGTGTGTCCCTGACAGAGAAAACGAAATGACTTAAAGGGGCACTTTTGGTTTCTAAGCACTAGAAAGTGACTAATCTTTAAAAATTCATATCTCTGGTTCCCTACAGTGGATTATTTTCGTTTTGGTGTCATTTAAAAGATAAAAATATTACCTATTTTTATAAATTGGTGTTGGATTTTTATTTTGTGTGGTGTCTTAATTATTTACCGAAATGGTGTTTTAAAATGCTTTACAAACCGGTCTTTGAAGTTAAGCCTGTCTGCTCGCAGCCACGTTACCAAGGGTTGAGCAAAGGAATACTTTTCTAAGACCTATGCTGAGTCCTATCATGTGTTAGTGGCCTTATTGCCAGTGGCAGACCTACATTTGCCCCTACCAATAACCCACTTTCCAACCGGGCCTTTTTCCATTATTCTGTTTGTTCACCTTTTCTCACCGTGGGGAACTAACTGCGTACGTCTTAATGTTTACAGCATTTTCATAACTAGTGAAATATATTTGAAATGTTTGAACAGTTCACTTAGCTTTTTCAGTGTTGTGTTAGAAAAAAGCCTGACATTGTACAGCCTTTCATTTAACATGCTTAGCACAGTTGAATTGTCACACAGTTCACTTTACAAAATCCTCTCACTTAAGTTACAGACAGAAAAGTAAATGTAATAAAATCAGCTGACTTTTGACCTCTGTCTCTGAAAGCCAGCATATGTGAAAAGATAACAAGATGTAATGCATTTTTATTGCTATTTCACTTTGTGAGCAATAAAGATGCCTTTAAATATTTTTATCTTGTCACATTTGCTCTGCTTTCAGACACAGAGGTCAAAAGTCAATTTGTCTTCCCTGAGGTTAGAGTATTTTCATCTCCAGAAAGGGTGAGTTAGTCCCTAAAAACAACTCGTCCTGAATAAATCTTGCTCAACAATGCGAGTGGATTTTCCGAGCCCTGTGAAGGACTGCTTCTCATGTGAAGGTAACTGTTTCTTTTTGAGGACCTTGCTGGTCCCCCTTGACTAACTCCATGCCGGAGTTAGTCTCTTGAAGTACTTCTAACCAGCATTGACACTTACCTGAGTTTTCTTTGAACAAGTTTTAGATGAGAAATGTGTTGACTTTGCAAAGGCTTGTCCGCGATTGAGTGAAAATGCACTGATTTATTCTTGCTTGAAAAATCTAAATTGCCAAACCCTTAGTTGACTGTATTTCAATCTAGTGTCTAAATTCGTATAAAAATGGAGCCTATTATTATAAATTGGTGTTGGATTTCTTTAGTGTTGTCGATTTCTTCTTCAATTGTTTTGGTGGTTTCAATTCTTAACGCTTTTTCCTCTGTGTAAGTCTTGCTGCTTAGTGCCATAGCTACCCAGGATTGAGCTGAGGGTTTGGCAAGCGAAACCCAAGTGTCATAAAAGGGTTGGTAAGTGTATTTAACGGTGAGGTTGCACTGCCACGCCATATAATACACCCCATTTCCTAATAGAGCGATTCTGGTGACCAAGTTCTGAATCCTTTGCCGTCTTCTGGTGAGTTGTTTGCTGATTCCGGTGGATAGGGTGTTCCCATAGTACAGCTGACTTGTGACATGGCCATAAGTGACGGTTTTACGGATGTTGGCTGGAAGCCATTTAAAGATTTTCCTCTGAAACTTCAGGGTGTAGAAGCAGGAGGCTTTCACAGCATGGACTACGTTGAGTTTGGTATCGATGATCCCTAGGTTCTTGACGTGAGTGATGGGGATGAGTGTAGGTTCTAGTTCCACGAATCAGACAATAATGTTATCTTCAGCAATACCATCTGTCTTGTCTATGTTCAATTTGAGAGAGTTGGTTTTCCTCCAGTTGACAACTTTGATCATGCAACTGTGAACTTGATCCCGGTGTTGGAATTTATGTTGAAGAGGTAGAATGTGAACTTAGCGTTGTTGACGTAGGAGAGGACGTTGATCTCCTGGGACCGGATGATGCTAATCAGTGGGATCATGGATGTGTTGAAGTGGATCAGACTAAGTGAGGATCCTCGTGGAACTCCACAGATTTGGTTTCGTTTATCCAAGGAGAACGGGGCATAGCTGACTGGCTGTGTCCTTCCAGTCAAAAAGGAGAAGATCCAGTGCGGGCAGGTCCTTGGATTCCAATCTCATGCAGGCAAAGGATAAGGATATATTGGGATACCATGCTGAATGTTGCAGAGAGGTCCTAGAGAATGTGGGCCGTTGTCTCCTCAGTGCAAGACCGTGCAAGACCATGCAGCTGTGCTCTGTGGAGGCGACGAGGGCTACTTCTATGGTGGGGTTAGGTCTGAAGCGAGACTGAGAGTTTGTAGTTCTCGGAGATGGCCAGAGAGGTGTGTTTTTAGGCGTTTATCTTGGACTTTGGCCAGGTATGGTAGCAGGGAGAGCAGTCTGGAGTTGGTGTGCATTTATGGATCCACCAAGGACTTCCGGAACATGGGGAGGACTGTTTCACTTTTCCATCTTGTCTAGAAGGTGGCTGATGAAATGGTAGCATTCAGGATCGGGGTGAGTGCTGTGTTAATGGGATGAAGTCCTTGGGTGAAGGCGTGGTAGAGGCAAGGTTCCGATGGGACTCCAAAGTGTAGTGGTGCCATGGTGGCGGCGTTTTTGTCCCTGGTGGTGATGATCCAGATTGTTAATCGTTTCTGTGGCTGGGATAAGGAGACTTGTGCCAAGATTTATCAGGTCTAATTTGGAGCTATAAAGTTGCCGTATATTGAGGTTATCTTGCTACAGAAGAATTAGAAGAGTTTGTTGCAGAGAATTTGAGAGTGGGTGAAGCTGTTGGCGGTGACTGCTGGAGAGATGAAATCATCTTACACGATGACGAAAGTCTCTATGCTGCTGTTGATATTGGCTTGGATATGGACTACCATCGTGGTGCACCTGGTGGTCAGGATCAGTTAGTGGTAGCGTATCAGTGCAGATTTGAAGGTGTATTTGTCCTTGTTGTCATGGCTCATTCTCCATTTGCGCTCCTGGTGCTTGCAGTAGTGTTGTTATCATCCTGAGTCTCTGTGTTCCCACTTGCTTGAGGTTTGGGTCTTGTGTCTTAGCTATGTTTGAGGGGTGCCAGAATATCTGTGCAGGTGGTGAGCCAGTTGATGACTTCAGGTAAGTTTCTGCTATATTTGGGTCACTGGGCCGATAGTATGTAGGACCAGTCTTCCTCTGGGATTTTGTTCCAGTTGCGGCAGGCAGGTCTGGCAGTCGTGTATCTGCATTGGTGTGGGACGAGAAGGCTAAACTTGACAAAGGCATAGGCTCTCTAGTTGATCAGTGTGGGCTTGTCAATGAGATACTGTCAAGCGTGTTACAGGTAGGGTCTAGGAAGTGTCTGGTATTCTGGATTCTTTCATGTGCTGGATGAGGCCGAGGTTCCCTAGGTCTTCCAGTACTGCGATCATGTTTGGGTCTGTGCAATCTTCCATGTGGTAGGTTGTGTGTCAGAGGAGGATGAAATTGCTGGAGTAAAGGATGAGGGGAGCTGCAAAGTCTACAATGATTTTGGTAAAGTTGGTGCATGGTCCTAGTGGTTTGTAGATGAGGCAGCCCCTCAAGGTGGAGTGGACTGTGATGTGAAGTTTGAACAACAGGTGTCCCATGTGGTTAATGGCTGGGTCTGTGGAGGTGGCGCTGCTAATGGCATGCTTGAAGATGATTGCACCGACCTCTCCATGCTTGTGCTGTCTCTCCTGCGTGGTGATGTTGTGGGAGGAGGTATGGCTTTGGCGATATCTGGTTTGATGCTTGGTTCGGGCAGGTTTGCATGAGGAACTGTAAGTAGTTCCTGTGCGTGGTGATGCAGAAGATCCCAGATCTCCTATGTTTGTTTGATGATAGAGTGAGTGTTGAGGAGCATGCATGAGAGTGTGGAATGCTGTATGGTGAGTGGGTGGTGAGTGTGAGTGTGAGAGGTTGGTATTGGGTGCTGTTGGTGTGTGCCTGGTGGGCAGTAAGTGTGTAGGGAGTGTGAAAAAGTGACTCTTGTGACATCGTTACTGTAAGACAATGCCCTCTTTTTGCATAGTTGCCACCACTTTTTGCCAAACTGTTGATGTACTTTGAGTGTACCCAGGGTCTATTTTCATTCCCTAAGCTGCATTAAAACAAAACCCATTTGGCACTCTTTGGCCACAGGTCAGTCCCTTGATAATGGTACCATATGAATCAAGGGCACTGTGGCTAGGGAAAGCCTCTAAGGGCTGCAGCACTTATTGTGCCTCCCTTAGACGCCCTGTACCTTTACACACGCACACACACACTGCCATTGCACGCTGCTTGTTTTGGTGGAAAACAAAGTGAAGAGTCGCTATGGCACACACCCCTGTGTGCTATGCCTACAACCTCAGTGTGCATTGGACTAGCATAAAGATGTAGGTCCCCTTCTAAAGAGAGCATCTAAATGGAATCATGACTGTCGCATGATGCCTACTTGTATGATTGTGGATCATAAGAGTGGGGAAGCTACTCCACACATTCTGACATCATATTTGAAGGAGAAATATTAACACTTTAAGCAGGAGGGTTTGTGGTATAATTGCACGTTTAGTTTGAGTGCGAGGCAAAAGCAGCCAACTTTCTGTGGTGCTGCAAACAGTGAGTACCAGACTAGGAAACTAAAATGGGAGTATGTCTATGATGTAAAAAAATCCTTCTTTTTATTGAGGTTCTGGGGGTTTGTATGTAGTGGGCTTTTATTTCAATTGATTTACAGTAGGTTGATGCTGGAGATTTGGATGCTGTGCATGAGGGAGCTACAATAGGCAGTAGGCTTTGTATTTATGTAAAAGCTGTTTCCAGATTCAGAGGCTTTCTCAGATATGGATGATCTGCTATTCATATACATATTGGGAGGTACTGTTGAAGAAACTGAGGCGAGTGAATACTGATTGTAATATATCTCTTTTTGTAGTAGGAAGCTACGGAGGTTGCTGTTGGGCGGATCAGACCATCATTGCCCAGATAATGTAGCATGTGTTGTAATCTGCGTTTTTTTTTTTTTTTTTACATTTCTCAAATCCATTATTGTAGAAAACAACATCAGTGCGGTCTCATGCAGACCTGAAGAAACTTCCTCTGGAAGTGACCACCCGGCCAGCAACAGAGGTGAGTAGCTGCATTCTTGTTGCATTGCTGTTTCCTAAATGTCAACATCAACTGCATGTAAGAATAGCAACTGCCTTCTCATCTCTTCTTTAGAGTCCACCTCCTCCTCCTCCTCCTCCTCCTCCACAACCACCAACACCACCACCACCACGACAACCACCGACCAGAGCATCACGGCCACGATCTCCACCTTTACCTGCTGTCCTAAAAAGCACCCCTATTAGGACCCCTCCCCCGAAAACGAGCACTGTAACGAAAAAAGTTGTGCCTCCTCGTCAGACTGGGAACTCTTTTAAGCTGTCAAGTGTTCTGCCAAGGGAGGCAGCAAGTGCATCCAGGACCCAGCCCCGTACCACGTCTACTGAAAAAGTGAACAGCACTGCCACTGCAACACCTTCCAGAGCTGCGCCCATCACGAAATCAACACCTATCACTCCACAAAACACCAAGCGTGAAGCTAACACACCCAAAGTTCTGAAAACTGTGTTGTCGAAAAAACCAGCACCAGCACCAGTCAAGACACCCCAGGTGAGATCCACAAATTCTGCAACATACTCACTGACAAAGCACTGGATAGGATACACTGTTAACATGATATTGAAAAGGTCTTGGACGGCAGAGCTATTTCTTTGGTTTAACAGCCCCGACAGGCTCACACCTTAAGTTGCAAGGCATTTCTTTGTTGTACTCCAGACATTGGTGCATTGTTATAGTTGGGTTGTAGTATTCAACAGGTATTAAACTAAACAATATGTTATTCACAAGGTTTTGTGTAAATAGGTCTGCCCCTCTCCATGCTGTCGTTTTAAAGGTCATAGAAGCAGAATGTTCTCCAGGATTTAACTAATCTCGACAAACCATCAAAGACTCTATGCCATCAGGTTACATCAGTGTTGCATGTCTTGGACAGCAGAGCTGTCTTACAGTTACAGTACTTTCATTGTGCTTCCTTTTAAACCATTGTTTTGAATATGATCTACTAAGCTGTTCATTCGCTTGCAGCGTCAGTTGAATACACAGCAGCAAGGAAATAACTTAATCTTCTTCCATTGTTCATCCCCTAATTGATCTGGCCTGTATCAGGAGGTAAGCTGTCGGCAACCTTTTTCCTCACAGCTTTGTGCTGTGGGTTGAACTATGCATAGTTAACGTGCACCAAGGAATCCTCTATTACCCCATTTCAAAACAATAAAAGACTTTCTGATGAATTACTCATTATTTCAACCAAATCTGGATACTTATACTATTGACAATCTGTTTTTTCTGAGCCCCACGCAGTTGGAAACATTTCCTTGGTGTACAGAGTAATCGCTCCTCACTGATGATCTGTCCGCAATTTTCTGTGCCTCCTAATCCCTCATTTCTCAAAGCATGTAGTTTATGACCACTGTTTTGCTTTGCCCACCATTACTTTGCCCCAACTATTCTGCAGATAACTCTGAAGTATCACACATTGTCTCATCCAGTCTGTATGTGTTGTTTAGGCTATGGAGTGTGCTCGTTCAAGCAGGCAAATTCTCATTCTAAGGCACTTTTGAATGGAGCTATATATGCAAGGTGCCCTATAATAGGAAGGCTGATCATGTGTTACCATGTAGAAGCTTCTACTAGATCCTGCTCTTAAGAGGTCTTGGCCCCAATACAGAGTAACCCCCACGTTTCTGGCCGCTAGCACCCTTTACCTCCTGTCACAAATAAGCTTTGTTCAGTGGCGTTAAGATCCTCAACCTGTTTAAAGTCTTTGAGCGTTTCTCCTGAACAGGTTTGGTGCTCCTTCACTTTGAAGAGGTGAGAGTAGTTATTCTACCAGGTGTCACTGAAAAAGAACTTGTTGCTTTCGCTTCCATCACTGAGTTTCATTCATTTATGTAACAGAAAGTAACATTTTTAGCATGATTACATATGCCAAAGTAAAAAACAAACTAACATATCCTGAGTGTTGACTCCAATGTCAGATTAACATACTTCAGGGTTTCTATAACTTTCTTTTTAGCACCACCCATTTCTCTTACATAACCTATGCACACTATTATTGTAGCTCTGCAATTTCCATTTCAATCAAAGTTGATTGTGACCTTTATAATTGTATTAATCTGATTCCACAGAGCCTTTTGCCAACGTCCATTGGTACCATGACATGTCACGTTTGGAAAAATTTGGCATACTTTGTGTGTCCAGGTTTAATGTTGCGATGTTCCTTTTAATTGGGGCAGTTCAAATTGCTATTGGCAAGCACTTAAACAATCATGTTTCATTTGTTGGTATATGAGTCGACAAGGGAAAACTAAATGAGTATAGAACCAGCAAATCTGTTACTTATCACTGTTGGTAATGTTTTCGCAGAGTATTTCATTTAATTGTAGGGATGGATTGGCCCTTGATTTTATGGTATTTGAGTTGCAAAACTGTGACGCATGCTAACAGCTATGTTTGTGAATCGTAGGATCTCCATTGATAGACATAAACGTAGAAGTATTCCTTGTTGCATTCAGGGGACCACTACTTTGAAGCAGCCGTAAACGAAAAACTATGATATCCATAGCAATTAAGAAAATGCCACAATAAGGGTTTACATTAGAAGTGTAACGAAAAACATGCTCTGCCCCTGTTGGTCTTGTACTGACAGTTGGCCTCACACAGTCAGTTATTTTTTCAGACTCGTTTTCCCGGGATTTTGGGAACACTATGGATGTTTTCCACACCTTTTCTGACCGAAACATAATTGGATTTCCCTTCCTAAAAAATCATGAACAACGAAAAAGTCCTATATGTGCAAGGAGCGTTCAGGGACCCACACTGGCAGCGGGGAATAATTCTAAGTTTATACCTCCAATTAAGTTGTTATAATGCAAAATCAGGACTACAAAAGTAAACATTTCATACACCATCTTCATGAATGTCTTCCATAGTGCAGTACTGTTCCAAACAATTGGACCCTTGGCAGGTTCAGTGTGTGTGGGGTGCACTGTTTCTTGCAAACTTTTAGATTGCACTTCTCTGGGTGCAATACCTCCAGAAATTGTATTTGAAAGCTCAACACTATTGTTATCTTTTGTAATCCACTTCTTTAGTTGCCCATTGCTAAGAAGAGAAACTCTAATGTCATCGAAAGGAATGAGGAAGTTGTTGAGTACCAGTCACTTCCAGGCCCAAATGAGAGAGCAAAGCGCGCCAAGTTGGCAGAAGTGAAACAGGAAAAAGGAGACTCCAATGAAGTTGTGGTTGAGGTGAGTTGAGTGTGTTGCTCACTGTATAATTGACAGGATTGGAAGGAATGTATAGTCCAACAAAGGAAAAGACTGAGGCAGTAATGGGAAGGGATTAGTAAAATAAAATGGGGGGGTTTTAGATTTCAGAGTGGAAAACGGGCGCTCTGCCTTCAGTGGACGTAATGTGAGTTCAGGGCTCTCAGAGTATCTGTGGTGCAACTGGCGAGCGGAAAAGAACCCTACAACCGCTCTAAAGTATGTAGAACATACAACAACATATAATTCATAAATGCCATATGCACACACTTGAAATGTTATTTAGTAGTTCATTCCCAATCATAGAGATAAAATAACAATATGCCTAAAACAACAGCAATGTACAGAATTTGTAAGTTCTTGTTGCTGTAGTTATTGTAGATCTTTTTATTGGTTTCACAACCAGCCGACACGTGTTTCGTCGCGATTTGAACAGTTTGTTCGCGACTAATCAGGGCTGGGAAAGATACAAAAAATATACTGTGGAACATCTGACATGATGTTATACAAATGATGTGTTGGCGCAGCATCCATTCGTGTCTTCAGACCAAAACATAAGTGTCACCCGGTTGGAACGGATATCTGGTGAGGAACTACGATTTGTATCTAGTGGAAACACTTTGGTGAATCCCTCATCTGTTCCCGCATGCGTAGATGTCATTCGGCGGAACAGTGGAAGAGGAGCACCTATATTAACTGCTGATGCACCTGAGTGTAGATGCACCACCAGGTGTGCAGCGAAGTGCATAAACGTGACGTACAAATCATACGTTTCTATAGTGCCTATTAGTGCTTGTGCTATGTAAGAAAAAATATGGTTTATTAGAGCCATACCTGTGGTGTGTGAACCGAGAGATAAAAGGTCTGTAGGTAAGAAAAATACGAAAGAAAAGGAGACAAGGGTCAAGAATGAAAGAAAAAGGTGTTGAAAAAAGCAAGAACAGAGACAAAATGAGTGTCACAGAGGATCGTCCAAGGGACGGTGTGAGTGTTTAAAAAGGCTCACCGCTCCACCGGTGATAATTCCGCCCCGGCGGGGCCCGTGACCAGTTAGCAAAAGTGTCTTGTAAATAGGTTGCTGTGGGGTAAACAGCAGAGAGCACAAGGCATGGTTTAAGTAAAGATTATTTAAATGTTCAAAACGGCATTGTTCGAGTGATGAGCTAGATAGTTACGTGAAAAAGACGTACCCTTTGTTGCTTTAGGTTCCACGTTTATTGTTCACGATGTGGTGATACAGCGAAGGTAAATGCTATCAGCAGCGAATCAGTGTGGAGTTCGCACTGAAAAGAAGGGAATGTTACTATATAAGTATACACTCCCGAGAAGTGTGGTAGTGCATCAGTATAAAGGTGGACTGCCTGATACGGTAGAACTCTACTTTCGCTGACAATAATAGTTAAAAGCTAGTCGTAAATACCTCTTTTGTTGAGTCTTTGCGTGGTGAGCCCAGGATAAGTGGCTGCTTGTCTCACAGGTGGCGGATAACCATCAGTGGTTGCGTGTCCTGTAACAAGACACACCCATGTGGATTGTGGTTCCTAGTTGCTATAAAGCGAAAGAGTTCATAAAAGGACGGTAAGGCGATTTGTTAAAACACCGTGTGGGGACTTACTTGGTATGTTGGGTTAGCTCAGAATGATCTTCCCGGGTTGCTGTGTTCCGAATACTGGACACTTGACCGGAAGAGGAAGAAACTTAAGTAGTAACGGGTACGCCTCTGGCTGAAAAACTAGAACGCTGCCCTCTGGATCGAATGATAGAAACCTTTTTTGTTTCTGTTGTTCATGGGAGCGCTGACAAACATGGGAGAAAGCAAGATCCTACCGAGAGCTTACGAGTAGAGCTGGTTGAGGCTCTTGTTAAAACAAAGGGAAAGATAAGTGTAAAAGACAGAAGTAAAAGTTCAAGTCAAAGGTGCATGTAAATCCTATCATTAACCGTGCATGAGACTGAAAGGTACTTAGTAAAATGCGGCACCCATATTGTGAGTTAAACAAGACAGTGTGTTTCTGTCTCAGGGTACATCTGAAAAAAATGCATTGCGAAAAACATGTGTGTGTTACGTCACAACTCGTGTTTGGAGCGTCATAAATCAAGTGTGCTTTTTTGTAATGCATTACAGACAACAATGGCAGTACGTTCGGAAAGAGTACGTCCATATTAAACACTGCCTTACAAAGCATTACACGTACGTGTGCGAAATTCTGTCCAATACCAATGACTGCAGTCAAATAACACAATGTGCCATTATTTGACACCTCATGAGCACATAAACTCTCTTGTATATGGGGCATTACATAGTTATGAACAAGAGTCAATCATATACCCTAATGGACCAAAGGTTCATAAAACAGTATGAGAAAAAAAAGGCGTTGTGTTTTACATTCACTGATTCACAGCTTAAAGTTGTATTAGGATTCAAAAAAGACAAAACACGTTGTGTGGCACAGTACAACGGAGCACGTCTAAAGTTTTGCAGCGTGAATCTTTCTGGATTCACTATGCTGTGCATATTTCGCGGTATTGTGGTTGGGTCCGGATTCGTAGTCTTTTCTTTGTTTTTTTTTTTTTGTTTTTTCGTCGCCCAGGTGGGCGTCGGCGTCACCCCTTCCTGGGTGTATTTCCGGTGACGTCGGCATGCTTCCTGCGGAAGCTCCCACCCTTGGGCGCCATCTTCATATTCTTTTTTCCGTGGTCGGGTCTGGATCGTTCCCGTTTGGGCTCCAGACATTTTTGGAGAAAGTACTAGAAAAAGATCGAAATTGGAGAAGATATCGAAAGAAGAAGACTACGAAGGACTTCGCCGAACACTGCCCGGCGAAAGGAAGGAGAATTCATCGAGGACTTCGACGATCGTCGACGTTCGTGCGGCCAGGAAGGCCTAAACACTCGATGATGGACAACACGCCGTTCAAGTTCTGCCATAACTGCCACCACAAGTTTGCGCAGAAAAACCAGCACCCGGTTTGCAACCTTTGCCTACCGGTAGAACACAGAAGCGAAGACTGCAACGCCTGCTCCGTCTTCGCCCAGAAGACCCTTCGTGTAAGGAGGAGCCAGAGGGTAGCGCACGCCACCCTCAAAGGAAAAGGCCCGACGCCATCGCTGTACGAGCCGAAGACGACAGCTACACGGTCGTAGAGACCGATTACACAAAGGCCCCGAAAGCGCCGACGCAGAGACACCTCTCGTCCGCGGCTACCCACAGGCCCAGCGGATCCTCTGAGAAGGAGTCCCTGGCGCCAAGAGCTGCTGAGCAGCAGAAGTCGCCGAAGATCGTCCCCAAAAAGGACCGATCAACGTCGAGGGAGAAAGACCCTAAAGCTTCGACGCCGTACAGGGACCCGAAACCCAGTTCGACGTCCAAGGCCTCGACGCCGAAGCTCTTGCAGCCGAGCCAGGCGCCGAAGAGAGTGGCCGAACAATCCGGCGCGGACAACGCGGCCGAGATGGAAAAGAAGAAACGGCGACTAGAAGCCGAAATGGAAAACATCTTGCAGCGGAAAAAGGATTTCGACGCCAAGATGAGAGCCTTCACGATTCCCCACAAGACCAAGCCACCCATGTGGGAAGTGGTCGAGGAGGAAGAGGAACAGGTCGAGGAACATGAGCCTGGCGCCGTAATTGTCGACGACCAGGATGAGGACGAGAATCCCTACGGGGCTTACAGCTATGAGAAAGAAGAGGACAGCAGGTTGGACGCGAGTCGGCCACCTCTGACCCGCAGGAGGAGGATTACCTGGATGTCGACACCGAAAGCCCAGAAGAGGCGGTCGACACATACCCCTCGAGGCCATCGCCACCAGACGACATCGGGGCTTACAACTCGGTGATAAGGTCGGCGGCAACAGCTTTCAAGCTCAAGCTCGACGAGGAGAAGCAGAAAGCGGACTTTCTCCTTGAGACATTACTCCCCACGCAAACAAGGAGCCAGTATCTACCTATGCTCGACAGCGTCTTGGTGCAGGGGATGGAAGCATTCAGGGAGCCCGCTACATGCAAGGCAGTCACTCCCAGAACAGAAAAAAGGTACAAACATTCATCGAAGGACCCAGCCTACATTCGAGGCGTGGTCTCAGCTGACTCCATCATTACAGCCACAGCAAGGAAGAGGGCTAACGTGGCCACCACTACTGGACCTCCTCCTGATAAGTAGAGCAAGGGGATGGACCTAGTGGGCAGAAGGATCGAACGGAATGCCGCGACCCAATTGCGCATGGCTAATTCCAATGCCCTCATAAACAGGCACATGTACCAGATCATGGAGGAGCTAGGAAAACTGGTGAAAGACCTACTCCAGGAGGCCAGGCAGAACGCCGAGAAACTGGTGGAAGAAGGGAAGAATGCAGCAAATTGTTGCCTCAAGACGGCCCTGGATGGTGCGGACACCTCCAGCAGGCTCATGATGATGGGTGTCACGGAAAGAAGACATGCATGGCTCAGAATCTCTGGCTTTAAGCCTGAAGTGCAACACAGCATCTTGAACACTCAGTTCAACGGCGAGACGCTGTTCGGGACAACAGTTGACGAAAAACTCAGTCAACTGAAGAAAGACAATGAAACTGCACGATCCATGGGAGCTTTGCAGTTCAGAGGCAACAAAAGGGGCAGCCAGTCACGGAGGCCCGGCGGAAGAGATGGAAACCAGCCAGGTACTTCACACCAGGCTTTCCAACAGACGCACCAGGCTGACTCGCAGGCGCAACCGAGTCAACAGAAGCAGTCCTGGCAGTACCAGTCCAGGGCCCAGTCCTTTCGAGGGAGAGGAAATGGACGTGGACAGCATAAAAGAGGGGGACAGCAGCCCGCCTCTAAATGACTTCAGAAACACCCGTGTGCCCGCCCACAGAAAGGACACAGGGGGGCAGCACGTACAAAGGGGTCAGGACACAATGGACAACTACCACCAAGTAACACCAGTGGGTGGAAGATTAAGACTCTATCTCCAGGAATGGAGAGAGATCACATCAGACAAATGGATTCTAAACATCATCCAATACGGGTACTGCTTGGAATTGGAAGGAAGACCAATAAGCAGGAGACCAAAGCGAAAGCCAATAACAAACGAACAGCTACAGCGGCTTCAGGAAGAAGCGAGAGAGCTCCTTCAAAAGGATGCCATAGAACGGGTTCCCTTCAAAGAAAGAAACAAGGGAATATACTCAACGTATTTCCTCGTGCCAAAGGTCGACGAGACAATGAGACCCATTCTGGACCTCAGGTTCCTGAACACATTCATAAGAACACAAAAATTCAAAATGACCTCCCTGCAGGAGGTGCTACCACGATTGCAGATTGGGGACTTCATGGTCACAATAGACCTCAAGGACGCCTACCTGCACATACCAATGAACGTAACGCACAAACATATGCTCAGGTTCACGGTCGGAGACGGCCACTACCAATTCACGACACTAGCCTTCGGTCTAAAATCAGCACCGAGGGTCTTCACGAAGTGCCTCGCGGCAGTCGCAGCACACGTACGAAGGAGGGGGATACACGTATATCCTTACCTGGACGACTGGCTAGTGAAAGCAGACTCGTACCAGAAATGCAAGAAGGACGCACATACAGTGACGAGAACACTGATAAACCTGGGGTTTTCCATCCATTGGAAAAAATCATCAATGGAGCCAGAACAAGTCAAGATCTTCTTGGGGGCACAGATCAACACCTTGCAGGGCAGAGTGTTCCCCAGCAACAAGAGAGCAGGGGCCCTGGTCAGGGAAGCTCGCCTCTACCGGAAGGGACAAGCTTGGACAGTGAGGACTGCGAGCAAGATCTTGGGGATGATGGCATCATGCATCCACCTGGTACCAAACGTACGACTGCACATGAGACCCATCCAAGAATGGCTCCAGGAACAATGGTCACAAGCTTCAGGGAGTTGGGAGGATCTACTGGTTGTGACGCACGCAGTGCAGAAGGAAATGACATGGTGGACCATGGAGAACATAGCAAAGGGAAAGCCTCTTACACCCCCAACACCAACAGTGACCATCACCACAGACGCATCCCTGATGGGATGGGGCGCTCACATGGAAGAGCTCAAAGTCAGGGGTCTTTGGACTCCAGCGGATGCGTCTAAGCACATCAATTATCTGGAATTGAAAACAATCTTCCTTGCATTGAAAGCCTTCCAAACAAGACTGTACAAGCAGAGGGTATTGCTGCAAACAGACAACACCACTGCGATGTTCTACATCAACAAGTAGGGTGGAACACAGTCAACAACGCTTTCGACACTGGCGCAGGAGATATGGAGATGGGCCATCCCCCTCAGGATAGACCTACTGGCCATACACCTACCAGGGAAGGAGAACATTCAGGCAGACTGGCTGAGCAGACAGACATCAACATCCCACGAGTGGGAGCTCAATGCCCAGGAGACGAAGTGGTTGTTCAACAAGTGGGGAACGCCATCAGTGGACCTGTTTGCAACACGCCAGAATGCCAAATGCCAAAGCTTCGCATCCAGACAACCCGAAGAAGGGTCCCTTGGGAATGCCCTATGGATAGATTGGTCCGGGACATTTGCTTACGCTTTTCCCCCGATACCACTGATACACAGAGTACTGAGCAAGTGCAGAGCGAGCAACATGACCCTGATACTGGTCGCACCACAGTGTGCCAGACTGACATGGTACTCGCAGATCATGGAGATGGCACAGAGTCCACCCCACAGATTCGCCAGAAGAAAAGATCTGCTCTCCATGCACAACGGAGAGGTACTGCACCCAGAGCCAGAGAGCCTGAGCCTGGTGGCGTGGCTCCTGAGGACATAGAATTCGCACACTTGAGACTGCCTGAGAGCACCCTCAGGGTCCTTCGGGAGGCACGAAGGCCCAGCACACGGAAGTGCTACGGGGCAAAGTGGAAGAGATTCACAATATGGTGCAGGAAGGAAAGACTTCACAATAAAATGAAGAAGGACTCCACAGTGCTAAAATACCTCAAGCACTTACTGGAGAAGAAACTCAGCTCGTCCTCCTTAAGAGTCCACTTGGCAGCGATAGTCGCCTATACTAGGGGTGAGATGGGCAGGAACTTCTTCACCTCTCAGGTTGTGAAGAGATTCCTGGAAGGAGCGAAGAGGATCGCACCACCCAAGCGGTTGCCACCACCGGCATGGAACTTGAACATAGTCCTGACGGAACTCATGAAGGAGCCCTTTGAACCGCTCCACAAGGCCTCACTAGAGATGCTGACCATGAAGACAGCTTTCTTGGTTGCAATAACGTCCCTACGACGAGTGAGCGAGCTTCAGGCGCTAACTCTGCAGGAACCATACATACAAATACACAATGACCGGGTTGTGATGAGGACTGACCCACACTTCTTGCCAAAGGTGGTGTCCAGATTCCATATGAACCAGTCCATTCAGATTCCGAGTTTTTTCCAAAAACCAACAAATAGTGCAGAGCGAGCCCTTCACACCCTAGACGCCAGAAGGGCGGTCATGCACTATATCGAGAGGACAAAAGGACACCGGAAGACAAAGCAGTTCTTCGTGTCATTCGCCAACAGTTTCTTGGGAAAGGCTATAACAAAGAACACTATTGCACGATGGATCGCGCAAACAATTCAACTCTGCCACAAGCGGGCAGGACAAGAACTAGCAGAGGGACGACGTGCCCACTCCACTAGGAAAAAGGGTGCGACAATAGCCTTCCTGGCTAATACACCCATACAAGACATATGCCTGGCGGCAACATGGGCTTCAGTGCACACATTCACGAAGCACTACTGCGTTGATGTTCAAATGAACAAAGAAGCACAAGTTGGGCAGAAGGTGCTCCAGCACATATTCAAGAACCAAAGCTCATCTTCTACCCAGCCGCCACAGAAATGAGAAACCGCTACAAAATCTATGCACAGCATAGTGAATCCAGAAAGATTCACGCTGCAAAACGAATAGTTTCTTACCTGTCGGTGTAGTTTTGCAGCTTGATGATCTTTCTGGATTCACTAGCGAACCCACCCACCTCCGCCAGAAAGATGAGGCTGGAGAGAGAAAGAGGTGGTAAAAAAAAAAAAAACATAGAATAAAATGGATGACTTTTATACAAAGCGGTTAAAAGAAGTTTCACCTACATAGAACATTGCCATCACTTCAGAAACGAAAGAAACACGGAAAAAAAGAATCCGAAGATGGCGCCCAAGGGTGGGAGCTTCCGCAGGAAGCATGCCGACGTCACCGGAAATACACCCAGGAAGGGGTGACGCCGACGCCCACCTGGGCGACGAAAACAAAAAAAAACAAAGAAAAGACTACGAATCCGGACCCAACCACAAGACCGCGGAATATGTACAGCATAGTGAATCCAGAAAGATCATCAAGCTGCAAAACTACACCGACAGGTAAGAAACTATTTGTTATCCAGTACAGAACAGTGATGAAGCATAATGATGGTGTTAATAGTAGATTTATAGTTATATTGTTGGTCATGCTTCAATCCTCCAAAAAGTATTGAAATTCGTGATCATAATTAAGTTCCCGTTCAACAGACCGCATGCGCATTATCCACATTGCTTCCTTGCGTCGTAGGTTTAGTTCTCGGTTGCCTCCCCTAGCGCTGTTTGCGACTGTCTCAATCCCAAAGAAACGAACCCTAATGTCCTCTTCCTGAGAATGGCATGCTGCCACATGTAGTGCCACCGGATATTTGGGGTCCTGTTTTTGTATGGCCCTATTGTGTTCAGCTATTCTTTCTTTTAGTGATCTTATAGTGCTGCCCACATAGTATTTACCACAGGAGCACTCGATTACATAAACTACAAATTTGGATGTGCAATTCACATTCTGTTTAATAGTGAACTCATCTCCGTTTGTGCCCTTGAAATTTTTGGTACCATGTTTGGCCCACCTGCACATGGAGCAGAACCTACATTTAAAGAAGCCAGTACTGTGTTGGGTCATCCAGGTACTTATGCTGGTGTTGTGTGGGATTGTAGGGCTCAACCTGTTTCTTAATGTTTTGCCTTTTCTGAATGTGATTTGTGTTGAATCTGGAATATATTCCCTGATTGATTTGTCTGCTTTTAGGATATTCCAGTGTTTAGTGAGGCTTTTTCGAATTGCGTAGTGCATGGAATTAAAGTCAGTGATTAGACGTATACAGTTGTCGGTGGGTTGTTTTGCCACCACTGTTCTCAAAGTGTCTGCTCGTTTGATCTTTCTTAGTCTGTTTTTTACCTTGTGTAATGTGGCATTAGAATACCCTCTCTTGGAAAATCTGTCTTTCATGTTTCCTAGACATCTTTTGAATTCTACCTCCTCACTACAATTACGTCTAGCCCTAAGGAATTCTCCATATGGTATGGAGGATATCTGGTGAGGTGGGTGCAAGCTGGACGCATGAAGAACTGCATTACAGGCAGTTGTTTTCCTGAAGAGTTTGCTGTGCAACGTACCAACGACCCCGCCACCGCCAGAGCCAACCTTCACGAGGGGATGAAAGAGGTAGCCGAATGGATGAAGAACAGCCGCCTGAAACTGAACTCAGATAAGACGGAAATCCTCATCCTGGGATCCTCACCCGCTGCCCGGGACGACTCCTGGTGGCCCCCCGCCCTAGGCAGTGCACCCAAACCAACAGACCACGCACGCAACCTGGGCTTCATCCTGGACTCCTCCCTCTCCATGACCAGACAGGTCAACACTCTCTCCTCGTCGTGCTTCAACATCCTGCGCATGCTACGTAAGATCTTCCGGTGGATCCCCACCGAGACCAGGAAGACGGTCACCCAGGCCCTCGTCACCAGCCGTCTGGACTACGGCAACACCCTCTACGCCGGAACCACCGCCAAACTCCAGAAGAGACTCCAGCGGATCCAGAACGCCTCAGCACGACTCATCCTGGACATCCCCCGTCGCAGCCACATCTCCGGACACCTGAGAGATCTGCATTGGCTCCCGATCAACAAGAGAATCACCTTCCGTCTCCTCACCCACGCACACAAAGCCCTACACAGCCAAGGCCCAGGATACCTCAACAGCCGCCTCAACTTCTACGCTCCCAAACGCCAGCTTGGTTCGACCAGCCACGCCCTCGCCGCCGTCCCCCGCATCCGTAGAGCCACCACAGGGGGACGGTCCTTCTCCTACCTCGCCGCCAAGACTTGGAACTCCCTCCCCACCCACCTCCGCCTGACCCAGGACCACCTCGCCTTCAGGAAGCAACTCAAGACCTGGTTGTTCGAGCAGTAGCAGATCCCCCCTCCCCCCCCCCAGCGCCTTGAGACCCTCTGGGTAAGTAGTGCGCTTTATACATACGATGATTGATTGATTGATTGATTGTGCAACATATAATTCAAAATCCAAGAACTCTATGTGTGTTGTGCTGTGTTCCATTGTGAAGCTCATCTCCCAGGTGTTGGTATTCAAGTGTCTGAAAAAGTCCTGTAGGAGTTCTTGGGTGCCCGACTAGAGTAGAATACAGTCATCTATATATCGACCCCAAAAAATAATTGAGTCGATATATTGCGCCCCCTTGGGTCCCCAAATGAGGTCTGCCTCTAATGCGCCCAAAAAGAGATTAGCAAAAAAGGGCGAAAATTTCGACCCCATTGCCACTCCCCTCTTTTGACAGTACCAGATGCGGTCAAAGATGAAAAAATTGTTGTTAAGGATAAGTTCCATCATGGATGTAAGCATATTGGTATGTTGCCACATGGAAGCCGGTCTATTCTAGACTAGTTTGTTTACTGCTAGGATGCCCAGTGTGGGATTAATGCTAGTGTAGAGTGAAACTACATCCATGGTTTCTAGGATGGTACCCTGTTGCCACTGTATGTCTGCTAGTGTACTAAGGATATGCTTCGTGTCCTGAATGTAAGATGGTAAGTTGCGTACGAGAGGGCCCAGAAAGAGGTCTACATATTCAGCCAACCTCTCTGTGGGTCCCCCCATACCAGATACGATAGGCCTCCCTGGTGGAAAAGGGAGGTGTTTATGTACTTTCGGCAAGGTGTAAAGCCATGGGTAAGATGGCCTGTAGACTTTCAAATAGGGGTATTCGTCGTCATTTAGTAAACCGGATTGTTTCCAGGTTAGTAGTTTACCATTGATTTCTAGAGTGAGTGGTCCTATGGGGTTATATGATAGTTGTTCATAACAGGTGTGATCACGGAGTTGACTGGAAATTTCTACCTGGCAATCTAGCAAACCCATAACCACGACATTCCCCCCCCTTGTCCGCTTCCCTTATGATTATTTCGTAGTTATTAACCAGTGTTGCGAGAGCCGAGCGTTCCCCCCCTGTGTGAGGTTGTCTTTGAGCGCATGTTTGCAATGTTTGGTGTTTAGTTTGTTCAAATCCTCAAGAATGTGTTTGTGAAAATTGTCTATAGCATTTCCGCCGGGGAGGGTAGGAATCCATGAGGGATTCACCTAAGTGTTTCCACTAGATACAAATCGTAGTTCCTCACCCGATATCCGTTCCAACCGGGTGACACTTATGTCTTGGTCCGAACACACGAATGGATGCTGCGCCAACACACCATTTGTATAACATCATGTCAGATGTTCCACTGTATATTTTTTGTATCTTTCCCTGCCCTGAGGAGTCGCGAACAAACTGTTCAAAACGCGACGAAACACGTGTCGGCTGGTTGTGAAACCAATTAAAAGATCTACAATAACTACAGCAACAAGAACTTAAAAATTCTGTTCATTACTGTTGTTTTTGGCATATTCATATTTTATCTCTATGATTGGGAATGAACTACTAAATAACATTGCAAGTGTGTGCATATGGCATTTATGCAGTAATGGGAAGGGATTTAGGAGTAGAGGTAGTGTTGTTTGGAGGGAAAGGAAAGTGGGTCTTTGACAAAAATAACAATCTGGAAGGAAGATTCTGGAAAGAAGAATAAACAGTTGTAGAGTCAAGGGCATGGTGAAAGTGTTGCAGGAAAAAATAGAGAATTTATGTAGCAGGGAGTAACCTGGTAGTTGATGGGCGTAGGTGTTTTACAGATAGTCCGGTCACTCTCTCTACTTTTAGAGGTCTAAGACACCTCAGAAACTGCCAAGTAGAAGATAGATGATTTGTCAAAGTAGTGAGTGGTCTATGAAATGATTCAGAGAGCTTAACCTGAATTAATTGGAAATGGGCACTGTTGATGTGGCCCTGTTGACAACACAATCAGGCTAATTCTAGTGTGAAAGGAGACCAGCATGGGGAAAACGTTTGTGTTGCGGCAAAGAAGATGAGATTATAAGAATCGGAGACGAATAAGATTGTTTTCAAGATGCCTTGCAAAGAATGGAAAGAGTAACAAAATGGGAGTGCTTTTGTGTTTGCCATATTCTGACTTACATGGGCCAAAGCAGTGCAGTCAGAGCCAGTGAAGGGCAGTCTCGTTAAAGCGTGCACTCTGGAAAACAAATGAGTGATTGAATTTTGGAGTCAAAATGAGTGGACCAAATAGTGAACTTTTTATTTTTTTAAACCTTTATTTTACAGTCTTCAAATACAAAATAGTCAGAGAATCAATATCAGAGCGGTACATTGTTAGGCATTTCATTATACAACCATAAAAATACTGTGACATGCACAACACAAGATTTGGCAACAGCAGATACAGTACTGTCCGCAGGGGACTGCAAAGTTATAACAAATAGACAGACCCCGTACTATCCAAGCAGCAAAGCAGTGATCTACAGTGATTCCGTGTATGAAGACAGATATAGAATCTGCCAGTAGTGGCGACCACCGCCCTCCCCGAGACAAGTGTGGTGTAGTAGAGTGAGCATGTATAACACTAATGAACAGGAATCGCACATCTACGTAGGGTCAACTCAGCCCACACCCTCTGGCACAATGCCACGTTCCACTTGTGTGCCAGAGTTCCTGGTTTTCGCAGCTACATACGCCCTGTAGGGGCCCCATATATCCTTCGGACATGAGGAGCTTGGCATTAGGGACGCATAGACTTCACAATTTACATTACAGTAGGCGTATCTTATCTTATCTTAGGTGAAGTTTTTAGAGCGCGCTGACGCCGAGGCTTCCTGGCGCTGAGAGACAGAGTAAGTGAGTGAGGGGGAAACCAGAGTAGCGGGATTCTAAATAGAGGGAGGAAAAAGGTGAGTTTTAAGTAGTTTTCTGAAGTTCAAAAGAGAGGAGGAAGATTTGATGGAGAGAGGGAGGGGGTTCCAAAGTCCCAGGGCTAAGTAGGAGAAACGGCGGCCGCCAAGTTTCTTGGTTCTGATTTTGGGGGTGGCTAGCAGGTGACGGTGGGCAGATCGGAGGTCACGCTGTGGACAGTAGGGGCGGATAAGAGATTTTACAAACGTGGGGCCGGGACAGTGGAGGGTTTTGAAAGTGAGGCAAGCCACCTTGAAGGCTGCCCTTTGGTCTATTGGGAGCCAATGAAGACTGTGAAGTAGGGGTTTGGCTGACTGCCATCTGGGGGTGTTATGAATTAAGCGGGCCGCTTGATTCTGGACAACTTGAAGGCGGTGTGTCAGGGTTGATGGGAGTCCATGATAGATGGAGTTAGAGAAGTCCAGACGGGAGAGCACAAGTGAGATAACAACTTGGGTAAGCGTAGCAGGGGGAAGTAGGTAGCGGACTTTGCGGATCTTCCGGAGCTGGTACATGCAGGAAGATATTACCGCTCCCACCTGTGCTCTGAGAGAAAGTTCAGCGTCAATGATCACTCCCAGACTCTTTACCGCTTTCACCGGGATTGGGGGGGAGCCCAGCTCCGGAGGCCAGAACTGCGGCCCCCAATGAGGGTGACTGAGTCCCGGGAGGAGGAGCTCAGTTTTCCCGGGGTTAAGTTTCAATTGGTTCTGGTTCATCCAACATTGGATGTGGATCATGACAGCGTGAAACGTGTTGATGGCATGAGGTGAATTGAGCGGAAGGATGATCTGTAAGTCGTCAGCATAATTGTAGACGACGTTGTCCCATTTCTGAAGAGATTGGATCAGGGGCGGAGGTATAGATGAAATAAAAGTGGTGATAGGGAGGAGCCCTGGGGGACTCCGCAACGCGTGGGGGTTTTAGTGGCAGTGTAGGACCCCAGGCGGACCGCCTGTGTTCTTCCAGTAAGGAAGGACTTGACCCAGTCAAAAGCGGTGCCCTGGATGCCAGCCTGCCCGACACGGTGGAGAAGGATGTTATGGTCCACCGTGTCGAACGCGGCTGACAGATCCAGGAGGACAAGGGCTTGGGGAGACCCGGCATCCGCATCGTTGCTGAGTGTGTCCAGAACTGCCAAGATGACATGCTCGGTAGAGTGGGCAGGTCTGAACTGGCTTGATTAGGCTCAAGGTGGTCGGATGATTCAATAAAATTTGACCGGCACCGGGTGACGTGGGCCTCCGTCAATTTTGAGAAGTACGGCAGGAGGGAGATGGGGCGGTAATTCGATGGTTCCGCGGGGTCGGCGCCGGGTTTTTTGAGGAGGGGCACTAAAATAGCCTCCTTGAAGGAAGTCGGAACGATGCCGCTGCTGAGTGCCCTGTTAAGTAAAGGTAGAATACAGTCAGGCAGGTCTTTAATGTTGGTGACGTTTTCTTGACCCACATCAGTGCTATTTCACGCTTAGCCAGCAAAAATCCAAGTGCCGCGAAACTTACATCTTGGGGAAGTTGATCATATAGCCCAATAGGGCGATTAACGGAGTGGGGATAAGGGACAGGGAGACCATGTCGTCCAGAGTGGCATGCACCTGCTCCCAATAAGGCTGTAACTTTGGACAGGTACAAGTCAAGTGAGCAAAGTCAACTTGAGGGGCCGAACATTTCCAGCAATGGTGCCGTCTGGATGGGTCTATCTTATGCGACCAGGCAGGGGTGTGGTACATTCTGCGAAGGAATTTAAAGTGAAGGAGTTTTTTGCCTGCTGTTAGGGGATATTTTCTTCGTAACTCTGCAGCACTGTTCCCATTGGTCATCTGTTATGGGCCGACCTAAATCACGTTCCCATGCTATGCAAATTTTAACATTAGCGAAAGGGCGCACTGTGTTACATGCCCTATATATTTTGGAAATTAAATAATTGCCCGTTTCACTTTCAATGATCAATGTGCAACCGGATATGTAGGGAAGGTGGCTCTCAGGATGGGATGCATATGATGTAACACAAAAACGTCCATGAAGGAGCAGCCTTGAAATCAAATATCCTCCGATACCGAGAAGACATGGTCATTTGGAAATAGATCGCCTATCTTTTTGACATCAAACTTAGTCAGTGAGCATTGCACAAGTGTCTCTCCCGTGATGGGGAGCCACGTGGGGTTCGGGAGCGGCTACGCCGGAGAATATAATAGGTCCATCCACAGTAACCTCCGTAACTTCATCCACGCCCAACTAGTGGTGGATACTGTTTGAATATCCAATAGATCCCTGGTGATCCCTTTGGAAAGTACTGCAGACACTTCTGCGGAAGCACCAGATCAGCCTCCGGCCGCAAGAAGGGGATTCGGGCATCCGGATGGTACCATGCATAGGCATAGCTACATTGTGCAGTTAAATAATATAAATACATATCAGGGACTCCAAAACCACCTCTCTCATAAGGAAGAGTCAAAGCCTGAAAGTTAACCCGTGGGCGCTTACCTCCCCATATCAATCATATAAGGAGTTCACCCTCGCTGTACCTCCTGGCTGTGTGGTGTTTACCCAGGTATAACAGTTCCCTATCTGCTGCTTCTCGAAAATCTACCAGAGGAGCTAAACGACGAGCCTCCGCAGCAGCTGAGGCCCCAGTAAGCAATTCTGTGTCTAAGGCTAACTCGTGCCTGTAGAAGAGCGGGGTACAGGGGTGTACTCTCTGTACTTCTTGATTCCAAAAAAGGACGGGTCCCTGCGGCCCATTCTAGACCTCAGACCCCTCAACCAATACATCCTTTCAGAACACTTTCACATGCTAACCTTACAACAGGTCCTGCCGCTGCTCCGTCAGGGCGACTTCCTAGCCACCCTGGACCTCAAGGATGCATATTTCCACATTCCCATTCACCCGAGTCACAAAAAATATCTCAGGTTCACCATCAACAATCAGCATTACCAGTTCAAGGTTCTGCCGTTCGGGGTCACTACGGCTCCCAGGGTCTTCACCAAATGCTTAGCGACTGTGGCAGCGCACCTTCGCAGGCAAGGTGTTCACGTGTATCCCTACCTGGACGACTGGCTCATTCAGGCCAGGTCAGCCAAGCAGTGCGGCCGCGATATGTCGCGGACCATTCACCTCCTTCACAGTCTGGGGTTCTCACTCAACTACGCGAAGTCTCACCTGCAGCCAGCCCATGTGCAACAGTACCTAGGGGCGACACTAAACACCCAGTCGGCCACAGCACAGCCGAACCCTGCCAGGGTCAACAGCATGCAGCTGCTCATTCGGAGGTTCCATCCTCAACGATCCCTCCCAGCGCAGGTGTTCATGCAACTGATCGGTATGATGGCATCCTGCATATTCATAGTCCCGCACGCGAGACTGCACATGCGTCCCCTTCAAGAATGCTTAGCCCGACAGTGGAACCAGGCTCATGGCCATTTAAAAGACCTAGTGTTGGTGACCGGTGGTGGAATCCACGAAACCTTTGCAGGGGATGACCGTTCCAAGAGCCTGTCCCTCAACTAGTGCTAACGACGGACGCATCTCTCCAGGGTTGGGGAGCGCATGTCCTCCACTACACGGTGCAGGGACTATGGACAACACAACAGCAGAAAATGCATATCAATGTGTTGGAGCTGATGGCAATCTTCATGGCACTGAAGGCATTCAAGTTGCACCTGTGCAACAAGGTCATTTTAGTCCGGACGGACAACATGACCGCCATGTATTACATCCAGAAGCAGGGAGGCACGCAGTCCATGCAGCTGTCTCACCTGGCCCAGAGCATGTGGAAGTGGGCCATTCAGAGGAACATCTTCCTCATGGCGGAGCATCTCCCGGGTGTCGACAACCAGATGGCGGACCTGCTCAGCAGGCACAGTCATCAGATGCACGAGTGGGAGATCCACCCGTCAGTACTCCATCCATACTTCCAACGGTGGGGTCATCCAGACATCGACCTCTTCGCCACAAGCGAGAACGCAAAATGCCCAAACTTCGCCGCCAGATTCCCACACCCGCAGTCTCAGGGCAATGCGATATGGATGAACTGGTCAGGCAGATTTGCGTACGCTTTTCCGCCAGCGCCCCTCATACCTCTGGTGGCGCGCAAACGGCGACAGCACTCCATGACACTCATCCTGGTTGCTCCAACGTGGGCACGGCAAGCTTGGTACACCACGTTCCTGGAACTGTCGGTGGTGCCTCACCAGCGGCTGCGCCTCACTCCCAGCCTCCTCACTCAGAACCATGGCGACATTCAGCACTCAGATCCCCAACAGTTGAACCTTGCGATTTGGCTCCTGAGGTCATAGAGTTTGGATACCTGAACTTGCCTCCTGAGTGCATGAACATCATCAAGGAGGCAAGACGACCAACTAACAGGGCCTGCTATACAGCCAAATGGAAGCGGTTTGTTATTTACTGCTCCAACAATGACATTAATCCTTTGGACGCGTCTACGCAAAACATCATATGTTACTTATTGCATCTATACCAATGCAACCTGGCATACAGTTCAATCAGGATCCATTTGGCGGCCATAGCCGCTTACCTTCAAAACAGGCAGCAACTTTCCGTCTTCAGGGTGCCTGCTATTAAAGCCTTTTTGGAAGGACTTAAGAGAGTAATCCCTCGCAGACACCCCCCCTTCACCAGTCTGGAACCTAAATATCGTTCTCACCAGACTCATTGGGCCACCCTTTGAGCCACTCCATTCCTGTGAAATACAGTTTCTTACCTGGAAGGTGGCCTTCCTAATAGCTATTACATCGCTGCGGAGGGTCAGTAAGCTGCAAGCCCTCACTATTCAAGAACCCTACCTGCAAATTCATGCAAATAGGGTGGTGCTTCGCACCAACCCTAAATTCATGCCAAAGGTGATTTCGCAGTTCCACCTTAACCAAAACATAGAACTGCCAGTTTTCTTTCCTAACCCTGACTCAGTGGCAGACAGAGCACTGCACACCTTAGATGTCAGAAGGGCTCTCCTGTATTACATTGACAGGACAAAAGACTTTCGAAACACTACACAGCTGTTTGTTGCCTTCTCTCCACAACATAAAGGCAACCCCATCTCCAAGTCAGGTATAGCCAGGTGGATTGTTAAGTGTATCCAGATCTGTTATCAAAAGGTTAAGCACACGTTAACAGTTCCCCCTAGAGCGCATTCCACACGCAAGTTAGGGGCTTCCATGGCTTTCCTGGGTAACATTCCTCTAGAGGATATATGTAGAGCAGCCACATGGACCACCATACATACATTTACCAACCACTACTGCGTAGATGTACACTCCAAACAGCAAGCTGCTGTAGGACAGGCTGTTCTCAGAACTCTCTTTCAGACTGCTGCAGCTGGCACGGGCACCCGCCGGTAAGGAGGTAACTGCTATTTATTCTATGCACAGATATGAATTCAGCAGCCCTCATGCCTGGAACGGAATATGCTACTTACCAGTATGCATCTGTTCTTGGCATGAAGGGCTGCTGACATTCATATCGCCCCACCCTCCTCCCGGTGCCTGTCGCAGCTGTAGCTCTCAGAATCATTTTCAGGCATGGTCATCATTTTCAGTATTACACTCCATCTCTGCCACAATGGCGAAAAACAATCTGAGGATGGAGAGGATGCCCATGCGCACTGTAGTCCAGGGGAGGAGCCACCTATCTCGTGATACTTCGAAGACTCTTCCAGGACAACAATGTGCAATCATCCGGACCCAACACTAGGCGGCGATCTATGCACAGATATGAATGTCAGCAGCCCTTCATGCCAAGAACAGATGCATACTGGTAAGTAGCATATTCCGTATTTGTGATGAATGAAAAAAATCTGGGAATCAACTTTGGGACCATATATGCCTATTACTGCGATAAAGTGACCCTTTAAAGTGCCTGTCATAATCAAAAAACGGCCCTCACTGTCTTCAATTACCTTGCTCGATGAAAAAAGGACTTGTTTGTGAATAAGTAGTGTCACCCCCTCGCGTATCTACTATAACAAGAGAAATATCTGTGTGCCCCCCAGCTGGCAGCTATAGGAGCTGCGTCTGATTTGGACAAATGCGTCTCCTGCAGGCAGGCAATGTCAATGTTATGTCTTGATATGTAATTGAGCACCTGGCGTCTTTTTCGGATGTTATTCAGACCCATGACATTCCATGAAATAAGGGACAGCCTGGAAGGCCCTGACCGGGTACCTAGCTGTGACATAGTAAGATATGGTCATACAACATGTGCATATCGGAGCTAAACAAACGCCTTAAAACAATGATCTGTTTACCAATCCCCATAAAACAGTCAACATACTGCAAGAGTTCCCCCCACCTCCCAGCCTCACCATATTCCTAGCGAGGCAGAACCATGCCCCGAGGAGCAATTGATGGTGCAAAAGGATGAAGCATTTAACTGTGACAGGAACAAGTGACCACTGTGATGTTCGCAACAACAGAAACCAAATCAAGGTATACACCACGAGGTGTGGCAACACCACGTCGGTCGGGCATCAAAGTTGTAATTATAGTAAACAGTATGAAACCACTAATTAAAGCGTTCAGTCACAGCAAAACCTATGTGTCAGTGCAATAACATCAAGTCCCAGTATTGGAGAAGAGCTCCACGCTGTCCTCAGGGCCACATCGAGGAGGGAATGCGGCCTGCACTGTTCCAGCCGCTCCAGTGTTGTCTTTCTTGTAATTGTGGAAAAACTCCTGTGCTTCAGTCGGTGTGTTGAATATGCGTGGTCTACCTCCCACGTCTACTTTCAGTCTGGCAGGATATAGCATTCCGTACCGTAGACCCAGGTTCCGCATCATAGCTTTCACGGCATTAAATTTGTGACACGCATTTTGAATCACCATGGTGAAGTCCGGGAAGAACGATAGTTTAGAACCTTGCCACGGTATGTCGCCACGTTCACGGGCAGCGCGCTGAACGGAATCCCTGTCCCTGAAGTTCATATTTCTCGCAATTATGGGTCTCAGTGGAAGGCCAGGGTTGGGACGGTGGCCCAATGATCTGTGAGCACGTTCTATAACAAACCCCTGAGTAAAAGTCTCCTTACCAAACAAATCAGATAGCTATTGTTCGACAAAGGTATCCATGCGAGCAGTGTTGGCCGTTTCTGGAAACCCCCGGATGCGTACGTTGTTGCGCCGGCTACGCACTTCCAAATCCTCGTTCTTTATCGCGACTTCCTTCAAGATTCGTTCCACCCTGTCCAGTATTTTCTAGGACTGTGCAGCACCATCCTCCACATCCGATATCCGTGCCTCGGCCACATCTAGGCGTCGATCATGCACCTGGACTTTGAAGCCCATTTCAGCCAGGCTTTTATCTAGTGCATCAAAACTGCCATCCAGGACTCTGAATCCTGCTCTCATTTCCTGAGGCATCGCAGGTGTTAGGGACGGAGGATCTACCACATCTTCAGCTCCCCGGGCGCCGTCCGCCATGTCGGCAGGATCGTCCATCGCGGTGTCCGTGACGTTCTCAAAGGGCAAAGTCCTTTGCTTGGGATCTTTTCGGCCCATATCTCAGGGTAAAGCAGGACACTATCCGGGGAGGGCCCTTTGTGGCGAGTGTGCGGCCAGGGAACCGGAATGGAGCAAAGGCGACACCCAGTCAGGACTCCAATGTACGGAGGTGTAAGCGGATTTCGCTGTACGCTGTCCTCCAAGCCGTGGGTAGACGCGGTGAAGGTGTGGGCCCCACCCCCGACCTGGGGCAATCAGGCCAGGGAGAGCATAGTCAATAAGCAGAGAGGACCTCAGGTCACAGCCGCTGCATACTCCAAATCTGGCAGGGCTGCGTGTATGGGGAAGCAAACATCAGCACCTGCAGAATCCGTGACCCGCCAACATAAGTCGAGCTGCCAGCAAATGAGTTTCTCGTGGCAGCACGCGTTAACCAAGTGTGCCACATCCACTCCGGGCACTATCAGGTGAAGAAGTGAAAGTAATGTGGCAAGGCTGTGGAATGGGAGCCTTGTAGCAGGGGGATAAGGGGGCATCCTCAATGGCGATACAGATCAATAAAGGAGTGAAGACTGCCAGTACAGATAGAAAAACGCAGACTGTGCTCTTATTGTAGGCTCGCAGTGTGTAGAACAATGTGGAGAGAAGCGTCTCCAGTGTAAATTGCCAGCACTGAGAGTAAAGAGATCCTGGGGCCACAAGGAGGTAGGCCAGGCCTAACGGGCCTAATGAGGGAGGAGGGAGCAGTTGCCCACCAGCCGGACTCGCTGTACAGCAGCTCCGCCGAGTGAAACCGAGCAGACTGCGCCCGCCGCACACCTAGGTGATACGGGGGCCGAGGCCCTATCCCGACACTGTCCCCCTTGGCAGAGTCTCGCAAGTAGGGGGAGATGCACCCTCTGCCTCAGCACAGTGCAGCCCGGAGGCAGCCTATCGTAAATGTGTGGGGGGAAGAGCAGCCGCGCAGTAGAAGAGTGAGCAGACACAGCATCGGGAGCTGGCCGGCGGCTCCCGCTCACCTCACAGTCCGCTCTCCTGTGTCAGACTCAGGCGTTCGTCCTGCATAGGCCTCGGGATTAGGAGTCCTCATACAGATGTAATCGCCGCGTTCCTTTTGTCCTCTCGGGTGCACTGGGGGTAATTCCACCTCAGGAGCTGGGGGTTTTCATACTAATAACAGGCTTTCAGTGCGCCCGGCCGACGGAGCTTCAGTCGCAAGCGGCCATCTCTGGTGCTTGCGTGGCCACGCCCCACCAAATAGTGAACTTTGTATTTGAAACTAATGTCGGAGATGAAACGGTGTTAGTGAAATTTGACTGTTAAGATTGGCGACAGAGTAATACATAGACAGAAATGGTTTGTGTGTCAGAAAGTATGATGACCTGAAACCCGGTAAAGAAAGCATAGTCCATAACTTTTGGCAGTAGTATATAAAGAGTTAGTGGTATGTCTGTGCAGTCAGTGGATGTAGGAAGATGGCTCTCTATATAGTGTCCCAAAATGAGTTGCATTGTGCAGAGAGTCCAGGTATCTTTTATCAGTATACAGGGGCTTGTTTTAACCACATCGCTGCGGCGGCTATTCCGCTGCAGCGCTAAGGGGGCGGGGGGCCGCGCGGCGGGCGCATGCTGGTGACGGAACCGCTCCGTCACCAGCCGCAGTTGAGCTGTGCTCATGACGGAGCGGTTCCGTCATGGCCCCGCCCGCTCAATAGAACGCGCCGCCGCAGGCGCGGCGGCCGGGCCATGACGGAACCCCTCCGTCATCAGCACAGCGCCACCGCGGCTGATGACAGACCGGTTCCGTCATCAGCATGGATAGGGTTAACAAACCCATGGTGCTCAATTAGTGGTAGTGTGGTTGAGCAGCCTTTGGCTTGTCAGAGTGGAGTGTTAGGCATTTGTTGCACATACAGAGTCAATAAATAAGAGACACACGCAAAAACAAATCCGACTCCAATTTTGAAAAATAACATAGATATTTATATTTAATTAGACACCAAGGTCTACAAAGTTAGGTAAGTACTTTTCGAGTTAGCGATTTTCAGATACTTAAAAAATATAGTTGTCAGATTTGCGGCATGAGCCTTGAACGCGCTAATTTTACCCTAGGGAAGAAAGATACACTGTATAGGGGTCCTTGCAATTGAGTTACAGGTTCCTTATAGACTTACGGTAAGTAAGGAGTCCAGGTCTTTAGAGCCTCTAGCAGTTTTGGTTTACCTGCCCTGGTGTGCAGAGGTGCTGGTCGCATGGGTTACCTCGAACGCTATCTCTGAAGTCTGTGGAGAAAACCTGTAAGCAGAAAAATGCTGGAAGTGGGGATTTGGGAACAATTCAGTCGGAACCCAAAGGGGGGCTCTGTTCTTTAGGGTATCTGGGGCAAGGGGGCACCGTCCGTATGTTTGGACTCGTGCTGTGGGGCTTAGGTGCAGAAATGGTTTGACCCGTGGGTCGCTTATTTTGGAGACTCTCACATTTTGGGTTGACCTGGAGATGGGGACAAAACAGGACAGCAGGGCCACTCTTGGTGCTGGCCTCAGTGCTGACCTCCCTCGTCGGTAGGCCGGTCTTGGCGCTGTTGATGTCCGGGCTGAACACTGAACAGACCTAGTTTGCTGCAAAGGGTCGGTACCCCGGGTATTGGTTCAGGGCAGCTCATGAGGGTCCTGGCTTCTCAAAACTTGGTATGGAGATGTATCAGACCTCCTGGAGCATGGTGATCTCCTCATGTGCATCTGCTGCTTCGGTGGGCTCTGTGGTCAGCAGGTCGGTGAACCGGATGTTGCAGTCAGTGTTTGCAGGTTGCTAGAAAGTGGCTCCTCCACTTCAAGGGAGATGCTGACGGGTTGCCGAAGTGCTGGCAGTCCTCCAAGGCTTTTGGAGGATGCACAGCTGCAGGGCGAGTCGGGTCTATGCAAATGTCGAGACTGAAGCAGACAGGCAGGGTTTAGTGCCAAGTCCACATTAGTCCACAGTTCTTGCGATCCTCTGCTCTTCTTTGTCTTCCTTCTTTGGTCAGGGGAATCTGTTTTCCTGATGTCAAGTGGCCACCTAAATACTCAATTTAGGGGTGTTCAAGGGAGTGTAGAGTAGTAGCCAATCTGCTACTTTAACCAGTGCTGTCACTACACCCTCTATATGACAGCTTCCTGTGGGGAGTGGGCATAACCCTGTCCCAGAATACCTAATTACAACGAAAACAAGCTAGTTTCCCACCTGTCAGGTGCCAAATGGGCCTCAGGGCAGGGGGTTGCAGCTTCCAGGTCTGGGGGAAGCCAAGGCCGAATATTTAAGGCGGCAGGGGCTTTGAAGCCCTTGGTCTTGAAAAGCTAAATCACTAGCCATCCTGCTGGAGGACATTGTTTCTAGCCTTAGAGAGTGTGGCTCTCACCTGCTGGGGGTCAGAAACGTGTCTGTGATGGCTGGCTGGAAAGTACCAGTCAGCCAGCACACTAGATGACTAGTAGGTTTCAGGGAGCACCTATAAGGTGCCCTCTGGGTGCAGATGATAATAAATCTAGTACTGGGATAAGTATGGATTTATTAAGACAAGGTGTTTGATACCAAACACCAGTATTTTCAGTGAAGTAATCATATAGCTTGGTAACTTGTGATGACCAGTCCCCGGTACGCCTCAAGATGGCTTCTCTGATCACTTCAAATATCTAATAATTGATGTGATGTCTAGTAATTGAACTAGACTTCACAGGGGCATATCTGCTCTTGCAGCTGTGTCCTCACATATACTATATTAAAATGCACCCTGCCTTAGGGCTTCTAGACCTGTTGTAGGGGTGACATGCATATCGTTTATGCATTACACTTTGGCATAGGAGCAGGTTGAGTGTGCCATGTCACGTTTTCAGAATGGTTTGCACCATTTCTTGCAGCCTGCAATGGTAGTCTGCATGTTATTTGTGTGTGGGTCCCCTAGGGTGGCATAAGACATGCTGCAGACCTTAGGGACCCTGTTTTGTACCCATGGCCTAGGCACCCGAGGTACCATTTACCAGGTGCTTATGGGAGTGCTAAAGCCCTTGTAAATTGGGTTACAATTAGATTTTAACTTGTTTTAGGGAAAGAGCAATGTCACTGAGATCTGGTAGGCACACCTCAGTGCACTGCCAGAGTTGAAAACCAGTATTTATTAGTCAAAAAGTGGGGCTGCCTCCCATGCCAAGCACAGTACTGCTTTGAAAGCCAGCACCCAACATAGGCTACTGACAGCTATCAGACCCCAGAACAGCACTCTAAGCTCACCACCGAAAGGAGGTTACGCTGCTTTATGGGCACCTGTGGGTTCTCGCAATCTCCCTTGCTGTTGTGAGTTGGGGGCTACTACATTCTGTGGAAGACACCCTTCTTCCACTCTCTCTTCTGTCAGTGCAGGGGGGGCACCCTGTAGCTGGACAGCTGCCTGACTGCTCAGGACTTCCTTGTGGTCAGGTTAAGCCTCACCAGAGACAACTTTGGGTTCTACCATTACTAGGGGAGAAGACCCATGGCTCACTGGAACTCTGGTTAAGAGTGGCTTACCTTTCCTATTCTTGTTCCCTTTCATCTGTTACACCAGTTTCCTAACTACAGGGAATGGTTCCTCAGGATTTTGGGCTGGGGGAGTGCTCTAGCCAACTACCCCATCTGGGACTGGACTGGCCTCTGGCACGTCATTTCCCAGGATACAGTCTAAGGGAAGGTCCGGACTATCACTTTATCCCACATATGAGTACCCTCACTCTCTAGGGGCATTATGGCTACAGATTTGGTTATCAACTGTGACTACTCTTACCTTCACTGTCTCTCTTGGTACATACATGTCTGGGTGTGAAAAGGTGCCTCTTTTTGACATGGATAGCTCCCCTCCCCCCACACACACACACTTGTTTGCCGGAAAATGATGTGGTTTCTATTGCAGTGCACAGGGTCCCTGCCAACCAGGTTCCCTGTGCCTATGCTTCTTCACAAAAAGTGTTCCACGATTGGCAACCTCAGCCCCCTGTAAGTCCCTAGTAAATGGTACCCTTGGAACATAGGACATGGAACTTAAAAGGGTCCCCTATGGACCCCTCACCAAGGCCATGCCACTGCAGCTTACATGCCACGGTGCAGTGAAAAATGACAGTTGACATGGCACACTGCCTGTGTGTCATGCCAACCAGCACTGCTTAAGGTTTAGGTAAGCCACCCCTCTAGCAGACCTTACAAGCCCCAAGGCAGGGTGCACCATATCTCAGTTGTGGGCATATCTGCATGAGCAGATATTTCCTTATAATATTGGTCTATTCCTTAGTATTGTAAGTGCAGGTGATGCCATAGAGAGTACTGGCTTGGCAACTCGACAACTCAATTTCCCAGCACCATAATGGCTTCACTGAACCCAGGAGTGTTAAGTACCAAACATCTACTCTTATTAGATGTATTAAAATATGTACCCAGTGGGCACCTCAGAGGTTCCCTCAAACCTATTAACCCTGGTGTGGTCTCAGACAGCCTGCCACCAACAGACATATTTCTGGACCCTTGCCCTTGTGTCAAGAACCCCTGCTCTCGGAGGCTAGAAACAAAGCCCATCCTGGACGGAGGTGTCAGACTTCCTCCCCCAGGATGGGAACAGTTCTCGAGAGGAAAACTTCTCCAGCCTCTGCTGCTAACAGCAGATGGCCGCCCCAGTTCAAACGCCCTACTTTTGGCAAGAGAATCAGCCTGAACACTTAGGAAGAGTAGGAGGTATGTTCCCCTTCGATCTCACATCTGGGTATTGGCAGAAAGGTCTGACCCATGGAGCAAAAGAAAAATCTGCATTCTCCACTTCATGTGGCCACTTCCAACTTCCTGCGATGGCCTTTGGATTAAAGAATGCCCCTGCCACTTTCCAGAGGTTGGGCAAGCAAGTCGTAGCTGGATTGGAGTCCTTTTGTGCATCTTATCTGGAACGATATTGCTGTCTATAGCTTCACCTGGCAAAATGACCTGAATCCACCAAAGGGACAGTCCTTGAGGCCTCACTATCAAGGCAAGCAAGTGCCAAATAGGGTTGGGAAAGGTTGTGTATGTGGGCCACATGGTAGGTGGAGGCCACGTTCAGCCACTCAAACCCACGATCCAGGCAATTCTGGACTGTGAAACTCCCAAAACCTAGACCCAAGTCAGGGCATTCCTTGGCTTGACTGGGTATTACATGAGGTTCGTGAAGGATTATGCGTCCATGATGGCCCCCTCACAGAACTCACCTCTAAGAAGATGACCAAGAAGGTGAACTAGAGAGTGAGCTATCAAAAGGCTTTTGACACTCTGAAGGATACAATGTGCTCTGCCCCAGTCCTGAAAGCTCCAGATTACTCCAGGCACTTCATTGTGCAGACAGATGCCTCTGAGCATGGGGTAGGTGTAGTACTAGCCCAAACAAATGATGAGGGACATGACCAACCTGTTACTTTCATAAGAAAGAGACTACTCCCCCGAGAGCAACATTGGAGTGCCATAGAGAGTGAAGTCTTTGCTGTGGTCTGGGCCCTGCAGAAGTTGAGGCCATACCTGATTTTCGCTCATTCCCTAGTTCAGACAGACCATAGGTCTCTCCGATGGCTTCAGCAAATTAAAGGTGAAAACTCCAAATTGTTAAGGTGGTCCATATCCCTACAAGGAATGGACTTTACAGTGGAACACCGACCTGGGACTGCCCATGCCAATACTGATGGCCTTACCAGGTTCACCCACTTAGAAGATGAAGACTCTCAAGGGGAAGGTTAGTTTCATCCTCTTTCATTTGGTGGAGCGGGGGTAGAGTGGGAAAGTCCTTCTTTTTGACATGGTTAGCCCCCACTTTTTGCCCGGAAAATGATATGGTTTCAGTTGTAGTGCACAGGGTCCCTGCCAACCAGGATCCCTGTGCCAGTGCTTCTTCCCAAAAACTGTACCACGATTGGTTAGTAAATGTACCTTAGTGCCTAGGGCATGGATACTGAAGAGGGTCTCCTAGGGACCCCTCACCAAGGCCATGCCACTGCAGCTTGCATGCCTTGGTGCAGTGGAAAACGACAAAGTCGACATGGCACACTGCGTGCTTGCCATGCCAAACAGCACTTCCTAAGATATAAGATATAAGGTGGGCACACCTCTCTTCCTCACTTGTTTTTCCCGCCGAAAGGGGGGGTCCGAACCAGTGGGGACCAGTTGCTGAAAACAGCAAGTGGCCTGGGGAAGCTCACTAAGGCAGCGAACCTTTGAAGATATAGGTTGGTGGCCTGCTCGGCAGCACCCACAACCGGAGGCCACCTATACCCCGTTGGAAAACATTGGGCCTGAGCATTCTGCACCCAGCCGCCCTAGTGCAGCTGAGGGTGTAACAAGAGTGCATACTTGACCCTGGGGGACCATTGAGTCTAACCCCAGAATACCAGCTCCCACAACCGAATACTTACCTTTGAACCGATAACCCTATTTTCCTCCATAGGATAACATTGTTTGTCTGTGAAAAGTTTCTAAGTGTGGAGTTGGAAAATCTATGAAACTGTAACTAAAGAACAAAAACACTTTTACTTAACTGATTACTGGAAATGTCCCAGTGCAGTATCCAGGTATACTGCACTGTATAAGAAAAGTAATCTGTAAAGTAATCTACTTGACATTCGACTAAAAAGTCTGGGACCACCTGATCTTGGGTCAGGATCACCGGGGAGACCTCCTCGTGGTGTTGGGCCACTCCAACTTGGGCCGGGGGCATCGGGTGCAGAGTGGTTCTGACTCTCGGATCTTAGCTGGAGTTTGAGTCTGTAGGCATAATAAATCTGGTGTTCACGTTAGACAAAGTCTTTGGTTTGGAAGGCAGGTTGCTGACTGGAGGACACACCGGAGTTTCGCTTCTGCAGGTTCGAGTTGGGGACAGGATGGTTGGCGTCCTCCTCTTGTTAGCTTCAGCACGGCTGTTCGGTCCCTCTTCTTCTTTTCTTGTAGTCGGTTCTTGTCTGAGGAAGCAAGGTTCAGAGGTGCCCCTAAATACTAGGTAAACGGTTGGGACCAATGGGCCCTTCCCTGGGGTGGGTACACTCCTTATTATGCCACTCTCCAGTGGGATGGGGGCATATGCCTCACCTTGGTTGGCTGGGTCCCCCCATTTGCACGAAGGCTGGGACTGAGAGTTGTGCTTCACCCCGCCTCCCCCACTTGAGGGATGGAGTTGGCAGAGGTGGGCACACCTCTCTTCCTCACTTGTTTTTCCCGCCGAAAGGGGGGGTCCGAACCAGTGGGGACCAGTTGCTGAAAACAGCAAGTGGCCTGGGGAAGCTCACTAAGGCAGCGAACCTTTGAAGCTTCCCCTTCGTGGACCCTGCCCATCCTGAGGGAGGAGGCTTAGCACCTCATCCCAGAATGTGCATTGTTTCAGGCCCCTGAGAGCTTGCCCTGAGAGCACCAAGCTCTCGATCCAGGGTTCCAGAAACAAGTCTGGTGGTGGCAGCTGAAAGCAACTACTCAGCCTGGACACTAGTGGTAGGTCGTTTTTCACGGGGCATCTCTAAAATGCCCTCAGTGTGCATTTTTTTCATTAAATCCCACACTGGCATCAGTGTGGGTTTAATGTGCTGAGACGTTTGATATCAACCGTCTCAATTTTCAGTGTAGGCATTATGGTGCTGTGGAGTTCCTAATGACAAACTCTCAGCACCATATAAACTTAATGGCAGCACTGCACTTGTCTAAGAATGGACTTAGACACTGTAGGGGTACAGGGCTCATGCACCTGTACCCTCACCACTGGTATAGTGCAACCAGCTAGAGGGGTGGCTGACCTATGCCAGGGCAGTGGGTTGTAGGCATGGCACACAGGGATGTGTGCCATGTCAACTCTTCACTTTGTTCTGCACCAAAACATGCAACCTACAAAGGAAGTGTGTGAGTGTAGAGGTATATGACCTCTAAGGGTGGCACAATAAGTGCTGCAGCCCTTAGAGGCCTTCCCTAGTCAGTGCCCTGGGTACCTGTGGTACCATTTACCAGGGACTAACCTGTGGCCAAAGAGTGCCAATTGGGTTTTGGTTTAATGCACCTCTAGGGAAAGAACATAGGCCCTGGTAACCTGTTTGGCAGGAATCCAGGGCACACTCAGTCAAAGCACATCAGCAGTTTGGCAAAAAGTGGGGGCAACCATGCAAAAAGAGGGCACTTTCTTACACAGGTACATGTCTTGAGATCGCTTTCCTAAGCACTTGCAATATCTAGTAATGGAACTAGAAACCTCAGGGGCATATCTGATCATGTAGATATGTCCTTACCTATACTATAATTCACCCTGCCTTATGGCTCCAAGGCCTGCTGTAGGGGTGACCAACATATAATGTATGCAGTGCACTTTGGCATGGCACAGGGTGAGTGTGCCATGTCATGTTTATTCAGAATGTTTTGCACCATTTCTTGCAGCCTGCAATGGCAGTCTGCATATTATTTTGTGTTTGGGTCCCTTAGGGTGGCGTAAGACATGCTGCAGCCCTTAGGGACCCTCTTTAGTGCTCGTGACCTAAATACCAGGGTACCATTTATTAGGGACATATAGGGGTGCCAAAGGCCTTGTCAGTTGGGTTACAATTAGATTTTAGCTTGTTTTAGGGGAGAGAGCACAGAGGTCTTGTTTGCAGGCACTGTTAGAGTTCAAAACTAGCATCGGGTGGTAAAGGGCATAAGAATTGGGGGGATAACTGCAACAAAATTCCAAGTTTCCTACAGTGGAAAAAAAGTTACATTAGTGAGGGTGAAAGAGATGTTTAGTTTTCAAGTGATTTTACACCAGCCACAGTTCTATTAGGTGATAGACAAACGATCACTAACTTGAAGCGACTTTGAAAAGTTGATCATGGTAAATATTTTGTAATGTGGGTCAGAAGGATATATTTTAGATAGAATTGGAGATACATTTTGTGATATCACTTAGAACAGGTTATATTAAATGTGTTTGCGCTTCTTCAGAGAGGCACATTTAATGGAAAGTTATAAAGATTGTAAAACATTTCAGAAAGAAAAAAATATAATGGGGTGACGGTTTGTGATGAATATGAATAAGGGGGTGTGTTGTAAAAATGATGGGAAAGGTTTGAAGAAAACTAGAGCTGTTGTGGACAAGAGGTTTGTTCTAAGGTTGTTAGGTAAGGTTGTGACAAGTTATGTAGTCATTTGTGTTAAAAGGTTATCTCTTCTCTTGTTACTTCTCCTGCAGCTGAGTGACAGCCAGGGGGAAGACGATGTTCCAGATCTCAAATCTGCTGCACAGAAAGGTAGGGGACAAAATGTGCTGTTTTGTGGAACTAGTATAGTGAGCAACATTAAATACAAGAACAGTGATGTAATTAGGGCATCCAGACATATTGTGTAGAAATAAGCTCTTGGACAAGTGTGAACTGTCCAAAGGAAAAGGATTACAAATTATTGTCAACCTATGTCTCCGGAGGGGATACTTGGTTAGGTTCTGATTATTAGAATCATATGCTTATATTGTTAATTTGTCCAGATGACTAGATGCACATCATTGTTTTTGTTAGTCCAATAAGACCGAAAACATTTACGCATGACATTTTTTACCTACTTGTTCATTGTGCATTTGCGTTTTAATGGGTATTCTATTAGAAGAGAGATTCAAATGTTATTGAAGATTCTGGCCTCTCAGTGTCAGGAAATTGTGCTTTGATTCATATTGCATGCAGATCTACACATCCTAATCCTTTCTTTTAATATTTTAATATTCTTTAGACAAAGGCTTGAATGTGGAGGTACGCGTGAACAAAGAGTGGTTCACAGGACGGGTGACTGCTGTTGAAGTAAGCAAGAATGTCGTGCGGTGGAAAGTGAAGTTTGATTATGTGCCGACTGATACCACCCCAAGAGACCGCTGGTGAGCTCCCTTGCAATTACCAGTAACTGATGCATGCTCTGCACAACCAAAACCAAAACTATTGTTACCATTATGCTTTTTGCTACCCTTTTAAACACAGTTGTTGTCAATACTTTAAAGTGTAAGTCTTTTGATCAAAGGTTGTTTGTTCTCTGTGATGAGATCTCTACTGATAATCATAAATACTACATAGATTAACTTATGTGCAATATCCCATAACATGTCACAAGAGAAAACCTACAGTCCTATCTTGAAGCACATTTTCCATCTAATTTTTATTTATATCTTATTTGTAAGCACAAAACACATTGTAAATGTAAGCAAATTGCATAGCTCATTTGTGCGTTTTCCCAATTTAAAAACAAAACAGCACAAAGTACACAACCCTGAAACAATGATCTCAAAATTAAGCTGTCCATACTTGGATTTCCAATTATTTAGACATAGAGTAAACAAGAAAATGGGGGAAGGAACAGAGCTTTAGAATGAACTACGCAAGTCAACAATTTTGACATCACTCTCCAAACTTCTAAGCATCTTTGTAGGTGTACAAGCAGTCAGTCATCTCCATCCTATATACCTTTGGCGCTTTTTGAACTGCCAGTATGGCAGTTTGTTCATTTGCCATCCTGAAAGGTTCTCACAGTCTGTAGATCCCTCAAGACAAAAACCTTGGCATGCCTTTGAATGCTGAATTTTGCCAGGAATCAGAATGGGATTTTGTCCCCCGCTGCCAAAATTTTTCTAGTCGCTTGGATGACACGTCTCTTATTTTGTTCTGCCCTACTCTGGTCTGAACACTAAATCTAACTCTAAATATGAAACCTCAGTGTCTGATGGATACTTCTAACTGCAGACTCAACACCTTAGATTATCCCCCAGGTGCCACACTGGATCCAGAGAATTTTGTAGCAGTGCTCCCAGGCTCCGCTATGTGGCATCTGGCAGCTCTGCACTGGCTCCATACAACCCCAGAAGTGACCTCACCCACGAAGATTGAATGCATTTGTTTTTGTGACTGAAGCGGTTGATGACCTCCCGGATTTTGCCTAAACTTTCTGATGTTATTTTGTTAGTCCTTAGCCCAGCAATGTCTTGCAATAGATACTGTGATGTTTTTTCTATCAGCCCTTTAAACCTTTCTTGTTTAAGTCACCGGTGGAAATGCATTTTATTGAGGTTTTACCCACCTTTGTCTGTACCCCCTCCCCACCCATCTCTCCCCCAAACATTTGTGGTGCTCCAGTTGGATGTGAACATGGACTTATGGGACACCCTTTGAGCCTCTGCACAACTGCTTCTCAAGGCTCTTAAAGTTAAAAAAAGTTTTCTTTATTACAATAAAGTTGGACGTGATATGAGTGAACTATAGTAGTTGTCTTTACAACCACCCAACTATATGGTCTTTCTAGACAAATTGGTGTTATAAGCACAGACTGCCTTTCTTCCTAAAGTTATGGCACACTTCCACATTGGCCATTGGATCACTCTGCAGGTGTTCTGTGCTCTGCCTCACCCCTCAAAAGAGGAGAGATTCCATTGCCTTGATCTGCAGGAGCATTTCGTTTATACATTGAACTTCAGATCATCGCACTTCAGATTTTCAGGGGCGAAAAAGGAAAAGCTGTGCAAAAGATGACCCTGACAAGGTAGCTATTCCTCTGTATTTATATCCGCTATAATCCATGAATGAATGAAAGCCGTCTTATATTGCGCAGACTTAGCCCATGGGCATCAAGGCGCCTAACATAAATAATACAGAATATATTTACCGGGAGCCCACTTACAGATAAGCCTCTGAAAATAGCCATGTTTTTAATGCCGGATTGTGCTTTTAGTTCAGGGGAGGGGTGTTCCACAACCTGGGGGCCAAAACAGAGAAGGCCCTTCCACCCCACCTGACTCCCTGAACCAGAGGAACAGTCAGGAGATTCTTACTGGAGGAGCGTAAGCTTCTGCAGGGAGTCTAAGAGACTAGAATAGATCGTATATCTTCAGAGCCCTCTCCAGATAGCGCCCCGTAGACAAAGCATAGGATCTTAAAAGAGATCCTAGCCTGAATCAGGAGCCAATGCAGACTCTTCCTGGCTAGGGTGGCAGATGAGCGGCTGGGGACATCAAGAATCAACCTAGCTGCCGCATTTTGTACAGTCTGCAGACGTTGTATCAGGCCCGAGTTAATGCCCGAGTAGAGTGCATTGCAATAATCTAGCCGGGAAGTAACTAAGGCCACTACAGTCTGTTTACAGGCTTTCAGAGAAAGAGAATATGAGTAATCTTCCTCAGGGTCCTGATGACACCCCAGCAGGTAGAACCGTTCTGTTTACCTGCTGGTCCATAGAGCGAGCGGTGTCAATCATCACGCCCAGATTGCGGGCGGATTTAGTGGGCCGTGGGCACTCTCCGAGGGATGGGGGCCACCAGTCACTTGACCAGGCACCCTGTCCTCCCCCGAAGATCAAAACCTCGGTTTTCTCTCCGTTCAGCTTCAGCGAGTTACAAATCATCCACTGTGAAACTGCCTCCATGCAGTTCCTGAAGCTAAGAACAGAGGTACTCACTGAGTGGGAGAGAGAGACCAGGATTTGGGTGTCATCGGTGTATGACACCACCTCCATCCCAAAAGATCTTACCAACCACCTATATGTTGAAAAGAGTGGGCTTAAAGCAGACCCCTGTGGTACCCCACAACGCACAGGCTTAGGAGGGGACACAAATTATCCTAGCTTGACCCTCTGCTCTCTCTGATTGAGGAAGGAGGACAGCAGACTAAGTGCCGAGCCCTCTACCCCTATCTCCCTGAGACAATATTAAAATGGAGGGAGATAGGGTATTGAAAGCTGCTGTCAGGTCTAACAGGACCAGTAAAGTAGTCTGCCCCTGATCAACCCTTGTATGGATATTGTTAACGACCACAGTGAGAGCCGACTCGGTGCTATGAAGCAAGACCACTGACCAAGCAGCAGTGCTCTCAGAGCGTGCAGGCTCATTCCACCAGGGCCAACGCTGCTGTTATGGGCGTCTGCCAGGTTGCAACATGGGCATTGATGCATATGTTTACAAAACGCTTTTGTCTTGAATGCCAGGTCCTGCAGGAAAGGTCTCTTCACTTGCTCGTTTTTGCAGGACCCTTTGGTCTTAGTCCTCTCCCAGACCTTCCGCTGGTCCCCTAGATTGGGTGCAATCCACACGATTCCCAAAACCCGGGACTGGTGTTAGAAATTATCTAGCAGGCATGCGACTTTGATCCACCTAAATTCTCAGGAAGTAGAATTTGGGAAAAACACCCGGTATTATTTCTGCATTAAGGTGTTCGTTGTCTCTAATGCCCTACCGTCCTGAACCAGACATTCTAGTCTTTAGTTTTCGCTAATTGTGGGGGGTTCATAAATTTTCAGCTCGGCGCAACCCAAAAAAAATGTCAGCCCTGTTTAGGACCATACACAGAACCACACGTATACCAAAATAATAAGTGAAAAAATGTGTGACGGAGAGGAAGGCACCTCACGGGCGAACACCCACGGGGCAATCTGGTCAGATGTTTACCAGAGACTTGGCCCCTTTCTCATCATAGGAGGCCGTTCCTATTCCAGAATTTTGGTGAATTAGTGAGAGAAGGGAAAGGAAAGAAGGTGCAAATCAAGGAGATTGAGAGCGTGACTCCTTGGACAAACAAAACAGAGTGAACAATAAAATCAACAGCCACACCACTCGTACTACTTTTATTTATGAATCGGGTGTGTGAAGTTGAAATAAAAAGGAGGGTAGCTTAAAGTTGCATACCGCTACCTGTGACCAACATGTTTCACTGCCCAGAAACCTTTATGGCAGATTCATCAGGGTCAATACTCTGTTACTACACCCCCTTCAAACATCTTTTAGACAGGAAGCCTTATTCAGCTATGCTCCCTCGTACCAGCTGAAAAGGAGGGGTACTCCACCGGACAGTCAGTTGTCACATCAACCGTACAGACGAGGAAACTGGGCGTTGTATCATCCCAGGTCCTCTCCCAGACCTTCCGCTGGTCCCCTAGATTGGGTGTCTGGTATGCCATCATTTCTTGCAGTGTTAAGACAATACACTATACAGGCCTACTGCCATTTATTGACTCAATTTCACCCTGCTTTAAACCACACACCTGTTTATTTACAGGTCACTTCTGACCAGTTTTGATCTCTTATCTGTTGTAGATGAAGATCTGGAAAGCCTTCTGCTGGTAGAATGTGCATTAAGTATATACAGTGCAATAAAACTGGTTAAAAAAACATTTAACTCCACAATAATGTTTTGTGCTTTGAAATGGAAACAAATTATCCAATTATGCCCAATGAAGCCTAGCTGTAGCGGACATGGGCATTAAAATGTTGAATGTTGTTAACAGCTCAAATCCTCCCACGGTTAAAGAACAAAAAGGCAGGCTAGCTAAGCAAGTTAAATGTGAAGTCTACACTAATGGAAAAACTATAGTGAACATATAGTATATATTTTTTTCACTCAAATATTCTCCTCTCTGTTTGTAGAGAGAGGTCGATTAGGAGTTTGTTTTGTATGAAGCAGAATTTTTCTTCTGTCCACCTCACTTTTATTGTGTGTACCTTACAGACATATGATTACTTGTTACAAAAGTCACAAAGAGGAAACACAAAGGTTATTTGTGGAGTGATGAGCAATCCTGCCCGAGTTGCCAGGCCAGGTCCCCTCAGAATAGGAAACAGGCAACCCCAGAACGTTTCTGCCTTCTGTGCCTCATCATGAAGTGCAACTTTATTCCTATGGCACCATGAGCCCAAACCTATGCCTGAACATAGTTGTTACATTTAGAGCATCTTCAGCAACATTGAGGTGATGGAGAAATGTATCTATTAATCTCAGGCACTTGCATTCACTAGGACAATAATTTTGTACCCAATGTGCCACTCTAGACAGAGATCCACCATATGCAGTCTTGGTCCTTCTCCTATACAAACACCTGAGGCCGAACTGCCAGCAAGGCCACTGCAGACGGGAACACAAGACCTGTTGGAGGAAAATAAAAAGGTGATTGATGGAAGAATGCTTGAATTAACCCCAGCCACTGATATTTGCTCTGGGGCACATTCCACTATTTTGTGTTTTTTAGTCCTGTTTGTAGCGCCAGACAAGAAGCACTGTCGTGCAAATCAGGCTTGGCTTGGCAGCTTAAGCTGGCTGTACCTATTGGAGTAGGACCAGTGCTTCTTTCTATATGGCTGGTCTCAGTCTAGCATGGCAAATTGGGCAAAAAACGATAAGATGGAATGCGGCACAGAGAAATTACTAATTTCTCAGATTAATTCCAGTATTTCCCCATCATCTCTTTCATTTTCTCATATGTCTCCAAGTCATCCCTCAAGAAGCCTCTCAGAAAGCTGGCTTGAGACAGCCATCATTTTAGATCAGTGCCCACCTTCTCTCAATCTGACACAGCAACTACTTACATTTTGGGCTTTGTTTCTGGTGACAGAATGATGGCTTGCACTCTATCACGAGCAACACTCTAGCAATAGTTTCTGATACAATAGCATGCTAGAGCAAGAAGCACTCTTCTCCCAATCTCCAATCAGGAATTTCCTTAAGATGCTATTGAGGAAATTCCTGCCAATCAAACCATAGTTGTGGAAGATTAACATAGCCCGAACATGTTTGTTGTTCTCACCTTTTGAGTATATGCATTCAGCAGACTTAAATTGTGGAACATCAAGAAAGTCTTTCAAATGTTCTATACTTTTGCCAGGAAAGTGGGCAAGATCCAGACCTTCTTGAAAGAGAACCTTTACACCAATTATCATGTTCACTCTGAAAATAATTTCAGATCTTCAACTAAACCAATAATAAAAACAAATGATAGATAAGGATTACAAGAATTGAAACTGTTTTAGATCCTTTATTCTTAGTATTCTTAGATTTGCACAGAAGAAAAATTAATGGGATATAGGGAGCTATCATTTGTATAACGAGGCTGAGATTGGGTGTGGTCTAGCATGAACACTAGTCTCCTTCATGACCTTCTGTATATACTGGAAGAACAAGAAGCACTAAAGTGAGCAATTTTTTACTATCTGTGTTGATAAAATCACATAACAAAGTGTTTGACTCCGCAAATATCATTTGACTCTTTAGGGTCGAAAAGTGTAGCGATGAAGTCCGAGTGATGAGGCCGGCATCTCCAGAACAACTGTCCCCAACAAAACCAAAGTCTAAAAATGTGGTGTGTCCAGCAGAGCCTTCTACTTCAGAGACCATTCCAATAGAACCTGACACAACAGAGTCCAGCGCCACACATGCACCAATGGATCTGCTTGTACAAACTCTCCGGTGAGCAGGTTATTCTCTCTGTTGCTTATTATAGAACAAAGTTTAATCCTCTGTACTATCTCCTGTTGTTGATCTTTTCTCCAAGCCACTCTTACTCTGTCCTGTATAATCTTTTAATCATGCTTCTGCCTGTACTTGGACGCAGGCCCAGGGACCATTGCCCTCTTTTTCCATTGTGAATATATTTATTATTTCTCAGTCTATTGTGTGTTGCGAGCATTCCCTCCCTTTCCCTAAAAAATAACTGAAATCATCTGATCCTAACCCGTTCTCTAGGCTCCCAAGTTCTGATATTGTCGTGATTAGATGCTTTGGTTTATTAACTCTGGTTTCGCTCTTAGTTCTTAATACCATTGTGCAATTGAATTTATTTAGAAAACATGAGATTGTCACTTGCGGTTATTTTGGCGCTAAAGGTGGAAAGAAATACATAGAGGTGTCAAGCAGCGAGAAAAAAAACCCAGGAGCAACACAATTTGTGGGCCAACTGTGAAAGCATAACAAACATGAGCTATGTGGTGGAATCAATCAGGAGCCTCAATGGAAACGGAAGGTTTAGAGTTTTTTTTTTTTTAAACTTCTAGTGGCAGATCACTTGAAGATCAAGCGGAAACTCATTCCAGAGTTTGGGCCCAAGAAGTAGTAGTGACGATCCTCATGATTGTGCCTTTGAGAAACATGAAGTGAAAGCAGTAAAAGGGATCCTGATCGAAACACTCACCCTGGAAAATAGGAAGAGATAAGAGAGGATTGCAGTTGGCTTGTTAGCTAATCGTCCCCTTAAACCAGTCATAGGACTTTAAACTAAATGCACTATTTGACTGGGAGCTGGTGCTGTGACAGGCTGGCCTCAAATAAGTGATTGAATTTTCCAAACCCAGATATGAGGGGTACTGCCATGTTTTGCAGCGTGAATCTTTCTGGAGTCACTATGCTGTGCATATTCCGCGGTCTTGTCGTTGGGTCCGGATTCGTAGTCTTTTCTTTGTTTTTTTTTTTTTTTTTTTTTTTTTGTAGCCCTTGTGGGCGTCGGTGATTTGCAAGTCAACGTGATGGCTGTAAAGGACATTATTGTATTCCAGACAAAGCAAGTTAACTTAGCTGATGATCACTGCCCAGTTGTTCAGTTGGAGGATCAGGAGGAATTTTTAAATGGCTTCAAGAGCCAGAAAGCAGGATGTGTGTTGAAAGAGAGGTCCTGGTCAACCAGATACCCAGATTGTTTACCATAAGCACAGAGCAGGAGAAAGCCCACAGAGATAGAGACCAAAGACTCTATGACCCTCATCTATTTCTCACAAAGGATTAGAATTTCAGTTTTATCACCATTCAGCTTCAAGAAGTTGGTTGTCATCGGTGATTGTATGGCCATCAAGCAGATCTTTATCCATCACTTGTTGTTTTGCTTGCGCAATTTCCTACCTGCAAGTATTTTTCTCTGTAGTTTTCTAATTGCAATCTACCATCACTCTTTCCTATTTTTTCATTCTCTCTAATTTTCTGCTTCAAACGTTTCAATTTGACAATCAATTCTTCTAGCCTCATTATTTTTGTTCTTTAACGGTTTCAATATTCTGCTTGTGTCCCTATCAATTCCTCACACCTCTTGCTCCATTCTATTTGCCTTAAACTTAATCGCTATCATTTGTTCTCACTTCTCTATATTTTCTAAAGCAATGTCATCTAATTTCTATTTCCCTCTGTCTAGTCATCTTCCGTTTTCCTTTAATTTCTACTCCTACATCTTTGTGTTTACATATAGTGTATTCCCATGTTCTTCATTTTTCCACTTGGATAATACTAGTCATCCATATTTTATGATACGATTAAAAAATAGCCATCAACTCTCAATACCTATATAGTACTAAAATACAATGAACATCCATTAACAGTATAAATACAGTAGCTGAAATGCATTTTTACAGACTATAGCTTGAAGAGTAATCATGGCTGCAATCTATACAGCAGTATCTGAAACAAACACATTAGTTATAGAATCCTTACATTAGAATTACCCCCAGGAGACAAACTGGTTCCGAAAAAGTTTTTTCGTCAGCAGTACCTCTGCGCGTCGGAAGGTGGCGTCAGTCGGCTCCGCGTCCGTCGTTGGCGTTGTGGTTGCCGGGATGAGGTCGTGGTAGCTACTTAAGACGCCACCTTCGAGCGGGACGTCAGTTCTTTCTTTTTCCACGCCAACCAGCGCAGATCCAGAGAAAGCGGTACCTCACGTCATTTTTTGACTGAACTTTTTGAGCGACTGTTGTCAACGACTTTTTTAAGTCTACGACTCCTGGTGCACGAGGAATGCCCGGATTCAAGGCAATGCGGTTCCGGTACCCGACTGTTGTTGGTTACGGATCCGCACTGCGTGTGCCTCTTTTGCTTGGAGCGCGACCACAAACCCAATGTCCAGCTCCGACTGCCGGTCCATGGCTCCAAAGACTTTGCGGGAGCAGTCCCGAAAGCTGCTTGAGCACCGGCAGTCGGCTCCTCTCCCTTCGAGGCCACTAGGGAGATTGAGGGACCGGTCGCAGAGCCTTCACCACTCATCCAAGTCATCGAAGTCTTCGCACTCGGGTCGGGTAAGTCAAAGCACAAAAAAGTTAAGGAAGCATCAGCGCTCTTCAGCATGTCCCCATCGGTCGGCTGACACGACGAGGGATGCGGGCGGTGTCCATCCCACAGCTCCACACGCGGAGCCCAAAGAGTTGATTCCAGGCTTCCCTCCCTTCCTGAGACCCGGAGCAACTCCTGCCCAGCTTCGTAAATTTTACGAGTCGATGCACACCATCTTCGGGCAGCCCGAACCAGCCAGCATGCCTTCGGGCCCCGCAGACTCGGTTGGGGGACCTAGGCCTTCTCCGCCGTTGGCTCCGGCCCAAGCGCCGCAAGCCTGTGCATCCAGGCCTGGATCTGGAACAGCGCCGGTATACCTCATCACACCGCCACTGCCGCCGCTTCCTCTGGCACCACAGCCACAACCAATACTGTTCGTGTCCCAGGCCGGCATCGAACCCGTCAGATGTGGACTTGGAGTCAGACCAGGGCGCACGGCGCCAAGAGGGGTTTTTGTACCCCTGTTCACTCCTGGGGTCCCTTTTCAGCCAGATTGGCAACCTGAGGATGAGGAGGAGGACTGGGATGGTCAGGTGCCCTTTAACTGATCAGCTATCATATGAACAGGACTGGAAAGAGTAACTAGGGGATGCCAGTGGTCTTAACACCTCTCCTGACCATGGCATGTTGTCTCCTCCTACTGTGGCTACGGAGGAGGGAGCGTCATACGCAGTGGTGTTAGGTAGGGCGGCAGAGGCTCTCAACCTCGAGCTTCCTACGGTGGCGGTCGCAAACACTGGGAAGAGAGCAGTTGAAAGCTCTGCTACATTGATCAAGATGCACTGAGATCTCTGAATTGTGCCACAGTAAGAACATGCACGAGGTTTGGTGTTGTATAGATTTCGTAAACCGTAGCTCATATATTGTTACAGATCCTTTTCGAGATCAAACGTTCAAGGAGATGTAAGCCCGAACGTACTTGTGAAGCAGGTACAGTCTGAACTCAGGTGAATTGGTAGTTTAAACTGTTGACACTTGGCTAAAGGTCTTACAACCTTGTGCATATTTTACAAACCATACAGGAAACGACTTACTCGGTGGCATTGATAAGATGTGAATTTAACTGTGGCGAATCGTGAGTGATAATCGGTTTACCTTTTGAAGCATGTGTTACACAATTGGTTTGGTGGAGGTTTTTTTAGAGTATTGTTTTTGTACTGATTTTACACGACTGACTTGACTGGGACAATATAACATGGGCATATGTTTATCATTCTGGTATTTATTTAAATTATTTTTTGAATGAAGGAAAACATACAATATGGTTATGTAAGGCTGAATTGGGTTTTACCCATTAAGATCTGACCCTTAAGTATCTAATGTATTTGGTGGAAATGTAATATAATCAAACTATTAAGTTGCTGTGCATTATGCCTCAGATGAGCACGGAAAGCTGATATTATTATTATTATTATTATTATTATTATTATTATTATTATGTTCTTTTATAGCGCCAGATTCGACCCCCGAAGGGGTATCTCCGCGCTTGCCTTGGGAACCCGTCCTGGCTTTTCCCTGTGAGATAGCCCCTACAGGGCATCCCCAAGGTAAAAGCCAGGCATCCCGCCGCTGGGGGCCGTTGTGGAGATTAAGCAAGCTTAATGCCCAGAGTTGCAGAGTGTGAACCCATGATTAGGTCGGGCACCGAAGCGAGAATTATCGAGTCCATGGACATTTGAGCTCAAGACCCTGCCGTGTCGGGAATTGAACCCTGGTCCCGGGTCTGACCTCTGCTTCAGGGTCTGCCTGCTCTAACCAGTGAGCCACACTTCTATGTTTTATTAACCGGTTTTTGCCCCTGACAAAGGGACAGTGCATCCCGAAATGCATTGGGCGAAGGGCGAAGATTCACAAGCATTTATATAATGATTTGTTAAAAACAGTGATAGTTTCACAACAATCACAGTTTTTAAACAGTTTTTGAATACATTTGAATACAAATGAAATATGCAATGATGATGGTGAGATTAAGATGCCAGGATACTTGTTAGTAATAGAGCGCGTTATAAAAGTTTTTATAACATAACATAACATATAAAGCACATGAAAATAAATATTGTTAAAAAGTTATTGTAAACACTTTAGATTGTTTGTTCAATGAAGTATATCAAAATAGCAGAGCATGCTTGAGTCCAGGTGATGAAAACCTGGCCACAATAATTACACAGGGATGTGAGCCATGTCGACTCTTCACTTTGTTCTGCACCAAGACACGCAGCCTGCAAAGGCAGTGTGTGGGTGTCAGGGTACAGGGCCTCAAAAGGTGGCACAGTAAGTGCTGCAGCCCTTAGAGGCCTTCCCTGGTCACAGTGCCCTGGGTACCTGTGGTACTATTTACCAGGGGCTGACATGTGGCCGACATGTGGCCAGAGATGCCAATTAGGTGTAGGCTTCAATGCAGTTTTAGGGAAGGAACATAGGCCCTGGGTACCTGATTAGCAGGAGCCCAGGGCACACTCAGTCAAAGAACGTCAGCAATTCAGCAACAAGCATTTGCAATGCAATAGATCTCGGGTTAATTAAGTTTGAGCTATGGGCATTGCTAAATATTGCAACACCAACTGCAACAAAAGCTATTGGTGTTGCATTATTTAACAATGCCAATACCTCAAACTTTAATAATGCGACACCTATTGCATTGCAAATGCTTGTTTTCCTGGTTGTTGGTACCTGTGGTGGGGGCGCTACGTGCGTCTATGCGCTGTACAGCAGAACACAGTTCTCAAGAAGTGTATAGTGCCCCAAGCTGGTATACCCCAACACACTACGAAGGCCAGTCAGATGCTGGCGTGAGGGGGGGAATATTGGCAGAAGAGGTGCGGCGTCGACAGAGTGCGAGGTGAGGGGTAGGGGTGGCCCGGGGGGGAGCTACATGGTAGTGGTTATAGGTGAGAACGGGCGGGGGAAGGGCACAGGACAGCAGGGGGGGCGCAGAGGCTGGGAGAGCGGAGAAGGGTGGTGGGGGTCGCCCGCTAGGGATGAGCATGGGTCCAGCTCGGTGACGGTCTGAGGAAGAGGAGGGGGGGAGAAAGGCCACGCAATGAGGGTGCGCGGCAAGTAAGGTGGTGAGTGGAGCAAATATTGATGGCAGAAGACAAAGGCAAGTGGTGTCAAGGGGCATTGCGCGTCTTGTATGGACCTCCTTATATACGTGTAGACCTTGTTAGTCAACAAGGGAGCAGAGATCGAGCAGTTGTGGAAGTTGACAACCGCTCAAGTGTTATGCTGTCACTGCACGCCATCACATTGTTTATAATAAAGGTGGCACGGACGAAGGATGCGATGAAAACACGATTCCTTCGTGCAGATGTTGCCCCCTGGGATTCAGTAGACACAGGCGCATTCCAAGTGTAATTGTCGTAATGAATGTTTGCTGGCTACAACATCCCCCAGGGTCGATGCAGTGCACTTTAGGGGTGTGAAGATGTTGCTTTTGAATACGGCCTTTGTTGTGCTGCTGGTGACTCGCACATACTCTGGTTGTAGTTTTCACAACTGGTACACACACACACACACGCTCACTCACTCACTCACTCACACACTCACACACACACTCTTACACTCTTTTGATTGGTGGCCCATATCTCTGTTTTCGTTGCGAAAATACATTGAAATGTTAGATCATGGTTGAGGCGCTCAGCCTGCAAAACCCGTTTGACTGGGCCGCCTCGGTGTTTGCCAGTGAAGGGGATTGTGCGGTGTTTGTCGGGGGGCAAGAGGTGGGGTCAATGTCTGGCGGGTTTTTTGGTGGGTGAGGCAGGCCAGGTGGTTCATTGGGCATTCAGGTGGCCGTGCGGGACGCGGAGGGGGTCCGGTTTGCTGGAGGGGTGTTGCGAGGTGCGCATCGGTCTGCGGGGGTTGGTGGTGCTGTTTGGAGGGAGGTGGGTGCTCGGGAGGGGATGTGGGGTGATATGGTGCAGGACGAGCATCTATGCAAAGTGAACAGTTGGAGAGGGCTGATTGCTTACAGAGCACGGCATGTTATGTGGATTAAATTGCACTGCGGACAGTTAGTCCAGACAGACGCTATTGTAAAGACGTGGTGCACGCGCACATATGCTTTCAGTTATTACGGCCCGTATCTGGCCACAATAATTGAAAAAAATTACACAGTGCTGTTATCAGCGCTGCGCGCCCCTCTGCAGACTCCCCCTGCAGTCCAGCGAGGCGCGTGACGCGATCCGGTCTGCCATGCCATGCTGTGGAGACAAGACCTGGCCGCGCGCACAACGTTATCCTATGGGGAAACGCTGCGCGCGGCCAGATCTTGTCTCCCTTCGTCGTTCTCAGACGCCGACTATAGTTCTCTGGCGAGAACGTGCTTTCAGCGCGTTTCTAGCCGAGACCTAAAAAGTGGGGGCATACCATGCAAGAAAGAGGGCACTTTCTCACAGTTGTCTGTTGTGCGCCTTCCCACCTATACCACTTCTGCCCAGAGTGCTGAAGATCAAGCGCGACCGGGCCCAAGTCATCCTTATGGCTCTGGATTGGGCACGAAGAGTTTGGTATCCCGAGCTGCTCAACATGGCCATCGATCCTCCGATCCGCCAGCCTCTTCGGGAGAAACTTCTGTCGCAGCAACATAGGACGGTCCTCCACCCGAACCTGTCCAGCCTCCACCCCCTTGCATGGAGACTGAGCGGAGTCAGCTGGCGTCTTTTGACCTGCCTCCCGAGGTTTGCAATGTAATCTTGGCAGCCAGGCGTCCCTCCACTAAGACGGTATACGCCTGCCAGTGGAACACTTTTTTGGCATGTTGCACAGCAAAGGCTGTGGATCCTCTCTCTGCCCCTCTTTATTTTATTTATTTATTTTATTTTAAAAGTTTTATATAGCGCTGGGGGGCGCTAGGTGGCGCCAAACCAAGATGCCAGCACTGGTGTGAGGCTCTCGCCAGACCGAGCACTATCACACGATCCTGCATCATCCTGCCTAGTGAAAACGGCCTGACTTTACTCCCAACGTGTTCCTGACACCTAGACGACCACAGCGGTGCCTGGATTGCCTTCAACGGACGGCGGGAACTGATGCCCCGGAGCAATTGACCTTGAGTGGACCCGGGCGCTGGAGAGGGAACTTGCCGTCGGCGGAACGACCAACCAGGAAAGACCGGTTCTTTCAGGCCTGCACGCAACGGCCGTAACGTCTCTCCCGATCCGAGGGCCAGATTAGCCCCAGCGCTTGGGCGCTGTCGTCGGAGGTACAACCCTGCTCGCGGGAGAGGTACGTGTGGCCCTGTTGCCCCCCCCCCCCCACACACTGCCAAGAGCGGGACTGTTTGACGGCGGTCCCGGCGCGCACTGCACCCCCGAAGCCTCGACACCCTGCTGACCCCCCCGGTGCGCGGCGGGGACCGGAGACTGCCACAGCCGCGCCAATTTGCCGAAATAGTGCGGCATCATCGCCGGCTCCTTCCCGAGGCACAGGCACAGGCACAGTCTGCACTTCAGGCCGCGGCTGACGGCCTACTGATTCGGGACCGGGAGGAGCCGCCTGTACTCCAACGCATCCACGGGGCTCTGCCCATTGGTACCTGCACCTCCAGGACACCTCGCAGTGTGCTCCCCCCCCCCCCCCCCCCCCCCCCCCCCCCCCCCCCCGCTGACCCTCTACTAAACCCGCCTAGAACTGGGGCCCACCTGGCCAATTTCTTTATAGAAGTACCCTCCTCATCTGACCAGCTCGGGGCAACTACACCATCCTTACTGGAACACCGTGGTTCAGCCCCTCACTCGCAGGTCAGCCTCCCAAATGTACTCAGCTGACCCAGTCTGAACAACACCGTGTGGAGCCGGCACTAAGTGAGAGCTGGGGATCGCGTGCGGCCATCTTGTACTCTGTGTAGGCCCTGGGGAACACGTGGCAATCGCGACGCCCACTGGCCTGGCCCCCCTGAGACCTAAAGTGCGCCCGGATTACAGGCTCTTTCGCACCTGCCACCCACCAGCTTCTGCTGGTCCTACTGCTGTCCTCGCCCTACGCCCTGGCGTCCTCCTCAGCCGTGTTATCGCGGACTCCTCGGCGCGAAATGGGCCGCAACGACGCAAGGCAGTCCAAAATCCCCTTTGAATCCAAAAAAGCGTCCAAAACGCCATCGGAAAGGGCGGACAGCCCTACCGCCTCAGCACCCCAGGAAGAGGACTGGAAAGCACTCCTATTGGGCATGAGACAGAGCCTTTCCTCCATTGATGCCAAAATAGACACCATCAATACACGCATGGACAGCGTCGTGGCGAAACTTGAACACCATGACACTCGCATCAAAGAGACGGAGGACAGAATCTCTGTGCTGGAGGATGGGGCTACTTCCTCTGCCAGACAAGTCACACAGATGAATAGACTACTAAAAATAATAGCGGACAAAAACGAGGATTTGGAAGCGAGGTCCCGACGCAACAACGTCCGCGTCCTTGGCCTTGCAGAATCCACCAACACCGGAAAGATGGAGATTTTCATTGAAAACCTTATGGTGGAATTGTTTGGGAAAGAATCCTTCTCTCCGCACCTCATAGTGGAGAGAGCTCATAGGTCTCTCGCTGCCCGACCCCCTCCAGGGGCCCAACCACGGCCCATTGTCGCCCGCTTCCTCAATTACAGGGACAGAGACTCGGTGCTTCGCCGTGCAAGGGAGATTGGCACAGTCACTTATGGCAACGCAACGCTCTCCTTTTTCCCTGACTTCACCCCTTCAGTCTAGGAAGCCAGGCGCAAATTTGCTGGGGTGAAGAAGAAACTCCAATCACAGGAAATTCCATATGCCATGCTATATCCAGCCAAACTGAAGATAACACACCAGGGCACACATCATTTTTTTCAAAACCCGCAGCAGGTGGAAGACTTCCTTAAGCATCACAAAAGAGAACGCGCCAGGAATGAGGCTGAGTCACGACGCTCTAGGTCACAGTCCCCAATGTCTCAACAGGAATAACGAACTGAGATGCCATCCTGATCACGATGATGCTGACCACTGAACATAGTGAGGCCGGACTCTGCTTGTCAAGGTGAGGTACATGTACTGCTTTAAATCTCACTGGACTTTGATTACGCAAGTGCTCGGTCACCCACCTCCGTCCTGCTCATGACTGCTGGGTCCATACCTGGCGTCTTGTGGGTGAAAGTAAGGAGGTGGATGGCAGGTCTGGAGCCCCTGGATCTCCGTCCCCAATGGGTGATCCCCTACAAACCTCTGTCCTATCTTTAGTTTTGGGGTTGTTAACAGAAGGGAGGGGGGTGGGTGTACTAGGTGCCCGGCCAGTTGGGGCTGCCGGTGTGGGTGGGGACACAATCCGCTCTTATACTGAGACAGCAAACGAGCTGACCACACAGTTTATGCATAACACGTCTCATGCTGCAAAGGTACTGCATCGCCGGCCTGTTGGGGTTGCCGGGGATGTTGGGTACACTACTTGTTTTAGTTCCGACAGCGTAGCCGCTGCAGATATTACTGGGGAAGGGGGAAATTCTGAGACTGGATTGCTACGCAAAGGAATTGGATTTGTTACTATTGTCTGTATTCTGCTGAAAGCTACATACATATGCCACATTTTCCTTTTACGATTGGGATGGGAGACGTAACTGATTCGCAGCCAGCCCTGCAATTCCAACTTGTAGCATGGAATGTTCGCGGGTTAAATGACCCGCGGAAAAAGCGGCAGATCCTGGGTTATTTGGATAGACAGGGAATATCTGTTGCAATGTTACAAGAAACTCATCTGGTGCCAACTACGACCCCCTTATTTGCTTCCCGATGGGCCACATGCAGGGTGTTCTCATCGTATTCAAATTACTCTAGAGGGGTCACGATTCTGGTCAAAAGAGGCATGGGATTTACCCCATTTGGTATTGAAAAAGACTCCAATGGCAGATACTGCATTGTTTGGGGGAAGCTGCACTCACACACCGTCCTATTCGCCTGTTACTATGGCCCCAACACAGACGATCCGTCTGCGCTCCTCACCATGTGGGGCAAGATACAAACCCTGGGCATATCCCACATAATCTTGGGTGGAGACTTTAACACTGCATTGAAACCTGCAATGGACAGATCACACCCACATTCTACCCATTATACACACACACAACGCGCCTTACTAGGTATTGTGGAAGATCATCACCTGACTGACACGTGGAGGCACTCGCACCCATCTCTTAGACAGGGCACACACTTCTCCGCAGTCCACTCCACTTGGGCGCGCATTGATTATGTCTTCCTCTCCGCTGGGCTCACCCCATGGCTTGTCAAGACACAACACCTTGCCCGCACCCTCTCGGATCACTCGCCAGTCCTTCTTGCCCTGCGCATTCCCCTAGACGTTTCCCCATACCTGAATTGGCGCCTCAATCCCGCGCACTTAACTGACTCAGCCTTTACAGCAGACCTAGAGCAGGACATAACAGAATTTTTTGACCGTAATGTCCATTCAGTCTCCAGTCTCACTACTGTCTGGGAGGCATTTAAGGTAACCGTGCGTGGCTGGTGCATTTCCAAAGGGGGTGGGGTACTCAAATCCCTGCGCGGTGACTTGCGGAAACTGGAGGCGGAAATAGGCAAACTTGAGCGTGAAATTTCCCTAGGGTCGGGGGGACACATACATAAAGCTCAGCTACGGGACAAAATTAATGAATATACTGAGGCTGCGGAGAAAGAATGCAAATTTCTGGGGAAGCCCTTTACAGCACGCATATACGGTGAAGGCGACAGACCGGGCAGAGCGCTCGCTTCTGCAGTTAGACCACCTAGACACAATAATTATGTCACCACACTACTCGATAGCCACGATATGCCCCAGAGGGACCTCCCGGGACAACTCCGGGTCCTAACTGATCACTACACTGCACTCTACACCTCCCACAGACAAGCACCGCTTGACCTACCAACCTATCTTGACGACACTGCTATAGCCTGGCTTGGTCCGACCCAACAGAAGTTTTTACACCTGGAAATAGAGGTGGATGAAATTAAAGACGCTATTATGTCCATGAAATCAGGCAAGGCCCCAGGCTCGGATGGCCTACCGATAGATTTTTATAAAACCTTTCTACACCTACTGGCCCCAATACTAAAAAATGTATACTATTCGGCCCTGGAAGAAGGCATTTTACCAACTAGTATGCGGGAAGCACTAATTGCCTCCCTGTTAAAGCCAGGTAAGTCACCGGAACACTGTGACTCGTACAGACCCCTCTCATTGTTAAATACTGACGTCAAAATACTAGCGAAGGTCTTGGCGACCCGCCTGAACCTATTGATGGAGCGCTTGGTCCTACCGGACCAAGCAGGCTTCGTCCCGAATCGCGCCACCTCCCACAACCTTCGCACCCTTCAGGCAGTGCTACAAGATATAGACCCCAGATGTGAAGCAGCTGCGGTTTTCCTCGATGCCACGAAGGCATTCGATTCTCTGGAGTGGGACTACCTTCTGGCACTTCTGGAACGCATGGGCACCCCCTTTAGTTTTATAGAGTGGATCCGCCTACTATACCATAAGCCGCATGCTGCAGTCCTATTGAATGGAGCCCGTTCAAAACCTTTTGAGATTCGTAGGGGCACTCGACAGGGGTGCCCTCTCTCCCCGGTCCTCTTTGCAATAGCAATTGAGCCTCTAGCGGCCAAACTCAGGCAGCACCACAATCACCGCTCCCTCATCTACCCGGAAAGGCAACTACTCATATCATTGTACGCCGACGATATGACACTCTATATTCACAGGCCACAAGAAAACTTGAACCCTATCTTACGCGAGGTCACCAAATTTGGCGCCATCGCGGGAATACAGATAAACTGGGCAAAGTCGGCCCTATTCCCTCTTACGGACAAGACCCTGCAGTTCCCTCTTGACTACCCGCTACTATGGGAAAACGAAGAACTAAAATATTTGGGGATCAATATCACTAGGAATAGGGAAACCCTTATTCGTGCTAATTACGGCACTGTCCTTGATAAACTGATTGATAGCGTCACTAGATGGATCCACCTCCCTTTGTCCATGGCAGGACGTATTTCCCTAATCAAGATGGTGGTACTCCCGAAGTTGTTATACCTCTTTACCAACATACCATACAGCCCAGGAGCACACTTCTTCCGGGCCCTTGATTCCCAGTTGTCTAGACTCATATGGGGAGGGAAACAGGCCAGAGTCGGGCTAAAAACTCTTATGCTCCCCTACCACCAGGGGGGATTTGATGTGCCTAATTTCCGCCTTTACTATGACTGTGCGCAGGGCCATTTTGCCACTTACTGGCTTCACCCCCCTCCCTTTATGGCTCACCTGGCTGTGGAAGATGGATACATGAGACCCGAAAAACCATCAGGCTACCTCTATTCGGAAAGCCGGGTAACTGACCGTGACCCCACAACAGTGGACTGCACGGTGCAAGCGTGGCGCAGGATAACGACGCGTATGGGCATTGCCATTTTATACTCCCCTCTCATGATATTGGCACACGATCCTAGACTAAGCGTTGCCCGCGAAGAAATAGGTCGCAAAATGCTCACTAAATTGGCACTTCACACGTGGGGGGATCTGTACATACAGGGCCGATTCCGGACGGCGACGCAATTCTTTGGAGCGCATACACCCTCTGTCATGGACACATTCCTTTATACAAGATTGCGACAGAATGTTCGGGCGGTCACCCCTGACTTCCCTGATGAACCGGAAACCGTAGCTCCATTACATGCTCTTCTACACACTGATACTCCGACACATGTAGTCTCCATGCTGTACAAACACGCGTATGCGGCCTCCAACCCCCCACCCCTCCGAGCTAGACGAGATTGGGATGAAGACCTCGAAGCCCCTCTCTCGGACGAACAATGGGAGGAAAGCTGCTCACACACGAATGCAGTAACCGGCAACGCTCGCCTCCGCCTGGTACATTTTAAATTCTTGCTCCGACTTTACCACACACCCGCCAAATTGTGCCGTTTCGGTTTGCGTGCGGATGACCATTGTCTTCAATGCAAGAGAGCTGGAGCTGACTTCATTCACCTAGCTTGGACGTGCCCGGCTGTGGCATCGTACTGGGTGGAGGTGTTTGAAGCTATGTCGGATATGGTAGGAGTGGCAATCGCACCCTGCCCCAAAATAGCACTACTGGGACTTTCTTCTTTAGCGCTTCGGAATCACCGTAAATTCTTCGCGCTAGGATTCCTACTGGCAAAGCGCCACTTGGCCTGCAGATGGGGACGAGGACGCGCCCCCAAATTCAAGACCTGGCTATCTACTATGTCTACTTGGCAGGACCAACTTCACAATTACGCTGACCTATTGCCCCACAAAATGCGTCCCAAGGACCTATGGGGCCCCCTCACCGCTTACCTCCTTCAAACTCAAGATGACGAATCAGAAGGGCCAGACCCGCAAGGGACACCGGTTCGAGCTGAGCTCACGAACACACCCGGAAGTGAGCCTGACCCTCGATGAGTTGGCCCTATTAGGCTTCCTTCTCCTCCCCCCCCCCTCCCCCAGATCCCAGCCTACCCACCACCACACTGCTAACATAACTGGTCACTCGGGTTCTGTTGGGAGGTTCAGGGCACAGCCGCAGTGGCAACTTCAAGGATAACCCCAGGTCAGTACGCCCACACAGGCTGTTTGGGGGCTTGCTGGTCGCTCTCCTATCCCTCTCGGGACACTTGCCCACGAGTTCGCGCAAAGCGTAATACATGGCATATACACGAGTAGCGCACTTTTCAGCTAACAGATGCGGTTCCAAACTATACCCAATCCATCCCCACTACAGTTCAAATTTGCCAGTAGGCTGCAGAGCACTCTCAATCCGCCTCCGGTCTATTCCAATGTGGAGATCATTCCACCCACTTGCTCTGCCCCGTAAATTCCTCTATATCACATACTATGTATGGTGGCCACAGTGGGGGAAGGGACTAGACACATTGGTTTTCCTCAGTTCCACTCTGTTTTTTTTCCTTTTTTTTTCTTTTTTAGGGGGGGGGAGAAAAACACAAAAAGAGACCTCAACTGTTCAGTGTTTATTTCGAGATTCGTTATGGGATTTACTTGCAAGATGACAAGTCGTGTTACAGCTTTTATCATTTTACAACGCGGCCGGCCCGGATGGGTTGTAGGCGACATGCTGTGTTAACTGATTACTCCTATCCACATTATACATGGCAATTTTGACATTGCACACGATTGCTGCCGGCCTGCCGTTCAAGGTTGTAGGCATGAAGCTGTGTATTAACCTTTTGCGCCTAATAAAGGTCTTGAAAAAAAAAAAAAAAAAAATTATATAGCGCTGGCTAGACCCGGAGGTATCAGAGCGCTTTACATGAGCATCAGATCATACAGGTTACATCGTTACAAAGGTTACACAGTTCTTAGAGCATGGCAACATAGTTACTTGTAAGGTCAAGATAAACAATAAGCACAAATACGTAAGGGAAAAAGAAGGCAAGGTGAGAGATTCAGTGGGGTTTGGAGTAGGGGAAACAGATAGATAATGAAGGTGGGAAAGAGGAGGGGAGGGGAGGGGAGGGTGAGAGTCACAGCAAGGGGAGAAGAGGGGAAGGGTGACAGGGACACAAACCGGTAGACGAGTCAAGGCAACGTCCAAAGTCCAGTCAGCTGTGATCCCAGGGGAGTGGTATCCCTTCCCTATCTCTATTGCGAGAGGCTCCCTTTACGCAGTGGACTCTCTGAGAGGTCTCTGAGACTCCAAGCCCTACATACTGGATCCTTCCCCAAAAAGGGGAAAGGGAGTGCTTTGGCAAGGGGTGCCATACCATACCTCAAGTGTGAGTGGCTCCCTTGGCGCAGTGGACTCACTCAGCGGGTTCGCTGAGATTCCAGAGTATAAATATTGGATCTTTCCCCAACAAGGGGAGAAGGAGTCCTTAGTCAAAGGGCACAAAGGACAGGGGGTAGGCAGAGTAGCAGGCAAGGGGAGAGATTCAGGGGAGAGAGGATAGGAGCTAGGGAAGAGACAATAAGGAGAGACGAAAAGAAGTCTGCCTAAAGACCGACTGGGTAGGTGACGACCAAGGAGGGATTCCAAGGCCCATCTCCCCTATAGCTTAACCAAGTAGCTCCATCGGGCATCGGACAAAATAGTTCAGTCTCAAAAACATTGATAGAGGGGGGAGGGAGAGACATAGAGGGAGGATGCGGTAGGAGACAATAGGAGAGACGACAGGAAGTGCAACAATGTGGTTCAACAATATACTAGAAGAAAATCAACAAGTAAACATTAAATAAAACAATCAGCAATACAATTAGGGGAGGAGTGAAAGGCAAGAGACGTGAGGGGTAGGGGAGGAGAGGAGAGGGAGTGAGGATAAGGGAAGAGAAAACCATAGAGACGAAAGGGAGTCTGTCTAAGGTTCACAGAAAAACAGGGTGAGGACAAAGGGTGAGGGCATGTGAGGGCTGAGGACAGAGGACAGAAGCTAGAGAGAGTAGGAGCGTAGAGGGGGGAAGGTTGCATGAGGTGCATAAGGTTTGAACCGAGGCACGTATCTCCTGCCTGGGGGCTGTATTGTTGGGACCATGTTTAGATAGAGAAAGGTCCTGGGTGGGGGAAGGGAAATTCAGAGGAGGCATATTGGGCAAAGAGAGAGAGGTAAATCAGATAGTCACGTGAGAAGTCAAGGAAGGGCAGTGTGATTGAAGCTGTGGAGGGAGAGATGTGGAAAGGGAGGAGTGGAAGGACGCGGTGTTGGGAAAGAGTAAGGGGAGGATTCGGCAGAGGAGAAGAAAAAAGAGAGGGAATGTGGTCACAAGATGATATGAGAGAAAAGGGGCCAGAGACATGAGAATATGAGTCATGTAAATAGGTACGAAGGAGGCGGTAGTCAGACGGAGTTAGGAGGTAGTGGGAGAGACAGTAGTTTAGAGGTAGAAGGCAAAAGTTATCAGACTTGCGTTAGATTTGTCAAACAATTTTGTAGGGCCTGCCGTAAACAATCAGCAATACTGCTTTGCATAATTGCTTGTGAACAAAGTAAAAAACATAGACCTAAGCAAAAAGAGAGAATAAAATTCCAAATCAATATATGAAGCATAGACCAGGGATCTCAAGGTGCAATAAACAGAGGTACTAGATGGTAAACAACAAAAGGACAAGGTAAATAATATAAGCATGTAGGAAACAGGGTAGCCGGGATAGAAAGGGCAAATGAGACTAGGCAATAGTAGCAAGAGTAAAAGGGGGGGTGATTGACACAGTCCAGCGAAGCAAACAATTACAGCACAGCTACGCTTGGAGGGAGTTATATTAAAGCAATGTTGAAATAACCCTAGCAAAGCAAACAATCAATCCCCGCAGAGCTATAGAAGGAGAGGATCGCTAGGTTCAGGATCAAAAACATTGGGTCATCAATCAGCACAGATTTTCAAGGTGGGAGCATTAATAAAAACAGGCCACAAGGTGGAGCTCCAGGCTAAGGAAGGGAGCAGTTTAAAATTCAAGGGAAAAGAGGCGCTGTTATTCGAATGTCAACACGTCCATCTTGAGGGGCCTAGAAGTCGTCAGACCTCGGTTTTGGCACCATTTTGTAAGGCTAGTTGGATCACGCAATTTCGGTGCATCAGGCCACTCGTTTCATCGTGTGGGCGCGCTCTCTAGACTCCCTCTGCAATCAGAGGCGGGTGCCACAGTGGGGGGCAGGGGGGGGGGGGGGGGCAGAGACAAACAAACACAGAAGAGTAAAAGCAAAAAACATGGGACGTTTCGTCGTTGGAGGACCGGCTTCCGGTATTCACCCTCGGACTAGGGATCATTGGTATCCTGCTCCTGCTGAATTCCTTCTTGACTGTCTGTTTGTAATGCGCTAAATAAGGTACACACAGCTCAAGAGACGTAAGGCGGCTAATTCCCAGCATATATTCAATCTTCAGTGCGCAGAGCAAACTCTCCTCCATGGTGACGTCACCATTAGTGGTACAAAAGGGGGTGGTAATGGACGGATCATCTGAACCAATCAAACACTCACACCCAGTCAAAAGATCTGGGTTTAATCCATCACCGTTCTTTAGCCCACTTTGCCACCCCAGTTCAGACATGGCTATATGCAAATCAGTCTGACCCTGTGCCTCATGGGAACAGTCCAGACCAAACTGCCAAGCCATGCTTTCCCTGGACCGGAAACAAGCTTCCGAGGACCGGTTTCTGGCATTCCAGCCGTCTTCAGCCCGGCTTGCTTGAATCCAGTGGCAAAGTGAGCAAGGTACTCACGTCCGAGCATACCCTGCCACACTTATGGCGGCCAAAAGCGGTACAAAAGGGGGTGGTAATGGACGGATCATCTGAACCAATCAAACACTCACACCCAGTCAAAAGATCTGGGTTTAATCCATCACCGTTCTTTAGCTCACTTTGCCACCCCAGTTCAGACCACCCCCTTTTGTGTCACCATTAGTACCATGCGGCATCTTCAGGTCTCATTCTGGTATCGACCATTTTTCAGGGATCAGCTGAGATTGCCCTACTAGGGTCCGATCATGAATACAAATAGCGAAGTATGGATATAAATAGAGATGGGTTGTTTACGGGTATAACTACCCACCATACTTTTCAGAGTCGACCTGTTACAGCTTTTCTTTTTAATCCAGCAACTATGGGTCCCAAGTGGGGGTGGGGGTGGGGGTGGCTTGCCACCGGTGAAGTAGGGAGCTATGATCCGCTCTGGAGGCGAGCCCCCGTCCAGTGATAACCTAATTAAATCGGCGGGGACCACTACTGGTAAAATCAGGCCATAGGAGAGGAGTGTTCCAGGCAGGTGGCGGCAGGGACTGCCCGAGAGGCTGGAGCTGATCGCAGACACAAACGAGGGGTCGCACAGAGGAGCAAGATGGCGCCTGAGGTTTTCCTCTTCCTTCTTTCTCTTGCCCAGCAGGGCTCTGCTCTGGGCACTATCAAGGGCTACCTTTCTGCTCTTTCAGCCTTTTTAAGGCTCCCTGATCAGCCTTCTTTGTTCAAGTCCCCAATTGTAAATAGGTTTTTAAAGGGCATCACACACATGTTCCCTCCTGTTCCTTTCGTGATGCCTCAGTGGGACTTGAACCTTGTACTTACCTATCTGATGTGCGCTCCCTTTGAGCCACTTCATAACTGTCCTCTCCGCCTTCTTACTCTGAAAACTGCTTTCCTGATTGCCATCACCTCTGCCAGGAGGGTGAGTGAGCTCCAGGCTCTTTCTTCCAAACCTCCTTTCCTTTCTGTCCATCCGGACAAGGTTGTTTTGCGGACAAGACCCTCTTTCCTGCCCAAGGTAGTCACAGCCTTCCACATCGGGCAGTCCATCACCTTGTTTTATTTATTTAAGAAGTTTTATATAGCGCTGGCTGGACCCAGGAGTATCAGAGCGCTTTACAAGGTGTTTCCATACAGGTACAGTGTGTATAAGCACAGACAATGGAATAATAAAAGAGCAAGTCCACATAGGATACATGACATCTAGATAAGAGAGTAAAAACAAATTGCTAGACATTATGATTAATACAAAATAGCGGTCACAGTTTGGCAGGAAGCCTCACTTAAGTATACAAAAGAAAACATGCAAGAGAACTGAGGGTCATGAGAAGGGGAGGTAGGTGATCAGATAGAAGGAAAGGGAGTTGGCCAGGCGGGAGGTCACAAGTCATATGCAGAGCAGCTAGTCAGGGTGATGCAGAGGGGCGAGGCTACCAGGGAGTGATTAGAAACCCCAGTATTTATTAAGGAGAAGAAGTTTGAGTTCTTTTTTGAAGCTGGGGTAGGACTGGTTACAGCGGAGGTCTTTTGGGAGGGCATTCCAAATAAGTGGGGCTTTCCCTGAAAAGGAGCGTGACTGAGTGGAATTCTTTTTCTGAAGGGGGGGATAATTAGGAGGGTGTTGGAGCTTCTCAGCGATCGCGTGCAGCCTGCTTTGGTCAGTTCGTTAGAAAGGTATGTCGGTGTGTTTTGGTGGAGGATTTTGTGTGTAATGCAGGCTGTTTTATAAGTGGATCTACCTTCAATGGGGAGCCATTTAAGGGCGGGAGAGATGTGTTCAAATCGTTTGCAGTCTGTGATAAGCCTAGCCGCGAGGTTGAGCACAGATTTAAGAGGTGCCAGGTGGGTTTTGGGAAATCCGGGGAGGATGGCATTGCCGGAATCAATGCGCGATAGAGCAAGCGATTGGACTGCCAGTTTAAAGTCATCAATTGGGATGAAGGGCTTAATTTTCTTAAGTTTACGGAGGGTGAAGAGGGCTCCTTTGGCAGAGTTGTTGATGTGTAGGTTGAGAGTTAGGCGGTTGTCAAGGGAGATGCCCAAGGATTTGACTGAGGTGGCTAGGGACAAGGAGCAGTTGAGGGCGTTCAGGTCTGTGATCAACTTTTGGATAGGGAGCTGGTTGTTTTTTGGGGAGAAAAGAATAATTTCAGGGTTTTTGGGGTTAAGTTTGAGATGGTTCGAGTGGAACCAGGTTTGAATTTTGATGAGGGTGTTGTTGAGGTGGAGGATGTCAGCATGGGTTTTTATCTTATGGTAGAGTGGTGTATCGTCAGCGTAGAGGTGATAGTTAATCCCTGCTTGTTTGAGAATGAGGGTGAGAGGTTCCATGAAGAGGTTAAAGAGAGAGGGAGATAGTATGGATCCTTGTGGAACTCCTAGAGAGATGGGGGAGGGGTTAGAAAGGCAATTGTGGATTTTATTTTGCTGAGCGCGGTGTTGCAGGTATGAGACAAACCAATTATGAGTCATGCCATTAAGGCCGAATCGTTCTTTAAGGACTTTGAGAAAAACAGAGTGGTTAACGGTATCAAACCATTGTCGAGGGAGTGGTGGATGTCATCTATAATGTTAATGTTAAGCATGGCGGTTTTGGTGCTGCAGCCTTTCCTGAAGCCTGATTGGAGGGGGTCAAGTAAGTTATAAAGTTCAATGTGTCTGTCAAGCTGAAGGACACATTTTTCAAGGGCTTTCGAGAGGAGGGGCAAGTTGGAGATAGGGCGGAGGTTGTTGAGGTCTTTAGGGTCAGCCGTAGGGTTTTTAAGAATGGGGGGTGATTTGTCCCAGTTGAAGGGAGGTGGGGACACAGCCGGTGGCAAGGGAGGTGTTAATGATCAAGGTCCAGGCAGGTGTGATGATATGTTTGAGGTTTTGGACGAGTTTAGAAGGGAGAGGGTCTTTAGTGTGGGAGGAGGGTTTAAGTTTTGCAATGATGTCCAAGACATCACTTTCAGTGACTGGCTGGAAATTATGCCAAGCTGCGTTATTTTTTGGGCGAGTGTTAGGGGGATTAGAATCTTGGAGGGTGGAGGGAAAGGAGGAGGGAGTGAGATCAGTATTGTGGAGGGGGTGGGGGGAGTGGGCAGGAAGCAGGTGCAGTTGGGGGGATGTGTAGTATGGAGGTAGGGGTCAGAGTCGGCAGGAAGGATTGCTCTATTTTCGCATTTTTTTCAGAGAAAAAGAGGGCTATTTCTTCGCATCTGGTCGTCGAGGCCATAAGTACAGGTGGAGCGGCTGAGGTTTGATTGCGAACAATGTTGAACAGTTCTCTGGGTCTGTTTTTGGCTTGGTCAAGTTGTGTTCTGAAAAAGGATGCTTTTAGTTTAAAGATGTTTTTTGTAGGAGGATCTTGCAAGTCTGAGGCGAGCTAGGTGCAAGGGGAAAGGGTGCAGTCTCCATGTTCTTTCCCTCTGTCTCAGTAAGCATCTTTCATTGTTAAGCTCCGTATTAAACCATAATTTGGAAGGAACGGTTCTTTGGTTTTTGAGCTTAAGCTGGGCCAGGAGGCCTTCTTTCCGCCTCCGCATCCCTCAAAAGAGGAAGAGCGGCTCCACCATCTGGACCCAAAACGTGCGCTTTCATACTATCTGGATCGCACACGCCAGTTCCGGGTGGATGACCAACTCTTTGTTGGTTACGTGGGAGCTAAGAAGGGACAGGCGGTGCACAAGCGGACCATCTCTTGGTGGGTCGTCTTATGCATCAAGGCATGCTACTCCTTGGCTAAAAAGGAGCCTCTTGTTGGGCTGAGGGCCCATTCCACTCAGGCCACGGCGGCTACTACTGCCCTGGGCCGGGGAGTCCCCTTGCAGGACATCTGTCAGGCAGCTATGTGGGCCTCGCTGCACACGTTTGCAAGACACTACTGCCTGGTTAGCCAAGTCTGAAGGGATGGTTTCTTTGGCCGTTCCGTCCTCCAGGACTTTCTGGTGTGATTATTGGTTCGCAGATCCACCACCGGGGTTGGTATTGCTGGGGTATCTATTCTAAGGTAAGGAATCTAATACTAACCTGTTTCTTTCAGATGAACAAGTTACTTACCTTCGGTAACGATATATCTGTAAGAAACAGTAGTTAGTATTAGATTCCTTACCGCCCCACCCATCCTCCCCGTTCTGCGAACCGATATCTAGGGTTACGGTCATCCCCTTTCACAGCCCTAGTTTCAATGGCACCAGTGTTGGTTTTTAACATGGCTCTACGTTTCTGGCACGGAAAAGCTGTGTATAAGAACTGATGTCAGCGCGCGAGGGCGGCGTCTAAGTACTCCGGCGACGTCATCCCGGCGCCTACCGACGTGCAAGGGTACTGCTACGCAAAAGTTTCCGGATCCAGTCTGACGCCCGGGGATATTCTAAGGTAAGGAATCTAATACTAACTACTGTTTCTTACAGATATATCGTTACCGAAGGCAAGTAACTTGTTCGTCTGGTTCGTCAAGGAAGGTCTTTGGGCACTGGACTCCGGGTCACAGTCGCCGGGGGGACGCCCTCGTGATCTTAGTTCACTCGGGCACAGGCCGGGTTTGGTGGGTGCAGAGTGGGCTGGATTTGAGCTTCCTGTCTGGCACCAGGGGTGTTACTGTTTGAGCAGAACCCCTGCGTGTGGGAATCCCAGTCTTTTTAGAGGTTCAAGGCAGGCAGGTCCTCCGGGGTTTTCGAGGTTCCTGTCCGCAGGAGACACCGGGGTTTCACAGGAGCAGGTTCAAGGATCAACAGGCCTGTAGGGTTCTGGGGCCAAGTCAGTTGGTGCCGTCCTCTTGTTAGCAGCTGCACGGCAGGTCTTCTTGTTTCTTGTTCTTCTTGTTGTTCAAATCGGGATCTGAGGAAGGAAGTTTCAGGGTGCCCCTAAATACTAAATTTAGGGGCATTACAGGTAGGGCAAGGGCAGGGACCAATGGGTCCCTGTCTTGGGGTGAGTACACCCCCTAGCCTGCTCTCTCCTGTGGGAGGGGGGCAGGAGCCTATCTCTGATTGGGCAGGGCTCCCCATCTTCAAGATGGTCGGAGCCCGGAGTTGTGCTTCACCTCACCTCTCCCACCTGAGGGGTGGAGTTGGCACATGCTGGCACACCCCCTTTCCTCACTTAGGGTTTCCTGCCGTTCCTCCTGCCAGAGTGGGGGTCAGAACCGGTGGGGGCCAGTTGCTGAGTACAGCAAGTGGGCTGGAGAAGCTCACAAAGTCAGCATGCTTTTGAAGCTTCCCCTGCCCATCCTGGGGATGAGGCTTGGTACCTTCTCCCAGGATGGGCATTGTTTCAGGCCCCCGAGAGCGGCAGGCTCTCGACCCAGGAGTGCAGAAACATGTCTGGTGGTGGCAGCCTCGATGGCCACGCAGTCAGGACACTGGGAGTTGGTTAGGTTTCAGGGGGCATCTCTAAGACGCCCTCTGTCTTGCATTTTACATTAAATCCCACACTGGTATCCGTGCGGGTTTAATGTGCTGAGAAGTAAAATATCAAACTTCTCAGTCTTCAGTGAAGCCATTATGGTGCTGTGGAGTTCGTGATGACAACCTCCCAGCACCATATACTCTTAATGGCAGCACTGCACTTACAGTGCTGAGGAATGGCCCTGGGTACTGTAGGGGTACAGGGCTCATGCACATGTGCCCACACCACTGGCATGGTGCACCCAGCTAGAGGGGTGACTGATGGATGCCAGGGCAGTGTGCTTGTGGCATGGCGCACAGGCATGTGTGCCATGTCGACTCTTTGTATTGTTCTGCACCAAGACACTCAGCCTGCAAAGACTGTGTGTGTGTGTCAGGGTACAGAGCCATTAAGGGTGGCACAATAAGTGCTCCAGCCCTTAGGGGTCTTCTCTGGTCACAGTTCTCTGGGTACCTAGGGTACCATTTACCAGGGGCTGACATGTTGCCAGAGATGCCAATTGGGTTTTAGTTTCAACGCAGTTTTAGGGAAGGAACACAGGCCCTGGGCACCTGATAGGCAGGAGCCCAGGGCACACTCAGTCAAAGCACATCAGCAATTCAGCAAAAAGTGGGGGCATACCATGCAAGAAAGATGGCACCTTCTCACACCGCCCTGGCTCCCCCTCCCCACCACTCCCCCCAAATGAAAGGTGAAGAGACTAACCTTGCCATAGGGAGTCTTCATTTTCTAAGTGGAAGAACCTGGAAGGTCCATCTGCATTGGTATGGGCAGTCCCTGGGAGATGGCACATCTTAGTAGTTTGGGATTTTCCCCTTGTATTTGCATTAGCCATCTGAGAGGTCTGTGGTCAATTTGAACCAGGAAGTGAGTTCCAAACAAGTAGGCCTCAACTTCTTCAGGGACCTAACCCCAGCAAAGGCCTCCCTCTCAATGGCACTCCAAAGATGCTCTGTTCGGAGTAGCCTCCTGCTTATAAAAGCAACTGGTTGGTCTTGGCCTTCTTCATTTATCTTGGATAGGACCGCTCCTATCCCTAGCTCAGAGGCATCAGTCTGCACTATGAACTGCTTAGAATAATCGGGTGCTTTTAGAAGTGGTGCTGAGCACAGTGCTTATTTTAGGGTGTCAAAAGCCTTTTGGCAACTAACAGTCCAGTTGATTTTCTTGTGCCAGCCAATGAATGCCCTGACTTGGGTCTGGGTTGTTGGAGCTGACCAGGATCTTGGGCTGTAAGGGTTGTACCTGGCCTCACCCAACAAGGTGCCCCATGTTTACCACAGTGCCCTTCCCTATCTAGCACATGCCTTGATAGTTAGACCTACAGATTGCAGGGCTTGTAAAACCTTTACAAGGCGGATCAGGTGATCCTGCCATGTGGAGCTAAAGACAGCAATGTCATCAAGATAGGTTGCACTAAAGGACTCCAAACCAGTCAGGACTTGATTCACCAACCTCTGGAAGGTGGCAGGCATATTCTTTAACCCAAAAGGCATTACAGTAAACTGATAGTGCCCATCGGGTGTGGAGAATGCTGTTTTCTCTTTTGCTCCTGGGGGCATGCCAATCTGCCAGTACCCTGCAGTTAGGTCAAAGGTACTGAGAAATGTGGCTGCCCCCAATTTGTCTATCAACTCATCTGCTCTTGGAATGGGGTGAGCATATGTCTTGGTGACAGAGTTGAGCCCTCTATACTCCACACAAAACCTCATCTCTCTTTTCACCCTGTGGATGAGGATTGGGGACCAGTACCACTGGACCTGCCCAGGGGCTCTCAGAGGGTTCAATAACCCCTTTCCAGCATCTTGCTGACTTCAGCTTTGATGCTTTCCTTGAATTGGTCTGATTGTCGATAGATCTTGTTTTTGACAGGGTTACTGTCACCAGTGTCCACATCATGGGTACACCAGTTGGTCAGACCAGGGGTCAGGGAAAAGAGACTAGCATACTAGTGCAAGACTTGCTTGCAGTCAGTCTACTGTTGGGCAGAGAGGGTGTCTGAAAAGACAACTCCATCCACTGACCCATCTTTTGGGCTGTAAGAGAGGCGATCAGGGAGAGGTTCACTCGGAACTAAACAGTGTTCCTAGCCCTGAAAGCTTTTCATAAGCAGCTGTACGGAAACATGGTGGTGATCCAAACAGACAACACCACAACCATGTTCTACATCAGCAAGCTGGGTGGGACACAGTCAGTGGCGCTATCAAGCCTAGCACAGGAGATATGGTCATGGGCCATCCCACTAAGGATAGACCTACTAGCAATACATCTCCCAGGGAAGGACAACGTGGAGGCAGACAGACTCAGCAGGCAGACGTCAGCATCACACAAATGGGAGATCAACCAACAGGAATTAAAGAAGGTATTCCGAAAGTGGGGTTCACCGCAAATAGACCTATTTGCAACACACCAGAATGCAAAATGCCAACACTTGGCATCCAGACAACCAGACCATCAGTCACAAGGGAATGTGCTATGGATAAGTTGGTCAAAGACATTTGCATACGCTTTTCTCCCGATCCCACTGATAGACCGGGTACTCGGCAAATGCGGGATCAGCAGCATGACACTAATACTGATAGCACCTCAGTGGGCCAGACAGTCATGGTTCTCGCAAGTTGTGGAGATTAAGTGAGTTGCAGGCGCTAACACTTCAAGAGCCATACCTGCAGATACACAATTATAGGATTGTAATGAGAACGGACTCACACTTCATGCCAAAGGTGATATCCTGGTTCCACATCAGCCAAACAATCCAAATATCTATTTTTTTCCAAAAACCAAATAGAGCACAGAAAGAGCGCTGCATACACTGGACGCCAAAAGGGAGTAATGCACAACACAGAAAGAACAAAGGAGTGCAGAAACACAAGCAGCTCTTTGTTTCCTTCGCAAGCAGTTTCTTGGGACGGCCCGTTACCAAGAATACCATTGCACGATGGATTGCACAAACCATACAACTATGCCACAAACAAGCTGGGCAACAGTTAGAAGGAGCAGCTCATGCTCACTCAACGAGGAAGAAAGGAACAACAATTGCATTTCTAGCTAACGTTCCAATTCAAGACATTTGTCAAGCTGCAACATGGTCTTCAGTGCACACGTTCACGAAGCACTACTGTGTGAATATTCAAATGAACAAGGAAGCGGAAGTGGGACAGAAGGTCTTACAGCACATTTGCAGTAACCAGTGCTCATCTTACACCCAGCCACCACAATAAGGACAAACCGCTACAAAGTCTATGCACAACATAGTGAATCTGGAAAGATTCACGCTGCAAAATGTATAGTTTCTTACCCGTCGGTGTGTTTAGTGCATTATTCCGCGATCTGGTGGTTGGGTCAGGATTCGTAGTCTTTTTTCTCTTTTTTTTTTTTTTTGTAGCCCAGGTGGGCGTCGACGACCCACCATTTGGTGCACCTTCGTGACGTCGGCACGCTTCCTGCGGAAGCTCCCACCCTTGGGCGCCATCTTCGGATTCTTTTTTTCTTTTCCTTTTTTCTTTTTTTGTCTCTGTGGTGAATCCATGGCTATGTGTATTAAACTTTCCTTCAACGTAAATTTCTTCACGTATATTTGTCTTGTTAAACGTTCCTATCTTACTCTATGTCCTTCCACCTTCTCCAGCCTCATCTTTCTGGCGGAGGTGGTTGGGTTCGCTAGTGAATCCAGAAAGATCTTCAAGCTGCAAAACTACACCAACAGGTAAGAAACTATTCGTTTTGCAGCGTGAATCTTTCTGGATTCACTATGCTGTGCATAGATTTCGTAGCGGTTTTGTCACTCATGTGGCGGCTGGGTGGAAGATGAGCGTTGGTTGCTAAAGATATGTTGAAGCACTCTTTGGCCCACTTGTGCTTCCTTGTTCATCTGCACATCTACGCAATAGTGTTTAGTGAAAGTGTGCACTGAAGCCCATGTTGCCGCCAGGCATATGTCTTGGATGGGCGTGTTTGCCAGGAAGGCGATCGTTGCCCCTTTCTTTCTGGTTGAGTGGGCTCGTGGCCCCTCCGTGAGCTCTTCACCAGTTTGCTTGTGGCAGAGCTGTATTGTTTTGGCAATCCATCTTGCTATGGTGTTCTTAGTCACTGGTCTACCCAGGAAACTCCTTGCGAAGGACACAAAGAATTGTTTCGTCTTCCTGTGTTCTTTCGTCCTTTCTATATAGTGCATTACAGCCCGCCTTGCGTCCAGAGTGTGGAGCCCCGTCTCCGCGCTGGACGTGGGCTTCTGGAAGAAGCTAGGTATCTGGATACTTTGGTTCATGTGGAATTTAGACACTACCTTGGGCATGAAATGCGGGTCTGTCCTCATCACGACCCTATCACTGTGTATTTGTATGTACGGTTCTTGCAGCGTCAAAGCTTGTAGCTCGCTTACTCTGCGTAGCGATGTTATTGCTACTAGAAAGGCTGTCTTCATTGCCAGCATTTGTAGTGACGCTTTATGGATGGGTTCAAACGGTGGCTTCATGAGTTCTGTCAGTACCACGTTTAAGTTCCATGCCGGCGGCGGCATCCTCTTGGGTGGCGCTATTCTCTTCGCTCCTTCCAAGAACTCCTCCTCCGACGAATCCGGACCCAACCACCAGATCGCGGAATAATGCACAGCATAGTGAATCCAGAAAGATCTTCAAGCTGCAAAACTACACCGACAGGTAAGAAACTATTCGTTTTGCAGCTTGAAGACTTTCTGGATTCACTAGCGAACCCACCCTCCTCTGCCAGAAAGATGAGAAAGGAAGAAGGGGATTAAAAAGTGGACAAGAATTAAGAAATTAGAGGAAAAACAATAATAACACAAGAAAAGAAAAAAGAACCCGAAGATGGCTACCAAAGGTGGAAGCTTCCGCAGGAAGTGCACCAACGTCAGGAAGGACACCAAATTGGGGAATGTCAACGCCCACCTGGGCCACGAAAGAAAAAAAAAAAAGAGAAAAAAGACTACAATTCCGGACCCAACCACTAGATGGCAGAATAATGCACCGCATAGTGAATCCAGAAAGTCTTCAAGCTCCAAAACTAGACGGGTAAGAAACTATACGTTCTGCCCCTACGTACTTCAGCCAGTTTCTGTGGTCGAACCAATATTGGTATTGTAGCCTGTGACTGCTGAGAGACCATGATGAAAGCACCTCTGCTCCATGCAAAGGGCGTGATGCCCTTCTGCAGGACTGCAACCCTACAGAGTCCGCAACCAGCGTGGTCACCAAAGTTGTTGAGGGATTCAAATCTGACCACGTTTTGGGGCCACCATCCAGTAGTCCAGAGGTCCAACAAGAGCATGACTTGTTAACTTTTACCACATAGAACTCTGACGAGTCTTCTGTCTCCATCCAGCCCGCAGTCCTTTTCCTCGACCAACATCCTCCATAGGAAAGCATTGACCTTTCAACACCTGAGCACCCGGCCACCCCTGCGCTGCTGGTGGTGGGGACTTGGTGCTATCCTGGGACACCTGTTCCCTCACCGTAACCCCAGAAGCTTGACTTCCAAGACCGAGTGACCTGCTGTGAGCAGCCCTCAACCGAGGTACTCCATTGGCTAACATTGGCACTCTGCAGCCGGCCGCCTTGGTGCTTCTGATGGTGCCCCTTGAGTGCCACCCAGATCATTGGGGAGCCTTGGTTCTACCCCCCAAAACTCCTTATCCAAAACAGTTTATTTGCCTGTAGACCTAACACTTTGTTTTTCTCTTTGGGATTGTGTGGTTTGTTTTCTCTGAAAAATCTTTTAAGTGTTGAACTGTTTTGTACTGCAACAAAAGTAACTTTGTGCCTTCAAAAGAGATAACCTGTTTACTTAAGACTTGTGTTGCTTAAACTGTGTTAGTAGTTTGTTTCATGCCAAACTAAAAAGTAACAACAAAGTAATCTGACAGTAATTTCTAGGGTTTCGGAACAGCTTACAAACAGTTTTCTCCACTGTAAAAGCAATGTAACTTTTCCTACAAAACGATTGCTCTCTGTATTATGAAAAGTATAACTTACATGCTACTAAGTAAATCTTTGTTCAGGAAATAAAACAACAAAATAACTTTTTATACAAACAATTGGTCTGGGTTCAGTCTTTGAGTGTGTGACATCATTTCTTGCCTGAGTGTCTGCAGCAAATGCTTAACACTACCCTCTGATGAACCTGACTGCTCAACCACACTACCACAAAATAGAGTAAGGTATTATCTTCTTTAGCCTCTGCTATACCTTTGGGTATATGAACTCTGTGCACACTATACCTTACTTTGGTATGGTATATACAGAACCAGCTTCCTACACAGTCCATTCATAACATCCTAATCCAGTGATCTTCACAATGACATATTCTGATTTGTATGTGCTCTTCATCCCACTGCGCTGACCGAGATTGGAACTAAATTGATGTCAGCACATGGAGGTGGAGTAGATATAGTGGCCCCAATGTTATATCTGAGTGGGACCCAGCTGCACAACGCCAGCTATTAATGTGTGAGGGAATTTCTATCAAAATTCTCAAGATCTATTCTGATGCCTGGGGGAATTCACCAGAAAAGGTGTTTTTGAAGGTAAGTAACTTGTTCTTTCCTGACAACTTCTGACAAAAAAGGATGACACATTACGTCATATGTATTTTCTGTTTGTTTCCTATTTCAGAAACTGTTTACGGTATTTCTTGCCTCCAAATTTTCCGATTTCCAAAAGTGAACTAAGTACCATGAGTGCTGAAGAACTGACAGCCTTTCCTCTGGTAAGTTTAGTAAGTAACACAAATTATGTTGATTTCTAGATGGAGTATGTTTTTGTATGCCCGTATGCAGATACCATTATGCTTAACATTAATATATGTTTTATGTGTATATTACTGGAACTTAACAGATGCTAAAACCTAGCAAAGGTGAAAACAAACCAGTGCTTCAGATTGTTCTTTTGTTAATCTTAAAGACAGGTGCAACAAATTGTGCCAATTATTAAAGCCAACCTTATTGGTTTGACCTTCGATAAAGGTCAAGCCTAGATGATAGGCAATAACATGGGAGCTGGGTTTTAAGGGTCATTGTATCCCACTGCAGCAGACTTGAGTTCTAATTGAATGTTCGAGGCATGTGGGCTGCTGAATTCACATCTGTGCTTAGGTCGCCACCTAGTGTTGGGTCCGGATGATTGCACATTGTTGTCCTGGAAGAGTCTTCGAAGTATCACAAGATAGGTGGCTCCTCCCCTGGACTACAGTGCGCATGGGCATCCTCCCCATCCTCCGATTGTTTTTTTCCGCCATTGGGTTCGGATGTTACTATCTTAACACAAGTTAGGAAAACTTTCTACAAAGCCAAAAGGCTTTCGACAGCGTCGGTATCGTTTTGTTCGGTACCGGTAACTTTGTTTCAAGAGGACATCGAGGAATCAGACGGTTTTCTTTCCACACTCGACCCGATCTTCGATCTACAATGGAAAGAAGCCCATTCAAGAGGTGTCCACTTTGCAATGCTAAATACCCACACATCGATGTCCACCCGGTGTGCAACAAGTGCCTGTCCCCGTATCACAACGAAGCCAACTGTATGGCCTGTGCCAGGTTCAGGTCGAAGGAAACTCTTCGGATTCGGCGCGCGGCTCGATTGGAGTCGAAAAGGTCAGCGCCTGTTCCTGAAAACATCTTCGGGACCGAGGACGAAGAGGTCGTTGATCTGGAGGATCAGGAATACCGCTCCGATCCGGCTTCGGACCATGACTCCGAGTATGACGCCGAAGACTAAGAGGTGCAAGAAGAAGACGAAAACGTCGTCAAAGAGGTAGACGACGCAGAGGCCCTTGGGGCCGTAGAAGATAGCTCAGGCTAATAGCTAGTCCCAACCGGCTAACGGGGGCCGACGATGATGCACTCAATAAGGCTCAGGTCGAGGGATCGCCACTAGGCCTTACCCAAGATCTACAGTCTCGTTCTACAGCCCCGCATAAAGGCCCGGCTTCGAACATTAATAAAGAGCCATCGGTTTCAAAACCGCCATCGGTCGATCCAAAGAAATCGAAACCAAAAGCATCAAAGCCGAAACCGAAAGTGCAACTAACTCTGGTCTGCTCCAAGGCCTCAAACCCCTCGGAGCTGAAGAAACAGAAAATGGCCGTCGTTGCCAAAAAGCTCAAGAAGGTCATCGAACCGACGGTTGGGGCACCGAAGACCAAGGTCAAGGCTGTCGAACCAACAAGGCCGAAGCCGAAAGGAGTCGACACACACAAAAGACTCGAACCGAAAGACGGGATCGATCCTCGGTCGAGGCCTGCGGACAAGACGAAGACTGGCTCCAAGGACCCTGTCGAGTCGACGCAGCCGAGTCCATTCATAGCCAAGGAAGTGTCAGAGTCACTCCAACGCATCATGGATAAGGCTACAGCGGTCGGGTCAAAGAAGGCCCCAACACCAAAGCTGGTCCGAAACGTTCAGACCGCATCGGCACCAATCAAATTCGGGTTGCCACCCTCAGTGCGTCCGAAGATGTTCGAACCAAAGAGAGGTATCGGCGCCATTAAAAAAGTGTCGACGGAAATAGAGGCTACAGAGGAGCCTGAAGAACAGGAGTGGAGGCAATTTATCGACTCGGAAACTGGTAGACTGTCCATATATAAAAGGAAAATAATACCAGAAACACCCATGGAGTCATATAAGATTCCCTTGAAGAAGAGGTTTTCAACAACGTCACCGGCTCTTGTGGAACCCCTCTATTCCTATGGACAAGAACCTCAGAATTTTTCACCACATACTCAAATGTGGATGCAGGGGATGACGAACATGAAGATGACCCTTATCATGTGGACACTGATCCCGATGATCGAAACCAACCATGGGCAGACCCGGCTGACTCAAGGGATCCGCAAACTGCCCCTGACACTCATGTGTACAGTGTGAAAACATCTCCTACTGAGGACACTACTGCTTTTAACGCCCTTATTGAAAGAGCAGCCAGTAATCATGACGTCGAGCTACATGCTGACCCTGTGGAGGAAGACTTTCTGGTCGACACCTTTTCCACTTCAGTAAGAACAGTCAAGACCCTGCCCATGCAAAAAGGGGTCCTTAAGCATGATGGTGAAATTTTTAAGGACACCACTAGGGCCAGGGTGTTATACCCAAGGATAGAAAAGAAATATAGACCGGCACCTGTGGACCCTACTTATATAAGGGGACAGTTGCCATTGGACTCATTAGTTGTTTCTAATGCACGTAAGAGAGCAAACTCCCAGACTACAGGTGATGCTCCTCCTCCTGACAAAGAGTCAAAAGTTCTGGAAACTTCTGGAAAAAGGGTGGCTGCGCAGGCGGCTAACATCTGGCGCATTGCCAACACTCAGGCACTCTTAGCCAGATATGACAGGTCCCATTATGATACTCTTGAGACACTGTTGCAACACCTACCAGATCAGTACAAGGAGGGTGCAGAACTCCTAATCCAAGAAGGGAAGCTTATAACCAATGCTTCCATCAAGTGCGCGCTAGACGCAGCTGACACTGCAGCCAGGGCCATCAACACTAGCGTTATGTTAAGGAGACATGCCTGGTTGAGAATCTCAGGATTCAAACCAGAAATACAAACTTCTATCCTCAATCAGCCAGTTAACCCGGACTACTTATTTGGACCTGAGGTTGACACCACCCTTGAAAAAATTAAAAAAGACAGAGACTGCAAAGTCTATGGGGGCTCTGCAGTCACAGCAGTTTCGGGGTGGCTCCTTTCGTCGCTCCAATACTAGGGGCCCTTCAAGAGGCCAATCCACACAACAGACACAGTACAATAAAGGCAGTACACAATCCACCCTCAATAAGAACAACCGGGGTGGATATCGTGGAAACAACATCAAGGGCAGAGGCAGAGGAAACAACAGTTCCAGATCCTCTGCCAATAACAAACATTGACGCCCTGTCACTGTCCCACGACCATATAACACCTGTCGGGGGGTGACTACAACAGTTCCTGCCAGTCTGGAAATCCATCACCACGGACAGGTGGGTGAGAGACATTGTCCAGTACGGGTATTGTCTGGAATTAACATCCACTCCACCCAACATCCCACCAAGACACCGTCCTATGTCCGCAGAGCACTTACACTTATTGCAGCCGGAGGTCGTCAGCATGCTGCAAAAAGGGGCCATAGAGCTCGTGCCTGTAGAAGACCAAGGCTCAGGGGTGTGCTCTCTGTACTTTTTAATACCCAAAAAGGACGGGTCTCTCGGACCTATACTGGACCTCAGGCCTCTAAACAGTTACATTCTGTCAGAGCATTTTTATATGCTCACCTTACAGCAGGTTCTGCCGTTACTTAGTTAGGGAGACTTCCTCGCAACACTGGATCTAAAAGATGCGTATTTCCTTATACCCATACACCCATCACACAGACAGTATCTCAGGTTCACTATTCAAAATCAACATTATCAGTTCAAAGTCCTCCCTTTCGAAGTAACGACGGCATCCAGGGTGTTCACAAAGTGCCTGGCAACAGTAGCAGCACACCTCAGGAGACAGCACATACATGTCTACCCTTATCTGGACGACTGGCTTATTCAAGCAAAGACGGCCCAGCAGTGTGCTAGCCACATGTCCCACAACATTCATCTTCTTCACAGTCTGGGATTCTCGCTGAATTATCCAAAGTCACATCTTCAGCCCGCCCACGTGCGTAAGTACCTGGGCGCGACAATAAACACTCTGGCAGCCAAAGCTCAGCCAAATTCAGCGAGAATAAACAGCATGCACTTGCTGATACAAAAATTCAGACCTCAACACTCGCTTCCAGCAAAAGCGTTCATGCAGTTGATCGGCATGATGGCCTCCTGCATCTCCATAGTCCCGCAAGCGAGACTACATATGCGTCCGCTTCAGGAGTGCTTGGCACGTCAGTGGAATCAGGCTCAAGGACAGTTAAAAGACCTAGTGTTGGTGAGCGGTCGGGCATTCAACTCTCTGCATTGATGGAACCCACAAAACCTTTGCAAGGGCCGACCGTTCCAAGAGCCTGTGCCACAGATCATACTGATGACGGACGCGTCTCTCCAGGGATGGGGAGCTCATGTACTCCACTACACAGTGCAGGGACTATGGACAGCACAGCAAAAGAAGATGCACATCAACCTTCTGGAACTGATGGCAATCTTCATGGCGATGAAAGCTTTCAAGGTACACTTGTGCAACAAGGTTGTGTTGATCCGGACGGATAACATGACTGCCATTTACTACATACAGAAGCAGGGAGGAACACACTCTCCACAGTTGTCTCATCTGGCTCAGAGCATGTGAAGTGGGCCATTCAGAGGAACATCTTCCTCATGGCGGAACACCTCCCGGGCAAGGACAACCAGATGGCGGATCTGCTCAGCAGACACAGCCACCAAATGCACGAGTGGGAGATACATCCATCAGTACTCCAACCGTACTTCCAGCAGTGGGGTCATCCACAGATAGACCTGTTCGCCACAAAGGAAAACGCAAAATGCCAAAGCTTCGCCAGCAGGTTCCCACATCCACAGTCGCAGGGCAATGCGATATGGATGAACTGGTCAGGCAAATTTGCGTACGCTTTTCCCCCAGCACCTCTAATACCGCTGGTGGCACGCAAACTGAGGCAACACTCGATGACACTCATCCTGGTTGCTCCAATGTGGGCACGCCAACCATGGTACACCACGTTTCTAGAACTATCCGTGGTACCGCATCAATGGCTGCACCTCACACCCAGGCTTTTGACGCAGAGCCATGGCGACATTCAGCATCCAGATCCGCAACAGCTCAACCTGGCGATCTGGCTCCTGAGGTCTTGGAATTTGGCTACCTCGACTTGCCGCCCGAATGTATGAATATCATCAAGGAGGCAAGACGGCCCACAACCAGAGCATGCTATGCGGCTAAATGGAAAAGGTTTGTCATATATTGTAACAACAATGACATTAACCCACTGGATGCATCTATTCAAAACATTATCTGTTATTTGTTGCACTTATACAGATGTAATCTGGCGTACAGTTCAATTTGTATACATTTATCCGCATTAGCAGCTTACCTTCAAAACAGGCAGCACCTCTCACTATTCATAGTGCCTGCCATTAAGGCTTTTCTAGAAGGACTCAAACGAGTGATCCCTCCCAGACACCCACCTTCACCGGTCTGGCACCTCAATGTGGTCCTCACCAGACTGATGGGACCACCCTTTGAACCTCTACACTCTTGTGAGATTCAATTTCTGACCTGGAAAGTGGCTTTCCTAGTAGCCATTACCTCACTACGGAGAGTTAGTGAACGCCAGGCACTAACCATTCAAGAGCCGTTCATACAAGTCCACGCAAATAGAGTTGTACTACGCACCAACCCTACATTCATGCCTAAGGTGATTTCGCAGTTCCACATGAACCAAACCATAGAACTGCCAGTTTTCTCTCCTAATCCAGAAAATGTCGCAAAGAGATCCCTACACACATTAGATGTCAAAAGGGCTCTTATGTACTATATAGACAGAACGAAGGATTTCAGGAAAACAAAACAGCGTTTTGTTGCATTTTCTCCACAGCACAAAGGCAACCCCATTTCCAAAGCAGGAATAGCCAGGTGGATCGTTAAGTGTATACAGATTTATTTATTTATTTATTTATTTATTGACATTTGTAGAGCGCGGCGAATACCCGTGGGCGTCTCGGCGCTAGTTAAGGGATGGATCAGCAACTGGGGTAAAGAAGATATACAAGGCTATTGGTCAAATAATAATAATTTGCTATGCTAAAGCTAAACGCACACTAACCATTCCTCCAAGGGCACACTCCACACGTAAATTAGGAGCGTCCATGGCTTTCCTGGGGAATATTCCTTTAGAAGAGATATGTAAGGCAGCCACATGGTCCACCACACATACATTTACAAAACACTACTGAGTAGATGTGCATTCTAAACAGCAAGCATCTGTAGGAAAGGCTGTTCTCAGAACTCTTTTTCAGACTGCTGCAGCTGGCACGGGCAGCCGCCGCTAACAGGAGGGACTGCTATGTAATCTATGCACAGATATGAATTCAGCAGCCCACATGCCTCAAACCGAATATGCTACTTACTAGTATGCATCTGTTCTTGGCATATAGGGCTGCTGGCATTCATATCGCCCACCCTCCTCCCCGGCGCCTGTAGCAGCTGTAACATTCAGAATTACTATGTAGCATGGACATCACTCACTGTATTACACTCCATCTCTGCCACAATGGCGAAAAACAATCTGAGGATAGAGAGGATGCCCATGCGCACTGTATTCCAGGGGAGGAGCCACCTATCTTGTGATACTTCGAAGACTCTTCCAGGACAACAATGTGCAATCATCTGGACCCAACAATAGGCGGCAATCTATGCACAGATATGAATGTCAGCAGCCCTACATGCCAAGAACAGATGCATACTGGTAAGTAGCATATTCGATCTACTTAATTGACAAAAAGGAACCTCCATCTACATTCAAACATCACCTCAAGCGATATACCAACCTGTGAAGAATTCTCCGCTTTCTTTAAGACAAAGACCGAAACTATAAGAAGCGATCTCCTCAGTGATGTTTGCCGTTACTCCAACCCCATCGGCATAACTTCCACTCAACCTAAAAACAATGCGACATGGTCATCCTTCGACACCTACTCAGAAGAAACAATTAACAAACTGCTGGGCACCTTGAAACCCTCTAATCACCTCACTGACCCCTTCCCCGCGAATGCTGTAAAAGACTTCACCAACCTGCTCCTCCCACTCTGGACTAAAATCATTAACTGTTCCCTTCAACAAGGTCTCATCCCTGACTGCCTCAAGGTGGGGCAAGTCACGCCTATACTCAAGAAACCTACAGCTGACCCTGCTGACCTTAACAATTACCGCCCTATCACCAATATCCCCACCCTGGCCAAACTGCTGGAAAAATGCGTTCAACTCCAACTGACTAAACACATCGATCAGTTTGACCTCCTCAACCCACATCAATCAGGTTTCCGAGCAAGACACAGTACGGAAACGTCCATGACACACATAATTGACAACGCCCTCCAAATCCTAGACCGCAATAACTCCTGCCTCCTCATCCTACTTGATCTCTCCTCCGCATTTGACACCGTCAAACATGAGAACCTACTTGAGCTGCTAAACACCAGAATGAGGCTATCGGGAACTGTCCTCAAATGGTTCACTTCCTTCCTACATCACCGGTCTCAGAAGTGCAAGGTCAACAACGTGCTATCCCCAGCTGTGCCTGTCTCATTAGGCGTCCCTCAAGGATCTTCACTATCCCCCACTTTGTTTAACCTAGTCCTGGAACCACTCACCACCTTGATCCAAGCATCTAATGTACACTTTCATATGTACGCCGATGACACTCAACTCTACCTCAAACTACAATCCCCGGAAGACATCAAACTTCTGAACTCTACGCTCAAAAACACCCAACCATGGTTGGCCGGTAATCATCTCAAACTAAATGCTCTGAAAACTGAGTTCCTTCTAATCTCACCTCCGGCGACAATCTCCACCACTCAAACCTGGCTTAAGCACCTAACTGCATTCAATGTCCAACCCACCATCGTGGACTCCGTGAAATCATTAGGCATCACTCTTGACGCCAACCTCAACATGCAGCAGCATATCAACAAAGCAACTAGGGGAGCTAACTTCCAAATCAACACTCTGAGGAAATTTAAACCCTTCCTCCCAGCTAAGGACTTCCAAACTGCAGTTCAAGCCCCAGTCACTCCACGCATAGACTACGGTATCGTGGCTCTCAGCGGACTCCCCCTATCAACAACAGCACCCCTAAGAGCCTCTTTGAACGCTGCAGCGAGACTTATGACTGGTTCTAGAAAACACTCGCATATTTCCCCTGACTTAAAATCCCTGAACTGGCTCCCTTTTGAAGCCAGAATACAGCTGAAAATTGCCTGTATGACACACATGGCTATACACCATAAGTCTCCCAGCTACCTCACTCAAAAGCTGACTTTATCAGGAGGCTCCAGAAGCACAAAGAATCTCCTCCTGAAACCTCGAAGATTTCGGAAGGAAAAAACTTACAAGCGCTCCTTCTCAGGAATGGCACCCAGGATTTGGAATGCCCTCCCTCCCGAAACCAGGCGTATCTCCTCCACTGCACTCTTTAAGAAAGAAGCAAAAGCCATCCTTATGGCTAGTCGCACTTGAACCCTTTTTTGGTTGTACCGAAGACTGTGCACTGACTTTGTATTATTGCTTATTCTGATTGTCTATTGTACTAAGTTGTTTATCAGATTTTTACTCTAGTTTGTTACACACCTATTACCCACTACTATCTTGTACCCAAAAGTTTGCTTTTGCCGGTCTATCTTATTGTTTATTCGTTCACAAGTTGTTTATCTGGTTACCATCCTAGTTTGCTACCCACCTACTACCCATTACTATCTTGTACCCACAAGTTTGCTTAATCTCCCGCTTGTTTCCCCTTACCCCGTGTTTACTGTAAAGCGCTCTGATATCTGCAAAGATCTTGTCCGCGCTATATAAAACTTTGAAAATAAAATAAATAAATAAACTAGGGGTATAAAAACTCTGGTGGTCTTAAAAGCTTTCATCTCTCTTCTTTCAGAGCTCCGTCTCTTGAGTTTGTGCCAGGTGCATGCATAATTGAAATGAATTAATACAAGGGGCTGTGAAAGAAAGTGAGGGTATGTTTGTGAAGGCCCTCCCTATTCCTCAGTTCTGTTTAGTGGCTTTGTCACATTTGACATGGCTGGGAGAGACTGCTTTGGGAGGCTTCCCCATACTGCAGGTTTGTGACTGTGTGAGCCATGAGAAGAGGACGAGGAACTCTTTTGCATTATCATAGCACAGCTTCTCTCTTCTTCGCTCCACTACACAGCTCCAGATGTCCTTATGAGAGCAGGAGAGAGGGAGAATCAGAGATTGTGGATTTGGGAATTGACATTTCAATGGCAGCAGGCCAAAGCTTACTGCTGCACCATTGTCTTCAATGGAGAACTCCACATTTGTCTATTGTGATGTCTTTCTGTGGAACTTTAGCAACTGTTCTGAATTGAACTCTGAACTGTCAGCAGAGAAACAAATGCATTGAGTCAAAGCGTGTGTACACCCTCAGACCTTTGTGATTAAGGTGAATGCCTGGACAGGTTGTCATGGTCTATAATCAAGTTTTCGTATGGTGCAGCAGACTGGGTATCCAGAGTAAAGTCCTATGTCACCTTGTTTCAAGACTGAATCTTCACCATTGAACCTCTTCTCACCCAAGTTTGTAGAGTGAGATCCGCTCCAGACAACACTCCCCTATCACACCCTATGTCTTTTGCTCCCTTGGTAGTTCACCTACTTTCGCTGTTGTACACTACCCTTCAGTCCATACTGAGTGTTCTTATTACACTTAGTGTTTATGGAATAGTATGTTCGAGGCATATGAGCTGCAGATCCTACACTTAGCAATAGATCGCCACCTGGTGTTGGGCTCGGATGATTGCAGGTTTGTTGTCTTCTTGGAAGAAGTCTTTGTAGTCACGAGATAGGTGACTCCTCCCTTGGACAATACTGCGTATGGTCATCAACTCCATCCTCAGGTTGTTTTTTTCCGCCACTGGGTTCGGATGAAAGTTTTCCGCTCAGGCTAGAAAAGACTTTTTCTGCAATTTCGAAGCGAGAAACTTTAGATAAACTTATTTCGACATCGAATAGACTTTTCGACATCACCAGCTACATTCCGGTGCATCGACGCGGGCCGTTGGGCCTATCGGCGCCGTGCGGCTTACGCCTCATGGACAGAACTCCATTCAAAAGATGCCCGGTATGTCGAGCAAAATTCCCTCATAGCGACCATCACGAGGTCTGCAACCTCTGTCTCTCGCCAGAACACGGCGAACACGACGAGTCGACCTGTACAGCCTGTGCCTCCTTCCGATCGAAGAAAACAATTCGGGATCGGAGGGCCTGTCGACACGAAATGAGGAGATCAGCGCCAGCACTGGAGGCCATCTTTGAGGAGGAGATCGTCGAAGAAGACGTCTCCGAGGACGAAGATCCAATGGAAGATATCTCCGAGGACGAGGCTCCACTCGTCGCCGAGGAAGACTCGCCTGATCTCCAGATCATATCTGGGGCAGAGGACACGGACGATTCGATTCCATCGCGACATCCCGTGAGTACCACTGCCCCTGCACAACATACACTACCCAAGACAAAGGCAGTGGTCGCCACTCCGCCCATGGGGCCCAGTCGAGACCAAAATTTACCCTCTGACGCCCCGCCTTCGGGCTCGGCTCCGAGGAGAAAGACTACGCCTTCCGGTGCCTCAGCACCGAAAAAACATCATGTGCCAATTCCATCTCATCCATTGGCACCGAAACATCCTTCAACACCGAAGGATGTTTCGACACCGAAGCCAAAACGCCCTTCAGTGCCCAAAGACAAAGACCCTTCGGAACCGGAACCAAAAGACACATTGGTGCCGAAGCCAAGAACCGTACCGGACCCGAACGCTTCGACTCCGAAACCCTCCGGTTCCAATAATAAAGAAGGGAAGCCAGATTCCGGCGCCGCAGGCCCAACAAAACCTGTCTCCACGCCGAAATCTACAATATCGGTAACAAAGACTCCAAGGCATGATACAGACAAGCCTAGAACATCTTCGGCACCGAAGAAATTGTCACAGGACTCAATCACTCTTCCTAAGGCAAAGAACACTAATCAACCTCTATCGGCACCGAAAAAATCGACGCCAAAGAAGATTATAGAACATGAAGAAGAACTGTTAAAACCAGATCCTAAACAGAAAAAAGTCTATATTAATACAAAAACTGGACATGTGGAGGCAATTCCATATAACAGAAGACCAGCAGATACACCACTTCCACCTTTGGTTCCTGCCAAAAAGAAAGACTGTGCAACCTCTCCAATGCACCCTTCCTCTACTTCACCTTCTTTCTCTCCTAATCCTTACATTGAACCTATAACTTCTCCAGTTCAATCTCCTGCATCATCACACCACAATGACTAAGAGTAAGATTTAGGTGGGGGCAATGACGTAACATACCCTTTAGATGAGGATGTCAACCTCCAAAATCCCAAGGAGGACGAGGCATATGGTTTTACACCAAACAATGCACTAGACATCCCTGAGCCTCAGTACTACCCAACAAAACCTTCCCCTTCAGAAGATAGTATTGGGTTTAATCATTTATTGAACAGATCTGCCCTTTACCATGGAGTTTCCATGCACTCTGATGCCATTGAGGAGGATTTCTTACTAGACACTTTTGAGCCGGCACAAAGGTCTACTCAAATATTACCTATGACCAAAGAGTAATTGAACATGCTCCAGACATTTTTAAAGATCCAGTAAGATGTAGAGTGCTAAATCCCAGAATAGAAAAAAAGTATAGACCAGCACCAGCGGATCCGGTCTATATTAAGGGACAGCTGCCACTAGACTCTTTGGTAGTGTCAAATGCACTTAAAAGAGCTAACTCCCAAACTTCTGGTGACACGCCTCCGCCTGACAAAGAATCAAAAATTATTGATGCGTCGGGAAAAAGGATTGCTGCACAAGCAGCAAACATATGGCGCATAGCAAACACACAAGCCTTACTCTCACGCTACGACAGGGCTCACTACGACCAACTAGAAAAATTAATGGAACATCTCCCAGATCAATACAAAGATCAGGCAACAGAGCTCTTACAAGAAGGAAAACTAATATCTTATGCCTCAATTAAATGCGCACTAAATGTAGCTGACACAGCATCTAGAGCAGTCAATACTAGTGTGATTCTCAGTCGTCATGCATGGTTACGCATTTCAGGTTTTAAACCAGAGGTACAAACTACCATCCAGAACCAGCCCTTCAATCAAAACCGGTTGTTCGGGCCCGAGGTAGACAACACACTAGAGAAGATGAAAAAAGACACGGACACAGCTAAGTCTATGGGTGCATTACAATCCACCCAGAATAAAATTTCTTTTCGCTGCTCCTTCTATAGTGGAGGCTCAAAGCAGACCGGTACAGAGACCACATCATCTTTTAAGACAAACACACAAACCTCCTCTAATAAAGGCTACTATAGAGGAGGATACAGAGGCAACAACAATAAAGAAAGAGGCAGAGGTAATAACAACAACCACTCCTCTTCCACTCCCAAACAGTGACTTCCCTCTGCCTCCCCTACAGCATTCCACTCCTGTGGGGGGCAGGCTTTCACAGTTCCTACCTGTCTGGAACTCCATCACAACAGACAGGTGGGTAAGACAAATTATCCAACATGGTTACTGCCTAGAATTCACAGCAACCCCCCAAAAATACCACCCAGGCAGCGTCCAATGTCCACAGACCATATAACTCTGCTTCAACAGGAAGTTCTATCACTTCTACAAAAAGATGCTATTCAAGTAGTTCCTTTAGAGGAACAAGAAACAGGAATTTACTCCCTGTACTTCCTAATTCCCAAAAAGGACGGGACATTAAGACCAATTCTCGACCTCAGGCCCCTCAACCACTACATACAATCTGATCATTTTCACATGATCACTTTACAACAAGTACTCCCATTACTACAACAGGGAGATTTTCTGTCCACTCTAGACCTAAAGGACGCCTACTTTCACATTCCTATACATCCTGCGCACAGGAAGTATCTAAGGTTTGCCATATAAGGACAACCCTATCAGTTCAAAGTCCTCCCATTCGGGGTCACAACAGCACCACAAGTGTTTACAAAGTGCTTAGAAGTAGTAGCAGCACATCTCAGAAGACAACAAATACATGTCTTCCCTTACCTCGACGACTGGCTCATAAAAGCAAGATCGTTCAACCAGTGTGTACAACACACAAAACAAACAATTCAAACATTGCACGACTTAAGATTTACGATAAACTACACCAAGTCGCACCTAGAGCCTTGGCACGCTCATCAATATCTAGGAGCTGCTATAGACACATCTGCAGCTCTAGCGTATCCCAGTCAAGCCAGGATTCAAAGTATTCAGAACTTAGTCTCCCTTTTTTAATGCCAGCACTCTCTCCAAGCCAGAGTGTTCATGAAACTAATAGGCATGATGGTGTCTTCCATCTTTATAGTTCCTCACGCAAGACTGCAAATGCGCCCATTACAAGAATGTCAGCACAACAGTGGAATCAGGCTCAAGGTCAGCTCACAGACCTGGTGTTGGTAGACAGCCGTACATATCGCTCTCTGCAATGGTGGAACACCAAAAACTTGACCAAGGGACGGCCGTTCCTAGACCCTGTTCCACAGATAGTGCTCACGACAGATGCATCCCTCACAGGATGGGGAGCCCATCTCCAGCATTATACCACACAAGGTCAGTGGAACAATCAACAGAAACAGTTCCACATCAACTATTTGGAGTTGCTAGCAATTTTCCTAGCATTCAAGACTTTTCAAGTACAAATACAAAACAAAGCTGTCCTAGTCCGGACGGACAATATGACAGCCATGTAATATATACAAAAACTGGTGGGTACACACTCTCTGCAACTGTCCCAGCTTGCACAAAGCATTTGGAGATGGGCCATCCCTAAAAACATACACCTCACAGTAGAACACCTTCCAGGAATTCACAACCAGATAGCAGATCTGTTGAGATGCCCAACCTTCGCTGCCAGGTTCCCACAGCCACGGTCGGAGGGGAATACAATATGGATGAACTGGTCAGGCAAATTTGCGTACGCTTTTCCGCCTCTCCCACTCATTCCACTAGTAGTACGCAAGCTCAGACAACAGTCTCTCAAACTAATACTAGTGGCCCCCACATGGGCACGCCAGCCGTGGTTCACCACGCTACTAGACCTCTCACTGGTTCCACATCAGAAATTTCGGCTCACGCCATCCCTGTTAACACAGAACCATGGAGAAATAACGCACCCAGAACCAAGTCAACTGAATTTGGCGATCTGGCTCCTGAAGTCTTAGAGTTTGGTTACTTAAACTTACCACCAGACTGTATGAATATAATTAAAGAAGCTAGCAAACCCACTACCAGAGCATGTTATGCTGCTAAGTGGAAAAGATTTGCAATATACTGTAACAACAATCAAATTGATCCACTGGATGTTTCCATCCAAAATATAATTTGCTACCTTCTACACCTACAAAGGTCCAATTTGGCTTATTCTTCCATACGCCTGCATCTAGCAGCAATTGCAACGTATTTACAAAATAGAGAACATCTATCTCTCTTTAGAGTACCTGCAATAAAAGCATTTATCGAAGGATTAAAAAGAATAATCCCACCTAGGTTACCACCTGCTCCGGTATGGAACCTAAATGTGGTCCTTACAAGACTCATGGGCCCCCATTTTGAGCCTTTACATAAGTGTGAACTGCAATTTCTAACATTGAAAACTGCTTTCCTTGTTGCCATCACCTCTCTTAGAAGAGTTGGTAAAATACAAGCATTCACAATAGAAGAACCATTTTTTTCAAATACATCCTAACAAAGTGGTTCTTAGACCCAATCCTAAATTTCTGCCAAAAGTGATTACTCCTTTTCACCTTAACCAATCAGTAGAGTTACCAGTGTTTTTTCAAAAACCGGACTCTGTTGCAGAAAGGGCTTTACACACCTTAGATGTTAGTAGAGCTCTACTATACTACACAGACAGGACTAAATCCTTCAGAAAGACAAAACAACTATTTGTATCTTTCTCTCCCCCACCCAAAGGCAATCCCATCTCTAGAGGAGGATGAAATGACGATACTTCGAAGATTGTTGATTTGTAGAAAGGTTGTTTATTCACAGATAAGAGAAGTAGTCCTTACGACGAGCCTGGGTCTTAACTGTCCTCCCTGGAATCTGGAACCCAGCAGAGTTCCCGATTCCAGGCATGACACGGCAATACCACACATTCCCCTTCGTAAAGAGAAATAAAGAAACATTTTAAACTAAACATGGAAGAACAGAAATTGATATACAAAGCATATTTAGATTACAGAATATGAAAACAAAAACATCAATAATGAGAAAACACATTGTATGAGAAACAAAACGGATTATCTATAAAGATGATAATCCTTAAACCGCACAGGGGTGAGACATTTCCTCTGTGTTCTTTGAATAGTATCAGAGACAGGAATACAGGCGAACTTATTTTCAGGAACATTGTGAAGTGATGTTAAACCAGAGAACTTCCTCCAATTGCTAGCACTGTTGGAGGACCTCGAGTTGGATGGTATACTAGACTCTGGTGCTGCTTCCTTAGGCCACAACCACATGGGAATTTTTACCACCTTGGACATATTCCACACATTACCATCTGAAAGTTCAACAACCTGTCGACCAACACACTTGACCATCAAAGGATCTGAATATCCTGACTCCCCTGACCTGACTAGTCTGCTCTTCTTAACACGCACCCAATCATTGACATTAAACGGTGAAGAATTATTACTTGAGGAACAATCACTATCTATAGCCTTTTTCGAATCAAGCAATCTCATCCAAGGTTGGCTCATGTTGGAGACACTCCTCCTCCCTCTCATCTTTTCAAAAGGAGAGAGATCACCCATGCTTCTAGGAGTAGACATTCATACATAACTTGCTTCTGAGACTTGTCACTTAAACAACAATCCATACAGTCCCTGACATACCTTTCAATACACTTGTCCATCCCTGGCCACCAAAACTCACTTCTTATCCTCCTTTTCATAGATGTCATTCCAGGGTGACCCTCATGAGCCATTTCTAAAATCTGAGACCGTAATTCACCAGGCACTACCAATTGTAGACCTCTGAACAAAATCCCCTCAACTACGGATAACTCTTGGGCAACATGAAAGAACGGTTGAATACTATCAGACAACAAGTCCTTGCGTGGCCACTGAGTTTTTACAAAACCACATATCTCATTGAAAATAGGATCACTACTAAATGCCAATTTCCATGTATCCTCACGGATACAACCTTTAGAAATTTCACAAATTGACACAACGTTATCATCATCGTTGTCCACTTCAACTACATTGTCATCAGGCACAGGTAATCTAGATAAGCAGTCAGCTAACACATTCCTAACACCTGGAATATATTCAATTTTAAAATGAAAATCCCTAAGTTTGTATTGCCATCTGGCAATTCTTGAAGTCGCTTTCCCACAACCTTTGGTAGTAAATAAATCCACTAGAGGACGATGGTCAGATCAGAGTTTAAAAACGTCTTATACTTTCAGGACGACATTTTGATCTTTGCATCCAATCCATCCGAGCATTCTGAGATTCTGTATGAGGTATTGGGTGTGTTGCAAAATAGTGGTCTCACTCTTACAAAAGAAAAATGTAAGTTTGGGGTGTCTTCTGTTGATTACTTGGGACATCCTATTAGTAAAGATGGCATTTCCCCAAAATTAAATTTAATCAAGGCAATTGAGTCGGCTCCGGATCCTGTAAATAAGGATCAGCTCAGGTCTTTCTTGGGGCTTGCCGAATATTACTCAAAATGTATTCCTCTGTTTTCTGATAAAACTGTAAATATGAGAAATTTGATGAAGAAAAATGTTCATTTCCTTTGGGATGAAAAGGTGGAGGAGCAGAGAAACCTTCCATTGTGCAAGTATAATTTTAAGTTAAAAGCCAATGAATTTTGCAATGAATAAATTGAAGATTTTGTAAAAAAATTTTTTTACTTCCTATCTTCATTTGTTGTTGCTTAGTAAAACTGTTTTGTTTTTCTTTTCGAATATTGCGCAGTCTTTGAATCCTTAGGCTAAGTTTCGTAAAGATAACTAGAAATACGATATGTGTCCTTATGATGTCACGCATCCGCAATGATATACAATTGAAGATAGCCCAAAAGATGGCCGCCGTGCGTCAAAATGCGTGTTGACACGCTGTGACGTCACGCGCGTGCGCACCAGCTCTCGCGCTGACAAGTTCTCGCGCTAGCAACGCGCTGACCACTCTCGCGCTCACGGGCTCCTGAAGCTCCGAAACTGCCTCAAATTCAATGTCTTACTCACGGACGGGCACACAACCTCGGGAATTTCACGAAGACATCTCGGCTCCTGTCCGTTGTTCAGCGCCGTCTTCCTGCAGCGAAACAGCAGACGACTCGTGATCCTCCATATGCAACGCACACTCCAACGTTGCAGGTAGGGACTCCAGGCTCAGATGTATTCGTTCTTTACCCAAACGTCGTCAGTGAAATGATGATACTTCGAAGATTGTTGATTTGTAGAAAGGTTGTTTATTCACAGATAAGAGAAGTAGTCCTTACGACGAGCCTGGGTCTTAACTGTCCTCCCTGGAATCTGGAACCCAGCAGAGTTCCCGATTCCAGGCATGACACGGCAATACCGCAGAGGAATTGCCAGATGGATTGTAAAGTGTATTCAAATATGCTATCAAAAAGCTAAACGTACACTAACAGTTCCTCCTAGAGCACACTCCACTCACAAACTAGGAGCCTCTATGGCTTTCTTAGGAAACATACCACTAGAGGACATATGCAAGGCTGCAACATGGTCTACAATACACACCTTCACTAAAGACTATTGTGTTGATGTGCAAGCCAAGCAGCAAGCTGCAGTGGGCCAAGCTGTTCTTAAAACACTATTTCAGTATGCTGCAACGGATACAAGCGACCACCGCTAGGGGGGACACTGCTGCACAATAGTTGCTAAGTGTAGGATCTGCAGCTCATATGCCTTGAAAGGAAAATGCTACTTACCAGTATGCATCTGTTCTTGGCATGTAGAGCTGCAGAGTCCTACACGCCCTCCCGCCTCCCCGGGACTTGTATCCGTTCCTGTACTCATCTTACTTAGATGCACACGCATGGACATCCTTTCTCTTTACTTCTACTAACTCCATCATTTCCCATTATGGCGAAAAACAATCTGAGGATGGAGTCTATGACCATGCGCAGTATTGTCCAAGGGAGGAGTCACCTATCTCGTGACTACAAAGACTTCTTCCAAGAAGACAACAACCTGCAATCATCCAAGCCCAACACCAGGTGGCGATCTATTGCTAAGTGTAGGACTCTGCAGCTCTACATGCCAAGAACAGATGCATACTGGTAAGTAGCATTTTCCTTTTCTCTAATCCGTCACACTAACCTATGGTCTACCTCATTTAGACCATAACTTAATAGACCACACTATCATTCTCCTTAATTCAGCATACCACACCACACATAGCCACCCCATCTAACAATACTGCTCCCCAACCACCTCATCATTGGACGCCAGCTGACAACCACATGCTTTTCTTACAACATATCAGACACCGCATAAACCTTTGACAATCCCACCCTCACTAGACTACCATAAAGTCACTACTGCCTCTCCAAATTAGCATGATTTAATACGCTGCATTACTCCACACCTCCACATGTGACATTATCATACCCAATCATGCCATATCATAACATCCTTCTACAATAAATCTATCCATCTCTCTATTCAAAATGATACAGCATTACACATCTCATAAAGCCTGTTTACAATTTACCTTCAACACCTCAAGGAATCGCCATAAAGCTTGTTACAACTCATTAGGGAGCGTAGGAAGCTGGCTTTGTATATACTGTACCAAAATGAGGTATAGTGTGCACAGTCGAGGGGACCCCAAAGGTAGGCAGAGGTAAAAGTAGATAGCACCTTACTCTCTATTTGTGGTAGAGTGGGCGAATAGTAAGGCTTTATCAGAGGGTATTAAGCATTTGTTCTACCCACTCAATCAGCAAATGATATCACAAACTCAAAGACTGAACTCAGACCAATTTGATTCGTATAAAAATATTATTTAGTTATATTTATTTTCTAGAACCAGGCAAGCCTGGTACAGGTAAGCGTAAATGGTACTTTTCAAGGCAGTTTGAACAATACAAGCAAGCTGAATGAAAATGACTTTGTTACAGGTTTGTAAATCTTCAATGCAGTGGAAATTACTGTTGGATTACTTTTGAATATTTTACACATTACTTTATGGATTACTTTTTCTTCTCAGTGTGATATACCGAGATATCACACTGGGAGAAAAGGTAAGTAAAGCAGTTTTGCAGTTTTTCAATGTTTCACACAAAACCCACTACACACTTAGAACAATTTTTAGGAAAAAGCAGTGAATGCAATCCTATGGAAGGAAATTGAGTTATTGGTTTACAGGTAAGTACAAGTTTGTGGGAGTTGGTATTCTGGGATTAGAACTAGGGTTTCCCAGCCACCTCACACCCCACCTGAGAGACCTGCACTGTCTCCCTGTCAACAAGAGGATCACCTTCAAGCTCCTCACCCACGCACACAAGGCACTCCACAAAACCGGACCAATGTACCTCAACAGATGCCTCAGCTTCTACACCCCCACCCGCCAGCTCCGCTCCACCACCCTCGCCACAGTCACCCGCATCCGAAGAACGACCTCCGGCGGCAGATTGTTCTCCCACCTTGCTGCCAAGATCTGGAACACCCTCCCCATCCACCTACGGCAGACCCAAGGCCTGCTGTCCTTCAGGAGACTCCTCAAGACCAGGCTTTTCGAGCAGTAGCAGCACCTCCCACCCCCAGCGCCTTGAGACCCTCACGGGTAAGTAGTGCGCTTTACAAATGAGATGATTGATTGATTGTTTGAGGGTCAAGGATGCACTCTCAAAGCACCCTCAGCGGCACTTGGACGGCTGGGTGCAGAGTGCTGAGGCCCAATGTTATCCAATGGGGGATAGGGGCTTCCGGTTGGTCGCTGCTGAAAAGCAGGCCACAGGGTTGTGGGAGCAAACCTCCTGGAGTTAGGCTTAGAGCAAGGGTGATCTGAGTTAGCACCCAAAGCACACCTGCAGCGGCGCTGGGGCGGCTAGGTGCAGGGTGCTGTTTTAGCGTTGGGTACCCTATTGTTTTCAGTGTGGATTCTTCGGTTGCAACAAAGACTGCAACTTCAGGGATGAAGATCTGGAGGTGACCACTCATTGGAGAGGTAAGTTGGAATGCCTGGAGATGCTAGGACACAGTCGGTTGGGCCACCCAAGGCCGTGGGGCGTCGAGTGCAGGGGTGTCTTTAGGCATCAGGTTTTCTTACCAGCTCTGGTCGCGGTCGGGGGGGATCCTCCAGAAAGAGGCTGCAGGCTTTGCTTGGAGATTTGAGGCAGGTCAGAGATCACCAGATATCTGGTCAGGATCACCGGGGAGCCCTCTCCTGGGTGTTGTGCCACTCGAACTCGGGCCGTAGGCGATGGGTGCAAAGTGGTGCAGACTTGCAGATTTGGCTGGAGCAGGGTCTGTTGATGAGCAAATCTGGTGCTCACTGGAGACATTCTTTCTTGTGGAAGGCAGGGCAGGTCCTCTGGGTTCTTGAGGTTGCTGGTTGCAGGACACACCGGGATTTCGATGTCGCAGGTTCAAGGTGAGGACAGGCCAATAGATCTGGGCCAAGTCAGTGGGCATTCTCCTCTTCTTAGTTTTAGCATGGCTCTTAAGTCATTCTTCTTCTCTTCGGTACTTGTCTGAGGAGGCAAGATTCTGGGTTGACCCTAAATTCTAGATTTAGGGATGTTACAGGTAGGTAACGGTCAGGACCAATGGGTCCCTTCCTTGGGAATGGGTACACCCCCCATTATGCCACCCTCTAGTGGTAGGGGGGCATATGCCTCACTCTGGTTGGCTGGGTCCCCCCATCCGCAAGCTGACGGGGACTGAGAGTTGTGCTTCGCCTCCCCAACCTGAGGAGTTGGGTTGGGAAAGGTGGGCACACCTCCCGTCCTCCCTTGATTTTCCCAGTGATTCTCCTGCCAAAAGTTGGGGGAAGCATCAAAGGCCTGGGGAAGCTCACAAGGGTGGCAAGACTTTGAAGCATCCACTTTGTGGACTCTGCCCATCCTGGGGGAGGAGGCTTGGCACCTCGTCCCAGGATGTGCATTGTTTCAGACCCCAGAGAGCAGCAGGCTCTCGACCCAGGGGTCTAGAAACCTGTCTGGGGAGCAGCCACTCAACCTGGACATTAGTGTTAGGTTGTTTTTCAGGGGGCATCTCTAAGATGCCCTTTGTGTGCATGTTTAATTAAATGCCACACTGGCATCAGTGTGGGTTTAATGTGCTAAGAAGTTTGATACCCTACTTCCCAGTTTTCAGTAAAGCCATTATGGTACTGTGGAGTTTGTAATGTCAAACTTCCAGCACCATATACTCTTGATGGCATTACTGCTCTTACAATATCTAAGAATTGGCTTAGACACTGTAGGGGTATAGCGCTCATGCACCTGTACCCTCACCACTGGTATAGTGCAGCCAGCTAGAAGGGTGGCTGACATATGCTAGGGCAGTGGGTTCTAGGCATGGCACACAGGGTTGTGTGCCATGTCGACTCTGGCCACAGTGCCCTGAGTACCTGTGGTACCATTTACAAGGGACTGACCTGTGGCCAAAGAGTGCCAATTGGGTTTTGTTCTGAATGCAGTTTTAGGGAAAGAACATAGGCCGCGGGTACCTGTTTGGCAGGAACCCAGGGCACATCAGTAGTTTAGCAAAAAGTGTGGGCAACCATGCAACATGCTTGTGATAGTCAATGGCAGACCTCTCTCCTTCCCCAACCAGAGTTCACAGTTGTGACAGATGCAATGGGGCAGCCATTTGGGTGATGTGGGGAACACTGGTCTCTGGTGGAGTCGGGGCTCCACATAAATTTGTTGGATCTTCCAGCGATTCGGTTGGTAGTGAAGGCATTTCTTTTCTCTGACAAGTGGAAGTTATTGCAGGTGTTCACGGACAACACCACCGCCATGTGGTATTGCGACAAGCAAGGCAGGGTGGGGCCGTGGACCCTTTGTCGAGAGGCCCTGCATCTATGGACATGGCTGGAACAGCAGGGCATAACCCTCGTGGTTCAACACATTGCAGGTTCTCTGAACACCAGAGCGGACAAACTCAGCCGTTGATGCCTAACGGATCACGAATGGCGTCTTCAGTCTGAGGTGGCGCTAGGTATCTTGGCAGTGGGGAGAACATTGGTTAGATCTGTTCCCTTCCGAAGATAATGTGCAGTGTCAGCAAAACTGCGAGATGGAGTTTCCAAGTCTGATATCGCTCAGTGACGCCTTTCGTCGCGAGTGGAGCTCAGGCCTGCTGTACGCCTTTCCGCCAATACCACAACTGCACAGGGTTCTGAAGAAGATTGGGAGCGACTTGGCCCAAGTCAATCATGTGGCTCCTGACTGGGCAAGGATAGTCTGGAATCCGGAGCTTCTTGAAATAAGCATTGATCCTCTGATCAGACTAACACTTCCGGAGGATCTTCTGTCGCAGCAACAGGGGAAGGTCCTCCACCCGAACCTGTCAACTCTACACCTCCATGCGTGGAGATTGAGCGGCGGTAGTTGATGGCTTCAAGACCTTCCTCCCGAATTATGTAACGCTATCTTGGCGGCCCTCCACTAACACGGTATATGCCTGCCGGTTGCAGAAATTTGTATTATACTGTACAGAAAGTTCTCTAGATCCTCTTTCTGCTTCTCTTTTCACTGTTCTTCTATTTATTCTTACCCTTGCCCAACAGGGCTCTCCTTAGGGAACTTCAAGGGTCATCTTTCTGCTCTATCCGCTTTTTTAGCGGTTGTCAGACCAACCCTCTCTCTTTAGGTCTCTGATTGTAAAAAGGTTTCTGAAAGGACTGGCTCACTTGTTTCCAACCTCGCCCTTTGTTATGCCACAGTGGGACTTTAAGTTCGTCCTCACTTATCTTATGTGTTCTCCCTTCGAGTCTTTACACAACTGTCCCCTCTGGCTGTTTACCATCAAGACAGACTTTCTAGTTGTGATAACATTGTTCCAGAGGGTGAGTGAGTTGCAGGCGCTATCGTGTACACCTCTCTATTTGATGTTTTTTCCAGGCAAAGTAGTGCTTCGCACCGGTGCGTCACTTTTGCTAAGGGTGTGACCCCGTTCCATCTGGGTCAATTCATCACACCGACCTCTTTGTTTGATCCCCCCTCATCCCTCTAATTAAGAGGAGCGTCGTCACCGTCTTGACCCAAACAGGGCATTGTCGTTCTACCTTGACCGCACTAAAGAGTTCCGGGTGGACGGCCAACTCTTTGTGGGGTACGTGGGAGCTAAGAAGGGGCGGGCGGTGCAGAAAAGCACCATCTCTCGCTGGGTCGTTCTCTGCATTAAGATCTGCTATGCTCTGGCCAAGAGGCAGCTCCCTGAGGATTTAAGGGCCTATTTCACTAGGGGAAAGGCTGCGACTACGGCCTTTCCTCGGGGTGTCCCAGTCCTGGACATCTGTCAGGCAGCAACGTGGGCATCTTTGCACATGTTTGCCAAGCTCTACTGCCTGGACAGTCAGGTCCGCTGGGACAGGCAGTTTGCCCATTCAGTACTGCAGGACTTCCTAATGCGTAAGGTATTGGTCCTCTACCCACTGCCGGGATGGTATGGCTTTGGTGTCTTATTTCAAAGGTATGGAATCTGCAGCTAGAAGTCTTTATCAGATGAACGAGTTACTTACCTTTGTTAAAGCATTATCTGGTAGAGGCTTTAGCTGTATATTCCTTACAGCCCCACCTATGCTTCCCCGCTTTGCTGACTGATTTTGTATGGGCTAGGGTAACTCCCCTTTTCAAGGTCCTTGTTTTGAACACTACTACGTCAGTTACTTCGTGGCTCTGCGCTTCTGGCATGTAAAAAAGAAAAAGTACTGACGTCCACACGCCTGGGTGGCACCTATATAGGTGACAACGACATCATAACCGACGCTGCCGATGACGTCACACGGAGTTGAATGGAGCCACCCAACAATGCGCATAAGGGATATTGCTCAGCAAAAGTTTCCAGATCCAGTCTGACGCCTTGGTAATTCAAAGGTAAGGAATCTGCGGCTAGATAGAGTATCTACCAAATAATGCGTTACCGAAGGTAAGTAACTTGTCTATGCCTCCATTAGCGACCATTGATAGCCTATCCCCAGGGCACGTAGCTTGTCAGTGACAGACGGGTATGCTCAGACGTGAGTCACGTGCTCTCCATGCCACTGGAAATAAGCTATCCAGGCTGATGAGGGCTGAAAGCCCAAAACCGGTCCTAGGATGCTTGTTTCCCCTTCCAGGGAGGACCTGGCTTGGCAGTTCGGGCTGGACTGTTCCCATGGGGCACAGGGTCAAGACCGATTTGCACATGGCTGGGTTCAAACTGCAATGGCATGGGGTGCAAAAAACTATGGATTTAGGCCCAGATCTCTGCACTGGGGTGAATGTATGACATTGTTCTGCATTCTGTCCATATACTGTTTTTGCATTTGTCACCCCGCGTAGGACGGGGAGGGCAGAAAGCCCGAAACCGGTCCTAGGATGCTTGTTTTCAGTCCAGGGAGGACCTGGCTTGGCAGTTCGGGCTGGACTGTTCCCATGGGACTGATTTGCATATGGCAGGGTTCAAACTGGAATGGCAAGGTGAGCAAAAAAACGATGGATTTAGACCCAGATCTTTGTACTCAGGTGAATGTATGACATTGTTCTGCATTCTGTCCATCAACTGTTGTTTTTGCATTTTTTGCAATCACGCAGCTTTCTCAGTGTTACGCGGGAGAGATCCTTGTAAAGTTGTACAACATGTACTTGAAAAGTGAGTTCAGTTTTGTCTCTAGATGCTCGTAATATTGCTTCTTTCTCCGTGAAGAAATTTACTCTATTCAGGATGTCAGGGACTACATCTGTGCGTCCATTGGCGGGGGACTCCCGGTTGGCCCTGTCAAAAACAGGCGGAAAGGGTTGTCGTCCCCCCTAGATTTCCAGCAGGAGTTCCGCCGTGAAGGCCTTATCACTTCCCTCCGTGCCCCTAGTCACCCCCTCAGTTGCGAATATTGTTGCAGCAGCTTCTATTTTCTAAATCTTCCTGTTTGGTTTGTAAGTCGATGTTTTGCTCCTCCATGGCTGTTACTCTCCACCACAGCATTTCCTGATTTTCCGATCTAACATCATCTGTCCACTCAAGATCATAAACTTGCTCACCAATTTCAGAGACATCTCTCTGGATGTCATGGAGGCAGGATTTGAACTCGTCTTTGAGTGAGCTGATGTCAGTACAGATTTTTCAAGAAGCGGTCCATATACACCTGAGTAATAGGGGCTGAGGATGGTGTCAGTTGGGGGGGAGGGAGGGAAGGTGGCTTCAGAGTTCGCCAGTGAAGCCTTGCTCCACAAAAACATCACTGGGTTGTCCTTTGCAGTTTTAGTACGAGGCATAACGGTGCAAAGCATCGGGTCCAGTACGAGGCAAGTAGGGCTATGAAGCTCACTTTTCTCCACTTCAGTCTCTGGCTGTCTGAACCGTATTTACCTGTGTAGTCTGGTAGGGGCTCTCGAGGGTGGTGAAGCAACCATGTGCCCAAGGCCACCGCTGGGCACCAGGGGCGGTGAACCCTCAGCGTGTAGAATGCAGGGCTGAAAGGCGATGGGTACCCCTGCCTGAATACGCCACAAGCCGACCGGCCCTGCGCCTCACCACTAATGAACAAATAAATGGTCCTTAGTCTGGAACATTCAGCGTCCATGGAATGGGAGGTCTAGGAAATGCACGAGGTTCTGCAGGCAAACATGAGAGGACCAGACTGCTATCTGTCCCCAAAGAGGACTCCACAATCACTGAGCCACTGACGGCAGTCGCAGAACCAGCGACGCTCAGAGAGTCAGCAAGTCCTCGATCCCTTCTCCAGCTGCAGCTTGGGCAGCGCGAGGGCAACAAGAAGGTCGTGCCCCTACGGCCTTCCTTTCGATAGGCTTCTCCCGCAGCTCACGCCACTACACCTCATCTCAGGGTCCTCACGCAGGGGGAAAGGTGCAGATTGGCCATTTCACAGACCTGAGGCAGCAGGTGAGTCGGGCTACTCCAGCCCTGCAGCTCCTCCAAACAGCCAACTCTGTGTTCGGGCAGCAGGGGATACCTCAAGGTGACATGAAAGCTGATGAGCTCCTGGGCCCACCAGAAGTCGGGCACCCACACACTTCTAATGCTTCCGGTGGGTGCCGCATAGATTAGCAGCAAAGTGGTCTCCACCACATACACCATGGGGGCAGGCCCACCACCAGGCTCAGATCATGGAGAGCCCGCTATGCCGTCCCTTTGTGGGCACGGCAAGTAAGGTTGATGAGGCCGCCTCAGGGCAAGATGGGGCTGAGGGCCCATCTCGGCAGCAGCAGGCCTCTTCCGTATTTCGGCCATGGCCCAGACAGGAGAGCAGGCATACCACCCCACAGCAAAAGCGGGAGAGCTGCAGCTCTTCAGGAGCCGCAGGATGCCCCCTCGATTGCCTCACTGCAGTCAATGGCACTTCGATGGGCCTTGGGGAGTCGGAGAGCAGGCGAAGCACGTCCTACTCCATTCCTTCCTAAGCCACGCCCCACGATGGAATTTTTCTAAAGCGGAGCACATCAGGCAGCTCACCTTAGAGGTGTGTCTGGCCTGATAGTGTGCCATCCTTCACTGCATATCTAATTTCCAACCTGTTGGTCCAGGGCAGGGGGTTACCATGTTCCCTGTCTGGGGAGGCCGTGGTCACATATCAAAAGCAGTAGAGGCCTTTGAAGCCTCCTGGCTTGATATGCTGATAACATAGCCATCCTGCTTGGAGGAAATGACAACACCTCTGATCAGAGCAGGCATTGTTCCTGCCCTCAGAGAGCATAGGCTCTCACCTGCAGGGGGTCAGAAGCCTGTCTATGGTGGCAGGTTGGTCGACGTCAGTCATCCAGCACGCTAGAGGACGGTGGGTTTTCAGGGGGCATCTCAAAGGTGCCTTCTGGGTGCATATATTAATAAATCCACCACTGGAATCAGTGTGGATTTACGGATACAAGTTGTTTGATACAGTACACCATAGAGTTCAGTGAAGCATCATGTAGCTGGGGAACTTGTGTTTACCAGTGTCTAGCACAAGTACTTAAAATGGTTTTCCTGTTCACTTGTGATATCTAAGAATGGACTCAGACAGCACAGGGGCATATCTGCTCATGCAGATATGTCTTCAGATGTAGTATGGTGCACCCTGCCTTAGGGCTGTAAGGCATGCTGTTGGGGAGGCTTACCTATATTGAATGCAGTGTCAGCAGGCATGGCACAGAGGAATGTGTGCCATGTTGAGGTTTCGCTTTTATCTGCACCAAGCCATGCAGCCTGCAATTGCAGTTGGCACGTTGGTGCTGAGGGGTCCCTTAGGGTGGCACAGTCCATGCTGCATCTCTTTGGGGACCCACTGTAGCCTCCTTGCCCTTGGTACCAGGAGCACCACTTAGAGGGTGCTAAATATGTTACCAATTTGGGGTAAAATTGTACAGTTTAGGGAAAGAGATCCAGCACTTGGAGCCTGGATAGGAGGAAGCCAGTGCACTTCTGTCAAAATTGCATCAGATATCAGGCAAAGAGTGGGGGTGACCATGTCAAAAAGGTGCACTTTCCTTCATCCCTTTCCTTGACATAATCTGCTTTGCTTGCTTGCCTGCAGGTTGTTCCTATGCTGCTTTTGAGATAGGTATGTATCTGCTAAAACAGCACGAAACCACTCTGCATCATAGATTTTGTGAGACCTGCCTCAAATTCCTCCCATATACCAGATGCCAGTTTACAGTATTTGATCCAAGACCTTTCTCCAAGTGCTTAACATTGTTTGTCAGTCTTTCTGAATGCCTCTGATATCCTATTTGTTCTCTTTTCTTTTCTCACAGAAGGATTATTTTAAACAATATGAAGTTGGTTTGCAAAACTTGTGCAATTCATATCAGGTGCGGGCAGATACCCGTGCCAAAGCATCAGAAGAAAGCCAACATACCGCAGAGAAAAAGCTGAAAGAGACAGAAGACAAGTTGCAGAAGCTGAGGACCAACATTGTGGCACTGCTTCAGAAAGTGCAGGAGGTGAGAAGGAGACAGATGGTGCATTTTTAAGCTATTTTGGGCAGTTCAATAGTCAAACGTTGCACACTTTGCTGTCTGCTTTTTTAGCGAGGGGGTTGTGAGGTGACACAACACAGAACATTCTAAAATACCAAGAAGAGTGTGCTGGGTCTCTGTGCACATCCTCTTTGTCAACAGGTTTATATTGTCTGCAAAGTAGCACTTACTTTAGAATATATATATATATATTTATTTAAAAGTGCAGTTAATCAGCAGTTTTGAATAGCAATGAGCCTGTCGAGCATTTTTCCTGCAAACTCCTGTCATCAAGGACGTGATGTCCGAAACACATAAGGAAGCATGGGAGAAAATTAATTGAGCACCGGAATTGTACTTGCCTTATTAAAGAAATGACTGGAATAGAGAGTCTCTCTTCAATTCTTGGCCAAACATCTGATTGATATATATATATATATATATCAAAAGAAATACCCTTTCAGGCATAGAGTGACGAAAAAAATTATGCAAAAAAGAAGCAGAGAACTCTGGGTAGTTCTCCAGTTTAGGTGGAAAGCAGCTCCATGGCTTAGCTTTGCGATGCTTATCCTGGCTAAAACTCACAGCTTAAAACCTGAAGCACAACAACACATTTTTTTAAATCAATCTTTTTTCTGTACTTTTGGCATTTATGTAGGTGAAATTTGCTTAATTTCATAATTTCTTATACATTAATTCAGATGTTGCTTTTTGCAATTTCATGTAATTTTTGCACGCAAGGGATTTGTTTGCGCTGTAGGTATTTCCCAAAGAACCTTTTTTTGCCAGAACCAGGTTACTTCTCGTATCACGCAATGCCTTTTTACCCAAAGTGTGTCACATGAGATAACAGCAAACCACATTTTGCTCTCAACGATTAATTTAGCAAAATGTTTTGGGGATTTCATAAACATTTACTAGAGAAAAAATACAGCAGTTTCAACAACTAAAACCATACCAACACAAATCCAAGATAGGTAAAGGTAGCCAGTGTTCATTACTGACCACAGGGGAAACACCTTCGGGAGGTAAACTGTGGGAGGACGCTTCATGGCATTGAACACCTTCCAGAGCGAATCATTCAAAACAGCAGGCATTATTCACAAAGCTGAATTTAAAAAACAGCCAAAATATCTACTTGAATCGTTACAAACTCCTAGGTATTTAAAATGGTTGAAAAGCAAAGATATTTTTCATAGAAAGTAAGAAGTTCCTTCATATTTGGACTGCAAATCATTTTTCTACAAGCCAACTCTAACCATCTGCAATTTATTGGCAATAGAAATCGAATATTCTAGGGAACTTCTATCATTCCAAAAGAACTTAAAACACGTATTTTTCCACTGGAATCCTTAGCCTTTCTTTGGTCTCTGTTCAAACCTCTCTAGAACCCATTATTAGTTACTTTTAGCATACATGGCTCTTCTCCAATGAATTTCTTTATGTCCTCGATCTTTTCCACAAATTTGGCTACATGTCTCCTTTTCTGAACACTCTCTGGAACTATTGTTTGCAAAGTGCTAATTTGTCACCTCATTCACAATGTCCCTTACATTCTTTCCTTACCTCAGTATAACAATAAAATTCTTACGTTGACGTCTCCCATTTCCTCTCTTCCTGTCCTCTAGCTCTTCTTTCTGTGTTGTACTGATTAAGGTACTATTTACCTCTATCACCTCTCTTTAGTCTCCTGAACTCTAAGACTACAATTCTCTACTGTCCTGCTGACTCAAACCTTGCCCATCAACCCCTACTTTACGGTCTTCACTCTCGTCTTTTGTCCTCTTGTTAATTCTGAGTTATTGAAATTCTTTACCATGTGACTCTGTTTCTCTTCTTTTTACTCCACGTCTTGGTTGATCAGTTTTTATTTTTTCGTTCACTATTGGAACAGTCGTCCTTTGCACATCTTTGATTTTACTCAGACATTTGTAAGAGAGGTCTTTTTACTCTCCTTTGGTTGGTTCATTGTGAAGTGTGCGGACTATGCCTGGTAGTGATTCAGTAAATAAGAATTTAAATAAATAACATGCAAATGCATGCTGAATGTAGTGTGCCACGACTGTCCTTTGAGGTACATGTCATCGCCTCTATCTATTTCTTTTAAGAAGTCTAACTGAGGAATCTTTTGGCTTGTAGCAGAAATGGCAGTGGAATTTATTTTTGCTACTTAACTTTCTTGTCCACAAAAAAGGACAGTAGCAAAAATTCAGACCTGTTCTCGATTTTAAAAATATCCAACAAATGGGAGAATTATGTATGAACATTTCAGATGCTGGCCTTGCACCAAATCTACTGTAAATGCTGGCAAAGGGGGCTGTGATGTGTGAAAATGACTTTCTTGATGCATAATTTCATATTACAATAAGAAAGAAACATTAGAGGTTCCTCACGTTTTTTTGTTGGAAATCATTATCAATGCAAGGTCCTTCCATTTGGTCTTAAACTGCCCCTCATTAAATGTTCTACTAGTGCATGGCAGTAGAAGTTGCATAATAGAGAAGATAAAAGATTTTCATCTACTGCTACTTCGACAACTAACTCATGAAAATGTGGGCGCCTCAAAATGTCTTGTCGGATTTTCAAAAAAAACTAGCTGGATCTATAACTTAAGTATCAATTCTTCCTATTCAGTACTTGGGAGTGGCGCTGTACACGTAGTTGTCAAAAGTGTATCCTGTCTGAAGTGTTAGAATCTTCCGAAGACCTGATAACTAATGGCTCGCCATATATCTTTACTGGTGGGATCCATGACATACACAGTATTCCGAATACTTCACACTTCTCTCCATATGAGGCATCTTCAGCAGTGGAGGAATAAGAGATCACACGCCCCTGGTCTTCAGGAGAGCAGGTTCAGCACATCAACCCGCTAGAGATGCAGGAAATCTGTTCATCTCTGAAAGCCTTCCTTTTGCAGTTGATCTGTCCAGCTCATGAGAGACAACACATTTGCAATGTTGTACCTCAACAAACACGGAGGTGTAGGATCTCATCTTCTCTGCTGATAAGCTGTGAGACTTGGGGCCTGGGGTCATGTCCAAGGGATTCTGTCTGGTTGCCAACCATCTGGCGAGCTTTCAGGACATCTGAGCTGGCATCGTCTTGCTGACCACGACTGATTCCTCCATCCAGAAGTGGTTTAAATCATCTTCAACCCGTGGGAAACCCCTCAGATGGGCTTCTTTGCTGCGTGGAGCCTTGTGAGATGTTTTGGTTGGTGGGTAGTTTTCCAGTTCTCTAAGCATTTCCCAATATCATTCATTCTTTGACAATTGAGGAAGCTGTGTCATTAACAGACCCAAGTCATTCTGGTTGTCCCAGTCTGCACGAGAAGGATGTGATACGAGACAGCCAGGTTCGAGGCATATGAGCTGCAGATTGCACACTATGCATAGACTGCCACCTGGTGTTGGGCCCGGATGTTTGCAGTTTGTTTTGTTGTAGAAAAGTCTTTGGAAGTCACAGGATAGGTGACTCCTCCTTTGGATGATACTGCGCATGGGCATCGGCTCCATCCCCAGATTCTTTTTTTTCCGCCACCGGGCTCGGATGTGTTTCCAGCGCTCAGTGTTGAAACCGATTTCCTTTTGCGCGCAATCCTCACCTACTTACAGGAAATACGTTTCGGAACGCTTTTCCACTCGGCGCTATTCTTCAACATTGAATACTTCGATTCCTGTCGTCGTCGACGGCCTTTGGGCCTAGCTAGGCCTCAACTCCAGCTCATGGAAAGGACGCCATTTAAAAAGTGTCCTCAATGTGGGTCAAAGTTTCCCCACACCGAACTTCATGAAGTGTCTAACCTGTGCCTCTCCCGGAGCACGAGGCCAAAGACTGTTCCGCTTGTGCCTCTTTCCGCTCCAAAAAGACTATCCGGGACCGAAGAGCGAGAAGAACAATAGCTCGATCTTTAACTTCCGTTCCGGACGACATCTTTGAGTAAGGCGTCAACGTCCCAGAACATCACGACGTTGACAGCGGTTCCGAAGAAGAAGTAGATTCCGAAGTCGAAGACATCACTCCAGCGCAGCGGGTCGTAAGTAAGACCGTCGACCCCAACCCTTCCTCGACACACCCAAAGAAGGCCCCGGTCACGCCCTCGCCCTCAGGTTCAGGTTGCAAACTCTCAAACATCGGGTGATGCTGCACCACCAGATAAAGAGTCTAAGTTACTTGACGCATCAGGGAAAAGAACTGCATCTCAAGCAGCAAACATGTGGCGTATTGCCAATACACAGGCATTGTTAGCCAGATATAATAGGGCACATTATGACGAGTTAGAGTCACTTATGAGACACCTCCCTGACAGGTACAAGGATAGAGCTAACAAACTCATCCAAGAGGATAAAAACATTACAAACACCTCCATTAGGTGTGCCCTGGATGCAGCTGATACTGCGTCTAGGGCTGTTAACACCAGCGTTTTACTACGCAGACACGCTTGGCTACGTATATCAGGTTTCAAACCTGAGGTACAAAGTGCCATTCTTAATCAACCGTTTGATGAGCACCACCTATTCGGACCCAATGTCGATGTATCTCTTGAAAAAATGAAGAAAGATACAGACACCGCCAAATCTATGGGAGCCCTGCAGTCGCAGGCTCCCAGACGTTCATTTCGTCGCTCATCCTATAGAGGTGCCACTAGAGGATATTCCTCAGACACAGCTTCTTCCTCATACAAAGCCCCCACACAGTCCACTTATGGCAAGGGCTATGAAAGGGGTTGTTACAGGGGTAACAATAACAAGGGCAGAGGTCAAAATAACAACTCCCGCTCTGCCTCTCCCCCAGCCTAATGACTCCCTTCCCCTTCCCCCGTCCCATTCCACTCCTGTCAGGGGAAGACTCCAACAATACCTGCTAGCACTGTAAAATATACAGTGTCTACAGGACTAGTTATAAAATTGTTCCATTGGATATGTTTTGGGAATGACAAAGTACATTGTCTAATTTTCTCTTCTCTCTTTGTTATGTTCTGTTGTTTTATTGTACTATATGTTGGATTTCTTTGAATGTTTTTTTAACAATTTTACATGAATTGGTGGTATATAGTATGTGTGATGATTTTTATGAAATACTGTAATATGTAAAAGGTTTTTAAAATAAAAAGAAGTATTTGGGATAACTCTTGGGCATCATAATATGGACAATTGTTTTGTTGTTGGAGTCTATTGTGTGGGCTGTATTTTTGCTTTCATTTGAATGTATGATTCTAAAGTGAGTAGAGATTTTCGTTACTGGTTTTTGTTTACCCAAGGGATTATTTGTTCTTACTTGTCAATAGTACCTTATTCCCTTGGCAGACACAAGGGGTCCCTCTCTTCTCCTATATGCACTTGACTCTTTCTCATATACCCTCCTTTACAGAGCTATTCTACAAACTGTTCGGTTTTGTGCATTTTCCCAGAAAAAAAAAGTCCAGGACATTCAGCCTAAGATCCCAATCTTTCAGCCTCCATACTGGATTTCAGTGAGGTTGACTCTGCTGGGACTGTTGGCATCCTGCTGGTCAAGAACACCCGGTGGCATATGGTGGCTCTGCAGTAGGATCTGAAATCTCACTGGTCCCCGTTACACATCAAAACATCACCTTGCCAGCATTCAGTGCTCCACCTCACCCCTCTATGGAGGACGAAAAACTCCACTGCTGGGACCCCAAGACAGTTGTAAGCTTTTTATCATACCAAAGTAAACCGGGTGGACGAACAGCTCTTTGTCGGGTTCTCTGGAGTGAAAAAAGGCAAGCTGCACGAAAGAGAAGCATCTCCTCCAGGACTGTGCTCTGCATTAAGATCTGCTATGCATTGGCCAACAAGCATCCTCCAGAAGTGCTGCATGTTCATTATACCAGGGCCAAAGGTACTACCACTCCATTGGCATGTGGAGACCCTGTCCTGTCCTGGTCATTTGCCTGGTGATGTTCCTCCATATGTTCACAAAACACTGTTGTCTGGACAGTGCAATTCACAAAGAGGCGTATTTTGCCATTTTAGTCCTGCCGTACTTTCTGGTTTGAGTCGATTTACTACCCCACCTCCGAATAGGTACTGCTCTGGTATCTATTAAAAAAGGTGAGGAATTTGTGGCTAAAAGTCTCTATGAGAAGAAAAAGTTACTTACCTTTGGTAAGCCTTTCTCTGGTAGAGAATCTTTCTACTCACAGATTCCACCTAACAGTCCCATCCTCCCAATTCTATGATTGGACTCTATCTATTAATAAGATTCCAAGTCTAAGAATCTGCATAATGGTCACAACCAACTGCCATTGGGGCTCTGAGACTAAGGGAGTGGGCAGCCTCGAATGCAGCAGACTTTAGCGCAAGAGTGCTTTTTTATAGGCTCTGCGCATCATTTCCATAGCAGAACAGCGTTGGTGCGGAGCTGCACAGCACCATCTACCAGTGTGCAGGGGTAGTGCTGAAAAGGTTTCCGGATACAGTCTGACGTATGGGGAATATTCAAAAGGTGAGGAATCTGTGGCTACTGGCTATGTAGAATTTCTACTAGTAAGAACTTAACCAAAGGTAAGTAACGTGTTCCTTACTTCTTCTCTTAGCCAAGTCCAGGCCAGATCCAAAAATATTTTTCCTTTTTATTCTCTAGGATATTGATATCAACACTGATGATGAACTAGACGCCTACATTGAAGACCTTATCACAAAAGGAGATTGAGCTGAGTGCACCAGAATTATCATGACTACAACAGAAAATCCAGGAGACAAAGAGTTCCGAGATGTCTGAGCTCCATTAGATGCCCACTCCAGCCAAGGAAATGGGTCTACACAGAGACTAAGAGACAGCTTGAGACTGCTCATGTGTACATAGTATATTGGTCTGTTCGTGTAAAGCCTGATTTTATGTTTTTACATGCCAGAATGTGCTGTTACTGACGAGTTTTAACATTGTAGTTCTTTGTTGATATATATTTATTTTTTAAAAGAAACCAAGGCATAATGCCAGAAATTTGTGGTGTGCTTTGTATTTTTGTGTTGAAGCAAAATCTGGCATTGCACATATATATTTGTATCACATCGCCGTCTTTATATTCTAGAGGAGGTCTCATCTACTTTGTCTACATTAAAAAAGTTTTTGTTAGGATTTAAGTTTCTTAACATAGCAAGTATGGACTAATGCAACCAGTTACAAGTAATCTATCCAAGCTTAAGGTTCATGGAACATTCAACATTCAAAAACAATGTTTATGTACACAAAGGGTGACATAAGTTAAAATATCCCAGTAAACTCACATGGCAAGACGTCTCGCGGGATAGACAAAGGCACAAGACCGTACAGACTTCAAACCAGAATCTGTTGAAATGACAATGTCTTAGTTTATTTCGCTTATCTTAGTGCCTAAAGAAGGGCTTCCTCATATGTTTAAAGAATGAATAACAATGGTTGTTCCTTTCATCAGTTTTTGGTTATTCTCAGTGTTCTATCCCATAAGTATTCTTCCCCTTTATACAAACAAGTACTGGGCTACTGGAAAAACAGCTATGCTAAAAGAAAATTGACACAAACAACGTGCCCATATTGTAAGTGTAAAATTGCAAGAGTAGTTGACATTCAAGTGTTTTACTGGTGACTGAATCCATATGTTGAAATTCTTGCTGTTAAACATTTGTAACACTAGAGCAGAACCAAAATGTGTTGTAATGTTCCACCGGTAGCTACATACACATTATACCCCAAGCAATAGTTCTACAGATCTCTCTGTACATGATAGTAATAGCAGCATCTAAATCTTGACTTGGAACAGTTTTGAAAAGATCCATTGACATCCAACTAACTAACATATTCTGCAACATGTGTGTAGACTCAAACTCAGCAGTCTGTACAGAATAGTCTGTAATGTCCGGTACATTCATGTTACACATATCATGAATTACATTTTCCACTTTTTTTTATTCTTTGGTATGCTTGCACCATTTTACATCAGACTGCTGATACATTTAAAAACCAGAAACCACTTAATTAGCCCCACTTTATCTCCAATAGAACTACCTCTATTCAAGAATGTCTGCGTAGTTTGTTTTATTGGCTGCATTCTCCAAAGAAAGAAGCCTCTTTATGTAAAAGACAAGCAAATGTCCAGCCCATCATGGAGGCCTTTCACTTTTTAAAGAGAATATGAAGGAGCTAGAGTGAGTTCTCCCAGCACAAGGCACTACTAGATCAAAAGTTTTGAGTGCATCCCTCTCTCCAAAGTAAACTATTTGGGATCATTGGCATTGCTTTCTGTGTTCAGCATTCCGTCCATCATTTTTTGTATGGCTATAGCCCCCTTAAGTGGGAAGGGTATGCCCAGACGTGGGTCCCGTGCTCGCTCTTCCACTGTATTCAAGCTAGCTGGCTGAGGAGGGCTGATACCCCTAACCCAGTCCCAGGATGCTTGTTTTCCAGTCCAGGGAGGACCTGGCTTGGCAATTCAGGCTGGACTGTTCCCATGGGTAGCAGGGTCAAGACTGAATTGCATACTGTTGGGTCCAAACTAGTGTGGCATTGTGGGCCAAAAAACGATTGATTTATCTGAAATCTGTGACTGAGGGTGAATGTTTGACAATGTTCAGTATCATTTTATGTTGCCTCAGTAATCAATAGCTTACAATTGTAATTAACATCCTTACAAAGATGATTGTAACCCAAACTTGCTCTATTACTTTCCAAAACAAAAAAGATTCCAGCACCCTACAAACTATATTCAGATTTTTAGCAGAAGCGGCTAGCATTGAAATTTGGGTAATGCTACTACCTTAGTTGATCAGATTATCCAAATATAATAATCCTTTCTGATAAAGCTTCGGGCTGCAGGTTCCTAACCTTTTAAATATTCGCTAGGTGTCAGACTGTATCCAGAAACCTTTCAACAGTACCTCTGTTCGCAAGAAAGTGACGCTGTGCGTTTCAGCACTTATATGGGCTTCGAATGTCACTTCCACAGTGGTACAGCATAAGTCCACTACTGTGCGCTGTTCCTTTTTTCCTGTGCCTCCTGACGTGGATGTGGAGCTTCCTCTCATCTCTCAGACTCTTTGCCACAATATTTTCTTCTAAATTTGACAGTGTACAAGGGATGTCTCTGGCTAAAACAACTGGTTTTAAGCCCTTCACAGACTGTCGTAAGCGTCTGTTACAGATCCCCGTCCGGTTTGCCTGTGGTGTTTGGAGTTGAGTCATTACTTCAAGGCCGACAGTGACTGTGCTTTGGAAACTCCTTACTGAAACAGCTCTAAGTAGAGTTCTAAGTCCAAGATTCAGTCCTGGTCCTGGTCATGCTCCTAGAGTCACTGAAGGAGCACACAAGGCTGATCTTTGTCGCAATTCAAATCAGCCGGTAAGTCTAAAAAGACGCACAAGAAATCTAATAGGGGCTCAGCCCCCTCTTGCCACTATGTCACTGGACAAATTCGGGGGTAATGCCACAGATCTAGATCACGCTCCCAGAGTTGGCTGACTTCGAAGCCGATCTCACAACTGGTTTCGGCACCTCCCGATTTTTCCAGGAAAAATTAGAAATGCTCACATTTGCGCAGTTCTTGTTTGCTCTAAAGACTGTATGGTAGCATTGGTCCTGCAGGAAGCCTACTTTCATATATCTGTCCTGCCGGCCCATTGACGTTGCCTGTGGTTCATTGGGAACAGGAGAATTTTCAATTTGCTGTGCTCCCCTTTGGTCTAACTAGTTCTCCTCGTTGTGCATCAAAGTGATGGCAGTCGTGCAGCACATGTTTGAAGATCAGGGGTTCCAGTCTTCTACCTCAACAACTGACTGTTGATGATGGGCTCATGCCCAGACAGTCGTCAACCACCTCCGGACTATGGAAAACCTCCTATCATCTCTGGGGATCAAATGTGCCAAAGTCACACCTGACTGCTTTTCAGACGCTCACCTCATTAGAGTCAGTCTTGATACGGTTCAGTTTTGTGGCTTGCCCTCAGAAATGAGAGTTCACTACATTCCGGTCTATGATCCGGATTTGTCAGTCTCAGTCTTCGATTTCAGTGAGGTCGACTTTTAAGGCTACTTGGACTGATTGCCTCCTGCATCTTGCTGGTTGAGCATGTCACATGGCATATGCATGCTCTGCAAGGGATCTGAAGTCTCAGCGGGCCCAACATCAAGGAGCATTTAGATTTCAGAGAAAACTGCAAAGGATATGTTCTGGTGATTTCTCGACTGGGTCAGGGGCAGGTCCTCACGGACAACACCACGGCCATGTGTCAATCCATCAAACAGGGTAGGGTGAGATCATGGACTCTGTTTCAGAAGACTTTGTGCCTCTGGCAGTGGCTGGACTTCCACAGGATATTGCGGGTGGTGAACCACCTGGCAGGATCATTTAATTTCAGGGTGGATGAACTCCACCAATATCTGCTCTCGGATCACAAGTGGTATTTAACCCCAGAGATTGTGCAAGGTCACTTCTGCAAATGGGGGAAGCTTGGCTCGATCTGTTGGCCACTGCAGAGAATGCACAATGTCAGTACTTCTGCGTGTTGGAGTTTCCATGACTTCTCTCACTCCGAGACACATTCCACCTACAGTGGAACGCTGGACTCCTGTATGCCTTTCTGCCAATTCCAGTCATGCCCTGAGTTCTCAAAAAAATCAGGAACAACCGGCCCGAGTCATCGTAGTGGCTCCAGATAGGGCACAGAGAGTATAGCATCCAGACCTCTTGAGCTTGAGCATCTGTCCTCCAATCATGCTGCCCATCCGGTAAGACTTGCTGTATAAGCAACAGAGCAGGGTTCTGCAACCGGACCATCGCAATCTCCACCTTCATGCATGGAGATTGAAAGTTGACTGCTGAACACATTTGATTTTCCGCTGGAGGTGGTAGATGTCTTCTTGGCAGCCAGGTGCCCCTTAACTAAAACTGGATGCACCTGTCGGAAGAAATTTGTGGCTTGGTGCGGTTCTCAGCTGTTTGGCCCCCACAAGGCCTAGCTCTCTGACATGTTATTGTTAGTTTTGTTCTTAGCCCGGCAAGACCTTACCCTGGACATAGTTAAAGGGTACCCTTTTGCCTTTTTGGCCTTTCTGCAGTTGCCGGAGCAGCCCTCTTTGTTCAAATCCCCTATTGTTTTGCAGTATTTGAAAAGAATACTTTTTTCCTACTCTTCCTTTGACTTAAGACCTTATCTTGGTCCTCACGTTCCTAATGATGTGCGTCACATTTGAGACGCTTTAGAGCTGTTCCCTGTGGATTCTCACCCTCAAGACAGTGTTTCTCACCGCCATAACATTGGGGTATGAGTAAGCTTCAAGTTTTGTGTCGATCCACCGTACACCACCTTCTTCCCAGACAAACTGGTTCTACAGACTCCTGCAAGCTTTCTGCCAAAAGTTGTGATACTGTTCCACGTCACTCAAAACGTAACCCTGGTGGCATTCTATACTCCTCCTCCTTCCTCTAATGAGGCGTAGGTAGTGCTGAGCTTCTATATCGACCATACCAAAGTCCACCAGGTGGACAATCAGCTCTCTGTGTGGTTCTTGAGAGTGGAAAAAGAAAGGATATGCAGAAGACAACCAACTTGTGCTCTGCATTAATCTGCATGCTCATTCTACCAGGGTCAAAGCTACTACTGCCACGGCACGCAAAATCTCTGTTCTAGACATTTACCAAGTAGCTTTGTGGGCGTTCATGAATTCACAAAGCACTGTTGCCGGGATAGGTTCATTAAAATGGGCACTTTGCCCACTTGGTCCTGTATGACTTTCTGGTTTGAGTCAATCCGGAGACCCACTTCCAAATACGTACAGCTTTGGTATTTATTCAAAAGTTGAAGAGTCTACGGCTAGAAGTCTCTATTAGAGGAATAAGTAACTTAACTGTAAAGCTGTTTCTGGTAGAGACTCTAGCTGCAGATTCCTCACTGACCTTCCCGTCCTCTCTGTTCTGTGATTGAACTCTATCCATTAATAAGATCCCACGTCTAGGAATCTGCATAGTTTTCACAGCAATTTGCTTTTGGGGCCCCTGGTGTGTGGGCATGGACAGTCTTGAAAGCAACTGACATCAGCACATGGGAGTGGCACCTATATATGCTCCAGAAGTCTTTAATGTAATAGCGTTGATGCAGAGTTGCAAGGCACTACCTTCCAGCATGCAGAAGTTTCCTGATCCAGTCTGACAGCTGAGGCTGTTTAAAAGGTGAGGAATCTGTAGCTAGAGTAGCTACCAGAAAGAACATTATAGAAGGTAAGCAATTTGTTAATTTAAGCCATTCCATCTCTTTAAATCTTCAAGTACACTATTAATGTTTATGCATATAAGTTTGTAAACTTTACCAACCATTTTAATTCTGAAATATTTAAATTTATTGCCTGCCCATTTGAGATTTCAAAATTGTTTTGGACCAATTCTGAGATAAAGGAGTAATGTGAGCCTTTAACCAGTTTACTTACCAGTTGTCCTACAATATTTCCATGGCCTTCCAACAAGTTCAAGGTGATTTTTAAATTAACAAGTATATACTATAACTAGCAGCCCGTCCCGACGTTGTCCGGGTATGAATTGCTGACGGCCAGTAGTATATTGTTTCGTAGGATTTCATTTTGATAGCATTTCTTATCTGTGACAGGCCTGTGAAACGCTCCGATTCACATTGCACTGCTGATGCACTTAAGAGTGCTCGTTCAGTAGTGTGTGAACTCGAGTTTCCCTACTTTATTTTCCTTGCAATATTATATAGCGCGAACTCGACAACATGGCATGAGCACAATTTACATTACAGAAGAACACATTGATTTGTGGTAGGCACGGGGAGACAAAGCGATTTGCCTGGAATCACAGGATGTTGAGCTGATGCCGAGATTCTAACGTAGCTCCCCATCTCTAAAGTGCGCAATTCTAGAACTTGTGGTGGGAGGTGTGTCTAAAAGTGTATGTCGGTGCTGGGCATCAATGAGAGAGACCTGTGCATTTTTCCAATTGGTGGTGAAAAAATATGAGTATGTTGCTGGAGATGTGGGCCGCCGTGCCACCAATGTACTTACGGGAGAGGGTAAACACCCATTATTCCGCAAATTTCTTTCCGCATACCATCACTCTGCATACTTTCATTACGAAAGTACAATGACTCCGCAATGCCATTATAACGCATGGCATTACATTTTATATGCTTTTACCACGCATACATTTACAACGAAATTCGTTGTAAATGCATGAATGGTAAAAGCATGTTTTTTAAAAATGTTTGGATAAGGCAAGTATGGGTATAGGGGTATATGTTTTGGGGTACTGAGGTACATGTTTTGGGGTGTTTGGGTATTTTAATGGTTCAGATATAGTTTTGGGTTATGGGGTACAGGGGTATTTTTAGGGTTCAGGGCTAGGTTTGGGTTTTGGGGTATAGGGGTATTTTTAGAGTTCAGGGCTAGGTTTGGGTTTTGGGGTACAGGGGTATTTTTAGGGTTCAGGGCTAGGTTTTAGTTTTGGGATACAGGGGTATTTTAGGGTTCTGGGCTAGGTTTGGGTTTTGGGGTACAGGGGTATTTTTAGGGTTCAGGGGTAGATTTGGGTTTTGGGGTACAGGGGTATTTTAAGGGTTATGGGCTAGGTTTGGGTTTTGGGGTACAGGGGTATTTTAGGGTTCAGGGGTAGGTTTGGGTTTTGGGGTACAGGGGTATTTTTAGGGTTCAGGGGTATATTTGGGTTTTGAGGTACAGGGGTATTTATAGGGTTCAGGGGTAGATTTGGGTTTTGGGTTACAGGGGTATTTTAGGGTTCAGGGGTAGGTTTTGGTTTTGGGGTACAGGGGTATTTTTAGGGTTTAGGGATAGGTTTGGGTTTTGGGGTACAGGGTAGATTTTTAGGGTTAAGATGGGTTAGTGTTTAAGGGTGTTGGGGTAATTTATAGAGTAAGGGTGGGTTATGATTATGGGGTGCAGGGGTATTTAAAGTAGGGGTGGGCGGAATTGGCGCGAACTTGGCACAATAAATCCGCAATATTTTGTTCCGTCAGACTTCCAATTATTAAAACAGAAACCTCATATATTCAAGGTAAAATAACAAGTATTTCTACATGCTAAAATGCATATAGTCATTTCACAAAAGTGAAATTAGCTTCCAGCAAGCAGTAAAAGAGGTGATGATTTTGAGATCAAGCCCCTGCAAACCATTATGGGACGTGATTAGCAGTGGGAAGTGAATATTATAGTATCCAAATAATTCTACAAAGAGCTGCAGTTCACCTCGTTCTCCCCAGTTGTCCCCAAGAGGCAAATGCATTAGCATTTAAAATATTATACATCAAGCTGCAGTTCACCTCATGGTCCCTAGATGTTCCTAATGAGACAAATGCAATAGCATTTAAAATATTACACATCAAGCTGCAGTTCACCTCATGTCCCTAGATGTCCCTGATGATGCAAATGCAATAGCATTTAAAATATTATATATCAAGCTGCAGTTCACCTCGTCGTCCCAAGATGTCCCTGATGAGTAAAATTCAAAAACATTGAAACCCTTTCATGAATGCTAAAAATTATGCTAAGCTTATCCCATAATGCTTTGCAGGGCCTTTTAGTTGTATTGTTGCCCATAACTGTGCTTGGGGTGGTTCTAAGAGAATGGGACCTCCACTGAATTACTATTTAAAGGGAGCAGGAATGTATAGAACCTGGGAAGAAAAAACAACACTCGTGACGGAATTCCCCCAGCGATTGTCACGCCCCCAGCACACACCCACAGCACAATGCAGACACGCCCACAAGGGACTACTTTGCTGGCACGGTTCTTTTACATTTTAAATGTATATGGTGGGCGTCTGCATAGCCTATGTCCTTCTGCTGCAACTGCCCTTTCCAACGCTGTATTGGGTGTTGTGATTGGTGCTTTGGTTCCCGAGTTTACCTGGCCAAAAGGTGCAAGTTCTCTCTTTATAATAGTAGTATAGATATCCAAATCATCAGCCCAGGAAGTTGTATGCTGTTTTTCACTTTCACATGTGATACCATGAATAACAGGAATTTATCAAATGGCCTACCGAAAGTCAGTGACTCAACAGTTACATTCTACAAGGATGGACATTCCTCTCTTAAAGGGAAATTCTTTTGATGTAATACTGCCTGTAGAGACAGTTGTTGCAACATACTTTACAAAAATCCTTAAATGTCAAATTTTTTCCCCATTCAAATTTATCCAATCCATTTTATACGAACACTATATGTTCGTAGCAGGTGTGGCTGTAGATACACATGCTCCTGCATACTCCTGCCATCTAGTGCTGGGCTTGGAGGTTTGTAACTTTTTTTTAAAGTCGTTTGAGTGACGAGCTGTAGTGTGACTCCTGCCACTGGTTCCATTGTAAGATTGTTTTTGCACAGCAGGTGTGCGTACAGATGAAAATGTAAGTGGAAGCAGAACAATGACCATGCATTATATTGTCTACAAGAAATTGGGAGCTGAAGAAAAAAAAATAGGTGACGGACACTGGCTCTCAGCGAGGCCGGAAGGTGGATCTGAATCTACAGCACTACATGCTAATAACAAATACTTATAGGGTAGGTAGCATATTCCATTCGTAGCATATGTGGCTGTAGATCCACATGCCCTGCATAGACTGTAAAGCAGTATTCCCAGTGAACGGTGGTCAGCCAGTGCAGATGTTTGAAACAAAGTCCTTAAGACCCTAGCTTACTGGTGTTAGAGCGTCCACAAAAGAATGTTTGGTGAAGATGTGTGGAGTCTTTGGACTATGTAGCTGCCTTACATATAGCTTGTGGGATGTTCCTGAGGAAAGCAATAGTGGATACCTTTTTTCCTGCTGGAGTGTAGCCTTGGTGGGGAGACAGGGTTTTCTTTGCTTTCAGTTAGCAGGTTTGGATGCACTTGACAATCCACCTGGCTATACCTGCTTTAGATATTATGTGTGTTTAGGGATATCCATGTGTGTTTATATAGCGCTGACGAGGCATTGAAGCAGTTTTTTAGGTCTTGCCTAGCGACGCAGCGCATGCACTGTTCGCTTGCTAGACTATTATCGTTGGTTTTGCTTCGGAAGCAGGGTGGAAGCTCCACCCATGCTTCTGATTGGTGCACCTTATAAAAATGCATGCTTTTAATTGGAAGGGAGGCATGTTTGTTCCCTCCCTGTCTCCTGCTCGCCGTGCCTGCCCGGACAGGAGTTGTGCACGCGCACAGCGTCTCTTTTCAGAAAGGGAGGGTTGGGACTGCTTTCACCAGTTTCCACAGATTTGCAAGGAGAGAACCCCAGCTGGTAAGACAGGCGCGAAGACGCAATCATGTTTTCTATTTTGAATAATACATGCGGCGCATTATTTACTAGGGCAGAGCTCGGCTGTGTGGCGCACCTGTGATAGCGAAGCATGCACCTCAAAGTATGACGGCTCACCAGTAATAGGACTTGGTGTGACAGGGTGGGTAAGTAATGGGAGCGTGAATGGTCATGTTTTGTAACACCACATCTTCAACAAAGCAGACTCCATCATCGCCCCCATCTCCGTGATATCATCAACTGCTCCTTCAACTCCGCTACCTTCCCAGAAAGCTGAAAACACGCCAAACTCAGCGCCCTCCTGAAGAAACCCACAGCAGACCCCTCTGAACTTAAGAACTACCGTCCCATCTCCCTACTCCCATTCCCTGCTAAAGTCATTGAGAAAGCCGTCAATAGCCAGCTTGCCGCCTTCCTTGAATCCAACAACTCCCTCGACACCTCACAGTCCGGCTTCCGAGCCAAACACAGCACCGAAACAACCCTCATTGCAGCGACAGACGACATCCGAACGCTTCTGGATAACGGAGAAACAGTTGCCCTCATCCTACTCGACCTCTCCGCCACCTTCGGCACAGTCTGCCATAGCACCCTCATACAACGCCTCAGCATACAAGGAAAAGCCTTAGACTGGATCATCTCGTTCCTCGCCGGGAGAACCCAGAGAGTCCGACTCCCCCCATTTAAATCAGAAGCCACCGAAGTCATCTGCGGAGTACCACAATGATCATCACTCAGTCCCACCCTCTTCAACGTTTACATGAGTCCCCTCCCATCCATCGCGCGACAACACAACCTTAACATCATCTCTTACGCTGACGACACCCAGCTGATCCTTTCCCTCACCAAAGACCCTACCGCCGCCAAAACCAATCTTCACGAAGGCATGAAAGAAGTAGCCGAATGGATGAAAGTCAGCCGCCTAAAACTCAACTCAGACAAAACGGAAGTCCTCATCCTAGGATCATCCCCCTCTGCCTGGGACGACTCATGGTGGCCATCGGCCCTGGGCACGGCACCCATACCCACAGACCACGCTCGTAACCTAGGCTTCATCCTAGACTCCTCCCTCTCGATGACCAGACAAGTCAACGCCGTCTCATCCTCTTGCTTCAACGTACTTCGTATGCTCAAGAAAATCTTTCGTTGGATCCCCACCGAAACAAGAAAGACTGTCACCCACGCACTGGTCAGTAGCCGACTGGACTATGGAAACACCCTCTACGCTGGTACCACAGCCAAATTACAGAAAAAACTCCAACGCATCCAAAACGCATCAGCCAGACTCATATTGGACATCCCTCGCCAAGCTCACATTACCGGTCACCTGAAAGACCTCCACTGGCTTCCCGTCAACAAGAGAATAACATTCCGTCTCCTCACCCACGCACACAAGGCCCTTTACAAACTAGGACCCGAATGCCTCAACACACGACTGTCCTTCTACACACCCACCCGCCAACTAAGATCCTCCAATCAAGCCCTCGCCGCAGTTCCGCGCATCCACAGATCCACCATGGGAGGAAGATCCTTCTCCTGTCTTGGCGGCCAAAACCTGGAATTCTCTCCCCACTTACCTCCGCCTTACATAGAACCACATCTCCTTCAGAAAGGAACTTAAAACCTGGCTATTCGATAAATAATGCACCCCCTCCCTCAAGCGCCTTGAGACCCTCTGGGTGAGTAGTGCGCTATACAAATTCTTGAACTTGAACTTGGACAGACCAATTAGGAAACTCAGCTGCACTCAGCTCGCAGGCAGCAGCAGGAAATGTTATTGTGCATGCAGTTGCAGGCAGAGAGATTCACCCATGTCTCTCGATTGTTGGAGAGGAAGCTGCTTTCCTCATCAGCATTCTGCTTTCTCTCTCGCATTCAAAATTGCTTAAACGGCGCGGCTCACTTTACAGGCCTGTAGGTTTTGTGTGGTTTTAGTCCGCAGGCTTAGCTGAGAAGAAGTAATTTGTTTTTTGTTCACAAGTATAACAGTTTGATGACGTGATAGAAATGCAAGAGTGTAGCCTTCTTCCTGGCTTCCCTTGCACCCACCACCCTCCCCCTTCCATATATCTTTATATTTCTGAGATGCCTACATACACTGCTCAGTTATTCTAAATATAGCGGTGTCAAGGGGAAGGCGATGCAATGGAGCATACTCCGCTGTGACTTTCTCTGAGCTTCCTACCAACAGCTGGATCCTGACTGGAAGGGCACTGGTGGGAAGTGGCAGGGCGGTGGAGGAAGGGGCCTCCTGTAAGGAAGGTTCATTGCCGTTATTTAAAGCAGGACATGTTTGAATCTCCTCACAACCGGATCCATTTTGAAGTAAATATGCGGGGGTTACCTGCCAAGTGGCCCCATGCCATGCATGTGCCTTCAGCCAGTTCTGACTTTTTAACCAAGTGCATCTGCATACTGCAGTTTTTCAGACTTTCTCGTGGCCAACGCACATACATAGTTACACTGCTCATTAGACATTAATACATAATTACACTCCACGTATATCCACTTGGCTTCAAAACACATAACTAAACTCAACAAAATTAAACTCAGCAACGCATCCCATATTTACACTCCATATAATTCCACTCCATGCCACACAGTTCCACACAATGCCACACCACACAATTTAATGCCACACAATTCCATACCACACAACAAAATTACAAAGCAAACATCAACACTCCACATAAACACACTCCACACCATGCCACACAATTGTTCCAAATCTTTCTTACTAGTGCTAGGTCAGTTTAAGTACAGGGCTGTATAGCACCCCAGGAAGGCTGTTTTGATTTCAGCCTGTGGGGTGCTATATTGTTGGCTGTTTTTTAATAGATGTCTTAGGCTACCCCAAGAGGCACAGCCAAGCTAACCGGGCCAATAGTTTACCATCTTCCAGCACAGCTTCCCTATTGCAGCAGCATGCTGAAACTCTGACCTGGGCCAGCTTTTCCAACCTTAGGGTAGGCCACATGTTTTTTCTCCAGATTTAGCATGGAATTCCAGGCTGTTGCAGTTCTTTTTAAGTTGTCTTCCTGGTAGCCACTGTGGCCCGGGTACTAGCCCCTCAGATCATCACTTTACAGGCGTTCCATTCTATGTGGGATGTGAAAGCAGCCCCTTCGTTTTCTGCAAAGACATTGTCAATTGATTCCCCTCTCTTTGTCCCATGAGGGTTGTAGTCTTCATGTCTGACTTAGAGTGAAGATTCTTCCCCAGTACATACTCGGCACCATAATGTTATGATCTGACATGGTCCTTCCAACATAACTGGTCTTGCATATGTTAGTGTGGCGGATGATACAAAGTGATCCAGTTTAATGTGTATTATGTGGGGAAAGGAATACTATGGGACCTTGGGGTTTCTAGAGTGCCAAGCTTCTTTTCAGGGACGGGTGTTGCCCCCACAGTCCCATTGGTAAAAGCGCCCACCAGTATCCAAGGAGTGTCCACCCACATAGCAAGTATGTGGGTTAACCAGAAGTAGTGGCAGGTCTAAAGCTGATAGAGACTTCTAGCCTCAGATTCTTTACCGTAGGATTTTTCCCAGGTGTCAGACTGGAACTGGATGTTTTTCATGAGCAGTACCCCTGCAAACCAGAAGGTGACATTGTTTGGCTCCACATGATCATGATGTCGTCCATACCAGTAGTGATGGTGCTGTGCCTATGTAGGCTCTACATCAGCTTGCTGACTTCAGTTCTTTTCTTTCCATGCCAGTCAGGGGAAGATCTGAAGAAGAGCTACCCCCAGTCACTTTTTGACGGAACTTTTTCAACATTTTGTCTAAGAATTATTTTGAGATGTTTTCTCCTGGTGTGAGGTATGTCTGCTTCTGGTGTCTTGAGTGTGACCACAATGCTAAGACCTGCGTAAATTGTCACGCCGTGCACTCTGATGCCTTGAGAGAGCGTTCCCTCTGGATCGTTGCAGCTCAATGCTCCGTTGGTTCCAATCCCAGTCGAGAGAAAAACCCCGGGATCAGTCGCGAGGTCATCGATCATTGTCAAAGCCATCTGGGCATTTAGGTAAGTCCTACCAGAAAAAGAACTAGAAGTCAAAGAGGTCTTCAACTCAGCCCCATACTTCATCGTCTGGCGAGATGAGGGTATGTTGGCACTTGATGCCTCGTTCCACGGTTGTGCCCTGGCTTTCTCTGCATCTCCCCGAGTTTCTTGGAGCCAGAGCGACCCCACCCAACACTGAGCTTCATGAGGCCATGTACGTTTCATTTGGGTGGCCCGTTCCCCCCTGGTGCACCTTTGGGTCCCTCAAGTTCAGGAGGAACCCCTACTGGTTTATTTGCTAGCAACTTCTCCCCTGGCACCATTTTGTCCCCTTGGATCTATGGCCTGATATGGACCGACGCCAGTCGAGCCCCTTTGACCTTCCTCAGCTTCAACCCCAGTACCGATGTTCTTGGAACCACCAGCGGCGCCTCCCCCATTCTTATCCCCGACTCAGACACCAAATCTGATTGGGGTTGTCTAAAGCAGACTCCAGCACCGACTGCAGCCAATCCCTTCAGGCCGGATCCTGAGCCCTATTGCTGTGGGTTAGGATTTGGGGAAGATTGGGAGGGCCCGCTGGAACCTTATGAATACTAGCCCCTAGAGCCCAAACTGGACAACTGGTGTGGGGATCTGGAAATGGCCAGTGGTTTGGACAGTTTGCCAGATACAGACTTGGTCTCTCCTTATGTTTGTGGCTACAGAGGAGGGAGCCTCATTTGCTATGGTTCTGAGAAGGGCGGCCGAGGTCTGACTCCGTAGCATAGCTGATTCATTGTCAGTGACCCTTGGGCACCACACCTGGTTGAGAACCACTGGCTTTTCGGGGATGTCCAGGCCTCACTAATGGACATGCCCTTTCATGGCACCTGTCTCTTCGGAGACAAGGCAGACTCCGCGCTAGTTCACTTCATGGATAGCAAAGCTACGGCCAGGTCCTTGGGGCTTCTTTTTGTGGCCATGGAAGTGGCTTTTAGTCGAATTTCTATTAGCTCAGCCACCATGGCACCAAACTTCCCAGTCCCTGCGTGGCTGAGGACATGGTACCCACAGAACCCATGGGTTAGGCAGCTAGAGTTCGAGCCAGTTCACCACTCTGCCTCAGCCACTGCATCCAAGCGTCTTTAAGTTGCCTTCCAACCATCATGAGCTCCCAGTGGGAGGCAGGATGCCCCCCCCCCCACCTGCACCACTCGAGGTCGATCACATCAGACCACTAGCTCCTCCAGATTGTCCAACAGGGCTCTCCCCCCCTCCCTCCCATCGTCACTAATTCTCCATCCATGCCACCCACTGGCGATAGGTTGGCAAAGGACCATATCTCTTCATTCTGCCAGGAAGTGAGGGCTCTCTTGGCCAAGGTAGCCATAGAGAGGGTGCCGGCAGCAGAACTAGGTCATGGTTGCTATTCCTGCTACTTTCTGATGCCCAAGAAAGACAGAGGCTTTTGTCCTATCCTAGACCTGTGCCCTCTCAATGTCTTTCTGAAAAAGAAAATGTTCAAAATGCTCATGCAACTCCTGTCTGCCCTTGACCCAGCAGACTGAATGATAGGGTTGAACTTACAGGACACGCACTTACACATTCTGCATGCCCACAGGAGCTACCTGCGGTTCACCATAGATCATGAGCACTTTAAGTACACCAGGATCCGCTTTGGCCTTACCAGCACCTGTTGAGTGTTAACCAAGGTGATGGCGGTGGTTGCAGTTCATCTGCGGGGATCAAGAGTGCCAGTCTGCCCCAATCTCGGTGACTGGCTGTTGAAGGTGGGCTCTTTCCAGGCAGTTGTCTCCCACCTCTCGACTACAGTGGACTTTCTTCACTCACATGGAGTCACTATAAATGTGCTTTACCCCTTTTCAAATGCTCCCTTGTATCAGAGCTGTTCAGGACACAATGCAGTTTCTGGCTTATCCCTCTGAAGACGACTCCACGATGTTCAAGCTATAATACCGATGTTTCAGCCTCTATCCTTGATTTTGGTGAGATGGACTCCAAAGCTACTGGGCCTTATGACCTCTTGCATCCTATTTGTAACAGATGCCCGCTGGCATATGTAGGCTCTAAAGTGGAATCTGAAGTTCCAGTGGGCACAGCATCAAGGGAATCTCTCCGACGCGGTCCAAATCTCAAACGGAACTGCAAAAGAATTGCAGTGGTGGTGTGATGCGCCACTCACCTGGACATTGATTCTGCTCCGTTTAGGTGCTTGGACTCGATCACCTTTGAGCGCTTTCCCAATAGCAGTATTAGTGTAGAACACTACGCCGTGGAGAACCCCCAAAGGGAAGGGGGGAATGGGAAGGTGACAAAATAAAGAAAGATAAACTGTGTCCCACGGGAACTTGCTTCCTGGAGCGTGAACTCTGAGTTATCATGCACACGTGCACGACTCGCCTATTGAGTATGGCGTGTTCCTGGTACCAGCCTAAAACAACGACAAGTAGAAACAGATAAGTATTTCCCTCCCCAAGTGTAGATAGGGATAGTCAAGCATGTAAACAGACGTATTTGCAAGAAAGTGAAAACGTACCATAGAAATGTGTATACGTGCAACAATCGTGAATACACTTCATATAATACGCTTTGATGTATCTTGTAACGTAATATCAGATAGAGACGTCTTGCTGCAGATTCCTTAACTTAGAATATCCCCAGGCGTCAGATTGGATCCGGAAAACTTTCTGCAGCAGCACCTCTGCGCGTGGGGGGTGGCGGTGCACGGCTCCACCCTGACGTTGTCTGCGGACGTGACGTCAGCAGAGCCTTATATGCCACTACGGGCGCGTTGACGTCAGTTTTCTCCTTTTCCGCGTCCCAATGCGGATCCTGGAAAACCAGCAGGTCCTTGACCTGTTTTTTGGGTCTCCTTGACGCCTTTGGCGTCCCGGAACAGTGTGCAATGCCTTCGGCCTTTAAGGTGTGTGAGACCTGTGCACGTCAGATGTCGGAAACGGATCCGCACGCCATATGTATGTGGTGCCTCGGAGTGCACCACCACTCCAAAGAGTGCGATGATTGTCAGCGGATGAAACCAAAGTCCTTACGGGAGCATTGGATGAAATTGCTGGCCGCATGGCTGTCCCGTCCTGCACCTTCGCGTCGCCGCTCTCCCTCTCGGAATCGAGCCTACTCCTGAGGTCGTTCTCGCAGACTTCGTTCGGAGGCGGGGAAATATAAACATAAGTCCAGAAGGTCTTCCTCCCATACCCGTGATGCTGGCGCCTGTTCTTCTCGCTCCCTGCGGGGAACAGGCGTCCGAAGGTCGCCTCCTCCGTACCCCCCCTTTGTGGGTGCTGAAGCGAAACAAGCCCAAATGGAGGCTTATTCTGAAGCACTCCGCTCTTTCTTTGGGTCCCCCCCCTCTCCCTTGTGCGCCTTCGGGTCCCATAGAGGTGGAAGGCACTCATGTCTGGTCTTTGCCAGCAGATTCGTCCTCTGCTCCGACTGGGTGCATCAACTCCGGATCCGGAGCTGATTCGATGCCAACGGTACACAGCCCAGCGGGTCCTCCCAGTCGTCCGTCTAGCCCACCCCGTCAGCCTCTGCATAGCCCTGAGCGGCTCCCTGCATTGACTTTGGAGGCGGCGGCGGACTCAACACCCTGTTCCCCTTATGTTGCAGTGGGGTCGACGGCGCCCAGCCCGAGTCCCCCATGGAGGTCGTCTACGTCTAGACGACTCCGGCTCGATGTCAGTTGACGCCGTGCGGACGTCCACGTCTCCTCTGTTTCAGGACGTTGATATACCACCCGACTCCTCGGTCGTCGATGCGACTTCCACGCGGCATCGGTCTGTGCCTACCCCTCCACTTATGCCACACGCTGACGCTTCTCTGGACTTCTGCAGCCGTTTCGGCTCATGGTGCGGGTACCTTGTGTGGCGTGGACTCCGGAACAGACCCGGCTCCTCCACTGTTGCTGTCTAGTGGACAGGTTAGTCTCCAGCCATCCCCTACAGATGGGTTATTGTAACCTCCCCGGATGGCAACTGAGGTTAGTGCTGCCTACGCATGGGCTATTCACAGGGCGGCTGCTATTCTTTGTTTTTAGCCCCCTGTGGTTTCTCTGCCTTCTGATCCTTTGTTGGATCTTCTCCATATGGAGCCGGTCGTAGTGGAGCATTTGCTGCCCCTTGGGGCATCCTTGCCCATGCTGGGCACATGGGCGAGGCCTTTCTCGGGTGACCCTGTTGATCGGGCCATAGCTCGGTGGAGAACCGGGCCTTATGGGGCTGGCGGCGCAGGGCATGCCTTAAACCCCGAGTTCACCTGCCTTGTATAAAACAGATTTAGAAAAGGGGGTGGTGATGAACAGAGTGTCTGAATTAAACAGACCACTCTTACCCAGTCCAAAGATCAGGGCTTGATCCATCACCGTTTTTTAGCTCACTGCACCATCCCAGCTCAGAACCTGGCTACATGCAAATTAGTCTGTTCCTGTCCCAGTGCATGATGGGAACAGGGCAAACCAAACTACCAAGCCAATTCTTATACTGGGAAGGAAACAAGCTTCCGGGGACCGGTTTCTGGCATTTCAGCCGTCGTCGGCCCGGCTTGCTTGAATCCTGATGGTGCAATGAGCAAGGGACTCACATCTGAGTATACCCTTCCACGCTTATGGTGGACAAAATGATTTAGAAAAGGGGGTGGTGAGCTAAGTAACGGTGATGGATCAAGCCCTGATCTTTGGACTGGGTAAGAGTGGTCTGCTTAATTCAGACACTCTGTTCATCACCACCCCCTTTTCTGAATCATTTTTGGCCACTATAGGTGTGGCAGGGTATACTCAGACATGAGTCCCTTGCTCACTGCACCATCAGGATTCAAGCAAGCCGGGCCGACGACGGCTGAAATGCCAGAAACCGGTCCCCGGAAGCTTGTCTCCTTTCTGGTGAAGAATTGGCTTGGTAGTTTAGTCTGCCCTGTTCCCATGATGCACTGGGCCAGGGACAGACTGATTTGCATATAGCCAGGTTCTGAGCTTGGATGGTGCAGTGAGCTAAATAACGGTGATGGATCAAGCCCTGATTTTTAGACTGGGTAAGAGTGGTCTGCTTAATTCAGACACTCTGTTCATCACCACCCCCTTTTCTGAATTGTATAAAACAGAGACACGAGACACTCTGTTGAGCGTGGAAGCCAGGTTTATTAGCTCCAGATAAGCACAGTTGTCCCAGAAGTTACACACGAGGTGGGTTCTAAGGAGACTGCCACTTCAATCCGTGGCGCACAATCTTTTATAGCAACATATTTACAGCATCTCACTCCTTACACATATAAAACGAACCAATGAGAAAAGTTGAAAAACAAGCTATCTGGTATCTCAAATACCCCCCTCTCTCAGACCCTGTGTGCTACCCCTCCCAACAAATTAATCAGTGATGGAGTCAACAATCCCCTCTTGCTGGTGGCAGGACGTATTCGTATGCCTCAAAGGATAGTTGTGTAATAGGAGAATGCAAGGAGAGAATAGCGAAGGCCAGTCGGATAAGATAATATAAGGAAAGAATAGGAGAAGGCAAATAGTCGGTCGAGAAAGGGATCAATCGAGCCAGACATGGATTAACGAACTCAGCCAGACCCTGACATCGGGTTTCGTGGACAACGGTAATGGAGTTACCTTTTAACTAAAAGGAAACATAGCAGCTGGAAACGCAAAAACACATTGTTCGCCGTGCTGCCTGAGTGAGGGCAACACAAAATGGCGACAAACCACAACATGGCGGCTAGATACAGGACGAAATCAGAAATCGGAGTACCTCAGACCCTCCTTTTGTCATTACTCAGGCAAAACACCAGGGACTCAAGTCAATCTGAGTCGATATCAATCGCCATGAGGTCCTCGAGCTGTTGCTGTAGCATCATTCTAATATTCTCTGTTTTCTGTGACACGGGCTTCGGGACACACTTAGTGGCACAAAGACCACATATTGCAGATCCACACTGTACACAGAGACAACAAGAGAAAATGATGGCCAAAATCATTCCAAGGAAAGTTAGTATTTTCCATTCCCATGTGGACAGTAGTCCCCAAAACCATCCCATCACAGACCAATCTCCTGTGTCCTGATGTTTATACTCGGAGATGATATGTAACTTAGAGATAGCTTGGTATACTGTAGGGGCATTATCTGGAATGTAAACACAGCAACTAGACCCGATCAATTTATAGACTCCTCCACGATCTGCAAGGATAATTTCTAAAACTATCCGATTTTGCAACGTCATAAGGCGATCCGCCTGAAGTTCGGCTGTCAGATTACTCAAGGCTCCAGAAGTTTCATTTATGGTAGCCTCAAGAACACGAACTAATTGTCTGATGTCTCTGCTATTGACCATTGGGCCCCAGAAAGGAAGCAACCCTTTAATAAAGTCACTTCCCTCCTGTCCTGCTGTGTCTTTTTGATCAATAACTCCCCTGCCATGTCTTTTCCTGAATTGACCTGAAGGAGCAGTATACGTTGGGGGAAGAAGAAAAGCCACATAACAAGTTCCTGAGAAATAAGTAGGAAGCCATGTATAGGCTCTGTCGTGACAGATAAAATATGTGACTTGTGATGGCACTAGTGGTGAGGGAATCTGAGGTGTATAGACATAAGTATGAGAACAGACACTCTTTTCCTGTTGCTTTTTAACATTCTGGCCATTAATTTGTAAACCGAAATTACCTCGATGAGGTACAGTCCAAATTGGAGGAGAGCTCCTTCGCTTAGCCTTTTCTGTGAGGCTAGTAACATCGTGTTATATTCCATCCATCATATGCTCTTTTCTCATCTATGGGAATCTTACTAATCTGAGCAATTTTAGCCATAGTCCCTATTCCCTTAATCAAGGAACTGTGACTGAAGTCTGCTCCACCACCATATGGACTACCAGGAGGACACCGTAGCTGATTCTGATAAATGTTAGAGAACATAGCCAAATAAGCCCAGGCGGAACCTTCATAGGAGAATGGAAAGACTAAATACGGCATACCTCTCTCTGTATTATGAGGCATGAGCCCACAAACCCAACAATCAGTAGTATTCATTACCAGTTGGTGCTGATGCAATAACTGAATAAACGAATTATTGAAATATTCGGTTCTCCTAATCTGTTCGTGTTCTGAAAGTGTATAAAACCGATGTGGGGAGGCAGTAGTAGGAAAAGATAAAGAGACAGATGTTGGAACAGGTGCTTGCTGCCTAATATAAACAACCCAGCTTACACAGGCTAATGAAATAAATAAACATAGAAAAATACATAAAATTATGCCACATGGACTAACCATCAGTCCTTTACATTTTCTTTTTATCTTTACATGATTATCATTATTTCTCACTTTAGTATCCATTACTCTAAAGCGTTGGTCACGGTAATCTTCCCAGATCACTTAGCTGTGGTTGTTAGCTGTCCTATGACACTGCAAGTCCTACAGACCTTGCAACTTGATGGATAGTGGAAGAAAAAACATTCATGTCTTTCAAAAAGTATAATCCGAAAAATCGGAAAAAGAAAAGTTCAATTGCCTTTGATCACTCTTGGCCGTAAATTATATTGAGTCTTATTAGGGATCGTCTGGTCCTTAAACAAAGCTTCTGGATTCGCTGTGTTCAAACGCAAATGTAATGGCACGGCTTCTTGTAACACGTCGTCGTCTTCTTTCTCAGAGTTTGTTTGTTCCAGGCGTGCACTAATGAACGGTACAAATCTAGATACTTTTTCACTTTCGCTATCACCTATGCCCTCACGAATCCATTGGTCAAAGGGTAAAGGCAGAGGTACCCTTTTGCAATACACGCCATGAACCCAGTTCTTTTTCCCACCAACTTTCACTGCCGTACGTGTCGTTAATAAAACTTGAAGCGGCGGACCCCAACGAGGTTCCAGATTCTTTTTCCGCTGAAAGTTCTTCATGCAGACCCAGTCGCCAGGTTGGATGGAATGACCTGGATCTGCGGAGGCCTCCGGCAAAGCGTTTTGAACCTGTTGATGAAGAACACTTAATTTAGTGGTGAGGTCATGCAAATATTCAATCAGCATTGGGTATGGAATATCAGAATACTTCTTAGGTCGAGGGACTCCCCAGACATTTGCTGGGTGCCCAAAAACGACCTCATACGGACTCAGACCTAAACGAGAATGCACAGTGGTTCTTGTGGACAGAAGTGCTAATGGTAGGGCGTCAGGCCAAGCGAGACCTGTGCTCGCCTGAATCTTTGCCAACTTAAGCTTGAGAGTGCTATTATAACACTCTACCAATCCTGACGACTGAGGGTGGTTTGCAGCATGGAATTTATGTTTAATACCGAGACCTGTACACACTTTCTGCTTAATTTGGCCTACGAATTCACTCCCATTGTCAGACCAGACAATGGGCGGCAAACCAAACCTCGGGAAAAACTCCTTCAAAAGGACTTTGGCAGTAGACAAAGCAGTATTGTCCTTTAGGCGGTAGGCCTCTATCCATCTGGAAAAGGCACAGACCACCACCAGAACATACTTTAGGTTATTACAACGATCCATGTGAATATAATCGATTTGTAATACCTCGAAAGGATACTTAGGGGGAGCAAAATGACCTGCTGGAGTTGGGGTTCCCTTTCCTGGATTATGTATTAAACAAACAATGCAATGCTTCACCACGTTTTCTGCACATTTAGGAATTCCTTCATTCTGCCACACTGGAGCCAAAATCTTATATATGCCTTTTGCACTGATGTGGGCTGGACTATGCGCCATAGTAACTACAGGTAATACATAGGCGTCTGGTAACAGCCATCGTTGATGTTCTGACAATTCCGTCCAACACCCAGTCCCGTCCAACATTCCCGTACTTTCTCCCCACTTACTCAATTCTTTCTCAGTAGCCTCTTCTTGAATCATTCTCACACTTTCTATTGTGTCCTCACACATTCCTCCTTCTCTGACCCACCTTGCCGAGCCTGCAACACACATACGACTTGTAACATCTCTCGCTGTCTCCTTTCCTACTTCATCTGCAAAAGCATTCTTGCGACCCACATCATCAGTTATCTTTTTATGAGCACTACACTTGATTATTGCTATTTGTGTAGGCAAAGCAAGTGATTCGAGAAGGTCAGTCACCAACTGACCATTCTGTATTTTAGTCCCATGGGAAGTAAAGAATCCTCTTTCCTTCCACAAGCGACCGAAACTATGAGCCACACCGAAAGCATATTGGCTATCAGTGTAGACGTTCACTCTTTCCTTTTGCCAACACACATGCTCTCGTCAAAGCAATTCATTCAGCTGCTTGGGCTAAATTCTGTACAATGCGCAAAGTAGGTAGTAACAGCGTAAGTTGCAGTCGTCTCACCATTTGGAAGCTTGAAGCAAGACCCATCTACCCATAGGATCCCATCCGGATCCACAAGTGGTGTGTTTTTTAGATCTATTCTGCCTTTTGTTTCCTCCTCTGTTCGGAGAAAACAATCATGCTGTTCTTGAATGCCTTTCTCATCCGGGATAGACAACAATGTTGCTGGGTTCAAAGTATTACACCGCTTGATGTGTATATGGCTGGCCAAGAGCGTCAGCTCATATCCAGACAAATGAGCACTCGTGAGGTGTTGTGTTTTCGTTCTGTTCAAGAGAGTATGTACTGCATGTGGTACCATAACAACAAGAGTGTTGTCCAATACCAATCCAGCAGATTGACGAATAGAAATTGCTGCCGCTGCTGTAGCTCTGAGACAACTAGGCAATGCCTTAGCTACTTGTCCAAAGTAGCCAAAAAATAGGCACATTACTGTTGTTTGTCTCCAAATTGTTGCGTTAAAACTGACAACGCACAACCTTCTCTTTCATGAACGTAGAGTGTGAAAGGCTTACTGTAATCTGGAGTACCTAACACAGGAGCAGAACATAAAGCAGTACGTAAGTCAGAAAAACTCTTTTGACATTCGTCAGTCCAAGGGCGAGGTTGTGGCGTATCTTTCAACGTAAGTGCCAGCAAAGGTTTAGCTAACAAAGAATAATTCGGAATCCATTGTCTAAAATAAGAGGTAATGCCCAAAAAGGAACGTACCTCTCTTTGTGTGGTTGGCTCAGACATTTGTGCAATCGCTTGAATTGGTTCTGGGGTCAACCGTCTTCCCTCCTTCAACAAGAGATGAAATAAATAGGTAACCTCTTGGCGGCAATATTGCAACATAGAAGGGGACACCTTACGATGCAGGTCAGACAACGTATTGAATCAAAGTGGCACCTGGAGGTAAAATGAAAGCATCAAGCTTAGATTTCAAAGTCTGACTGTAAATGGAGGGACTTTCACAATAACCTTGAGGAGCACGCTTGAACCGGAAACTTCGGCCTCCGAGGGAGAAGCCCAAAATATCCCTACTTTCCTCAACAATAGGAATACTAAAGAAAGCATTCTTTAGATCAATAACAGAAAACCATGCAGCTGAGGTGGGTATCATAGTAAGCAAAGCAGTGATATCTGGGGCAACAGGAAACTGGAGGACAACAATCTTGTTGACCTCCCGAAGATCAATCACGAAGCGATACACAGGAGGCTGAGATGGATCGCTGCGTTTAAGAACGGGGTGAACAGGACTATTACAAACATTACCTCTCGTTTCTTCGACCACACCCTTCTGAACCAAATCATAGATAATAGCCATCAAAGCTCGTTCACCATCATTAGAAATCTTGTACTGTGGAATACGTGGCAACTTAACATCAGGCTTAATAGTAACCACATAAGGAGGAATCTGCAACAAACCAACATCATTCGGACCTGTAGCCCAAAGTGTAGCAGGAAGAGATTGCAACTCAGGCGGAAAGCTATCTTTCGATAGGTATATAGGAGAAACCAATTTCTCACCCAAAGTAAGACGCACACCAGAGGGGGAACAATACAACGTTGCATGAAGACGTTTCAACAGATCCAAACCCAACAAGTTTTCTCCGCAACCAGTCGTTAAAATAAGTGGCGCTTCCAAATCGTAAGGACCAATCGAAAGAGGCAAAGGACAAGAAACTGGGTTAGCAACTGGGGCGCCAGAAAATCCTACAGAAACGTTCGTTAAGCCAGACAAGTTTCGAATGAATCATAGAACTTCTCAATGCACCAGTATTCAAAAGAAATGGCTCTGCAACACCCAAAGGAACTACCTCAACATAAGGTCCAATCTGATCCACTGGAACTGATACGACTCCCTTACTTTGTCCATGGCTGTCCTAACTAGAAAGAAAATCCTGAACCTCACCTTCAACACAATAAACATCATTGTAATATTGCGCAGACTGAATATTCTGCTGATCAAAATAATTTGAAGAATTCTGAGGGGGGAAGGAACGCTGCCCTTGAGGCAACGCACCTCGCCCTCTATCCCTAGGTGCTGATTGGAAACCACCACTGCCTCGCGGCCCTTGAAATCCACCATTACGCTGCAATATAACTGGACAGCTATTCTTAAAAATGGCCTTCCTCTTTACAATAGGCACACTGATTAGGACCAAGCAAAGGTCGTGGAACAAAAGGCTCAGGTTTCTGTAGCAACCCTTGAAGCTGAGGAGGTTGCTGAAACTGACGCTGGCCAGAACGAGGGGGATTAGCCCGCTGAAGAAGAACCTTCGTTTTTAAATCCTTAGTCTTCTTCTCAGCCTTATCTTTCTCTTCTTTCTCCCTATTCTCATAATACTGAGCAGTGGCCAATATCTGTGTAGACGAAGAAACAGCCCAAGAACGTTAACCCCTTCGATGCTCATGACGAGCTCAGCTCGTCATGAGGCACAGTTGAGCTGTGCTGATGACGAGCTGAGCTCGTCATGAAACCATAGTATTCAATGAAGGTCAGCACAGGAGGGGAAAATGCACAGCAGCCATGGTGTTAAGAATCTTTCAACTTATGGGACAATTCAGGAAGCAAATTAAATACAAATTTATCCATAAATAATCACTGTCCACCTTCAGTACTCATATCCTGACCACTATGATCGATAAATGTCTCCTCAAACCGAGTAAAGAAATCAGAGACACTCTCATCTTTCTTCTGCTTACACGTAGCTAACTTATCCCAAGTAACACGTAAGGCAGGCATCATCGTCTTCATCAAAGCGATGATCCTACCAGGCAACTGTGCAATCAAATCATCTGGCTTAGCACCACTCACTTGTGCTGCATCTGCGGCAGTTATAGCAGCCCAATTACCACCTAAAGCTTGGTCGTGACCCTCTCTACGAATCCAAGCCCACAATGCTTGTGGAACTACATTCCCCATCAACATATCAATATCCGCCAAGTTCATAATACATGCATCAACAGTCTGGGACAGCTCTTTATAATAACCAGCAGGATTTTTATGACGGTCCGGCAAAGACTGCTTAAGAGCTAAAACTTCAGCTCGTTTCCAAGGGACATGTACCCATATATGCTGGATATGAGCAGGGACACCTTGAACAGCGCCCGCTTGCGGAACTGCTTCTCTCCATACTGGAGGTACTTCCCTCATAGGATAATTCATCGTTCTCTGTCTAACTGCAGGATCAGGTTCAGAAATTGAATGGGAAGAATATAAGGACTTAAAAGTAACAAGTGTCTTTATAGTACCCTCAACGTCAGGACCCACAATGAGTCCTTTATGAAACCTGTCCTGTATATCCAATAGACCCTGAGGAGTTAAATCCAACTCCATATCCTCCCATCCTTTAACAAGTGCGTCACACATAACATTAAAAACGTATCTCTGCGTAGGCGCATTCCACTGGAGAAAAGTACTCAATATATCGGGTACACTATATAGTGGACCATTCATCATCCATTTATGAGCGAGGGAGTCAAATACAACTCGATCCTCAGAATCTGGAATTTGACTACGGGATTGCCGTCGGGGAAAAAGCAGGAGTCCTATTAAACGGCCCAAAGAGGGGGGAGAAAAGACCAGAGACAGTATCAACTAACCGATTACGAATCGGAGAAGAAGTAGGGAGTAAAACTGGAGACGCAGTATTAAGCAAAGGAAGAGAAGAACTAGCTGTTACAAGAGAAACTGAAGGCGAAGGAGACTGATGTACAGAAGTTGGTGGCGAAGGAGGTGCTGGCGGCAATACAGGGAGAGGCAATTGCGTAGGAGCCGGAGCTCCTGGCTGAACGGCAGGTTGCTGCACAGGTGGCAATAATACGGGTGCATTAGCACCTGCCGCATAAGGCGGAGGTAATTTCAACAAATGGGACATTAAAGGATCTTCATCAAGATCTTTGCGCTGTGGAGGTAACACTGGATAGCACCTATCAATTGCCATCCGATGCTGTCTATCTGAGACCTCAATCTCTCGATCAGTCTCATCCTCTTTGAACTGCTGGGCAGCCTGTATAACCGTCATATTTTTCATTTTCTTATCTCTTTTTGCTTGTTTAATTTCTCTCTGTTTGGCTTCCTTACGCCAAAGGCGGAAAGAGTCAAACATTGCCGGCCGGGCTTTTCTTTTAAACAGATTTGATTCCAAATGATCTAATATATCGGGCTCAAAACTACCATTTTGTGGCCACCGCAAAACACCATCTTTCTTTGTGTATCGTATCCATGCCTCATTAAAGGCAATGGGGCCAACACCATGTTTGGAATAGAGCTCATAAGTGGGAGTTCCAACCGGAGGAATCGGACATGAATCCTCAAGCCGGAAATTCCTAGTACAGCAAAAGCACCAAAATTTTCTACATCCGCTCAGACCAGGCATTTTAAGCACACCGATCTGTTTACTAACTTCAAGGAGTGAAAGCAAAGAACACAGTACAAATGTACTCACCCCTCGGCTATTGCAACAGTCTAATAACAAGAGTCAAAAACAAAACAAAGAAGTGGGCGCTACCCACGAATACTTAACTAAATGGTCTTCTCACGCCAACAGAGGTCCGTCTAACGTCTCGCGATACCAGTCATCACGAGAGGGTCCAAGGCAGGGCGGTAGTCAGGGCAGCAGTCATCAGCAGCCGTCGGAAAGGAGTAGCCGCGCTGCAAAAGACCTTCGGTCCACTTCGACATACAGGGGTCGCTTGATGTGGCTCGCGAATCCTCCAGAATTTTCTTGCGGGGCTTCTCACGACCCTCGGGCTGAACTGCTACCACTGAAACCGCCCCACGTTGGGTGCCAGTTGGAGAACAGGGCCTTATGGGCCTGGCGGCGCAGGGCACGCCTTAATCCCCGAGTTCACCTGCCTTGTATAAAACAGGGACACGAGACGTTCCATTGAGCGTGGAAGCCAAGTTTATTAGCTGCAGCTAAGCACAGTTGTCCCAGAAGTTACACACGAGGTGGGTTCTAAGGAGACTGCCACTTCAATCCGTGGCGCACAATCTTTTATAGCAACATATTTACAGCATCTCACTCCTTACACATACAAAACGAACCAATGAGAAAAGTTGAAAAACAAGCTATCAGGTGTCTCAAATACGCCCCTCTCTCAGACCCCGTGTGCTACCCCTCCCAACAAATTAATCAGTGATGGCGTCAACAATCTCCTCATGCAGGTGGCAGGACGTATTCGTATGCCTCAAAGGATAGGTGTGTAATAGGAGAATACAAGGAGAGAATAGCGAAGGCCAGTCGGATAAGATAATATAAGGAAAGAATAGGAGAAGGGTAATGGAGTTGCTTTTTAACTAAAAGGACACATAGTAGCTGGAAACGCAAAAACACATTGTTCGCCGTGCTGCCTGAGTGATGGCAACACAAAATGGCGACGAACCACAAAATGGCGGCTAGATACAGGCCGAAATCAGAAATCGAATAACCTCATCGGCGACACCATCGTCCTGCCCCTAATGATCCACTCTGTCTGTCCCTTCACCCTAGGGCTCAGGGCCTAGTTGTTCAGGCAGCCTTCGACTTAGTCTTCTTCTTCCCTGCCTCTGTTGCCTCCCACCAGGGAGTCTAGGTGGTTAGATGCATTTGGTCGCCAGCTTTTCGCCTCTGCCAGTGATGGCATCCGCACCTTGAATATGGCTTGCGTGTTCACACACGCATCCTCTACCTGTTGAGACTTGGTCGAGGCTCTTCTACCTTCAATTCCAGAAGGTTCGCAGGTTGAATTAATCCGCCTTCTGTATGATGGCTGGGGAATGGCACAATTTTCCCTCCGCTCTTCTCTTGTCGCCACTGACTCAGTGGGACGAGCTCTTGCTCGGTCAGTGGCTTTGCGCCGCCATGCTTGGCTGCGCGACAGTCGTTTCCCGGACAATATTCGGGATGCTCTTAGGGATCTGCCTTTCAAGGGTGTGGACCTTTTTGAGAGACACACAGATTCAGCGGTCTCCCGCCTCATATCAGGGCTACTGTGACTCTTGCAGCACGCCCTTTTTGTTTTATGAGTATTCTTTTATTCTGCGTGGGCGATGTTGCCTTGTTGGTTTGATTTCATACATGTCCTGGTCCTTTGCGTAGCACCTGCATAGTGTAGGTGGCGGTTCCGCCATTTCAGTATTCATTACGTGCAGCCGGACGAATGGTTCTGTCTTCAGTTTCAGTCCTCTGAATGTGTGCTTTGCCCAAGAGGACTACCCCTTGCAGGGGTTGACACTTACCCTATGTGGGGTATTTATAGGCTATTCGGTGGCTGCCTTAGCATGGTCCTATGGAGTTTTTCGTCACAATCTTGCTGTGGACTTCTTTTTTATGCTGTTCTGCGATCCTGGCGTTAGCATTGCTCTATTGCACCTTCTGTGCAGTTGGCTCAAGTAATCCTTCTACGCCTCAGTATGGGTTCCTTACCGTATGGCTTCTGCCTTGCTTGTATTCACGGGGCGTTTTTCAGCGCCGCTGTGCCCTTGATGGCTGCTCTTCTTTTACCAGTCACTATGTTAGGGCCCTTGTTCTGTTCGGTTCAGGTGCAGTTCTCACCACTGATGCCCTATTCTCTTTTTGCGCCAGGACACAACCATTGTGTGGTACGCTTCTTAGTGTTGGCGCAACCTGGGGAGGCACCCTGGTATAATACTATCATAGGGTGCTTGCGTTGTTTCTTCCACTTCTGTGGTGCTGGTCCTCCCCTCCCCGTTAAGGGTTCAGGTACCACATTTCGTACTTCTGCCCTTACTGGGCTTGTCTTTGAAGGTGGTGGCTTTGCCCTGTGCCTCTCTACTGTACCTTCCCTTGTGCCCTCGTTTTCAGGGCACTTTCCGAACAGGAATTTTTACACATTCATTGCTGCTTTCCGTACAGGTGTTTTAAACACTTCTCCTTGGATTCCTACTGTACCACTCTCAAGGGGAGTGTTCGCTTTAGGATACTCTTTTCTTGAGTCCTTGGACCATTCCGTTGGTCCTGACTGCTTCTGGCTGTCGTGTCTAGCTCCGTCTCCTCCTCTATCTTGCGGGGGACTGTTGCTCCTCCCGGGTGAGGGGCTGATGTAGCTTACTAGTCTGGGCATTGTTATGTCCACTTCTGCTTCATGACTGTTGGTACTTTTCGCATCCTCTGTGTTAAGCTTCATTTCTGGGCATATTTCTTTGCCTCTATATGTGCTCTGTGCTGTTCAACAGCAAAATCGTGCTGTCAACGTTATTTCATTCACTGTCCATGGTCATTGGCCCGTTCTGCTCGCCTACGTGCTCTTATGTAGATGACCAGCTTGCTTGGTGCCCCTTTTTGCCGGTTGCCTTCTTGCTAATGCGTCTCTGGCATCTGGGCTGCTCACGCAACCCTACAGGTGGATTCTTGTTCACTTGGTGTGGTTCTACCGTCCACACGGTATGCTTCGGTTTTGTCCAGTCTTCCACTTGACTATCATTCTTACTGTAGTCCTTTTTTGGAAGCTTCTGATGGTTGCCGTCAGCCCTTTCACATGACTCGTAACAAAATGACTCTCAAACTGCGTGTCTTCTGTTTCTAGTATTACTGGCACTTTCTGTTCATGGATTGGCATCCTGCCAATACTGTCCTACGTATTTGCCTGGTACAGGATTCAGCCATGCTTTTTTCCACTGTTGTGCGTACTGCAGCAGTATGTGTTGACACTGTCCTACCGGTTGTCTTCTCTCTGGGTTTTACTTACGGTCAACTCACCAAATCCTGTGGATCCATCAGACCCTGGGTTCAGTACCACTTCTTGCGAAGTCATGTACTTTCCCTTTCACACATACATATCTAGCATATGCTTTCTTTCTCTAACCCGGTATACATACAGGGTTTTCATGCTGCTCTTTGTCGGCTTGTGGTACCTTTGCCTCCCAAAGTTTTTCTTCTCTTTATGAGCTTCATGGTCTGGTGTGGCTGCACTGGTTTGTGGTCCCCACTGTGGGTCGTCACCTTGTTGATGACTATGTTGTCTCGGCAACTTATTGGGGTTCAGTAGCACACCCGCCTCCTCTATGGGTATGGCTTTGGTATCTATTCTAAATTGAGGAATCTGCGGCTAGACATTTCTATCAGATTAACGAGTAACTTACCTTCGGTAACGATGTATATGGTAGGAATCCAGACGAGCCTTTCTTAGCAACTGGAAATGCCTACCAATGTTGAACACCGAAGCTGGAGAGAATCTGAGCAGGGGAATGGAAGATTAGTCCAAGCACTGACGGCTGTATCGGCGCGTTTAAATAGCCAGGTGCTGATTTAATTACACGTGTACAGAACGTGGAAAACGTGCCAGTGCTGTGAATGGCACAGTAACGTGACACATGGCACGTGTTACAGCACATGAGAGACCCAGAAAAGGAAAGACAACTACAACAATAAAAATATAATACATAGGAGCTAAACAAAAATCACATACAATAGAATATATATGAATCCTCATTAAAGATGATAGGACATGAGAGTAGGACAGGATAGCAAGATATCTTCCTAGGGACACGAGGAACGGGCATATGTGCCAAGGGTCATAACAGGTATTTAACAAACTACGATTGGGTCAGCGGAAAACCCCTCTCCCTTCTCCACCCAGATCTGACAGTAGTGATAGATGCGTCACTCCAAGGCTGAGGCAGCCATCTGGAGAGGTGGCGATTAGGCGACTACGGACTACAGCAGAATCCTGACTTCACATCAACCTGTTGGAGCTGTGAGCGAACCGGCTGACATTGAAAGTCTTTCTAGCCTCCATCAAGGGAAGGCTAGTGTAGGTATTCACAGAAAACACCACTGCCATGTAGTACTACAACACACAGGGCGGAGTTGGGTTGTTGATTATTTGTCAAGAGGCCCTGCGTCTCTGGACATGGCTGCAACTTCAGGGTATTTTCTTGGTGGTTTAACACCTGGCAGGTTCTCTGAACGCCAGAGTGGACTAACTCAGCTGAAGATGCCTAGGGGATCACAAATGGTGTCTCCATCCGGAGGTGGCCCAAGGCCTCTTACAGCAGTCGGGGGAACCTTGGTTAGATCTGTACGCCACCGCCAAGAACACACAATGTCAAGAGTTCTACACGCGAGTAATTCCAAGGCTGCTCGTGCTCAGAGACGCTTTTTGTCTCGAGTAGAGCTCATCTCTCCTGGACACTTTCCACCCCTACCACTCCTGCCCAGAGTTCTCAAGATGATCAGGAACGGCTGGGATCAAGTCATCCCTGTGGCTCCGGACTGGGCTTGGAGAGTCTAGTATCTCGATCTGTTGAGCATGGCCAGAGGTCCTCTGTTCACCTTGCCTCTCCAGGAGAATCTTCTGTTGCAGCAGCAGAGGAGGGTTCTCGACCCAAACCTGCCAACGCTCTGCCTTCATGCTTGGAGATTGAGCAGCGACAGGTGACCGCTTTTGACCTTCCGCCCAAAGTCTGTAATGTCATTTTGGCAGCAAGGCATCCCTCCACCAAGACTATTTACGCCTGCCATTTGTCAGGTTTGTGCATGGTGTGCAGAAAAACCGATTGATCCCCCTTTCTGTTCCCCTATCTCAGGTCCTTCAATTTCTTCCTCTTCCCCAGCAGGAATCTGCTTTGAGCACCTTAAAAGGTTCTCTTTCTGCCATCTCGGCATTTCTGAGGTTGCCAGGCCAGCCATCCCTTTTAAGGTCCCTTATTGTACCTAGGTTTCTCAAAGGTCTCCAACACTTGTTTTCACCCTCCCCCTTCATCATGCCTCTGTAGACCTAAATTTAGTCTTCACTTTTATAATGAGCGGAGCCTTTGAGCCGCTCCAAAACTATCCTATCAGGCTGCTTACTATGAAGACGGCCTTTCTAGTGGCAAGAATATGTGCCTGGAGGGTCAGTGAGCTCGAAGCTTTGTCATCCAAACCTCCGTACCTCAGCATCTTCACAGATTTTATTTTATTTTAATTTTATATAGCTCTCGAATGCCCAGAGGTGTCTTGGCACTGCTGCCATGCCATTCAAAAACGGAAAGGGGGGATAGATGTTAGCTAATGATTGCTATTTATTAAATAAGCAAGAATTTATTAATTTACCGAAAAGCCAAGAGATCTGAACATTTTCTTATGGTAATCGGAAGAGCATTCTATAACTTAGCGGATCTTAGAATAAAACTCCTACCGCCCCAAGTTGTTCGCCTTATCCTTGGTAGTGTTAATAGCATTGCATCTGAAGATCTAAGCTTCCTATTTGGGATATACCAGACAAATTTCGAACTAAAATAGTTCGGTCCCATATTATGCAGTGCTTTAAATGTAATGCAGAGAGTCTTAAAATCCTAATGTCTGGCTATTGGGAGCCAATGTAGTTTGATCAAGGCCTTCCATGCTGACTTACGTTTGCGGATTCCTGTTAGGAGTCGAGCTGAAGCATTTTGCAACATTTGACATTTTTACAGGGATTTTTCTGAATGCCTATAAAAAGGGTGTTTCCATCGTTATTTTGGCAAGAACTAAAGTGGAAAGTACTGTTGTAGGGGCAAATTTTCCTGATTATTTTCAGAGTATAAAACACGTAGAATGTGAGTGCAGTAACTTGACGTTCAAAATGAAGTTGGTCGTCAAAGACTATTCCTAAGTTCTTTCCTTTCTCTACTGGTGTTGATAATGGTCCCATATCCTGGAGCCACCAAATTGGCAACCAGAAGGATTTATCTTTCCAGAACAGAAGGCTTTAAGCAATTTGCTCTCATCCATTGTTGTATTTGGGTCATACAGGAACTAAACCTGTGTCCAACTTCCTCATGATCTTTAAATATTGACACCACAATTTGGGTGTGTGGAGTGTGGGCTTCGGCGGGCCGGAATAACAAGCGGGGAGGCCAGATATAGTGCTCTATGGTTAGCTGGTTTTATTGTTGACACAGTCAGGGGGTGATAGATAGTCTCTGGGTGGGGGCCGCTGGTGTCCTTGATGGTATCCGGAGGACAGAAGACGTCGGATAGGGATGTATGGTAGGTGACTTCCCGATGCTGGGCTGAAGTCGTCAGGGCGGCGTGCACCTTCACTCTCGGTTGCGTCGTTGCGTCCTGGGCATACACCGGTGGGCCTCGGAGGTTTGGGACGAGAGAAAATACAGAGCCGTTCTCGTGAAGTAACGTAACTACCACCGACACCGGGATGTGAGGGTACGGAAGAGGTGATGGTGAGGGAGGGGTGGATGGGGAGGTGGAAGAGACCGACAATAGGGGGGCAAGGGGTGAACAGGGTGCTCACGGGGTGGAAGGGACCTCTATATATATGTATAGTGCTATAGTGCTCAGGGTTGTGCAGCTTTATACAATATTTACAACTATCTACAAGAGATACACGGAGACGGATAATGGTTACTCACGTGGCCTGCCGCAACTCCCTGGTGAGTTGCGGCCGCTCTCCAGCCACCTCCTGAGGACTCCACCAGTCCTCAGACCACAAGTCGCCGTCGGCGTCCTCCTCCTCTGCTTCTCTTGACTCTCCGACTCCTCGCTCCTCGCTCTCAGCTCCGGTTCCTTCCTTGCTGCCTCCTGCCACGAGTCCGCTGGTTGGAACGCCCTTCCTGGTGGATCGTCGGCTTTTCTACCTTCCGGGTCGTAGCTGGGGGCGGGACTTCCGGGATCGTGGAGAACTGCTTCCGGTATCCCGTTTTCCGTGTTCGGGTCCTGGCGTACCTGCAGGGGATGAGAGAGAGAAGAACTCCTGGGGAAAGGGAACAAGGTGTAATCGGGGTTAGACAAGTCGGCACCCGCGCGAGGCGGCCGCCCCGCTAAGGTAGGGACCGTGACCTTTCCACAGGGTGTCATCGGCGAAGAATAACACTGAGAAACCCATTGTCTTTATAAGTTTAGCCAAAGGGGCAACATAAAGATTGAAAAGGGTGGGACTCAACAAAGAACCCTGAGGTACCCCACAAAGGCAAGCAAAATTGTTTTGAAATAAATTCACCAATTTCTAAAGGATTTGTTCTATTAGTTAAAAAAGCTTTTAATAACTTCAATGCTGCACCTCTTATTCCTAGTTCCGCTAATCGGTCAATTAAGATGGTATGGTTGACCGTATCAAAGGCCGTGGAAAGATCAAGCAGTATAAGTACGGCTTGACCTCTGTTGTCCATGACACATCTTAATTCCTCTAACGCTGTAACCAAAGCCGTTTCTGTGCTGTGTGCCTTCCTAAATCCATATTGGGAATCATCCACTACATTATTGTTGTCGATGCATGTCATTGTTCAGAGCCTTTTACAACAATTTAGCTGGAAAGGTAAGTCTGGATATAGGCCTATAGCTACTGGGCTCCTGAAGGTCACTTTTTTTTTTTTAGCAAAGGTTTGATTGATGCCAACTTCCACTCTGCTGATAATATTATTTAGGATTTTGGTCAGTTGAACTACAAAAATCCTAGGCGCTAAATGGACAATTTTTGGACGGCAAGGATCTAATGGGGATCCTGATTTGATTGACAATCCGTTTAAAAAAAATCTTTTAAAGGTGCAAACTTGTCCAGAATTGTTTTTGATGGTAGTGTTTTAGCCATCTAGGGGTTTATGTCCTCCTTGATGATTTAAAGTAAAAGAATTAAAGACATCCCAAAAAGCACAGTTTCAATCATTGCCTGTTTGTGCAGCCATTTTTGATAGTTTTTTTTACTGTGCTTAAAAGTTCTTTTGCTGAGTTTTCTGATTGATGAATCTTACCTGTGAAATATTTAATATTTACTCTTTGTATGAGATTTTTGTATTCTGCAATTGTTCTTTTATAGCCCTCTCTGTAATGAGGGTCATATTTAGATCTCCACACGCGCTCCTGTTTTCTGCATAACTGTTTCTGAGTTCTCAGACTCTCTGAGAACCGGGGTTTTGAAGAGGTTCTGCGACAATTTACGAAAATATTTAGGGGTGCTAGAATGTCCATAGCTTTTTTTTACCCATGTTGTATACATCTGTGTGGTTCTCTACTTCTTGGCAAAGATCATTTCTGATTTCAGGTGAGGTGTTCTGCAAAGTTAGCGTAAGATCTGCTGTATCAATCCTTCCCCATGCTCTAATTTTTTGGTTTTGTAAATGTACAACTGAGTTTGTTTGCGGCTGTGGTATAGTAATTGAAAAAAAACACTGCCTTATGGTCTGACCACACCAAAGGTAAGATGTTTGTTATTTTCAAATGAGAGTTATTAGTAAAGATCCCGTCCAGTGTATGTCCTGCCGAGTGAGTAGAACCCTAAACTTTCTGGTGCAATCCTAGGCTTTCTATAGTTTCAGCCAATTAGATGGTGTCATTGTCCTCCATATTGCCTAGGTGAAAGTTAAAATCACCCAACACTACTTAGTCGGACTTTGTGACTATGTGCTCCATCAATGAGCCAATATGTCCTAGGCCCCAGAGGGTGGTAGAGGAACATCCCTCTAAATGAGTAGTTTTTAGTTAGCTCAATTTGAAAGGAGACATTTTCACAAAATGCATCACTTGAGCTTGGTATGTGCATCTGAAAGAGACTATTAGTTATAGATTCCTTACCTTAGAATTACCCCCAGGTGTCAGACTGGATCTGGAGATTTTTTCTTTAGCAGTACTACTGCGCATTGGTAGGTGGCGTCTGTCATTTGCGTTGATTTCGCTGGAATGACGTCACGTTATCTACTTAGATGCCACCCCTGCGCGCTGATGTCAGTTCTTTCTTTTTCTGTGCCAGCCAGCGAAGATCCGGAGAGAGCGGTACCCTTAGTCATTTTTTGACTAGAGTTTTTTTTTTTTTACTTTTGTCTACTTTTTTAGAGTCATTCGACTACTGGTGCACGGAGTGATGTCATATCAACGGACCGGCTTCAAGCCTTGTGACTCCTGTCACAAGCTGATGTCGGTCACGGATCCACACCTCGTGTGCCTTTGGTGCCTGGAGCACGACCTGAAGTAATGCTCCTACTGTTGGGTCATGAACCTGAAGTCTTTGCGGGATCTGTCCCGAAAGCTTATGGAGGCCCGGCAGTCAGCTCCTCACCGCTCGAGGTCCCTGTTGAGAAGGAGGGCACGGGAACTGTCGCAGAGTCACCACCATTACTCTCCATTTAAGTCTTTAGCTTCTGTTAAGTCAAAGCACAAAAAGAAGGTGAAAAAGCACTGTTGCTCTTCAGGTTCTCCCCATCCGTCAGCTGACACAGGATGTCGAAGGTCGTCGTCCTTCGGTTCTGCCCGTGGAGCCTACTGGGACGGCTCAGAGTTTCCCTCCCTTCCTGGGAGCTGGAGCATCCCCTGCCCAGCTTTATCAGATTTACAAAACTCTCCTCTCCATCTTTGGGCTGCACGTCTCCGCCGGTGTGCCTTCGGGCCCGCAGACTCAGTTGGGAGCTCCAGGCCTTCCATGTGGGCAGCTCTGGCGCCGCAGGGCCCCCAGGGATCTAGGCCTGGATCTGTTTCGGTGCTGGTTGATCTCACGACTCCTCCTCCGGCTCCGATTCCTCTGAAGACACCTCCGCCTATTCCCTTGCCGGTTGTGTCCCCGACCGGCTTTGACCCCGGCCTCCCCCTTGCTTTGGACAAGGAGTCGGACCGGCGTCGACCAGTACTTTTGTAACACTGTTTCCCTGGCATTCCCTATCACCCTGAGTGGCAGCCAGAGTATGGTGAGGAGGACTGGGAGGAATCTGTTGATCCTTTGGCAGGTCAGCTTGAGGAGCCGGCCTGGAGAGGAGTTGGGAGAAGCCAGTGGTTTGGATACCTCCCAAGAACTTGGCATGTTTTCTCCTCCTACTGTGGCCATGGAGGAGGGAGACTCCTATGCTGTGGTGTTGCGTAGGTCAGCTTCCGATGGTGGCAGTCAGGGCGAATCTCCTGACCGAGGTGCTTCAGCCGGCAGCGGCCCCTGCTGCCATTCAATGAAGCCCTCACGGACATCCTTCTAGGCAACTGGTCCAGGCCTAGCACAGGGCCCCCTGTGGATAGATGTTTGCCCAGCGCCACCGCCCGACTCTGGGCGACCCCATTTTCCTCTTCCTACACCCTACCCCTGAGAGCCTGGTGGTCCAAGCCTCAACATCTAAAGGTGTGTTCCTTTCTGCTCCCCCAGATAGGGAATCTAAGATGCTGGACCATCTTGGGAAGATGTTTTCCTCCACCAGCTTAGGACTGCAGTCAGTGAACACCGCAGGTCTCTTGGGCTGCTACACCCACTCTGTGTGGGTTGCGCAGGTGCTGCAGTGCCCGGAGGAGGCCCGGGCCACAATCTCCCTTGCGGTTGCAGAAGGGAGAGATGTGGGAAGTTCGCTATCTGTTGTGGTCTGGACACCGCTGACTCGCTGGGTATAGCGATTTCTACGTCAGTAGTTCACCAACGCTACACCTGGCTGAGATCCACTGGCTTTTCTGGGGATGTCCAATCAACCCTTTTGGACATGCCCTTTGACGGGCGTCACCTGTTTGGCGACAAGGCAGACAGCGTGATTGGGCGCTTCAAGGACCCTAGAGCAACGGCCAGATCCTTGGGCCTAGCTCCACCTATTGTCCTGCGCAGTCTGCCTTTTACCCCTTTCGTGGCTACAGAGGGGGTGTGCCCCACCGCGTTCCTCCCAAGGTCACCGGCAAGGGCAAGCTACCCAGCCTCTGCGTGGCCGGGTACGTCGGACCCAACGTCATGGGCCTGGGGGCCAGCATGCGGGCCAGCATGCGGGCCAGTTCACCAGTGCCCCCTCTGCAGCAGCCTCTAAACCTTCCTAGTCTGACCTTTCGGGGCCACAAGTTGCCAGTGGGCGGCAGGATCCGCCATCACCTCCCCTACTGGCACAATATCACGTTGGACAGGTGGGCTTTTTCAGATAGTCTGGAGGGGCTACTCCCTCCCCTTCGAGGGAACCCCTCACTCCCTGGCACCAACACTCCTTCTCCGTCAGGAAGTCATGGCTCTCTTGGCCAAGGAAGCTATTGAGCGAGTCCCTATTCCAGAAGTAGATTGTGATTGCTACTCCCGCTATTTCCTGGTGCTCAAGAGAGACAAAAGACTTGCGTCCTATCTTGGATCTCATGGACGTCAACCGCTTCCTCCAGAAGGAGAAGTTCAGAATGTTGACATTAGATCAGGTCCAGTCTTCCATAGACCCTGGAGACTGGATGGTAGCGTTGGACTTGTCGGATGCCTTTTTTCACATCTCTGTCCTGCCTGCCCATCGGCATTACCTACTGTTCTTGGTAGGCCACGAGCAGTTTCAGTTTACCTTGCTCCCCTTTGGCCTTACCAGCGCCCCTCTGGTGTTCACAAAAGTGATTGCGGTGGTCAAAGCTCATCTGCGCAGATCAGGGGTTCCAGTCTTCCCCTATCTCGACGACTGGTTGTTGAAGGTGAGCTCGCCCCATACTGTCGTCTCCCACCTCCAAACTATGGTGGACATCCTGCATTCGCTGGGGTTCACTGTCAACGTGCCAAAGTCCCACCCGATTCCCTCTCAGAAGCTCCTATTCATCGGAGCATTCTGGATGCAGCGCAGTTTCGGGCTTATCCTCCCTAGCAGCGATTCTGGGATATTCAGGCTATGATACGATGTTTTAGCCCCTATCCCGAATTTCGGTTAGATTGAACTTGAGGCTGCTGGGCCTCATGGCCTCCTGTATCCTACTGGTGTATCATGCCAGGTGGCACATTGGGCTCTGCAGTGGGACCTGAATTCCAGTGGGTGCAGCATTGGGAATCTTTCCGATGTCGTTCAGATCTCTGAGAGCACTGCACGCCAGTTGCAGTGGTGGCATAGAACCAGGATTGGGTCAAGGGCAGACCCCTCTCCCTGCCCCAGCCAGACTTCACAGTGGTGACAGATGCGTCCCTTCTGGGATGGGGTGGCCACATGGGAGAGGTGGAGATCAGAGGCCTCTGATCTCCGGCGGAGTCTGGGCTCCACATCAACTTGCTGGAGCTCTGGGCTATTTGTCTTGAACTGAAAGCATTCCTTCCTTCTGTCAATGGGAAGAGTAGTGCAGGTATTCACGGACAACACCACCGCCATGTGGTACTGTATCATAAGGGGCTGGGTGGGGTCGTGGACGCTATGTCAAGAGGTCCTCCGCCTCTGGACATGGATGGAAATTCAGGGCATGTCCCTGGTGGTTCAACACCTGGCAGGATCGAGGAGCGTCAGAACGGACGAACTCAGCCGCCGGTGCATGATGGATCACGAATGGCGTCTTCAGTTAGAGGTGCTGCAAGGTCTCTTTCAGCAGTGGGGAGAGCCTTGGTTAGATCTGTTCGCCATCGAAGAGAATGCACAATGTCAGAAGTTCTCCGCATTGGAATTTCCAGGACGGCGCTCACTCAGTGACCCTTTTCATCGCGAGTGGAGTTGCGGTCTTCTATACGCCTTTCTGCCTGTACCACTTCTGCCCAGAGGATACTGAAGAAGCTCAATCACGACCGAGCCCAAGTCATTTTTGTGGCTCCGGATTGGGCACGAAGAGTCTGGTATCCTGAGCTCTTGAACATGGCCATTGATCCTCTGATCAGACTGCCTCTTCGGGAGGATCTTCTGTTGCAACAGTAGGTGACTTTCCTCCACCAAACCTGTCCAGCCTCCACCTCCTTCCATGGAGGTTGAGCGGGGACAGTTGACAGCTTTCGACCTTCCTCCCGAAGTCTGTAATGTTATCTTGGCAGCCAGGCATCCCTCCACTAAAATGGTATACGTCTGTAGATGGAACATATTTGTGGCATGGTGCACAGCAAAGGCTGCTCCCTTTCAGAGGTTCTCCTCTTCATTCTTACTTTGGCCCAGCAGGGCTCTGCTCTGGGCACTCTTAAAGGCTATCTTTCATCCATTTCGGCCTTTCTTTGTCTTCCTGGTCAGCCTTCACTTTTCAAGTCCCCTATTGTAAATAGATTTCTTAAAGGCATTACTCACCTCTTTCCTCCTATTCCTTTCGTAATGCTTCAGTGGGACTTGACTCTGGTTTCAACGTACCTTTATGTGTGCTCCTTTCGAGCATTACATAATTGTCCTAAAGACTCTTGACTCTAAAGACTGCTTTTCTGGTTGCCATCACCTCTGCCTGCAAGGTGAGTGAGCTTCAGGCTCTGTCTTCTAAGCCTCCTTTCCTTGCTGTTCATTCGTACAAGGTTGTGCTTCACACTCGACCTTCTTTTCTTTCCAAAGTGGTTACCTCTTTCCCCATAGACCAGACCATCACTTTGCCCACCTTCCTGCCCCCACACCCTTCCAAGGAGAAAGAGAGACTGCACCGTCTGGATCCAAAACTTGCGTTATCATTTTATCTGGATCGCACAAAACAATTCTGGGTGGATGATCAACTCTTTGTTGGCTATGTGGACGCCAAGAATGGTCGGGCCACCTCTTGATGGGCCGTCCTATGCATTAAAATCTGTTATTCATTGGCGAAAAAGGAGCCTCCGGTAGGGCTGCGCGCCCATTCCACCAGGGCGACGGTACCTACTACTGCTTTGGGACGAGGTGACATCTGCCAGGCAGCCACGTGGGCATCCCTGCACACGTTCACAAAACATTAGCCAAGTCCAGAGAGGCGCCTTCTTTGGCCGTTCATTTCTCCAGGACTTTCTGGTGTGAATTTGGTATTGCTGGGGTATCTATTCTTAGATCAGGAATCTATAACTTATAGTCTGTTTGAGATGAATAATTTTCTTACCTTTGGTAATGATATATCTGTAAGAGACATATATTAGTAATCGATTCCTTACCGTCCCACTCATCCTCCTCGTTCTGCGAACTGACTTCTAGAGCAAGTGTCTCCCTTTCAGGGCCCTAGTTTTGTGCATCAGTGGTCATTGTCTTGCATGGCTCTACACTTATGGCGTGGAATGTCGTATAAACAACTGATGTCAGCGCACAGGGGCGGCGTCTAAGTAGATACCGCAATGTCATTCCAGCGAACTCCACGCCAACGACGGATGCAGAGTCGAGCGACGTCACCTTCCAATGCGCAGGGGTACTGCTAAAAAAAATCTCTGGATCCAGTCTGGGTCCTGGGGGTAATTCTAAGGTAAGGAATTTATAACTAATATATGTATCTTATAGATATATTGTTATCTAAGGTAAGTAACTTGTTTTTTATGACAAATTGGTCCTAGGTAACTATGGCCAACCCACCTCCTCTCTTTAGCTGTCTATCTACCTGCGCCATTTTATATCCTGATGGTATAGCTTAAATTAAATCAGGGGCTGAGGTTTTCTCCACGCAAGTTTCTATAATAAATATCTATCTTGTAGGTATCAACAAAGAGCGCAAGTACCGTTTTATGTTTAACTAATGACTAGGCGTTTAATAATGAGCATTTGAAAACACTATCTTTCTGTGAGAATTCACAACCTATCTTGCAATTCCTTCAATTACTATTGATGGCTGTCTAGTATTTCTGTAAAGGACAACCTACAGTTGGGACACGTCATTGTGTTTAAGCCTAAATCTTAGTTTAATATGGTGGAGCCTGGGTTCTTACTTTTTTTGTCCCAGTGCACAAAGCTTTTGGCTGGAATGTTGTGTCAGATGCCTATTTCCTGAGGCAAATTGAGCAGGGGTTCCGGCCCTCTGCGCAATCCGGGAAACAGCCTGGCTTGCCTTTTGCTGCCTTTCAGTTAAAAACTTTCCCAATCTCTCCAGACTGAACAAAGGCAGCGCTGTGCGGTCGCGACAGGCTGCTCATTTGCAGCCCCCCCCCTCAACAACTAGACTGCTAACAAAGATGGCAGACCCGCTCTTATATACGGGTACCGTCACATGTGCAGATTGCAAGTATTACAAGTCTCAAACTAAAAAATAGCTTTACAAAGATTAACACGTATAGATTTCGGTTCAGTTAAAAACTGCCCCATCTCTCCAGACTGAACAAAGGCAGCAATGCGCAGTCGCGACAGGTTGCTAATTTGTAGTCCTTCCCCCAACAACTAGACTGCTAAGAAAGATAGCAGAGCCGCTCTTACATACGGGTACCGTCACATATGCAAATTGAAAGTATTACAAGTCTCAAGACTAAACAGTAACTTTACAAAGATTAAAACGTATTGATTCAGGTTCAGTTAAAAACTTGCGCAACACCTCCAGACTGAATAAAGGCACGACAAGCCGGTCCTTCAGACTAGAGCTTCCTTCCTACTGAAGGTGGTCACTTCCTTTCATGTAGGCCAGTCCATCACCTTGCCTACCTTTTACGCTCCACCTCATCGCTCTTAGGGTGAGGTGCACCTCTACTCACTGGACCCAAAAGCAGCGTTGTTCTACCTTGACCACACAAAATAATTCCATTTGAATGACCAACTCATTGTGGGGTATATTGGGGAACAGAAATGGACCAGCTCACAATGGATCATTCTTTGTATCATAATCTGCTAGGCATTGGCCAAGAAGCAACCCCCCCATGGGCTTGCTAGCTCATTTAACCAGAGCCAGTGCTTCAACCACTGCGTTAGCACTCGGAATTCAGGTCCTTGATATCTTCCTGGCAGCTACATGGGTGTCTACGCATGTTTGCCAAGCACTACTTCCTGGACAGGGAGGTCATATGGCTGGGCACTTTGCCTGTTCGGTCATGCAGGACATTTTAGTGTCAATTTGTTTTGCAGACCCTCAGGGAAGGTATTGCTTGTATATGTATACTAAGGTAAGTAATCTTTGTTTAGAAGCCTCTGTCAGATGAACAAGTTAGTTACTTTCGGTAATGACTTATCTGGTAGAGACTCTATGTAGCTACAGATTCCTTTCTGACCCACCCATCCTTCCTGCTCTGCAAACAGTTTATAGACTTCGGGCTGTTTCCCCTTTCAGGGCCCTAGTTTTACACACCAGTGGTTAATGTTCTTTGTGGCTACAGGCTTCTGGCGTGGAAAGTCACGAAAAGAATCTGATGTCTGCACACTGGGGTGGGGCTTGGATGGCACCCCCACATTACTTCTGACAAGCCACGCAGAGCCAAACTACGTCACTTAGCGGCGCGCAGGGATACTGCTTGCGAAAAATTTACAGATGCAGTATGACACTTTGGGATAATTCAGAGGTACAGAATCTGCTGCTAGATAGAGTCTCTACAAGATAAGGCATTGTGAAGCTAAGTAACTTCGTCTTTGGGAGCATATATCCCCCCAAGCACCACAGGAATTCCATCTTATTTGCACTTCCAGAGTACGTACCTGTCCTGCTATTTTAGTACTTTCTCTATTCCAAATGGAACACCAGGTCACAGTCAAATTGCCACTGTCCTAGTGTACGGCGAGAAGGTGTTGTAGTATAGCTGTCGCCTCCCCCTTTGTTGACAATTTTTCCATTCCCAAACGGTTTCCTGAAGAAATATGAGCTGAGCTCTATGTCTTTCAATTGTAATGGGATTTTATATCTTTTGCGATCAGTGCCTATGCTCTGTATTTTATAAGTTTTAAAAATGTAAGTAGATAATAAGTGCCTGGTTTTAGGCATGCATGCATTGGTGTTCCGTTCGCCCTGTTTGATGTCCCCTTTTTCTGAAGGATACTCCTACCTGCAGATTCCTCACTAGTAGAATATCCCAGGTGTCAGACTGGTTCTATAAACTTAAAATCCCTCACATAGCCAGAAGTGGGCATCATGTCGATACCAGAAGCAGTTTTGGATGGTGTCTCTGAAGCCGAATAGCACCCCTCCCTCATCCCGAGCTCGTCTCACCTGTCTTGACTTTCTTTCACAGAAAATTACTTAAGTGCAATATCCTGTCGCTCCTGAAACATTCGGGCTTTAAGCCCTATTAAGATTGCAAGAGTCAGATGGACATTGCTGACCCACATTCCATCTGTTTGTGGTGTTTGGGATTGGATCATAAATCTCAATTGTGAGTCAAGCTGCAGCATCCATCCGAAAGAAGTGGAAGGCCAAGCTGTCATGGCTTGGGCCTGTGATAGGCTAAGTTGTCTGCGACCAAGGCCGCAGTCTAGAACCCCCTCCTCACTTTCACAAAGATTAATAAGCACAGGAAGCACTGTACTCATGGAAGAGGTAAATCTCTCAACAACCCAGTTCTCCGATAGGATCTTCATCATCTGTGCTAGAGTTCGTCATGATGGAGTCGACTCATCACGCTTCTTGTTGCTCCGTGTAGTAAACTACTTCTCTGCTGTTCTTCACTTAATAGAATGTTCATGACATCATAGAATGCCTCGGTGACTCTCTGGTTCACAGTGCCTCTCTCTGGTTCACAGTGCCTCTCTCTGGATCACAGTGTCAGTTGATCAACTCAGGCTGAGCTGCTTAGAGCTTGCTCCTGGTGGGGTTTTTATCTGTACTTCTTATCTTCTCCTATTCATCTGTTCTAGAAGGAATCTACAATAAAGGATTATCTAACTATACAGCTGGACTGTGTATCTTCCTTTACTACACTCCGCAACTGTTCCTCAGCCTTTGAGCCAACTCTATTGGCGCCTTCGTGTATGACACTATTTGAGCCACCATCTTCTCCCCCGTATCCATTGCCATCGGTCTCTTAGTCTTTCCCAGAGTTCTCTGTGCCAGGCACAGATTTGTGCAATTCTCAACGTGGTTTGGGATTTTTGACAGGGCTACAACCCCTTCAGGTACACCTCTGGTTCATGGAGCACGTTCAGTCTTCCCATGTTCATCTCTGTGGGACCTGCAGCACCATCAAAATCCTTTACTCCTGTTTACAGCTCCACGCTCCACCACCGGCGTCGTGCTCAGTGCTGTCATTGAAGCCACCTCGCTCCTCACACCCGGAGCCACACTTTGATCCATCAGAACCAGCTCCTCCACTCATGGAGCCTCCTAATCAGATAAGATACAGAAGGGAGGCACAAAGATTTATTGAAGAGTACAGACAGAGGATCCATAACCTCTTCCAGTCTGATGTTGACCCTCTTAACCTATATGGCTGTAATGATGATGGTGGTGAAAACCCACACAACATGCCAGGTTTATCCTCTGATAGTGGGTTAGACATTTTGCCACTTTAATCCTCGAAGATCTGGTCAGGGGAACTCAACTTGCTCCCAAAAAACCAAACAGGCTTCAGAAAGAGGGTTGGAACCATCCCAAACATCCTATCCATCTCCCTAATTGCAGAGAAATGCAAGAAAAAGAAACAGGATTTGCATCTCTGTTTTATTGACCTAAAAGCCGCGTTTTTTATAGTGTGGACCGTAAACTTTTGTGGGTTAAACTAAAAGCCTGGAATATACCCAAAAGAATTATAAGGGGTTTAATGCTATTTTATACAGACACTTGGGTCAGAGTAGAACTTAGAGCGGATCCAGAGTCTCGAGAAAAGTGTATACGAATATGGGCCTGAAACAGGAATGTGTGTTGGCCCTGCACCTGTTTACCTATTTATATCAGACTTGTCCAAAAAGCTTAATAAAAAAATTCTCATTCACCTTACTTAGGTCAGCTAGCACTTTCACACCTTGCCTATGCAGACAGCATTGTCCTCTTAAGTTTAACCAACATTGGTCTGACTAGATTATTAACCGAATTCTCCGAATTTTTGTCAGCAAATAAGCTAGAAAACAACATATAAAAAACGAAAACAATGCTTATCAGCAATAGATCAGCCCCACACCATAACATCTGGCTGGAAGGCAAACCTATGGAGAAATTATCTAGCTACAATTATCTGGATTATTGTATAGATAACAAACGATCCCATCATGAGCAGAAAAGTTACATGACATGGCGTGCAGGCGCACTGACTTTTGCTTATAGGTCGCTGGCAAAAAAACAGAAGGGTCCGTCATTTAGGCCTTTGATCTCGATAATAGCTGCTAAAACTCTTCCAACTTTAACTTATGCTAGTGGAGCCTCACACGGGAAAGACTATGTCTTCCTCAATAACCTAATAACCAGCATCTACCAAAGGGTTTTTCAAATTCCTTGGACTGCTCCACCAGCGCAAATGCGTCTGGAATTTAGGTTAACGAAGGAATCATTGGGCAGACTTTATACTTCATAAAGGTTTAGTACTGTATAAAACGAAATACAGAGTTCAGTTCTTGCACAACGCGCTTAAATCGACTACCATTTTTGATCTCTGGAATAAAAATATGTCTTTTTCAACATTTAAGCTAGCAATAAACAAAGCTGTAAAATTGAATTTGTCAATATTTGATTAAAACCATTTTCAGCCAAAGATCTCATTCAAGGACGGTGATTAACAACTATAAAGCTCTTAAACCGGCAGCTTACCTCAATTACACATTTTCTGTCCATTTAAAAAAAAAAAAACAATTGATGTTACTGCGAATTCAAAGGTATCCCTCACTTTCAGATGCTACACATAGGAAAAATATGAACTTAAAAGTATGCCGCCTTTGCGGCAGTCAAAACGAAGATCCTATTAACCTGATATGTATTTGTCAGAAATTACAACCAGCACTAGTCACTCTATTGAGGAGAGCCTTCCCAGACAGAGAAATAAGAACCTGCAGTACTGCTGTTAATATAGGGCTCGATCCATCTGACGCCCAAATGAGTTGTACATTTATAAAGTTTCTCCGAGTATGTGATCAAGTACTAAAAGCTAAGGCCATATAATGAGGTTATTTCGTTGGGAGAGAAACGCCAGTACTGCCTCTACTTGTAACATCATCATCACAAGGAGAAGGGGAATGTATAGCCCACCAACATATATATCCAGTAGCAAACACATATGACTCATTTTAGGGGCACTGACTGGTCAATCCGGTAGACAAGGGACACAGAGAATTACACCCGATCAGAAAGCAAATAACCAGTCTGATATCTGACGATTGCGCTTTAAAATAAATGCATTTTAATTCTATTTTTTTAACATACAGAATTAACAAAATTGAGGAAGTCAGAATAACGTTTTAGACATGCACTACAGAATGTTTTTTAAATCTGAATTAACTTACATTTGTTTTTAAAACACTGCTAATTATTACTCTGACTGTTGAAATTATTTAGCATTTTCGTTTAATAACAATTGATCTTTGTAAAATTGTTATGTTTTTTTTTTTGACAATCAATTTTATTGAGTTTTTGACTATAATAACAAATCGCACCATTCAGAGCTACATTGTACATTGTCAGAGTAGGGAGAAAAACACATCACAGTGACATCCAGGCTACACAAGTAAACCAATAATGACGTATCCACGTGTATCTGAAGAGCGTACCACTCCATCTCAGTCGTCTATTACCCCGACCCATTTACCCCAAATGCGCCGAAATTTCACAGGACATCCTCTGGCTACACATAGAGACAGCTCCCTGTAAATCTAGTCCAATAAGAAATGCAAAAAGTTGAAGTGGCACTCTCACATTTTGCTTCTTTTTGTCCAGAGAGACGTCGGGAGGGCATCAAGGTGCCAAACGTTCCTAATCCATGGGCTATCTGCAACACAGCAGCAGATCAAGGTCTGCAATAAGGTCATGCTGGGTATTGTTGTCACTCTTCCGGCTCCCTTTGGGCCCCGAGGATTTGCAGAGGGCTGCAGCCTAATAATGCCTTCGGGTCTGCACTCTGAGCAAACTCCTTAGAGTGCACAACGACTCTGGTGCCAACACACATTTAGCAGATATACTAGCACCCCCTAGGACTTGCGTGTTCTGAAAACCCTTTCGGACATCGCTCTAGTGCATTAACTTCCTGCCTTGCTCACCCTCCTGGTTGCTCTCTGCACTCTGTCTTGTTCCACATCACCTCAGGGTTGTTCTAGCCTTTGTATTTGACCATTTCTTTTGCTGTTTCTTTCTATTTTTAGCTATTTTTATCTTTTCCCTCTATGTATTTGCCATTTACTTTTGTTTTCCACCATTTATTGTATTTTGCCTTTAATGCCTCTTTGCCACTGCTTTCTGACGCTTTTTGCCAATTGACTATTGCCTTTACATCTGCCTATAGTTTCTTCTACGTTTTGCTTCTCTTGCCTTTTTCTTGTTGCTCTATTGCACTTCTTGATTTCCCTCACTTTTGCCTTTTTTTTGCCCCTCTGTGGCCTTTTCCAGCTCTTCCTTCTCTCCCACTTTTCCGAGCACTCCTTACCTTTTCACATGATATTCCCACTTCCTACCTTACGCAGCCCTCCCATCCCCACCCACACCCTCTGCTCTCCAGCCTCCTCACAGGACCTACTTAATGGCAGCTGCATAATGGATGTACTGGTGGTGCACTGAAGGCGTGCCAAAGGCAAGCCCGCCTGTGGCTAGCACCAGGAACACTAGTCTGCCCCAACTCCCAACTACTCTGCAGCAATCATCTGCACTGTCAGCCCTGGCTGCTGTTTGCCACACTCCTACTGCACCACACAACACAGAACATTCTTCAGTGCTTCCTACAAGTTCGCATGCACTCTCCCAGACCCACCAATCACCACCCAGAGTGCACCGAACACCCCCCTTACTCAAACAGCTCTTCCCACTCCTATGCATGCGCCTCAACATATGCTTACTCATCACACGTGCTGCAGATATCTAGGACCTGCTGCATAATGATGCCCCAGATCTAGTGAACTGGTAAATTTTGGAGTCAATTCTGGGAGATTTTACTGGAATTTTAAGGCCATTGAGGGTTTGACGAGTATTTTAGAGACTGCTGTGGAGAACTTGGCTGACTGGGATGGATGTGAATTAATATGTTTTGCTGACTTTTTGAATAAAGTAATTTCTATTGCAAAGAAACCCTCCCCTGTAAAAAAAATCCTAAAGCAGCCCCTAGCTGTCTTCGACATCTTAATACTGAAATAAATAAATTGGTAAGAGAGCAATACCTCCTATATACCCCCAAAAGATATCACAGAATAGTCCTATTGAGAAGACAGAGGAATAGGATGAAGTCTAAATTAAAAAGGGGGAAAGAAGATGCCCTTTGGATTAAACTTCCGGAGGCAGCACCTAAGGGTCAAGCTAGGATATTTTGGTCAATAATTGGGGAGGGCTGTGGATTAAGATCTAGACCTCTACCAATCCCCATTGAAGAGCATATCTGGGTTGAGTATATCGAGAAGTTATATGCTAGTAATGGTAGGGTCCATGAAAACAGTAGATCACATGTGGACAATTTTCTTTACGGACCACCGTCCGAAAAGGACATTGAACTAGCTATTAAGGGCCTGCGCTCTTCTGGTGCAATGGGTCCGGATGAGCTCCCCATCTCGGTTATAAAACAACATAGTAAGATGTGGAGTAAAATTCTTTTCCCAGTTTTTAACTTTTGTTTCTCTAGTAAAACTGTTCTCCCCTCTTGGAGGGGGAGCATATTAGTCCCCCTTTTTAAGAAGGGAGCTTGTAATATGCCACAAAATTATCGTCAAATTGCCCTTCTGGATGCCATAGGCAAGGTTTTTAGAAAATGTATTCTTAAATTAATTAATGATTGGGTGTCTAGGGATGAAATTTTGCCCTTTGAGCAGACTGGGTTCAGGCAAAGACATAGTACTCTAGACAATTTGACGGCATTGCAGGTTATAACAGAGAAATACGTTAAGATTCGTGGAGGGGGAGTTTATGGCGCCTTTATAGACTTCTCCACAGCATTTGATAAAGTAGATAGATGTTTGCTGTGGAGAAAATTATCAAACCTTGGCATGCCATCCACTCTCCTGGAGTTAACCCAAGCCTTACATTCGGATACCTGGTGCAGAGTATTGTTAGGTGGGGAAAGAGGTCTTTCGCAAGTAATCACAACAGCTAATGGGTTAAAACAAGGCTGTTTATTGGCCCCTTTATTGTTTTCCCTTTACATAACCGATCTTCCCCATGTTTTGTCTGCAAGTGAAGGAATTGCTCCGGTATTGGGGGATGTCCCAATTGTTTGTTTAATGTATGCAGACGATATATTGATCCTAGACTTAACACCTAAAGGTCTAAATAACCGTCAGCATGCTCTTCATAAATATGCCGAGGCACACCACCTGAAGATAAACGTCTCAAAAAGCAAAGTAATGTGCATGACGGGTAGGAAAAAGTTGAAAGACGCAAATTTCCCATGGTCCGTGGGAGGACAAAGATTGGAAGTGGTACAATCTTATATCTTCCTCGGAAAAGTTGTTACGGGCAATATAAGTGAGAAGGCTCATATAGCCAATAATACGCGGAAAACAAATATTCAAGGTAAAAGTCTAGTTTCTCTTTATAAGGCTACTGGCAGACGGCACTTTGCTATCTTGTTGAAGGTATATCGAGCAAAAATTCCAGCATCACTACTATATGGCACGGAAATAGTTGATATAAAAACTTGGGGTTCCTTAAACTCTACGGAAGGCAAAATTCTGCGTAGTCTTACTATGGTTATTACTCTGAGCTCCACAGCCGCACTTAGACTGGAATTCGGCCTACGTAGCAGTTGGGTTCAAGGTTTAGCGGGAATAGTGCGCTGGGTTTTCAATCTTGCACAGGGGGACCCAGGCACTCTAAGATATATCATAAAAACTGAGCTGCTTGGAAACTTTAAAGAATACTCGTCAATTGTAAAAAAAATTAGAACTGCAGTTGATCTTCTTCAACTTGATGAATCGGTTCTATTTACATTATCCACACATCAGTTAAAATTCATCCTGAAGTTGGCCTCATGGGAATTAAGCTTCAGGTTGGACAGGGAATCACGTACCTTGAAAAAAGGCGTCTATCCGGCCATAGATACCTGCCAAATGAGAATAGCCCAACCATATGTCACCTGGAATCTCCACCATGGAGTACGGCGATTCTTCTTTTTATTGAGGCAGGATCTACTTCCGTTGAATTCTTTGATGTCCAGATGGTAGAGCTCCTCAGCTTTATGTGATCTTTGTAATAATTCAATTCAGGATATTAATCATGTCCTCTTTGTGTGCCCGGCTCTACTTGCGTTCAGGCGCAAGTTGCTGAGACCTATTTGTCTCCAATTAGGTATTTCCTCTGCTATTTCTTTTTTAGATGCCATTTATAATCCCCCTAATGAAATGTTTTGTTACAAAAATTTTTACTTTTTCAAAACTTTCTTAGTTTTATATTAAAAGGTCGGAAATGTAAATTTCAATTCTGTATTTTATCCATGATTGTATGTAAATGTATCTAATTGTTTAAATTTCTATGTGGATCTCATCTGAGTTCCGAAACCATAAATAAAATAAACATGCCCCAGATCTGCTGTTCGTCATGGAAACTAGCCCTGGGCGGAGTTGGCGGAGTGGGGCTTCGCGGAGCTACGCGAAGTGGGCGAGAAACTACGCCCACCTCCGCACTCCGCGTAGCCCCACTCCGCAAAACCACTGGCCACCAGCCCCGCCACCCGCCTCCCTCCCGCCCTCCCTAAATACTTTCAAATAAAGGAATGAAAAAATTTTAAAAGCACTTACCTTGCCGCCGCTGCCCGCCGCGTCCCCGGGGCTCGCTACCTTCCGTATTCTTTAGTAATGCGCATGCGCGGCCGCCCGCGCATGCACATTTCCTCGTGAAAATGCGCATGCGCGGCCGCCCGCGCATGCGCATTACTGAAGATGACGGAAGACGGAAGATAACGAGCCCCGGGGACGCGGCGGGCAGCGGCGGCAAGGTAAGTGCTTTTTAAATTATTGCATTCCTCTATTTGAAAGTATTTAGGGAGGGCGGGATGGAGGCGGGTGGCGGCCAGCTACGCTCCGTCTGCGGAGCGTGCGTAGTGCCGCCTGGCTCCGCCAGCTCCGCAAAATGCGGAGTAGTCGGCACTACGCACACTCCGTGCACGGAGCGTAGCTGGCCGCCCACCCCTAATGGAAACCTGACTGAACCATGCATCAGCCCTCAAAATCACCATCACCATCCCTCCCGGCTACAAGATCATGAGGCAGAACTGCCAGTACAAGTTTGGAGGTGAAGTCGCCTTTATCTTCCAGGATGCAATCAGATGCACTGCCTCTTCAGACACTTCCTCCAATAACATGGAGTACCTGATGGTCAAACTTCACGAAAGCCAACTTCACCCTGAGCTTTACCCTCATCTACAGACCACCAGGACCATGCAGCGACTTTGCCAACATCATCATGGACTTCATTACCCCCTCCCCACCTTCCAGTGCCTTCTACCTCGGCGGAGACCTGAACTTCAACCTGAACGACTACACTGACCCAACCTCTACAGTGCTACTAGAAACCCTTAGAAACCTGTGCTTCACCCAACATATGATCTGACCTACCAGACATATCCTGCGTCTGGTCACCTCCTTGAACAACATCTCATGGGAGAAATCTGCACGGATCACCTAGACAGACCAGTCTGTCATCAGATTCCGCATCCCCGTCCTACACCATGATAGACCATTGCCAAACCTGCCCGCCGAAGCTGGAAAAACATCCCAGAAGAAGACTGGACCACTGCTCTCTCCCCACACCAGCAACCTGCCTGAAGCTATCAGCAACTGGATCACCACCGGTGCCGACTTTCTCGCTCACCTCAATTCCAATAAAACTGCAAGATCCAGACCTCAAGCCAATTGGTCTACGAAGGAACTCAGGTTGACGAAGTGTCACTGCAAACAACTGCAAGGCAGATGGAGAATGAACCAATGCATAGACGATACAACTACCTTTAAATCTGCACTGTGATGCTATCACCAACAAATCCTGGGACATCAATTGCGCTACAGAAGCAGACCTCATTGACGCCAGCACCAACAGCAGCAAAGATCTTCAGCATAGTGAAAGGTTTCACTACACTAGCAGATGCCTCCAATAGCATAACCCCCTTACTTAGGACCTCTGCAATAAGAATATACAGCAACTTTGACCCTCAACCAGACCTTACAACTCATAACCCCATTTCGAAAAAGGAAACTACCTTAACAACACGGCTTGACATCATACCTGATGAGACTACCACCAGCATGAAGTCCTTACAATCTAGGCACTTTAGGACTCATACCTCAACCCATGCCTTCTCTACAGGACTTCAACCCATCAGTGAAGCACTCACACCCATCAAGAACACCTCTATCTCTTTAACTACCTTTCTAGACACATGGAAACATGCCACTGCCCTCCCTCTACTCAATAAACACTCCATTGACCCATCATCCCCTGCCATCTACAGACCCATCTCCCTGCAACCTGACCTGGCCAAAGTCCTAGAAAGACTCAACAACAGACGCCTCATCAACCATCTCAACAACCACCAACTCCTCAATGTCTCTGCCGGTCTTCTGACCCATACATAGCACAGATCCTCATTGAACGCCTATATGAAATTGAAACCAAAGGACTGTGGAGTACTGCAAAGCTCCTCTCGGCCCAGCGTTGTTCAATTCTTTATCATTTGGGCATACAGCATCAGTGTCCTCTGCCACCCCAACAGCACTCCACTCATACTCTTCCCTCTTGTACAAGTTCACCACCTGCATGAATGAAATCACCAAGTGGATGAAGACCAGCTGCCTCAAACTGAACACTGTCAAGACAGAAGCGGTGATCTTGGAGAATAACACCTCTTTCTGGGACTTAACCTGGTGGCCCGCTGAATTAGGACCTATGCCTACCACCAATCCCCTCAAAAAGAGTCTAGGGATCATCAGCAACAGCAAACTGGACGTGACTATGCAAGTCAATGTTGTCACACCTTCCTGCTTCCACACTTGAAGAGGTTAGAAAAATCTTCTAGTGGCTCCCAAGCAACACCTGCAAAACTGTCATACACGCCGTTATCAACAGGAGCCTGGACTACGTGAACTCCTGCTAATTCAGGATCAACAAATAACGAACCAAAAGACTACAAACCAATAAGAGCTCGGCAGACAGAATCACCATCAACCTCCCACACATCACACCACACCTCAAGGAGCTCATCTCTTATCATATCATAGCTCCACTGACTTTATACTCAAGCTTGCACGGTTCAAACTCATTAACCTAACCTTTAAAGCACGACACAACACTTGCCCTGCTTACCTCAGTAGCTGCATCTCTTCACAAACCACCCAGACACCTCCACTCAGCCAGACTCTTACTCGCACACATCCCTGGCATACATAGGACTAGATTAAGAGGTCATACCTTCTCTTACATTGCTCTTAAAGTGAGAAACAACCTACTGCTTATCAGAGCCTCAGCCTCATATCTTGAGTTTCACATGAAGCTGAAAACCTGGCACTTGAAATAGCCCCTGTCTCTGCACAAGGTGTGGCTAGGCCCCCATCTGCTCAGCGCCGGGATACTGCTTGGGTGATAGGTTGCTGTACAACTACACATAACTCAACTGGTCCTTTCTCCACCAACACCTGTCCCGACCACTGGACAGGTGCTGATGCCGGTGTCTGACAGAGGTTGCACCTTAACGTGACTCCAGCACACCCGGTCTCAGTGCACTACGATTCTGACAGAACTCGTTGGGGTATATTTGCAAACATTTTGCGCTGGATTAGCATCACAAAAGTGACGCTAATCAACTCAAAATGTTTTTTTCCAAATGTACTTTTCAGTGCAAAACTTATTTTGCACTGGAAAGTACCCTGAAAGCGCAAGCACTGCTTTGGGTTACTTAGCACCAAGTGGGCGTTACATGGGTGGTACATGGGCTTTCCCATGCAACCACCCATGCCTTTTGACATAAAACCTTATCTACAAACAATAATAGACAGGGTTTAGCGCTGAAAGTGTAAGCAGGGTTTCCTTCTCACATAAGTCTTGGCTTGTATTTTAAACTGTGCTCAGCTGTGATTTTAACCATTTACTTTATTTTTATTTTACTTTTTACTCTTTGGGTGATATAAGTCTAGGCACTGCTCATTCTCCTTCTAGCAGTTCCCCTATGTTTTCAGCGCATGCCCTCCTACCTTCCTGAAGGTAATCGCTCCTCTTCTATCATCTCTGCTCCCCCTCTCGGTTTCCTCGTTCCCACAGTCCCGGTCCGACGCGGGCTTGCCTGATTGAGCGGAGGGCATGTGGGGAGTTCGAGCAACCACCTGACCCTGGGGGGGCGGAGTCTCCGGCACCACCTCTTCCTTGGCTGCCTACATATCCCACATGCACTACACCGCGCGCAGCGGACGCGTGTAAGAGGGGTTTCCTTCTCACATAAGTCTTGGCTTGTGTTTTAAACTGCGCTCAGCTGTGATTTTAACTATTTACTTTCTTTTTATTTTACTTTTTACTCTTTGGGTGACATAAGTCTAGGTGCTGCTCATTCTCCTTCTGCCTAGCAATTCCCCTATGTTTTCGGCGCATGCCCTCCTACCTGCCTGAAGGTAATCACTCCTCTTCTAGTATCTCTGCTTCCCCTCTCGGTTTCCTCGTTCCCGCAGCCCCGGTCTGATGCGGGCTTGCCTGATTGAGCGGAGGGCGTGTGGGGAGTTCAAGCAACCACCTGACCCTGGGGGGCAGAGTCTCCGGCACCACCTCTATCTTGGCTGCCTACATATCCCACATGCACTATACCGCACGCAGCGAACGCGCCGCTGGCGCGCTGGAGGCAAGCCAGTGTGCGCCTGTCCGCAGCCGGCCGGGGCTAGGGGCAAGGCACACTGCCAATTTTCATAGGTACTCCTCCCAAGAACTCTTTGCTCTTCAGGGTAATTGGGCGATTTCGGGTTACACCCTCTCAAAAATCCAAGATAGTGGTAACTTAAATCCCAATCCTACCTCGTTCTTTCCTCCCTCGTTATGCCACTTAGCACGCCCCCTGTCCCCCGCCGGGCATCCCCTCTCTTCACTACCACTCCCGGCACAGCTCGCCCCAAAGACTTTGTCAGCCTATCTTCTTAACACCCGATCCCTGGCCAAGCATCAGCTTGAGCTCTTCTCATTTCTGCATTCAGTTAGGCCTGACTTGTTGTTTCCAATCGAAACATGGCTCTCCCCTGATTCCTCCCCTCACATCCTGGCAGCTATCCAGATCCTTATGTTCTGCACTCCGATCGGCCAGTTGAGAAATCTGGAGGCGGTGTAGCGATTATTATCCATTCACAACTCCATTTTCTGCCGATCCTTTCCGTAGCCATCCCGGCAGTATATTACCTTATTATTAGATCAGCTTCCACCACCGCCCCTTTAACCTGTGCCCTTTTTTACCACCCACCGCAGTCTATGCCCCTCTTCCCTCATGCAATTGGGGAACTGCTGGACACTCTTGTTGTCAATAATTCTCGCCTTCTGGTGCTAGGCGATTTCAATTTTTGGCCTTCTGACCCCCGGGAGAATTCCTATTCCAAAGATTTCACTGATCTCCTTTGTAATTTGAATTTTTCCCAGCACATACACTCCTCAACCCATATCCATGGTCATATCCTAGACCAGGTTTGGTCGGCTAACTTGGACATTTCCATCCCGACCATTAGCCCTTGCCTTTGGTCTGACCACTATTTAATTTTCTTTTCCTTTGACCTCAAGAGGTGGGCAAACCCTCGCTCCCTTCTAACACCTGGGTCCGTAACTGGGGACATATGGACATGTCCCTTCTTTGCTCCTCTCTCTTATCTTCTTGCCCTGACCTATCTGGCTTTTCTCTCCACGACCAGGCTACGGCCATTAACAACTGGCTTTCTTCTGCCTGCGACCAGTTGGTACCCCTAAAACTACTTAAGACTCAACGCCTTCACGATTCCAACAGATGGTTTTCACCCGAGTTAAAGTTAAAAAAAACTGGCCCTTAGGCAAGCAGAGCGTCAATGGAGGCTCAGATACTGCCCCGCCTTAAGATCTGTGTATCTCACCTTACTGCATGATTACAAAAAGTCTATTCTTTCTGCCAAATCGGACTGTTTTACATCTAAAATTCTTCTTTCCTCTAATAAACCTAAGGATACTTTCTCCATTGTTCACGACCTCGCTGCAGCTGCAAGGGTTACCCTTAAACCCTCCCCTTCACAAGCCCTCTGTAACTCCCTCAATGAGTACTTTATTGACAAAATCAACACTATCAAAGTGAATATTCCCTCTCCTTCTACCAACTTTTCTTGCCTGCTCCCCAGCCCAATATCCATCATCTGGAAAAGTTTCCTCACATTTCTAGGGAACATTTTCTCATCTTGCTTTCCAAAGTCAAATTGGGTTCCCCTACCGACAGCTGTCCTGTCCACCTACTGAAAGAGGTCTTGTCTGCTTGTCCTGACCCCCCTCTTTCACTTCTTAATAATTCTCTCACACTGGGGACGGTCTCCGACCTTTTCAAGTCTGCGAAAGTTATACCCATCCTGAAGAAGACAGAGGCCGACCCCTCATTTCCCAGTAAGTTCCGTCCTATCTCCCTGCTCCCCTTCCTGGGGAAGCATTTAGAGAGCCATGTTACATCCTGTTTAAGTTATTTTGTTGAGACTTCGAATTTTTGAGACCCCCATCAAGCCGGCTTCCGTTCTGCGCACTCAACGGAGTCTGTTATCCTCAATTGTCTTGACGAACTTAGATGCAGCTCCGATGCTAACTCTTCTCAGGCCTTGGTTCTCCTGGATCTCTCGGCTGCATTTGACATGGTCGACCACACTATTTTGGTCAACCGTGTCAAGAGTGCAGGCCTACGGGGATCCTCTCTAGCTTGGATCTCCTCATTCTTGGAGAACCGTCAGCAGGCCGTTCAGGTAGCTGGCTTTTCAGCCACTGCCTGTTCCATCACTTGTGGTGTTACCCAGGGTTCTTCTCTTTCTCCCCTCCTTTTCAATCTTTATATCCTCCCTCTTATCTTGGCCCTTCACATACTGGACGTCACGGTATTTAACTATGCCGATTATCTCCAGCTTATCTTTAATATTTCTTCCTCTTCTTCTATTCTCAATTTTCAATCTGTCATGACTTTTATCAGTGACTGGATGAGCTCGAACCATCTTAAGCTAAACCCAAAAAAGACTGAGCTGGTACTCACTGGTGGCGCTCCCAGTCCCTGGTCTTCAATCTTCTGGCCCCCTTCCCTTGGTTTTTCCCCCTCTCCCTCCAAAACTGTTAAAAGCCTCGGCATTATGGTCAGCAGCGACCTTTCTGTGCATCACCAAGTTAGCGCTGTGGTGTCCTCATGTTTTTTTAATTTGCGCATCATACGCAAAATTTCCCGCTTTTTTCCATCGAGGCGCTTAAACTAATCTTGCTAGCCATGGTTATTTTGCGTTTGGATTACGCAAATGCTCTGTATGTCGGTATACCCGCCCACAAGCTTCGCCGTCTCCAACTTATCCAAAACCAAGCGGCAAGGTTAGTTTACAAACTTTCCAAATATCATCACACTACCCCTCTTTTAAAATCCCTTCACTGGCTACCCCTCACTGAACGTTCTCTGTTTAAACTGGGCTGCCTGATCTTTAAGGCCTTATCCGGTTCTGCCCCCGTGTTTATGTATCTGCCAAACTCAAGTCCTATGTCCCTACTCGTGACCTTTGATCCGCCACCAAAAACCTCCTGCCTATCCCTCGCTTCAAAAGAAAGAAACATGTTGGCCTGAGCTTCTCTTATCTGGCCCCTTCCTTTTGGAATTCTTTACCTCTTACTATGAGAACAACGGCCCATTACATGGAGTTCCGCAAACGGCTGAAGACCTGGCTGTTTTCACAAGCCTTTGCTGAGTGAGCAGTTCTCCTTTTATACTTGTCCTCAGCGCCAAGAAACCGCCTGGTCAACGTGCACTTAACAAATCCTTTCAACTTCAAGTTAACGCCATTTGAAAGGAGGTGTTAAAAGGAGAAATGTTTTTATTTCTCCTTTCATTTCTGACCTGGCATGTGTGCTGCACTGTGTAGCATACATACAAAGTATGAAAGGTTTCAAAGTGTGTCTAAGCATAGTATTTTGTACTGGAAGGGTAGCTTTCCAGGAAAAAACTTATGATAGAATTAGGTACACACCCTTGAACTATGGCACAAAGGTGTGTACCTGGCGCACAGCAGCTAAACTCAGCGCTTGTGCTATGAGGGGGGAGGAGAGAGCCATAATGCTGTAGATATGGCACTCTCTTGCTTACTCCCTGTCACACAATGCAGTGCAGCATTTTTTGCTGCTGCTCTGAGTTCTGTAATTGTTTTGAAAATCTAGGCCTTTGTCCTCCAAGGAGCCTTCCTCTGAGACTTCACCTCCTTTTTGGTTCAGATTCTGATCAGCGAGACAACGATGACAGAGCTGTTTGGGATGATTTTAGCCCACACTATAATGATGACATTTACATGGACTTGCAATAGGCCAGTTGACTGGATACCTCCCCAGACACAGGGTTGGTGTCATCCATTGGATCCGCTACAGAAGAGTGCACATTTTTTGTAGGGTTGATTAGACTGGTAGCTAAGGTCCTGGACCAACACCTACCTTTAGTGGAAATCAAAACCAATGTACTGACTGAAGATTTGCACACGGGTTCAGCTTCATCTGAGTTCTTCCATTTAATTAAGTCTTGACTGGCACCCTTATGGGTACTTGTGCAAGCCCTACCATTAAACAGACAAGTGGCCAGGTGCTTTAGGCCTGCATCAGACCACCAGGACTTCCTCACACAGCATCTGAATCCTGAGTTTGTTGGTTCAAGCTTCCACCAGTAAGGGTAACCCTAATACATTCGCTACACCCCCTGTTTACAGGGTGTAGAAATTATTGTGGCAATCAGGCAATAGATATTCTCTTCTGCCAGTCTGGCTGTTAGGATTCCTGCCACAGCGCCCCTCTCTTGACTATCACAATATCCCAACATGACTCACACCATTCCTCGCAACACTTATGAATGACCAAACGCCTAGTACCCTGCCTTTTGACCATACTACATGCTATGGTAATAGCTAGCTGCAGCTGGGGTTCCTCGGTTTGTTTGAAAAGGCCTAATTTTGTTTACAAATGTTTGATCATGCATGTGCAAGGTTAGGTTTCAGGTGCTACAGAAACATCCAGAAAATCCACCAGAATAAGCATCAGGCAATCGGCATAGATGACCTCAGGGTGAACCTTTTGGAAGACGACCCTCATCAAATTAATCCTGTGCAACTGTTTCTTGCTATAAGCAATTAGAATGTGACCTTTGTGAACATTCTAAAACACCTTCTAGAGGACAGCCTCATTAAATTAATCATTTGCACCTGTTCCTTGCTATAAGTAATTAGAATGCAACCTTTGTGAAAATTCTAGAACACCTTCTAGAAGACAGCCTTATCCAATTAATCTTCTGCACCTGTTCTGTGCTATAAGCAATTAGAACATGACCTTTGTGAACATTCTAAAGCACCTTCTAGAAGGCAGCCTCATCAAATTAATTACCTACATCTGTTCCTTGTTACATACAATAAAAATGTGACCTTTATGAACGTTCTATAGAAGTCTTATTAAAAGACCGTCCACACTCCTCCCCTTCGTTTAGTCACTTCGCCTGCCACTTACCTGTTTCCCGGCTTCCATGACTCTGTCTTGTCAGCCCCCCTTGATCCTCCCACTTCGACCTCAACACAAAGAACATCCTGCATTAGTCTCGCACCGGATGGGAAAAAGAACAAGAAGAAAAGCAGAGATGCATTAACAGACTTTATTTTATTACGCGCAGAGCTCAGTCCCAACATCGTGTTGCAAACAAAGTTAACCAGTGTTTTTGTTCAACTTGTACATACTCTTGGCAGGGCTCTTCCAGAGAGGACTAGGGTGAAGCTAACCCCACCCAAATTTACTTATAGGTTTGAGGCTAAAATCATACTCACTGGATTTTTGAACATTTTGATAAATGAACCTGAATGGACAATCTAAGTGAAAAGCAAAACAACAACAAAACTAAAGGTACCATATCTGCCAGTACCATTCATCAGACTGGTGTCAATGCCTTCTGCAATGTTGCTGTTGAGTAGACGAGACATCATCTTTGACTCTACCCGCTCTCTCCAATCCAACCCCTTTCCCCATGGGATTTGCCACTGGAGCAGTGTCTCCTCCTGTAAACCGAGGGCAAGTCTCAGGGGGATTCAGGAGCTATCTTCGCTGCTCCATTTGAATCTTCTGGGATCCAGGTAGGTGGCTTATGGCTCTGGCATTGCATTCTGTAAATGTGGTCTGTCTATTGTTACATGCTGTTCCGTGGGATATGGCCAATTAGATCTTGCTGGTGGTTACAGAGGAGATCTAAGCCTCTTTTATCCAAACCATTCAGGATGTAGTCAAATATATCTTCTCAGTTGTCTGGACACTACTGACTGCTTGGTGCATGCGGTGGGCACTAGTGTAGTGCTCACCCGTCACACGTGAAAGATATCCACTGGCTTTTCTGGGAACGTGCTGGCGTCTATAATGGATATGCCTTTTCAACGGTTATCACCTTTTTGGAGAAACAACTGAATCTGCTTCCAAACACTTAAATAAATGCAAAGCCACCTCGATTCCTGCCTGGCAATTTCTACAGCAGTTTTGACCCTTTTGAGGCTACTCAAAAGGGCTGGCTAATAGGCACCACCAGGCCCGCCAACACCACAGCAGTCATCCCAGCCCTTACCTGCCCAAGGATCGAGCAGACATTGCGCGGGTCATTAATTAGAATGGTATCAGCCTTCCTGCTGCTTAAGGATGTCCTTGGTGACACACGACCGCCCTTTGGGAAGCAATCTCAAAAACTCTCTTCCATTGTGGCGGACCATCACATTCAACAGATGGGTTCTCCAGAACATCCAAAAGGACTATGCCCTACCTCCCAAATCAGAGCCGCTTTTGGAGAAGCAGCTTTTCATCTTGTGACAAGAGGCAGGCTGTGTTGATCAAAGGCCATTAAGATGGTACTGTCCTCAGATGTAGGAATGGGTTGCTACTCCCGCTACTTTCTTATGCCAAAGAATGACAGAGGCCTTAGTCCTACTTTGGGCCTTTGCCCTCTAAATACTTCCTCTAGAAGGACAAATCCACAATGATCACTTTGTCCCAAGTTCTTTCTGCCCTGGATCCAGGCAACTGGATTGTCCTTTCACCTGGACCTGCAGGATGCATACTTGCATGTGCCCGTCCTGCTGTCCCACTGACACTACCTGCAGTTTAAGATCGGCCAGGAGCATTTTCAGTTTCCTTGCTCCTCTCCACCCTTACCAGTACAACTCAGGTATTCATGAAAGCAATGGCGTTGGCTGCACACATCTTTGGAGGTTGGGAATATCAGTTTTCCCCTTTCTCAATGGCTCCCTATTGAAGGTAGGCTTGACACAATTGGTCAAAGTTTACCTTCAGAATAACATTGTTGGGGTTTGTGATCGACAAGCCGAAGTCACACCTGGCTCCTACATAGAGGCCCCCATTAGTAGGAGCTCTTCTGGACACTATCCTCTCCTAACCTGCTACCTCGAGAGGGAATGATTTTTAGAGAAGGCAACCGCCATTAAGGAGAACTGTAAGAAAGAGAAATTTATTCACAAATGGTCTGAAGTTAGACTCTCGCTTTCGCCACCTTTTTTTCCCGCACCTAATATCCAGACCCAGGTAATCACACGTAAAGGTTAAATGATAGTTTCCTTAAGTGTTGTCCCTGTAGACATTAGAGTCCACTTCTTGCTGACTATTTTAGGTTTGTTTTCTGAGGCCAAACCTGAACTGGCACAGAAACAAAGATCAAAACAAGACTTAGTAGTTTCTCTGGCTGTCAGGGCCTTTCTTCTGATGCAACAAGTCCAGGACATTCAAGCCATGATCTCAATGGTTTAGCCTCAGTCCTGAATCTCGAGGAGAGTGGGCATGAGCCTTCTTAGACTATTGGTTGCATGCATACTGCCATCCTGCTTGTTCTCTTTGCCAGGTGGTCTAGCAGACCTCTGCTGTGGGATCTGAAGTCTCAGGGGACCCAGCACCAAGTAAACATGTCTGATGTCATCCAGGGTTCGGGGGAGATTACACAAGATCTCCACTTGATGTCCTTAGTTGTAATCTCCCTCCCCCACCCAGAAATGATAGTGGTGACAAATGTGTTACTACTGGGTTGGGGAGGTCACCTGGGCAGGGAGGAGATCAGAATACTTTGGTGGAAGGGCGACTCCACATCAATCTGTTGGAGCAGTGGGCCATTCATCTGGTACTAAAAGCCTCCCTGACCCGGATCATGAACCACCTTGTGGTATCTTTGAACATTAAGGTAGACAATCTGACCCAATGGCGCCTAGTGGGTGACAAATGGTGATTACACCCCAAGGTGGAGCAGGGCATCTTCGAACTGTGGAGAGAACCCTGGCTAGATCTGTTTGCCACTGTCAAGAACATGCTGAGTTAAAACTGTTGCTGGTTAGTGTTCCCAAGAAAGCTCTCTGTAGGAGACGCATTCAGTCAGAAGTGGAGCACAGGACTCCTGTATGTCTTTCTACCATGGTGTCTCCTAGCCCAAGTAATGAAAAAGATCAGAAACTACCTGGCCCAAGTCATCCTAGTGGCTCTGGATTGCCATGAGGGCACGGTACCCAGAACATCAGTGCAAGTGTATTTGTCCTCCCTTTAGGCTACTGCTGCAAGAGGATCTTCTGTCACAGTAGCATTGCAGACTTCTGCAGCAAAACCTGTGCAAGGTAAGCCTTTGGGCTTGGAGATTGAATGGCAGCAGTAGACTGCATTCAAACCTCTACCAGAGGTTGTGGATGTCATCCTTGCATCCAGGCGTCCCTCTGGAAAGTCTAGGTGCTGCGACAAGTTTGTAGCTTGGTGTGGAGTCTCCAACACTGACCCCTTACAAAGCAAACTATTGGATGTGTTAGTGGTTGTTCTGTCTATAGCCGCGCAAGGCTTTGTCATAGCTACTTTAAATGTTATTTCTCAGATATTTTGACATTCTCTGGACCAACCGTCTTTGTTTGAATCATGGTGTGATTCATTTCATGAAAGGTTTGATGCATGCTTTCCCCCAAACCGTTAGTAATGCCACAGTAAGACCTTAATTTGGTCCTCACTTTTCTCATCTGCACTCCATTTGTACATTTTCGCGGTTGTTCACTGCCCCTATTGACTCTCAAAACTGCATTTCTCACTGTAATCACCTCAGACCACTGCATGAGTGAGCTCCAGGTTCTCTTGATACAGCCACAATACACCACCTTTTTCCCATACAAAATGCTATTGAGGACCAGGGCATCTTTTTTGCCAAACATTTCACGGTAGGCAAACTATTTCCCTTCCAATGTTCTTTGCTTCGCCTCGCCCCTCGAAAGAGGTGGAGAGACTCCATCAACTGGACCCCAAAAGATGGCTGAGTTTCTAGATTAATCACACAACAGACCATTGGGTAGATGATCAGCTCTTTGTGTGGTTCTCTGAAGCAAAGAAAGGTAAGGCAGTGCAGAAAAAGACTGCCACAGTGAAAAGTGATCTCCTTTAAGACCTGCTATGCACTGGCCAACAATCTGCCTCCAGAAAGCTTGAGGGTTTATTCCACCAGGGCCAAACCTGCTCCCACTATATTAGCACGAACAGTCCCTGTTCTGAAAATCTGTCAGACCGCGACTTAGGTATCAGCGCACACGTTCACCAAGCACTATTATTCCGACACCCAAGTCCGGCGGGAAGGGCATTTTGCCTGTTTAGTTCTCCAGGACTTTTTGGTTTGAATAAACCTCAGAGACCCTCTATCTTTGAGAGATGCTGCTTTGGTAACTATTCGAAAGATGAGGAATTTGTGGCTAGAAATACCCATCAGAAGACCGAGTTACTTACCTTTTGAAATGCTCTTTTTGATGTCTACCTCGTCTAACTGCAGACTCCTCACCACCCTTCGAATTGCCCGTTCTGTGGACTGGCCTGTATTTAAAATCTAAAAAAGTCCTAATTTAGTAATCTGCACCACAGTGCAACTGCTTTTGTTGTTGTCAAAACTAGATGGCGTTAACAGAGTCAATCAAGACACTGACATTGCCAAGTGATGCAATGATCTCATTCCACTGGACTTACACAAACACTCAAGGGTCCACCTCCTGGCACCACCAAATCAGAACACCATTGTGGCACAGACTATTGAAGTGGCCAGGCGAGGGAAGGGTTTTTAGATAAGGGAATAGCGGGGAAGGAGGCATGTAAGAAAAGAGATGTTTACTTACAAATGTTCTCATGTTAGACTGCATACCACCCTATTTTCCTGCAGCTATTATCCAGACCTAAGTAATCACCTGTAAAGGTTAAGTGGTAGTTTTCTTAAGAGTTTTTCCTTGGGACATTAGGGTACACTTCCTGTAGGCCTTTTTAGGTTTTCTGAGCCAGAACTGAAGTGAAACAGAAACAAAGATCGAAACAAGTCTTAGTTGTTTATCTGGTTGTCAATCATTACAAAAATGAAAAATTAGCATGCCCATTCCTTCTCAATTTTGTATAAGGATGCAGTACATACCACAAAACCTTAGACTATTGAATTCTCCATCTGCAATCAGCAACTTTACTGCACCTTGCGTATATAAATCAAAAAATAATTATATGAGAGGGAATAGCCCTGCCAGATCTCTGGACCTACCATGCGTTGACAAAACTGTATGTTATTAATGATTGGGGGTTCGCATCCCATAGCACACCAGCTACACGTAGTGACCTGCCACAGACAGAGCTGGCCATGTATGTCCAATAAATGTATGGGAAAAATGAAAGAAAACATCTGCCCACACTTACAAGGGGGATCATGAGGGTGTGGGGTGATGCTCAAATAGAAATTGGTTGGTATGGAAAGCTGACGCTGGCCACTCCACTGTAGAAGGAGATAACTCTAAAAGAAGTCCAGAAGCTTGCAGGCTTTAACAAATGGAGATTGGTGGGTATAGAGTCCCTGTGAGACATCCTTCATCAGGGAAATGTAAAATAGTTTGAAAACTTACAAGAATATCAATTAGCCCCCACCCAAAGATACAAATATCAATAACTAACACGCTTGAAGGACAGTTTTACTGGGTGGATACCCTGGAATACTCTCCTCTGGAAAACGGGGTGCTACAATGTGAAAGTACCCAGATGAGCGTGTTACATCTCTGAACATCAATTCTGCACCATGTGCGCCAAACTCAAGATGCACAGCCATGCAGGTGGTAGCCAAACAGGGGAAACTATAATATAAGGAAAGACCCATCAGTAACCATAGAAAATCCCTTAGCCAAAAACATAAATCAACCTGTAAAAATGTGTAAAACATGCATTTCGTGCAATCATTATCAAAACGTGCTGTCAAAATAAAATAAACACGTGCTATTGCTTCACAGAAGAAAAATGTGCCAAACCATGCTTAAAATGTATGTCACAATAACAGAAATTATTAAACCCCATCAATCCCAGTGGAACAATTAACTGGTATTGCTGGGGTTCCAAACTCTCTTTCTGAAATATCGAACAATCACCAAAACCTAGTAAAGAGTCTGGCCAACATACTTATCCAATTAAAAGAAGGAAAGGGGTTGGAATTTCAAATCATCCATGGTATAATGTAAGCTGCCGCAAGGCTAAGTCACATCTTTATCCCCGCAATCAAAAAAAAATGATGGGCCCCCAATCCGAGAGAAAAAAATACTTCACAATAAAGCATTTTGCAAGCAAAAACTACATGGGAAAATGAGAAACGGGTCTCACTGAACAATGCCTTAAGTGCTCATGATATGCGAACATTCTGGAGTATAGTCAACAGGGTTTCACAGAAATCCAAAAGTGCAGTAGAACCCAATATAGCAGAGAGCGATTGGAGGGCACATTTCCAATCTCTATATGTGAGGGAGCAGGATGCTGTCGATTCAATGGGCTCCACTCTTTTGTCACACTAGATTAAATGCCCCACCTATCACCCTAAAAGAGACATCAGAGGCAGTAAATAGGACCCTACCCTCCAAGGCCCCGGGGCTTGACAAGATCCCAGGTGACCTTTTTCCCCTCAGAACCCGCTAACTGGATCCCCTATCTGTGCACCTTATTTAATGACATACTCTGTGGAATGACGACACCCACCACTTGGGCTGGGGCTGAAAATATACCTATTTTTAAAAAAGGATCGTCACTTCTACCCGCAAATCACCGTCCAATTAGTCTCATTGGCGTAAGTCAAAAATTATTCGCCGGGGTTCTTCTTGGATGGTTACAGAGCTGGATGGACGAACACAAGGTACTTAGCACCCTCCAAGCTGGGTTTAGAGCCAATATTTCAACAATCGATCACACCTTTAGGCTCCAAATGTTATATTGGAAGTATGTACTTCTAGAGGGTGGCAGCCTCAAACTTATTTTTGTAGATCTTAAGTCATCGTTTGACTTGGTTCCAAGGGGGAAACTGTGGGCACTCCTGTTAGACATGGACGTCCCACCCTATCTATGCCACTTATTTGAACGTTTCCACCAAGGGAATTATGCCCAAACAAGGCATGGGGAAAAATGGCGACCTTAATGCCCCATTGCTGGTAGAAGAGGTGTATGCCATGGTTGCGCCCTGGCCCTGACACTCTTTTGCCTTTTTATCAACCGCTTAGTCAAGTCACTAACCACAGAGTTAGACATTGATGCCCCCAAACTTGCAAATCGTTAAAATCCCAGCGATGATGTTCGTGAATGATACCCTCCTTCTGTCTAAATCACCCATGGGAATCCAGAAGGTCCTTAATAATTTCGTTATTTCTGTAGAAATTGGGGCCTGGCGATCAACCCACAAAAAACAAATATATGGGGGCAGATTTACAAGCCCCTTGCTTCTCTTTTACGCCGCAGTTTCGTCACTTTTGTGATGCAGCGGCGGCGCAAATCCAGTGCCATGGTGCGGGGTACTTACAACGTGACGCATCTGGGAGATGCGTCACGTTGTAAAGCCCTGTGCCACAAGAAGGCATTCCTGCGCAGGGGGGGTGGGGGAGTCCGGTGCAGGAACGCTTCCTAAAAGTAGCTGAGTGAAATCTACAAGATTTCACTCAGTCAATTTTAGGGCCATGCTGTGTCAAAACCCTGCGCCTGCCTGAAGCAGGCGTAAGGATTGACGCGTAGCATGTTAGAGATAGGGCACCCCCGAGCCTTGCTGGAGCTGCGTCGCGCTTGTGACGCAACTCCAGCAATGTGCCGCATTTCCGCCGGGGATGCGTCATGCATCTGCCCATCTGAGCGCCACGGTGCGCCGCATTGTAAATGCGGCGCATCAGTGGTGGCGCACGGGTGGGCAGATGCGTTGCAACTCTTCTGGCGCATCTCTGCTGATTAGCAGATATGCGCCAGAAGTCGTAAATCTGCCCCTCCATCTTCAATGCAAGCACTAGCACTCGCTCCAATCCCCATCTAGACGGAAAACCATTAGAGAGCGTCTCTATCTTTGAATATTTTGTCATCGCGCTTACAGAAAAACTGGATTGGTGAGCGCAAATCCAGAAAGCAAGTTTTAAGCTAGCACAATCAACGGGGGCCTTAACTAAGGTGTACAGGAGTTGATCCCCAAAAATCCTAAGCCTGTCAGTTGAAATGTACAAAGTTCAAGCTAGGGGTGATGCGCTGTATGGTGCCAAAATCTGGGGCCATCGCCCCCTGGACTCCTTAGTAAACTCTGAGAACGCCTTTACTAGGCACCTTCTTGGTCTTCCCCCCAGCTCCCCTCTTCTACTTCTTGACCTGTGGATTAAACCAATTTCTGATGAAGCCACCCTTGAATCTCTTTTATTCTGGCGTTGTGCTGAGGCTTCGGGCACAGGCAAACTCGCCTGTTTGGTACATATTAGGAACCACTGTGCTGCAATAGGGAGACGTAACCTGTGGACCAATGCAGAAGAATTCTGCCTTGCTACCCCCAGGAATACCCTAGTGGAGAGCTATAAGGAACATAAACGAACCCAGGCCACAACGAATTCCACAGCTGGTTACCTAACACTCACGTTTTTACAAGTCAAAGACCAATACAGCCTAGAACTAGTCTTGGATGACTTTCTGCCACTTTTGACCACAATATTATATCAAAAAGATCAATTGATGGACAGAACAATGTCATACATTCACCCCAGTACAGAGATCTGGGCCTAAATCCATAGTTTTTTTGCTCACATGCCATTCCAGTTTGAACCCAGCCATATGCAATCAGTCTTGACCCTGTGCCCCATGGGAACAGTCTAGCCCGAACAGCCAAGCAGGTCCTCCCTGGACTGGAAACAAGCATCCTAGGACCGGTTTCGGGCTTTCAGCGCTTATCAGCCAGGATAGCTTGATTCCAGTGGCATGGAGAGCACAGGACTCACGTCTGAGCATACCCATCCCACTCGGGGTGCCAAATGCAAAAACAGTTTATGGACAGAATGCAGAACAATGTCATACATTCACCCCAGGACAGAGACCTGGGCCTAAATCCATTGTTTGTTTGCTCACCATGCCATTCCAGTTCGGACCCAGCAATATGCAAATCAGTCTTGACCCTTCACCCAATGGGAACAGTCCAGCCTGAACTGCCAGGCCAGGTCCTTCCTGGACTGGAAACAAGCATCCTAGGATCTGTTTTGGTTTCGGTCCAGGGAGGACCTGGCTTGGCAGTTCGGGCTGGACTGTTCCCATGAGGCACAGGGTCAAGACTGATTTGTATATGGCCAGGTCTAAACTGGGGTGGCATGGTGAGCAAATAAATGATGGATTTAACCCAGATCTCTTAAATGGGGATGAATGTCTTGATTTGTTCTGCATTCTGTCCATCAATTGTGTGTCTTTTGCAATATATTATATCTTCAATTCAGACACGGGTTTCTCCCACTGCTCACATTTACTAGTAAATGGGCGGTCAGTTCTGATTAAGGTTGCCCAGCTTGTAGCAATATAGAGGAGACAGATATTCATGTATTCTTCATCTGCCAAGGCTAGAAGAAGGCAAGGTCGCACTGGCTCCGCCAGATATGTAGAAATCTGAGAGTTAAACACTGTAGAGAGGCATACAGGATATTAAAATATGATACACATCCACCCATTGTGTTTTCAGTCGCACGTTTTTTATTTTCAATGTGGTGTGTGCGCAGTGCCATTTTAAAGTCAACACCCTAGTATGGGCATGCACACTGTACTACACCTCACACAACGAACCTAGGGACATATTATCAAGGACCGGTGTTAAAATTATCGCCGTTTTATCGGCAGGAAACTGACGATAAAACGGCGATAATGGGCTTGATAATACGCCCTTGTTAATTCCCATAGAAGCCCATGTTAACATCAGAACATGGGCTTCTATGGGAATTACCAAGGACATATTATCAAGCCCATTATTGCCGTTTTATCTGCAGTTTCCTGCCGATAAAACAGCGATAATTTTAACACTGGTCCTTGATAATATGCCCCTCAGTTTCTAGTTTCTCATTGGCATCTTTGTAAATTGTAAGCAAGCATTTTGGAACTTATTAAGAAAACTTTTTAACTACAATGCCAAAAATGTACATTGAGTATCTATCTCCTCTCTCGTCGATTTGAAATGATGAAATAATGAAATTATTAAACTTGTAACGTGACCAAAAAGGAAATCTGAATCTGCTGCAAATGTAATCAGTATAACATCACCGTGGCTGGCAGGCAGCGTGACAACCATTAGCGATATCCAAGAAACCATCAAAATTGTGCACCAAGGAAGCTCAATAATACACTCTGTGATACACCACAGGTGAAACCCCTTCATTCCACACAAGTAGTGTAATTCAAACCAAATCACGTGACCTGAGCAATACGAAAGCATTAAAGAAAATAACTAAGTAAAACACTGCTTAACGTGCCCATTATGTGAGAGGTACAGCACCAGCTCCGGCATTCACCAGAATGTGAATAAAACATTCGAAATCACATAGATGTGTCATGACTATGTTCACTCAAGTATGAAAGTATGGATGGATGTAGGGACAATGACTGCACAAGAAGGTACACCCTGGTAAATTACATCAATGCGCATGTTTAACACTAAGCCACATGGCCAATTAGATGACTGTTTAGTCTGAGTACTAGCTGCAACCTCATTGCACATGAACAACAATCTCGTAACCCCCTAATGTAGGCACACGTCCATGTATTGAATAGGGCTGTGAGTAGGAATGACCAAATCGGTAGCAGGCCAGAAGTGGTGTCCTACATCACGTGACAACAGAACTTCAATTTGCATGCCAACTCATACACATCTGTGAGAACACATTCTCTTTTGATGTATAACATAGCTCCACATGGTCAGAGGTTGGACACCATACTCACATTGCTGAAGAATCGCAAGTGCACAGGTCTGCCAGCAGCTATCCCAAAACAATGTCTGTCTCACAGAGGTGGAGCTGTCAATAGGGACCCACCCCCATTGCACATGTGTCAGTCAGTCCCTCCCTGTGTAGGGACGATGCTCATTGTGGCACACGATTTGTCAATCTAATCAACACTCATCACAGGTAGACACCAGTGAAGTTGCATAGACTTTATTGGCATGTGCGTGTCAGTATGTACAAGGCAAGGGCCACAACATGCAGGGAAATGCTTAAGACACTTACACGCAGCATGGGAACATGTCGATGTGCAAGGAATGGGGGGCCAAAAATGTACACTAAATCATTACGGATGGCAACGGTCTTAGCCCACCTTGCCTTGCTGGACGAGTCATGTGATGTTTGGTGTCTACCCATTGCCCCGTGTGAGGGGACATAACTCACAGCCCATGGGGTCTGCATAGTGCTCTGCCACCGGACTGTGCAGACTGTCTGCTCTGCTGACAGTGATCAGGTGAAAGGGTCCGACAAGGTCACATGTCGTGCTACATTGCCATGTGTGTACTCTTCCCCCCAGCAGTATGTCCGAATTGGTAACGTTGCCAAACGACGCTGTGCTGCTCCGACCATGGAATTCCATCACCTTACACAGGTGTGTGTACACACGCGTAGTTCCACGCACATGCATTCTGAGTCCAGACGAAGGCAGACATGTCAACTGTTGTGATGGGATATGAGAGCATTCCCCAAGATGCTGTGGGTGTCAATCTGATGTGGCTGCAGGAACGTAGTTACTCGTCCATGAATGCGAGGGCCGCTTCATGGGCAATGTGTTCCAATAGTTCGTCGTTGTCAGGTTCAAGGAACACCAGGATGAGCCAATCCATTAACTGGTCCGGGCAGATGTGCTCAGTCCATGCCGTTTCCCCAATCCGCAACACAGCCCAATAAGGGAGCGCCTTGATGTGGTCACTGCACACAAGGAGCTGTGGAATCTCCCATGCACAACTGCCAGCACATACGCCAAAGATCAGTGCGTCCCATGCACGGGTCTCCCGGTGATACTGCTGTTCATGGGCCAACAGGGGGCGCACTGTCAGGTCATAATCCAATTCAGCTAGTTGGATAGGCAGACCTCCATGGGCCACTGGAATGTGCAGGATCGACAGTGGAACCAGGGCTGGATGCAGGTGAAGTAGGCAAGACGGAAACTCAGACAGAAACTGATTTGCAACACTGCCATTGTCAGTGATCCCAACAGATGCAGCATTCATGCCCGGTACAGTTCCATGTGACAGGGGTTGTGCATGTGCCCGGGTTGGCTTGCCATTGCGTTTGTTAGTCTCGTAGCACATGCAATCCTTAGACCGGCAGCAGTTTGGTGGACGATATGCCACAGCTCTGGGCAGTAAGTCGTATGTGTGTGCAATATTTGGACATGTGGGTATTTTTAACCAGTGTCAAGGGCATCCCTTGCAGGTGTAGGTCATGCAGTGACAATTGTGTGTGGGCACTTTGGTCTTTCATTAGCGTAGTTCGTGGTGTGGCAGTCGTAGGATGCTGGTATGGTATCTCACGCAGGGTGTGCCAGACGCATTCAGGACCAAGGTCGGGGGTTTGGTTGGCCTTCCGCCTTGTGTGTTGAGACAAAGGAGCTTTCATACCTAATTTTAGTCTGACTACTGCTTGCATTTCTTAAATGTGATGTTATTTATTTATTTTATAGTTTTATAGAGCGCAAACCAGACCTGTGAGGGTATCAGAGCACTTTACAGTATTAAGGGTGGAGTACAAAGCGTTGGGAAGGGAGGAATCACTTGGGTAAAATAGGGGATACATAATGCAAGGAAACACGCAGTCTAAAGTCCCGGCTACATGTAGGAAAGAAATTAAAACAGGTAGGTACATTTTACAAGAAGTCACATAGTCTCAACTCTTGGAGGAATTCCAGGAGTGCAGGAATAGGTATTGTCCATTGAAAAATAATGTAACGAGTTTATCTGGCAAGGTATATACCCATTAAGAAGATTTTGGTCTCCTTCTTAAAGTGTGCCAAGGACAGAAGTCTTCTGATGGCGGGTGAGAGTGAGTTTCAAATCCTTGGCGCAACTCCAGTGAAAGCCAGATTATAGATTTTTTTCTTCCAGAAGTGTGCAGGTTGCAGCATTAGGTCTTTGGAAGATCTGGAGTTTCTGGGTCCTCCTGATATCACGAGTTTTTGTGCGAGAAATGTAGGGGAGTTATTATAAAGAGTTTTGTGAGTAACGCAGGCCAGTTTAAATTGGATTCTGGCCTCTAGGAGAAGCCATTTCAGCGCTTTGAGGTTGGGAGAGATGTGGTCGAATTTCTTTGAGCCGGTTAGTAGTCTGGCGGCGGTGTTGAGTCAGGCTTTCAATGGGGTCAGAGATTACTTGGGTAGCCCTGCAAGAGAAGAGCATCCATATTCTAATCTGGAAATGACTAGTGCCTGTACTGCCGTTTTAAGGTCAGACACAGCGTGGAAGGGTTTTAGGTTTCTTAGGTAACTCTGGTGGAATCTTGCAGTTTTGGCCTTGACTTTGATGCCAGACCTGTGTTTTGGGATGTACCAATTTCGAGACACACGCAGCTGTTGGCATGTTTGCATGAGCCAAGGGCCCGATTGGCCTTGCGCTCCTTGATCAGTCTCTCTCTCTCCCTCTCCTTTGATGAGTGCCTGACACACCTTCTTATCTTGAATATTGTCTTGTGGGCTGTGACTTACAGATTGTCCAGGGATGCCCCGCCATGACTCTTCAAAATAGTTGTTTTGAGACAAATTAGAATGGGACATTTTGTTTGGTCTTTCAATGGTGAATGAATGAATCAGGATTACAGTACTCACGTGTGTTGATTGTTGCAATTGTGCAACATCAGGCTGGTGTTTTTGTTCATGTTTTCATGCCATTGATGTGCAGTGTCTTGGTCCGAGTGAGGTGGGGAGTGCCCGGGGTGGGGGGAGTTCCTACGGGTGGTGGCGGTGGGTGTTGTGACCCTCTTGGGTGTCCGGTCCGCATGTTCAGTGGCTCCATGGCATCTGTTGTTCTTCAGGTGTGGCTCTAGGCAGGTCTCCCTTTTGGGGTGCAGGCTGTCGTCCGACTAGGCACCAGGTCAGAGCAGGTGTTAGTTTCCTGCTGCTAACGCGCCTTATCGCTTGTTTTGGGGTCTTATCGCTGAGCTGGCTGGTTGTTGAGAATGTTGCGGAGTGGTGTTGTCGCGGCTTTTGGCTCGGGAACGCCTACTCTGCATCTCATTAGCTATAGTTGCCAGGGTCGTCTGTGGCGATATTATTTTGCGCCTGCTATCGTCGGTAAAGTGATGATATAGGCTGTTAGCACCTGCTTATGAATGGGGTGATACATTTATTGCAACTTTGGCTGCGATAAACTGCTGATAACTCGACTATAGTTCCTTGAAAATATGCCCCAGAGTGTTGTTCCTCTCCCGAGTCCCCAGTGAAGAGTGTTGTGGCTATCAGAGCCAATAAGAGAAAGATTCCAACCATATCCGTTATGCGAATTTTCCTTAGGCCCTTAGTTCAGTGTTCGGTGGGCGGGACACTGATTGGGCAGGACTTGGTTCTGCGGGGGTAGGGCTGTGCGTCAGCGTGCATAGATTTTTTACAAACTGCCACGTCCTTACCCACACGCACTCCACAAATAACCAGCAGGTTAGCTCGACGTAGAGAGCAGGCACCAGCTGGCCTATAAAGGCAGTGCAGCCCATAAGTAACCGTAAGTAGCAAAACCAACGCTGCTTGCTAATAAACAGACGTACTTGGTATGAAGTGTGAAGTGAACCGAATCGGAGGCTTGCCCTAAGCAATCATGCCACCAGCGCCGGGCACCGTTCTAAAGTACAATGCCCTGGTCCTGGAGGAGGCTGAAAGGGCAGGGTCATTAACGTAACCAGACATGCCAACCCTCCCGATTCAGTCGTGAGACTACCGTTTTGAAGGTTAGTATTCCGCCTCCCGATTCTTACAAGCAAAACCCCGATTCCTCGGGGTGTTCAGCTGACAGGGCTTGGTATTGTGTAAAGTGCTAATTCTTCCAACAAAGAGTGGCGATGCAGGGGCTCTCGAAGGGGTGAAAAACCAACAAAGCGTCATTAACAAGGGAATCGTCTTTTGAAGACCTGCGAAGTATTGGGGGGGGGGGCTGTTTCAGCCCGGGCTGCCACAGGGGGTGGGGGGTGCATGCACAGCCAACAACCTGCCAGGCCAGTGCCTAACAATTGCATCACCCTCTTTGCCTGCCATTATGCTCCATGCTTCTGAAAGGTAAGAAAAAAACGTGTATTTACGTTTCAAATGTCCGATCCTAAAGCAGCACACTTCCAAAGCCCATACATGCCAGTAACCCGATTCAGTGTCCCATTCTCCCGATTTTTTTTTTTAAATCTCCCACTTTGCTCTCCTGAAATGTTGGCATGTATGCATAACCCCCATTGTTGATTCATTAAAAAGGGTTCTCCCCGGTGTGCATTGCAATATGGCGGTGTAAATTGCAATATGGCGGCAGGCGCCAGTTGAAAGTTTATTTGTATCCTTTTTTTTAAATTTTATTTTATTCAGGCATAATAAGTAGGGTATCATTGCAATAGTACATCAATTCAGAATTAACTCAAATAACACAGTATTATGAATAAATAAATCGCAGGGTTTGAAATTCACAGAAATGATTAAAAAATCAACATAAATAACATTTAGAAAGATAGAGATTATACAACAATATAAACAAACTCTAAAGTCAATTATAAGTATAGTCACCAATCATCCAATACCACCAGGGACAAGGCGATTTTTCCATTCAGTTATTGGACGCCAAAGCATATCTCCTCGTAGTTTAGATTGTAACCCTCTTGTTTTAAATATTGCAGATTCATATCTATAAACTGCCAAAAAGCGTGCTAACCACATCTTTCCATCTCGCAGATAGAAGTATCCTGAAACAGCCATGCCAATAAAAACTAATCTTTCTTCATATTTTTCCAGATTTAAGGTATGGTCATGGCCAAAGAGAAATAGAGTTTCGGATTCTGGTATTATATGTCCAAAAATTTCCTCCCAAAAGGAATTATCATACTTTTAACTGATGTCAAATTAGGACAGGTATAAAACGTAAGGGTTGCCGGCCCTTGAGTGCATCTTGGGCATAAATCATTCTCCCGTTTGCCCCATGTAAATAGTTTAGCAGGGGTAAAGTAAAGGTCAAAGATAGTTTTGTACAATTGTGCCTTAAGATTACTTGCCATCAATAACATTTGGCTCATATTTAACACCTGGTTTAGATCCACATTTGGATTATTCAATTTTAAACACCATTTTTTTCCGTTTTATCAAGATCATCATTCTTCATACTTAAAAGAATATTATATAAGGTTCCAATTCTAGTGTTTGTTCTAAATATTACATCCATGATTTCATACTTATGCAAGCAGAATAGTGAATCCTTAGCTTTTAGTGTAGCAAATATCTGTGCAAACTTCAGAAAATCCCCATTCGATAGTTTATATTTAATTTTTACATCTAGAAAAGTTGTGTCATAGTCATTTATTAGAAAATCACCTATTGTCTTAATTCCTATCTTGGCCCATTGTTTTAAAAAGGCATCTGAATCCTGTCCTTGAATAAGATTAGAATGAAAAAGTGGTGTATAGCGATTAACTTTCTCAACTTGACTATATTTAGCAATTTTACTCCAAGTTTTCCAAGCATTAATCATAATTTCACCTTTAAAGTCTTTATAATTTCTTGTCTCAGTTTTTCGCAATAACAAGCCTTTTGCCTCCCGACCAACTATAAGTTCATATATTGGCGGTATTTCAGCACGGCCCTCTGAATTCTCTTCGCTATATCCTTTAAACATAGGTGTAAACTGTTTTAATTGTGCTGCCCAGTAATATAATACCATATTAGTTATAGCAAGGCCGCCTTTATCAATAGGAAGAGACAATAGTTCAATAGATCTCCTAATTTTCCCATCCTGCCACACAAACTTAGATATAAGTGAATTAATCAATATTAAAGTCTCCTTTTTAATGGCTAGTGGTATTGCTCTAAATAAATAGAGACATCTAGGTAGCGTATTCATTTTAACATAATTAACTCTCCCTATAATGGATAGATGAAGGCTATTGACCCTTTCAAAATCGTTCTTGATTTTTTTCAGTAATGGATCAAAATTAATTTGTGAGATTAGCTTAGTGTTTGCACAGAGTTCAATGCCCAGGTAAGTAGCTTTTTCAGCTCTTCGTGGATCCATACAAACTGTATCGGGTGTACTTATTATAATCGTCTTTCCTTTGTTGAGAGAGTACCCAGAATAAGTCCCAAATTCAGAAGTAATTACCTCTATTTCATGAATAGCTTCTGTTGGATCGGGTGTGACGATCGCAATGTCGTCAGCATATGCCAGTACTTTCGTTTCAAAATGATGACTGACAACCGGTTTAATATTAGTGCTCTCTAATAGTTTCAAAATAAGAGGGTTGATATATAAAGCAAATAGCAGAGGCGAGCACGGACAACCTTGCCTAGTACCTCTTGTTATATTGATGTATTCAGAAAATAGTCCGGCCGCGAGAACTTTGGCTTTGGGGTGGTGATACATTGATTTTATTGGGTTAATAAATTTGGGGCCAAAATTATTGCGTGTCATAGCTTCCCATAGAAATTTCCAAGTGACATGATCGAAAGCTTTCTCAGCATCCAGTAGAATCATTGACATTCGCTCCCCCCTGGCTGTCGTGGCGTCAAATAAGGCAATTGCCCTGCGGATGTGATCAGTGGTTCCCTTTCCAGGGATGAAACCATGTTGCCATGGGGAAGCGAGCTGTTCAATGACCCCACTGAGCCTGAGTGCTAAGATTTTTGCATATAATTTGGAGTCCGAATTGATAAGGGATATAGGACGATATGACGTGAGAAGTTCTGGGGATTTTCCCTTTTTTGGAAAGACGATTATATTAGCTTCCTCCCAAGAAATTGGAGGTATACCATTAAATTGTATTCCAAGAAACAAATCATGTAAAATCGGTAGTAACTGATGGCTAAGTATCTTAAATAGCTCAATCGGTATCTTATCAGGACCTGCTGCTTTGCCAGATGCTAGTAATGATAATGCGGTCCTAACTTCTGCAATTGTTATTTCTTTTTCAAGATCCTCCCTTGTATCATTGTCCAATGTTTTCGTAGCCTCGGAGTTGCTAAGAAAATTGTTTAAGAAAGCTTTTGTTTCTATCTCAGACCTCTTAGTATCCTCTGTATATAGCTTCTGATAATACCTCTGAAACTGGGAATTAATTTCAGCTGCATGAGTGTAGGTCTGCCCATTTTCTATTATAGTAACTATGTCTCTTCTTGTAGTTTTCTAACGCGTACTAAGTGCCAGTTGTCTGCCCACTTTCTCTCCGCTTTCATAGACTTGCTTCCTGTGTGATTGGTATGTCTCAGCAGCTTTCTGACTTAGTTTAGAATTTAGTTCTGATTTTAGTATAGCTACCTGCATCATCACCTGACTTGTGTCTTGTCTTTGCCTAATTTTACTAATATGTTCTTCTTCGGCTTTAGCTAGAGCAGCTATTTTTACTTCAAATTCTTTTTTTTCCCCGTTCCTAATTTTAGATTGGTACTTAATGGTTTCCCCTCTTAGAGCGGCTTTATAAGTATCCCAAACAATATTTCTTGAAGCACTAAATCGATTCATGCTAAAAAATTCCTCAGTCCAGGCTTTAATGAACTCAATATATTCTTGGTTACATAGTAATTTCCTATCAAAGGACCATGTTGTTTTTTGAATATAATTAGTATTATAATCAATTGATAATAATAGGGGATTATGGTCTGATAATGTTTTTGGAAGTTTCTTTATGTGTGAAGAGGATGTTAAATCTTTAGATGTAAAAATGTAATCTATCCGTACGTATTTTTGATGGGGGTGTGAGTAATACGTGTAGCCAGAATCTGTTGGGCTATTTTGCATCCAAATATCAGTTAGCCCAAGGCTACAAATTAAATTACTAATAGCCCGATAAACCTTCGGTTTCCGGCCAATATATTTTAATCTAGTTACATACGGTGACAAGGGTGGTATTAAAGAAATGTTAAGATCGCCACAAAAAATTAGTGGACCTTGCCAGATGGCTAATTCTGCTTCTAATTTTTCAAAAATTATAGGATCATCCTGATTAGATCCATAGACAGTGCATATCGTAATTCCACTAACTAATTTAGCAATTGCCCATCTTCCATATGAATCTGATGCACAGCGTATTCCTTGTCCATGACAGCTCTTAGCCAATATTGCAACCCCCCTTATGTTTGTCGTTTGAGATGAAGCTACTATCAGATTATATCCTCTCAGTCTTAGTAACGCTCTTTTACTCCATGGAATATGGGTTTCCTGTAGGCATAAAATGTCTACCGGATATAGCTTTAATAATTCCTCAAGTCGTACTCGTTTATCTCTAGTCAGTAAACCTCCTATATTCCAGGTTTGTATATTAAGCTTACCCATTATTCATATGGTAGTTTTGTCGATTAATGTTACTCAAGTCATATTCCATGTACATACCCTGCTTTATATTTTCCAAAATTAACTCTGTTCCTACTATTATGCCTGATTTTTTCCCATTTTCTCCTTTCCCTTCCCCCCTCCCTCTTCGTCGTCCCTCCCTCTTGCCCACCCCTTCTCCACGCCCTCCCCTCTTGCTGAGGCTTCCAGACTCAACCAGAGTCTGTGTGATAAAGTTGCTGCACTTCTACTGAGCTACCTTATCAAATTTTTTAAGAAAAGTGTCATAAAAGAGCAGAAAAAAAGGAAAAAGACAAAGGATTCTACATCACGTTCAAGTGTATCATATTATATCTCAGAACTATATACAGTCTATACCATACATCCCTGAATTATACCTCCATTGCTGTGCTACTGTCTCAAAATGAAAGAACACACTTAATTCACCCGTCGAGAAGATAAAGAAGAGGACATATCCCACTATAGGTTATTAGAGTATTATGACCCAAGTGAATTAAATTCTATCTACGATATTTCATCTAAGTATGCTTTTGCCTTTATTTCTGACTGAAAAAACTTTGTCTGACCACGGTGGACGATCTTAAGAGTAGCAGGGTTGTTCAAATAGGCCAGAGCACCTTTCTCTTGAAAAGATTTAATCAACATTCGTAACCTCCATCGTCTTTCGACAGTTGCGTGGCAGAAATCAGGTCTCAAAAAGAAAGAAAAACCATTACAGGCTATTTTCCGGTCTGGTCTCGCTTTCTCTGCTACCGCCTGCCTTAGTAGGAAATTACCAAAGTACACTAGAACAGCTCTTGGATATAACCCTGGTTTCGGCGGAGGATTAAAAGGGAAACGATGTACCCTTTGAATTTCAACTTCCCAGTTCCAGCTCTGTAGTTCGGGCATAGCTTCACTGAAAAGTTTACTAATGAAGGCTCGTATATTTTCTCCCTCAACTTTCTCTGGTATTCCCAGGATGCAAAGATTATTACGGCGCTGCCTGTTTTCGAAATCTTCAAGCTTCCATTTGATATCCATCAGTTCTGTTTCCTGTAGTTTAATTTTCTCACAATTTTCAGAAGAGTCCTTCTCTGCTGCCATTACCCTTTGTTCCATTTCAGTTACACGCTCCCCAATCCGTGTGCATGTCTTAGACAGTTTCTTTACAACCCCCTGCATTTTACGCAAGGCTATACGAGATCTTTTGCTGTCCTGGGCAGTCTCTTCCCTGTGAGCTGCTATAGCTTGGAGAATGGTCTCCACTGCAGAGGGGGTTACCTCTGAATCATCTGGCATGTCTGAGGAAGTAGCCTGATTATAGTCAAGTTGACCTGTTGTTATTTTCTTTAATACAGTTCTTGCATTACCTTTAGGCTTAGTTTTCACAGTATTAGACTTCTGCCTCCCCTCATCATAGCTGTCTTCTGAGGAATATATATGTGTTTCTGATTCATCTTCATCCTCAGTCGATTCAAAGCTTTCAGACCATTCTCCTAAATTGTCAGCTCCAACCTCTTCGGTGTCATCGGAAAAGGAATAAAACTCAGTGAGGTCTTTTTCCCCCTCTTGCAGCTGTCCTGGCTGTGCAGGCAATTGTAGAGTGATACTTGGAAGCAAATCATTGGCATCTTTATTTGTTATAGTTTGTTTAGAGATTACACGTTGGGATGCCCCGGGTACACTTGGTATCTCCTCCGTAGTAGTTATCTTGTCTAATCCTGGAGTTGTTGCAGTTGCGCTAGGCTCGATCTGATTATTGTTTATTGTAGGAGAAGACTCTTCAGGCACAGGATTAGTCTGTTCATTTTGCACCCCTAGAATATTGCCCCCAGGACCCGAGAAAGACATTGCCCGGCCCGCCTCAGGTTGCTTCTCCTCATCCACCACTATAACTTTAGGCCCATCAATTGAGTTGTTTTTGGAGACCTCATCAATTATAATGTTATTCATATCGGGAGTTCCCACATTCAAAACATCAGTAATTGCTATGTTTTCAGGGTTTTCAGGGTTAATAAGGGAGTTGGATGTTCCCCCCTCTGGGTCAGAAATAGCATTCTGTTGCCCCTCAGTTGAAAGACTCTGATCCCCATTCATTACTGGAATAGATGCAGTCTCGGTCTCAAGCTCAGTCTCTAATTGTGAGTTGTTCTGATTTGGGGTCTTTCTAAGCATTAGCTCAAGCACAGTCCTCCCTCCTGCACTGCTTATTCTTCTACGAGTCGCTAAAATTTCCTGCCTTGAAGACCCCAGGGGAGAACCAGTTGCAGCTACTTGCTTTTTAGCTTTTGCTGTTTTTACCTGTAGCTGGTCTTCACCGTCCATTAGTCCTTCACGTTGCTGTCTCTCTGCTTCCTTCCGCAGCACCCTTGCCGCTTTCGCAATCCTGGCTCTGGTGGCTGCAGCTGAGGCGCTTTTTGGCGGCATCACTGTGTCCTTCTCCCTCGGTGCCTCCCTCCGCAAAAGCTTCTCTAAACGCCAAACCGAGCCGCGCACAGTGGAGTTGGCGTTTTGCCGCGCTAATTCCTGTAGCTGACACGGCTTCCGTAGAGCTGCTGACTGTGTGTACACTGTTTCCCTGGAGACGCCGCGTAGAGGAGCCGAGTTCTACCAGAGAGTAAGTGTATCAAGTATATCAAAGTGTTTGAGGGTTTTTAGTACATTGTAGCAGTATCGCATTATCGTGCTGCTGCAGGAACCTGCAACTGTATCTTACCCCCAGTTTAGATGTGTCAGTTACAATTCTGTGAAAAAAGCGGCGCTCTCATTGAATGACTTTTTCCATGGCGCCCGGGGTTTTCAGCTGTCGGAGTACCAGGATATCGGCGTCTCCTCTCTGTTTGTCTCAGCCAAGCAATCAGGGGTTTTCCGAAACTCTCCTTTCTTCAAGCCTTCTTCTCGAATCCTGTAAGCATTTATTAGAGCGTATTATAAAAATTACGAGTTCTCCGTGTAGAATCCGTCGCAAGAGCGATCCGACTGATCATATCATCGGAGCTCAGTAGAGTGCTGCAATCAGCCTAGCGTCTAGGCCGCCATCTTGCCAGTTTATTTGTATCCTACCGTAGTCATCAAGCCTTCTGGTTGTTTGAGCATGTAGCGGTGTTCACTGGTTCCTGATGTCACATGGGGTACAGACCTGTCGGGCAGCGGGCTATTCTGTTTCTGCGTGGCCTCTTTCACTTAGTTTGTGGGTGATGTTTGATTTGACGTCATTCATTGTGCACGTTTAGCTTCAAGCCTTCAGTGAGGATCACTGCCGGGCACGTTTTGTCTGTGTTTGTTTTGCTGGATGGCCTGAGGCACCAGATGCCCGCTCTGGTAGAGTTAGCAGAGTGTAGCAGAACTGTGGTGACCAGATACTTTGTCTGCAGTGCTGTGAGACACTGGGGGCGGCGTGCAATAGTTGTCGATGACTGTGTAGCATTTTCATCTCTTTCGCCAGCCAATCATAGCTCAGACTTTGGATTCCGAGCACACTTGGCGCTGTCATCCTGTGCTCTGCATGCCCTTCCAGCGCTAATCAAAGGCCAGTAGATCTTTTCCTAATAGAAATACTCTAAGAACTCTCAGACCTGAAAGTAATTTTACGGTGTACCCTCAGATATTTACAGGAAATCTTATCAGTCAGATGAAACCTGATCCTAAAGCAAAATGTCAATTATTCATCATATCAAAAAGTCTGTTTAACAATTTTAATTTCACATTTTAAGCCTCTTTTCTCATAGAAGGGCTTTGTCGCTATCCAGGAATATTGATGATTTAAATATTTGCTATTAATAGAGAATACGCAATTAAGGTGAATACATTCCATCTGATATTAAACAGTTTCACAAATGGTATCATTATTTCTTTATGCAGTAAAAATCCACACACCGAACCAGGCCAGGCAGGAGTTAAAAAGAGTCATGTGTAACTAATCCGTTATTACCTAGCAATCTCTATGATACAGAAAACAAAAATCATGAATATAAATTAAAATATGTAAAAACACATTCATATAAAAAAATCCATAGACAATACTGGCCCTTCCAACTCCCAATTCACGCAACAAGCGGGGTCTGTGTGACTACCAATTCAAAACCATAAAAACAGAAAGTTTTTTACTCTATTGAATCAGAGGAAAAGCTTAGAATAATGACATGCGTTAAACGTGGCCCCACTTAACTTCACTAGGACCATCACAGACAGACATCTCTGAAATGGCCTATAAAGCACAGAAGTGAATCACACTCCGTGGAACACACCAGTGTGATGTAGTTATGCATTGAGAAAAATAATGCTCGAGTGGAGACCGATACTACATGAAGTCGGTAACAGACTTCCGAGTTCCAACCACAATACCCCAGTGAGCTAATACAGCATAACAAGTTACTCGAGAGAAAACAGCATCTCATATTCCACATATTGTTCACATACAGTGCTGCTCCTCTCAGCCAATCAATAACTAATTTATAAAAGTATATTAAACAAACAATGTGGATTTCATTTTTCTTTCTGTATTGCTCACGCTTGCCACACGCTACTGGCCCACGTGGGATCAAATGAAAGGGGCAGGAAGCATCTTGGTAACCTCGCAGTAGAGGCTGGGGATGAGTATATAGGGAACAGACAGGCCTGGAAGGAAGTGCTCTTCTCTTGGCAGCAGGGCTCACAGTGGAGAGTTTCATTTGCCAGGTAGTGAAGTCCTTCTGCTCTCGTTGCAGTGCACTCTTCGTCCAGTGACACTGACACACATCTGTGAGAAGTTAGCCTGGTATATGATGTCTACTATTCTAGTGGGCACCTTGCACCAGTCTAATCGACCCTTATTGGTGGTAGGTTATAAAGTCAACCTTATAGAAAGCTATCCTAGTGGTAGCTGTAGAGAGCAGCCTTCAGGCTAAGACTTGGGGACGAGTTAAGCAAGCTGTTTTACCATTTATAATCTCTTGAGCACCAAATGAAAGCAGACCACACAAGGTGTATATCAAAAATATATGTATTTATTCTAAACACAACCCCTCTGCCCTCTTTATGAGGTCAGAGGTAAAAGTACAATACAAGGAACTTAATTAGCATACGATAAGTTGCACAGTATACGTTTTGCCCTACGGGCCTCACATACCATATACTAAAATAGTGGTATAAGAACCACTTGAGAGTTAGAAAGCAGGCCTGGTGCCTGTGGAATCGGTGGGGCTACTCAGAGCAACCAAAGGTTAGGATGTAGGAGGCCCACGGGAGACATGTGCAGTGTCTAAACACAGCAGCGGGTTACCATTGACTTTCTATGGGAAACAAACAAGTTACAATTTTAAAGATTAAGGGGCAGATTAACAAGCCCCAGCGCCATGTTTACGCCATCTTGCGTGACGCAACAGCGGCGTCAATGTGGCGCATCCCTGTGAGGCATTTACAACGTGACGCATCTAGGGAGATGCGTCACGTTATAAAGCCCAGCGCCACAATGGGGGCGTTCCCACGCAGGGTGGGCGTTCCGGCGCCTGTGCGCCTCGCAAAAGTGCCTGCGTGAAATCTACAAGATTTCCCACAGGCACTTCCGCGACGATGCTACGTCAATTCCTTACGCCTGCTTGAAACAGGCGTAAGGACTGACCCAGCATGTTAAGTATTGGGAGGCGTGAGCATTGCTGGAGTTGCGTCGCGCTTGCCACGCGACTCCAGCGATGCGCCGCCCTTACGTCACGAGATGCGCCACGCATCTGCCTACCCTTTGCGCCACGGCGCGCCGCACTGGCAGCTCCTTGGGAGCTTTTGCTGCCCGTACCTTGACCACTATTAGAGAGCAGGCGACGAATGTCGCTCCATATATGACCCCCTCCCTTTCATGGAGCAGTGACAGCACAAGGGTCAATCATTTGGCTTTGAAATGTTTGCTTCTCGTGGTGTGTTCCAACTCCAGGAGCCGAGGCCCTTGCAGAAAGTGATACAGCTCCAGTGTAATGTTGAGTATCTGATTTTTTTCTGTAGATAAATTCGCCACAACGGGAGTAGCTGGCCAGTGCCAAGTCACAACAGCAACTGACTCTCTGGACTGCTGGCATTCAACACCACCATTCTGTTCCAGAACACGGGGGGCAGGCAAAGCAATACAAGGTAAGTACAATAAGCCTGGCCACTGGATTGTGCACCAGGGGAGAGCCAAATTATACTGCAGGGCTGGCTAAATTATGCGGCATGAAAAGGCAAATTATGCAGAGTAATGCAGCACATTTTCTGATAGTATTATTTTGTCATTCCTACCCCTGTAAACACTGTCTGGGTATAGGTTGCACCTCAGTAGTAACTGTTTAACACACTTAGAAACAAGCAACAGAAGGTTGCCCCGTTAACCTTTACAAAGGGCCTCCTATTGCCTGGCAACACGTATCCGTATCCATGATCATGCAAAAAAAAAACTCACAGCCGCACAATCACATAATTCCAGGGGCCCTGACAGCAAGCCATACACGGTGATTTGAGAGTGGTGGAGCAGAAAGAACACACATGTATTGCTTGGTGAGAGAAAGTTCTTCCATAGCATTCAACGAGTTTGGAATTCAGGCTTGTTTTAGAATAAGCTCAGCATTAATAATAATAATAGCAACATCTACTGTTATTATTCTGATTAAAACATTCTTAGTAAACAGATAAAAGCTGATCAAGGAAATTTTCAGGCACTGGATAAGTGAACGTTTGCCAACGAGCTGTGGGCAAAGGAAAGTTTCACTCAGCATCTATCCAGGCAGTAACACTCAATCTCCACTAGCTCATCCTATCTACCCCCTCAAACCATGACCACTTACTGAACCATTGAGTTACTCTACACCATATCTCTTTCCAGTCCCCCATCTCTTGTATTCATTTAGTAAGTCCAAAATGTAGTGCAAGTGAGGACCAGAGACCCATAATCAGTACCAAATCCCATTTACATTTTTATTAAAGGGTCTACAAATTAGTCCATACTGTACATTAAATAGAAACATTGTGCAGTTCTTCGTGGCATCTTTTCATAGAGGTACACATGATTTCTTTACATTATAATTACCTTTAACTACAGATGAACCATTCCTGAAGTGGAGCGGTTTACACAAATTGCTTCAGTGCAGTATCCCTTTTAAAATACACATTAGCAAATGTAGAATATGAATGAATAATATACTGTCACTTCTCCCTCAAATATAATTATTAAAAACCGTCCTACGTTTTTAGTTAGTAAAAAGATAGTGATGTTTTTCTGTATGAAACGTGATTGCAAAGCACGCGTTCCAGCATCTTAAATAAAATACATATTGCAGAAGTCTTTATGGAGGTTTAAAAGTTGCTGGCATCGAACAGCTATTCTAAAATGCACCCACTTCAGAGGGCAGTCTGTGTTCCCTTAAACGTAAACTTTGAAGATGGACTGCTGTAAAATGGAGGATTTTCTGAGACGATTAACGTGAAAGGCCTTACATCAACACACTGGGCTTCAGCCGGCATGGCACTGTGGGAATTGGTTGAAAAATGTCCTAGCTCACGTAAAGGAAAGTTTCAATTCAATTAAGGACGTGGAGGCAATGATTATGCATAACTTTCTTCACTTTTTATTAGTTAGTAGATTCAAAGTTCAACAGAAAAACTCCCAACACTATACAACCCATGAATCCAGGGGAGAGTGTTCATGATAACCATTAACCAATAGTAACACGGTCCATGAATGTCATATAAGCCCCTGCCCCACACAGTGCTTCCTCTTCTTCACTGATATGAAGTTAAGTTCAAGCAGCATCTATCCATCTTGGAATCAGAGCCTATGAATAAACATAACCATGTAGTATATACCATTGTATTAAGAACTCAAAACAAGAGCAATACAGTAATAGGTTGAATTACACAATCTGTGATCACAAATTCCATCTTTGAACTTTCCTGATTAGGAAATACAATCTAATATCCTGACATACTAGCAAGCCCTTAGCAAACTAACAGGAAACATATCGTAAGCAGACTTCACTGGTAATATTAACATGCAGTAAATACATTTACAAATAACAGCATTGGAAAAATATCATGAATATGATAGCATGATGGTATGTGTACAGGATATGATATACTCCCTGTAATCAAGGCATCTGGGAGGGAGAGCATATACCAATATGACATGGGTGGGATAATCCTCACCTCTGCATTCATAATAGAATCAAAACTTTCCTTCACTTGAGCTAGGAATTTTTTCATTCTATGTCAGGACCAGAGGCGATGATTATGCATTTTTAAAGCTTACTTACCACCAGAGATTTGGCATAGTATATTGGTTTAAATTAAAACCTTTTGAAGGTGGACTCTGAGGATCAAGCCGCAGCGCTCATGATGTCCTCCAGTTCGCCGCCACCCTAAACGGCCTTCAATGCCATACTCTCCCTGGCTGAATGGGCTCCAAAAAGTGAGCATCGATCCCGGTCTCTTCCATGATCCATCTTACCCACGTGGCAATGGAGGGAGAAGAAACAGTCTTGAACAGCTTCTTAATGGCAATTAACACTTGTTTCTCACTTGGAGATCTTACCTTCGCCTTCATTTCCTCGTAAGCCGTAAAGTATCTTACCCCACGGAATTCATGAGAAGCCTCAAAAGACAGGTAAGTTACTGACTTGGTATTGGTTTTGGTCCTTCACAAACTAGTGAAGGTAACCCCTTCCGGTGAGAAAACCCCTGCTGTGATGTCCAACAACCTGATATCAGAAACTCTCTTGCAAGAGATAAGGCACAATAGCATCACCAATTTCATGGAAATCTGCTCCCTGGACATGTACTGATTAGCCTGCTAAGATATGCGGTACTAGGTTAACATACCATAAACCAGAATATCTAGGTTCTGAGGGTCGTGTCATTCTGATACCCTTCTGCAGCTTTCACACTCACAGGTGCTCTCCCACTGGGACATTGTTGATGGGCGAGTGCCCCACTGAAATCGCACATTTGAAAGAGTTCACTGTGCAGTAAGCGAGACCAGAGCTAGACAGCTCTGCAAGAAAATTCAGGATGTCTATAACTTGTGCCCCCATGGAATCCAAGTGTCTCTCCATATACCAACAAACCCAATTTCTCCAAGCCAACCTGTATCGCATTGACTGTCCCTTGGGCCCATGCCTGCTGGATGAGTCTTTCAGCTTCTTCCGAAATTCTGCAGTCCTGCCATCGTTGCCTAAAATCCCCCACCCCATGAGATGGAAGTGACCTTGCAACATCACAGGTGGAGAACTTTTGTGATCCTGCAGGATCCCGGGAAACAATGGCAGTTGTACTGGTTTCATCCATGACAGCTCCAAAAGAGAGGGGAACCAATCCTGAGATTTCCAAATTGGAGTCACCAGTGTCAGGATAGCACTACACAGGATCCGATTGTAGCAAATATGTTCCACCTCCGGACCTCACCAACACACTGACATAATAAATATACAGGGTGTTCGAGTGGTCGGGCGAGGGAAGGAAGGGAACAGTGGGGAAGGGAAAGTGCAAGAGAAACAACACCTCAGGTTATAACGGACACAATATGTTCTACTCATTTCATTCTCGCTAATGTTTGGTAATTCACCTGCAATTCATATGTCCCCTGCTTCAGCAGAGATGAGACAACTTCACCATAATTCTTCCTTTCCTAATCAACACAAGAAGCACTTTAGTACATTATAATCAGTGTAACCCAATGTATATGTATGTTATTTGCATGTGTCCTATTACGCACCCTCTAGATGTTAACAGTCACATCAATAACTGGAAACGCTCAATACCAGTGATGTCAATTGATTCTTGACATAATCTGTTTCCATGTAGCACACAAGCAAAGTAACCACACATCAGGGTAACCCTTCCATGAGTCGCAATATAGCCAAAAGTTTTCCCTGGATTCCTTCATCCAGTAGAGAAATGTAGAATCCCTTTAGTGCAATGCACAAAATACGGTAAGATGTAGCAAACTTACACCACTATCTTCCGCTTCAAATAATTTTTTACCACATCCAACAGTTCTCCTCCAAACTCGGTAAGGCGTAGTTAAATCACTACAGCCTTCTGCTTTGGCACTTGTAATCCAAGTGTAACCCAATATAAGATCACCATTTTCGTGACAGTAATGCGTAAGAGCCCCCATTGCTTTCCACTCACTCACGTCTTCAGGAACCACAACACAGAAGGACAGCCATAGACTTGCCTCTCCTCAGAAATCCATCAACAGAGCCGCTCAGGCAGAGGACTCCTCCAATATCTTGAACTGCACCAAAATCCACACTAGGCTCAGGAAACATAGCACTTGTGATCGCAGCGCAGTAAACACAACAGTACCTCACTGAGCAGGACGCCACTTCTGCGTGGCTTGATGGAAATACCTCAGAACGCCGGTCATCGACTCGCGAGCAACAGCTCTCCTAGCAAACACACACACAATCACGTACAACGTGATCATATCCCGCTCACACTATATCGGAATAGTGTTGCGAAGGATCATGGGATTTGTAGTTTCTCTTGTCAGTTAGGCAGGCTCACCAGTCTAAACCCTGACAGTATGCCCCCGTCCCAAGCGCCTCCTAGGACCCGGTTTGGCAGGAAACCTCCGATGGAAGGAACGGACAGCCCTCGGAGCATGCACGTTGCTCCATGGTTCCCAAGAGTCGTCCTCCACAGAATATCCTTTCCAGGAAACCAAATACCAAAGCACACCCCTGCGTACCTTAGAGTCCTGAATACTTTTCACCTCGTATTCCAGCCCCCCATCGCACACAACAGGCGGGGGAGCCCTCCTACTAGCTGCGAGGGCCGGTTTCAGTAGATGCACATGGAACACTAGGTGAATTCTCAAAGAACCAGGCAATTTCAGTTTGTAGGCCACAGGGTTTATCTGCTTTACAATAGGATAGGGGCCAATAAAGCGTGGGTGAAACACACTACGAAGTTTAAAACGGATGTACTTGGTGGATAACCAAACCTTGTCCCCCACGTTGTACTGACTGCTTTGTATCCTGTGTCTGTCCTCCCACCGTTTGTAGACTTCCTTAGCCTTTGCCAGGTGTGCTTGCACCCCCTTGTGCACCCTCCTCAATGACTGTACTCTTTCCATCACAGAGGGCTGGTTTCTCAATTATTCAGGAATATCGATAGGTAAGGTGTTTACATCTTACCCATAATTAGCTTTGAACGAGACATCCCTGTGGAGCAATGCCAGGCATTATTATACGCCAGTTCAGCCATCCACAACAACTCAACCCATGACTCATGAGCCTCTTTGGAGTAACATCTGAGATATTTCTTCATAGTCTGATTCAGCCTCTCAGTCTGAACATCTGTCTGTGGATGGAATTTAGTAGAGAGAACTGATTCAATGCCCAAAGCCTGACACCACATCCTCCAAAAACGTGCAATGAACTGAGGGACTCGATCAGACATGATTACCCTTGGAATACCATGTAAGCAGATAACATTGCTAGCCAGCATTTGAGAGGTTTGTCCCACTGTGAGGAGATTCTTACAAGGGATGAAATGCCCAATTTTAGTCAAATTGTCCACAACCACCAGTATGGCCGAATACCCCTGATCGATAGGAAGACCAGATACAAAATCAAGGCTGATGTTTTGCCAAGGACGAGCAGGTGTAGGCATAGGCATAAGTTTGCCTTTCTTTCTGGTGTTCTCCCCTTTTGCTCTCGCGCATACCTCACAACACGCAACCCATCTAGCAGCATCCTTAGCCAAACTGTCCCACCAAAAATGTCTCTTGAGCAACTGCACAGTCTTGCTTATGCCGGGATGTCCCTGTGGCACCACATGACACCATGTAAAAGCCCTTTGTTGAAGATCAACCGTAGGCAAATACAACCTGGTATCCTGAAAAGGCAACCCTTGCCTCACCACTCGTCCAGATTTAAGAGCCGCCCATTTCTCCCAATCCCCAAGGGTTTTATGGCCCTTCACCTCTTCCAGAAACTTCTTAGCACGTACCACACACACCACCCTAGCGGCTGGAATAATGGCTTGTGTATCCTCCTCCCTGGGCTTTGCAGGCAACAGCTGCTGAGACAAGGCGTCTGCTTTTCGATTGTCACAGCCAGGCCTAAATGTCACCACAAAATTAAATTCTGCAAAGAAGAATATCCAACGCATTTGTCTCTGCGTTAGATGCCTGGCGGAGATTTCGGTGATCTGTGTACACCGTGATGGTATGACGGGCCCCCCACAGATACTGCCTCCACTCCTGAAAAGCTCTCTTGATAGACAGGAGTTCTTTTTCGGCTATGGTGTAGTTAGATTCAACCGGACTCAGTTTTTTAGATAGGTAAGCTACCGGATGGAGCTGCTCCATGTGTTGATCTCTCTGAAAGAGCACAGCCCCTATAGCCTCATCAGAAGCATCAGCTTCAACCACAAAAGGGTGTTCCAAGTTTGGATGGGCAAGCACGGAGCAGTGATGAACGAGTTCTTTAAATAAGTGAACGCCTCCCCAGCCTCTCTGGACCAAACAATGGGTGCTCCCTTCCTCAACAGTTTAGTGATGGGAACCGCTACTTGTGAGAAATGTAGTATAAACCGGCGATAGTAATTCGCAAACCCTAAGAAACTCTGTACCTCCCTTACGTTTTTCGGAGCTGGCCAATCCTGTACTGCCTGCACCTTGCGTTCCGACATTTGCAGACCCTTAGGGCTAAGAACCACCCCCAGGAATTCCACCTCAGTCACTCCAAACTCGCACTTGCTCAATTTCACAAACAAACTATGTTCCTGCAGTCTGTCCAATACCTTACACACTTGTTCAGAGTGACATGATACATCCATGGAGTACACCAAAATGTCATCTATGTAGACCACTACAAAGTGGTCCACATACTCCTTCAAAACATCGTTGATAAAAAAATTGGAAAGCCGCCGGGGCATTGCACAAACCAAACGGCATGACCAAATACTCATATAGGCCATACCGCGTCTTGAAAGCTGTTTTCCACTCATCCCCCTCACGAACCCTGACCAAGTGATAAGCTCCCCGCAAGTCCAATCGGGTATAGATCTTCGCTTCCCTCACCTGGTCAAGCAATGCTGGAATGAGGGGGAGAGGATTCCTATTGCGTATGGTGTTTTTATTCAAGACGCGATAGTCCACACAAGCCCTCGGGTCCCCATTGGCTTTCGCAATAAAAAATAAAGGAGGCTGCGGGGGAGCGGGAAGGTCTGATAAACCCCAGGCTAAGATAATGGCCTAGATACGCCTTCAAGTGGGTGGTTTCTGGCACAGACAAAGCATACACCCTGCATGTAGGTAAAGTGGCACCATCCACCAAATCAATGCGGTACTCCCTATGAGGATGTAACATTTCCGCTTTGATTTCACTAGATACATCTCTATAAAGCACGTATTCATCAGGGAGTAGAACATCTTTTTCCATAGCAGTGGCTGCCAGATAAGGGATGGTCAGGACCGCTACATGGGGTGTGAGACATGGCACGAAATGTTCTTGACAATACTCAGGCAAAAACTGAAATGTTTTCGTTGTCCAACTGATAGCCAGATTGTGGTAGCACAACCAAGGCATTCCTAAGATCACCAGATACTGAGGTGCGTCGATGATGTTTAATGACAAAGCCTCTGAGTGTCTCTCACCCTGTACCTCTATAGACAACACCACATCACTAGTTCTTTCTGTTATATGACCTGATATCAGAGGCTGGCCATCTACTGCTAAGACCTCCTCAGGGTTCTCCCTAGGCATGCGGGGTAAATCTAGACGGGATACTAGGCCATTATCTATAAAATTGCCTGTAGCTCCCGAGTCAAGCATCACCATTACCTGATGGAGTTTCTGCTCACATTCGAGCGTCATTGCGGTCACAAGGTGTGACTCAGTCTCCCCTATCCCCTTGGTAGATAAGGATGTCAGTTTCCAATCCTGGTCACCTTCATCCCCTTGCCTCTGATATTCAGGCTTTTCTGACTCTGTTACTGTAGAGGATTTTGCCACTCTTTTGTATCTAGTCCCTGTACTGGGAGTTTTAGGTTTGGAAGGGCAGTCTCTCACATAATGCCCTTTCTTCCCGCAGTACATGCATAGTCCCTGTGCTCTCCTGACCTCTCGTTCTTCTCTAGATAATGGGGCTCTGATGGCTCCTATTTCCATTGGTTCTGGGCTATTATCCACCCCCCCCTCTACTTTACGTGGGGAACATTCAAACCCTCTCTCCCATTTCCTTCTGTCACCCCCTCTTTCAGCCATCCGACAGTCCATTCGTAATGCTAAATTAATCATATCCACACAAGTGGTGGGCTGAGGATCGACCTGGGCCACCACGTCCTTTAAGTCCTCCTTCAGTCCTTGATAGAATAGAGACATACGTTTCTCATCAGGCCATTCAGCCTCGGCCACCAAATGGTTAAAATTAGTTAGATAGGTTATCAGTTCACTCTTCCCTTGCCTTAACTCCAATAATTCCTTGTCTGCACTAATTGTAGTGTCTCGACGGTCAAAGACATTCTCAAATTCAGTTCTAAAGGCAGACCAATCAGACAGTATGGCGTCATTGTTCTTTACCAAGGGTACGGCCCAATTAGCAGCGTCCCCTACTAGATACGAAATAGCAAAAGCTACCCGGGAATGATGGGTAGGGAATGATGCTGGTTTGCACGAGAAGTGCAACAATACCTGAGTCAGAAAAACTTGTATTTTTTTACGTGGATCACCTGTATATCTTTCTGGAATGGCCAATGGAATGGGAGGGGGTACAGTCAACTGTATCTGAGAGGTAGCAGGAGAAACGTTAAAGGGGTTCCTAGACATCTGTTCAACCCTGTCTTTTAATGCTGCAGTCTCAGCTTTTGAGGCAGCCAATTCCTGCTGAACTAACACTAACGCATGTAACACGTCCTCCATGGTAGCCATACTTGCTACAACGGGACCAGGCAGAGTGTAATACTTGGGTACGTTATTCTGTCAGGATAGCACTCCGCAGGATCTGATTGTAGCAAATATGTTCCACCTCCGGGCCTCACCAACACACTGACATAATAAATATACAGGGTGTTCGAGTATTCGGGCGAGGGAAGGAAAGGAAGGGAACAGCGGGGAAGGGAAGCTGCAAGAGAAACAACACCTCAGGTTATAACAGACACAATACGTTCTACTCTCATTTCCTTCTTGCTAATGTTTGGTGATTCACCTGCAATTCATATGTCCCCTGCTTCAGCAGAGATGAGCCAACTTCACCATAATTCTTCCTTTCCTAATCAACACAAGAAGCACTTTAGTACATTATATTCAGTGTAACCCAATGTATATGTATGTTGTTTGCATGTGTCCTATTACGCACCCTCTAGATGTTAACAGTCACATCAATAACTGGAAACGCTCAATACCAGTGATGTCAATTGATTCTTGACATAATCTGTTTCCATGTAGCACACAAGCAAAGTAACCACACATCAGGGTAACCCTTCCATGAATCGCAATATAGTCAAAAGTTTTCCCTGGATTCCTTCATCCAGTAGAGAAAGGCAGAATCCCTCTTGTGCAATGCACAAAGTACGGTAAGATGTAGCAAACCGACACCACTATCTTCCGCTTCAAATAGTTTTTTACCACATCCAACAGTTCTCCTCCAAACATGGTAAGGCGTAGTTAAATCTCTACAGCCTTCCACTTTGGCACTTGTAATCCGAGTGTAACCCAATATAAGATCACCGTTTTCGTGACGGTAATGCGTAGGAGCCCCCACTGCATTCCGCTCACTCACGTCTTCAGGAACCACAACACAGATGGACAGCCATAGACTTGCCTCTCCTCAGAAATCAATCAACAGAGCCGCTCAGGCAGAGGACTCCTCCAATATCTTGAACTGCACCAAAATCCACACTAGGCTCAGGAAACATAGCCCTTGTGATGGGCGCGTAGTAAACAACAGTACCTCACTGAGCAGGACGCCACTTCTGCGTGGCTTGATGGAAATACCTCAGAGCGCCGGCCATCCACTCACGAGCAACAGTTCTCGCAGCAGACACAATCACGTACAACGTGATCATACCCCGTCCAGACTATATCGGAATAGCGTCGCAAAGGATCATGGGATTTGTAGTTTCTCTTGACAGTAAGGCAGGCGCACCAGTCTAAACCCTGACAACCAGCACCAATAAAGCTCACTGATGCTTAACTTGAGCCACCACTCTCGGGATGAAAAGAAATGGGGGAAACGCATATGCTTGAGCTGTTGTCCAATCCTGTAGGAAGGCGTCCACTGCTGATGCAACCGGGTCTGATCTCCAGCTGACATACCAAGGAATCTAGGCATTCAACCTGGATGTGGACAGGTCTACACAGCAGACCCCTTAACATAAAAAAACTATATAGAAAAAGGGCCCAGTCCTGGAATCAAAGAATTACAGGACTAATTAGTTTAATTGGTTTAGGGGACAATCAATCAATCAATCAAGAAATTTATATAGCGCGCTACTCACCCGGAGGGTCTCAAGGCGCTTGGGGAGGGGGGGTCTGCTACTGCTCGAACAGCCAGGTCTTGAGTGACAAAGTCTATGGCAAGTTTTTCCTAAAGAGATTGAAGAATGGGCAGATAATAATACCCTGATCCTGGTAGACCAGGGAGCCTTCAAGGAAGGGCACACTACTCTGGATCACTGTTTTAGCCTGTGGCCAATGGCCAGGAAGACAACAGATCTCAAAGGGAACTTATTCTGATGTTTCATTAACTATAATCTGGTGAATCAGGAGAAACTATCGGATAATTTTGGGATTCTGGGGATTCCACAGAGGGCTAGTACGCATTTTGAAGGAGTTTCACCTGGGTAATTAATTGGGCCCAAGTAGAGAGAGAATAGAGATAAGAAATGGATTGTGGGAGGGCTATGTTCTGGCTCCAATACTATTTCCGGAACATATGGTCTGCAGCCCATGATTTTCTGGCACGCAGTTATCTTGAAGAACACCTGAGTTGTCCTCTGATGGTGCTAGAGGCTCCGCCTGTCGAAGAACATGTGCGTTCTTTCCCTTTATTGAATTGGATGGCTGAAATGTTCTCGTATGGCAACAATGACTTCCTCTTGGGAGCAGTTGCAACGTACTGTGCTTACACTCTTTTAGATTGAAGTAGTTGATTTGTTTACTTTATTCGGTTTCGTGAAAAAGAAACCATGAAAGTATATTCATCTCATAACAATACATTTTCCAAAAAATATATGAATTATTTGTTAAAATTACAATAGATTATTTACAAAATAAACTTTACATTAAGAAATTTCCAGTTAAAACCTACAGCAAAAATGTTACAGTACATCAGATCTTACATTATAAATTGCTTCTGTGTCGAATACAAAATTTTAAAAACCTGGCTATATTTAAAGCAACAAAATCAGATTCCAAAAGTTGTAGAATCATGAAAGTGGGTCGACATTGGCGTAGACCCAGGCTTTTTAGGATAGGTACGAGCCAGCGCTTTCTAGGTTCAGAATAGAATTTACAAAAACGGGTTAAGTGTAAAAGCGATTGAGAGGATATTCCATCACAGGGACAATGGCATAACAACTTAGACCAATCATTAACCGTTGGAAATGTGACAAATCGGTGGAAGTTATTAAGTCTGAATCGGGTCAGTAAAAATCTGTCATAGCTAGATAATTTCCAAGTTAAATATGGTTGAATCACCAGGGATGTTTGAATTAACAAGGAGTGCTGGACAGTAGTTTTATTGATTTCAGCCAACAAACGAAGACCTGCTTAATGCGTTAAACATTAGTTTTTTAGCAAGTTCCTTGAAATCTGTGCCATTTCAAGGGGGTTGTGGTAGTAATTCTCCAGGCCAAGATCATATAAAAACTTCCTAACATATTGCAGCCATCCGATCTTTCTAACATTTTCAAGTATAATGTAGTCTCCTACCACCAATTGAGTAAACGCCCAGTTATTGGACGTCCAGAGACAATGCCATAAAATTATTGGCTGTATCTTTATGATATCGGAAATATAGGACAAGCCTAGAAATCTTTAAAAACAATTTTTCACTTTCTGTTAAGATTCAGCCTGTACACATCCCCACACCCCTGCCCCGTAGCTGGCAGTACTAACACATTTAGCCTGGTAAATACGGATCATCTCCTCCGCGGGTCGTTTGCCTAATCTCTGTGTGAAAGTTACTAGAGCCATTGTAGATTTCAAAAACAGCAATTTTCTGGCTTCTATCGCTCTTCTCCAGGTACCCTTTTCGTCCATTACAACTCCTAGGTAGGGGTAAGTGGGAGTATGCTCCAGCCTTGAGTTATTTAAATAAATATCTCTCCCTTTTCTTAGTTTTCGACCGAAGTCATGATATAAATCATTTTAATGTTAATTTTTAGATCTAAATTTGTCAAAGAAATTATATCGATTTAGTGAACGTTGAAGTTCAAGGGAGGTACGAGCAATAATCACTGCGTCGTCCACATATAAGAGAGCGGGGATCGGACGATTCTGGACTAGGGGTAGGTCCTGGCACCCTTCCAACATAGCTTGGTCCAAATCGTTTGTATAAAGGGTAAAAAGGAAGGGGACCAGGACACAGCCCATCTTACTCCCCGCTCAACCCTAAACGGTGCGGTTAGTTGGCCCCCCCAAGCCAATTCTCACTCTGGCAGTCGCGTTAGAGTAGATTTCACGCAGATAATTAACCAGCAGAGGATCCACACCCATTGTTGTTAATATATCCCATAGTTTTGCATGACCTACGCAGTCAAACGCTGAGGTAAGATCTACGTAGGCCATGTGTAATCTTCCACCCTTCGCATCCACGTATTTACTCCTGAGTAGGGTTAGGTTAAGAACCTGCTCGATCGTACCAAGGCCTTCTTTAAATCCATACTGGAGGTCAGATACGATGTTATTATCTTCCGTCCAGTGCTGAAGGCGTTCTAATAGAATGCAGGCCACGACTTTCCCCAGAGAGTCCAGTAATGAGATCGGACGATAGCACGATGGACTATTGCGATCACCTTTCTTAAAAACCGGAGCCAAAATGGATTCTGACCAAGAATCCAGAAGACCGACTTTTCCCGTTGCTTCTAATACCCTAAGCAATATTGGGGCCCATAGATCCATTTTAAATTTGTGGAGGTCAACAGGTACCCTGTCAGGACCTGGGGCCTTGCCCCCTTTGCTAGCGTTTAGGGCATGCTCAACTTCAGCTAGAGTAAAATCTAGGTCCAGTGAGATGGAAGAGGGCGTTAAACTATAGCTCCTAGTCCCTGGATTGCACTGGATTAGGGTTGTATCCTCTGTTAACCCACAAATCTGGGAGAAATGAAGTATCCAAGCCGATTCATCAGTCGTGACTTCTATTTTACTAGTCTCCCTTGGGCCAGAGAGAAATGGAGTGTTTATAACTTCCAAAAAAGCTGCACTATCATTGATTACACAGCTGTTGTGTAGGGCTGCCCATAGTTCCTCTTTTAGTTCCATCTTTCTTTGACGTAGGGCCTTATTGTATATTTTCCTAAATTGGATAACTTCTGTCCTGTCTCTATTGTTTTTTTTAGAGCATTTTTAAGGTTAGAGTAGGCTTTTGTACAAGATGAATTAAACCAGCCAACCCTATTTTTTCTTTTAACTTTGGGTATGATGGTTAGGGCTTCTTTAACGGATTTGGTTATTACCTTAAAATTTTCAAGAATCTCCTGCGGGGTTGACCAATCCACCAAACAAGAACTAATTGCAGGAATAGTGTTTCTAACAACCTTTTCAGTTAACTTTTCCGGATCTGAGCGGGTCCATTTTATGGAATAGCCATTCAATCTGTTCATAGTCAGGCTTTCCTCCTCATAAAGCATAGTCAGCCTATCCCTACCTCGTGTCAACTGGGCGGAAAAGGTAATAGAAATCGGGAAGTGATCGCTGAATGCGCAATCATGAGTTTTACAATTTGTTATCAGGGGTGAAGCCCTAGTTGTCAGAAGAATAAAATCTATACAATTAAAGGCTCCTCTACCGTTGAAAGTTGGAGTTAACCACTTGGATGCTATGCTTCTTCTGCTGCTTCAATGTAATTTCCATTGAAATCAATGGAAACTCCATGACGAGTTACCCTTGTCATTAGCGCTGAAGGGGTTAAAGGAACATTGGGAGATGTCAATTCATTTACGAAGGCCAGTTGAAGGAGCAGAATCGACTCGTTCAAACACGCACCAATACAGGTGTGGGGAAAATGTGTGATATTATTTTCCTGCTTATCCAAGAGGCCACAGGTTACATTATAATTTCTTATACAAAGAGATAAGTTAAAGTCGCCACCCCAAACAATAATAGGATTTTTCCCATAATGGTTATTGTTAAAATCTAGAAGAAAGTAGCGAATTTCATTCAGCGTCACTATTAACTGGGATTGTGGTAAATTATTATAAAAGTTTACTAGCATGAGGAGATCCAATTTATCAGTATCTATTGAAATTATTTGATAATTCTCCTTGTTTTTTAAGATACTAACTTCTCTTGCCTGTATTAGGTTTGAGATATAAACCACTAACCCACCTTTTGCGCGCCCTGATGTCGATGATGTTGCAGGTGAGAAAAATGTTTTATATCCATTTAAATGGATAGGTTGTATGGCCCAGGTCTCTTGTAAATACAAGATGCCATGGGTTCGTGCAAATGCGAGCAAATCACCTTGATTGATTTTAGAGGAGAGGCCCGCAATATTCCAGAATAAAATGCTGAGGGGGACCTCTCTCGAAGAATTAATATCAAGCGGTAAATCTGTGGTCGCGCCACCAAGATCCTTTAGACTCGTACTACCAGTTAAAGAAGCCAAAGCCAAGTCTGAGTCAATTATTATTGACGGTCGCTGTAAGACTGATCTATTTCCATAGTTTCAGGAGATTCTAATTCCTGTTCGGGTAGGACCAGACTAGGGTTGGAAGAGAGAGTCAGTGGATTAACTGCACAAACTGCTACCAGAGATGCAATACAAACAGGAGTGGCCAATTCATCCCTATTGTTTCCCTCAGCTATCTGAGGAACAGACCATGATGGACAAATTGGTTGTCAGTCCACCTCCTCTAATAGTGACAGCAACTCAAATCTGTTAGACGTTACAACAGAGCCGTTTGCTTTTGCACTAGTCTTGGAAACAGGTTTATAGAAAAAACCAAGAGGAAGAGACACAACTGCTGTTGGTAATGCGGGAAATTCCTCTTTATAGGTTAAAAGAGAGCAAACCATTCTGGGAGTCCTAACGTTTATGATGATACAGTCGCCCTGTATGGATTTTGTTGAGGGACCCACCCACCCCACTCTTCGGGCCATCAAAATTTGGTTTATATGCTGCAGGTTTAAGTGCTTCTACTTCATCAGCCAGTCCACTACTTTATTACGAAGTGAAAGCCAGGATTCGGTCTGTCCCTGTTTTAAAGGTGGAAACCCCGTTAGAATTAACACGTAGGGACAGGATGCAGGTGGCAAGTTTAGGTTATCTGTATTGGGTTGAACAATAGAATTAGTGGAGTTAAGATTATTGTTTTCCTGCCCTTGATTTCAGATATTCTCCATTCTGGCAGTAACTTGTAATGTGCGATCCTCTGCTACGGGATGTTTTAGGGTTTCTAAGTGCGGTTCATTTGAAGAGCCAGACTTAAGCTCTTGGGTAGGTTGCCTAGAGGCACCCTTTTGCAGTAGGGAGGAATTCGTACTAATAGGGGTCGTTTGTAAGGTTCCCAGTCGAGCACTGATTGAATCTACATCCTCCTTCAACTGTTCTAACTTGTTCTCAATACAGGCAAATCTTTCATCGAGAAGTGTGGTTATCTGAGTTGTCATATTTCTGAACTTTACTTCTAAAATGTTTTTTATTAGATCTTCCATATGAACCATCAGGCCTTGTCAGGAGTCTTTAAAGTGTATAGTATGTACACCTAACTGCGATCCGGGGTAGCTTAAAGCTTCCTGTGTTTGAGTTTGCATTGAGGCGGTTTCCACAGGACTAGAACCGTGGTAGTCTTTTCTCCCTTCTGTTTCATTCTGATTGCCCGCCCTTTCATTTGTTTGGTTTGTTTCCGGGTTTGGGGCCCCTTCCCTCCGAGGGTAGTGTTATTGAAGTAGTTTCAACTTCAAACGCATTTGTGACTCATGATTTTTTATCTATTTTTTTTTTTGTTCAGTTCACATTCTGCGCCTTGAACACTATACAGCCCCTGCATCGTGTAGACTGGAAACATCTATTTTTTATTGCTGATTCGTAATATTACTCCCAATTCTACTGTTTGGCAAAATTTTAACTTGGTTCTGTCTCACTCAAACTTGAACTCTGCGTTTCAAATTGCCCCCCGTTCTGTGCGTGTTCCGATCAAGGAAGGGTGTAGTGAGGGCTGGGCCTTACTTGCGCACATTGCTATGTTAGCATAGGCCTATTATAAGTTTAAACACCATTTTACCTTTTTGCTGCTTTTGCACACAACACTATATATAACTGTTGTTGTAAGTTAGGCTGCGTGAATTGCTTCACATGAGAATGGCTTGTTTTCAACGTCCCTAGACTTGCAGCTCGACCTTAGTCTGCACAGTGAGTGCTGAAGCCTCCAAGGTTAGCAAAACAATGTTCAGTGTTGTTCGGGCTGATCGTCTCATGCACTAGACATAACATGCACGCAGCTGCAGCTAACTGAAATCCTGGGGTCTTTAACATCACACTGCATGCATGATTTAGACACTCTGAAAGGAAGCCCGTTTCCAGAGAGACAGAGAGCTATTGCAGATCCTGATGTGATTCACTTCTGCTGATCTTGGAGGCCTGGGGTCCCCCAGTCAAGCCTAAGAGACCTTCTATATTTTATAAACATAGTTTCTAGCTAGGGAGGGTGGCATACTAGGTGCTATATAACCTGTTCCCACCGTCATTATATTATGATTTCTCCTTTCGTGTTTTATGGAGTTGTAACAATGCTGATCGTATTATTTTTAATCGTATGTCTGCTTATGCTCGCAAAAATACTGCATTTAGAGCACGGCGTTAAAATAAATATTTTAAACTTTATCGTGTCTCTTTCATTACCCATGTTGTGGACTGGTATGAGAATATAACGAAAGCGTGTTCTTGATTCCCCCTATTCCTGAGAGTAACCTAAGTCGCATGTTCTGGGTTGTCTGATCATTGGTACCTTTGCTATAGGATGAAGAGCTTATGTGACACTGATGCTAGTCGGTTAGGGGTTCTAGGTACTGAGGTGAGTTTTTGGTCCACCACAATTCACTGATGTCCGGGGTCTCTGTGCACAGTTCTGTGTGTGAGCAGAATTCCTGCAACATGGCGCACCTAACGTAGTGGTCTTATTTTTGAGACACTCGAATAGTCCTTATAACAGTCCACAACACCCTCACTATTGTTTCCGGTTGGAAGTGCTGATGGATTAACCTACATATCGTTAAATAGCTTCTTTCAAGCTTGATCATTTAAAAGGGTTCTTCTCGAGTTACTACCCTTAGTGCTACATTTATTTAGCATTGTACTTTTTCTCTACAGTGTCGCTGTGGGTGATGTTGAAGTACCCCAGCATAGTCGGATGGCTGTTCACAACCATTTGCAGACGTATGCCATCCACTTGGAGGGCATGGCGGTTGTTTTTGTGGTGAGTACGGAGGCGGCTTACCCATTTGAGATTTTCTACTCATGGGTTACATTCTCTACGGTGAATGCAGATAGCAATACGTTTCATGATTACACTCACACTGCCGTGCCTATGGAGTATACTCCTTATAGGACACAGGAGATTCCGATTCCTGCTTGGCAGCATCGAGTTTGGTCTAATGGCGTCCTTCCCCACTCAGTAACGGCGGTGAGATTAGGTCCTTTGTCCATTCCTGGAGCTACTTGGCCGGTCTTGGACGGGTTTACTCCACATCCATGTTACTTGACAGTTCCCGTTGGGTAACTAAGAGTCCTTTATACCTCTGCTGTAGGAGTTATTAGAAATGCCAGTACTGATACAAATAATTAATTAATAAATTTTAGAACACAAAACCTGAAGCAAGATTCAAGGCTGGAAGCTGATTGGTAGCTTTTATTATTTTGCTCAGTTTTATCAAAAAGCAGTTATATTTATAAGAAAACTTATTCGAAGAAGTAAACAATATTACATGCTAAGTACAAAAATAAGGGAAGAGGGAGTCTTTCATTGTATCAAACATGTCACAAGCATACAACATTCAACCATTCAGGAACAATAGGGGGAATATGAAGTGTGTAATATATTACAGTGAACAATATTTACAGTGGACAAACAAGCACAAGGATGCTGGAACAGGCCACAGTCTGCAGAGTATTTTGAAGAGTATTACTAAAAATTATTTACATGAACAGTACATTCCTTACACAAATTCAAATATTCACAGTTTTTTGTTGGGTGAAGAAAAAATGAATGAATGAACGAATGAACAAAGTAATGTACAGAAAACGGTGATAAGCAGCGGGGCAATTCAAATGAACTTATCACCCATGCAGACTTGAGAGTGGTAATGGGCCTACGCGTTTCGAATCCTGCTGATCTAAGAGGATTCTCATCAGGGCCTTTAGTTATATCTAAAAAAAGAAAAGAAAGATTATGAGAAAAAAGTTTTACAAAGTGTGCATTTAGTGGATCAACATCAGAATCCCCACTCAGGTCACACCCTCTCCTTCACAGCTTACCAAAAGGGTGCAATTACATCCGGATATTACTTTTCACAACATCATGGCTGGGGGAAATTTTGTACCTAAAAATGACCCAGGCAGACTTTGGTTACCTACAGGACTTTAATCCGGGTGGCTAAAAGATGGAGGAATTGGAAAACTTTTGATATTACCTGCCTTGGTAAAAAGAGACGATGCTATACCAGAGGCGAAATCACTTGGAAGTACGGTGGTAGTACCTGTAAGGTAGTGGACATATGAGAAATTAGGGCAGGCTTCTTGTAAATACAGCGCGAGGAAGTTTTGGGATGGCAGCAACAATCCTTACCTACTATTCTTGAGCCTTTATTTTAGGGCGCGGCCGCCGTTGAAGAAAAATGAAACTGAGTGCGAGGTCTGTAAAACAGAAATGGAGCAGGAGTTTCAGTTAAATGCGGCAGCCTCAAGCTACTAACGTGACGGAGTGTAACCGCTGGAATATCTTACCAGAAAAACTGGACATGCAGTGTGGCAATTGGTGTATCAGACACTTTGGTTCAAAAAACTTGGCGAACCTACGAGGAGACCAACAAGGCGCTCGTCAGTAAGTTTATAAATATTGCCCACCGCTGGTTGCACAACGCTCAGAGGACGCAACGCGGCTTACCGTGATTTAATTACGGAGGGCGTGGTCCGCCGAACGCGGCTTACAAAGTTCAAACAATTCGCCGGTCCTGCAACAGTGTAACATGACAAATGTCAGGGAACCATTGAGACGGATACGGAAAACTAAATTTTGAAAAACGTATTACCGTCAACACAGCGCTGCACGCTGAGGGTGTATAGAAGATAATTACTGCGGTAAAAGCAGAAAAGAAGGAGTTAGTTCTACAGCAGTGGAGTGTAACTGACTGACGCGAGGCAAGCGTTATGGTAATACTCACATTCGAAGCTTTAATCAAGGACCTCGGGCAACGGCGAAACGAAGGGGCTGCACTCTGGCGAGGACGCCTTAGCTAGCTGAGCTGCCATGCAAACGCCCTTATATACAGGTCGATAATAAGTCCACGCCTACCAAGTTTCCTGGTAGCCGGTTTGAAAAAGGAAAAAGGAAAACCAGGACCGGAGTGGTTGGTCCATGGCGACTTGTAATGGTCTATTGTAACCAAGGATTTAGCAGGCATAGAGGGGCAGGATGAAAATATAGTGAAACTGCTTATAACCTGAATATTTCGCTTAGTTCATTCAGCTCAAATGGACCGTAATTTCCAAAGTGGAAAAAAATCCACGTGGTGGCGATCAGAATCTTGCCCTGTCGAAACGGGAAGCTCTATTAATAGTGAAATTTGACACTGCGGTGTCTGGGCTGAATGAACTAAGCGAAATATTCAAGTTATAAGCAGTTTCACTATATTTTTATCCTGCCCCTCTATGCCTGCTAAATCCTTGGTTACAATAGACCATTACAAGTCGCCATGGACCAACCACTCCGGTCCTGGTTTTCCTTTTTCCTTTTTCAAACCGGCTACCAGGAAACTTGGTAGGCGTGGACTTATTATCGACCTGTATATAAGGGCGTTTGCATGGCAGCTCAGCTAGCTAAGGCGTCCTCGCCAGAGTGCAGCCCCTTCGTTTCGCCGTTGCCCGAGGTCCTTGATTAAAGCTTCGAATGTGAGTATTACCATAACGCTTGCCTCGCGTCAGTCAGTTACACTCCACTGCTGTAGAACTAACTCCTTCTTTTCTGCTTTTACCGCAGTAATTATCTTCTATACACCCTCAGCGTGCAGCGCTGCGTTGACGGTAATACGTTTTTCAAAATTTAGTTTTCCGTATCCGTCTCAATGGTTCCCTGACATTTGTCATGTTACACTGTTGCAGGACCGGCGAATTGTTTGAACTTTGTAAGCCGCGTTCGGCGGACCACGCCCTCCGTAATTAAATCACGGTAAGCCGCGTTGCGTCCTCCGAGCGTTGTGCATCCAGCGGTGGGCAATATTTATAAACTTACTGACGAGCGCCTTGTTGGTCTCCTCGCAGGTTCGCCAAGTTTTTTGAACCAAAGTGTCGGATACACCAATTGCCACACTGCATGTCCAGTTTTTCTGGTAAGATATTCTAGCGGTTACACTCCGTCACGTTAGTAGCTTGAGGCTGCCGCATTTAACTGAAACTCCTGCTCCATTTCTGTTTTACAGACCTCGCACTCAGTTTCATTTTTCTTCAACGGCGGCCGCGCCCTAAAATAAAGGCTCAAGAATAGTAGGTAAGGATTGTTGCTGCCATCCCAAAACTTCCTCGCGCTGTATTTACAAGAAGCCTGCCCTAATTTCTCATATGTCCACTACCTTACAGGTACTACCACCGTTCTTCCAAGTGATTTCGCCTCTGGTATAGCATCGTCTCTTTTTACCAAGGCAGGTAATATCAAAAGTTTTCCAATTCCTCCATCTTTTAGCCACCCGGATTAAAGTCCTGTAGGTAACCAAAGTCTGCCTGGGTCATTTTTAGGTACAAAATTTCCCCCAGCCATGATGCTGTGAAAAGTAATATCCGGATGTAATTGCACCCTTTTGGTAAGCTGTGAAGGAGAGGGTGTGACCTGAGTGGGGATTCTGATGTTGATCCACTAAATGCACACTTTGTAAAACTTTTTTCTCATAATCTTTCTTTTCTTTTTTTAGATATAACTAAAGGCCCTGATGAGAATCCTCTTAGATCAGCAGGATTCGAAACGCGTAGGCCCATTACCACTCTCAAGTCTGCATGGGTGATAAGTTCATTTGAATTGCCCCGCTGCTTATCACCGTTTTATGTACATTACTTTGTTCATTCGTTCATTCATTCATTTTTTCTTCACCCAACAAAAAACTGTGAATATTTGAATTTGTGTAAGGAATGTACTGTTCATGTAAATAATTTTTAGTAATACTCTTCAAAATACTCTGCAGACTGTGGCCTGTTCCAGCATCCTTGTGCTTGTTTGTCCACTGTAAATATTGTTCACTGTAATATATTACACACTTCATATTCCCCCTATTGTTCCTGAATGGTTGAATGTTGTATGCTTGTGACATGTTTGATACAATGAAAGACTCCCTCTTCCCTTATTTTTGTACCTAGCATGTAATATTGTTTACTTCTTCGAACAAGTTTTCTTATAAATATAACTGTTTTTTGATAAAACTGAGCAAAATAATAAAAGCTACCAATCAGCTTCCAGCCTTGAATCTTGCTTCAGGTTTTGTGTTCTAACATTTGTTAATTAATTATTTGTATCAGTACTGGCATTTCCATTTTGTTTTTCTAGATATTGGCTCAGCCATACTGATTAGAGCCACCCCTTTGTAGTTTTTTGGTAGGGGTTATTAGGGCTTTAGTGCAATAGGTTTCCTGCCACGTCCAGGCAGGGCCGCCTGCCGCTGCGGGGGTACCAGCTAGACCGGCCAGGATGAAGATTAATCCAGTCATGGTTAATTTGATTATGGGCAAGGGGCCCCAAAAAAAGGATGATTTACCTTTTTGGCTTGCTGAGAAATTTGAGCAGCTTGAAGCAGCATTTTCTAATACGTCTCCTGTTGAGAAACACATGATTCTTACGATTAGTTTGCAGAAAGTCTTAATACCAGAGGTTGCTGATTGTGAGACCTGGGTTAAGATATTTGCAACAGTCTATACTATGTGCTTCGGCACTCCATCTATGGCTGTCCTGCCCTCTGTCATTAAGCGTGTCCAAGATGAACAAGGGCGGAGGCGGTTGTTGAATTGGGAATGAGACTCGTTGAAGCGTTTGAGGTTGTTTCCGATCTCGTCCTTGCTCATGTTAAGGGGGATGCTGTGAGCTTCCAGGTGTCTAATATTTTACGTGCAGTCCCCGAAGCCGATAAGCCCCGGCAGTTACCGAAAATCATTGCTGATGCTTATAAAACCATTGGCCGTAATAGTTTGGGTGTTAAGCTTTTTGCTAAAACAGCAGCGCAGAAGAAAACTAAGGTGGCCTCTTCTGATAAAGATGAATGCCCCTCTTTTCCAAAACAGAATTGGAATAAAAATAAAAAAACAGGGAAAAAAGCAACAGAAACAGAGGCCACGTCCTGCTTCGCCAAAACCAGAGTCTACTGAGTGCACATAAGATATGCGCGACCGCGCTAGTATTAAGTCACCTGATCAGGAACCTGAAAATGAACAACGTTCTCCTTGCTCTTTGCAAGATACATTGGTCTCACCCACCAGTGGAGGAGGACGCAGCAAGGGTCGGGGTGCCCAGCAAAGCAGAGTGCAGCCTCGCAAGACCGACCGTAAAGGCAAACGAGACGACTCACCGCGTCAAAGACTCTAGTTTCAGAAGAAAAAAGTTGCCGCTTTAACAGCGAGGTATGCCACGGATAGTGAGAACACAGCTTCGAAACCTGACAAGGGCGCGGACGCTGTTAGACAGCGCAGCGGAAATTAAAGTAGTGCGGGAAGCATTGCGTCCATTTCTGAAGTTGACAGCAACTGACACGTTCGTTACTGTTGAGACAGCTGACACTAGAGTGGCTCCCCCTGAAAGACTTTATGAAATAGTCCTTTTTATTGAAGGTGACCTACAACGTACTATAAAAGGGGTATTTTGGGAAAATCTGACTGCTACCTATGACATTTTGTTAGCGAAGGCTGATTGGCCCCCCCCACCCTTTGTTCTGTCCGCTCCGCAAGGGGAGTAGGTAATCCTCCCTGCTTTCGCGCACACAGTGCCAAAGAAACAGGCCCTGAATTTTGCAGAAGAGTGGGCTAAGGTGTTTGCACCGGCATTGTACCGTTCTCAGTGTGGATGGGACACATTTTTTCCCAGACATGAGATACCATTGCGGTCTATGCCACAGCCTCAACCCTAATATCCCATGCGACGTGAAGCGAAAGCTTCCATGGCTGAAATCCTTGAACAATTAGAATATCAAGGTGTAATTGAAACGTTTGTATCTCCGATGAATACGTCTCTTTTTACTGTGACAAAGCCTGATGGCTCGTACCGCTTGGTATTGGAGTACCGGCACTTGAACTCTCATTGGACCTGCATGGTACTTGATACTCACAGTTCTGCCCTTGTGGATAGTCTCATGCGTAAATGTTTTAAAACCACAATTGACATATCCAATGGCTTTTTTAGCCATAACCTGTCCTCTCTTAGTAGTCAATGGACAGCGTTCACCTGTGGCGGTAAACAGAAACAGTTCAGAAGATTAGCTATGGGCTATAAGAACAGTCCAGGCGTCTTAGCCACGCGCATTGTGGAGAGACTTGACCTCGATGCGTGTTCGTATGTTGATGACATTTATCTCACAGATGACGAATTATGGCCACATCTGTGTCGCGTTGACCGCATCATTTGTACGTTTGCGGACTTCGGTTACAAATGTAACTTTGCAAAGTCACATATTGCAGAGTACACAGTGTTGGTCCTGGACTACGAGCTCAACAAAGAAGGTCGAGGTTTAGCACCTCACTTCCTGGAGAAATGCGCACTGCTATGCGCTCCAACAACTCTGAAAAAACTGTTGGTTTCATTCGAATAACTTTTATGGCTATTGCAGCCATAAAAGCACATTTAAAATTTAGAACAACAATATAAAATGCTAGATAAAAATACAAATCATAGGAAGCATTAGGACATAACATATATTAATAATAGTGCCACTACAATGTTGGGAAATAGAAAATCGTCATTATGAGAATTTCATGAATTAAAACATACATAAACATATAATTTAAGTAAAACAAGTTCTTAAAAAATCTAAAAGCCCATGGTCGAGCTACTAGCCTGCCGGTGTACACTGCTGTCACTCTCTTAAATTTACCTCTAATACCAACCTACTGGCCTGGTAGTTAGAGAATTACTCAATGTAACAGGCAGAAAAAGGACTAAAAGTTACTTGTAGTCTAGTCAGATTTGAACAAATTCCTTCGTATTGACCACATAGCAAAAAGAAATTTTGGAATTGCAACAACATAAACTGGGTTAGTATCAGATCTTAAAATCCTAAAAAATTTGCGATAGTTACTAATACCCAGATTTCTACAAGGTTGGATAACCCATTTAAGCCTAGCCTGTTTGTATGTCACGCAGAAGAACATTACATGAAATATCGTTTCTTCCTCCACATGGCATACTAGGCATAGGCGAGGGGTAGCACTCACCCACTTATTTGTTATTGCATGCAGGACAATTTCTTTGCTATTAACGGTTGAATAGAGTCCAATGCCCACTCAAATTCATAGTATGGCTTAAAATCCAGGAACCCATATGTTAAACTTGTGGGGTTGGCTGATTGCAGAATGGTGATCAAGTTATACTCTTTCAGAGCAGTTGCCAAGGTTTTTTAGAAATGGCTGAGCAGGATTCTCCTGGACTAGTCCATAGGTCCTCCCTTGCAATTGCCCGGAAGGAGTGCCTTACAAAGGATAACCAGGGTATGCTACCAGCCCCCAGTGTTGTCATTACCACTTTTAATTCCTCTCTATAACAGCCCAACTCGGGAGTACTCCACAGTCGTCGCCAATAGAGCAGCGGACGCGAGGAGATGAGGTCCTCAGCGAGGTCCTAAGCGAAATATTCAAGTTATAAGCAGTTTCACTATATTTTCATCCTGCCCCTCTATGCCTGCTAAATCCTTGGTTACAATAGACCATTACAAGTCGCCATGGACCAACCACTCCGGTCCTGGTTTTCCTTTTTCCTTTTTCAAACCGGCTACCAGGAAACTTGGTAGGCGTGGACTTATTATCGACCTGTATATAAGGGCGTTTGCATGGCAGCTCAGCTAGCTAAGGCGTCCTCGCCAGAGTGCAGCCCCTTCGTTTCGCCGTTGCCCGAGGTCCTTGATTAAAGCTTCGAATGTGAGTATTACCATAACGCTTGCCTCGCGTCAGTCAGTTACACTCCACTGCTGTAGAACTAACTCCTTCTTTTCTGCTTTTACCGCAGTAATTATCCTCTATACACCCTCAGCGTGCAGCGCTGCGTTGACGGTAATACGTTTTTAAAAATTTAGTTTTCCGTATCCGTCTCAATGGTTCCCTGACATTTGTAATGTTACACTGTTGCAGGACCGGCGAATTGTTTGAACTTTGTAAGCCGCGTTCGGCGGACCACGCCCTCCGTAATTAAATCACGGTAAGCCGCGTTGCGTCCTCCGAGCGTTGTGCATCCAGCGGTGGGCAATATTTATAAACTTACTGACGAGCGCCTTGTTGGTCTCCTCGCAGGTTCGCCAAGTTTTTTGAACCAAAGTGTCGGATACACCAATTGCCACACTGCATGTCCAGTTTTTCTGGTAAGATATTCCAGCGGTTACACTCCGTCACGTTAGTAGCTTGAGGCTGCCGCATTTAACTGAAACTCCTGCTCCATTTCTGTTTTACAGACCTCGCACTCAGTTTCATTTTTCTTCAACGGCGGCCGCGCCCTAAAATAAAGGCTCAAGAAAAGTAGGTAAGGATTGTTGCTGCCATCCCAAAACTTCCTCGCGCTGTATTTACAAGAAGCCTGCCCTAATTTCTCATATGTCCACTACCTTACAGGTACTACCACCGTTCTTCCAAGTGATTTCGCCTCTGGTATAGCATCGTCTCTTTTTACCAAGGCAGGTAATATCAAAAGTTTTCCAATTCCTCCATCTTTTAGCCACCCGGATTAAAGTCCTGTAGGTAACCAAAGTCTGCCTGGGTCATTTTTAGGTACAAAATTTCCCCCAGCCATGATGCTGTGAAAAGTAATATCCGGATGTAATTGCACCCTTTTGGTAAGCTGTGAAGGAGAGGGTGTGACCTGAGTGGGGATTCTGATGTTGATCCACTAAATGCACACTTTGTAAAACTTTTTTCTCATAATCTTTCTTTTCTTTTTTTAGATATAACTAAAGGCCCTGATGAGAATCCTCTTAGATCAGCAGGATTCGAAACGCTTAGGCCCATTACCACTCTCAAGTCTGCATGGGTGATAAGTTCATTTGAATTGCCCCGCTGCTTATCACCGTTTTCTGTACATTACTTTGTTCATTCGTTCATTCATTCATTTTTTCTTCACCCAACAAAAAACTGTGAATATTTGAATTTGTGTAAGGAATGTACTGTTCATGTAAATAATTTTTAGTAATACTCTTCAAAATACTCTGCAGACTGTGGCCTGTTCCAGCATCCTTGTGCTTGTTTGTCCACTGTAAATATTGTTCACTGTAATATATTACACACTTCATATTCCCCCTATTGTTCCTGAATGGTTGAATGTTGTATGCTTGTGACATGTTTGATACAATGAAAGACTCCCTCTTCTCTTATTTTTGTACCTAGCATGTAATATTGTTTACTTCTTCGAATAAGTTTTCTTATAAATATAACTGCTTTTTGATAAAACTGAGCAAAATAATAAAAGCTACCAATCAGCTTCCAGCCTTGAATCTTGCTTCAGGTTTTGTGTTCTAACATTTGTTAATTAATTATTTGTATCAGTACTGGCATTTCCATTTTGTTTTTCTAGATATTGGCTCAGCCATACTGATTAGAGCCACCCCTTTGTAGTTTTTTGGTAGGGGTTATTAGGGCTTTAGTGCAATAGGTTTCCTGCCACGTCCAGGCAGGGCCGCCTGCCGCTGCGGGGGTACCAGCTAGACCGGCCAGGATGAAGATTAATCCAGTCATGGTTAATTTGATTATGGGCAAGGGGCCCCAAAAAAAGGATGATTTACCTTTTTGGCTTGCTGAGAAATTTGAGCAACTGGAAGCAGCATTTTCTAATACGTCTCCTGTTGAGAAACACAGGATTCTTACGATTAGTTTGCAGAAAGTCTTAATACCAGAGGTTGCTGATTGTGAGACCTGGGTTAAGATATTTGCAACAGTCTATACTATGTGCTTCGGCACTCCATCTATGGCTGTCCTGCCCTCTGTCATTAAGCGTGTCCAAGATGAACAAGGGCGGAGGCGGTTGTTGAATTGGGAATGAGACTCGTTGAAGCGTTTGAGGTTGTTTCCGATCTCGTCCTTGCTCATGTTAAGGGGGATGCTGTGAGCTTCCAGGTGTCTAATATTTTACGTGCAGTCCCCGAAGCCGATAAGCCCCGGCAGTTACCGAAAATCATTGCTGATGCTTATAAAACCATTGGCCGTAATAGTTTGGGTGTTAAGCTTTTTGCTAAAACAGCAGCGCAGAAGAAAACTAAGGTGGCCTCTTCTGATAAAGATGAATGCCCCTCTTTTCCAAAACAGAATTGGAATAAAAATAAAAAAACAGGGAAAAAAGCAACAGAAACAGGGGCCACGTCCTGCTTCGCCAAAACCAGAGTCTACTGAGTGCACATAAGATATGCGCGACCGCGCTAGTATTAAGTCACCTGATCAGGAACCTGAAAATGAACAACGTTCTCCTTGCTCTTTGCAAGATACATTGGTCTCACCCACCAGTGGAGGAGGACGCAGCAAGGGTCGGGGTGCCCAGCAAAGCAGAGTGCAGCCTCGCAAGACCGACCGTAAAGGCAAACGAGACGACTCACCGCGTCAAAGACTCTAGTTTCAGAAGAAAAAAGTTGCCGCTTTAACAGCGAGGTATGCCACGGATAGTGAGAACACAGCTTCGAAACCTGACAAGGGCGCGGACGCTGTTAGACAGCGCAGCGGAAATTAAAGTAGTGCGGGAAGCATTGCGTCCATTTCTGAAGTTGACAGCAACTGACACGTTCGTTACTGTTGAGACAGCTGACACTAGAGTGGCTCCCCCTGAAAGACTTTATGAAATAGTCCTTTTATTGAAGGTGACCTACAACGTACTATAAAAGGGGTATTTTGGGAAAATCTGACTGCTACCTATGACATTTTGTTAGCGAAGGCTGATTGGCCCCCCCCCCACCCTTTGTTCTGTCCGCTCCGCAAGGGGAGTAGGTAATCCTCCCTGCTTTCGCGCACACAGTGCCAAAGAAACAGGCCCTGAATTTTGCAGAAGAGTGGGCTAAGGTGTTTGCACCGGCATTGTACCGTTCTCAGTGTGGATGGGACACATTTTTTCCCAGACATGAGATACCATTGCGGTCTATGCCACAGCCTCAACCCTAATATCCCATGCGACGTGAAGCGAAAGCTTCCATGGCTGAAATCCTTGAACAATTAGAATATCAAGGTGTAATTGAAACGTTTGTATCTCCGATGAATACGTCTCTTTTTACTGTGACAAAGCCTGATGGCTTGTACCGCTTGGTATTGGAGTACCGGCACTTGAACTCTCATTGGACCTGCATGGTACTTGATACTCACAGTTCTGCCCTTGTGGATAGTCTCATGCGTAAATGTTTTAAAACCACACTTGACATATCCAATGGCTTTTTTAGCCATAACCTGTCCTCTCTTAGTAGTCAATGGACAGCGTTCACCTGTGGCGGTAAACAGAAACAGTTCAGAAGATTAGCTATGGGCTATAAGAACAGTCCAGGCGTCTTAGCCACGCGCATTGTGGAGAGACTTGACCTCGATGCGTGTTCGTATGTTGATGACATTTATCTCACAGATGACGAATTATGGCCACATCTGTGTCGCGTTGACCGCATCATTTGTACGTTTGCGGACTTCGGTTACAAATTTAACTTTGCAAAGTCACATATTGCAGAGTACACAGTGTTGGTCCTGGACTACGAGCTCAACAAAGAAGGTCGAGGTTTAGCACCTCACTTCCTGGAGAAATGCGCACTGCTATGCGCTCCAACAACTCTGAAAAAACTGTTGGTTTCATTCGAATAACTTTTATGGCTATTGCAGCCATAAAAGCACATTTAAAATTTAGAACAACAATATAAAATGCTAGATAAAAATACAAATCATAGGAAGCATTAGGACATAACATATATTAATAATAGTGCCACTACAATGTTGGGAAATAGAAAATCGTCATTATGAGAATTTCATGAATTAAAACATACATAAACATATAATTTAAGTAAAACAAGTTCTTAAAAAATCTAAAAGCCCATGGTCGAGCTACTAGCCTGCCGGTGTACACTGCTGTCACTCTCTTAAATTTACCTCTAATACCAACCTACTGGCCTGGTAGTTAGAGAATTACTCAATGTAACAGGCAGAAAAAGGACTAAAAGTTACTTGTAGTCTAGTCAGATTTGAACAAATTCCTTCGTATTGACCACATAGCAAAAAGAAATTTTGGAATTGCAACAACATAAACTGGGTTAGTATCAGATCTTAAAATCCTAAAAAATTTGCGATAGTTACTAATACCCAGATTTCTACAAGGTTGGATAACCCATTTAAGCCTAGCCTGTTTGTATGTCACGCAGAAGAACATTACATGAAATATCGTTTCTTCCTCCACATGGCATACTAGGCATAGGCGAGGGGTAGCACTCACCCACTTATTTGTTATTGCATGCAGGACAATTTCTTTGCTATTAACGGTTGAATAGAGTCCAATGCCCACTCAAATTCATAGTATGGCTTAAAATCCAGGAACCCATATGTTAAACTTGTGGGGTTGGCTGATTGCAGAATGGTGATCAAGTTATACTCTTTCAGAGCAGTTGCCAAGGTTTTTTAGAAATGGCTGAGCAGGATTCTCCTGGACTAGTCCATAGGTCCTCCCTTGCAATTGCACAGAAGGAGTGCCTTACAAAGGATAACCAGGGTATGCTACCAGCCCCCAGTGTTGTCATTACCACTTTTAATTCCTCTCTATAACAGCCCAACTCGGGAGTACTCCACAGTCGTCGCCAATAGAGCAGCGGACGCGAGGAGATGAGGTCCGCTATTGGGGGGATATTCAAGTCCATCCTTAGTGGTAGTAATGGGTTATTAATTTGTCTAATAAAATTATTTTCAGTTAGCGTGAGAGCATTTGATGAACTATGCCCCCAGAGTTCTGCCCCATAAAGGGATGCTGACCTAGCTTGCACTTTGTAAATTTCAAGCGGTGGACTTACAACCTTTAAAACACAACTCTTCTGGACTTTTAAAATTCCCCCAGCAGCCTGGGTTAGCTTTAAATTAGACTTATTGATTTGAGGGCCCCAGCCCATTAAATCATTGAAGGAGAGTCCCAAATAATCAAATATGGGAACCCTCTTGAGGGGTTTATCATCCATCATTGGGTGGGGTTAGTTAATGGAAATGGAATTGGCGTTAAAAACCATATATTTGGTTTTATTGATGTTAACCACAATGTTCCTCTTTTTGCAGAACTGGCTAAATTCCTTTAACACCTGCTGCATACCCATAGCTGATCTCAAAAGCAACAGGGTGTCATCCGCAAACATTAATGCGGGGAATTTGCGGGATGCCAGTTTTGGGGAGTCTATATACTTGATGGCAAGTAAATCTTCGATTAACCCGTTGAGGAAGAGGGAGAAAAGGGTCGGCGCAAGCATACAACCCTGTCTCACCCCTTGCCCACGGGAAACAGGGCTGTAAGTTGCCCATTCTTGCCATACTTTACTCTAGCAAATGTACCTTTGTGGAGACGTTTAAGCTGAAAGCAAAGATATGGTGGTGCTCCCATGGACAGCAAAATACTCCATAGCTGGTCTCGGTCCACCATATCAAATGCTGATTTCAAGTCCACGAAGGTTAGGTACAGGCTCCCACCTTCCAGAACTACTTGCTTCCAGTGGCTCAGCTGGAGCCTAAACAACTGATCCACAGTAGAAGTTTTACCACTGAAACATGCTTGCAACGGGGTAAGGATGTTGTGGTCTTGAATCCATTCCTGTAATCTTTCAAATAGCACCCTTGCAAAAAATTTTTGTGATACATCAATGAGGCTAATTGGCCTATAGTTGGCCGGTTCAATGGGGGACCCTTTTTTGTAGATTTGGATAATCTCTGCCCCAGCCCACGAAGAAGTAGCTGGGAGGCCATGGAGAATTGCATTAAAGAGTGATTGAAGATAAGGAGCCCACACTACCTGTTCATTTTTGTACAGGTCCCTGGGAATTCTATCTAAACCTGGCGCTTTATATAATTGTAGCTTAGCTAAGGCTTATACTATCTCAGCCAGAGTACAAGGTGGTATATCTCATAAAGGGTCACAAATGAGACAGGAAACCGCAGGCTCACTCGATTCAATAGGCAAACTTGAGCATTACTCCTTAAAATGTGAGCGCCAAGCCTCCTCACCAATATTTGGTTCAATGGTAGTCTTGCCCGCAATCTTTCCAGTATGGATCAAATTCCAAAAGGCTCTAGCGTCTTTTGAATCTAGGGCAATCTTAATGGCCTGCCATCTGTCTTTTTCCCATTCTGATTTTGCTTTTAAAAGAATTTCCTTAAAAGCAGCCCTAGCTTCCCTAATACATGAGCTGTCGCCCCCCCTTGAGGGATACTAGCAGGGTTCGCTTTGCTTCCCTGCACCCCCTGCTAAATCAGGGATTTTTATCACTACAGTGATTACACTTGGGAATCCTACTACTGTAAAAAAAAATCCGCCTGGGTTGTAACCATTTCCTGGTGGATTTTTCCCAAGTCAACCCCTTGTCCTGAATTAGCATGACTACCAGAAGCAAGGCTTGCCTTTTCTAGGAGGGGGATAATATTATTATACATTTTTTACATTATTTCTGGGGATTGATTTATTGTGGTCCAGCGAATAAGTCTCCCTCCCTCAACCACTGCAAGGTTGTTTCTGGGGGTATTTACAGGACCTGGATCAATTAGGTCATACAAAAATCTAGCAATAGGAACAAAGAATTATGGTCACTTTCAATTTGTGGATCAATACTAAAATCTGCCACTTTATGCCAAATTTAGACGCTGGTTAAAAATAATCGATTACTGATACCTGGCCTGATCTCTCAAAAGTGGGATGGCATGGATTGTCTCTCGGAAATCGTCCATTACATGCCCTCAAAGAGAAAGAAAGGGTAAGGGACGTCATTTGAAGGACAAGTGGGGTCCACCCCCTAATCAGGTATGTGTTGGGCGCTGGAATTGACCAAATTGCATCCTCATCACCGGTAATAGGTTTCATAAAACCATTGAGGGGTTCAAAATGCAAATAAAGTCCCCACCAAGCAAAAAAAAAACATTACCCGAGAGGGAGTTGAGAAGGTTAACTAGAGAGTCTAGTGTCAAAGAGGTCCCTCCATATTGGACTGGCCGAGAATAAACATTAATAATGGCCGTTTTGGTAGGTTTCTATGGGTCAGGAGGATGCAGATGATATCAAGAGAATCGGTGTCTACTCTTTTTACCACACAACCTAGGTGGGTTCCCACCCATATACATAGGCCCCTCGATGGTCTGCCTCTGGGGCCCTTAACAGCTGGCTCACAATACGCCACATACCCTACTCTATAGAGGGGGCTTAAGGCCCATGTTTCTTGGAAAAGGTAGATCTCATGGGAGTCAATATAATCTCCCCAGTTCGGCAGGTCAAGTTTAGGCGCGAGACGCGCAATGTTCCAAGACAATATTCTAGTGCCACCAGATTGCAATTTTAGACCGCTTTTGCCATTTACATCCAATTCGTCAGTACCCAACACTCCAGGGGATTCAACACAAAAAGGGGTTTGAACTACTGTTTCAAGACGTGATCTAGCTTCACTAGATGCAATGTTTGTGTCCGTTACAGAAACAAAATTCTCCACCTCCACATCTACATTAGCTGTGGATGTTTTTTCACTATCAGCGGGCCTTGTTACTTCACTGAAGGGATCTCGATTTATCCCCCCGTCGGCCATTGCGCTAATAGTGTCTCACTGCCTAGTGGACCTTATCACTGTGGGTGGATCAATGGGAGGCAGTCAATCCACAAGATCTAGTAAGCTAAATCTGTTACTTACTGGGACACCTGGTGGATATAAGTTGTTGCCCACCCCTTTTCTGAAACCCTGCCTAACAGGTTGATCTTGCAAACCCCCACTTGTTCCTTGATAACCCGGGTTAGCAATATAATTTGGGGAGGGTAGAAATAGCTTAAATCCAGTGACTGGATAATAGATCTGAACTCTCTAGAGAAACCCATACAAATATGTTCCACCACCCTACTATCCTTGAAGTTAATAACAATACAGTCCGCCTTTAAATCTTTGGGTCTGCGTCCTACCCATCCCACTCTTCTGACAAATAAGATTTGACATTGAACCTTTATCGGAAGAGGTCTATTATTGTTCAGCCAGTGAATAGTTTTGTTTTGCAGTTCAACATAAGATTCAGTTCCACCATTTTCCAATTCTGGGACCCCAGCCAAAACAACAACATAAGATTAACTTTCTGGGGGTAGATGGATATGTGGGAGGATGGTCTTTGGGTCTTCAGCATTAAGATTTCCTTTTAGCACTCAGTTTGGAATTTTCCTCTGGCCCTCTCCCGACTAAGTGCGCTTGGCTTGCTATTGGCTTACAGACCGTAGTTGAATGTTCCTCTAAACCAACAGTGGTACTTATACCGGTTGCAATTTTCCTCGTCGGCATGGAATCCATATGATTTGAAGGAAGATTACTGGTCGATGAAGGATTAGATACCAGAGATTCCCTGGGGCCATACTTTGGTTGGGCATGGCCACAGTTCACCATTTGTTCTTGATAGATTCCAAGCTAGACCTGGATAGTTCTTCAATATTTTGTAACCTATTCTCGATTGACAATAATCTTTCTAGAAGGGGCTGCATAGATGATAATATATTGCCACCTACTTTCAGCAGGAAGCTCTCTTCAGCCATAGGCAGCGAGTTCTCGTCAGCCACATGTGGGGTACTTATAACTGTTAGAGTCTCCAGCGGGCCTTCCATGGCTGTGGTCCCCGAAACAATCAGGTCATTGTTATTATTGAGTTTTGCAACCTTTGACTTTTTTCCCCTCTGGAATGCTCCTCCCCGCTTCCTCTTGGGAACCGCCCCCTGAGGGTGCCCCTGTAATTGTAATTGTAGGGAGGCACTAGGGGCATTAGGGGCTTCCGTAATACAGGTAACTATACTGCTATTGCGATTTGTTAGTGAAGTATCAATCGTTGTCGCAGAGTGAACAGACTGTCCAGCCAAAGAAATATAGCCGAGATCTTGTGATGTCTGGCTATCGGTCTGGCTCGATGATCCAACAGCGAGAGCCCTTTCCTCACGCCGCTCAGGTGTACATGCCTTCTTCTAGCGAAGACCTTTTCGCAAAAACTGGATCCAGGGAGAGGCGACACTCTGTTATGGCTATCTCATGAGCCAAGACGGACAAGGCCCTTGCGATGGATTGATCTAATGCTCCAGCTACATGGCCACCCGGCGTTACTTTCTTCCCCTTTCCAACACGCCCAGTCATTGTATAGACAATATAACAAACAGTAAGGTATTGGCATTCAATGAGCACTTACAGTACTGAAAGCTGTCTTTCGATGGATTAGAAGTAATAGGGGGGCCCAGTCCGTCTCCTCCGGGCTACAACAGGCTTAAATGGGCCTGCCCTTGGCCCGGGCTTTGCCCGGCGGGCCTGCGCGCGTTCCGTGAAGTGGGGTCCGCGATCTCCTTTGTAGCGGTCGGCGGTTGAGCACAGGTGCAGGCGCTTGTGCCCGGGGTCGCTGGGACTTGTAATCCCATGCAGGCTGGCTCTTCTCTGCTCCCAATGCTGCTCCCCAGTTGGTTTCACGTACCCGACTTTTAATGAGGGTGACACAGTCCCTATAGCTTACAAGTCACACCTGTACGCTTTGGCTGAAATATGGTTTTCCGCTGTGGAAAATGTTTTAACTGCAGTGCAGATGGCGATTTTTAAAGAACGGGTACTGTCACAGGGGAAACACATGTTGGTTGTTACACCGTATCCTCCCTTGGAGGCAGTGACGAAGCTAACGTACCGAATTCAAAAGCTTTGCACCTGAGGTGGATACAATGGGCCACGTCCTTGAAATCTCCGGATGTCACATTCATCTTGGACTCCTCTTTGCAAACAAAAGAGTTCTTGCAATATGAATTTGTTCATCCTGCTCCTCTGACCATGCGCCTGCTAGAGGACTTCCATTGTGTCATATACACTGACAAATCGGCGCAGCCGGCGACTGATTCAAAACATGCTTATTCTGCGGCCTGCGCACTAGTGGTTGGTATTATGGTGAATGGAGAGATCAAGTCCGATGTCGTGCATACACAGACATTAGGGGACTGTACTGCCCAATTGGCAGAGCTACGTGCTCTGGTGCTAGCACTGGAGTAGGCAGACCCTTGTGTGACTACTCTTGTTGTGAGTGACTCTTACTACTGTGTTCAGTCTAACAATGACAATCTATTCTTTTGGACTCAGAAAGACTATTCGGATTCCAAAGGTAGCACGATTAAACACAAAATGCTTTGGGTTCGAGTAGCTGAGCTTAAAAAAAAGCTCCCACTTGAGTTTGTAATTCATACTCTTGGTCACCAACGCGTGGGGGTACACGCTGTTGGTAACGGTCTTGCTGATGAAGCAGCGAAGACCACAGTTGCAACAAACTTAGTAGCAGCAGTTACACACTCCAAAAGTAAGATTGATGATGACATCTTGGCAGCTATTGCCGCAACAGAGAAGGGAGGTAATTACCCTAGAAGTTTCCCTTCTAAACACTTTTATCTTTTAAGTCCTGATAAAGTTCGCTATGTGAGAATTAACGACGTGGTGACAGATTGATTCCCAACGCGGACCGCAGGCAAACCTTGATAACAGCAGCTCACGAGGGTATGGTCTCGGCTCACACTGGCGTGTCACTACTGTAGCTCTTCTACAACAGCGTTACTGGTGGCGCGGATTGTACAAACAGACGGGTGATTATGTCCTTTATTGTGACATATGCCCGCAGTTTAAACCTTCAACTGCTGTGTGTCTGCCCCAGACACAGTTGTACATATCTAATAAACCACTTGGGTGTGTTTATTTAGATCACTGCGGTCCTTTCTCCTCTGATACTGCGTATAAGTACATTTTAGTTGCAGAGGATTCATGCACACGCTTTCTTTGGGTGTGGCCACAAAGGAGTACTGATTCCCGCACTGTCATCAGGGATTTACGTGTCTTTGTGTTAATTCTTGCCTGTGGTACCTTTCACTCGGACCAGGGTCCAGCGTTCGCCTCCAAACGTACAAGGATGCCATGGGTTGGCTGGTGATCCAAGTCAAATTTTAATCTCCATACAGGCCTGAGGGCAATAGCGTTGTGGAGCGGATGAACCGTGACTTAAAGCAATCCTTGACAGCTAAGGTTTTAGGTACAGGCCTGAACTGGCTAGCCCATCTCAATAGTGTGTACCTAATAATCTCCCTAGAAGGTCGCGGGGTGGGCGGACCCCTTACAAAATGCTCTTTTGCATCAAAATGTTTGTTACGGACTTGAGGGTCTAGGCATGGCGGCGTCAGCCGCATCATTTGACTTGGATGAACATTGTACTGTGTTACAGGACCTACAAAAGACCAGAGACAGTCTTGCAAAGGAACATTTGCCCTCCACATCTGATGGTGATCTTCAGAATCTGTTAGTTGGCTGGCTACCCAGAGTTGGTGATCTGGTCCGAGAGAAGGTGGAGAACAAGAAGGAGTTCGGCCCCTCATATCATGCACTCCGGTTCCTGTGCTTGGCGTGCAGGGTACAAGAACAGTCATTTTACCACCACTTCCTGGTCGCAAAGAAAACAGGTACATCTCCATTGACCATGTCAAATTACAGCGAGTGGCCGATTCTTCTTAGTATGACTCCAGCGGTCTCTTGTCCAGCAATGCTGAGACATTCTGTTTTGGCTCCAGCGAGTTCCACCAGGCCTGACATGGCCATCGAGCAGCCTATAGTTACTGATCCTTTATTGAATACACCGGCTGGTGATCCCCTCGATGAGACAGAGTATACCTACCCTACAGACATGTCGATGCCTGATTTGCAAACATCTGCAGTTAACCAGTCACGCTTTTCATTTGACACAGACTCTGTTGCATCGAAGTCCCCATCGAAAATTTTGATTTTTGCTGTTTGGTTTAAGAAACATTTTAATACCCCCTTGGACTTACATTTGGCTGGTGCTTTTTTCACTTTTTTTGTTCATGTGGATTGGATTTGTGGTGTATTTTTTCCGTTTGGTGAATGGACATTATGTTAAAGAAAGAACATCAATTCGGTTAATTGATGGAACTTTGGCACCCCACTCCTCATCTCACATCATGAAGAGGGACCAGACTTTTGTTAATATCACTGCTTGGTCCGTTTTAGATGGATTGTATGGGATGCAGTAAGATTTCAAATCCATGGCCCCACAGAGGTTATTAATGTTTCCAATGTACTACGTGTTTCAGTGGGTGATGTGGTCAAACAGAATATACACTCTGATGATTAGGATGTCCAGGCCATAGAGGCTCTGTTTTCTGATTTGAAATATTATGCTGCTTTTGATGCTGAAGATTTATATTTGGACTCAGCAAATTATGCTGATTTATTTTGTTACCAGCACTATGGCGTCCATTTTCTGCATAAAGCTAACACATTTAGGAATGTGGTTAATTATATGCAATGGGAGAATTGTCCAGCTCCCGTTGAGGGCAGCTCAAAAACTCTTTTAAAGAAATGTACAAATTTTACTGATTTTAATCAATTTAATCCGGACGCATTTTATTTTAAGATGACTGGCGAGTCCTCTTCCAAAGTTAGAGTTACCCATACTAAATTACTATATTCGAATTCATTTCTTGACCAATTAGCAGTTGGGGGCTATGAACTGTGGAAAGATACTATTGATCTTAAATCTGTTTGGGGTTCTAAAGGCTGGCAAGTACAAGTCACTGAGGCTTTGCATCGTGCATGTCACATCCCGAACCATATGTTGTTTTTGAATTTGACAATTTCTCAGACAACCTGCTTTGGATTGGCTACTTCTAAAAAATTACATGCTCCCGCTCTTCCTGATTTAGGAGAATACCCTTTATGGAACAATCACACTGATTTATCCCTTAGTGAATTACAGTCACTGTTGCTGAAATCGTCTTTTAATATTTCCAGTTTTGACTCCCAAGGTTGGTTATTATGGCAGAAAAGTTCTGATTTTTCTGGGCATGACCACTGGCTATACAAAGGTGAGGGTAGATCCCCGTTTTCAAAGTGATCATTCTATTACTACCTATTCAGTAGGCAAGTTGTGTCAGAACTGGCTCAAACATTCCACCTTAGCGTCAGTTAAAGTCCATCTGTCCAAATTAACTGAAGATGTTGATCTGAATGACTTTGTTAAAGGCCCTGTGGGAGGGAGAGCGAAACAATGGGTATATGCTGTTTACAATGAAGTGTGGAAACGATCTCAAATTGAAGCAGCTTCTAGATTATGTGAAATAGATCAAGCACATTTAGAAAAAGTACTTGCAGTTGTTGATAACAGCATTAACACCCATTCTTCCCGAATTTACACATTGGACAATATGGTTTCTTCTGTTGTTGATATCGTCCAGGATCAAGTATCTGTTTTGTATCATGGTCAATAACAGTTACGTTCCATTATGCAGTTTGCTTGGACATTCCAAACGTTGAAGGCTGGTAAACTGCCTTGGGAATACATGAATACTTCTTTATTTTTTACCACTTAATTTGACTGTAAAGCAATAATTCATGTTGAAGAAGGATGGAGCATATTCACTTTCGCACATTGAAAAGTTAGAACCGTTGCCTTTTTCTGTTGCTGAATCTATCAACTGTATGGCTTATTCATGGTTTAATAACATTGCCTTTTCCGCTATTTAAATTTGATTCATTTATGAAGTACTATGCCATAGGCAGATATGAACCTTCGGGTAGCGCTCATCTCCATGAAGCTTGGTCTCTGCCATTTACCTAAAGGTGCCTGAGGGAGGGTAAAGAAGTTTATTTGAAAGGTGACAATTGCACTTCAACACCTAATCACTCATTAGTATGCAGGAATATCCAATTGCACGGCTCTTGTAATTCAAACGCCCCGAACTTTGCATGCATTTTAAAAGGAAATCCTGTCCCAGCCATAACTCCGACTTTCAGGAAGCTGGCAAACGGTAGTTTTTTGCTTTTGACTAATGAAGACCACTGTGGTATGCTGGCGGGGATATCGTACATTGTGACTGTTTCCCAACGTGTGGTCTGCTGCAAAAATGTGCTGTTTTCTCCTCCACATGGGAAGCTCGATATATCCATCTGGCCTTCCATTCGGACCTTGAAAGCAGAGTTTAACAAGATGAGTCTAATAAGGGCTCTTTTGTCTCAAAAAGAAGTAGCCCTTACATCTTCCCGTGAAACATTCATCCTTCACGTGGCTAACACTCGCACCAAGGTGGATGCCCTTTTGAATACTGATCTCCCCCTGCATTTTGGGGCTTGATTCACACTATCTTTAATGCCTTATCTACCACGGGCTTGGCACACTTTTTTAAAATTGTAAGTTCTGGCCTTGTGACTTCATTCCAAACTATATTTGGTGTGATACTGGCGATTTTTCATTCTATTTTTTCCAGCATCTTCGGCGGTTTACCATTGATTCTTGCTTTGGCTGCTGGTATACTGCTGTTGATTTGCTTACTGAAAACTGGCTGCACAATCTGTGCCCCACAACAATCTGCCACGGCTGCTTCAGCTTCGTAAGCGGATGCTAGTTTACTATGAAGCACTCCCGCTGGCTACATTAAGTGTGGCATATGGATTATCTTTCCGGTTCTCGTATTTTACATGGGGGCAGCCTGTCTTCCATTGCCTGGATTGCGGTTTTGAATGGGTTCTGGATTTGTGTCTCTGCAATACGGTGTCCCCTAACCCAGATTATGATCTACTAATGAGTCCCTTAGTTGCTCATGAGTTAGACTGTTCTGGTATTGGAATAATGGCCTGCACAGCGGAACATGGAGTCCTAGGTATTTGGAACATATGGTCTGCAGCCCATGATTTTCTGGCACCCAGTTATCTCGAAGAACACCCGAGTTGGCCTCTGATGCTGCTAGAGGCTCTGGCTGTCGAAGAGCATGTGTGTTCTTTTCCTTTATTGAATTGGATGGCTGAAATGTTTTCGTATGGGAACAATGACTTCCTCTTGGAAGCAGTTGCAACGTACTGTGCTTATACTCTTTTAGATTGAAGTGGTTTCAACTTCAAACGCATTTGTGACTCATGATTTTTTATCTATTTTTGATTTTTTTTGGCCAGTTCACATTCTGCGCCTTGAACACTATACAGCCCCTGCATCATGTAGACTGAAAATATATTTTTTTTATTGCTGATTTGGAATATTACTCCCAATTCTACTGTTTGGCAAAATTTTAACTTGGTTCTGTCTCACTCGAACTTGAACTCTGCGCTTCAAATTGCCCCCCGTTCTGTGCGTGTTCCGATCAAGGGAGGGTGTAGTGAGGGCTGGGCCTTACTTGTGCACATTGCTATGTTAGCATAGGCTTATTATAAGTTTAAACGCCATTTTACCATTTTGCTGCTTTTGCACACAACACTATATGTAACTGTTGATGTAAGTTTGCCGGCGTGAATTGCTTCACATGAGAATGGCTTGTTTTCAACATCCCTAGACTTACAGCTCGACCTTAGTCTGCACAGTGAGTGCTGAAGCCTCCAAGGTTAACAAAACAATGTTCTGTGTTGTTCGGGCTGACCATCTCATGCACTAGACATAACATGCACACAGCTGCAGCTAACTGATGTACTGGGTCTCCGTGCAAAGTTGTGTGTGAGCAGAATCCCTGCAACATTCCTTACTCGAATACTTAATGGGGACAGCTTCCTTTTCGCTCAAGATGGGTGAGCATCATATATCTAGTCTATAAAATGCAGACGATTTGGTGATTATGGTTATGACCCAAATTGGGCTTCAGCGTAAATGATATGTGTTTAATATGGTTGATAAAAAAAACTTTGTCAATATGGAAAAAACATCGGTATCTGGGCCGAGGAAGAGTTTAAATGGTCTTTGGGTGAGGCAATAATTGAACAGGTGTCAATGTACCGATATTTTTGCATGTACTTTACACCTAAATTAAGCTAGAAAATACAATGTGATGCACATAAAGCTAAAGCACTGCCAATGTTAATGGGATAAGGCAAATTCAAGGAGGAGTTTGGGGGACAACCATTTTTAACTGCATTTAAGGCAATGGTCCAGTCAAAATGGTTATATGGTGCAGAAAATCTGTTTTTGAGTGGGATGCATATTTGGAACAGAATTGTAGGTCAGTGCTTGAAAAGTGTTGCATTTGTCTAATCCAGCCATTGTCCATGCACTAAAGCTTGGACTTGCATCAGAGATAAGGCTACAACAACATTCTGTGATGAGTTATTACAATCTGGAGATAACAAGGTACCCCTGCATTGCAGAGATGAGATATTAAAGCATGAGTGAAAATGGACCAGGAAATTGAGGCAAAGCTTATTAGTTGTAAAAGAGCAGTATTCTTTTGCCTCCCCAGGTGTGAAGTCCCACTTAAGCTCAAACAAAATTAAATGCATGTAAAATTGAAAGAAGTCTTCAAAAACGGAGACCTCCGATTTATACGCATGAAGAAGTCCACCTCTTCATGTTGGGACTTTTGGAAGGATCCCCTATTAATTTTCGCTGATAAATACTGCAATGAGGCAAGAAACGCTTACATTTGGATTGGATCGGACCCGAATATATGTTTATTTTTTTATTAACTCATAATTCTTTCTAAAGGTAAATATAAAAGAATGCAGTGGATACAGAGACATTAATATTTTGAAGATTGAAGAGATCAGCACAAGCCCAACATACCTGGTCAATTTTAAAAATGATGTATATTGTAATTCAATATTGTTTTAATCCTCTCACACCAATCACTCACATTTCCATCGATTTCCTCTAAACGTGTGCGTACATTCAGTAAAGCTATATTATATTTGGCATCAAGTCACTCTGGTCTTCATCCTGTCTCGTGTTCAGTGCAGCTCCTGCTAAAGGTCATTAAAATCAGTTATACATCGGCTATGTGGTAACAGCTACACATGCGCCCTGTTGTGGAAAATCTGGACCTCATGAAATGTTTTTAGCACACATCAAATGTCCTAACCTACACAATAAAAGAACAAAATCTACGCAGCAGAATTTTACAATGCCTAATATTTAATTTTTTGCTTTCTATTTTGGTAAACACAATTTTAAAATTTGAAACTAATAAATAAAAATAATTTTAAGATAAAATTGATCTAAACATACACAATATGCTTAGACCCTACAAAAACTGAGTTTACAAGTGTATCTAGGTTTTAGCATCGGCGAGTGATGCATTTCTAAACTATACAAACTATGCTTTGGGAAGATGGAGCAACCAGAGCTCCCATCCAGATAACTAAGGGAGGCAAGTAGCAGGCTTATTATTGAAGATAACATTTGGAACGGTCTGCCTGCTCAACGGTCTGCCTGCTTTCTACGAATCAGAGGTATAAATTGATATCATTTAAATGTTTCAACCAATTGTATTGCACTCCAGTACAATTAAACACATTGTATCCAATCAATGCAGGGTGTAGGCGGCTGCCAAGATGGGTTGGATGCTACATATTTCGCACCAGGGTGAGCTGTAACAGCCTTGTTCTGGAGCAATGTGAAAGAGATCATGGAGGAGATTGTTGAAGAGCTGGCAGACTTTACTCTTCTCATCATGCGTTTGGGATATGTGGCAAGCACACAGACTTATCGCCATGGTACTTTAGTTGGCAAAATGGAGGGTGGCAGTGGCTTGATTCAAGGGGCTGCTACCAAGGACTAAACATTGGCTGCAGCTATGACAATGCAGCCAAATGGTATACCCCAACTCAACCTGCTTGCACCAGACCCAAAGACATCTGGGGACCACTCTGAAGATACCTGGAGCAGCAGTCCTATTCACAAATTCGTAAAATGATGCTACGTTTGAGAGCTTAGATACCTGCCCTAGAGACTGCTTACCCACAGATGGTGTGAATCCTATGAAGAGGCGCTCAGTTTTAGGTTAATAATACAATAACTCACCTGAGATATCTTGCTGTTTAGGTGGTGCATTGCCTGGCTTAAATATTTGATAGTATACTTCACAGTTTGTCATGAATTACACTGGAAAATATTTAAATGTTGACACTAACAGTGTCTTTTTTAAAAAAAAATGATCTTAACATTCTAGTAATCTGTCAAAATTGTGAGAGATAATGGTGTCTTTAAGTGCATGATTTGCTTCTTTTTCAGATCAACTTTATATAATCTAAAAGCTTAAAATGTATTGAAGGGTAAGAGGTGACAGGTTAAGTACATGTCTTCTCTAGAAAACACAAAAGGAGAACTTGCATTGATTTAAGAAATGTTGAACAAACTGTGAAGGATAGTAGGAGACTGCTATTCCTGTGAACTGTAAGGATCGAAATAATGAGTGAAATGCCTCAGATAAATATTAATATGGAGCATTGGTTAGTGTGTAGATCACATATTAAAAGACGGATGTTGGAAATATAAGAATGGCAAAGGATCACTTAGCCATCTACTTATGATATGCCCAGTAGCTATAGACTAATGAACAAAATACTGTCTATTTATTGGAGAAAACATTGCTAAAAGCATTTTTTATCATCTTTAACCAACTAGAATATGAAGAGCAAGTCATCCAAAAATATAAAGGTGGATTAAGAAAACTGGTCAGCAGGGAAAAGACTAATTAAAAAAAACTGGAAGACTTTAGAAACTGCCAGAATAGAAGATAGATTACCTAAATGAGTTACGTGGCAACTATGGAAAGGTCACTTACGAGCTTAGAAACAAAACCCCCACCCAGAGATTCTTAGTCAACAGTAACCTATCTGCAATTTCCCCAATATCAAGGCTCTACTCTGTCCCCTACCCTCTTTAATCTCTACCTTGAACCATTAGCTGAAATTCTTCGCACGGCCAACATCTCCTTCCACATGTATGCCGATGATACTCAGATTTACATCAAAACCTCTTCTCTAGAGATTCACTATCTGAATGACGCCCTGAAATGGACTGTTCAATGCCTCACCAACAAGCAGCTCAAACTGAATGGCCAAAAACGGAGTTCCTTCTCATCTCCCCCCTAAAAATTCCAATGACATCCTGGAATGGATTAACTCGATCACAACACTTACCATAGTACACAGACCATAGTGGATTCTGCTAAATCTCTCGGTATAACCTTAGACAGCAACCTGAATATATGTGGACACATTAGAATCAATGGCCAAAACTGCCAGGTTCCGCCTGAGCTCCTTGAGAAAACTAAAACCCTTCCTTGAAAATGCAGACCTAAAAACCGCAGTTAAGGCATTAGTCACCTCCATAATTGAATATGGCTGCTCTACCCAATGTGGCCTATCAAAGACTTCTACGGCCCCTCTAAAAGCTAGCCTCAACGCAGAAGCTAGACACTTATCGGGCTCTAACAAATTTGACCACATTTAACCATATCTGAAGGCCTTGAACTGGCTTCCCCTTGGAGCCAGAAACCAGCTCAAGCAGAAAATCGTGGTGTCTGGGGTATTCAGAAACTCCCAGTCCGCCAGAGACCGTGTGCTCCAGGCTCCCCGCACGGAAAAAACATAACTGAGCGTTCTCTGGGGCTGCAGCCACTCCTTCAAATGTTCTACTGGTTCTCTCTGCCTGTCGCTATCATCTCCCCTTTTTTACAATTGCTCGTTTTCTCTTTTTATCGCTGACATGTCGCTCTGCTGATTATGATACTGTACAGATTATTGTATATAACTCTGACTTTGTCCTAATGTAGTCAATTCCTTAATTCACATCCTTTTGTTTTGCCTGTGCCTAACCTGTACGTAACGTGCAATCCCTGTAAAGCACTAGGATACTCTAACAGGTCACGTTCGCGCTCTACAAAACCTTAAATAAATAAAAATGATACGGTTAATAACACATGGGAAACCTATCTATAAATTTGAGATATCTGCAGACACTGTAAAAATACAGAATGTAGTACAAAGAAATCATATGTAAATAAGGCATGGTAAGAGAGGTTATTGTGCCTTAGAACCTTAATAAAGCTCTCAAAATGTCTAATTTTGTTTGTCTAAATTAGCTGCAAGAACTACATTCCATTTGATGTAAATACTTTGCCATTATTATCGTAATGATATTGACAGATCAGCGTAAAAGGCAACTAGTGTTGCATGCACAGAGAGATTTTGGAGCTTTCCGACCAAGGTATATTGGAATATGTAAAATATTGTTCTGGTATATACCGTTACAAACCTTTGTGCATTGGCCCAACAACATTTAACAGGGAAATATTCAAGGATTATTTGCATAAAATTAGTAGTAATAGAAAGGACTGTGCCTCTTTGGACTTAAGAGTCCATTAGAGACTGCTTTTGTTGTTCTCCTTTCCAAGCTTCTAAATGATTTTAGGAATTGGTCTGATTTATCATCTGAAGTTGCACGGAGGTGTGCATCCCTTTGGTAGATTTTACATTTTGATTAGATCTGGATTGCTAGCATATGTGTTAGTGATCAAATGTTTGAATATGTTAGGTTCTTATACACATAACTAAATACATATTTTAAATTAAATGTTTCAATATGTTATACTCTTATAATTAAAGCTTTAAAAATGCATTGAACGAGCCATAACCTATTTATGAAACCATAAAAACAGATCTTGACGGATGTTGATAACCAGCCTTTTAAGGTGTGTTGACCTTACAATTGTCTTTTTAACAAATTACAATCAAGATTTATATATCTTTGTCTGACAAATAACTGAATTTAAGCAAGGGCACCGCTGACAAAAGCTCATTTAGTTGTTTCTTGAATTTCACAGTGTTGTCCACTGTTCTAGTCATAGATCCTTTCATACATTATAAGTGAATGAGCTGAAAGGTGTCAATAATGCTTGTCCTGATCATGAAAAATGGCCTTGCTTTGGCTTATCTAATTTCTACGAAGAAAAAATTCGACTACCTTGCTCCGGTGTTAAAAGCAATATACTGGATATCAAGTGAATCAAGAATAACATTAGAAATTTGTTGTATGAATGTAATAACCTGCACTCAAGTCTTGGACCTTACGTGGTATTGCTGCTCATAATATCTATAGGCCAGAATGGCTCTCAGAACAAAGACACTATCATACAGAATCCCACACTCTGAAAACTCGCTCCTGCTCGGTCGCTCCCCTCGCTCCCTTGGCCCTGGAAGGAGTACTGGTATCGTTAACTGCTCATTTTGATTCATCACAGCGCTGCTAGCATTGACTGCATACTGCGCTCCTGCACAGAACTGGTTCCTTTACTATCTGCTGCCTGCTGCACATATTAAATGACATAGCGCTTCTGCACGCAATTAGATTTTACCATTACAGGCGAGCTGCCTGGCATTTGTTTCCATAGCGCTTTTGGCCGGACCCACCAGTGGTGTGTAACTTTGTGGTAATAGCTCAGGCTTGACACGGACTGTGCCTCGGTTTCGTTTTGCATCAGCCCGCCACCATCTTGTTATTGTTGTCAGCTCTCCTGGCCCGCCTCTACCTCCCCGAGACCGCCTCCCAGCGGCCCCTCCCACACTCCACCCCCTCCACTATCCATTAATGTCAGATGTCCCAACGCGCAGCGTCCACGCGCTACGGCCGCGCCGAAGGTGCGCCAAAGGTAAGCCCGTCTACGCCCGTCCGCGCCTGGACCGCGCCCAGCGCCAGACCCCCTGGCCCCCGTACCAACCACCCCACCCGCATTACATACGCCGCCTCCACCCTCCTAGCCCTTAACCCCGGCCGACTCTCGGTCTGCGCTCAAGCCGCCCCCGGACACACCCATGGACCCTTCACGTGCAACTCCTGCAAGTTTGACAGCACCAAGACCAACTCCACATCCACTAATACCAAACAGAGACCTAACACCAACCACCTAAAATGCATCCTGCTCAACACCCGCTCGGTCCACAAACACGCCATCGACCTCTGGAATTTACTAGACACCATCTCTCCGGACGTCGCCTTCCTAACAGAAACCTGGATGAACGCCTCCTCAGCCCCAGACATCACCATTGCCATCCCGGAAGGCTACAAGATCATCCGAAAAGACCGCAACAAGCAAACAGGAGGAGGCATCGCTATTGTCCACAAGAATTCCATCCGCATCTCAACCAGCTCAGACGTCAACCTCGCTAGCGCCGAGCACCTTCACTTCCAGATCCACACCGACCCCAAGACCACACTCAGAGACACCCTCCTCTACAGGCCACCAGGACCCCGGGCACAATTCAGTGAAGACATCACTGACTTTATCACCCCACACGCCCTCCCCTCCGAGGACTACATTCTATTGGGAGACCTCAATTTTCACCTGGAAAAGAGCAACAACAGCAACGCCACCACCCTTCTGGACAATCTCGCCAACCTCGGACTCAAACAACTTGTTAATACCCCCACTCACCTCGCAGGTCACACACTCGACCCTATCTTCACCTCCAGCAAACATATCTCCTTCAGTCACACCACAACTCTCCACTGGACGGACCACAGCTGCGTTCACTTTATCTACAATAAGACCACAACCATCCTCAACCTACTCTGCGAAGAAACTGGAACAAAATCACCATCGACCAGATCTCCTCATCGCTTCTTCAAAACCCCCCTGCCCACTCATCGAACGCCAACCAAGCAGCCATTAACCTCACTCAATGGCTAACCAACAGCGCCCGCAACCTAGCACCCCTGAAAAAACGTCAAATCAAACTAGGCAGCAAAAACGCCCCCCTGGTTCAACGATGATCTTAAGAAATCCAAGAAACTCTGTCGCTCCCTTGAGAAGGCCTGGAAAAAAGACCCAAACACCAGCACCAGAGACGCCTTCAAAAACGCCACCGCATACACCACCAACTGATCCGAACTGCCAAGAAAGCCGCTTTCAAAGACCGACTTGACAACAACGCCCACAACAGCAAGGAATTATTCGACATCGTCAAAGAATTCACCAACCCCACTGCCAACTCCAACGACATCACTCCCTCTCAAGACCTCTGCGACTCCCTAGCTTCGTTCTTCCACGACAAAATCGCAGACATCCACAACAGCTTCGACTACCAACCCGGAGACCAACCCACCCAACCTTCTGCCACACCTTCACCCCCCCTTAATGACTGGAACCCAATCTCCACGGATGATACCATCCGCCTGATGAACCCCATCCACTCAGGATCCCCCACAGACCCATGCCCTCACCACATCTTCAACAAAGCAGATTCCATCATCGCACCCCACCTCCGAGATGTCATCAACTGCTCCCTCACCTCCGCCACCTTCCCAGATAGCTGGAAACACGGCGAACTCAGCGCCCTTCTGAAAAAACCCACAGCTGACCCCACCGAACTCAACAACTACCGCCCCATATCACTCCTTCCATTCCCGGCCAAAGTCATCGAGAAAGCTGTCAACAACCAGCTCGCCGCCTTCCTCGAAACCAACAAATCCCTCGACTCCTCACAGTCCGGCTTCCGAGCCAAACACAGCACTGAGACCGCACTAATCGCAGCAACAGACGACATTCGAACTCTACTGGACAATGGTGACACCGTCGCCCTCATCCTCCTCGACCTCTCCGCAGCCTTCGACACAGTCTGTCATAGCACCCTGTTACAACGCCTCAGAAACATCGGAATTCAAGGAAAAGCACTGAATTGGATCACCTCGTTCCTTGCCGGAAGATCTCAGAGAGTCCGCCTCCCACCATTCAAATCAGAAGCCACTGAAGTCATTTGCGGCGTGCCACAAGGATCTTCACTCAGCCCCACCCTCTTCAACGTATACATGAGCCCCCCTCGCGGCCATCGCACGTCAACACAACCTCAACATCATCTCCTACGCTGATGACACTCAACTGATCCTCTCACTCACCAAAGACCCTAACACCGCCAAAACCAACCTACATAAAGGAATGAGAGAAGTAGCCGAATGGATGAAGCACAGCCGCCTGAAACTGAATTCCGACAAAACAGAAGTCCTTGTCTTAGGTACCTCCCCCTCCGCCTGGGACGACTCGTGGTGGCCAGAATCCCTTGGAAAAGCACCCATCCCAACAGACCACGCACGAAACCTGCGCGTCATTCTGGATTCCTCACTCTCGATGACCAGACAAGTCAACGCAATTTCATCATCTTGCTTCAATATTCTTCGCATGCTCAAAAAAACATTTCGCTGGATCCCCACTGAGACTAGAAAAACGGTCACCCATGCACTGGTTACAAGCCGCCTGGACTACGGAAACACCCTATACGCCGGTACCACCGCAAAACTTCAGAAAAAACTCCAACGCATCCAGAGCCCATTAGCCAGACTCATTCTAGACATTCCGCGTAAAGATCCCATTTCTGGTCACCTGAAAAACCTCCACTGGCTTCCCATCAATAAGAGGATAACATTCCTCCTTCTAACCCACGCACACAAAGCACTTTACAAACTTGGACCCGAATGCCTCAACACACGACTTTCCTTCTACACCCCCTCCCGCCAGCTACGCTCCTCCCACCAAGCCCTTGCTGCTGTACCTCGCATCAACAAAACCACCATGGGAGGAAGATCCTTCTCCTACCTGGCGGCTAAAACCTGGAACTCACTTCCCACTCACCTCCGCCTCACCCAGAACCACCTAGCATTCAGAAAACAACTTAAAACCTGGATATTCGACAAGTAACTCCCCACCCTTCTCCAAGCGCCTTGAGACCCTCTGGGTTTGTAGCGCGCTATATAAATCACTGAATTGAATTGAATTGAATAGAAGAGATGTAGCTAGTGTCTGGAAAACTCTTCCGCATTTACTCATGACACAACTGGACCTTCAGTCCTCAGCAAATTACTAAAAACTCACCTCGCCTACTAATTTTCTAATAAATCAGTGAACAATCGATGTTACCTTTCCTGTTTCGGCTTCTCCTACCTTTTCATATACTGATCCATTAACATTAACTTTTCCAATTAGAATCTCAAAAATATCTCTAAACTTGCTGATCCAGGTAGCACTACCTCTTACTATAGCTTGGTCTTAAATGCTGAATCAACAATATAGCCATGCCCAACTTCAATATTTTCAGTTAAAGTTTTTCTTTCTGTGTACATCTCTTAAAACTTTATTTGGCGTTCAAGATAAAACCATAAAAGTCAAACAACCTAGAATATTCAATCATTACAATTACAGGTTGACAAAAATGAAAAAATCCAGATAATTAAAACACAGAATAAAAGTACATGATTTACCATACAAATGTTAGTCACAGCTTGTCCTAAATCTGATTGGGACCCATAAAAAAAGAGTGTACAAGACGGTATCGCTAGTGAGAAGTTGTAAAAAGATAAGAGCTGGTCTCACCCTTCTACCACCCAATTTTTTGTTAAATTGGAATAATAAATAGCTTTGAGTACAATATAAAAAGTACAAAACATGAAAGTGCAACATGTCCTCAGGAGACTCTCTGTCGCAGCCACAGGGCATGAGGCACTGGCCTCTATGGGAACCTTGGGGGTGTGCTAATAAGAAGGGAAAGAGGTTGAGACGAAACCTTGTCAATAAGAAACAGTCGTAAATACTTTTAAGCCCTAAAAAGGTAAGGCTCAGTAGTAGGCACAGTTTTCAGTACAGCATACTTTCGCATACTAGGTTTACACTGCTCTTTACCCTCTCTATCACAATGAAGTGCCCTTACATAAACCTCCTTGACCCAAACAAGGTCCATTTTTTGAATTCCCTCAGGGTTCGAATAAAGATCTGCTCTTTCTAGCCTGACGAGTCCAACTCTTATGTACTGGAGCCAGCGAATACGCAAGGCATGATCAAGAGATAGACAATACCGTATCACATTTTTAATAAGTGTATTCTCTTGCTTCAAACAAATCTTAAGCCACAGGGCCAAAGGGCGGAAGGCCAAATCATCAGCAAGAAAAGACACCCCCAGTTCCTCATGGACAACATACGATGACGTGCCTTGCGGGACAGAGAGAACTCTTCGCAATAATGAGTTCAGTGCTCTGCACAATCCCAAGCTCAGTATGACCCCATATCTCTCTCCCATATCTAACCGTTGAGATACATTTTGCCTGAAATCTTCAGGAGGGCCCCTATTGGTTTCCCTCCCACTCTACTGGCAAAGTTTAAAACAACAGCAGAGGCTTTCAGTAGGTCCTCTGTCCTGCAGTTGAGCAAGGGGCGCCAACTCAATGAGTCGTCGAACACTATTCCCAAATAGGAGAAAACATTTACTTTAGGTATTGGCGAGCATCCCAATTTAAAAGTGGCAGGTTTTGCCTTGCAGAGACCCACCTGCATAATATAAGATTTAGAATAATTCACCGACAAGTATGAGGCAAAAGAGTTGAGGAGAAGTTGTAAGCCCCTTACAGTCCTCGACAGGAGGACTGCGTCATTCGCATATAAAAGGACCGGGGGCTGCGCTTGCCTATCTGGGGGTGTCTGCTTTAATTGCTAGGAGTATATTAAACAGAAAAAATGGCCAGACAGGTTTAGTTTTTTTGAATTTTATCACACCTAGCTAAGAAGTTCTAGGTGGTGCGACTATTTTATTTTAGTCTTTTTATCTTTTTGTAGAAAAACTTTATACATTGAATTTCGTATGTCACCAAAGGAACAGTCATCAAACAATAATGAGCACATACAGATATTAAAACATGTATATACATTATACACAAAATCAATACTGTAAATGCAATATACACCAAATACACACTTGTACAATGCCTCCAATTATTTCATTAAAAGGCACCAGTCCTTCATATTATATGCAAGTAGACAGGCGGACAAAACGGTTCATTGGCAATGCTTGCCTGTCTCACTGAGCCGGAGACTAGATTGCTGCCTGGGGTCACACTACTAGGGATAGAAAGTATGGTAATATTTAGTAACCCTAGAGGCATCCCTCTTTTCTTTCCCAGGCTCGGGGTCAACGCGTTTCGAACCACTGTGTAGTTTAAGGGTTCTCCTCAGGACACGGTTTGGAGGTGGCCATAACTGTAAGGAATAATAATGGGATTTGGTGTCAGTATTATAGGAACTATTAACAATGTTACTAGACTCTCAGACTCTTGTTGGTACTGTTAAATACCAGTGTTTAGCATCATAGACCACTGCTGTAGAAAGTTGCCAATCGAGTATAAGGATTCTGCAGTTAGACACAGACATAAGAAAGAATCCGTCACCAGAATTCTCACAACTCCATGCTTCAACGATCACTACCGCCCGCCATGTTAATGGAGCCTAACTTAAAAAATTGGCTGGGTGGAGGAATGAGGGGAGGAGCGCCGGCCGCTCTTCGGCAACGGGACCTCTTTTCATGCGTGCTTTTCAATCGGATTAGGTCAGTCTCTGCTAAAACGGGAAATACCGATAGTTAGATGTATGCCCAGTCTATCGTGTCTATTTCCACACGCATATAAACAAATGCTCTGCGCTCTGTCCGAGCGTGGCTCACCGCTTACTTGCTAATTCGGCAGCTCTCTCCATTCATTCTCGCTCGGCGTCAAACGAGTAGACGCCGCGAGCATAATTCCTTCTTTTAAAGGGGCCGCACATTGTTAGACGTGCATGGAGCAAGGCGAGGAAGGATGGTATTTGTAGTGCATCTTTCCATCGGAGTCAACTCGAGCTGGCACGGCCATCACAACTGTCAGTCACAGACATATTCTTGCATGGAACAGTATAAAGACTAAACCGGTCATAGATTACTCAATTCAGACAGTTCATTCAACCCAGAGAGGGCTGTATCAAATTTCAGTATCAGATACGCTTCTTTCTGTGACAAGCGTATATGGGTCCCCACCCCCGGAGGTTTTTATCACAGCCAACACAGTCCATTTTAAATCATTCACCGAATGACGTTGATGTAAAAAGTGAGACACCAATGGGGCTGTCAGTACTTTCTTGTTGATTCGTGAGCGATGTTGAATAATCCTCTGTCGCACCTCCTGTGTTGTCTTACCAATGTAGACCTTTTTGCATGGACATTGAATGCATATACTGCATACTTCGTCTTACAATAGTTAAATTCTTCATGACGCCAAAACTTCTTTCCATCAGTGAACAAAGAGCCTTCCAATGTGAGACTACACACGGAACAAGTGCCACAGGCCTTCCTCCCTCGCCGAGGGAGCACCTACTGCAGAAGAGCTAGAAGACACCGACACAGCGGATGGTGTGTGTGTCAAAGTTTGGACCTCACATGCATCCTGTGCAGAAAATCATTCGAAACTGTTGGCACTTAGTGGAAGAAGTTATGCCTGATGTCGGTCCCCCCTCTTTGCACTCAAAAAAAAATCGGAGTATAGGGCTGCAAATCACATCTACACGCCCACCGAGCAAAAGAGACACTCCGAGCACTCTCTTTGGACTTAACCCTGTCAAAGGACACCACAAATGTGGCACTTGTTCCATGTTTTTTTTATGCAACTTAAATAATGCCAAAATCATATGTAGTAATTTACTTTAATTTTCAGTTCATAGTCGGACACTTCCATGGCTCTTCTGCTGGAGGAGGATTCAGAATCAAACCGCAATCGTCAATATCTGGTGTGAGTGGTACTGTGAGCCAACTTAGACATGCCCAAATTTGGACCACCCAAAGCCCAAGGAGAGGATTTCCATGACAACCGTGCAGCTACCAGCAATGTTGAATGCTTCCTCTCATCTCCTTTCCCTGAGACGAGACCTCACCTTTGATTCCAGTATGTGCTCCTCGCATGTACAATCCGTGCAAACAGTATGTAGGTATTGATAGGACTCCCTTGCTGCAATGCTCTGCGCTGCCGGCAGAAACAAAGAGAAAAACAGGTGTAAAAAGGGAAAGGTTCGGACGCCAGCCTGCAGCTCAAAATGTGCTATTGGTACGTGCCTTCTGTGTACAGGAGATCAGTGCAGCTCACAATACCACCCAGTGGATAGGAGACTTCTTTCCCCTTTGTGAGATATTGCACCAAACCCAAATTATCCCAGATGTGCCCGGACCATTCGAATAACGCGTGCAGTTTAAAATGTACATTACAGCCTTTGCAACGTGCAAGCAGGCCTATCTAGCCTCGCCTGAAATACCAGATATACAGTCAGTCTTCCAGCGGTGACATCGTATGTGGGTATCCTAAAAATACGGCGAGAATTGGTCGATTCTGGACCTGTGTAGGCACCCCAAGGCTTACATAATATCTAGGCAATATACAAAGAATTCAGTCCAAAATATAATATAAAATATAAATATAATGAAAATTACTCATGTAGTCCTCGGCAAAGCTAAGGATCCCAAAATCAGGATAAGACACCGGAACATTTCTGCCTGCCTTTCCGCCCACCAAAAAGATTGCATTCTGACCGCAGATGTGCTTTGACTTGTGGGAACTCAAGACAATAGGAGCGCATCGAAAGAGCCGAGGAAATTGCATTTAAAGAACCACCGTGAAGCGTGCTGGAAAAAAACTGTACAGGACACGGAGCACAAAGGTAAGAGGAACCCCAAACAATAAACACACCTACCTATGGAAGAAGTCATGGCCGGGATCCTCTCGCTAAAGCAGGGGCTCTTAAAACTCGCCACACTGCGTGCGCCTGGAAGAGCAACGGCTAAAGTAGGGGGATCAGGAGGTGAATGTAAGGGTTGTAAGGCTTAATGAGCCATGACAGGGAGGCACGCCTGGCGAGTGGTGTGCAATGTGCGCGCACCATGACAAGAGAGGAAAGCCAGAAGGCGCCTGTCATGGTGCATTTCTAAAACTTCACTCCTAAATGTCTCGCCAGAGCAGCACATTCGCTGGCTCAGGCGAGACCTAAAAATGAGGTAGGTGAAGAGAGTCAAGAAAGCTATGGCTACTCTATCACATACATTGATAGAGTGCCACATGATGAGGTAGTCTTTGCAATGTCCCAGTTCCTTAGAGAGTGGAAGAAGGCAACACATTGGGTTACAAACCCAACGTCCCCCAGTCCATACAAGTAGGCTGATCACTCTGACTCATAATGTATAGACAATTTTATATATTGTATTTGTAATGTACTGTATTTTATACTTCAGCTATCAGCTATTTCTGATTTTAATGTAAAATTATATTTGTTTTTGTATTTGACTTAAAACTTCTTCACAAAGTTGTAAATCAATTAGAGTTGTGATAGTCAAGGGGAGACTAGTTACTTTTCAATACAAAAATGCCTCTTATGGGCATTTTATGTTCTTTCCAATATGATAATTCTATTTTAATAACTTTCATCCTCAGCAATGCCACGGCGTGTAGTAAAGTTTGGCAGAAGTCTATGACTCGAAGCCATTCCGCATCCAAGTGCATTGGAGTTTATAGAACACCCTGAGATAGTGGAATATTTGCAGGAAACAATACTATTCTCTTGTATTCAAGAGAGTCAACATATAGTAATAAAAAAGCCTAGCAACATGTGTTGCACAGGAGTGAAGTAACAACTTCAGAAAATAAGACCTTCGGTCACAACCAAACTTTGCATAGTTATTAGACTGTAACATTCAAAGCGAACCAACGTTAGCTCTCTGCACCTCCAGTTTTCTCATATTCAAAAGATGGGAAATGTTTAGAGCTGATTTTGTATGCAGTATGAGCTAAAGAAGAGACTGAGGAGACTAGATAGATGTGTATTCAGCAATTCATTTTCTCTTTCATTGAGCATCTATAAATTCCAGAATGGTGACTGAAATCCCAACAACAACAATAAAGCACCCGGAAAAGACATTTATTTCCATGGATATAATTTAAAATATTGCTTAATATATAAAATCCTCATTCACAAATCAATCATTTTTACAATCATTACAAACCAAGAATTTGGTAATTAGATATTTAAACGGGCTTAGAGGAATGACAAGAAATAAGATCTAGGTCCAGCTAAAATCTACATCCAACATGAAAAGTATAAAGAGATGGACTGGCCATGGCATTGTACCCCTTCTATTTGCAAATAATCCAAAGCCAAGAAGTGATTACATTCAAAATAAAACAAAGTAGGTATGCATTGTAAACAATGGCTCAGAGACAGGACCCAAAGAGGTAATATATTATTTGTTAAATATAATGCTTAATGTTTGCTAAAGTAGAGCTTAAGGCTCCCACTCTTCAAGTGGGAAACTAAATAAAAAATATATTTCGGATTTCACAGTACATGCCTTAAATACATCATCTTCTATAACATTGGTCTCAGAAGGCCACTGTACTATGTGCAGTGAGAGCGGTGCAGTCTTCATTGTAGAGGTTTTCAGGGTTGATTCGGTACTACAGGATTATCGCTGGTGGTTAAAGGTGTAGTAGGTTGTTTTAAGGCTTCATTTTACAAAGTAAGGCGGCATGTGTCCTTACTTGATATAGCAGCACGTTAAGGAATGTTTCCAAGGCCTTGGAAAAAAATTCCCACTGAAGTGAGTATGTGATCTTCCTATTCAGCGCCATTTCCAGGCTCTGGGTGCTGGGAAGAGGTGGTGGTCTCTAATGGGTACCTGCTGATAATCGCCTGCACCTCCTTTCCAACACACTGACACCAGTCTTTAAGCTCTTGTTCCAGACTCTGCACCCCTTGGATCACCATCTCCTGTCGGGACCAGAGCTCTGACAATATTTTCTGATTCTGTTGAATTTGTTTCAGTCCTGCCCAATCTGACTGAATGAGACAGACTGGAATATTCTGTGCTCCTGACCTTTGCCCATCCATGTATTGATCAAACTCCTCGTGTGTTAGGTTTAATGATGGACCATCAAGTTTTTCAATAAATGCAACAGCACAGCACTAAAAAACAAAACAAAAATGACATATGTTACTACAACAGACAATGTCGAACAAAGCAGTGTATATAAAACAGGCAAATAAGCCTGATAACAATAAAGAACAATGTATTTCGAATTAACAGTAGAGGGAACAACTTATAATAAAATGCATAAGACAGTGACATATCACCGGACACAAAATGGAACATAATGTGATGTGATATTAAAGCATATCCTACTGAGATGCATCCCTAAACTAAGCCATAATGTGCTAATGTGACTTTCAGCTACACGAGTAGAAGCGGTAGCAGAACCAGCCTACTGGACATCACTGCGCACAAACTACTCCGTTAGTCAGATAACTTTATTCGGTTATAATGCACATTAACCATAAAAGTACAATAAAATCACATCATCTATTAAACATGAAGTAAATATACAATACAGAATAAAAGTCAAGCTGTCCAACTTCATGCAAATTTCATACAAGTAACTCATTAGGATTTAAATAGTTATTGATTTCCGTGAAATAAAAACATTTTTAAGAAAAGCCGAAAGGGATGAGACAGTAAAAATTGTATCTAACCTCTGGATTGCTAAAAAGGCAGGTCGACATGGTCTAAAATTCATATACTTTAAAATGGGCAGTATCCACCTTCTCCTGGGAATTATATAAAACTTACAAAAAAATAAAATGTGAATGTTGGATTGGTCAGACAAGTCGTCACAGGGACACTTAATGATTAGCCTAGACCAATCGTTCACAGTGGGGAAACTTAGCAACCTGAATAAAATACCAAATCTAAAACGGATTAACAAGAACCTTTCAAAGTCTCTCATTTGTAGATTAATGTATGGTTGGATGACATTTGAGGTCAATATCAATTGATGTGAAATCACATATTTTTTATTGAGCTCCACATTTTCCCTACATTCCTCAAGATAAGTTATGCATAGTGTTTTTTCAGCTCTTTCCTTGAGATCAGACTCATCATCGAGGGATTTTCATAATACTTTGAGAGACCAATGTTCCCAAGTAATGTCTTAATATACTGTAACCATCTCATCTTATGGGCACAATCAAGAATTATAGTGTCCCCCAGAATGAGACGATTAAAAGAACATTCCTCTGTGGTCCAAACCCTGTGCCACTGAAGAACCGGCTGCACCTTAATATCTTCCAAGTAAGACAGTCCGAGTTCAGTATGACAATTAAGGGAGGACACACTATCCAGTACTGAGAGCAAGTATCTTAGAAAATTATTTTCTGTTACCTGAATGATAGTCACATTTGTATTCCCCCAAATTCCCGCCCCATACGTAGCAATTGCAACGCAACTTGTTTTATAAATACATAGGAGTTCTTTAATAGGTTTCTTTCCCATTTTCTTACTAAACGATTTAAGCGCCATGATGGATTTAAGAAACAGCAGCCGCCTGGATTTTACTGCGTTGCACCATTGACCAGAACAATCAAACAAAATACGCAAATAGGGAAAAGTTTTAGTGAAATCTAACGGTTTGGAGTCAATATACATTGTTTTCTTTAATTTAAATGTACGTGGACTGTAGTTAATACAAAATGTTTTTGTGGAATTAACTCTCAAATCCAAGTTGGTCAGAAAAGTAGCAAGGATGTAATCATTTTTTGCATTGCAAGTGGGGTCCTGGCCATCAATACTGCATCGTCAGCATAAATTAATGCTGGTATTGAGCGATTGCGAGCCAGTGGCACGTCCCGACATTCCTGCAGAAAAGTTTTTTCTAAATCATTAATATAGATAGTAAATAAATGGGGCCAGGACGCATCCTTGCCGTACGCCCCCAGCAATGCTAAACATCCTGGTGCATTCACCATTTTTCCCAAATCTAATAGCGGCCCTTGCACAATTATATAAATCCCTGAGGAATTGAATAATATTGTCCGCCACTACCAAGCGTTCTAAAATTAGCGACAACTTACTGTGGGTAACACAGTCAAAGGCGGATGTTAAATCTACAAATGTTAAAAACATCCTACCACCTTTGGCTTTAGTATATTTTTCTAGAACAATGTGTAAATTAAGGCACTGATCTAAAGTTCCGATACCTTCCCTAAAGCCATATTGGAGGTCACTTACTATCTTGTGCTCGTCTGCCCATATTTGTAAGCGATTTAAAATCACTCTACCAAGGATTTTAACTGTCGAGTCTAGCAATGATATAGGGCAATAGCACGCGCAACTAGTCCTATCGCCCTTTTTAAATATTGGAACTATAATTAACCACTTAACTGCATCATCCTCCATGTACGTTCCCTAAACAAGCACAAAATAGAAATCTAGGACCTCCTAAATACCTACTGGCCCGACGTTTCCTTCCTCACGGAAACCTGGTTCAACGCAAACTCTGCACCCAACATAGGCACAGCCAATCCTGACAGATACAAGATCTTGCACAAGGATCGCCCCATCCGTCCACGAGGAGGCATTGCCGTCGTTCATAAAAGCACCCTCCGCATGACCACCCTCCCGGACGACACAACAACCCTCATTAGGCACCTCCAGCAGATAACTTTTCCTCCTGAGGCGGAAGCCGGGAGGTCTCTCCTCTTTACTTTGCACCTTGCGCTTTTAGCGTTTTATTGATTTTAAAATTACTCGCATTTTGCACGCTTGACTCAAGAAGCGTGTAGAGACTTCCCTTGGGTCACCCCTTTGCTCTCTGTACCTCTCCCCCCTCCCTCTGCCCCCGGACAGCTCTCGGCCGAGTGCAGACGCCGAGGGCTGGTTCTTCCAACTTTGGCGGCCATATTGGGTGTGGGCTGGTGAGTGACACGCTCTAGCAGCGCGCATAAAGGACGACCATGACTCCGCGCAGCGGACGTGCCGGACCTGTGCCAGAGTCGTGCCAGAGTCATGCCCGTCTGCGCCCGTCCGAGCCTAGGGCCAGCCACTCTGCCGATTTCAGTAAGTTCTGCATTCAATTATTCGCGTGCTGAACTACTTCAGTTTCGCTCCTTAACACCTTCGCACTGTACATTAAGACAGAGGGGCACTGAACCTTTTACTTACTGTGCATTATGTCATCTCCCCAATCAAGTAGAGGCTAAACATACACTACGTTCTGCTCTTTTGAATTGTAGATCTCTTCCTAGGCATTCACTGGAGGTTAACCTCCTTATTCTGGAATACGATTTAGACATCCTTTTTCTAACAGAAACATGGCTCATGCAAGGTTTAGAAGCGGACATAGTGAACGCCCTTCCTCCTGGTTTTCTAATCCATACCCAGGACAGACCGCTGGGTCGAGGGGGAGGTGTTGCTATTCTGTATAAGAACTCGTTGGAATGTAGAGCCCAAAAAGGTCAGGTGGAAGATTGTGAGAGCTGTAAGTTCTCCTTCCAAATCTCACCCACTGTGGCGATGTCGGGGTTACTAGTCTATCGTCCCCCAGGAAGGATTGGTAACTTCACTGGCTCACTTATGGAGACGGTAATGGTCTGTGCCGCTTCTGCGACAAATTTCATTACCTTGGGAGACTTTAATCTCCATTTCGACGACCAGGAAGACCGGTCGGCGATAGCCCTTCAATGTGACCTGAAAATTTGCGGGGTTGACCTTATAAATTTGGAGGCTACCCATAACAGGGGCCACTTGCTGGACCCTATTTTCTCAAACATTTCCACTATGAAAGCAGCCCCCCCGATCCCTCTACCATGGACGGATCATTTTATGATACCCTTTGCCTGGCAGACCCAGTCGGCGAGCTCCCCCCTCACCAGTGTCTGTGCAACGGAAAGACCCTGGGCCAGGCTATCAGTGGAAAATTTTTCACGTAGTCTGGAGGCCTCACGCCCATTACTAGCGAAGGACCCAGTCCTGGCAGAAGCAGACTTCTGCAGATGGATGTCGAACACACTCGACGCCGTCCTCCCCGTAAGATCGGCAGGAAGAAAGGAGAAAAGATTGCGCACCGCTCCTTGGTACACGCCTGAGCTGAGGGTAATGCGGAGGACATGTAAAAAACTAGAACGTGCCTGGAGGAAGAACTGGGAAGTAGCTTGTAAAACTGAATACCGAGTGGCGATAAGGAATTACAAGCTCTCCATCCGGCTCGCCAAGACCCAATTCTTGGAGGAGAGAATCAGCAATGCCTCCAATTCCTCTAGAGAAACATTCCTGGTGGTCAAAGAGCTCTTGAGGGTCCCCACACCTCCTGCCCCCACGGATAATTTGGAAGACAAATGCAACGATCTAGCAGAGTACTTCCGCACTAAAATTGAAAAAATCCTGATCACCTTGGCCCAAATTAACATAGGAGCCGAGCCCCTGGAGGATGAGGTTTTACCTCTGAGGACCCTGGATTCTTTTGGACCAGTCACCGAGGATGAAGCTCTTAAAGTCTTATTGTCCATTAAGAGTGGCTCTCCCCGGGACGTTGCCCCCATGAGGATTCTCAAACTGGTAGCCCCTTCCATTGTGGAGCCTATTACTGAGGTAATTAATGCCTCATTAGGTGCTGGTGTAGTCCCACCCAACTGGAAGGGTGCAATAGTAAAAGCCCTCCTAAAAAAACCTAGCTAAGACCCCCTTGATATGGCAAACTACAGGCCCATCTCGCTACTCCCTGGACTAAGTAAAATCACGGAAAAATTGGTTAATCTCCAGCTATCCAATTTCCTTGAGTCCAACGGTGGGCTGAGAAGCTCCCAAACAGGCTTTCGCCCGGGCCAAGGCACTGACACTGCCTTGCTGGCAGTCGCGGAGGAGGTACGCTGCATCTTGGATTCAGGAGGATCAGTGGCAGTGATCCTCCTGGACCTTAGTGCAGCGTTCGACACTGTCAACCATGGAGTGTTACTTCAGCGACTGTCAGATGCCGGAGTGAGGGGGACAGCGTTGAAATATCCTAGGTCATTACTCAGCGATCGGACCTTCCAGGTCTGGGAAGGGGGCGCACGATCGGCACCCACCCACCTCCATTGTGGTGTGCCTCAGGGCTCCTCTCTGAGTCCCACATTATTTAATGTGTACATGGCCCCCCTGGAGGATGTGGTGGCTCCATTTAACATCAAGATCGTGAGCTATGCCGACGACACCCAGCTGGTGTTCGCCCTCTCCGAGGCCACGGATAATTCCCAGGTGCTACATTCCTGCCTATCCAAAGTCCACTCTTGGATGGGGGATTCAGCGCTAAAGCTGAATGGCTCAAAAACTGAGATAATGCTGAAGGGAATGAAAAGTCCCTCACTCCCCTGCTCGACTTGGCCTAGCTGCCTGGGACCCCCTCCCAAACCCAAGGCCGAGATCAAGAGCCTGGGTATTTGGTTGGAGCAAGAGCTCTCCTTCAGGACCCAGGCTTCCAAACAAGCTGGCATCTGTATCGGCCTTCTCCGATCGGTGCGCAAAGTGCTACCTCTGATTCCATTTCTATCTCGGAAGCTTTTGATCCAGGGCCTGATTATATCTAGATTAGATTTCAGCAATGCAATCTACCTGGGTGCCCCTGAGATCACTCTGAACAAACTTCAACAAGTTCAGAATGCCGCGGCACGAATGCTTCACAACATCCCCATGTCACGATCGGCCAAACCCGCATTGAGGGCGCTGCACTGGTTGCCAGTGCAAGAAAGGGTTACATTTAAATCTCTCTGCCTTGCACACAAAATCTTGCAAGGCAAAGGCCCTCCTGCCCTCCAAAAGCTGGTGACCCCGTATAAAGCAAGTAGAACTCTACGCTCGGACCAACAACATTTACTCGTGGTCCCCAGGGTCAAAAAGGCCCGATCAGGAGGGAGGAGATTCTCCGTAAAGGTTGAAACCCTTTGGAACTCACTCCCCCTAGGTCTACGCTCGGAGCCATGTCTTCTGCATTTTCGTAAACAACTGAAAACTTTTCTCTTCTGCTAAATTGCTCTGCCTCTTTTCTTTTTCTTTTATTGTTACTCTGTTTGGTGAAGCACTGGGATGCTCCAGGGTAACTACTCGCTGTACAAAACTGTTTAATAACTTCCAGATCCAGACCAACCCCAAAACGACACTCCACGGAACCCTCATCTAGAGGCCACCCATCCCCTGAGCTCCCTTAACGATGCAGTCACCGACCTCATCCCACTCCACGCCCTCGCATCCACACACTACATCCTACTCCGAGACCTAAACTTCCACCTGGATAACCACCACGACTCAAACACCGCCTCACTCCTAAAGAACCTCACCAACATAGGACTGAATCAACTAGTCATCGCCCCCGCACACATAGTGGGACACACACTCAACCCAGTCTTCACCACAGGAAACAGCATCTCCTACAGCCACACTACGGAAATCCTCTGGACAGATCACCACTGCATCCACTTCGCCAAAAAACTCACCGTACACAAGCACGCCCACCGCCTGCACTGTAGGAACTGGAACAAAGTTACCAAAGACCAGCTCACCTCCGCCTTCGTCAGCACCACAACACAGACTGAATCGGACGCAAACACTGCAACACGCAACCTCCACCGCTGGATCACGAACTGCGCCGACACACTCGCCCTCCTCAAGAAAGCCATCGGAAAACACAACAAGAAAGGAAGCTGGTTCACCCTGCAATCCAAGAATCCAAATGCTCCTGCAGATGACTCGAAAAGACATGGAGGAACAACAAAACCCCAGAAACATGCGCCACCTACAAAGCAGACACCTCCGCACATCATCAACTCAAATCCACAAGGAAAAAATCCCCTCCAAGACAGAAGGCTCACCAGCACACACAACACCAAAGACCTCTTCTCCATCATCAAGGAATTCGCCAAACCCTGCAGCAAAATAGATGTCCCATCCTCCCAAAACCTCTGGAACAGACTCAGCACATTCTTCCACCGCAAGATTAACCCCTTCGATGCTCAAGACGAGCTCAGCTCGTCATGCAGTACACTGGTCATGTGCTTATGACGAGCTGAGCTCGTCATGAACAATGGATTCCAAGGATTTTCAGCACAGAGGGGGAATTGCTGCAGCAGTGATAGTGTTAAGATGATCTACGACAACTTCGACATCCAAGAACACCTCACTGCTCCAGCTTCCCCCTGATGCAACGCCACCCAACAGACCCTACCCAAATGGATCCCGATCATGACAGAAAACACCTGGAAGATATATAAAAGCATTCACTCCAGAGCCCCATCAGATCCCTGCCCACACCACATCTTCGGCAGAACCGCCTCTGCTATCACACCCAAACTGCATTGGACGTTCAACTGCTCATTTGAGATTGCCACCATCCCCGATGACTGGAAACATGCCAAAGTCAACCCCCTCCTGAAGAAACTCTCCATGGATCTGGACCTCAAGAACTTCAGGCCCATCTCCCTTCTTCCCTTCGCAGCCAAGGTATCTGAAAAGCCCATCAACACCCAGCTAGCGAAGGACATCGAAGCCTACACATCTCTCAACCGGATTCTGAGCAACCACAGCACCAAGACCGCCCTACTCGCTGCCATGGACGACATTCGCTCCCTCCTTGACCAGGGCGAAACGGCAGACCTCATCCTCCTGGACCTCTCTGCTGCGTTTAACACGGTCTTCCCACCGCACTCTAGCCATCAGACTCCAGGACGATGGCATCCGTGGCAAGGCCCTCGACTGGATACGCTGCTTCCTCACCGGCAGAACCCAGTGGGTCAGACATACCCCCCTACCTCTCAGAACCGACAGAGACCAACCTCCCTTAGCCCCAACCTCTTCAACGTCTACATGGCCACCCTAGTAACCATCGTCAGGAACCTCTGGCTCAACATAGTTTCTTATGCCGACAACACCCAGCTGATCCTCCCCCTCACCAACGAACGCATCACCAAACAACTTCCATGAAGGGATGAAAGCTGTCGCCACCTGGATGAACTGCTACCTGAAACTAAACTCCAAAAATACAGAAGTCCTCATCCATGGCTCCACGCTAGTCCGCCTGGAACGACTCCTGGTGGCACTCCTCCCTCAGAAAATCGGCCCACGCCGAGGGACCACACATGAAACCTCTGCATCATACTAGTCTTATCAGTCTCAATGAACCGCCAGATCAATGCCGTGTCCACGACCTGCTTCAACGCCCTCCGCATGCTCAGAAAGACTTTCAGATGGATCCCAACTGAATCCACAAAAACTGTCACAAATATGCTCATCAGCAGCAGACTGGACTATGGCAATGCTCTCTATGCTGGAATCAATAAGAAATTCCTTTGCAAACACTTAGACTGTCCAGAACGCAGCAGCCAGACTGATCCTCAACATCCCAGTCACAGTCGCATCACTCAACACCTCCCCAATCTCCACTGACTGCCAGTTGAAAGAAGAATAACCTTCAAACTCCTCACCCACCCATACAAGGCCCTTCACTCCACCAGACTCGCATACCTGAAGAGCTTCCTCTTTTTCCATGCACCCAAAAGACACCTCTGATCCTCCTAGCTCTCTCTGGCCTCTGTCCCTCATATCAACAAGCCGAGAACAGGAGGAAAGCCCTTCTCCTACTTTGCAGCCAAAGTCTAGAACACCCCCCCATCCACCCCAACAATCTCCCACGTTGCTGGAGTTTAAGAAGGACCTCAAGACCTGGCTCATCGGATGACCCCAGGACTCAACGGAGCCACCCCCTCCTCTTCCCCTTGCACTTTGAGACCCTCACATGTGAGTAGTTGCACTTTAGCAACCCTGATTGAGTGAACCATCAAGCACTGCAATGTGCCACTAAGCTGAAAAAGAAACAATATATATTAATGTTAGTAGTAGAGGGATATTGTATAAGAGTAAAAACAGGTCAAGCAGGGTATAGCTGATAATATGGCTGACAAGAAAACGTTTATGAGCTTCACCGGCCCTGGCATCATCCTAAATAAATCCTGCACACTACGTCGCCACCCAAGACTATTGCTCAATGGAACTGCTGAGGCTCGGAAGTCCAACCGCATAGGCACAGGCTCGATCAATATGGCTAAGGATGGCGGAATCCCCTAGATTGCAGTAGACTGGATGCGTGCTTGCTTCTGGCCATAGAAGAAGTAAAGTGATATGTGGCCAGAGGGCGTCAAATGATGAAGGGGATCTGGTGGTCAGTACTTTCCCCATTCAGGGCTCTGGTGGCTCCCCAATGCAGAAATTGAGAAGACAGCTGGCCTCAGAGTGAGTGAAGAAAGGCTACTGCAGCTGCGAGCCTGAGCGTGGCGGATTATGAGGACTCTCCCTTACATGGGGTACTGTGCTCGCTGCAGTTGTGGATGCTGAAAAGAAGCAAGATGGAGTGGTCTAGGACGTGATTAGCTACCAAACAATTATAAGGTGAACGTACTAGATGGAGGAGTTGGCACTGGTAAGCAGAGCCATGCAAGTTAAATGGAACCACAACCACCTGGGACTTGCATGAATTAGAACACTTAGGACTGAAGGTTAATTCATTTCAGATGCATTTGTTACTCTGAATAGGTCCACTGACCAGCCTGGAATTTATCTCACAAACTGATGAACGTCTGCCTACTATGCGAGTGCTCAGGTGGCAACAAATGTACTTACGATATACTAGGGTATACTTACATAAAGCGACACCAAGCAGACACTTGAGGACTAGAGTTGAGTCACGTCCTTTGTGCTCCAATAAGAGAGGCTTTTGTCCCTTCCAAAACGCATGACACATTGATGAAATGGTACTTGCCCTCAACCTATAATTGTGGCAAGATCTTACAGAGAGAACTGAGGGGACCAGAGTTTTTATCATAACACACTTTGTTACACACCATCATGGGCAAGCCAAGAAAGGTGAAGGTACTGCAACAACCCGATCGGAACAACCCCTGAGCGAATACCCCTGCATCACACAATTTGAAAGGGACTGGGAAGAAGACAAAGTCACAAGCTCAAACACCTGTAACACTGGTCAAATATTTAACACCAGCACAAGGGACGTGCTTGAACAGGAAGTTCAGCTGTGGCGTATGGTTATTACCTGCATGATGGCTGAGGATACAAAGGCTTAACCAAGCAACAATAAGTTTCCATTTTGTAGATAATTACTCTGTTATTACCTTGTCCTACTTGTCGCCCTCAATGGCCTAAGTACTGTATACCACCTAATACATCACAGATTCATCAAGCATCAATTAAACGTATAACAATTTTTTATTTATTATAATAACCAAATTAATTTGTTCATATAAAAAAAAATGCAATACATTTTTGCTCAAATTTAAATATGGCACATTCCCTTAAAAACAAAAAAAAACACTATTACACAAGTTTACAAAAAAAAACACGAGATACATAAAACTGACAGTTGAGGCTGAATAACAGGACATGGTAACAGATGTTTGCTTTGAGGACCCTGTCCCCTTTGTTGTAAGAGGGATCGCTCTCTTCTGATTTAAACAGGCTGAACTATATAGGGCATGATTGGGACCACAAACACAGATGCAAGAAGCACAGAAAAATATGGACTTGGAATGCAGGGCAGAGGAGCAATATCCGGTTGGGTGGTGGCCTGCAAGAATTTCCAAACTGCACACAATTGGTGCTATTTCTGGAAAACTGGTTGAGTCAGAAACTCAATGGGCTTTCAACCTTCTATTCTGTCAAAAAGGTGTAGAGTTCCTGCTTGATGTCCATCATGTGTGCATGCACAGTCCTAGATCTACAGAAGAGCACATTCCTAAATACAGCATCAGACACAGATTATAAATGGCGAGGATAGTGGGCACTTTCGATTCAAGAACAGCAAAGATATGCTGTTTCCATTTACACTGCAAAAATTCAGAGGACAATACGCAAACCTCCTGGCAGTAAAGCAAGTAATTCAAGACACAGATCTGGTTCATGCTTCTGCTCCCAGCACTTCTAAAAATGCTAGTGTATTGACAACCCCAAGAATGCATCGGAATCGGTGGAGCAACACAGGCATGGGAAAAAGACTTGTTGAGGAGTGGACAGCCGCATCCAAGAGATTTTACCAAGTAAAGTCGGTACATTGGGAGACCAGGAAACCACGACAAGAACTGATAAAATCTGGTAAAGAAGACATCTTGGCAACAGCAATCACACCCCAAGTCACACAACATCCAGTGTAACCAGTATAATTGATGTTGAAAATTTGACAAAAGTCCCAAATCAGAGGCCGAAATGAAACCTGTCCTATTTTAGTGATGGTACTACGAGTTATCTACTAACTTGACATGTCGACAAATCAACGGGAAAATACAAAGGTCCAATCAAATAAATTTGATATACAGTCTATATCAGTTCCACCTTATATCATCACGGACAACCATGGGTTGTGACAGATTCAGTACAGTGCTAACAGCAAGAATATAAATTAAAAATAAGACTTATAACAGTGTATGTTTGGTAACGTTATTATTTAAATTTTATTCCACATAAACAATATATAATTCACAATTCATATAAAAACATTATAAAAACATTTGTAATGTGCATTGCAATAAAAATAATTTTTTGCATGAATAAAAACCAAAGAAAAGAATCACAAGGTCGACGCGGCGTTTCGGCTTTCTTTTGTACACCTTCTTCAGGACTGATTCTAGACAATTTAAAAATATTAAAAAACATAAAGTTACCAAACAGTTTTGGCTAAAGGTTTATATTCCACACATGGACACATTTCATTTTATTTTCTCAATCTGTCACACTGCAGTTCTTTGTCTTAAAAGTGAGAAGCAATAACATTATTTGAGTACTCTCACTTTTTTCTCCTTTTTTCATTATTCCATGTTTATACACCACTTGTTTGCCATCTATTTTACCTATCCTTTGGAACTGAATCCAATGCTTGACAACCCATAGTACCACTACTAAAAAAGAGGGGCATGACGGAACCTATCGAACATGCATACCTTATTAATCCAGATGGAGTTATAGCCCATGTGGAGAAGGTTTTTTTAGCGAAAGTCCTGTGTAGAATGGGACGATCAACTGGGCACAGACTACTATCATCAATCTGTAGGATGTGCTGTCTCTAAATGAAGACATAAAATATATACCAGTGATTTTTACTTGTTGTTTTTACCCATCTGTTTATACTCGGTGGGTGACGTTATGAATACGTACCTATTATCAAAGGGGTACCTTTAATTTCCCTTTGGTCTCCTTTCCTGTTTGTTTTGTGTTAATCTGTAATAGGAAATAATACAGAGAGGGGTGTTTTCAATTACCGTTCCCCATATTTCTATATTCTAGGTATTCAGAACATAAAATGCTTTGTACCTGTATATGGTACTGCCGGGTTCAAGCTGCCAGAAAGAGCCACCGTTTGTATGGATGATATTGGTCAATTTCTCCCTGTGGGGTTACAGTTGTTTTCTTAATTCTAATTTCCAGAAACAATAAAAGGAAAACATTTTTTTGTGTCATGTTTTAATCGCAGCAGAATATCACTCACCCTAAGACCCTCAGGATCGGTCTGTAACTCACGGAGACCTCTTTCAATTAGATCTGCGTCTCGCAGTGGGACGATCAACGCACTTGGGGTTCGCCTCACAGGGTTGTCGCGCACTGTGGGAATGTTGGTTACATGAGTTTGTTTTCTATTTCATAATTTTATGCGTCCTATTTTCTATCTATTTACAGATTTTTTCTGCATTCTAAAACAATTAATTGTAAATTACTCTGCTAAAGGATATTATAAAAGTTAGAATATATATGTTTCTGTGCATGTATTGTATGTGAATTATTCTATATAGCTGTACTTGTCACCTTCTATTCACTGGCGATTTTTATAGACTGTCCTATGTGTGTTTTTTTTGTTAAGTTAAATGTTTATTGAGGCAAACGAATGGGACTATTCCTCGCGTTGCTCCTCCTTCGTCCTTTGATACTAATCCGATCCTGATACTAGGCTGATTAACTATCGCTACTATCGCTAGCGCTTCCTGATACTAGGATGATTAATTAACTATCGCTATATGATATTCAAATCAATCGGGGGTTAAATTGATTTGAATATCATGTAGCGATAGTTAATTAATCAGCCTAGTATCAGGAAGCGCTAGCGATAGTAGCGATAGTTAATTAATCAGCCTAGTATCAGGAAGCGCTAGAATTCAAAGGACGAAGGAGGAGCAATAGAATTCGGTTACAGAATGGAAGGGCACATCCCGAGCAACGCGAGAAATAGTCCCATTCGTTTGCCTCAATAAACACTTAACAAAAAAAACACACATAGGACAGTCTATAAAAATCGCCAGTGAATAGAAGGTGACAAGTACAGCTATATAGAATAATTCACATACAATACATGCACAGAAACATATATATTCTAACTTTTATAATATCCTTTAGCAGAGTAATTTACAATTAATTGTTTTAGAATGCAGAAAAAATCTGTAAATAGATAGAAAATAGGACGCATAAAATTATGAAATAGAAAACAAACTCATGTAACCAACATTCCCACAGTGCGCGACAACCCTGTGAGGCGAACCCCAAGTGCGTTGATCGTCCCACTGCGAGACGCAGATCTAATTGAAAGAAGTCTCCGTGAGTTACAGACCGATCCTGAGGGTCTTGGGGTGAGTGATATTCTGCTGCGATTAAAACATGACACAAAAAAAATGTTTTCCTTATATTGTTTCTGAAAATTAGAATTAAGAAAGCAACTGTAGGGGGGAGGAGCCTAGCCTGCAACCATGATGGCCGCCTAATCCTTCGGCTCCGCCGACCCTTTCACTTCCCTCCCGTCCCGTCACCTATCCTGGCATCAATCCTGCTCCTGAGTTGAGTTTTCGGGTCTGGGAGGTGACCCCGACTCCAATGGTGTGTCTCCCTGTGCGCTCCCTGCGGTGGAAGCGGTAGGACGTTCTCGTCTTCTCCCGGACGCTGCCCGGCGCTGACGGGTCTTTGTTCCTCGGGATCGGCAGACATCGCCCACAACAACAGCGGCCACAGTGGAAGGGGCCGAGCCGGCCAACGGAGTGCAGCGGCTGAATTGTGCCTTTCCGCTGCTGTTCCATATTCTGCCTCGCTCTACTCCTCTCTCCGCGGAGTGCATGTCGGCTGTGATCGCAACAATGTATCACCGCCCAGGCTTGTGGATGCCTTTGTTTGCTTCTTGTCCTGCTCTGTGATGCGGTGGGAGCCATCTTGAAGACCGAGCAACTGGAACTTGTTATTCACGATCCCGGGCTGCAACTGGTGACACGGCCGCTGCTGCCGCTACGTTCACACCTGCACAGTGCACAATGGTCTGTGTTCCCTTTGTGCCCCCGGCCCGGCGGTGCTATGCGGTGCACCGGCGAGGTGCTCAGCTTTGCGATGGAGACGTGGATGACCAGTCTTGTGGGCTGCTACGAGTTTCCGAGCCCCGTGAGCAGGGATCTGCTGCATCCTTCCCTCCTAAGGTGCCAGTGCGGATTGCGGACATTCTGGAAGCCCTGGATACTTTTCGAACTGCTCTATGCGACAACGCCTGTGACCTAGGGCACCGTCTAGATGCTGTTCTCTCTGTTATGCCCTTGCCCGACCGAGCACATTTACGATTGCGGGACGCTGCGCCACATCTTGTGTTCGACTTCTGTGGACTACCTGCCCAGGTGTGCTCGGAGGAGTTGGAGGTATGTGATCCCGATATCCCCGAGACGCTGTCTGTGATGGAGATGCAGCGGTCAGATGTCTGTGTGCTTGTTCAGGGGATGGGGTCTCATCTTCGGACGCCATGTTTGGATACTCCTTTGTGGTCTATTGGAGATGCTTCCAACGTTATTCTGCAGCTGATGCTACTGCCCTGGCCGGGTGGACTGTTACAGTGCGTTATCCCCCTTTATATCGTTGTCGCACGCGTGGCATTGGAATGGACAGACTTTGCTGGACAGCGGCATACTCTGCTGGGGTCACTCCGTTTGTTTGTTCCATTCAAGATGGCTACCGCGCAGCTGGACCACGTCGATATTCCCGATCGCAGGGGCCAGGGTTGAGTTCCCCCTATCAATGACTGCGGTAGCGTATGCTGCTGGGGCTGCAGGGGATGGACGGTGGAGCTGGCTATTGTTTCCTTTGGTTCGGGGATCAATGGATGGGCGGCCGAGGACTTACATTCTGACTGTTTGAGTTTACGTATATGGCCCTCCTCCGGTCTTATGTGATACCTTCTTTTTCTTTTCTTTCCTTTTCTTTATCTGTATTTCGGGTACTCCTTTTGGGGCGACAGACACACTGCTAGGGGGGGGGGGGGGTAGGCCGTAGCCTCTGCATGCGTGTAGGGTGGGGGTAGGGGGGTGGGGTTTTTATTTTGTCAGTTTCTATGGGCCTTCTTTTTCTCTTACTTTTGGTTCTCTTTTCCTCTCTCTTTCTTTCTTGGGTCAGTAGGGTGGTTCGGTGCGAGGGGGGCGGCGACTGGCATGCAACATATTCTGCTACTATTATCCTGTCGTATTATTCTCATGCCGCTAGCCTGATTACGTTTTTTGTTGCTCGGATTTCTTCTGTTTGACGTTGCCCTCTTATGTCATTGGTGGACTGTTGGAACTCTGATCCTTCCTATTGTTTATATTTTGGACTCTACTAAAACTTTAAAAATTAACCTTCACTTCTCCTGTTTCTCGGTGGTGCGAGGATGCCCAGTGTAACCCAGATTGATTGCTACTTTATGCTCAGATACTATCGAGTTATCATTTTGCTTGCTAACTTGCATCAACATGTGTTGTAGCCGGCCGGATGGTTGTAGGCCCGTATTTGTTTTGCAACTACTGTGCAATAAAGGTTTCAAAAATAAAAAAAAATTAAAAAAAGAAAGCAACTGTAACCCCACAGGAAGAAATTGACCAATATCATCCATACAAACGGTGGCTCTTTCTGGCAGCTTGAACCCGGCAGTACCATATACAGGTACAAAGCATTTTATGTTCAGAATACCTAGAATATAGAAATATGGGGAACGGTAATTGAAAACACCCCTCTCTGTATTATTTCCTATTACAGATTAACACAAAACAAACAGGAAAGGAGACCAAAGGGAAATTAAAGGTACCCCTTTGATAATAGGTATGTATTAATAACGTCGCCCACCGAGTATAAACAGATGGGTAAAAACAACAAGTAAAAATCACTGGTATATATTTTATGTCTTCATTTAGAGACAGCACATCCTACAGATTGATGATAGTAGTCTGTGCCCAGTTGATCGTCCCATTCTACACAGGACTTTCGCTAAAAAAAAAAAAAACATTCTCCACATGGGCTATAACTCCATCTGGATTAATAAGGTATGCATGTACGATAGGTTCCGTCATGCCCCTCTTTTTTAGTAGTGGTACTATGGGTTGTCAAGCATTGGATTCAGTTCCAAAGGATAAGTAAAATAGATGGCAAATAAGTGGTGTATAAACATGGAATAATGAAAAAAAGAGAAAAAAGTGAGAGTACTCAAATAATGTTATTGCTTCTCACTTTTAAGACAAAGAACTGCAGTGTGACAGATTGAGAAAATAAAATGAAATGTGTCCATGTGTGGAATATAAACCTTTAGCCAAAACTGTTTGGTAACTTTATCTTTTTTAATATTTTTAAATTGTCTAGAATCAGTCCTGAAGAAGGTGTACAAAAGAAAGCCGAAACGCCGCGTCGACCTTGTGATTCTTTTCTTTGTTTTTATTCATGCAAAAAATTCTTTTTATTGCAATGCACATTACAAATGTTTTTATAATGTTTTTATATGAATTGTGAATTATATATTGTTTGTGGAATAAAATTTAAATAACGTTACCAAATATACACTGTTATAAGTCTTATTTGTAATTTATATTCTTGCTGTTAGCACTGTACTGAATCTGTCACAACCCATGGTTGTCCGTGATGATATAAGGTGGAACTGATATAGACTGTATATCAAATTTATTTGATTGGACCTTTGTATTTTCCCGTTGATTTGTCGACATGTCAAGTTAGTAGATAACTCGTAGTACCATCACTAAAATAGGACAGGTTTCATTTCGGCCTCTGATTTGGGACTTTTGTCAAATTTTCAACATTGTTTTTTCCCCCCCGGTCCCTTATAATATTGCGTGGGGTCCTCCTTCATCTTTCTCAACCAGTATAATTGAGCCCTGGCTGAAACACCTCTGCCTCTGAATCAGGCGTTTCACGGACCCAAAAAGAGCAACTACCGAATGTCAAGCCTAGGACAGCCAATGACCTGCTACTGCTAAAAGTAGGCCTCTCTCTTCCTCTAAAGGAGCGAAAGATAATGCTTTGATTTCTGTATTCGAATCCTAATTTCATCTCTCCCAGTGCCATGCAAGAGGATTGGAGAGCATTACATGTTAGTTATGCTAGATACTGGGAGGAGGACCGCTGTTTAACACTCCTGGAGGATTGATGTTATTCAGAGATTCAGGGCTAGCATTAGATACACTTTTCTGAGACGTTTGTTTTTTGATTTAGAGATGCATGAAGATGTTGTTGTAATCGAATCTAGGCCCCTAGTGTAATTTTCCCGATTCATGCCCTTATATAGGTATGCTTTATCATATCCTTATATAGACATAGAAATCACTACCCTATTTGGTCTAACCCACACAGCCCAAATACGGCATGGCTTCTTCCACTAGGTTCCGAGAATTAACAACGATTTCTTGGAAAAACCCGCCTTCAGCAGCTAGGAACTTCCCCCTGCTTAAATATTAAGTTCTCCAAGAACTCCTGGCGTTTTCCAAGAATTTAGCCTTTGAGTGACTATATTAAGTCCAAACATCCGTCAAACTCGGCACCTTCAAAGTATAACTATGCTCAGGTTTGCCCAGTCAAACACACAGTGGTTTGGAGCAGATCGACTATCTACTTGCCCGACGCCCTGCAGCAGCAAGTGCAGATGGAAGCCGACCCTCCAGCTGACGCACTGAGAGAGACGCTGTCTTTTCTCTTGCCGAGAAATCCAGCTCCAGTGTTTCCGGCTTACCCTTGCGGGTATCTGGGAAATCGAGTTCTGAGAGAGTGATGCAAGACCTTCATTCTAAAACCAAGGTACGGAGCTGATTAGACCTCTTAGAGAATTCTTGGAATAGATTCCTGGCAGAGAACTACTAAACTTAGACTACTCCTCACTTACTTCTTCCCTCGTACTAGACTTAGGTACACCGGGGTAGGCGTATTTTAGAAGCACCAGTTGAGTACTTTTAGTCATTATTTATTACTGTATGTATTCTATACATTTTATGCACTTTTATGGCTCAGAAACCATATCATGCTTTTACAGTACTACTTTATAATACTGCGTGTATTATATGCCTTGTTCTTTATAACCAGTATTACGATTGTAGCAGTTCATTTCCAATGCTTGAGAAAGAAGACTGTTCAATAAATACTTTTATTGAAAACGCCCGTCTCTCTATTTCTCTGCTGAAACGAAGCATGCACGATTGACTGAGTAAAATAGTTATCTATTGTTTCCGCGACTCTAGAAATTTGATTTCTTATTCTTAAGAAACAAAGTTGTCATGTTTATGCGGTGGTCGGAAACTAATCCCTTCTTGTGAATGCGAGAAAGTTTCTAGTGACCTCTGAGCTAGCTGGCACTCACTATTAAGTTTAATATATTCGGTAGAGACCTAGTAGACCTCAGTCCTACGTCTAAACTACAGTATATATTATTCCAATGCGCAGAGCCTATCTATACTACTATTATAAAGAGAGAACTGTCAACCTTTGAGGCGGGTAAACTCGAAAAGTACACCAATCACAATACCCAATACAGCGTTGGAAAGGGGAGGTCCAGGAGATGGACATAGGCTATATAGCACCACACCATATACATTAGGGGGGGAAAGAACGTTAGGGGAAAAGTAGTCCGTTGGGGCATGGGCGTATGCATACAGTGATATGCATGCGGAGTTAGGCATCACAGCGCTTGCGAGAGGTGCAATTGCGTGTGGGCGTGGCTTTACAGAAACGCAGCGTTCGTGTCCGGACAGGAGCGCGGGGAGGAGCGCTGGACCGACATGCCCAGGGGTGCAAAAATGCTGATGAAGTGCCCAGCGCAGGGAGGAGCGGCCAGGAGCACGGAACCAACACCCGACATCTGCGTCCGGACAGGAGCGCTGGAAGGAGCGCGTAACCGACACCCGACATGCTGAAGTGCCCAGCTGATGGAGTACCCAGCGCGGGGAGGAGGGGCGATGCTGGTGAATACTCTCGAAGCCTACCCGGACAACGGCGGGACGGGCTGCTAGTTGGGAATATAGGTACTACACTACAATGTATGTTGGAAAGCTGGGACAGAGACTGGGTTGATTGGAAGAGCGAGTAGATTGGGGAAGAGGTGGCTAACGATTCCTAAAAGCCAGAAATATATTTTTATGAAATTGAATGTTTAGTGACTGAACTTCGGAGCTAAAAAGGTATAAGGAATGTACGTACATTAAGTGTACAGAGACTTGCATTACTTTATTGCAAGAAACATCACTGGAAACAAATAAATTAGAATGAGAAATTGTTGCAAGAGATAGATATTTACAATCTCATTCCCCATATGCAAAGAGGCTCCAATATGGGTAAAACTGGGTATGCAATTTCTAATTTGTCACACATATACGTGTACACAGTGTTAAAAAAAATGGATGGGATAGATGTATTGGCTAGTATATATGCATAAAATGCCGATCAACTACACTTTCTTAGGAGGAGACTACACATGTATTCATGATGTGAACATAGACGGCAGACATGCCCTTTATCTACCTACCTATCAAATAATACACACTGCACCTGCCTTGGAGGAATGGTTCTATAAGAGACTTACTAGAGGGACTGTTCTTACTAGTCACAGGTCTAGGATCTACAGGTCAGGCTAGATCATTTTAATTGTACATTACTCCACCATTCAGCAGTTTGTGCAGCATATCATAGTAATAGGGATTAAATAGGGAGCTCCTAGGAAAATAACCTGCTTATGGTGTTGGTAACCCACATCTCTAGAAGCCCCTGTATTTGGGTATACAATACAGGAGGGAATTCAACACAATTTCAATGAGAACATGTGTTCAGCCTCGAATGCTTTGGTGGAATAGCAGGTGTTCAAGATGGGCATCAGAGGTACTTGTATAAAACGGTTGTATGGCGTCAAAGGGGAGCTGGAAATTAAATTGACATCAATAGAAGCAGAAATGAGACCCTTAGAACTGGCTGCCCCCGGCTGATCAGGCATGGCTTTAAACTTAAAATAAAAAAATAGAAATCATACGCCTTAAGCTGCGCATGAGGCCTAAACTACAATAACTATGTGGCAAAGATACATGACAGACGATAAAAATAGCAAAATCTGTTGCTGATTAATGAAGATAAAGGAAGTCCAGATCAGCGGTATGTGGTATTGTGAGGGGGTGAAAGTCCAAACGCAAGAGATTCATTGTGCACTGTATGAACTTTATTTCAGATGTAATGGGGACAGGGCTATTGCTCAATTCAGCATAAGAGAAATCTTGGGCAGGATAGGGATAGAAACTCTTACCCAGGACAGATTAGTTTGTTGAAAGCTGCTTTAGTGTAACAGGAGAGATCAAAAAAGCTATCCGCAAACTGGCCAGGCGGAAAACACCTGGGGAGGACAAACTGCCCTTTGAGGTTCATGCTACCTATGTGGACATACTAGCTCTGAAACTACTGGCGATGTACTCAACTGCAAATTAAACTTTTGATGTGAAAGAGGGACGGCAGTATTATTAGGGACGCTTCTAATGTCTGTGATAGGGAGAATCGCTTTGACCAAAGTAGTGTATTGCCTCGTTCTCTATACTTCCTCGTAACTATCCAATCAAATTACTTGATAAATGGTTTTGAGAACTAGCTAGCATGGTTAGTCCTATTGATATTGGTTCAAACAAACGCAGACCGGCATCACACAAACTCAATTCCCTTGCATGATGATGGGACGAAGCTACCCTACTTTAAGCACTATATGGTTGCCAAAGGGCTAGCCGACACTCCCACTGCTGAAACAAAGTACCCACTGGTTGGAACCAGGGAAAAGGGAATAATTACTCAGCTAATGCACCGAGGAGACTGAGCACAACATGCTAAGATAATAAATCAAATGATAACTGTTAAATACTGGTGGAGTAGATGCCTCCAGAGATTCAAAGAGAGGATGACCTGTAATCTCCAATTGTTCAATTTTAGCTTTCTCCGACCAAGAATGATAAAAGACAGGATTATATACGCTGGGTAATTTGCATGCTGATGGATTGTTCATACTCTTATCAGACCTAGAGAACTCCTACAATAGTCCAAATGGACAGGTCCTGGTATATATGAAATTATTCAAGGTCATGGAGGACCTTTGGGGTGTGGAGCTGGCGGACTTCTCCGATAATAGGTTACTACGGATAATGCTATTTATTTGCAATGGGAGGAAGGTTATAACATTACTTTACCAAGTAATACTGAGAGAAACTAAAAGGGACTTGGAGGGCCGCCATAAAATCTGCTCTAGAGATGTGGGGTGAAACCTGGTTAAAGAGGAGCGAAGATCGGTGTTGCACTAAACTCAAAGAATCACAGAACGTAAGATTTAAGCTCTTACAATATACATTGATACTTGGAATATATCTAACCAATTAAAGGATGTAACATGAAGTAACCAGGTTTTTATCATGTGAGGTGGGCATGTACACAGAATGAACTACTGAAGGAAACCACTACAAAAACTGGAAATGGTTATGGGTAAACCACATAGGTTTACCTCGGAAACTTGTTTACTAGGACTAGCAGATAGACCAAAAAAGAAAATAGTTACTCTAAAGTCATGGATTTGGCTTTTTGTTTTTCATGGTTTGATATTAGGGTATATTTAGGCGAGGGGGATGTACCTCTATTAAACATTGCATTTAATTATTTTCTCATCATTCTGGACCGTTACACTTATTGATGGCAAAAGTTTGAACCGTACAGACAAATCTGTGAAACACAGACTAACCTTCAACTTTTCTGCATACTTTACTTGGTGTGCAACATCATTAGGACTCCATTATATGTAAAACAATACAATGTATGTTTAATAAAAAAAGGTGAAGAATTCTCTGGTGTCCAAGTGAATAAGGTAAACGTTCTCCCAAGCATTGACTGGAATTCTGTGGATGGTATTCATTTAAATCTTACATGTACATATTGGTTGGGGTTTCAAAATGCACCTGGAAAGCCTTTTTCCTATTGTAATCCACCTACTTTTGTCAGTAACCTCATATGCCTTAGATGTTGCAGTAGCTTGTATCAAAGTTTTTTTCTTTTAGGGTTGTTATAGAAGGCGTGATGGATGATTTTGCAACGTTGCCACCTCCAGTAAAACAGAACAATGACCACCCAGATCATCCAAATGTTTGAGGATGGCTCAAATCAGACTAATTGAAGGACAGACATTCTCGTACCCCGAGATTACCGTATCTAGCGTGCAGACATTGCTTATAACAGTGGTAGAGGCCTCGCCTTCTTCCATAAATCCTCCTGGTCTTGCACCTTAGGCATACAACTGACTTCAATCTCCATGAAACTCCCGCCATGCCACTTCCCACTCTTTGAAACTCAGCCAGACTCCTTCCAACGTCGTAAACAGGCCTCCCAGACAGAACAATGGCTTGACAGATGAATTTGTGGACCTCTGCACCACTTTATCCATCTAATGCACCCCTGCAATCTCTTCAGTGAGGTCATACTTTCAAAGACTGCTTGCTTGACAACTTAAAGATCAAGCTCCTCTCTAGTCTTGCCATCGCTACATGCAATGCAATCATCCTTTAAAAAAAATGCAAAGCATTTCAGAAACAAGCATTTGCATAATCTAGTTATCTAAGACACTACACTTTCAGTCCAATATCATGTTGGTGCCACTAAAAATTCAAGCACACACAGCTGGATAAATAAATAAAATGATCACAGCTGCGTTGAGGGCAAGCACTTTTTTGCGCAAGTGTACAACCTCTGCCCAATTAGAACATGGACTCCTCGTTCACAACATGTGGGGGGAGTGGGAGGGGGGAGAGGAGTCAAAGCCCCTCTCTAGTAATGCGGACATAATTGTCCGATGACAGCTGTGCTGTCAAGCCAGACCACAACAGGGTGTGCACACCAATGCTGCAACAAAAACACACGAGCGCAAGCCAAACTCTTCAGCACTCTGGGACACCATACTGAAAGGAGACAATACAACAGTCAGATGATCTTCCCCATCTGTGGTGATCTCCTTCATACTATAGCTCATTTCCAAATTATCACCCAACTCACAATTTGCCTTATGCAAAGATGTAATGCAATCTTAAGTAAAAGGTGAGGGCTCTGTGAAGCAGGTTTATCGTAATAACAAAAATGGCCCAACACATACAATATATAACTCAATTTCCTAGAAAATTTATAAAACAATATTGCAAGACCCAAGATCCAAACAAAACTTGAATTAAATTAATGCATTATCCTATCCCGGAGATGCAAATTTAATACTGAAAATAAAACAAGTTACCAGACTGGTAAAACAGTAGCCAGCCTCTCCAGCCATTAGTCGCTTTTGATAGCAGAACCGCGTGATGTACTGAAGGTTGGAATGCAGGCGTGGGGGGTTGGCTCTCAGAACAACATAGATGAGGCAAGAGAGGAAATCATCGGCAGTGGCAGGCTCACGATTGGAAGACTGGATTGCTCTGAAGATGGCGTTGCTGGCCCTTGAGACACAGGACAATTTATCCTGAGGAGCCCTTTTCGAATCAATTTCAATCATTGCTGCAAATGAAAAAGATACCTGTGAAGATGTTGTGCAGGATACACTGAACTGTAACACAAGAGTAACTTTTCAAATATAGTTCTTACACTAGTTACCACTTGACATCTTTACTTAAAACACCTGCTTAGGTTTGTTTTAACCAGTCATTTCTAAGTTTCCCACCAGATGTAGTGTAGCCAGGAGTTTCACATTTGTGAACAAACAACTCACACCGATTTACTTATGCAGCATATTGAAACTGCTAGATGCAATAAACCCACAGAGTAAGCGGGTTTAGCAAATGATACTTGCATAGTTTATATTAGCATACAAGACATTTATAAAAAAGGCATTGGCAAAGTCAATAGGTCTGGCTATGGCGGTCAGCCTATAGTAATTGTCAATCTATATATTTTTTTTGTCCTGGTCTTTGTAAAATGTAATTCTTGCTAGAGCAGCCGGGCCCTTGGCAATAAAAAAATGTTTGGGCTTAAAAAGCAGACATGGCCATAGTAATCCACAGAACTGGTTGGAACGAATTTGTATGCAGATGTGCTCCTTGGGAAAGAGCAGAATGCCCGCTCACACTGGAAAGTTGGCCAATGGCTGAAATGGACTGACCCATTGCTCCATGCTGAATGCTTTAGTGGGTGGAGGAAACAGGTGAAGGACAGAAGAACAAACAAATGGTTGAAGAGCGCTGGCTGAAAGTGCATACAAGTTAGTATGATACATATAATATTAGTAACATCAAAAAGTTTTGGCTAAGACCGAAAATGAGTTGAGGGATGAAAGCAGGTAATTTGATTACCTTTCCATCCGTAGCACAATGAGATACATACCTTGAAAGACCTTTTGGCAGATCAGTATGTTACCAAACATTAGATATAAACTATCTTCTCTCTGTAACAAAACTCTATTTTATGCCGAATCACCACCAAACCCAGGACAGTTTCCTCTGAATTTGGTGGCATAATTACCACACTAGCTCGATTGGACCTTACTTGAAAGGATCGTAAATGTGACTTTTCTATGAACATGTATTGAGCTACTTTACATATATCATTATTCTGTTCTACATTCAAGGAGTTAGGACGTGCATGGTTATAAGATATTAGATATGAGGAAAGAATCCTCTGTCTGGTTGGCTGCCATTACTGGTGGTGAAGGGGAAACATCCTTTACAACGAAACTTTTTCCACGCAGTACCTTTACAACGCAGGATTTACAACGCAGGATTTACAACGCAAGTCGTAACAACGACTTGCACTGGAGGGCGCTGTAGGATAGGGAATAGTTTAAGTTACTATCCAAAACCTTCCCTACTATCCACGGGGACTGGAGTTGGAATAGTAAATTAAACTATTCACTATCCAGCGCCCCCTAACGCAAGTTGTTGTAACGACTTGCGTTGTAAAACCTGCATTGTAAAGGCATGCGTGGAAAAAGCATCCGTTGTAACGACATACATCCGTGGTGAAGTGATTCTTTTTTTTTTTTTTAACAGTTTTTATTTTCAAGTGATCAAGCATTGAGAACAAATCAAACCAATACAGTTGTCTCCTGTTCCAGTAATCAAGGCTAATCAACATCATAGCCATGACATTATGTGATCTTAGGACATTACTACTACAGTAGAAACCCCTCAGATCCTTCCACCCCGCATACCACCCGTCGCCCCTCTGTCCTGTTAACATAATCAAGCCATCCGCATCAGCAGGATCGCGTCTTTCATGGGCTATTCTCTGGTGTGAGTTCTGTGCGTGACGGCTCCCATGAGTTCCCCCAGCTTCATTCCATTTACCCCACACCCGTGTCCACTTCTTTGGGCAGCCCCTATTCGTGTAAACCGCCTTCTCGGCTATCATGGCGATGTCCATATCTTCTTCCCACTGTGATTGTGAGGGTGTCCCCCCCCAGAGCCCCAGTTCCATGCTATGTTCCGTTTTGCCAAGGCCATACCCACCGTCACCCATGTTTTCTGTGCCACATTAAGATCCGTCGGTTGCCATATGTTTAAGATACAACAGTGGGGATCCGCCAACACCTCTACCCCACTCACTTCCGAGAGCTGCTCCAGGATGCACTCCCAGTATGATTGTATGGTGCGGCAAGCCCATAACGTATGGTAGTAAGTACAGGCTTGACCACATCCCCTGAGGCACAACGGATCAGACCCCGCCCTATTTTGTGTAACATTGTGCGGGAGTAGTAGACACGATGGAGGATTTTAAGCTGTACTAGTCTCAAACGGGAAGGGATTGCGGCCTCTCTCGCTGATGCAAGTGCCTCCATCCGGTGAAGTGATTCTTGTCACCTACTTTAAGCTCTTCTTTTTCTATGGTTCAACAAGCTGGGTTTTAATCAGTATTAAGAGATTAAGGCGATAACTGGTTTTCTAAATATGCATTGTTCTGGGTGAAAGTAAACAATCCAGCCCCCTCTCCTTGAAGCAGAGGAAATAATCACTTTTCGTAGCCTTCAATAGGTTTCTGAAATCTCGCAACCGTACAATGCCATTGGTTTTCCACTTGTTTCCACAATCAGTAAGAAATGGAAGATACATGTTCAACGTGCTGCTGTGCCACAGTCGAGAAAGTAGGTTCACAGGATCATGTACCTGAGCCAAGTGCCCGAACGTACTGAATCGCAGAGGCATGCTAGTGACTGATGATTAATGTTGGTCTTTAGGGTAAAATGAACAGGATATCGAATTACAGTGTAGAACCTATTTCTAGTATTCATAAGGTGTACCTAGTTGAGGAGAGTCCCACCCACGTTTGAGCTACTGGAGAAGATTAGTAAGAGTACTTGCTGTCTCATCCGCCAGCTCCCCAGTTCTATGTTGTGACCTGCTTTATTGTTACTAATGAAATGGACTCACCACAACATAGAGGTAGTAATCTAACGGTTCTCGGTTTTTGTGTGAAACCTATAATACCTCATCAGGGTTGGTAGCATATTTACCAAGAAAAATTGACAACGTATGACAAGTGTATTCAATTATTTATTTAGTGTTTTAAAAATATTTGTATTACGAGCTCATACACCCAAACACCACACAGTACAAACTGCAGTACACACCAAGGGGGCAATAGGGGGAAGATGGCTGGTGAGTTAAAGGTCTTCAGAAGTAAATGGTCTTTAATTACTTCTGAGAGGCTCTGATGGTGGTATAGAGAAAATGCAAAGCGAGAGACCCAAATGGAGGAGCCTTGATGGTACAGAAACCTGCCCCAAACCATCTCAATCTTAAAACCGAGCAGTATGAGACTGTGCGGAGGCCAGCATTAGGCGTTGGGTCACTCAAAAGGCGATGCATATATTAAAAAGGTAGCCCGGGTATGAAAAGGGCAAGGCATTGAGTATCAGGCAGATTATTTTAGAACCAATCCTTTGATAGAAGGCAGCAAGAGGAGAGATTTTAAAGCTGTATACAAGTCTTGTGACAGTCATGCGCACTATGTCCCTTCTCGAAGGTTTTGGCTAGGAGGCCTACACAGACACCATTGTAGTAGTTGATGGTTCAAAGGAACACAGGGTGAAACCGGTCTTTTGTTGCTTGTGTTAAGGTTCAGCGTAGACCTGTCTTGGCAGTTCTGGATGGATTGTTCGACTGGAGAAGGATCAAGAATGATTTGCATATGGCTGGGTCTAATCTGAGGTGGCATGGTTATCAAAAGAATGATGGGTTTGAATGCTCCGTGGAGTGATTGCCAGTAGTTATACCTACTGCAAGCATTCCACCTCTCAATTTGTGTGCGCTTGGGGTTTGTCCACAATTCAGCAAAATTACATTTATTTATGCACAGCAGACTTTTCCTATGCTCATTATCATACAGCTTTGCCTGGATCGGTCTCCCAGCAGGATCTAGGGCAACTGGACACCAACGCAACTTCAGACAGCACCTTTCTGTAAATTCGGAAGTGCATTTCAAATGCACACTATCCATTACTAACGCAAGTGGATGCATGCGTATTGTGTCCACAGGGAAATAATTACTTTCAGTGCCCCGCATATCCAGTAATACAAAAAGACATTCAGTGGGCTCATTGATGCATCGTCACCTTGAAGTTGCCCAAGACCTTAGAATATATACTCCTTGAATAGATTCCCCCAGGCATGTCATGTTTAATGCAGGCGTTGCTGTTTAACCTTTATTTCTGATGTCAAGGAGAGCAAGGATTGCTCACCAGGAGGACATGGGGTGCAGAAGAGTTTATACTGTATACCCTGCCTCCACCAAATCCTTTTCCATGTGTATGTGGAATATTTCACTGGACCCTTTTCACCTTCTGGTTTTGTTGACTGTCAACAGCACTACTATGCTCAGTGGGCAGAGGAAGAGGTTTGAGAAAACCCACAGACTCGTATGGAAACACAAGGGTGTTCCAACTCACTCTAGGCAGTGTGCCAGTTTCAGCATAAGCAAATTTTGAGGAGCTGAAGAAAGGATGGGTTGGTATAGCAGGGGTATTTTGTTAAAGAGATACAGAAACCTATAGTGGACTAACATTTTCACGATTGCTATGTACCCTTCCAGAGAGACTGGGAGCCTAATCAGCACATTACATATTCATCTAGTTTATCCAGCTCCGCCCCATAATTGTCTTTAAATACAACTTGCGTCTCCTAATGTACCTCTGATGCCCAGATATACAGATTCCTCAGTTCATTGCAAAGGAAATTCCACTTTATGGTGTGCTATGTCTTTGTTCAGCAGAACAATCAATGGCTTTTTTCAATGCATCTCCTGTATAATGAGCCAGAAATTATATTTCCGTTTCATGCACATAGATCAGTATAACATAAATGAGTTACTTATTTGCAACTCCAGTTCTCTAACATTGGTATCTTTTATATATTAACATGCTTGAATGATTCCCAGTCAGATTTGGAATCCTTGGTACATTAAAATAGCAGTGTAAAATATGTAACAAACAGTATATAATGTATAACGGCCATAGGCCTGAAACAACATAGTACGTTTAGTAACACATCCACCTCATTTGAAAGAACCCAAACTTCAGCCAATAAGGTGGAAGCTTAAATACTCCTACTCCCCCTAAAGACCACTAAAAATAAGATTTCAAACACAGGTGTGAGAATAAAATATGAGCCTCTGATCGGGGAGGAGGGAGAGGCACATGTGAATATATAAAATATATCAATTTTGGAAAACTGGAGTTAGTGTTAAGTAACTAATTTCTTCTCCAACATTGAATCTTTTATATAGTCACATACATGAATTAGATTAGCAAGAAATACACATTATGAAATACAGCAAAGCGGGTAGCAGGCTCACCTTTAGTGAAAGGTTTCTCATGACTGCCTGTTCCACTGCTGCGTCAGCTTCTGCTCCACATCTAGGCAGTAATACTTCATGAACCTATGCCTGCTCCTCCAGGTGGATGCATGGCAGATGCCTCTCTGTAAGTGATGGGATGCCTCCGGGTAGCCATGAGCTATATACATTCTATTCAATTTCAATTTCTTAAAGGCACCCCAGCATAGAGTGTTGCAGTTGAAGCTATGCCCCTCGTGGAATGCGTACTCACTCTTTCCTGAGGAGGACGATTGGCTTTGACATGAGAGAAAGAGTTGGACTTGGTCCTTTTTGCAGGGTCATCCCTGGACTTTTTGCCTTCCTTCTGTATTTTGTCTGACCGGTTTTTGTTGTTTTTTTTTTTTTTACTTTGGGCACTTTACCACTGCTGATTAGTGCTAAAGTGCAGATGCACTCCCTATTGTAAATTGATGTATGGATTAGTGATTCCATGATTGGCTGGTTTGGTTTGCTTGTCAGACCCTAGTACAGTGCACTGAGTGTGCCCAGGGCTTGTAAACCAAATGCTGCTGGTGGGCTTGCAGAACTGGTTGTGCCACCCACAGAAGCAGCCTGTAAAAGTGTGTCTCCGATCTACCAATGCACCGCCTGTGGGCAGTCTGGTATAGCCATGCTGAATGGGCAAGTGCACCAACTTGCCAGATCCCAAAACCTTCCCTTTTCTTCATATCAGACACCCCTATGGTAGGCCCAAGGGCAGGGTGCATTGTTAGTATAAGGTAGAACAAGCCCTGATGTGTGTGGCATGTCCTAATAGTGAATTACAGCCATTTTCGTTTTTCACTATTGCAAGGCTACCTATTCCCCATAGGCCAGAATGGACAGCTTGATTATTACATCTTATAATCCTAACTGAATCAGGGAACTAGGTAGAAATTAGAGTTTAGTATTCCTGAACTCAGAATGATAAAATACATCTTTTAGTGGAGTTGGTTTTAACATTCTGTATTTGAAAATACCACTTTTAGAAAGTAGGTATTTTCTTGTCTAACTATCCAAGCCTGCCTCTGCTAGGCTGTGTAGTCCTTGTCTTGAGTTTGAGTGACAGGGGCTGGGGGATTCCAAGAGACAGGCTGAGTCAGCACAATGCTGAAAAGCGAGATCTGCATCTAGATGGGAGGGAGAAGTTGCACCTGGGACCTGAATAGGGCTGTGCCTTCCCTCCACAATGCTGGCTCCACCTCCTGTGGTGAGTCTGATGTCTCTGCCCTGCACTGTGAAAGGAAAGGAGTCATGTAAATAGAGTGCTCCAGGACTGACCAGAACCGGTTTGGACAAGGCAATGGCCTCTCTGCCTTCAGAGAACAAAGAGAAACTGTATATAAAAGAGGGGACCCACACCCCAGAGAATTAGATCACTTTTCGGAAACAAGAAGAAGCCTTTGCTGAGGAGAGGAACCAGAGAGACTGAGGAGAGACTATCCCTAAGCTGAAGTGCTGCTTAGGGGATTGGTCTGCAGTGGTTGCCTGACTCCCAAAGAAAGGAGAGAGGAACTTTGTGTGTACTTTCATCAACTTGTAAGGATCTCCTAGGGCTTCAGAAAAGAACTTGCCTCCTGCTGAAGTCTCAGGGACAGACTTCACCCACCAACTACCCAAGACTTCTTTGGAAGTGCCTACAGTTTTGTTGGGCTTTCTGAGGAACTGCGTGTCGCAAGGGGCTGGAAGCGCCACTCACGAGCAAGAAGCATGACGTCGAACTGCCGCTGTCGCTTCACAACAAAAAAGCGTCTCGCATTGCCGGAGAAGAGGATCGACGTCGCAGCAGACGCATCACCTGGAAGCCTGTCGCGGCTCGCATCGTTGTCGAAGCACCGCGCATCGCCGGGGAAGAGGATCGACGTCGCAGCAGATGCTGCCACATCACCGGAAAGCATGTCGCAGGGCCTGTCGCGGCTTGCATCTTTGTCGAAGCAGGGCCTGTTACGGACCACATCGTGTCTCATCAAAAAGAAGCCATCTTTGTTTCTTTGCACCAGATCATCGCATCACGGCGTTGTGGGCCGCATCGCCACAGAAACGCAGTAAGAAACCAACGCATCACCTCCCCTCGCATCGCCGGAGAAAAAGATAGATATCGCAGCAGACGCCGCTGCATCACCTGGAAGCGTGTCGCAGGGCCTTTAGCAGCCCAGACAAACCGCTGAGTCATCGCAGGGCCACCGAAGCACCTTGCATCGCCGCAGAAGAGGATCGACGTTGCAGCAGACGCATCACCTGGAAGCCTGTTGCAGGGCCTGTGGCTGCTCCCATCGTTGTCGAAGCATCGCCTGAGAAGAAGATAGACGTCACAGCAGACGCTGCTGCATCACTGGGAAGCGTGTCGCAGGGCCTGTCGCGGACCATATCGTGTTGCACCAAAAAGACGCCATCTTTGTTTCTTTGCACCAGATCTTCATCGCATCACAGCATTGCGGGCCGGTTCGCCACAGAAACGCAGTAAGAAACCAACGCATCACCTCCCCTCGCAGAGAAGAACCAACGCATCAGCATCCCCTACGCAGCAGTAGGGAACCGACGTATCACCATCTTGTGTGTAAGGAACCAACACATCACCTTCCCTGCAACATTTTATTTGTATTGCGTTACGCATCTTAAGGTTCATTGACTCAAAGTGTCGCATTTTAAGATCTAAAGAGAACTAAGCTAAATCTACCATTTTAAGTACAGTATTGTGGCTTTTTGTCGTTTGTGGTCTTGTTTTAAGTCCATTTATTTTTTATTTATTTATGAACTTTTATATAGCGCGAACATGATCCCGAGGGATATCAGAGTGCTTTACAATTGTAGGGAGAAGAGAAGTAACAGTTGCAGTACATGTGTCAAATAGGAATACCAGACACAACACAAATCAAATAGGACTCTAACAGCAAGAGCGGTTACAATATAAGAGGTCACCAGAGAGTAAATAAAAGATACTTATTTGTAATATACAACTTGTGTGGTGTCCATCTGTAGTGTTGTCACATCTACACAAGATTAGAGAATGTAGGCACCTTGGGAATCAATTTAGGATTGGTTCGAGTAGAACTTTGTCCTTTAGTGAACAAGAGAAAAAGTTCTGAGGGTGAATGCCTAAATCTCTCCCACTCTCCTACCAGACGTCAGAGCTAGGAGTAGTGCTGTCTTCCAAGACACCAATTTTCAATCAGCTCTATGTATATGCTCATAAGAAGGCAACATCAGCTGAATGGGGACTGTATGAAGTTCCCATGGAAACAGAAGATGCCAAAGAGCTGGAACTGCTCTTAAAAGTCCTTTCAAGAACAGTTCAATGATTCTTTGGGAAAACAAAGTAGAATTCGAACTGTCAGTCTTCTAAATCTCATTACTGCAGCCAGATGGACCCTGACTGAAGAATAGTTGTGACCACTTTTGGCCAAGCTTAACAAATATGGAAGTATCTGAGAAGGCTTTATTTGAAGTGGATGATAGCCATTATTCCTGTACCAGACACAGAAACGTTTCCACTTAGAGCTGTACGTCTTATTGGGCGCCAGAGTTTATTTAACCTCTTGCGACAGATCCAAACAGCCAAATTCTATGTAGTCCGGTACCATGCCGTCAAGTTCAGTGACTTAGGATTGTGGTGGAGAATATCACCATGATGTCTGGACAACATCCCGAGATGCACATTCAAAGGAATGGCTGGACGCACTGCCAACTGTAGCAAATCGCTGCATCAGTACTGGCGAGGCCACGCCGGAGCAAGGAGGATCAGAGTGAAATGTTTACCTTTCATCTTCAACACCCAGAGGATCAGGGTAAAAGGAGGGAAACATAGGCAAATTTCTTGAACTAACTGATTAAAAGAGCATAGTCCATTGTTCCTAGATGCCCGAACCTGCTTTCGAAGCATGGGCAGAAGAGGCAAACAGATCCATTTTAGGGGGAACTCACTGAAAATGTAATCCACATGTTTTCCTACTTGTGACAATCTGTCATTTGCCGGCTGAGAGCACCTGCCTGACTGTTTTAGCAGCCTGGCAGATGTTCCACAGCAATGTCTATCTTGTGAAAAATAGCCCAGTTCCACAGCAGCGGAGCTTCTTCTGAAAGGATCATGTACCGCGTTCCTTCTTGCTCGGCTATGTGGAACTTGGATGTTGTGTTGTCTGTTCTGACTAGGACAGACTGACCAGCCATTCTGGGAAGGATCGCTTGTCAGCCCAGTCTTATGGTGCCGAGTTCCAACACATTAATATGAAGCTTCTTCTCTGAATCTGACCAAAGGCCTCTTGTTGAAAGCTCTTGCAGGTTGACTCCCCATCCGTCCATACATTGTGTCTGCATTTCCTGCATAAAAGACAAGGAACACGCATAAGTATTCCCCTCTACCCCTATATGCAAGGTACACTATTAAATGTGTATGAATACCCACTCACTTTTTATGGCTGCCACTAGCATCCTGAATATAAAGGCACAAAAAGGTAAAAATAAATTAAAGAAAAGAGTACTGGTAACAATTGTTCTGGATAGCTCTAGCCTTAGCTATCAGAAGCCACAAAGTTATGTATGGTAGAAGGCTACTTAACTGCAGACGACTTCTCTATTAGTTCGTGAAGCAAGGCTCCTTCTGTATAAATTGCTTGTTATCCAGAAGGGTTAAGTTCACCTCCATCCGATGCCAGATCTACCCATAAAAGTAATCCGAGCCTATCAACGGCTCCGTAAAGTTTCCACAAAGCGTGTGCTGCTCCTCGGTCCAATAAATGTCGAACACGCTCATACAAAAAGAATAAATTATATATGCGCACGCTAGTTGCCTCACTAGCGTGCAACAAGAATGTCTCTCCGTAGTTCCAAAAGGAAATAACGAGAATACTAACAGCGTACGAAGAGCGGAACACCAGAGCAGTTTTCAGCGCGTCTCGCGCCGTGCTGCCCAAGGTTGCTTTCAGATTACAGTTCACGAAAACGCTCCAGCGTGTTCGTGAACCTTTCAAAGCTACAAAATGTGCGTAAACAAACCGCGGCTTCAGCCAAATGCCAGCGGTCGTTTCTCTCAATCCACGGAATCCACAAGGGGCAAGATAGAAGGCAAGTCGTCTTCCTCCCAGAACTTGAGCTGCATCAATACACAGCTGACAAGCACCGAACAACTACAGGGAGGAGCATATGTAGGAAGTAGAGACAGCTGAAAGTTAGAGATAGAAGACAGACCATTCTTCAGGCATTCTGGGATACGTATTCAGGTATCCTTCACATATATCCCTATGTGGCTGAGAGCGTGATACGCTTGTTGCCTTGCTAAACAGGTCTCATACAAAGCCTGCAAAATGGAATGAGACCTATACATGATGCTATCATACCTATTAAGGACTTGTATTGCTTCATTTTGAACGATTGCTTTGCAGCAATAGTCTGAGATTGTCTGTAACTTTCTTATTCTTTCTGCTGAGTGTCTAGTATAGCTCCCAGAAATTGGATCTTTATTTGGGACACCAACAAAGATTTCTCCCTGTTTAAAGTGAGTCAGTCTCCAGCAGAGATTGATGCAAGCACTCGTGGAAGCTTTTTCTTTTTCTTTGGATGGCACTTTGACTAACCAGTCATCTAGGCATGGGAACACCTGGTGACCTTTGCTCCTGAGAAAAGTGGCAACTGAAACGAGATATTTGATGAATATTCTTGACACTGATTTGAGTCCAAAAGGAAGGGCCTTGAACTGGTAGTATTGACCGCTGTTGAGAATAAAGAGTACTTCCTGTGGATTTCGGTGAATGGTTATATGGAACTAAGCGTCCTGAAGGTCCAAGGAGGTAAAAAAAAAATCCACTTCTTGCATCATCAGGGGGACTTCTTGTAGTGTAAGCATTCTAAATGACTGCTTCTTTAGAAACTCTCGGAGGTCCAGTACCAGCCTCCATTGACTGGTCATCTTTTTATTAGGAAGAACCTGGAATAGAAGCCTTAATTCCTTCGCGACTTGGGGACAATTTCTATTGCTCCCTCGGAAAGAAGCATGAGAATTTCCTTTTGCTGCTACTTCAAATTAAGATGATGCTCCTTTCTTGGTGGAAAACTGGAGGTCTATGGATGAACGCCACCCATTTGGCTGAGGTTATATTCTTAAATGCAGGAGCAAACAATGACATTTTCTCCTCTATCCCCCAACTTCAGAGGACCAGCCAGAAAATGGGGTGGGGGGTGGAACGAGTTGGGAGTCAGGCCGTCTTCTGATTATCATTGGTTCTTCCTTGTGAGCGACCTCTCTTCCTTTTTGCAGATCTCCGTACCTTTGGTTTATATTTAAGGAGTATCCTTGATTATATCAAGACGGTCTTTGAGGATAAAGGTGTCCTTAACCTTCATACTAGTTAAATCATGCTCTGAAAGTTTCTGATCTCTGTGAGCCACAAACAGTAGATGTGCCAAACTGCGATACTGCAACAGCCCTAATGCCTTTGTTGTATCAGTGTCTGTTTTAAGGCCTTGCAGAGCTTCATCAACATGTTTACTAAAAAGACTTAGCACATCAAAAGGCATGTCTAAGATTTTAGATTGGATATCAGTATGGACGGCTGTGAACTTTAACCAGCCTTGCCTCTTTAGTACAGCACTTTCTACAAAATGGCGAAAACATGTATTTGAAGCTTCCCTCACCGCATCAATAATGAAAGAGGTTTGTTTTCTTTCCTTTAGGATATCACTCATCATTTCCCTCGTACCCTCAGGGATTAGATCCAGTAATGGAGCTCTCCTGCCACATTAGAAGATAGTAACTACTTAGAAACAGCAGGGCATTGGCTGTCTTCATTGAGGTTGCCGCCATAGAGGAAATCTCCGACCCAGATTGTGAATAGGTTTGCTATCCTTGTCTGGCGGATTAGATGATGGCGTTACTGGGGTCTTGGTTCTGCTCTGAGTGGCTGAAGCAATTACTGAATCCATTCTAGTATGACCAGTGAGACAGGCCGGAGTTGAAACTGGGGCTTTGCAATTTCCTTTCCAAACAATGTATCACAGCTAGAATGGTAGCAGGTGTCATTATTAATTTCTGACCCCTTGACCAGACATAATCAAGAAGAGGTATGAATATAATGTATTTCCAAGGTTGCTGGTGTGGTGGATTCTAGGCAGTGTTAGAGTGCTTAGGCTTCCACCTCATTGGCTGAAGTTTGTGTTCTTTCAAATAAGGTGTGTGTATTACTAAACATACTATGCTGTTTCAGGCCAACAGCCATTTCTAAGTATATACAGTTTATTGTATTTATTTGTACACTGTATACTGCTATTTTAATGAACCGAGATTCCCAGCCTGACGACGGGGAATGATTGAAGCATGCGAGTATAAAAGATCCAATGTTGGAAAATAAAATATGTATGAGTTTCCAAGCCAATCTTAAATCCCTCCATGAGTGGTGTTGTCGCAAAGCACACACCAGCAACCTAGCAGCCAGGGCAAATAGCATTGCCGATAACGAGCTGCCGTGCTCAATGTTAAAATAGCAACTAGGCACAAGTAAAGCAAGGATTTATAAATTACAGTAGTAAAGAAAGTCTGCTAATTACACACTATAGACCAGCTAATGACAAGGTGTGCTTGATCATACAGTATTAGATGCTGCATGCAAAGAAACGGTGGTTGGTTTAATTTTGCTTAGTATGTGTTGGAAGCGATGAACAAGTTACTTACCTTCGGTAACGATATATCTAAGAAACATAGGTTAGTTATAGATTCCATACCTTAGAATTACCCCCCAGGCGTCAGACTGGATCCGGAAAGTTTTTTCGGCAGCAGTACCTCTGAGCGTCAGAAGGTGGCATCGGACGGCTCCGCATCCGTCGTTGGCGTCGTGGTCGCTGGGATGACGTTGCGGTAGCTACTTAGACGCCGCCCTCGAGCGCTGACGTCAGTTCTGTACACTACTTTACGCGCCAGAAATGCAGAGCCATGCAAGACACTGACCATTGGTTCACAAGGTGCACAAACGTAGGGCCCTGAAAGGATGTCCTTAACCCTGGAAGTCAGTTCGCAGAACGGGGAGAATGGGCGGGGCAGTAAGGAATCTATATCTAACCTATGTTTCTTACAGATATATTGTTACCAGAGGTAACTAACTTGTTCATCTGAAAGAAACAGTTAGATTCCTTACCTTATAATAGATACCACATCAATACCAACCCCGGATGTGGGTCTGCGAACCAAGTTCACACTAGAAAGTCCTGGAGAACAGAACGGCCAAAGAAGCAGTCTCTCCGGATTTGGCTATCGAGGCAGGAGTGTCTCGTAAACGTGTGCAGCAAAGCCCCAGTAGCAGCCAGACAGATGTCATTTAGAGGGACCCCTCGTCCCAAAACAGTAGTGGCTGCCTTTGCCCTAGTGGAATGGGCGCGCAGCCCCACTGGAGGCTCCTTCTTTGCTAGAGAACAGCAGGCTTTGATACACAAAACAACCCATCGGGAGATAGTCAGTTTGTGTACGGCCCGACCTTTCTTGGCGCCTAAGTAGTCAACAAAGAGCTGGTCATCCACCCAGAACTGTTTGGTGCGATCCAGATAAAAGGAAAGTGCACGTTTGGGGTCCAGACGGTGGAGCCTCTCTTCCTCTTTGGAAGGATATGGAGGCAGAAAGTAGGTGGGCAAAGTGATGGTTTGCCCAATGTGAAAGGAGGGGACAACCTTGGGAAGGAAGGATGGACATGTCCGGAGGACAACTTAGTCTGGATGTACAGACAGAAAAGGAGGCTTGTATGAAAGTGCCTGGAGCTCACTCACTCTTCTGGCAGATGTGATGGCCACCAGGAATGCAGTTTTAAGAGTTAAAAGTCTTAAAGGACAGTTGAGAAGCAGCTCAAAGGGAGGGCACATTAAATAGATCAAGACCAGATTCAAGACCCACTGAGGCATAACAAAGGAAATTGGAGGAAATAGAGGAGTTATTCCTTTCAAAAAACGATATACAACCAGGGATTTCAAAAGAGAAGGCTGATCAGAAAGCAGAAGAAAGGCAGAAATGGCCGAAAGATAGGCCTTGACAGTGCCCAGAGCAGAGCCCTGCTGGACCAAAGAAAGGAGGAACAAGAGAATCTCAGAAAGAGGAGCAGAAAGGGGATCCACATCCTTTGCTTTGCACCATGCCACAAATTTGTACCACCGGCAGGCATATATAGTGGAGGGACGCCTGACTGCCAAGATTACATCAAAAACTTCGGGAGGCAGGTCAAACGATGTCAACTACCGCCGCTCAATCTCCATGCAAGGAGGTGGAGGCTGGAAAGGTTCAAGTGGAGGACCGTACCATGCAGCTGCAACAGGAGATCCTCCCGAAGAGGCAATCGGGTCGGAGGATCGATGACCAAGTTGAGCAGCCCAGGATACCAGACTCTTTGTGCTCAATCTGGAGCCACAAGAATGACTTGGGTCCGGTTGCACCTGATCTTCAGCACTCTGGGCAGAAGTGGTATAGGCGGAAAGGCATACAACAGACCGCAACTCCACTCGCGGCGAAAAGTGTTGCCTAGTGAGTAATGCCTTGGAAATTCCAACATGCAGAATTGCTACCATTACACGGTCTCTTCGGTGGCGAATAGATCCAACCAAGGCTCTCCCCACTGTCGAAATAGACCTTGCACCACCTCAGAGTTAAGACGCCATTCGTGATCCATCATGCACCTGCAGCTGAGTTTGTCCGCCCTGGCGTTCAGGGAACCTGCCAGGTGTTGAACCACCAGGGATATGCCCTGATGTTCCAGCCATGTCCAGAGGCGGAGGGTCTCGTGAATAGGGTCCACGACTCCACCCCGCCTCATTTGTTGCAGTACCATTTGGCAGTGGTGCTGTCTGAACACCTGCACTACTCTTCCCCACACACAGGGAAGGAATGCCTTGAGTGCTAGATGGATCGCCCGGAGGTCCAGAAGGTTGACGTGAAGCCCGGACTCCGCCGGAGACCAGAGGCCTCTGATCTGAGTCTCTCTCATGCTTCCATCACCACTGTGTGCTCTCGTTGGGGAAGGGAGAGGGATCTGCCTTTGACCAAATCCCACTTCATGAGCCACCACTGCAATTGTCATGCAGTGCTCTCCGAGATCTGGATGCAATTGGACAGATTCCCCTGATGCTACGCCCACTGGAACTACACGTCCCACTGCAGAGCCCGCATATGCCACCTGGCATGATAGACCAGCAGGATTCAGGAGGCCATTAGGCCCAGCAGCCTCAGGGTCATCCTGACAGAAACCCGGGTTAGAGGCTGAAAGATCGGAATCATAGACAGAATTTCCCAGGCTCGCTGTTTGGGAAGATAAACCCGAAACCGTGCAGTGTCCAGAACCGCTCTGATGAAGAGGAGCTTCTGAGAGGATATCAGGAGTGACTTCGGAACATTGATGGAGAACCCCAGTGAATGTAGGAGGTCGGCCGTAGTCTGGAGGTGGGAGACGACAGTCTGGGGCGACCCGCCTTCAACAACCAGTCGTCGAGATAGGGGGAAGACTGAAAACTCCGATCTGCGCAGATGAGCTGCAACCACCGCCATCACTTTTGTGAACACCCGAGGGGCACTGGTAAGGCCAAAGGGGAGCACAGTAAACTGAAAGTGCTCGTGGCCTACTGTGAACCGCAGGTGACGCCGGCGAGGTGAAAATATGCGTCCTGCAAGTCCAACGCTACCAACCAGTCTCCAGGGTTCAGGGCAGACAAGACCTGAGCGAGCATCAACATCTTGAACTTCTCCTTCCGGAGGAAGAGGTTGAAGTTCCTGAGATCCAAGATAGGACGCAGGCCCTTGTCCTTCTTGGGAACCAGAAAGTAGTGGGAGTAACAACCATGACCTACTTCTGTGGCAAGAACGTGCTCGATGGCTCCCTTGGCCAAGAGAGCCGTGACTTCCTGTTGGAGAAGGCCCATGTGATCCTCCGACATATGGTGGTACTGAGGTGGCATGGCTGGAGGGGCAGTCTCGAAGGAGAGGGAGTAGCTCCTTCGGACTAGCTGCAAAACCCACCTGTCGGACATGATCGTGCGCCAGTGGAGGAGGTGATGGCGGATGCTGCCGCCCACTGGCATTTGATGGGACGAAAATGTCGCATTAGGATGGTTTAGAGGCTGCTGCAGAGGGGGGTTGGTGGACTGGCCCGCCCGCTGGCCCCCTGAACCACAGCGGTGTTCCGAAGTCCCCAGCTGCATGAAGGTTTGGGAACTTGCGCCGGCCTGTGGCTCTGGGCGGGACCTAGTGGGGCACCCCTTCCGTGGCCACGAAAGGGGCAAAAAGCAGACTGCGCAGGGCGGTTGGAGAGGTCCAAAGACTTGGCCATAGTCCGCGAGTCTTTGAAACGCTCTAGAGCATTGTCAGCTTTGTCACCAAAAAGGCGACGGCAATCAAAGGGCATATCAATGAGGGTATTGTGGACATCCCCAGAAAAGCCAGTCGATCTCATCCAGGGGTAGCGTCGAAGGGCTACCGACATGGAAATCGTCCTGCCCAAAGAGTCGCGCTATCCATCCCACAACAGATGGTAAACTTTGTTGCATCCCTCCCGGGCGCAACAACCTGGGAGAGCACTGTCCGGGCCTCCTCCGGACACGGAGGCAGCACTTGCTCAGCCCTATCCTACACGGAGTGGGAATAACAGCCCAATAGACATGCAGTGTTTACCGACCGCAGTCCCAAGCTTGCAGAAGAGAAAATCTTCTTCCCAAGATGGTCTAGCTTCTTGGATTTCCTATCTGGTTGAGTGGTAGGGAATGCAGAGGCTTGGACCACCAAGCTCTCAGGGGTGGGGTGTTGGGAGAGGAAAGTTGGGTCACCCGGAGCCGGGCGTTGGGCTATCATTCTATTCACGGGATCCTGTGTGTTGGGCCTGGACCAGGTGCCCAAAAGGACGTCGGTGAGGGCTTCATTGATCGGCAGCAGGGGCTCCGAAGAGCTTGCTTGGGGTTGAAGCACCTGTCAGGAGGTTAGTCCTGACCACCACTGTAGGGAGCTCGAGGTTGAAAGCCTCGGCCGCTCTACTCAACACTACTGCGTATGACACTCCCTCCTCCGTAGCCATGGTAGGAGGAGACAACATGTCAAGGTCAGGGGAGGTATCAAGACCACTGGCATCCCCCAGGTCCGCTCTCCAGTCCGGATCATACTCCAACTGGTCGGTCAGAGGTCACCTGACCCCTCCCAGTACTCCTTCTCAGCGGGCCAATCTGGCCTAAACGGGACCCCAGGAGTGAACAGGGGCACAAAAACCCCGCTCGGCGCCGTATCCGGTGTCGGATGGCGCTGGCCAGTGTCCACATCAGGATGGAGGCCGGAGTCGGCGACGCCCGGGGGTCCAACTGGCGCTGAATGTGGATGCGGTGCTGGAGGAAGCGGCGCTGGTGGAGGTGTAATAAAGTCAAATGGCGCCAATCTGGATCCAGGCCTAGAGGGCCTGCGGCACCAGGGCCGGAGCCGCCGGCAGAGAAGGGCTAGGTCCCCCAACAGAATCCGCGGGGCCCGAAGGCACGCCGGCGGGTTCGGGCAGCCCCAAGATGGCGTGCATCGCCTTGTAGAATGTACGAAGCTGGGCATGAGTCGCTCAGGGTCCCGGGAAGGTAGGGAAACCCAAAGTTGGCTCAGCAGGCTCCGCACGCGGAGCCACGGGAGGGGCACCGTCCTCATCGCATGAGGCGACCGACGGGAAGAAGTCGAAGAGCGGCGATGCTTCTTCGACTTCTTGTGCTTTAACTTACCTGACCCCGAGTGTGAAGACTTAGAGAATGAACGACCTGTCTCTCCACCTCCCTCGTAACTGGGAACTCGAACGGTGCGGAGCCAACTGCCGGCACTCAAGAAGCTTTCAGGACTGCTCCCGCAAAGCCTTTGGAGTCATGGACCAGCAGTCAGAGCACAACTTGAGGTCGTGGTCGTGCCCCAGGCAAAAGAGGCACACGCGGTGCGGATCCATAAACTACATAAGTCAAGATCAGGAACCGCAAGCCTTTAAGCCGGGCATCCCCACGTGCACCAGGAGTCAAAGGACTCAAAAGACGTCGACAAAAGTCGCTCCAAAAGTTTAGTCAAAAAGTGACTGGAGGTACCGCTCTTCAGATCTGCGATGGCTGGCGCGGAAAAAGAAAGAACTGACATCAGCACGCGAGGGTGGCGTCCAAGTAGCTACCATGACGTCATCTCAGCGACCACGACGCCAACGATGGACGCGGAGCTGACCGACACCAACTTCCGACAAGCATAGGTACTGCAGACGGTAAACTTTCCGGATCCAGTCTGACGCCTGGGGGTAATTCTAAGGTAAGGAATCTATAACTAACTGTTTCTTTCAGATAGGGCCTGTAGTACATATCTGGTTTACCAGGTTACAGTTAGATAGCTTATCAAAAAGATACTGGCACGGGACCGGCAGAAGACTCCTTCAATTGTAGGTCTTCTCAAACACCACAAGTATATAAGATGCCAAGATGTCAGCGTAGTCCTTATTGAAATGTACTCCATATGCAGTCAATGTTTTTCAGACTTTTTGTATCAACCTTTCACCAATAATACACAGGTATGATGCATAACAGCCCTTCAATATGTTGGGGCATGCTAAACCACCTTTCTTCCCTCGAGCTAACCAAACTTTGTTTAGTGTAGTGCAGTTGCCTACCTAGACAAAGGATATTAGTGTTCGGATGGACTTCAGTAGTGTCAATATTATAAGGTTAGAAGCACCTGGAAAGTGTATAAAGAGAGGGTAGTATGCTCACTTTGATTATTCTTATTTTGCCCTAGCCATAAGAAGTATAGTTTGCACCATTTTTTCAGGCATGCCCTATCTGGGTTTTTAAAGAAGGCCAATTAGACTTCACCACTCCCCTAAAGAGTTTGTAATATTAATTTCCAAGTATTTGATTGATTTGCAGGTCCACTTGTTTGGGCACTGCTCCTTCAGCTGCAATATACTCTGCAGAGGTTGGCTCACATATAGGATCTCAGACGTCGAATTTATTTTGAAGCCGGAGAGCCTTTCAAAGTCATAAGTACTTGTGAAGTGGTTTCAAGCTCGGTGACAAGGACATCATCAACAAACAGTTATTTGGTGCTCAGCACTGCCAAATATCATTCCCCTCACCACAAATGACCGATGTAACTGGGACACTAGAGGCTCCATGTACAGGGCAAACGCAAGGACAACTAGGGGCAACCTCTTGAGGCAGATCGGAGCGGATTCCATTTACTCTTGTCCTGCAGCGGACCTTCTCTAGAATTACCCAGGTTCACCATGCCAAATACTTTTCTGCATCAAGCTCCATGAGAATGACTGGGATCCCTCTCTATTTTGCATTCTCAATCAAATTTGCTACTCTATAAATACAGTTGGACCCTGTATAAATCCCACTTAGTCTGCCTCAACTAGTCTATTCTTGATGACCTTGGTGCCAATCTTAGAGTCGGTGTTTAATAGCGCTATTGGTAAGAAGGAATTACACTCTTCTGGGTCTTTCAACATTTTGCATACGAGTGTGATCTCTACCCCACATATAGTGGGTGTGAAGTCTGTCATCTCATTAAGAGTTGAACAGATCTACCAATGTGCCAAGCGGAAGGCCCGCTTTTAATTTGTAGTTGGCAAAAGGGAGTACATCAGGACCTGGTGCTTTCTTAGGGCTTATTACTTTTTTTTTTAATAAACTTTATTTTTGCAATTTTATACACATTCACAACAATAAAGCAATGGACAGTAAGATGCAAGGTAAGAAGGTGTATACACCCAATTCATATCATTAGCACAACAAGGTAAAAATTCGAGGACAACAAGTTACACCCCGCCAGTCGTATAAGTACAATCATCAGACACCATTTCAGAATCAGGATCTAAGGCTTATTACATTACAGCGGTGAGGATCTTTTCAGCCTAAAAGGGCTTATCTAGTTCCTCCCTCCACTGTGGGGTGACAGTCTTGCTTATTACATTATCAAGATAAAGCATTATATCTTTCTTATCCTTTGCAACTCCTGTGTAATGATTCTTGTAGAATAATGAGAAGAGATCTCTTTAGTCTTTCATCCATCACCAGATTTGTGTGGAAGATCTAGATTTTTGGGCTCTTGTTGCATTGTAAGTACCTTTTTTTCCACATCCATAAGATTTGCTTTAAATGAAGCAGTGCCTATTCTGCTTTATTTATTCTCAACACTTGGAGCGGAGCAATGATCGCCCTGGCGTGTTTAAGGAAAGACATTATTTTATTCTGAAGCTTTGCCTTCTTCCGTTTTTTGCCTTCGCTAGTCTTTCATCCTTGCAGACCCTTCAGGTCAGGGAAATAGCCATACATCGGATTATGGCTTTGAATGTGTCCCAAAATTGTGCAACAGTTTGTGTCCTGATGCCATTTTCTGGAAAGTCGGTTTGTATCTCTTTGCTAAGCTCCTCCTTGCTAACATAGTCCCCATGCAAGCGTTTGTGCAACCTCCATTTCCCCAATATCTGGTGTCTCCACCCAGTTCAAGACCTATGTGTGAATGGTCTGAGATTGTCTCCCCTCTTGTGCCTTTTGTAGCCTGCCCAAGAAGTTCTTAGTGTCAAAGATAAAGTCTATTCTAGTGTATGCCCTGTGGACTGAAGAGTAAAAGGAGTAGTGCCTTTCCCTGGGAAGTAAATGGTGCCAGGAGTCTGTCAGACCCAGGACCGAGACCACCTCTCTCCTTTGTTTCGACATGGCTCTTGTGTATTATGATGCTTAAGCCAAGCCGTCTAGCTCCTGGTCCCACACTGATCACTTTAGTTTGTCGAGTATTTTCTTGATTCTATCCTCAGTCCTCTTGCTATCTTGCTCACAATTCACCCTTTTTGTTTGGAGCGGATTGCAAACTTATTGCACTCTTTCCTGTATAAAACAGCTCTCTAGTGTCAATGGTGAGCCACTGGCAACCTATTTCCTTCTGGATTATCTCTCTCGCCTAGGGTCACGTCGACAAGCTGTCCTGCGATTGAACAGGGCCATCAGTGTCAGATGCACCTTCCTTCCTATCCTGAAGTTGAAGTTCATTTTTCCTGTCTGCCAGAGAGGAGATCGTGGTCTCGAACTTTACCATTCTAACTGTGAACCGACGTATTTTCACATCCATTTGTATCAAATCTGTTTTTGGTTACGTTCTTGCACTACCGCTCTGTAGTCCCTCCGGAGCTGTAGGGTGGCCACTGCTAGTTTGTACACTATTCAGACTTCACTGCCTCTAAACAGATGTGATTTTGGTGCTTGTGCCTGTGACACGATTCTACCTTAGAGTGGGTAACTTTTCTGTTGGACCACATATCTACAGGGCAACTATTATCACTCTTGTGCTTTCTCCCGAGTGTAGGAGTTCTTTCTATGGAAAAGCCTAATTTGGGCAATTTTTCCAATAAGGTTTTGAAAAGTCTTATGGCACAGGTTGTGATGTTAGACTCCTCCATTTCCTTTTTCAGATTCGTCATGCATATATAGGTGATCTGCTCTCTAGAGCTTTCAGCCATTTGTTTCCAGATTCCAGGTGCCAGAATGAGGTGATAGCCAACTGATCTACATCTTCATATGTCTGCAGCTGGGATTCTGCTGATTCTAGTCTTAGGTCAAGTGCCTGCAGGTCTGTTTAAATCTCTGAAATGCGCTTACTGATATCTCAGTTTTAACAAATTATACCCGATTATTTTTGTAGGTCTACATCCTTGGTAAGCACTCCAGTTGGTGTTGCAGCAATGCTGTTGCTGTCCTCAAAGGTTGTACAGTAATGAGAGTACAGATGGCAGTATGTAATGTCTCAATACGTTTTTTGTTGGCCCTGGGCTTAAGTCCAAATGTTTGTTTGAGGTTTAATTCTGATTTCCCCGCTCCCAGAGATCCCACTGCCTTGAAGGCTGGAGAGCCTAACCACTCGGAGTTTTTACTTCTGGGTGTTAGTCAGCAGTTGGTCAGATTTAAGAGGCCACGCCACTTTTAGAGCCTTTTTAAGCTTACCCTTTTGTGTGCATCTGCCCTACGCACTGATTATGGTAACTGTTACCTCCCACCACCCCTCATCCCCTGGTTGGCAACTCCCTGCTGGTCTGCAATTATTCCCCCTGGGATGCCATCAGTGGGCCACTTTATTTTACCCATACATTCAATAAAGATGTGATCTGTCACTCATGTTCCACACATTCATACACAATGTTTACACTAATACTGCCAGGACCCACCCCTCATCTCTATGTTGAGGTCTTGCAGAGCTTCTCAGGTGCCAGCTTGGGATAGGGAGGGCCACATGAGAAGTTTACATTTTAAAAAGTTTTACTCTAAAAGAAATCAAGCTTTGTGAGTTCTGTAATCCTAAGTGAACCCTGTTATACGCTACTGTAATACCTGACATTTACTCATTATCGCCTCATCTCAATTCCTCAGCCCAGTACTTGCTGTTGGAGAAAAAGGTCCTATGTCTAAGACTTGGCACTCCCGACTGCAGTCTCTTTCTTACCCTTTCATGATTTTAAAAAAGGCACACCCTTTCTATCCTATCCTTTTTAGGTCAAGCCTATAGCGGCAGTGCGCATTCGCTGCTCACTCTGAGGCATGCAGTAATGGAATATGGAGTGGAAGCTACGTGGAAGCTCCGCCCACTCTACGTCCATGTTTTTAATCTGCTGGGGTCATTGTTTTTTATAAATGCTGCCTTATGATTGATTATGAGGCTTGTTAGACCCTCTTATTATGACCATGTCGTCATTTATACCCTCCCGTTGCTACTGGCCCCTTTACTTAGAGTGTTACACGGTGTGTTATTTAAACTATAAGCCGTAATTTGTCAGGACCGTGCCTTCTCGCCCCCTTATCCCTCTCCCGCACTCCCGTTGTCCGTGCTTCCTCCCTGCCACTGTCAATGGTGCAATGCAATAGGTCAAACATAAATGAGAGTCCTATTGCATTGCAAATGCTTGTTTCGTTTTGGAGTTCGGTTCCTTTTTGCGCATTCAGGTATTACTGCCTTAGGCATAATGATTTTTATTTTTCCCTAACGTTTATGCGGGTTGGTACACTGGGCCTACCATGGAAAGGCATTTTTGAAAAGTTCACATTTAAAATTAAACTATTTGGGAAGATCTCTAATAAATTAAACTGTGGTTTATGTACTTTATACACCCTAGAAAAATTGTTTCTCCTCCTGTCAAACCTTGAGCAGTCATTACCAGCATTTTGCAAGTGACTCAGAGGTAAATGGATCTGGATTTGAAAACATCCTCTTGGTACCTTCTGCTTTTGGCCAGACATCCTCCAAATTTACAGGGTCCACTTATTATGTCTGGGTTGTTCCAGACAACATATACTGTCAAATCTAAGAAAAGGAGTGTAATGTTTAACTTCATGTCATCCGGCAGAATCGATCGGAGCTCAAAGTTCACTTTAAGATCAAAGCAGAAATGAAGCTGGATAAGCCCTGATAAAGGGAACACAATAAGGTTAGGGTGAGGCTTTGGAATGCAAAGGGGGTCTCCTTTGTACCCCAGTACATGAAAAAGGTATTGCTGTCTTTGAGCTTTATGTAAAAAATACACAATCATTAACTTACTCTGAGCTTAAGCGTTGGTTCCTTATAAGTACCTATTCAGAGCCAGTGACCACAACGAAGTTGCTGGATGTCAGGCAACAGCAATAGCAGGGAGGATTTACACATACATGTTCAGCATACCAGAGCTGAAAATACAAGGACTGTTAAGTGAGTGCTCTCCATTACACAAGCTAGTGAACTGTGCGCACAGTGGTGCAAGAAGGGAAGAGCCCTCTGCCCAACCGATTTAGAAAAACATGGGCAATCACTATCCGGTTTAAAATATAACCATACAGTGACTGGCAGTGTTCTGGTAATCACCCCTACCTCTGCACTGACTGCTCATGACTGCACGCAGGTCACGCGGTTGTTTACCGCCATGGTCTGCTGATTCCAGCCAAACCTGACGCTGATCTCATGCAGTTTATTACAATAAGTGTCATGACAACAGGGTCAGGATTCATTGGGCGGGTGGCACCCTATCAGAGACTAGGTAGGCTGCTATCTATTCCACAGCACCCCGATACAGTTCTGGTAGCAGAGGACTGAAGCATACATGTCGGCCTGGCTGTACCAAGAGACTGGCGAGACGGACATGGACACTTCTTTTCTGCAGTAGATGGGCAGCCAGGCGTATCAATCATGGGGACCATGCTAACACTAGCGGATAGATGCGATAGTGCTGCTCCAAAGCTTTATCTCATAGGGGACTTGAAAAACCAGTGGGGCGGAGGCACAATTTATAGTGAAAGAAATACACAAAAAATTAAGTGGGTGGTGTATGTGGCGATTTGCAGTGACAGGGTAATGCCCTAACACCCCTATGTATGAGCCATCATTATTTGTTTGGCTTTCAAAGTTATCACTCCTACCTCCATTTTGCATTGATTTAGTGTGTGGTTAAACAGACATTTATAAGCTTGGACTGGTTCCATACCCCCACTTAGGACCTGTGCACAATACTGTAAAAACTGTCTGCAAGGACATTGATACTCTTCACATTGACTGGAATTCATCAGAATTTAAAATCTCTCATCATTGGGTTTATTTAATTTGGAGGGAAAAAACCAGTTTGTAATTTGTCTTCTCTTGGCATTCTCTCTTTTTTGCATCACCTGTTCTCAGAAAAGTTTTTGTGTTTTTATTGATAATGTGGTCTTTTTCAGAATTAAGCCAAAAGGGAATATTAGCAATAGTTTTGAGAAACATGTTTCCCACTTCATTATGTTTACCAACAATATGACTGGACATCTGTGTGCACAAGCCTGTTGTTACATGACACAAATGTAAACAGGTATGGCTTATATTCTGCTGGGAGCAGCATCAGAAGTCATGGCAATCCATCAGCCGCTGGGTGCAGATTTTGAACTGCAAGAGTGTATGGGCATATCCTCGAGGCACAGCGTTTACTGCCTAGCTTGGCGTGGTAAGTAATACTGGATGATAAGGCCAATGTCACCACCCTTTAAAGAGATGTGTGGATGGTGATTCACTCACTCGCACAAGATTCAAAAGGACAAATACTACAAACTCAAACTAAATGGGCACGTAGACATACTGTGTTTCATATTTGGGAAACAGGCAGAACTTTTACAAGATAGGCAGTTTCACCCTAGCTGCGGGGCCAATTTATATGTTGGCGGCGAGGGAATCCCATCACTACAGCGGAGTTTCCTCCCCAACAACAAAGTGGTCTGCCCACCTGATTTATATGCGAGGGGACCATAGGTTTGGCTACGGTGGGGACTACTCAATCACTGCTGTAGCTATACTTCTCAGACGGTCCGACTGAGAAGGGCTGTCGAAGAGTTGGCTATTTTTTCATCCACCCAATTAGGATGGGCCGACATATAGCCATTTAGTTCTGTCTGTCACTGCAAGGCAAACTCTGGTGGTAAGTGGTAAAAACCAAAAAAAATTAAGTTCGTTCCTGAATCTGCAAGTAACAAAATATTTCATTTATTCACCAACCTGTTATGGCATAAAAGACTTTTTCATTGACCTCTGGTTTCACCTCATCGAGTGGAACTCGGAGCATTTCAGGAGTAACCCAATGCAAAGAGCTAGAAAACAGAAATAACAGTGTATGAAATGCAAGGCTTGGATCAGTATACATAATAAGATAAATGGAATGGATGATGGGCTAGAAACTCTTCCCTGTGTCGCACAGTAATATAAAGCCTACGAAATGTACTAAAAAGGAGAAGGCACCAAAACTGTGCTGGTGAGCTTGGTTTCAGGTTTTATTGTGGTACCTCAGGGACCATGTTTTCAGTTTTTTTGTCTTCCCTTTAACCAAAACCTTTTGTTTTCTCCTCACCCCTACATTTAAAGAATACACACATACAAGGGTTTTCAGTCAGACCTCTTTATCCATTGCTCTCTTGTGGTATTTCCCCTGTGCACAATGTTCAGAAATGTCTAAAAAAAAGTCCTAGCCAGTGCCAGGGACTAGTGGGCCAATGTGCCTTTTTAATTAAAAATGTAAATATTTTCCCTTTCACATTTTTTTTTAATTTCTGTTTAATAAGGTTTTTATTGTTCCACAGATATTTCTAAATGGATCTTACTGATGCAGACAGTGCTCTGAATCTCTTATGTGCACTGCTGCAGCACCCTCGTTTGAATGGTCTTTAAAATTCACGTAGGCGGTAAGGTTTGATTTTTTTATACATTAATTAAAATCATTCAAATAAAAGCATGCATTGGCAAAGCCACTAGCTCCTAACCGAGATCTTAACAAATGTATTTTCCAATGCTTATATGTAAGGATGTGCTGATTAGTACAAGTTAATATTTTTCACTAGGTCATGGCACCGATACTTTGAAAGATTTACTCAGTTCAACATTTCACAGTGGTATCATAAGACCCTTTAATTTTAGAGGTGAGCTAATTAGCTAGGTTTTAGGTTGATCAGTGATGAGGTTTCTGGTAGTGTCATGGGGCCCATCTTTTAAATGTAGGCTAAGGAGTGTGCTTTAGGTCTTGTGCTAGTGTTATGCAGAAAAGTGTTGCTTAAGATGCACCAATAAACTTGGATGTAGGTGTATAGCCTTGACATAAGCTTATCTCATTTAAAAGTGTGCTGATGAGTTTTAATCACATTTGATGACAGTGTCATGTGGCGTATCCTATTTAAAGTTTAGGATTCATGGTGGGGACATTGGGTACACTTGTTTTAGAAGTGTTGCAATATTAGTTTTTTATTATGCCATATGACCAATCTCTTATAAAAGTGTTGAGATTAGTTTTATATTTTATGGTGAAAACAAGGGCCCGATCTCTTAATACATGATAAGTTTAATGTACGGGTTTGTAATAGTATCCTGGGGCCCATCTCTTTTACAAATTTGTTGATAAACCCAGGTGGCTGAAGACACACACTATGTCCCTTGAACTCATCAGTCTAGAGTTTTGTTGCTATAACTGCTATACTAGATCCTGTGACTTTTTTTATTTACTGTAGTTTATTTGAAAGTGTAGACTTCACCCGATGGTAATAGACCGCCCCACAAAATAAGTAATCTAAAATATGAAAAGATTACATACCTAGTTCTGAATTGCAGGAGTTTGAAGTCAAACGTTTGAATAATTTCCACTGCTTACACAGACCCTGGAACACTTCTGTATTGGTGTATTTCTAAGGAGATTACATTGTAGCATTTCTTTATCCATGAGTTCATGTAAAATCATAGACCAGTGCTTCCCAAACCTTTTAAAACTACAGCCCAATTTTAAGAACGACAAACTTCAGTGACCCACCTATCTTTAATGGACACGAAGACTTCGATGGTTTTATGTAACTAGAGCAACATGTGGCTGCACACTGTCATTTACAGACAGCACATTTTCCATTGAAATGGCCACTAAACTAAATTTGCACAGACATACAGTTTTCCTTATAGAACTATTTATTGCACACAAATGTTAGTGTGTGGAAATCAGGTTTCAGTGAATATTTATAATTTGTGCATCACCAAGTAAAGTTTATTGATTTGCTACGATCTCATTAAAATCTTTGTTTTCCTCACACTTCAGATTCACATAGAATATGTGCTTCCTTTCTGGGTTCTTAACTGCTGTATGTGTAGAGGTCATTTACAGGCAATTACATTTTGTTATGTGTTACAAACATATTTAAACATCCAACAGACTTTCATTTCCCCCATTCTTAACCCCCAAGAAAATTGGTTGCCCGCCCTGTCTTGTGGTAGTCAGCAATCTCCATATGCCTGAGCATCTGTGTAGTTAGGGCATTCACTTTGGCTGCATGAAGTCAGTGACACCCGTATGCCAGATGGGGCTACAGCGAAGTCAGGGCCTTTACCCTGGAACGTTGTATCAAGAGGATCCCAGCTGGGGGAGCATCCACAAGGGACCTGCCACAGAAGACCTCTGCCAAGATAACACTAACAGACTGCTGAGGGAGCTGCAGAGAATATGTCCGGAATAGACGTGGGCTGTCTAGGTGCTGTGGTGGCCTGATGCACCATCGGTAAGGATCGCCATCGATGCAGGGATAAAAAAAAAAAAAAAAAAAAAAAAAACAATCTCCTTCCTCCTTAAATAGGCTGCAACTACGGCCTTGCACTTCGAGAAGGCTCATAGGGCCGATTTTAGGCCAAAAGGCAGAACTGTGTACTGATAATGTTCATATCCCACTTGGAATGTCAAGCATTTACTTCGAGCTTGTGATAACAGGAATGCGAAAACGAGCTTCCTTAAGGTTTATGGCTCAAACCAGTTTTTTTTTCTTTACCAACCAGTAGATTTGATGGAGCCAGCATGCTGAACCTTTTCTTGGCAATAAACTTGTTGACAACTAGCACATCTAAAGTGGGATAATATTGTTTCATCTGACTCTACTTAAAGGTTGGGAAATACCGGGAGTAAAGTCTGCGTTCTGTTGGTACTTTTGCTTTCTCCCGCCTATAGCAACAGAAGATGAGTTTCATGAATTAGTAAAGACAAATTGCCCTTGGAATAAACAGAGTACTTCTTTTGACTGAAGTTTAGAACCAATCTGTGGTCATCACTTTCCACTATTCCAAGTTGGAAGTCCTGCCCCCCCCCCCCCTCCCCAAACACAGGAGTTGGTAACTATAGGGGTTGTTTGGCCATCATTTTCTGCTGCCAGGTGAATGTCTTCCTCTTGAATTAGAAGTTCTTAGGAGGAGTGGGTTTTTGATTCTGGTACCGCTTACGAAGTTGCCGTCTTTGCAATTGCCTCTAATGCTTCTGAGGCTGGTACAACCATTTCAAGAATTGAACCCTCCGATAAATGTATTGCCAGTCTTTGGGTCTGTGGTTTTTCTGCTCTGCAAGACCAAACCCCTTAAGGACTCCGTTTCATTTTTTACCACAAGCATCTCTTCTTCTATGTGCTGTCCGAAGAGTGCTAATCCGGAAAAAGGCAAATTTGTGATCTTTAGTTACACCTCAGGTTTTAAAGATTACAGACGTAGCCATAAATACCTTAGGGGAATGCCATTGAAATAGCCAGTTGCAGCATGCGTAGCAGAGTCTACCGCTGCAATAATAAATACATTATAAACCAGAGATCTTCTTTAAGCATTTTCATCAAGTCTTGCTTCTTATGTTTTGGCAAATCAGAGACAAAGGATTTCATGCTGTCCCATGTATCTCTGTTATTTGCCTTAGGAGGGATGTAGCAAATGTGAAGGACGTCCTAGCTTCCATCCTGTTGCATTCAACTCCCTTCATTCTTTCTCTGGATGAGCAGCTGATACTGGAGGGGATTCATGGTTTCGCCTGCTTGCAGCGACTATCTGAATCTAGCTTAGGATCAGTATTGAGGAATGCTAGGTCTTGCTTAAGAAACTTACATTTTTTTTTTTTTAAGATGGAGAGGTGTTGTTGCCTTGACAGCTGCTCCAGACCCAGGACAAGAGGCAACAGATGGAGTGTCTCCACCATGAGAGATGCCGTTGGCAGTGTCTGAAAAGGATTACTCTGTTTCACCTCTGGTGATAACATCCTGGAATGTTAGAATGCCATCTACTGGAGAGACTCTGGATGGAGAATGAGCCAGTGAAGTAGGGGGATCATCAAGAGACAGAATAGGCAGACTGAGAATGTGAGTGTGATCACAATGTTCTGGGGACTAACGTGCTTCATGGTGATGTTATCGTAGTTGAAGAGAGTTTTCACTTCCTCAATTGAGGCATCAAAATTGCTTTGGAGGGCTTCTGTGGTGGAAAGAGATCGAGGCGCTCGAGGTATCTGCCTGGGTCTTCAAAATGTATTATCGGCCTTAGTCGACAAAGAGGGAGGAAGGGGATTTCCAGGATCAGCAGCCAATCTAAGTCAATCTGATCGAGAAACTATGGTTTGTTTCTATTCTCAGTTTCTTATTGGGAGACTAGGTAAATAAAGACAAGACACATTGCTGGACATGGAGATAAATAAATTTGGGACCTCTTAATTGCTGATGGATTGTGCAAGGTTCCTTTAGGTCTCATCGACGATGACTGTCAACATAAATCTTGGGTCTCTGCAGAGTGGTGGCGAGCAGTTCAATGTTGAATGAGCTCTTTTCATTATCGATCTTGAATGTTTGGCTGTAGACCATTTAGAATACCATCTATGTCAAGGTGTCACTAAGTCATCCTTGGACGGTGAACATGCCAAGGCCGGGCCGCCCAAAGGTGATTTCATAGGTCTTGGCCTTAACATTCTATGACTGAGAGCGGTGTCAGTGCCTGCCTCGGCCACTGGACCCCTTCTCTTTAGCTCTCCCTCTGTGGAGTCTTTTTTCAGATGGTGGCAAACTTACAGAGGCAGGTTGTGAGGCTGACTTTTCTAGCCTCCTCCAATCTTCTTCAGCTCTCATGCCCGCATCATGCCCTTAAACCTGATGCCTTCCCCGTATTTTAGTGTTCTTTTTTAGACATTTTTTTTAAAAAGTGTCACACTCACTTACAAAGTGAGATACAGGGAGGCAGATCATACAGACCGTGTGGGCATCTGTAACTGCTCTCTTCCTTCCACATGAAGTGCACTTGGAGAAGAGTGCTGACATTCTTACTAAAAATGCTAATCCGAGTCGAAAAAAAAAAATCGAACAGTAGATGTTAAGAAGCTATATATGTATGCCTACTCTACACCAGAACTTATCCCATTTCATTGTAAACATAAATGTCGCTTCACTGTGATCAATAAAAAGAATTTTAAAAACAGTGGATGTTAGAATACTATGTGTAAAAATGTTTAAAATGATTTCTGGACAGAAATATATGAATTTTTCAGAGGTGTGAAGATTGTTCTTTTTTGGGCTTGCTAGAACAAATTCAGAGACGCAACTGACAGTACAATACAATGTGGAAAAGGAAACCTCCCAAGTTCCTAAAGAGATAGGTCTTTATTTTTTTTACTATTAGTGTAAGCTTGCAAGGTTGCATTTTTATCTTTATGTACACAATGTTTAAAGGGAATTTTGCATGGCAGATGCAGCAACTCACTTTATGGCATTCAGTAGAAAATTAAATCTATGTTAAACTTTAATTGTCTATTATTCTACATGAACTCATTAGTCAATGAGTAAAGGCAATGGATAAAGGCATTCTACAATGTAATCTCCGTTGAAAAACAACAATGCAAGAAGAATTCCAGGGATCCGCACAAGCAGTGGGGAATTAGTCTAAGGTTGATCAACAAAGATGCCATGATGCACAAGTATGGATTATTTTTAAACCAACAAATAGTAAAGAATAAAAAAGTAATACAAATAATATACAAACAAATATGAAAGCATGTACAACAGTTTGAATGACTGTAGCAGATTTGACGTGGAATGAATAATAATATTAATTTCTATTTGTAAAGCATGAACATAACCCCCCCTTAGGGATTTCAAGGAGCTGGGAGCCGTCTGAGAGAATAAGTGAGCTATTGCCCACAGTCACATGATGCTGAGCTGAGCTGCCACCGGCGATCAAACAGTAAGCCCCATGCTAATCAGCCACTGTGGCCACTGCGCCACACCTCTCTGAATGAAGAGAAATAAATACAAGAAGGGAGATGAATGATCTAAAGACATAGGGAAAGAAAGACTAGTGCAGCAAAGAGCATTTAAGGAAACCAATAAAACTGGTGTTCAAAAATTGTGAAAGGCAGGCTTTTGTTAAAGTGTGGTAGGTTTAATATGGAGGCAACCAAATATCTTGTATTAGGTGAAGGAGCAGTGATGTGGGACAAATGTTATGTTCAAGGAGAGTTCACTAAAGATCGGGTTGTTCTTTTCGGCACTTCAAAATGTCCACATGCAAAACCACTTTAGAGCTGAATTTTGGTGCTTTTGGAAATAAACTTGTTTGGATTCTAAAGCAGAACACTATTAAAATGGTGATGAAGGACCTAAGGCAAACCAATACAGTTCTAATATTGTTGAAGTGTTATCAATTTAACAGGCATATCCACCATTTACATGGAGAGAACAGTCTATCTTTCCGAAAATTGTGCTGTTAAGTTTATGTTCTTTGGTCAGTCATTGCGATTTTCCAAATTTCATACTGTGTTGATTAGCTTGAGTACTCTTGGACCACTGTGTAACAATTACCGTATTCGTCTCTGAATGAGGAGATCCTTCTGTTCGTCCTGTGAATTGTCTGGACAAAAGACAGATTTATAGAGCCGGGTCATAACCATTTTTTCAATATAATCCATTAATCGATCACATTCATCCGTAGGAGAGCCTAGAAAAAGGTAGATTATCAGAGAAAGCCATGGAATGTTTCTCACTTGACATTCGAAGACAACAGTGGGGGGGACATTGAAATCTCATTGGTGTGACATATACCTTTGGAGATAAGATTTTGTATATTGAATATCTTACAAATGACATGAAAAGGTTATACTGTTTTTAATTATATGTTGTAATAAACATTTTCTGAAACATCTGTTGCATCTAGGAATGAGACAAAATAAAAACATTGCTATTCCACTACATGATATACTGTAGAAGAAAGGGAATACTTACACTTGTAAATATTTCATCACCAATAAGAAACAGTTTTCAGAAATACTCCGCCATTGCATACAGACGGTTTACATTTATGGAAATGGCAAAGGCCATGATGATTACCGCCAAATCTAAGACATCTCGAGTTTTGAATAATGCGTGTGTCAGCATTTGAGGCTCATTTAGTCATTTTCCTTCATTCAGTCACAGAACAGTGCCAACTTGATGCATGTAACAAAAGAACACCAATGACATATGTAGAGGCATCACTGGCAGCCCCAATTCACAACCATTTCACAGTCAATTAATCATGCTAGTGCTGTAATGAGTTTTAAATATGTGGCATATTGCAGTAGATCATGGATGAGGACAACAATGTATTACTCCCCTCTGACCACTCTCTTTCTGACTGAAAGACACACAGACACACAAAGCCAACATGTTTATCATTAATTGTAAAGTTATGAATAATACACAAACGGACACCTAAAGAAGTGACCACATATATTGTATTGAAAGGGTATATTTCAGAGTGTATTCTTTGATCTTCCATTCTGAATTATCTTGCTTTCATGGTGCCGTACAATTATCATTGTGGGTTTCAGACTCTGAGTGAATCAAACCATCCAAAGTTGAAGGATGAGCAATGCAATGTCTGGCTGTAGAGGAATGTTGTATGGTAATGTCAAGCATTACGCATAGATAGCATGGGAATGGATAAGTATTTGTGTGGAAGCAAAGAACTGCAGACTAATATTACGGTAGGCTAAAAAGTAAAGCGAAAGTTACATTGTCAAGTCAGGTCTAAAAATCCATGTAGGTTGAGGACTGCTTTCCTCCCATCTGTGCTGCTGCCAGTGAAAAACAAACACCATAAATTACCTAGACACTCTGATAGCATTACACTGATGTGTGTGCCCCTAGAAAGTTCAAGCACAGCTAGATGAATAAATGAATAAAATTGTTAGTTGCATGGAGGTCAACCACTTTTTTTGTGGAAGCAGACATCTTCTGCACAATGAAAGCAAGCACCTCTTTATCTTAAGAGTTTGCACCTTTCTTATTAGCTCACTCTAGACTTCTAACTTCAAAGGATCCTACCTCGTCATCAATAACTCAGTGGATGAGGGATAAAGGCACACAGCACTTAGAAAGCAAAGACGCAGTATCTGGCTATATACAGATCATTGCCACGGTTGGCATAGACTTGCAAAAGAGCCAAATCATGAGGTTCTGTTTGAGTCCTACTCATGGGTGGAGGCTAGCAATATATTTGCGGATTCAAGGCTTTTATAAATCGTAACTTGAGAGCTTGACTGTTGCCTGCGTGCTGGGTATACATATGAGCGGGCGAGTCCTTACCTTGGAAATGGTTAGTCATGCTCTGATAGAAATCCTGAACCGTATCAGATAGTTCCTCTACCAGCATGTCCTGTTAATGGATAATATGGACAAGATAGGACAGGTTCAGTAGAGGCAGAATGTCACATCCTAAGAACTCCCATCCTCCACCCTTAACAACATGGGATACAAATGAAAGAACATGCATATTAAGACATTCAGCAATGAATGAAATACATGAAATTGCCATCCTCTCTACGGAGCTTTAGCTAAACTTTCATGAAAGATAACCAACACTGAAAACAAAATAAGAATCCATGCTCCTATGAAGGGCCTAGCTTCTGCAAGCTGTATATAAAATTGCCATATACGATCCTTACCCCAGTGTGGCACACACAATGGCATTCTCCTTTCAGAATGTATGCCAAAGAAAACAGTACTGATTTCAAATAACAAACAGCTTCCTACGCCAGCAAAGATTTTAAGTCCAGGGTTAGTTAGTACTATACATGCTGAGCTGAAAAATGCTTTTTAACATTCCAGGCACTGTATTATGTAAATGTAATGTAATGTAAATGTAATGTAAATGTGATGTAAATGTGATTAAACAAAAAGGACTAGCTTAAGTTGACCAAAGTGTTACAGTACTCAAATTAGTTCTGTCACGGGCACCTCGTTGGTGTATTCATGAAGCCCTCACCCACCAACCTAGTTGGTGGCATGCTTCATCATCGGGCCCACCCAGTGACACCGAGTATGTCCCGGGTGTGCTACGACGCCTGATAGCATCAAGGTCTGCCGCTCTAAACATTTGAGCCACACTTCTCCACTGTTTTGGTTTGGCATAATAACATTAAATCCATCCTGCAAAAATAAAAGTAGCTTCGGATGCATTTATTTCGCTCTCCTAGAGTTAATCAGAGAAGCACAGCTTTATCAAGACACAAGTATAGATCAAAACCACAGATTGAGAGTGCTGCAAAGATTATGCAACTCGCTAGCTATGAAGTCTGGGTAGGTCCTGGCATAGGTGAGGAGCTGCTTCTGTTTGCTGAACACATTTCCAATGCCTACAACACTATAATCTGCTCACCTTCAAATAATGCATTTTGACATTTTTGAAGCAAATTTTTAAACATTGTGTTAGCTACTGCTATCCATGCTGAGCTGAAATACGTACAAAGGAATCTTACCCTTCCAGGCATAGTATTACAGATTTGACTTGGTGTAGGGCCATGCCAGTAATGTGGAATAAGTAAAAGCAGTTCCAGCCACACGCGATCCATGCTGGTTAGTGAAGCATAGCTTTGCCCAAATAAAAGAGGGGCTACCAGCACACGCCATAACCAAACATTCACAAGTTTGGAGAGCAGTAAGCAAATGCAAATCACAAGCTAGATACCCTGGGGAGATCCTGAGCTTACGTTCACAGCGGCTTGTTTGTGGAGCACAGCATAAACACTCTGAAGAGTCCCACCTCAATTGCCCGTTTTTCTCGCAAACATTTTACAGCTTTTACACTCCACATACAATGGGTAAGTCAGTGTAGTGTAACAGCAGGATACAAAAGGGGATGATGGACGGAACGTTTGAGCAAATCAAACACTCACCCCCAGGCAACTGATCTGGGTTTAATCCATCACCATTATTTAGCTCACTCAGCCACCCCAGTTCAGACATGGCCATATGCAAATCAGTCTGACCCTGTGCCTCATGGGAACAGTCCAGCCCGAACTGCCAAGCCAGGTCTTCCCTGGACCGGAAACAAACATCCTGGGACCGGTTTCAAGCGATATAAAAGGGGATGATGGACGGAGCGTTTGAGCAAATCAAACACTCACCCCCATTCAACTGATCTGGGTTTAATCCATCGCCATTATTTAGCTGTAACAGAATCACAATAATTAGACCTTGCGAGCAATGCCTCTGCTCTAAAAAAAAATTATAAAGCGCATGGTTCCGCCACCTAGCGCAGGGACATGCAGAGATGGCGTTACTTTGCGCTTTATAATTTTTTTCATTATTATTATTATTCGAGAATTAAATGCAAGTCAATAAGAATTGTTGTCTCACGTTAGCTATGCTGTATAATTAACGTGTGTTGTTTAATATTGGTGTTCCAAATAACAGGCGTTATTCAGACACACACACATACATATATATATCAATTCAAAAAGGGTGTCCCCTCAAAGGAGTCAACACGCAATGAGGGTAAGGCTTCAGCGCTTTATTGCAGAGCGCAGCAGCTATGACAACAAATCTCTTCACAGCAGTTCATTAAGCAGACGCGTTTCGTGCACACCATGCACTTCATGGGCTCGAAGGAAAAACATTCGCATCACCATCAAGCACTTAAATATCCTTATGACCCGTCCCAGTGGGCGTAGCAATCCCATCGCTTTCTGGTCAATGTAGTACTGGCAATCTTACTTCAGTGAGTAGTGCCTGCGTTGCAGTACCTGTGCGGTCTTTCTTTGTGTTTGTTTGTTTCTTTGTGTGGAATAAAGCTCTTGAAACCTCTTTCAGCAGGTGTCGGTGTGCCTCTTTTCAGTGGAGAAGTTGGTAATTGCTGGATATATATATACACATATATATATATATTCCAGCAACCTCTCCGGGGAGAGAATGAGTCGCATACAAATCGCGGTAAGTTCACTAAAAAAAGCTCAGTTTTCCTAATGCATTTCGACCATTACCTTTGGGCTTCTTCAGAGGAGGAGCCAGGCATGCATCTTGGGCCGAGATCCAACTAGCAGGGTCATGTCATTGCTCATTTAAATGTCAAACCCTCCAGTGGGCGTTACTGCAATGTCGAGCATCCTGGTACCTGTAGTTATCCCACAGCCTGTCAGTAATTACCCTTCAGTGGGTGATGCTTAATTGTTTCTGCCATATTCTTTTGCTGCGCGATTCCCTCACAAGCCTTTTCAGAGTTTGTTTGGAGCCAGAACTAAGGTTCAGTCCATGGCGGGTGCCGCTGCCCTGATGCCTTGCGGCGAATTGCTTACACTGTCTGTTTCGGGCAGTTAAGGCGCTCTTTATCTGGCGGTGCGATGTTCCAAGACTAGACCAAGCTGTCATTTATTCCAGCAACCTCTCCGGGGAGAGAAATAGTCGCACAAACATCGCGGTAAGTTCCCTCTTTTAATTTCACTAAAAGAGCTCCGTTTTCCTAATGCATTTCGACCATTACCTTTGGTCTTCTTCAGAGGAGGAGCCGGGCATGCATCTTGGGGCTGCCATCCAACTAGCAGGGCTGAGTCATTGCTCATTTAAATGTCAAACCCTCCAGTGGGCGTTACTGCAATGTTGAGCATCCTGGTACCTGTAGTTATCCCACAGCCTGTCAGTAATTACCCTTCAGTGGGTGATGCTTAATGGTTTCTGCCATATTCTTTTGCTGCGCGATTCCCTCACAAGCTTTTTCCGAGTTTGTTTAGAGCCAGAACCAGGGTTCAGTCCATGATGGCTGCCGCTGCCCTGATGCATTGCGGCGAAATTGCTTACACGGTCTGTTTCGGGCAGTTAAGAAGCTCTTTGTCTGGCGGTGCGTTGTTCCACGACTAGACCAAGCCGTCATTTATTCCAGCAACCTCTCCGGGGAGAGAAATAGTCGCACACATCGCGGTAAGTTCCAGCTTTTAATTTCACTAAAAGAGCTCCGTTTTCCTAATGCATTTCGAACAACGGACATTGATCTTTGAAGGAGGCATATATCTCATCCTATCCTGTTAGTGGCAGTTGCTCTAAACTCTTATAGATGGAGACTTAGGATCCAACCAAAGAGGCAATCAATGCCTCTATTTGTGTACTGGGAAAGGTGGGTTGCTTAAGATTTTCATCACTGAAAATTCTTGATTGTTGCAGGAGTGGATATTGCTGTATCCTTCCACTTCCATGAACATTGGCACCACTGGTCTTCGAAATACTGTTGGAATGGTCTCATGTGGAGATGAGAAATTTTAAACAGTAAAATACAAGACTCCATCAACACGCAGAGAGTGGAAACTTAGCAGGCTGTTAGGTATTGTAACTCCTGAGAATTGAGACAATTCAGGCAGGTGGAAGATAGTGTCTGCTGCAAACGAAACTTACTTGCTTTTTGTGTAATCCATATCAGTATAGCAGATGGACTGGGCTGATTGAACAGAACTGACTTGCAACACCAGGTGCAAGAACGCGGTGATTCCATACTTCAAATAATCAGTGCCCTGTTGAAGTGTTGGACCTTTATCAACCAGTCATCAAGATATGGCTAGACAAGTACTTCCATACTTTGTATATGTGCCACCATTACTGCTGTGCACTTCTAAAAAGAACTCTTTGCAGACTTTAGACCAAATGCAAGAACTATATGTTGTTTAGGATAGCTGCCCACCAAAAGTCTTAAAGTTTCTCAGCAACTGAAGCAAGACAACAGATGCACTAAAGGTCTATGGCACACATCCAATCCGAAGGAATTGGGAGAGATCTCTAAAAACATTCACAATTTTTCTTTTGTATCCATTTTTTGGATTACTTGTGCTTGAGGAAGGGTCTAAACTCGCTCTTCTGTCTATTCTTTTGAAGCAGAAAGTAACAAGCAGAAATTCCTTTTTTGGATGTGGGAACAGTCTTCAAGGCCTGCCTATATCAGACTGTTTATCTCGTACAGAAGAGGCTTTTAACACAGTATGTTCAAGTAGACCTTGAATTAAAAGGATTCGTAAGAGAAGCAGATCTTGGAGGAAGCAGCTTGAAAATGGCTGATGTCTTCACTGGTGATATAGGCATAGTTTTATTCAATTATTAATCTGGATTTCAATCAATCTGGATTTGCTAATCACCGTGAGGGTATCCAGATGCTGAGAGTACTGCTAAAGAGTGCTCAGTTGAACATCCAGGTCTTGAGTCCATTTTTTTTATTCCAGCAGCGATGAAGAGGTCCGTAGGTGAAGAGAGGGTCCCATAGCAGGATGACCCTATATGCAAGTTATTTTCTATGAGAGTGACTGGATATGTGACAAGAAAATCAATGAGGGTGATGCCTGGGAGCAGAGCAAGACATTCTGGGTAATGATCATCCAGGCTGAAAGGTAAGCAGTGGAGCGCATTCACTAGCAGTGTTGGAGCCAGAGGCCTTCGGCGAGGAGAAGCAGCATGGAGAGCAAGTTGTGTCGATGCTGGAGGAAACACTGCCTGCAGTCATGTAAAGTGTGGAAGTACAACCTTTTTGTTGAGATTCATGATAAAAACCCAAGAGGAGAGTTTCTATGAGGAAAAGACCAATCTGCAACCTCTACCAGAGGGACGCCATCTCCCGTAGTAGAGTAAGACCTCAAGAGCTCTCAATTCAAAGTTGGTGGGTAGCATCAGGTTGGTCTGGAGACAAGTTGAAAGACTTGTTTGACACTGAACATTATGTCTTTCAGAGGCATATCTGTAATGGTCGATGGTCTCCTGAACGCCTAGTAACCAGACAGGGAACAAATGGCAAATCTATTAGTCCGCGATGTCCTTGATCTCGATGCGGACAGTAAACCTTGGTGTCCATAGGTCCTTCATCGCTTTATAGTTCTAGCTTTGCAGGAGTCTGCAGAGATGGTAGTTTAAGCTAAGGTATAATGAGCCTCTTTTCCATGCTCACTGGTCCATCTTTATATAGATTTCTAGTTAACTCAGATCTTTTCTGCTCTGAAGCTTCACCTTCTCTCTATCCATCAGAGGTCTTCTAGACATCTTTTGAGAGATAAAAATGGAGTTATGCATACTGGCTCAAACACACAACCACTGAAATACACCAGTTATAGTATGCAATGTACACAATGCACCCAATAACTCATGCCACTAACCATGTTCAACTCTTGCTTGACTAACTTTTCCCTAGTACCACTAGCAAATGGACGTTTTGTGTATGGCTTGCAACGTAAATAATGTCCTGTTTGTGTATGTTTCAAACATTGTCATACCATTATTTCTCAAAAACTCATTTTTGCCACACCAATAAAAGCACACGCTCAAAGTGAAATTCTACTTTCATGACAAGTTTGGTGGTAAATCCATGGAGCATTTTTGGCTGTAGGCACACATAAAACCTATATGAGCTAAAGAGGTAAATATCTCTTTTTCACCCCCCCCCCCCCTTTAAAATAAGCGAATTGCACAATCGGTGCAGATCCACCCATAGGAACAAGTAATAGATAAATTTTAAAAAATGGCCTTTCATTGGGAAGTGCAGCTGAACCATATCTACACTGTGGCAAATACCACTGTACAATGTAGATATTTTTTCTTCCAAAGTTGGCCACACAAGACAAATAGACAAGCAAACAATAACCTTTTTACCTGTGGACTTTTACTATGGCTTTAGATGCCCAGTTTAGTAGCCGTTCCTTTTCCATTATGATTTCCAACTTTGATTTACATTTTCATATTTTAAATCCACATTTTAGTCAAGATTCTCATTAGATGTTGGCTCCTAAGAGTGATTCACGATCTTTAAGCTTGTAAGAGGAGCCCAGCACGGGTTGGGTGGCCCCTTATCTGTAATTCAGCATTGAGAGGTTAGTAGGTCTTCCGCTATACCATACTCCTACAAGCATACATTTTACATCTTAAGCTTAGCCAGGGCCTCTGGGAAACCCGTGCAAGGCAAACCATTTCTCTATAGAGGCATGTTGCTTTTCAGCAAGGTGAATATAATTGAAAACCGACTCAAACGATCCAAATGAGGATGATTGGACTATAAATTCAGTGCTTATGATTAACAGTTAAGATTGTTGAAGGAGATGGGAAAATACAAGCAATGCATCGACTAAAAGGCATAGCCGTCAAACATCAGCCAGACATTTTTCATTTACCCAAGATGGTGGCCAACAGATTCAATACCTCCTCTGACTAAAGGGAGCTTTCTGGTGCGCCCTTTACCAGACTGCATTCAGACCGAAGCGCCAATCCAGATCGCATCTTCAATTGAGGACTTCACAAAGCAGCTGGAACCGATGTTTTTTCACTTCTATCTTGTTGAGTCCTTTCTCTATCTTAAGGTCTCCAAGACACTTTTCAAAATGAAAATAGACAACAGCCCAGGACTTATTTTACACCCAAGGCAAACCCAGCGTGACTTCTTTTTGATTCCAGAGTTCTTGTTTTTGAGTTCAATGCTTCTTTCATCTTCAAACTGGCAGTTACTATTAAGCTACAAGCAAAGAAATGCAACCTGGGCAGACTTTACAGAGGAACCAATGTGCTTAATCGTCCTGTGGAAGAGCCTCATAATTTTATCTCTACACAACATGACACACAAGTTAGTTCCTCGAGTGGGTCTTCTCCTATCCTTCACAAATTATTCCTTTATTGGCCTGAATCACAAAAGACGGTGTAATGCAAAAATCAAGATCACATGTTTTGCATATATTATTTTCAGCCTTGAGAAAGCCCAGGGCACATAAGCGCCGGTAGTGTAAAATGTGCTGGTTGAAGCTCTGATCTCCACACTATCCAGACTACTACTTGTCATGTAGTGAAGGAACACCAAAACATGTTAAGTATAAATTTGCATATTTTATTGAATAGGATAAGCCGGATTTGGTTACAAATGACTTTGGGTTATGTATAAATGAGATTTTGTTTTAGGATGCAGGGTGCCTTGCTCCTGCCTATTATTGAGACCCAAGAAACAGCATATTAAATGACATGCTTCATTCCTTTCTATTGCAGACTGTTAGCACTACAAAGAACCTCCTCCTCCAAGATTTAACAACACTGTATGACATATGAGATACTACTTCTTTACAGAGACGTTCAATTATGCATGATTTATAGAATAGAGCGGTCTTCCTAGGTGTCAGTGCTGTATGGAGCAGATCTGTTCACTGGGAAAGCCCCTCAGCGGTGCATGGAGTGTGAGCGACCGTTCCAATCTTACCCATCTCTGAAAATCCACAGCGCTGCGTGAACCGTTGGCCACTCGCTTTCCGAGCCTCCTAGTACCTTATGGAATATCAGACATGGATCTAACATTCCTAGACACATAACACACTGAACATGCATGGCACAAGGGGTTTTGCATATGATGGAGCAAGGATTCGCATGTGAAGCGACTTGCTTGTACTCATGAACCTCGAATAACATCTAACGAAATAACCAACTTGTTTGTCATACTAATTTCGCAAATCTTAAACTTACATGGGGAATCCGAGAGAAGCTTGCTTATGCGGTTTCTAATCCTAATACGCTTGCATCTAAAATGGCTGCTGCTACCCGGGAATTTCTACTGCGCATGCGTCTGTCATACCCACGTGACATGACGTACTCGCAGCTTTGGAGGGAACCTTGTCACATCTGCGCACTAGTGCTAAAATGGCTGTTCTGTGTTCTCACATGCGAGAGCTTGCATTGCTGCTTTCACTAAACTGTTCGTTCTGCTTAATCAATATGCTATAGTTTATATTAAAGTAATGGGTATAGAGTAGAGATTCATGGTATACAGTGTGATAATTTATTACTGTGTTCTAAATTGTTTCCTTTTACTTTTCTTGTATCGTATTCTTCGGCCTGGGAGGTGCTTACTACTCCATTTTGGAAGTCTTTTCTTCACATGTCACCCTGCGGAGGAAAGATGAACTCTGCAGCATTGGAGCCCAGCCAGATGGCAGCAACAGCCAAGATGCGCCTGGGAACCCGACCTGTGACCCAGCTAGAAGGAGCTGAACTGTACTGAAAATTGTTACAATTGTATTCAATGTTATATTCACCATTGTTAACCAAAAGGCATATGTCATGAGAACCTGGAATTTAAGGGGCGTAGACAAAACTTGAATAGGGAGACTGAGAAAGTCCAAAATTTAGGTAGTGTGATGACCTGTCCTCCTCCTTTGTCCAATCAAAATTGGGGATCCTTACACTTGTAACATTGGGGGGTGGTACTCTGACCTGAAAAACAGTATAATTAGCATAGGTTTAGCTAGAGAAATTGTCCGACTTGTCCGAATAGCTGACCTATCACTGACCCAACGCACTCAATAGGTGACTGAAAGCAGAGAGCTGCGGAGCACTCTGTTGGGAGGTTCGAGAACCCAATCGGGGTTTTGGGAAGTGAAAGTGCTGGAGAAGCACTTTGCTGATAAAATTTATAACCCGATCGGGGTTTTGGCTGATTCCTTGCAGAGAGGGAGTAGCGCAGGCGTTGCAACCGAAACTGCGGGTGCTGGTCTTAACCTTTGGTGATCCGGTCCGGATCCAAATTCTGTGGTTATCCGGTCCTGATTGTCCATGAGCTGCACCTGCTCGCCTACTGGCACTGAAGTCTTTGGGGTTCCTCCGGTCTTTTCCAACTAACCCGTGGCCAGGGTTGGTCTTCACTCTATCCTATGTAAATATAAGTGTGTAGGTGATTGTAAATTAACTTGCATTCCTTTTCTCACCTTCTTGAATTTGCAAAGCTTGATTGCATATGTTCCTTTTCTTTCCCGTCTCTTGGTAAATGAGATTTTTATGTATTATTGACTATTAGCGTGTTCCAATTTTCAACCCACCTTTAGCCAATGCTATATGTTTCTTTAAGAATATATGTTCCTTTTCTCACCCTCCCTTTAAGGAGATAAGCTGAATTTAATAGTATGTTCCAAATCTTACCTTCCCTATAGTTAAGCTAAAATCTGAATGATAGATTGCAAAAGTTGTGTTCTCCTTTTCAAACTGCCAATGAATTGCGAAAGTCTTTGGGTTTAGTATGTTCCCTTTTCTTTACCCTCCTTTAATCAAGTTGCGAAAGACTGTTTTCTAAAATTAGCATGTCCATTGTTTCTACCTTCCCTTTACTTCAAAGTTTCTAAATGGTTGGCATAATCTATCTTAATTATAGCTACACGCTGTTTCTGATTTTGGTTAGTGATGGTCCGATTGCGTTTAACTTGTGGCTCATGACTTATGATGATGCTTATGATTAGATAAAGAGTTTGAACCTACCCTGAGTCTGTGGTTATTATATAATTACAAATGTTATAATGTTTTGAGTGCCTTTTTTCCTTAACTCAACTCCCTGATCCATTGCGTTTAGATACCCAGTGTCAAAGATTAGTAGGTTACTGGTATAGGATTTAGAGATAAAATCAAAAAATACTGGTAGTAGAGCGTGAGTTACCTAAATAAATGTTAAGGTATATGATTTGGAATTATGGGCCCAGGTGAGTATTGGTAAAATTCTAGTTGGGTGACCAGACGCGCTCTATCGCATATATCGACAGCAAGAGTTGTGGCATTGTATGCCACAGTGTGTAGCTTCGATTTAGAGAGTGAGCTTCAGCACTGCATTGAAAATAGGACACTAGAAACATTGACTTCCTAATTATGGAAACATACAATAGGTCTCATACTATGAACAACTCTTTCATGTATGATATAGAATGTGATTCTCTTCCAAAAGGCATCCAAAACTGAAATTCTTAGCATTGTTTTACCATGATTTGAAAAGCCGATAGGAACCTATCATGCTGCTCCCTGTTCTGAAACTCTCCTCACAAAAGAGAATTGTCTGAAGTACAAGTATCCCTATGGCATAAAACTTCATTTGCATGCCTTTTCTTAGTAATCAGAAGTTTCTTAACCCACCTCTTTTGCTTGCATGCTCTCAATAAAGCCGACACATTGTTTCTGAATGAACTGAGTAGCAGGTTTCCTAAGAGATTTCAGAAAATCTGTAAAGTCGCCAGTACCAATTGGAAGAGAGGTCTTGGGAGTTAATGAATTCGGCAGCACATCTGCAAAATATCAGGAGAGAGAGAGTGAGAGAAAGAATCAGGAGCACTGAAGGATACTTAAAACATAGCCAATATGCCATTCAGACCTATACGATATACATTGTATTGACCCCATGTCTTTATGATGATTTAATGTAGTTGTATTTTTTGTTCAACTGTCCATCATATGCTGAAACTAGAATGGCAAAGGTGATCTGGAGCCCGAAGAAAGGCTGATGGTTATCAAATGATGTGAAGTGCTCTCTTTGCACTCCATCGCAAGAAAATTAAACCCCGCATTCCTGCTGATGACTTTAAATCAGTGGTGCAATTACTGGTCCTGTCTAGACTCAACTATGGTAATGCCATTCTCTCTGGAACTCCGAAAGTCCACCAAGCCCCTATTGAATCCGTACTTAACCTTGCTGCCGGGCTTATTACCGACTGTAAGCGGTTTGATCACATCTCCGCCATCCTCAAAGACCTTAAATGTCTTCCTATCGAAGGCAGATCCACTTACAAGACTGCTTGCATCAAGCCCAAAGCCCTTCATCAAAACCCCCATCTTACCTCTCTGATAAACTCCACAAAGCAGGCTGTTCTAGAACAATGAGGAGCACTAACACTCGTCCTAGTCCCTCCCTTGTTAAAAAAGAAAATCAACACAGTTACGCTCTTTCTCTAGAAATGTGCCCTCCGTCTGGAACGCCCTCCCTAAAGTTCAACGTTGCAACCCCTCCTACCTCAACTTAAAAAAAAGACCTCAAGCTGCACCTTCTCAACAAATACTGGGGTCCTTAATACCTTGTCACTGGACACTCTTTCTTACCCCTGCCCTGACTGTATAGGTCCCCTCTACTTATTGTGTCACCCCCCTCCTCCTTTCAATTCTTTCATTTACAACCACCTCCCCACCCTTCTATTGTTCGGGTAGTACCCACCTACTCTCACCTGCTTTCCCCTTACCCTTCACTCTCCACAGTCGCCCTTCACTTTCACGCCCTACCCCCTCTTCATTCACTAACTAACTTTGCTTTCTACCACTCCTACTATCTACGATCTGTTGTTTGACTAAACTCTAGTTAATTTATCTCATTTAAAAAGAATACTGTTTGAAATTTTCAAATTGCCTTGTTTATTACCTCATTGTACAAATGTTATATTGCAATTCTGCATTACCAAACCTTGTAAAGGGTTCTGATACTCTTGGGTCCAGCCAGCGCTACATGAAACCTTTTAAATAAATAAAGTCCCCAGTCAGCAGACAGCATTTGGGTATAAGAGAGGTGAACCGGTTGAGTCCACCAGAGCTTTAACAGACTTACAACTGTCGACCAGGAGAACTGGCCCAGGAGAGGCCCACAATCTACTTTTGTGCGAAGGCTAGCAAGCCCCAAAGCACATGGGGGGTAACTCCCCGACCAGATGTACCCAGCACCTTGTTTGATTTAGGTTCAATTTCTCCCAAATTAATGCTGATTGTACAAAGCTTTTATATTTTTACAGAACACAAAGTCACAAGTGAAAATATTAAAACTTCGAACAACACCCTGTTAAAAGACATAAGGGTTTTACGCATGCAGGATCAGACTAGATTAGCGGAGAGGCATGCCAGCAAAGAACTTAAAATGTAGCTGCTAATATGACCTGCAGGTGCGTTTGCATATCTGGCACATCAAAGCATGCAGCATCTAACAATTTGCAGGCCACAAAGAGACCCCATTTAAAATGCTTAGCTGCATTGAACAGACAAGGTTAACTGCTGTGCACCCCTTTCGATTACCATTGCAGAAGGAGGAAATTTGAAAAGAGAGGGAAGGAGGGTCCAATGAGAACCAATTGCTATTAAGAGCTATTCATGCTGTAGTATCTCCCCTTTTCCATTACTTTATACAAAGGAAGAATACCATTTATGAAGTTCTGTAGTCTTGTACCTGCTTTTGCGGAGTTCTTGGAGCTGCTAAAAATCTTTTTCACAGTATTCATCCGACGCCATTTTTCGCTGCTTTTTTTCTCTTCAAACTTGGCAAAAACGTACCCGGTTTTACCATCTGCTGGACTAGCCCTTAAACAAAAATAGTATGATTATTGGACTTTGAGCTTCTTGGATCGTTATAAGCAATGTTGGACTGGGACAGAAATAGGCCTGGCACTAAACTAAAGGTTGCCCCAAAAAGTGCCCACATTTGTAACTCAGCACAGTTTTTAACTTGTAAAACGACGCTTTATAGGTCTTTCGCAATGTAAATGAGACTGTATGCATTTGTCCTTGATGCATGCAATGTTTAACTACAAAAGCAGTGAGCTGCACAGTGGAGTCGTAAGATGATCAGGATTTGGGATGGACTGTTTCCATAAGGACAGGGTCAGTGCTGATTTGCATTAGGTGGGCCTTCGTTTAGATTGGCACAGTGGGCGAAAAAGAATGGGTTGGGCTGCAACCCAGAGCAATTGCCCCGGATTTGAATATTTGAACGCATTCATTCCATCACCTTTTGGGCGTTTGACTGCCAGTAGTATGCCTGGAAACTTGTTACTAATGCAGCTTCCCAAGCCTACTGCTGTCAATGTTTGTAAATTCCAAAAAGTAGTCCACTTGGACCCATTCAAGTGGAACTTCTGTAGGTGCAAATTTACTACTTTTTTGGTAATCAAGTCACTACATATACTTATTATTAAAATTAGCAAGTTTAAATCCCTTTATTAAATTAGAAACATGTGAAAAACCAACACAGACATAGCAGACACAACTTACAATCACTTAAAAAAAAGTGTATTTCTTTAATATGTGGAAGTGTGTTGCCAAAGTACATAAGATTACATCATTGCATAGACAGACATTTATTTATAGTGACAGTTTTTAGAAATATTCATGGCTCACCCCCAACAACTATGCCTGCAGTGAACTAAGAAACAAGTCAGTGGTGATTAAACCCTATATTTGACCTAGATTCTGATTACAGATGAAGCAACATTGCAATGTAATAAATTGAATAAGAGGTGCTTGTACAGCGTAAATTCTGAACTAAACCTTTTAAAAGAGTGCTTATATAGAAAAAGAAGGCTCTGTGAAAAAAATATTTGCCTAGAATCACATCTTGAAATTCAGCCATGCAATCTCTCAGTTCAATTCAATATTTATTAAAGATTTGGAACTCAAATGAGGTCCACAGTACATACAAATTATTACATAAATAGAATTAAAAAAAAAGAAGGAAAGCACATTTGTCGGTCCAACATAAATTTCCAAGAACCTACTTAGCCGGTCTAGATTTTCCCTCAAAACATTAGTAGATGTGGATGTTTACCCTAATAGGGTAAATAACTACGGTTTTCAACAGTAATAGAATTTAGCTCATAGGCAAGAAGAGGGGCCCGAGAGACCTCAACCAAAGCAAGAGACGTATGTTTAAGACCATATTAAAAAACAGCAGCTTCATGTAAATTTAGAATAATATGCATCACATCGGGGCTAGTTAGGATTTTTCAAGCATTTAGGAAGCAACACATAACCACTTTGGTAAAAGAAAGGCTTTGGGATTAACAGAAGGATTGAGGTAACTAAGGATATCCCAGAGTGTGCAAAAAGCAATAAGTAGCAGCCAGTTCATGTGCAAAATATAAACCACAATCCAGCTTCTGCAGAGAGTTCAGTTTTGGGTTAGCAGCAAGGAAAAAAAGTAACAGGGCATATCCTAATCTGTGCAAAAAGCAATTCAGTAGCAGCCAGTTCATGTGCACAGTACAGTTCAATGTCCCGCTTCAATTGAAACAAGCATTTGCAATGCAATAGGTCTCGCATTTGGAGGGGGTTTTGTAAACGATAATGCCTTTTTTATGTTGTTTTTTTTAAAAAACAGATAAACTAAAGGCATGGTCATTTACAATGCCAATAGCTTACAACTCTTGCAAATGCGAGACCTATTGCATTGCAAATGCTGGATCTGTGCCCCATGCAGCCTGCAGGTTGCGATGTCACGACCATGGGCTATAATTTTACTTCCCTGGTTATTCCAGTGTTTCTCCTGAATAGAACTTTTATTTTAAATTGTTATTTGGTGACCCTTTTCACTTCATGGACTATTTTGATAATTATTTTCTGTATTTTTGTTAATAACGTTTTCTATTTATGAATAACGCTTGTTTAGACCAAAGGTTTCCAGGATGGCCGCTGGAAACCAAAATACCTAGATGAATACTCTAATCCCAGGTTGTAGCCCACCCACAGGGCTTTACGTTTCTGCAAATGACAGGATGAGCTACGGGAAAGCGGGACAGACAGGCAAACGGGTGGATATAGAAAATATTTGAGCCAACAGACACACTTAGCTATGCGAGAGCGCGACCATCACAGACCGGCTGACTGTAGGAGACAGGAGCAGGCAGATGAGCTATGGGAGAGAGGGTCAGACAGAAGAACTGATTTAAGAAACAGGTTGGTACAGACATACACCCCCACCGAGATAATGTGTGCGTGTGTGTGTGTGTGGGAGGGGGGGGGGAATAGACATACAGCTCTAGGGGAGAGGCACATGCATACTGACTGGATTAAGAAACCGATAGCAGCTGCATCAACTATAGAGGAGAGGGAATCTGGAATCGAAGAACAATGTGTAGACCGGCTGGCAGATTGTACATGGGCCATGTTGGCGGATTAACCTTCCCTGAGAGGACAACAGAGTAAGATCAGAGTAAGATCTGTCCGATGTAAACGTGGCTGAATCCGCCAGAGTGGATGAACCCGCCGTCGGAACAGCCGTTCTGCGAGGGAACCATCCTCACAAAATCCTGTACTCGCCCTATATGGCTTTTCACAGAGGTGACTCCGCAGGTCAGTTTGGACCAGCCACTAAAGGCCCGGAGGAAGATGAGGCAGCCTCAGAAGTGAAATAGAGCGGACGGTGGAGCTGGCGGCCCTTCCATCAGCGGGCTGTCAGCCTCACTCATAATAAAGAAGATATCCGGATATACACGTGCAATCCACATCCTGCACTACCGCCTCGTTAAATCAAGACCCAAATATCCAATTGGGACACAGGTTACAACTGTAGCCAATGATGCTCACTGTTAAATCAAAGTCGCAGAGGTTCAAAGTCAACCCACGGTAAAGTCAGTCCTTGGTGCTGAAATGGTATCCTATGGCCGTTTGTTACAATTTACAATCCGTACCCTGTCACTGCGCCTTTGGAGTCCCTGCCTACGCCGCTGCATGTTTCATTGAGATTTATAACAAAGACCACAAAAACCGCACAACCGCAAACGTGCCTAAGCTTGCTGCATGACGCCGATGCTGTGCTGACGCAGCTTGAGGCCAGCCACTCCGCCGCGCCCTAAGGAGTGTGCCTGGGACTCGGCAGAATGCAATGCAACAAAAAACAAATGGCGCCTTTCCTCGAGCCCATGGACTCTCAGCACCATCGTTCAAGCCTAAAATAGTGAAGCATTAGGGTTCAGAATACTCTGCGCAGTGTGGGGAACACTTTTATCTAATACAGATGCAACTTGGGTGGATTTAATTGGTACACTTGAGTTCAAGAGCAAAGAACAAGGTCCCAATAAATTGAGTTCTGCTTGCCCATCTTCCTTCATCGAAAGGTTTAATTCTGGAATTCTACATGAATTTGTATTTTCTTTCTTAGCTTGCAAGCTGGGCATAGATCAGCCACTGTAGCAAAAGTCTTAGGATCGAAAAGCTGCTGTAAAGTAGAGGAGTGTAGTTTATCCAGTATATCAACATTTTCAGTCAATTCGTTTTCATTTTTCCTACTAGAAAAAGGCTTACCTGCCTGAACACCAAAGTCCCACCCTTTAACTTGGGGAAGATAGTCTGAGTGGGATAAAGCAGATAGAAATTTTCCGCCGAAAGTAGAGGTGGAGAGGTTCATTTCCCAGGAGTATACTTTCCTTTTTTTTTTTTTTGATTTAAAGATTTTTATTGAAAAAATAAAGTGGCATATACATTGGCAGTTTTACAACAGTGCTGAAGAGAGAGAGGAAGGAAGAAGGAAGAAAAAAGAGAGGGGGGGGGGGGGTTAGTGTGGCTTCTTTAAATGTTCGTCGAGTTGTTTCCACATGTGCTCTTGGGGCGTGTGTTCTTTCGAGAGGTTGCCCGTGATGTTGTCTGCTCCTCTTAGGAAGGTGACCCAGTTGATCCATGTTTTGAAGTTTGCTTTCGCCGTGTTCTTCCAGTTCGTTAAGATTATCTTCAGGGCTGCTGTCAGGAGCAGGTCTAGGAGGTTTCTTTCTTCCCTGCCGTTCAGGTTTGTTGTTACATGCCCTGTCGCCAGTGTCACATAGTTTAGTATTAAGTCTGTTTGGAACATGTCATTTATGAATGCGTTTATTTGGGCCCAGAACCTCTTGACTTTGACGCACCCAAAGATAAGGTTTTCAAGTGTGCCCTCCTCTTTCTGACAGTTCCAGCAGTCGCCTGAATCTGCTATTCCGCTTTTGTGGAGTCTTGATGGGGTCCAGTAGGCTCTGTGGAGAAGCCAGTATTTTGTTTGTGCCAGTTGCGGGGTTATCTTGCTTTTTGTGGCTGAGGCCCACAATTGCGCCTGTTCCTTTTCGTTTAGCTGTCTGCCCAGGAGAGTAGCCCATGAGTTTGTTGTCTTCTTGTTTAGAGACAGGGTCGTCGGGGCCAGCAGTTTGTAGATCTTGGCGGTCTGGTGTCCCGCCGAGTTTAGCATTAGCACGTACTTGACGATTTCCGGTTCTTCTCGGGTTAGGTTTGCTCTTGTTATGGCAGACCTTATTTTCAGAAATGTGTATAGCTCTTTGTTGGGGAGGTTGTGTAGTTGTTGTAGGTTTGAGAAGGTTAGCTGCTTCCCCTTTGTTTCTATTTGTTTGGGAAGGCTTATCCCTTTTTTGATCCATGCGTCATAGTCTATTACTGCCCCTTGGTATGATATTTTTGTGTTGTACCAGATGGATTCCCATGTTGTACCTCTCAGTTTCTGTGCCATTCGCTTGTCCACCTTCATCAGCGCTTCTCTGGTGTGCTTCAATATGGTGTTGGACCATAGGGGGTGTTTGTTTGCAGTTAAAATCGCTATCGGGTGTAGGCCTCCTAGGAGCTCACTTTCCAGTTCCAGCCAGACTGGTTTGTATTGTTGTGTTTCGTCGATCCATGCGAATCCTTGTTTGGCTAGGCAGGCTGTCTGGTAGGTTTTGAAGTTTGCCAGGTTGAGACCACCCAGTTCCTTCGCTAGCCTCAGTTTGGGTAGGCTAATTCGTGGTTTTTTGTTTCTCCATAGGAAGGTGTTGATCAAGCCGTCTAGTTTTTTGTGGAAGCCTTCCGTCATTTGGATCGGTAGCATGTTTAGCGTGTAGTTTATTGCGGGTGTGATCATCATTTTTATCGTCTCTATCCTTCCCCACCAGCTGATGTATTTGGGCGACCACAGTTCTAGTCTGTCTTTGACTTTTTTTAGCAGTGAGTCTTCGTTGTGCTGTATCGTTGATGTTAGGTCCCTTCCGAACTGTAGGCCAAGATATTTGAGTGGTTTCGTTTGCCAGGCTAGGCCGGAGTCTCCTAGTACCAGTTTGGTGGTGTGTATGTTCATTGGTTTGCATTCCGATTTGTCCTTGTTGAGTTTGTATCCGGACGCTTCTGCATATTGCCCTATTGCCTCCATTAGTGCTGCGATCGACGTTGATGGCTTGGTGGTGGTGATGAGGATGTCGTCCGCGTACGCTGCGAGTTTAACTGTCTTCCCTCCGATCTTGACACCTGTTATTCCCTCATTGTCTCTTATTTTTGCAAGCAGTGGTTCAAGTGCCAGTAGGAAGAGACCAGGTGACAGTGGGCATCCTTGCCTGGTTCCTCTTTCCAGTAGGAGCGGGTCGGATGTGCTCCCGTTGACCACTATTTTTGCTCTCGGTTTGTTGTATAGGGCCATTGTCATTGCTGTGTACTTCTCCCCTAGTCCAAACTTTGTCATACAGTTCCTGAGGAATGGCCACGAGACTCTGTCAAAGGCCTTCTCCGCATCCAGTGCTATCATGACCGCCTGTTCATTGCTCTGTGTTGTGTGGTTGATCAGATGGCACAGCAGCCTTGTGTTGTCTTGCGACAGCCTGTGTTTGATGTAGCCCACTTGTGAGTTGTGTATGATGTCAGGTAGAATTCTATTAAGTCTGTTAGCAAGCACCTTTGCATAAATTTTGCAGTCCACATTTATGAGAGATATAGGTCTGTAGTTTTGCGGGTATTGGTGGTCTTTACCTTCTTTGGGTATTATTGTGATGTTTGCCTCTCGCATGGTGTTTGTCATCTCCCCTTTCCTTATGCAGGCGGCGTACGTTTCCGATAGTATTTTCTTGATGTTGGGGCAGAAGGTCTTGTAGAACACGGCGGAGTACCCGTCTGGTCCTGGGGCTCTGTTCCGTTTTAGCTGATTGATTGCGGCTTCGATTTCCTCTTCCGTTATATCCGCCTCTAGGGGTGCCTTCTCCTCCTCCCTGAGTTTCGGTAGGTTGATGTCCATGAGGAGGGAGTGGCCCCCATCTTTGCTCAAGTTCTTGTCTTCGGAGTATAGCTCCTGATAGAACTGTCTGAAAACCTCCAGTATGCCTTTGTTTGTAGTTTGCGATATGTTGTTTTTGTCTGTTATTGCTGCTATTGTGTGCTTCCTTTGCTTCCCTTTGAGGTAAGATGCCAGTTGTTTCCCTGCTTTGTTCGCTCTGCATAGATTCACCGACTTGAACTTTGTTAGCCACGAACCTGCTCGTTCGCTTAGGATTCTGTTTAGCTCGTATTTTTTCTTTGTGAGCGTGGTGAGTGTATTCTTGTCTGTTATGTTTGCGCAGTGACCTCTTTCCAGCTCTTCTATTTCCCTCTCTAGCTCTGAGATCTTCTGATTCCTGCTTCTGTTCATTCTTGATTTGATGTTTATCAGTTTGCCTCTTAAAGTCGCTTTGAGCGCTTCCCAGATGGTGTCCTTCTCCACCTCGCCATTGTCATTGTCTTCCAGGTAGTTGTTTAGTGCTTCCTCTATTTCTTTTACATTGTCTCTTTTCTGTAGGATGTCATCGTTGAGTCTCCACCTCCTCGCTATGCTTTCATTGTGTTTGCCGTTGAGGGCGAGGGAAATATGTGCATGGTCGGAGATGGTTATTGGGGCTATCTCTGTGTTCTCGATCAGGTGCGTGCGGTCGCTGGACATCAATATATAGTCGATTCTGCTATATGAGTTATGCGGGTGTGAATAAAAGGTGTATTCACGCGCTGTGGGGTGTTGAAGCCTCCATGGGTCTGCTAGGTGGTGTTTGGCACAGAGATCTTTAAGGGTGTTGCTTCCTGGAGCGGTGTGGCTTGGCCTGCTTGGGTGTCTGTCTGTGGCCTGGTCCATTGTCTTGTTCAGGTCGCCGGCTACGATCAGGAGGTCGTCCTGTGGTAGCTTGCTGAGTTCGCCGTCTACCATTTGCCAGAAGTCTCTGTCTTCGGTGTTTGGTCCGTAGATGTTTGCTACGTGTAGCTTGTCGGTTCCTCTTTGGACACTTGCTATCAGCAGACGTCCGTCTTCATCCGTGTTTGTCTTGTGTATGGTGAGGTTGGCTTTCTTGCTTAGGATGGTTACCACGCCCCGCTTCTTCCCCTTAGCAGGTGAGCATAGGATTTCTCCTATCCATCTTGCCTTCAGTAGTTTAGCCTCTTCCTCTGAGAGTTTGGTCTCCTGTAGCGTGTAGATGTCCCCCTTGAGTTTCCCCAGGTGTTCCAGTATTTTCCTGCGTTTAATTGGGTGGTTCAGGCCTTTGACGTTCATGGAGATTACCTTTAGGTTCACTGAGAGGTTCACCGGTGGTCGGTCTGTCATGGGACTTTGTAATTGTCGCTGGCTACTATGTCGTCTTCATTGCTGGGTCTTGAGGTGTCTGCTTTTGTACCTCCCAAATACTTGGGTCTTCCCCCCCAGGGATTAAGCGAGTAGGGTGGGAGGTGGGAAAGGGGATGGGTGTAGAGATCAGTATAGAAAGAAGAGAAAGAGTAGTTATACATTGCACCACTGTCCGTTGTCACGCTGGCCTTCATGCCCGCCTGCCCCCCCCGCCTCCTCTGGCCGCCCCCCTCCCCCCCCTCCCCCCTCCCTCCGCCTGTAGAAAATCGGGTGTGTGACAGCAAGGTTCCTCACACTCCCCTCCCCCCCAAGTCTGGCAGTGTCTCTGTGGACAGAAGGCAAAAGGATATGTGCTTCATCGGTCTTCATAGTCTCTATGAACGACATTGGTGATTTGAGGTAGCAGCGTTGATCATTGGCGATATTGAGGTAGCTATGTTGATCAGTCTGTGCGTTATCGAGGTAGGTTTGTTGTCTAGAGTTCAAGGTTGGTCATCTTGTTGTGTGCTTGAGCTTGTCATACGCCCTCTCCTTCGTTCTCGTCCGTTGAGGCTCTTCTCTTGGCCCCCGGGCTTTGGTGTTCCATTTCTTCTGGAGGTGGCCCTCGTAGGTACCTGTGTAGGTCGTTGGGGTCTTCGAAGATTTTGCTTCCGTGTCTGTCTGTGATTCTCAGTTTGGAAGGGCCTGCGAAAGAGAAGGTGATGTTGTTTTTCCGCAGGGTATCTCGTTGAGCTAGGAAGCCCTTCCTCACTTCCACCGTTAGCTTCGATAGGTCCTGTGTGATCGTCACTTTTTTCCCGTTGATTGTCATTGGTTTGCCTTTCCTGGCAACTGCGAATATCGCCTCCGTGTGGTCCTCTCGCAGCGGTTTGCATATGATTGGTCTCGGTGCGTTGCTGTTTTGTTGCTTCTTTGCCGGGATGCGGTAAGCTTTGACCAGCTCAAGTGGTCTTTCAAAGGTGAGACCTGTTATTTGGGGGATAATGTCCTCCAGCATACGGGCGCATGCTCCCGGGGCGTCCTTCTCCTCCTCGGGTATTCCTAGTAGTCTTATGTTCCCCTTGCGGCTCCTGTCATCCTGCTCGGCCATTGATCTTTGTAGGGCTGATGTTCTTTTTATGACTAGACCTAGATCATTGTGTGTTGTGTTGGCCCGGTCTTCCAGGCTGCTGATTCTTTTTTCCGCTTCGTCTATTCTGCCGTTGGCTCTGCTCTGCTCCGCTCTTATGGCTATTAGCTCCATTTGTATGTTGTCCACTATCTTTTTTGTCTCCTTTGCAAGATCGTTCCCTTCCGTTATTTTCTTCAGTAGTGTATCCAGAGTAGTTGTTTCTTCGCCCCTGTCTCCGTGATCTTTCGCGGGTGACGCGGTCGGATCGTTTTTGTTCTTCTTCTGGGCGTTTGTCACTAAGTTGCCTTCTTTTTCAGCCATTGTGTCGAAGCCTCTCCTGACCTGGTGCGTTCTGGGTTTGACTTCTGTTGGCTGCTGCTTTGTGGGTGTCTTTTGTTGTTTTTCGTCGTCCTTTTTCCTTTGGGCCGGCCCCGTTATTAGGTTGCAGTCTCTGAAGCGGGGTGGCCACTTGACCACTCTAGTCTTGGTCCTGGCCTCCGCCAGCCTTCTGCAATTCTGCGGGGTGGTGTTAGCCCTGGTTGTGTTGGTGCCTGCGAATTAGTGTTCCCTTGCTGGTGCCTGTTTGTGACTGGTGACTGTTTGTCTACGTGCTCTTTCTACACAACCTGTGGTGAGTGGCTGCCTGTGCCTGTGCCTGTCCGCGCTTCTTTCCCACCTTCCTTCGCCTTGGTATTCAGCGGGTAGGTGTGCTTCCTGTGCACTGCCCTAATTCTCGTTGTTCCCCAGCCTCGCCTTTCTCGCGCGGTCTTTCGACACTGCCGTTCCTGCCACCAGAGGTCCCGCTGTTCTATCGCGCAGATGTCACACTTCCGCACTGTACTTTTCTGTGCGGCTGTTTTGACCTCCGTGCGATTTGGCCTTATTTGACCTCTCTTCTGATTGTGGGCTTGTTGTGCACCGGAGCGGCGCTCCACCCGCTGCTGCTGCCCCTCCTAAGATGGCCGCCACTTATTTCGCCTCAGGAGTGGCCCACGGGCTCTGTGGCTTCCGTGATCTCGAGCGTTTCCGCACGTTTTACCTCTGTGCTGTTTGGCCTTATTTGGCCTCGTTTCTAATTGTGGGCTTGTTGGTGCACTCCGCTCTGCTTCGTTTCGCTGCTGCTGCCCCTCCTAAGATGGCCGCCACCGTTTAGTTTTCTTCGGTCACCGTCACCGTCGATTACACCCTCCCTCCTTTTGTAAGGTCCTTTTTCGGGGAGCTGCACTACTCTCTTCCCCGCCTGTGTTAGAGTGTGGCACTGCCTCTTTGTCTGGCGCCTGCTTGGACCTGGGGGTGTGACTGCGGACTTTACTGATATGGCCGCCTCGGTTCCCAAAAGGTGGGGTCTTCTTTTTCTACGCCTTGCTCCTGGCACTCGCTCTGCTCCTCGGTCTCGCTCTGCTCATCGGCCTGCCCGGTTCCGGTGCGCTCACTGTCGGATGGATGAGATACTCGCCTGGCGCCCCCTTCACTTGGCCGCGTTCCTTCTCGTGCTTGTACTGCACCAAGATGGCCGCCCCTTCGCCTCCGTCCCGGTTCTGCTTCCCTCCGCCCTGGCTCCGATGATCGTTAGCTTTAGGTGCTCCTTCCTGGGAATCGGGGGTTCCCCGGGGGTCTGGGAGGTGGTACGCTGCTAAGGGGCGGTGCGCTCGGTAGTTCTTACTTGAGGCTCCGGAGTTCTCAGCAGCCCGCCGCCATCTTGTGCTTCTGTGCTTTCGTTTCCCTCGGTGGATCTTTTTTGTCTCTGGCGGCTTCCCAGCGTCGTTTCAGGGGTTGTAAAGGGTCGCGGTTGGTGCTCCTTCAGTTCATGCACCTCTCCGTGTGTTCACTCCGTTGCCTATTGCGTTCTGTCCTTTCGCATCGCCGTTATTTGACTTGGGGGATCGGGAGCTCCGGACTCAGGACTGCTGCCTCCTTGCCATCCAAACCACGCCCCCAGGAGTATACTTTCCTAACTACGGAAGCAGGTGAAGGCGAAGGCAAAGCTGTGAGGTGCCGAAAGAAACTGCAAGATGCTTGAGGAGCTCGAGCCCACGTGAACGGAGCATCGGTGCGGCGACGGTGGTAGCAGCCCCCAGGCATCTAAATCCTGCATCTTGCGTGGCAGAGGAGAGTAACAGCGGCAAGAGGTTTCAGGCGGGCGGGAAGGGGAGAGAGAGCGCTGCTCCACGGCCATCGGCCCACAGCCCCGCCCTGTACTGCTGCCAGAAAACGTTCTGCGGGACCCAGGGGATCTTAGTAGGACTCTGGGGAGGAGGGGGGAGGGGGGGAGGAGGTTAATTTAGAAGGTCACCTTTGCTTCTGCTTTTCGCTTGTGTGTCTCAGAGTTTAGCAGAGAGCAGTGAAACGTCAAATGTTAGTTGGCAAACGGCAAACAACTACAGGAAACACAAGAGAGAAGCTCCGGCTCTGGCTTCAGTGTTCCAGCGTCCCTCCGCTGCTGTGGCGTCCCTCGGAGGGGCCATGGTCTGGGACTGAGGTCTGAGGTCTAAGGAGGACTAGGGACTAAGGAGCGGACGATTCGACCGTGAGCCGCCCGAGCAAACTTATCAGCAGAGAGGAGGTGAGATGCGGGAGAAGGGTTGGTTCTGCTGTTCTAGCGCCTCTGCCTCCGCCTCTGGCTCTGATACCACGAGCACCACTGAGTACTGAATACAGCGGGGGCAACCTGAGTGCATGAGACAGGTGTCGCTGCTGAGTTGATGCTGTGGAGTGGTTTTTCAAGTGGTAGTGATAAGCGGCAGCAACCAAGTACGGTTTCTCTTCGCTACTTGACCTGACTTTGCAGCGAAAGGCGTTGTTCTGTCTTCTGTGGTCATCTGTGGCGCCTTCGCCTGAGGTGCCTTTGCTTTATGGTCAAACAAGGGAGGGTCTAACAGGAGAAGAACTGAAATGAACTGTACTGTACTGTCCTAGGGATCGAGGGAAACGTCGACGAGAAGGAGTTATAACAAATGTTTATGTAACCCACCCCTGTGTTGGAGTTAGTCTGAGATAGCGGAGTGCCGAGTGCAGAGAGAGGGGCCCACGGGCGGAGCATCTGTAGTAGCAGTGGTGTGTGGGGGGGAATAGCCTGACGCCCCTGCCACCTCTCATTCACCGTTATTTGCTGATTTATCGGTTCACCTGTACTGCCTCAGCCACCACAGTCCCAGCTGCCGGACGGGGGTCAGTGTGCGGTTCGTGCCTGAACCGCTGCTGAATCGCCCAGGCCCAGGGTGGGGTGGCGCAAGGGGCAAAGCAGTTGTGAGCTGTCATACTACAAGGCGGTGGTATTGATTTTATTGTATTTTATTTTTGTGCACCCCTTATGACTAACTGATTGTCTGTCTGCTAAATTTATTGTATTCACGCTTGTGCCCTAGTATTCGGTACCTCACTTTAAATAATCGCTAAATATAATGACAGCTAAAAAGCTAAGGTCTGGGCGGTTACTGGTAGGAAGAACTTGTTCAAAAACAAAATCAAATCCCCTACGAAACAAGGATGTTTTTGGTATGTTGTTAAAAGGAAAATGTCAACTATATAGTTTATGGGAAAGGGGAAAGGACAGAGTCCCCCAAGCAGGATCAAATATTATAGACAGTAATGGAGAGGAAGATGGAGATGGAGGAGTAATTGTGAGTGGGAGCAGCAAATATGTTGAAACAGTTGAATCAGAAAATATGGCAGAGGTTGCAGAATTCGATACCGTCGATGATGGTGGGTCCCTAGGACCCCTGGAACCTCGGAGCCACTTGACGCAAACCCTTGGGGATCAAAAGAGCTCTCCAACTGTCCATGGATCCTCTGGACATATTTTTAAAACAGTGGAGGTGACTGTGCATAGACCCTCTCCTACCCCCGGTGGAATCATAAAAGAACCTCTCGGTCCTTCTTTGGCTGAGGAGGTTCAAAGTAATGACTTGACTCTTCCGGATCTAGATTTAGAGCTCTGCAGGAGATATATCGCCTGTGATACTAGCAAGATTACAGAATTAGCTAATACCCAGATAGCAACAGCCCCTATAGGACTTCAATTATTCAGTAGTACTCCATCTAATAAATCCAACTACTCTCTATAACAGTCACACACCTCCACAAGCCCAGATCTAAATATTACTGATATTCAACCCAGTCAAACCACCAGGAAGGATATATTTGTCTCGGGCTCTTTATCATCTTTAGAACGTTTGCTATCCTCCATTCTAATGTTACTTGAAAAATTCGTTGGAGGGTCAGACTGCGTGCTGGAAACTGTAACCCAAATTCTAAAGGTATTATTAAACAGTAAACAGGGGAAGGAACTTATTTTAATAACTGACTATTCAAGTAGGACTGGAAGCAAAGATGAGAAGGTGGTGGAGAATACGTTTGAGAACGCTAACTGTGATTCAATTTTAATTGACTAGGATTGTAATCCCCAATCCATTGAGCAAAAGAATACAGTGGTTACGATAGAGAAGATCCTTGAATCTTCATCAAAAGTTCTAGCAGTTGATTGTGTTCATGAGTTAGCTCAAGAAGTAAAAATCCAGGTGGACTCAGAAAAAAGGTTAGATAAGGAACTATTTCATATTTTTAGGACCCAGTCAAATGATGAGAAAGAGGGTGTTCTGGATTCATCATGTTTGGAAAAAAAGGAAAAAAATGGGAAACTTAAAAAGAATAGAGGGAAAAAGACGAAACCTATACGAAGATTTGTAAAAAGGAGGCAAAGAAAAATTTGTTTCAAAGAACATTTAGAGTCCTCTATTAGAAAGGATCCTTCCCAGGGGTTATTGCATAATGTTTCACAAGATATGATCCAGTACGTCGAAGTAGACCAAATGCTCCTGGAGCCCAAAGATCTGGTGAAAGGGCCTTTGTTGACTTGCAATGTTTCCCCCACCCCCAAATACCATACACCCCCTGCCAGTTCCCTATAATATAGTAACAGAAGGGTTACCATGAGTTAAAATTGCGGTGCAGCAGATGTCTGCTAGCCTAGTTTCTTCAGCACTCAATCCCTTGGCAATACCGTTCCCTGATACGGAAGAAAGTAAAGGTGAATTGAAGATACCAAATGATGTCCGTGTAAGGGAAATTATGGATACATTCCATTTAGATTTCTTGCCTCTGTTTGATATGGATCTTATATTGAATAGGTTTTCGCTCCTTAAATGTCTTTTGGAGATCGAAAGCTTGAAACTTATCCAAAGTAGTGATATAAGTTTAGTCTCCATCCTTAAAACAGAAGTTGGGTATATAACTAGGGTAAGGTTTAATTCCAAAATCATTGTAAATCTTATACTTCAATGTTCAGAAGGCCTACAAAGTAGGGGGGATCGATGTAATTCCTTTTTTAGTGAACCCACGAAATAGAGTCCTTGATAATAAGCCCCCAATAATTCAGGCAGACTCAGACAGTAGAGATCGTCCTATTGAAACCGAAGACTTAAAAATCTGTATTTCAAAAAAGGGAAGACAAGTCAACCTTCTATATCCTTTCTCTCTCTCCTCTGAACGGAACTCTATAGAGGAGAGGCTTCAATGGAACTGGTTACCTGGCGTCCTGTCGAGTAGATCCAATAATAACCTCCCCCTGCACCCACTCTTTTAGCAATGAACTAAAAATAATATCGTGGAATGCTGCAGGAATAAAGAATAGTAGGGAAAAGCTGCAATTTTTACATACATTAGATGCAAATGTGATCTGCCTCCAAGAGACTTGGTGTACAGAGAAATTATTATTGGGTAAGTACTATTTTTCACTAGATGGCAGAGCAATTCCCTCCAGGAGAGGACATGCAAGGGGCGGGGTGGCTTGCCTGTTTAATAGGATAAAATGGAATTATGTTTCTTACATAGACCCTAGCAACCTTTTTCAGGCAATTACATTGTTCAACTTTGACCACGTTAATAAATGTAAACCACTGATCCTGATAAATGCGTATATTCCTCCAGTCGCCTGCCACAATGCACTTTTAAAGAAGGTCTTTTCGTACATAAAGAAAGCCATTGAAGCAGAACCCACCCCTCATATAATTTTGCTAGGGGATCGTAACTGTAAAAATTTCCAACCTTAATTTAGATAGATTTAGAAATAAGGATAAAGAAGAATCCTTGCATATTCCACAAGCGCTCTTCCCACGAAACATTAGGACAAATGCAAGAGGGAAACTGCTTCTTGATGAATTGACAAAAGTTGATGGCATTCTAGCAAATGGAAGGCTACCCTCAGATACACCGGCGAACTTTACCTGTAAATCAAATAACAGTGAATCCATTCTAGACTATGTGATAGTGGGAAGTACTTCTTTCTTCCTTTTGAAAGATCTTAAGGTCTCTAATACACTTCATAGTGACCATAAAGTGCTAACTCTCACTGTAAATTTAAACCCAATTCAGACTGATTCATGGTAAATAAACAGTGAATCGGTTTGTCTTGGTAAGAAATCGGGTAGATGCTACTGGGATATCAGGGCAATTAGGGGTTTGGAAAGTGTTCTAGAGGCTGCCTTGGATAACTTGCCTCACTGGACCGGCTTTGAAATAGCATGTTTTGCTGACTTTATGAATACGCCGATTGCAATCGCAAAAAAAAACAAAAAATCGAACCAAAAAAGTATTATTAAAGTAATTCCCAGATCTTTACGTCTACTAAATATTGAAATTAATTAATTAATTAGGGAACAGTATTTGACCTTCTCCTCCGCAAGGTATCGTAGAATTCTACTACTAAAGAGAAGGAGGTTTAGAGTGAAGGTTAAGATGAGAAAAGAGAAGGAAGATAGTATATGGATTAAATTGAGGGAAGCTGCGTGGAAAGGTCAAATAAGAAAATTCTGGTCTCTCATCGGGGAGGGTTGTGGAGCTAGATGAAGACCTCTCCCAGTTGCTATTGAGGAGCATATTTGGGTTGGATATATCCAGAACCTTTATGCAAGTAACGGAACAGTAATTAACTGTAGTGGAGCAAATGATGACCTCTCGCCATACGGACCGCCTTCTGAAAAAGATATTGAATTGGCCATCAAGGGTTTGCGCTCCTCCTGGGCGATGGGCCCAGATGAGCTCCCAATATAGTTTTTAAAATAAAATAGTGCAATGTGGAGTAAAATCCTTTTCCTGGTGTTTAGATTCTGCTTTGCAAACAGAACCGTTCTCCCTTCTTGGAAGGGGAGTATATTAGTCCCTCTATTCAAGAAGGGAGACAAATTGCACTTCTAGATGCCATGGGTAAGGTTTTCGCCAAATGCCTTCTGATGCAAATCAATGACTGGGTGGACTTGGGTGATATTTTACCCTTTGAACAGACCGGATTTAGGCGAAAGCATGGAACCATGGATAATCTAACGGCATTGCAAGTAATAACTGAAAAATATGTTAAGGTCCGAGGAGGGAAAGTGTATGCAGCTTTCATAGACTTCTCCACAGCATTCGACAAAGTAGATCGTCCTTTGCTGTGGAGAAAACTATCGGACCTTGGCATGCCAGTCATCCATCTGGAGTTAGTGCGAGCACTCCATACAGACACTTGGTGTAGAATCTTGATGGGAGGGGAAAGAGGTCTATCCCAAGTTATCCCTACAGCAAACGGCTTAAAACAAGGTTGTTTGTTGGCCCCTCTATTTTCCTTATATATATCTGGCCTCCCCTATGCCCTGCCTTTAAGTGAAGGTATCGCCCCATTATTGGGAGGAAAATCGATTGTTTGCTATATGCCGACGACATTTTAATACTAGATTTGACACAGAGGGGATTAAACAGCCATCTGCAGGTATTACATGAATATGCAGAGGCTCACCACTTTAAGATAAATGTATCCAATAGTTAAGTAATGTGCATGCTGGGAAGGAAAAAGTTGAAGTATGGGAATTACGCTTGGTCTGTAGGTGGACAAAAATTGGAAGTGGTAAAATCATATGTCTTCCTAGGAAAAACAGTGTGCGGAAATTCAAGTGACAAGGCTCACATAGGAAACAATATTCGGAAAGCAATGGCACAAGGTAAAAGCTTAATCTCCCTCTACAGATCGACAGGCAGAAGACACTTTGCACTCCTACTAGAGGTTTTCCGTGCTAAAATCCCAGCTTCCTTGTTATATGGTATTGAACTCCTTGACTTAGGAAAATGGGGGTTTTTAAATATCACAGAATGTAAAATCTTGCGGAATCTAGCCTCAGTTAACTCGGTCTGTTCTGTTGCAGCTCTTAGATTAAAATTTGGTCTGCGCAGTAGTTGGGTAGAGGGTCTTGCTGGGATAGTGCGATGGGTTTCAAGCCTTGTAAAGGGTTAATCTGGTACACTAAGATCCCTTATTCAGAAAGAATTATTAGGAACCTTAAATGAGCAATCTTTAATTGTAAACAAATTTAGAACTGCGGTTGCCTTGCTTCAATTAGACGAATCTGTACTTTTTACTTTATCATCATATCAGTTAAAGGCCATTTTGAAACAGGCCTCCTGGAAATTACGTTTCTCCATGGACAGGGAAGCCCGTATTTTAAAGAGGGGCATTCATCCAGCTATTGACTTTTGTCTGATAAACAAAGTACAATCTTATATTACTTGGAATATCCCCCATGGAGTGCGCCGTTTTTGGCTTTTATTGAGGCAGCGTTCTCTCCCACTGAATAATGTATTGTTTAAATGGTATGGTTCCTCTCCAGTCTAATCTGTGCAATAATTCTATTCAGGACGTTACCCATGTGCTTTTTATTTGTCCGGCTCTTTTATTACATCGTCGTAAGTGGATGAGGCCAATTTGCCTGCAATTATCCATTTTGTCTGCAACTGCGTTTATAGATGCCATTTATAACCCACCAAATGAAATGTTTTGCCACAGGATTTTTAACTTTTTTAAATGTTTTTTAGATATGTATTAAAATTCAACTGGGCTGTAATGAATATTAATAGTGATATTATCTGACGTTTTTATATGATTATGTGTATTTGTAAACCATACTCTACCGTTCGAAAATGTATGTTTTATTTTCTTTTTATGTGGATCTCTTTTGAGTTCCAAAATCATAAATAAATTGAACTTGAATATACTTTCGGGAGGGAGATAGGTAGGCTTTTCTAGGCGATAATTTTTTCTCAGAGGCTATTAACTTTGTAAGGGTCAATAAAGAGTCCAGAATAAAGTCGGAGCTACTTACTGATTTCTCCCTTAATGCTAAGATGGAAGACAGCACTCTTTCCAAACAAAGTAAGGATTCTGACATCAACATTTTTTGCTCTGGATTATTAATTAAAGGTAGAACATTCGGGGATAATTCAGGAGTAGAAGAGCCCTGTGAATCTAATAGGCTTTTTCCACTGGATGTACTACTGAAAATTGCATTTTATACAGGGCAGTCCTTGAAGGAAGTCTAGGTAGCAGGAATATGTATCCTGGACGACTCTAGAGGTGCGCGAGACATCTTAGGAAATTGATTTAGATTAATATCAGGGAGGGTAAAATCTTCCTTTATGTGTTCTCCCGCTTTTGGCACAAGTTGAGATACTCCTTCAAGTTCGGAGACTCCATTTACAAGGGAGTGGATCGTTAAGTTTGCCAGCAAAGAATCATCCACCCTAGAATCAGAGTATTGGGGGTTCTAGACTAAGTTCTCCCTGTTTTGGGAGATAAATTAGAGGGTACTACTGGCAGTGATTTTCCGGTGACTACTTTAGCCTCTTCATGATCGTTCGGAGTAGACTCCAACATACCTACTAAATTTAGGATCATTACTTTTTTTGGGAAGAAGGAAGGAATGGTAATCAAACTTTTCAGGATGTTTATTTGCAGTGAGTTACTCCTTAGAGGATCATTTCTAGTTCTTTTGCAAGCTCTTGAATACACCAATCTTCCAGAGCGCAGTTTCTTTGTGTTCATATCTTAGTTCTTATTTTGGGGAACCCTTAGCCAGACCAGCCAGCACAGCCAGCCAGAGAGGTATAGCTCCAATGAGCCAGTGCGTCGCTCATGCAACGCTGAGCACCAAGTTGCCACACTACAACGTACGGCTACGCTCGCAGTTTCGTGAGTTCAGACAGCTATAGAGAATTAGTGCTGGCAATCATAGGCTATGGGCAATATATCAGCAGAGTAAAAACAAGAGCAAGACTGTGTCCATAGCAGAGGAACTGAAGCAGAAGTAACGAAGAGTGCATGCAAGCGGGGCATTAAATGCTCATGAGGATGTATTATCGACCGCCTCTGCAAGGATCTAGAGCAGCAGTCTTCAATCTTTGGGGCACGACCCCCAGGTGGGGCCTGGATTCCTGGAAAGTGGGTCGCGCATTTCCAGACCTAACTTCTGCCTGGAATAGAAAATGTGCTTTTCCTTTTGAACAAAGACAACCACCCAGACCCTTCATTCCCATCGTTAAAATGCTTTAGCTGAAGCTAAATCGAGCCTCGTGCTGTAAAAGGAAGAGGCCTGGTAAAACAATCCTTCAGGTAAGTCTTCATGCCAGGGTGCCTACTTGTCTGATTGACATGCAAATGTGAAGGGTGCTTGGGAGTGGTTCTGGGATTCATTGCTTGAATCACTCCAAGCATTGTGATGGCAAAGATGTGTTTTTTTTGCATGGTGGTGCAAAGAGCTAATAACTGGGCTGTGAAGTGCATACCTTTAACCATAACTGTATTTACACAGTTCTTAGTACCCCATGGGAGGTGTTAAGCAAAAGCATTATTTAATTACGGTCTTATATTACTCAAATCCACATTTTGGAAGCTCTATTTTATCCTAAAACTATTTGCACAGCGTGTAGCAGTTATATTATAATGTGTGTAATGCAAGTATAAAATAACAACTTACACATTCACTGTGCTTTCCGTCACAGGCTGTGACCTCATAGCACTAAAAATACACAAGTCACTATCCTCCACTGCATCAACCAAATTCAATTCTGTGTCTATCTAGTTACACACAGACCTCTGCAGTGCATTAAATAATAGAGGTTTAATAATGTACTACAGTGCATTTCCCATGGAATACATTTATTTTTCATTTTAGCTACCCATTATTTTATATGTTGCTACCTGATGGTGAAAGACCTAAAAAAAGTTACAAAATATTTTGAGGCTGATTTATGAGAGGCTGGCGCTGCCGGAGCTTAATTTTTTTTAAAGCTTTGGCGTTAGAGGCGTCTCAATCATATCTATGAGGTGACGTGAAGTCACCCTCAATGGCTTTGCATGTCATCATAGATATGGAGTAAGACAAAGCAGAGCAAGTCGCTGCGTTGCCTTACACTATGTCAAGTAGGCGTTCCATAGGCAATGCAGTGTGTGTTCCCACACAACACCCAGGGTTTTTTACGTTGACCCAGATTTGTAAAACCATGTAAACCTGGGGCAGAGCCAAAACCTTATGCCTCCTCACAGAGGCGTTACGAGGTGAAATGTTTTCATTTCTCCTTGTTTTTCCTCTTTCTATGAGTGTTCCTCTTTCTATGGGTGCTGCAGCACACATACAAAGAGGAGACCCCCTCTCAGGATTTATTTTTTTGCAGCAAGTCGCCCCTTCCTGCAGAAAACCATCCTGCTTATGTTGGCGTTAAGCAGCAATTTGTGCGCCAACGCAGGGGGAAAGGACAGGAATGCACTAAATTTCATAAATAAGTTGCATTCCTGCCCTTTCACATTGGGGTAGGGCAGAGCCACAAGAAGACTTGCGGTGCTGCCGTATGTCAATGCCTCATAGATGAGGTTCTTTGTTTTAACCACACCATGGACAACACCCCCACGCTCAATGACCTTTGGTTTGCTAAACACTTTAATTTATTTCCCCAATGTAAAAATGATTTGCTGTGGGAATTGTGAGCGTTTATGGTTGTCGATAGTTGGCAATGATGAGGAGGACCAAGTTCTAGAACTTTTTGTCAGGAGGGTGTCCCTATGCTTCAAATGTTTTGACAGAGGGGTCACAACATCAACAAGTTTGAAGACCTCTGATCTAGAGGCTCTGGAAGGCAGCCGTGCTTGACCCCAGTAAACTCTACAGGTACTGCAGGCACCACAGCACCTTCTATCTCTGGCACCTCAAGCACCTTCTATCTCCAATAAACTTCCAACAGGTCCAACTGGGTCAACAGGTCTTTTCTCTGAAGACGGTTTGCAATTATGGTTTTAGTTTTAACAGAGTTTTTACAAAATGCAGAATCTTAGCAAAGTTGTGGCGGGGGAGGGGGATTAGACAGGGAACAGACAGGATCCCAGCCAGAATCTAATCTTGAAAGGATCTTAATGGTTTTTGTAGTTTGGAGGTTTTGGGGGGTTGGAGGTTTGGTATATGCTTAGTGGCTTGATGACTTAATGCAGGGCAGAGTGAAGCCAAGCTGCAAGGAGGGAGGGAGAACCACAAGACCTTATCAATTGCTCCTAAGCCCTCTGCCTGCAGAGCCCGTCTCCCCCACGCCACCTCACCACTCAGCTTCTGTTTTGCCCTCCGTTTGACTTCATTGTTCACACCGCTCCCCACAACCAAGTCCCTGACTTGTCCTTATCAAGCTCTCTGCACCCTGTCTGTACATTTCTGTGGCTCTGTATCAGCGCAGTAAATTAGAAGCCTTACTTCACTTCACTCCACTGGCCGCCCGCTGCTCGCCGCACACGTGTTCTCCCCCCTCCAGGACCGGCTACCTCAGCTGTGAGTCTGCACTCTCGCAGACCGTCAACCAGAAAACGGGAACAGTCAAACCGTCTCGGTTGCAGTGGACAGTCTCAGGAAACTTTTCGGCGAAGCTGCGGCTCTCAGGGGTTCTCAGTGGCTCACGGCTCGTACGCTCACGGAGCACCCTGCAGAACACAGCATGGCACAATCTCCTCCTACGAAGTCACATCGGCATCTTTCCCTTTCTTGTCTTGGAAGTGATTTGCTCTCTCCCGTTTACAGAGGTCACTGTTTGTCTTTCATGCTTGACTCACAACAAGAACAAGCATTTACAATGCAATGGTCTCGGCATCATTAAAGGTAGAGCTATTTGCATTGCTCATGACATTTTTTTTTTTAAATCATAAATAAATGGCATTGTCATTTACAATGCCAATAGCTTAATCTCTCGCAAATGCATGACCTATTGCATTTACACCCACACAGAATTATAAAAACATCACAAATGATTCACTGTCCCCCATCATTGGCTCTGTCTATTTGCCACCAGACTCTGAGAAGGCAGCACAAAATCTCGCCAATTCCATCTCTGCGGCAGTAGATTCACTAGCCCCTGTCATTCGACGCTACTCAGCGAGATGTAGGCCTTCGGCTCCCTGGTTCACTGAACCTCTTAGGCTATTGAGACAAGGCTGCAGGAGACAGGAGAGAAAATGGAGGAAATCATGGGACTCCATTGATAGAGAGGCCCATAAGCAATTGCTGGGTGAATATAAAGCTGCAGTCATTAAAACCAAGCAAGAACATTTCTCTAAACTCACTACCTATCTTTCCTCACCGAAGGAGTTGTTCAAGATAGTGGACTCCCTTTGTACACTACAGGTTCCAGACCCTGTAAAGGGATCCCAGGAGCTTTGTGATAAGATCTCATCTTTTTTCTACAACAAAATCGATGAGATAGCTATTAACTTAGAAGCGCAGAAAAAGTCCCTTGAGACCAATGCTATCCAGGCATTACCAATTCTAGAGGCCTGGAACAGAGACCCCTCCAAGACCCTCTCCAATTTCCCATCACTCACACTCGATAATCTCAACTTATTGCTGAATAGGACTAAATCCTGCTCTCCTTTGGATCCATGTCCTCTTAATGTGCTGAAGGAATGTAGGAACACACTTCTTCCCCCACTGCTGGAAGTAATGAATAGTGCCCTGTTACATGGGATATCCCTGTCAGTCTGGAAGAAAGCCATTGTTAGGCCATTACTCAAAAAACCTTCACTTGACCCCACAATCCTGAAAAACTTCAGGCCCATATCCTTACTTCCTGCCCCCGCTAAAATGCTTGAGTCCCATCTGAATATGCATCTGTCTGCGTTCCTGGACTCCTCTGGGTTTTTAGATCATACCCAGCATGGGTTCAGGAAACTCCATAGTACAGAATCTGCTCTCACTATGGTTACTGATAACATCAGAATGAAGGTAGATCAGGGTCAGACAACACTGCTGGTCTTACTCGACCTGACCGCAGCATTTGACACCCTATCTCCCTCAATTTTAACATCTCGTCTGAGGGAGATGGGAGTGGAGGGGTCAGCCCTGGACCTTCTGTCCTCTTTTTTAGACCTTAGAGAACAGAGGATTAAACTAGGAGAATACCTCTCCCCTGCTACATCTCTGCAATGTGGGGTACCACAATGGTCGGCTTTAAGCCCGACCCTATTTAACATTTATGTGGCCCCCCTTGCGAGATTGGTAAAAGCTCAGGGAATGGAAGTAACGTCATACGCAGATGACACTCAGATTATGGTGTCACTAGCCCAACCGGTCAGTACCTCCGCCTCCAGCTTCAGGAGTTGCATGCAAACAGTCTCTGACTGGATGATAGTCAACTCCCTGAAGCTGAACGGCGATAAAACTGAGGTGCTGATCTTCGGAAAGGATCAGGATGTATGGTCAAGTGAGTGGTGGCCGCAATCCTTGGGAACCCGCCCGGTCACCTCTCATTCAGCTAGGAACCTTGGGGTTATGTTCGACACCTCGCTGGCAATGACCCTTCAGGTTAATAGAACAGTGGCTACTTGCTGGGGAATTCTTAAAATTCTCCGTCGAATAGTACATTATCTCTCCCCGCAAGCCAGGAAACAGACAGTGGTTGCACTTGTTGGTTCAAGATTGGACTACTGCAACTCACTGTATGCAGGGATTAACAAAGGACTAATACGACTGCAAACTGTTCAAAATGCGGCTGCAAGATTCGTCCTGGACACTCCCCGATCCTCCTCGGCAATACTAGCCAGAAAGAATCTACACTGGCTTCCTATAGAGCATCGTATTTCTTTCAAAATCATTTGTCTGGTACACAGCGCTCTTAAAACTGAAACATCAGTTGGGCTGGGTGCACTTCTATCCAGCTATGTCCCCAGCAGATGTCTGCGCTCACAGCAACAAAATCTTCTGGCTATCCCTAGGACCAAGAAGACCAGATGGGGAGGTAGAGCTTTTTCTACAGTCGCCCCCCGTCTCTGGAATGCACTCCCTCTGGAACTTAAGTCTCTATCTTCACTTTCCCTCTTCAAAAAGGCCCTGAAAACATGGTATTTTAAGAAAGCCTACCAGTAATCAGCTCCTGGGACAGATAATCTATCAATATTGAGCTAGGCGCCTTGATGCCCTTTGGGGCTTAGTCTGCGCTATATAAATTTTCCTTCATTTCAGAGCCACACACACAAAGCCACCCACACACACACACACATATACAGAGCCACCCACACAGAGCCATTCACATAGAGCCCCCTACACAGAGCTACCATCACAGACAGAGCCACCCACACCCAGAGCCCCACACACACCCAGAGCCCCACACACACCCAGAGCCCCACACACACAGGAGAGGAAGCACAGCGAGGGGGCAGGGAAGCAAGCACAGGCAGGGGACAGGGGAGCAAGCACAGCCAGGGGGCAGGGGAGCAAGCACAGCCAGGGGGCAGGGGAGCAAGCACAGCCAGGGGGCAGGGGAGCAAGCACAGCCAGGGGGCAGGGGAGCAAGCACAGCCAGGGGGCAGGGGAGCAAGCACAGCCAGGGGTCGTAACGCAGCACAAGCACTAACTATCATTACACCACCTTATCAAAAGAAAAAGGCAGCGAGGGGGGGGTGAGGAGCTCACACACATGCAACGAGGGGGGTGAGGAGCTCAGGCACACAAGCAACAAGGGGGGGGTGGAGGAGCTCACACACGCAGAAGCCACAAGGGGTGAGGGCGGTGAGGAGCTTACGCACACAAGCAACGAGGGGGGAGGGGGTGAGGAGCTCACACACACAAGCAACGAGGGGGGAGAGGGGGTTGAGGAGCTCACGCACGCAGAAGCCACGAGGGGGGGGGGGCGGTGAGGAGCTCGCGCACACAAGCAACAAGTGGGGGGGGAGGTGAGGAGCTCACGCACACAAGCAACGAAGAGGGGAGGGGGGTGAGGAGCTCATGCACAAAAGCAACGAGGGGGGAGGGGGGGAGGAGCTTATGCACACACAAGCAACGAGGGGGGAGGGGTTGAGGAGCTCACGCACACAAGCAACGAGGGGGGGAGGGGGGCGAGGAGCTCACGCACGCAGAAGCCACTTAAATGCAGCACTTTTAGTTTCTTATTCATCCAGAAGATGATTTTCATCTAAATGCTTAATATATGCCTTTCACTCTGAAGCTATGATAAAGGCTCAAATGCTGTTATGACAATACCAGCCCAGTTTGCTGAGCAATAATTTTCACTGCATGTCCCTGCATGCCTCCCGAGAGGTGCACCTCTACGGCACAAAACATGTCATCGTTTAGCAACAGCCTTACTAAGAGGCCTATAATTGTAGGAGCATGACCCTGCTCACTTGCCTGTGCCGATTTGAAGTGCGCAGTCAGAGAGCTTATGTTGTTGCACAAGTCTTCAGATTCCAGTGTTCCCAATCTGTCACCTTTCAGGCACACCGAGAGTAAATGCAGCATATGAGCCTTGAGGGATATCGTTAAACCTGCGCACTAAACAATCCCCCACATCCCCCCCCACAAAGGCATCTGGGAGAGTGTGCAGTCAAACGCCTGCCTGCCTGGGTAATCAATGTAATAGCCTCTCCCCGCAGAAGGAAAATTAAATTTCCTTGTGCTCAAGATGGGAAAACCGGATTGTGCAGTGCGAGCAGTAAAGTCGGCCTTAAATCAATTTGATCCAGGTGAAGTTGCTGCCCTGCGTGCGCCCGCGGAGCAGGGCTGTTTATTTATTTCCCACTCCGCACCGCTCCCTGCACATCTGGCACATTTAACGTGCCCATTCCCGGTGCTTGGGTGGCAGCATGTGTCCGTCAGTTTTACCACCACCCAGCGCAGGCACTGTGGGATCAAGAGCCGTAGACACAGGTAGCGCACACGTGCGCAGCGCCTGGAAGCAGCGCTGTCCTCACCTGTCTTTGTCCCGTACGTCGTCCAGGTGGGTCCCAAGGTTAGTTGGAACCTTTCCCCACACGTACCGGAGCATGTATAAAATCTCCATTCCCACCACCCTCAGCCGAACTGGAATAACTCCCAAGAGCAGCCGATAATGCTGAGCGGGACTCCAGAAAACTGCTTTCGGCCCGGGCGAGTTGCACCGCCATGGTTGAGGGGGGGCGCTTAGTGGGGCAAGTCTACCGTTGATCAGTTGGTAGAGCAGAGAATCTCCGATGTTGATGAAACAAAAGGAGACACGGACAGCGGGAAGGGGGGTGGGAAAGGAGACAGGACAGCGGCGGGGGGGGGGGGGGAGAGGAGACACGGACAGCGGGAGGGGGGGGCGGGAACGGGCACAATCAGAAGGCAACAAGCACTCACCTGGACTTCTTCTGGCGGCGGTCGTCCTGAAATGGCTGCCACTCATCACAGCGCCTACATTTGGCTGCAGATACCGAAAGCACATCACGCTGCCCCTGGCAGAGGCAGATGGAGCGGACTTCAAACAGGGGTGCAGGAGCACTAAAAACTGCATAAACGGGGGCAGAGGCTCGATGCTCACCTTCACTGCGGTATAACAAAATGGCGGCCGCAAGCTTCCGATTTTTTCGGTATCGGGGGCGTGGTTTTGCTGTTTTGAGTGACAGACAACGTCACTGTCTAAAGAACAGCAAAACTTACGCCCCCAAATCCGAAAAAGACGGAGCTTCTTTGGAGGGACGGCTCTCTCCTCCAATGGCTGGCCTCCGTTTAGGAAGCCAGCCAATGGAGGAGAGACAGGGCAGGGAGGCGGGTTCCAAAGCGCTACTAAGGGTCAGTAAATCTCCGACCCCAGACTGCGCAAGCGCAGCCTTTAGGTCCGAGACCTAAAAATGACACATGTAGCAGATACAATCAGAGCCTCCAGGCCCAGCTACCAAGGCAAGAATATATTAATTTAGAGTGTAATACAACAAACCCCACCCCCCTATTTATCTAGAGAGTAATACAACCCAAACCTCCTTCACACAGGTAGCTCCTGGACTATATCCAGGCCCACAAACAGCCATACAGAGGCTCACACACAGCCATACCCAGGCCCACACACAGCCATACCCAGGCCCACACACAGCCATACCCAGGCCCACACACAGCCATACCCAGGCCCACACACAGCCATACCCAGGCCCACACACAGCCATACCCAGGCCCACACACAGCCATACCCAGGCCCACACACAGCCATACCCAGGCCCACACACAGCCATTCCCAGGCCCACACACAGCCATTCCCAGGCCCACACACAGCCATTCCCAGGCCCACAAACACCCAAACCCAGGCCCACAAACAGCCAAAAACCAGCCTGCAGACAAGTCAGACCAGCCCTTCTGGCATACTGTTCTATACGCCAGTCCGGCCCAGTCTGTAAGCATGCCAGTGCCTTTATGTGGGTCTGTCAGTCTCTATCCATCTCATATCAAGTCAAGTAGGATGGTGTACAGTGTTCATGCTACCCTTGGACCACTTCAAACCGCTGATTGTTTAAATGAAGCAAAGAAGGAGAATTCAAGCCACAGAGGAGGCATGGGAGGGGTGAAGGGTGGGCTTGTGCTTCCTTATATCTCTCGTAAATTTGAAGCTGGATCATTAGTTTGATTGTGTATTGCCGTTTTGCTTTCAGGACTGTGTCGTTTTGCACAAATCCTTTTAAACGACTGAATATCTGGTCAATTTTATGTGTACTCATGGAAAATGAGTATACTATTGCAGTAAGCAAAAGTACTGCTATATCACCCCATCTTTTATTCATGGCACTGCTACATTACCCAGTCTTTTGATGGCGGTCTTGAAGGTCATGTTGCTGTTGCTGCTTACGACTTCGCTCACGCCAGCACTTGGAGCAGTAGCCATGCCATGCCGGGTTGCCGTAATATCCACAGCCATCCTTACAGAGTAAGTCGGATTGGTCGAAGTGGATTCCCCAGGCCTCCATGGCCTGACTCATCAGGAGCTGAAATAACATAGAAAGATGGAAATGAATCTTGTTTCCATAAACACATATCCCTTGTAATGAACAAAACTGCAAGTAGGTTTCTGTTTACTGCAATAAAATCAACCATCTGAAAAGAAAGCTTTTAACCAGAAAAAGTGTTTCTGTTTTAAAAGCAGATTTAAGAGAACTTATTCAAAGCACTTTCATAAAATAACCATGCAAGCTCAGAAACTGAACGTCAGGAGACATTTGCTGTGGCTGTCTCAATGTGTTCTTGTGTAAGGAAAAGGGGGCTCAGGGCTATAATAAAAACATAGAAATAGAGGGAATGATATATGGCTCTCAAAGTATCTAGAGCAAAGGAACATGAAATTGTAAAGGCACAACCCTGAAAATTTGAGAAGCTACAACTAAAAGAAAGTTGTACACAAGTGACTAGGTAGACCTGGGAGACCTAAAACCAAATTGACATATTCTTGAACTATGACATACTGGGAGGATTCCGAATGGAAGGAAAATGTACCCCAAAGACTAGTTGAGGTTGAAGGATTTAACACTGAAGGACGACTTAGAAAATCCTAAACAATGAAAAGATCTTCTCCCAAAGATCAGGGAGAGCAGCACCGTGTAAAACTGAGTAAAATTTGTTGTCTAAAATCAAAAGAAAGAGTAAGGGCCTACAAATAAAAGACAAACAAATCCTGAATGTAAGACATATTGTTATGGTAAGAGTGAATGGAGGACACAAAATAGAAAGGACATTGTTTACTAAATGCTAAGGAAATCCGTAAACCGAATACTAAAACTCAGGCATATAAAGGCCATCAAGAGTCAGAGCAATTCAAATTGAGAGAAAGATGTATATTCAATATCAGGTAGAGTAGAGGATCCAAAAGTAAAAGCAGTAGCGGCTGCTACCGGACGGAGGTGGTGAGCAGCTAATTAACAAGCAGCAAGAAGCACCAGGAACACAGGCTGAGCCAATCACAAAGCTGCAATACAGCATTGGGATTGGTCTGAGCGCTGTGGACACTGGAACAGGGAGTCTGTACATGTTACTGACCACGCTGTGTGATGCAGCCTGGTAGGAACATGCAAAGTGCACATGAACTGTTTAGTTGGCTCAAGAGGGCTGGCCAAACAGTTCATGCGCACTTTGGGAGTGCACACCACTATTCGCCTGCTCTGGCCAGCCCCGCCCCACACAGGCCACTGAATGCATGCTATAGGAAAAATAAAATGCAATGACAGTCCGTGGTTATTTTATTTTTCCTTTTTGTGCAGTGGGGCAATGCTCCTCCGCCTTAGTGCAGGAGCTGCCACTGAGTAAAAGCAATGTACTTAATAAAAAGAAGAGAAAACAGGAGTTAAAGGTGTACTCCAAAGACTCCAGAAACCAATAACTACAATTATTATATTATTATTATGTTTCTTATATAGCGCCTGAATCGACCCCCGAAGGGGTATCTCCGCGCTTGCCTTGGGAACCCGTCCTGGCTTTTCCCTGTGAGATAGCCCCAACAGGGCATCCCCAAGGTGAGAGCCAGGCATCCCGCCGCGGGGGGGCCGCTGTGGAGATTAAGCAAGCTTAATGCCCAGAGTTGCAGAGTGTGAACCCATGATTAGGTCTGGCACCGAAGCGAGAATTATCGAGTCCATGGACATTTGAGCTCAAGACCCTGCCGCGTCGGGAATTGAACCCTGGTCCCGGATCTGACCTCTGCTTCAGGGTCTGCCTGCTCTAACCAGTGAGCCACACTTCTCCACGAAAGGTGTATCCCAAAGGCCAAGTAAGGGGGTGGGATCTAAGTCTAAAAGAAGACATACCTTAGTGAGAAACAAGTGGACAGGGAACAAATGAATGTAAGAAAGATTGATTACGAAAGCAGACATCTCTGGAACAGATAAAACTAAAAAAAGGGAGCTAAAGATGAGGTGGGGCGAATGCCCTAAAACTCAGAGGAAGAAAGGTATATTTAAAAACACAGCTAAAGCAAGAAGATCCCAACTGTCTGCTTTTTATATTTCTTTTTATTAAACAGTTCGACCAAAACACATCAGTTGATTACAAGTAGGCGACTTCATCGTTCCTCAGTGACATTGCATACATTACAAAATACATTACATTTATCATTTTGAGCAGATCAAGGGGTTTCAAGAGTCTCAGTGTCAATCTGCCGACCAGGTGGGAAACAAACATCACCTCTGTAACGGTTCCAAGCGCCCCATACCTTATTCTATTTCCCAGAACATCCTCTAGCTATGAAGACTGATTTTTCCCTGTATATGCACCAGTCTAGGTCCTGCTTCCACTTCCTCAATTGAGGAGGCTGACTAGTGCCCCACTGCTGTGCGATGTTTCGTTTTGCTATCATATACGTCAACGTTGCCCATTGCGTGGTGTATGCATTGAGATCTGTGGCCTCCCAGACATTCAGTATGCATCTCAGAGCCTCTGGCTGCATATCAACCCCCAATACCGCCCGCACTGGATGTACCTCCAATATAGTTGTATCTGTTGACAGTTTCACAGTATATGGATGAATGTTCCCTGTTCCCCACACCCCCTTCTGCACTCCCAGCTTTCTGTCTGTCCCATAAAAACCAGGCAGGGTCATGTTACATAGGTCCTATGCAATATTTTAAGCTGCTTTTATCTCAGCCTGGCCTGGATTGCAACTACTCGTGGGGAAGAGATCGCTTCCTGCCAGTCCTCGTCATCAAGCTCTAAGCCATCATTCCATTTTCTTTTAAGGGTCCGTAATGGATCTTCCATGTTGTTGATCAATTTCCTACTGCTGGCATTATTAAATCCTGAAAGAGCTAGATGACCTAAACCTGAATAGGCTTTAATTCACAAAGACCAAATAAGCACAAGGATATAAACTAGAAAGCAAAGATCAAAGAAAGGGGAAGGAAGGTCATTAAATGAGGACCAAAGGGAAATATACTGCATTTGCCACGGAGAACAGCAGTTTCTAAACACAAGCATTTTCTATGCCAAAAGGTCTGGCTTTAGAGTAATTTTATATGGTCATGTGAAGCATAATAAGCAAATAGCATGGGGATAAGTGTGTGTGTGTGGAAGCAGTGAACTGTAGAAAAAAAATTGGTGTAGGTTAAAAGGTTAGATGACAGGTGCACTGTCAACTCAGACCTAACAATCCATGTGGGTTAATGACAGCACTCCTGCCATCTCTGCTGTGGCCAAAGAAATAAACAACAAATTATCTAGCTATCTAGATAATTTAAAAGCATTCCAATGTCATATGTGCGCCCCTGAAAGTTCAAACATAGGCAGCTGGAAAAATTAAATGATTACAATGCATGGAGGACATGCTCTTTGGTGGAAGCACACAAGTAATGCCCAATCAAAACATACTCTTGGCTCCCAACATGTGGGAAGGAGTCAAAGCTCATCTCTAGTAATGTTCACGTAATTGTGTGGAGACAGCCGCACAGTCAAGACAGACCATAAAAAGGCAGACATGTCCGCAAAGAGCACCATGGCATAAACTAAAAGCGATTAGTGATTTACGTGTGAAAGGAAGAGAAAAACACAAGCAAGAGAAGGATCACCTACATCTGGAAGGTATCTCTACTCTAAAGTGCAAGGCAGCAGAGGAATATAAAGCTGAAAGGAGCGAGAGCGCGAGAGTGGGAGAGCTCGAGAGCGAGCGATAGTGTGTTTCCTACCCAATGGCCACCAGAATTTTCTTTTTCCTGCTTTGGACCAACAAATACACCATGGAAGTTCTGGTCAGGAAAATAGCAAAAGTTGTTTACATGCACTGTGAGAAAATGCCCAGCATGTTATGACCATTCCTTTTAAAATATTCGAGGGCAGACTACACTTTAGAGATCTGCCTTCAGAGAATGAAAATAATGCGAACCAGTAGGACATGCCACGACGGAAATGTAGACTGACCGTTAACGGAAGCTAGAGATTTTTCATTGAAAAAAAGCTGCTACCCAGGTGGCCAGCTTTAGATTTGGCAGGATGGTGCCGTTTTCCGATTAACTTTGTTTTCATCCTAATTTTATGAATCACATAAAAAGAATCAGAACATAACTGAAAATGCTAAAGTACAAGTAACAACTTACAAGCACTTCAAAAAGATAAAGGGGAAAATGGAGTCATGAATCTGAAAACAGACTATGAATCTCTCGTAACTTTATTTGAAAGTAAGCATCCACGTACGGAAAAATGACAATGTCCGTTTTTATTATTTTGTCTAATGTTTGATACAGAACAGACCTAGTTCTAGGATGCAGAGGAAAGCTTACAAGTGATGAATTTCATTGAAGGAGATACATCTCAGACATGAGGTATTATTGTACGTGGTACGAGACAGGATAACAAATCCCGGATGTGCTGGGCAACAGTGGATGTCAACATGTATTGTGGGCAATACTGGGCAGCACACTGTAGTTTTTTTTTGTTTTGAACATATTTACATTACACACATTAACAATTTGATACACAGGGAGATACAGTGATATCATCCCAACTATAGATTTTTTGTGGGTAAACGGTCCAAAATAGAATTCGAAATAAAATTGTTCCAACACTTCAATAGGCAACTGCATCTGTTTTTGCACTCTGAGGCCAATATGGTATTACAGCAGAGACAGAAGCGGTTTGAGGAGTCCCTTCTGTAAAACATATAGCGTGGATTTAGAGCTAGAGTCTAAGCAACATAAAACGATTGTGCCCATGTTTACATGGGGCCCTAGCTCCATGCAAATGAGATCAAGCTTCTGCCTGAATGTTGCACATGGACAAAGTGGCCTTGGCGATAGTTTGCACAGATAGCTTACCTAGAACTGCCTCCCATCACATAGGATGCAGGTGTAGGGTGTCTGCAGGAATAGAAACAGTGTGGTGGGCGAACCATTATCTACCTTTATCTGTTCTATTCTGTCTACAGCGTGTACTGTTGTCGTCAAGTTAGAGCATACGTTGAAGATAGTCTTTTGGTTTTGTAAAAGACACACTCCTCCAGTCTCTGCCAAACGTACCTAACACAAGGGCAAGCAGGCACATATCAGAGCACGCCATCTGCAATGCAGTGAAAATTCACCATGTTCCAAAGTTAGCTGCTAGACCACATCCCATCCCACTCATTGTAAACTGGATGCTTAGATTGTGAAGGTGTGCTGGCTACTAGAACTTGTTTTGGTTACAATGAGTTGCCACCTTTCGTTCCCTTGACTAAATGGGGCTATTCATTCTGCATTGGATTGGGATAAATATTTGGGATGTCCATGGAAAGCGGTCCTACATTCAGGGTCTCACTTGGAACCAACAGCAGCATGGCACAGATGCTCGAACCAGTCTTGCTCACTTCAACTCCTTGTGCTCTATCTCTTTCCATCTATCCATTGTCACTTTCTCTGCTGTCTTTTCTCTTTTTTTCCCTTTCTGATCGCGTTCTCTCACCTAACCCCCCTCTTTCTTCTCTCTCGAAGTCTTCCAGTTCCTTCTGCAATTAATCCCAGGCAAAGTTGGCAGAGGCACCAGGAGCGCCTCAGGTCCTTCAAATGGCCACCAAGGGCTCCAGCTCACTGGGAATGTCCTGTAAAATAAAAGGTTTGTCCAGCGCCACCTACATTAGAACATCAAAGGAAAGCGTTACTGCTACTCAGTAAGAATACTCTCTGCATCAGAGCTACAATCATGCACAGGCTTGGCTTCAAAAACGAATTCTTCCTCATGCATATTGTAGTTCAGAGTTGCAGTTCTCATTGCAGCTGACTGAAAGAATCAAAACGCACGCTAAAGACGTTCTAGCTTATTTTACACTATTCAGTTCGAGTCACTACATTTACTTCGTTCATTCTCCTTATATTTAAGGGGATTATAAGAAATCAGACTACGAGCTGTATAATGAGTCTTAGTACCAAGAATTATTGACTAATTATGCAAGAGGTCTGTGAAGGCAAAGGGACTGCATCCGCTTATGACGAGTGTTTTTACCCTCAAGATCTTTCCCAGCTAAAGGCATAACTCGTGCACATCTTACGCAAACACTTCTTTAGAAGTTCAGCATGCACCTTCAAAGCAGCAAATCAGCTTCCTTGATACTTAAGAAACTTCTCATTTGGCATTTGCCCCAGTTTATAAGGCAATCTGCCTACTGGACAATATCATAACTACATTTTCTACTAGAGTCTAACCACCAACGCAATGTATCACTCCTAGCGCAGTTCCTGCCTCTATCATTGTGTTCCTTAATGAATACAAATCATGATTGGTTAGTAGAAAACACATCGGTAGGCTTGCACAGCACTAGAACACAAATAAGGACTGCATTAAAAAAGTATTGAAGTTGCAAAAAATAATACATGCCACAAGTTATTGCATTTATATAACAGTAAAAGAGATCCGGTATAGTGAACTGGTGTCAAATGTAAATCAAGAGTAGTAAATGCAGTCCTTATTTAATTTGATTTGGATATCCTGCGAAGTGCTAAAGATGGGTATGGGAAGGAGATCCCGACTTTTACAAGAAGGTCAGCAGAGATGAAGTATTGACCATGTAATTGTTTCAGCTAACATTGTGAATGTTTGTACGACCCCACAGATTGTTGAATTGTCTATGAGCGATCACAACCCAATCATAATGGGACTGCATCTTTGGGGGGATAAGATTGCTGAAGTGTGTACTGTTGTAAATAATATTGTCCCGACTCGCTCGAATGGTTTTAGAATTAAATGGGTGGGAGCTAATTCAGCTGAACTTTCTAAAAAAATTGTACAGGCCTGTAGCAATGAAATATCGGATAGTTTAACGGTCAGGACGGTCAGGACTGAATCAACTGTGATCCTGGACATTTTTATAAAGAATAATGAACGTATTTCCAATCTTTTTACTGTAGCCTCATCTAAGAAACTAAAACAGGCAAGGGGTTGGTTTGACCACTCCTGTACGGTCTCTCTGAACAATTTAAAAGTAGCACTATCGAATAAACCAAGGGATAGTGTAGTAGTTCATGGTCTCACAGCTGAATATAACTCCAACCTAAAAAGACGAAAGAAGGAGCTACAACATGAGGCATAGGACAACCTTAACCTTGCGGCAGCAACCTCTAATAATAAACTGTTTTGGGACACGGTGAACAGTAAATTTCTTAATAATGAAACAACCCCAGAACTTATGGCTCATGTGAGCAGTGAAGAATGGGTGGACCACTTTTTTAACATTTTCAACATTTTTAACCCAAGCGAAATCCCCTCGATAGAACTATCTAACCCAAATAAGTGGCCTATAATTGAGTTAGATATTACTTTGGATGAAGTAATGACAGGCATAAGTAACAGCAAGAGGGGGAAAGCACCAGGTGCTGATGGTGTCCCCATAGATGTATATAAAACGATTCCAGAATTATGGGGGCCCATTCTTACTAGGGTTTTTAACGCGGTAGCGATGGAGGGCTGTCACTCCTCATGGGGGGAAATCGGTTATCATCCCTATTTATAAAAAGGGAGGGAAAATCGGAAGCAAAAAATTATCGACCCATCTATTTATAAAAAGGGAAGCAAAAAATTATCGACCCATCTCCTTATTAGACTCCTCTATCGAAATAATGAGTAGAGTTCTATTGATAAGATTAGAGGAGTGGGTTTCGGATAACAATATCTTAGCACAATCACAGTATGGTTTTAGAAAAGGCTTAGGTACCTTAGAACAGAGTATTCATTTGGAGCTTTTAATAGGAAAATATACTAAAGCCAAACAGGGCCGGCTGTTTTTATGCTTTGTAGATTTAAGTAGTGCTTTTGATTTGGTGAATCATGGTGTTTTATGGCCAGTTCTAATCAACCTTGATGCATCTAAACCTATTATTTATTTTTTAGCGAGGCTGTATGAACATTTATCAACAAAAGTACGGTACGGCCATTTGGGAGAATGCACCCCCAATTTTACAGTAAAGCGTGGCATTAGCCAAGGTTGCGTGTTGGCCCCATTGCTTTTTACTTTATTTATTAATGACGTGGATGCGGCCCTCAAAACGATCCAGGCGGAGTCCCCATTGGTTGAGGGCAAGGAGGCACCAGTTCTGCTCTATGCAGACGATGCCGTGCTGCTATCAAGAACACCGGTGGGCCTCCAGAAGTTAATTGATGGGTTTGCCGCCTTTATCAACGAGAGGCTGCTGTTGATAAACAAGACCAAAATCTTTACAATGGTGTGTGGCCCTAAATTTAAAAGCCTGAAACCATTCTCCGTCGAGGTTAACAAGATACAGAATACCTAGGTATTTCCTTTTCGTCAGACGGGGAATGGAATTATGAGAGGTCAAACTCAGAAAGAGTATAAACGGTGTTTTTAAATTTGCTTTTAATTTTAGGGGAACAGCGGATTAAAGACATGATTAACATTTATAAAGCCAGATGCACATCGGTCGCACTTTATGGGGCGGGTATTTGGGGCCACCAACCTTGTGCTAATCTACAATCGGAAGAGAATATTTTTTTAAAGAAGCTCTTATGTCTCCCAGCCTCAGCATCCACGGAACTTATACACAGCGAAGTTGGTCTTAATTATTTGACGGACTTAATTTCCATGAGACCACTGCAGCTTTGGAGACTAAATATGGTCTAAGGAGGAAACCTCTTTTACAAAGGCCATTATTAATGATTGTCTGAGATTGGACAACGGTACAAAGATACCCTGGCTTAGCTATTTAATTAAATCCTACGGTGACATATTTGACAGATCGATTTTGGGAAACCTTAACAATTTACCACCACTGTCTAAACAGGAGCTGAAAAGAGCTTTTTTATCCCATAGGATTGAAAAGAGGAAGGTAATAGTTAAGAAACAGAATACGTATCAGTTTTACCATATGTACACTGATACGTCTGGTTTTCAAGGGTACCTTTCCTTTCTTACGAGATCTTCCCACCAATTTGTCCTGATCAGAATGAGGCTAGGTTTAGTGCACCATTTGGTTGCGTTCCCAATAATGAAAAAGCATCCGTCCTCCCCATGTCCCTGTGATGGGACTTCAAAGCAGAGTACAATGCACTTCCTACTTTTATGTGACTTGTTTTTGCCTTTTAGAATTGCGTTTCTCAAACCACTTTAAAAAAAATATGGGGTCAAAACTGTAAAAGCTGCTATGTCACTATTACTTTCCATGGAAGAACCGGGGATGTTTCTTTGCTGCTACATTTATCCTCGGCTCAATCAAGGCCAGAAAGAGTATGGTGTTTTAATGTATTTCTTTTACTTTTTTAAAATTGTTATGAAGCCAGAGGTGGACAGGATGGCCAATGCACTTTATATCGTATATATTATTCAGTTTCCAATTATGTAATTATATCACAGCAAAATTAGAGACCTATTATACTGGGATTGTGCCTGTTTTTATTAGCTTTTATCTGTTAATAGTGTAAACTTATAATGTATTTACTGTTCTAAATGACATGTCTACTGTCCCTAACAGCTGATAATGTCAACTTGTTTACATGAGGCGATGAATTATGCCACACCTTTGCACTTTCACTCCAACTGTTTTTAACTATGGTACCCAGTAAGAGCAGTACTACAATGTACGCACTCTCGTATGAATCTGGATGCACATGTTCCCATTTTGATAATGAACTGTTATTTAGTCTGTTATGTATGGTTTGTGTGCTTTTATGGTTGTTTGTTTCAACCGAATAAAGCTAATTTTGAATTGAATTGAAATCATGAGTAATTACCACAGTAATTCCTAGTCAGATTCCCCCATCAATTTCTAATTTTGCCCTGAAGTGAGAGCAGGAGCGCAACTTTGGAAGTAACATTAACTTGCAATCTATCTGATGTGCACAATTTGGGAATCACCCCAGAGTTTCAAGTCTCCAGGTACTTGACTGTATGCTGAAATGTGAGCAGCACAAAGTTACTGTACAATAGCCTTGTAACTCATCTTTGTTCTACTTCTCTTTGAAACATACTACCGTGCATACTGCAGATTATACTACAGTACAAATATATTAAGAATTATGGCCACAGACAGTTGAAATTCAGTCATAGCCTTTCTCAGATACTGGACACCACTTCAATTGCAGAGAATTGGGCTCACCACATACTCAACATGCTGGAGATGTTTGCAGGCCAATGTGACCTACTCTTTATGCTATGGTTGTGTCCCGATCTACACCAATTCTGCATAGCAGTACGAGTAATAGTATCTATTTCCACTGACTTCTAGACAGTGCCTTTCGATAGACTGGCCATTTTGCAGGACACTTCTGGCTCACATATCCTAGCATCACCAACGATGGCTCTTGGTAGCACCAGCCACAGCCAATGCATGGATCCTTAAATATTGGCACTCGCCCAACATACCGGGAATGAATGCCTGGTTCAAATTTATAGAATGCCTCCCCCATGAACAAATTATATACAGGCTACAACACCAACAGAGCATATTCATTGACATACAGGAACTATTCCAATGACTTAAGGAAAGGCATCGACCATGACAAAGGGAGAAATCAGAACAACTATGTACGATTTATTTTGAAGAAGGGCTCTAAGCGATCGACTGGGTGGGACTTGCCTCGCTAGAAACCGGGGGATAATGCTACAAGTAAGTGCACTGAATAGTAAATTATTTGGGATGCCCTGGGTTATGTATGACAGATGCTGTCTTGTTCGATTAGGTCTCTACTTTACTTGCGTTCTTCGACTCAGCAACTCAACTCTTTATCTCACACCCAGACCTCAAATGATTTTCTGTGCTGATGCGATGACAAATATTTGTAGGTTTGGAATTCTGTTTTTAATGCTCTTAAAAAGCAATAAATAATAGGGCACGAGTAGACAGCTATGCCACTGTTGGTAGCTGACTCTGGGTCATGTTGCAAAACCTAGCAGTTAGTTAAAAGACTGAGGCCTTTACAGTGAAGGTGCGCTTTGGGAGACGACACTAAAAAGAAATTTGCAGTAAGGTTACAATACTAAAACATTAAACAGGTGATGCCTTGTGCTCGGTCAGGAGTCCCCAAGAAACATCCAGATTGTGGTTTTAGTCCACATCAGCCAGAGGTTTAAACCCCAACTTAATAGAGAATCTATGAACTGAACAAAAATATACAAAGGAACGGGTGTTTTGCTGCTAGAAATACAAACACATTGAGGCTCCGTTATAGTAACTGCATGAATTTAAACCCTGAACCCAACTTAAAGGCACTAACCCCATTAGGAAATACACTGGAGACTAGGGAGAATACATTTTGAGGTGACTCAGTGAAGCAATACCCATTCAGTATAGTTAAAAAAGATATAGACGGGGGTAAGTGTGGTGTGGTAGGTTATGGGTAGAAGTAGGACATGGTATGAAACAGTCCTTTAAGCTCTCTTGATCAGGGCACAATTTAGGGGCTGACACACTGGTTTAAGGCAGTGACAGATTTAATCTATTCTGTAGCTTGAGACAGCAAGTGATGGGCTCATAAATGGATTGCAACACACACACTGGGAATTAATACTGAAGTATAGCATATGTATTACTATGGTCATTGGGTATCCACTAGTGGCTCAGAATAGGTGTCCGTGGTTTATCATGATTGGGCCAATTACTGAGCAGGTGTTAAAAGTCGAGGTAACCATAGAAAACGTGTACAAGGCCAATCTATTCAGATGCACAGGTAATAAATCCTGGGACGTAAAGGGCCAGGTCAGAGTGTCTTTCCACCATCCCCAGGACTCTGGTCTACCTTCCCCCTTAATGGTAAGTTCTGCAAGGATGACCTGGTACTGGTATGGAGGGAGTACCAAGTTCCCAATGGAATCAATAGAAAATAAGGCAATTCATGTTACTGTGTATCAACATCAATATCTTTAAACTGATATTACCTTAACAGCAACCCAGGCCCGGCCAGTGTTTGCAAGTCATTTCAACTGTGTTCAAACCATGAATATTAAAATATTTTGCCAATGCAGTTTATCATAAGCTCCGCAAGAATCGGCTCTGAGCCTGACCATTTTTAACTCAAACATGATCTCTCTAACCAGCATCATCTGCTCTCCTCACACCAATGTCCTCTCCTTCGCCAACAACATGCAACTCGTCCTCTCCCTCGCAGATAAGTCGCCAAGTACCCGGATCAAGTTCAATGGCCCCATAGATTAAATCCCCCACTGGATAAAGACCATCTGGTGAAGCTGAAAACTGACAAGGCCAAAATGTTGTGCTTTGGGAAGAGCAGTTTACTGTGGGACTGCACCTGGTGGCCAACAGAGCTAGGACCAACAACCACCACCAACGCCCAAAATCTTGGGATCCCCATCAACCGCAAACTCAACATGACCAATCAAGTCAATGCTGTCACGGCCTCAGGCTTCCATACCCTGAACATGCTGAGGAAGGTTTTCAAATGACTCCTAATCTGCACCCGAAACACCATCAAACACACCCTGGTCACAAACAAGCAGGACTACAGGTACACTATGCCAGGATCAACAAAATCTCTCCAGAAGGCTTCAGACCATTCAGAACTCTGTGACTAGAATCACTCAACCTCCCATGCCTCACTCACATCACCAGGTGCCAAAGTGTTCGCATTTCCTGGTCAGACAACGCAAGAGCGAGCGTGAATGAAACACACGCCTTTGTGAACAACGCGGAGGAACTTAACCTGGGTCCCCGCCATTGACTAAAACTTCACACAGAGAACGACAAGGAGAAAACGGCATGGCGACCGACGTTCTCCGTTCTACCTTCTAACAATAGGTATCATCGGAATTATACTGACCACGAGAGTATCTAGACACAGCCTTACCGTCATAACAGACAGAATTGATCTTCTGTTATATTGAATTTCTGCGGCTCACAGCCCCTCGTGAACAATTGGACCACGAGACCGTACCGCCTTTTCATGAAGATCAACTACAATGAAAGAGCCCTGAGGAGAATCTGCGATTTTTTACAGATTCGAAACGCGCCGGCAAACGGCAGACAGGCACTATAAAATATCTGCCTCTGAAGGGATTATTCATTATCTCTGAATTGATTGCTAAACAAAAAATTCAATTCTTGTTGCCATTCTTTCACCTTGTGGGTTTTATAGTGGTTTGAAACTTCGCAAAGAGTAATTATTTGTGGACATAATCGCTATATTCTTTTGTAAAAGAAGTTTGTGCATAATTGTTTGTTTACTTGTAAATATGTCAATTGTATAGTAGTTGTAAATATGTGTCATTGTGTTTTGTAAAGGTTTTTGTAAAGTGTTCTTCTCGCCTTTGAAATAGGTAAATACTACCAAAATAAGTTCAAAAGGGTTAAATAAAATTACCCTCACAAACAATTGACTCATTTTTGTTTGTAGTCTCAAAATGTTCAGAGACTAAACGATTGAGAGGGCTAGCAACTTCCTTTCTTGCTCACTCACATCACAGCACACCAAAAGGAGCTCCACTGGCTTCTCAAACACAAAGGAACACAATTAAGAATCGAATAGAAAACTATGTCTGGTGGTCGAGCCTTCTCCTACATCGCTCTTAAAGTGTAGTACGACCTGTTGCTACAGATAAGACTCTTTGTCACTTCTTGAATTCCACAAGTTTCTGAAGACTTGGCTTTCTGTCTAGTACCTCTAGACCTTAGGTTTGGCTAGACTCACATGCTCAGTACCAGGATACAATCCTGGTTACCAGTGTGCTCTACGAATCTGTATAACATAACATGTACACTACTGACTTTAACCAACTGTAATATCACCTATGTAATATATGTTATGAAATACCTATGAAATTGCCTTACACAGGGCTCACTACACAAAAGGTGAGACTGAGAATTTCGCCGCTTAAAAGCAGTGCAAGCTGTGGGATTGAAAATGCTTTTTGGTACAACAGACAATGACCTTACGTAGAAAATAATTGAAAAGGTTAAACTTTGATTGAGGTGGTGACATGTACAGCATACTCTACTCAGTAAACACTGTTGGACTCTCAACATGCACACAGTCAACTAGGTTTTTAACAAATCCTTCGAGTAGTAGTCACTGACCCACATAGTTTCTAGTGTTCACACACCTCAGGCATTGAGGTCACTTTCAAAGCATCACAACCCTTGGTTCTATGTGCTTCTCATTGCTTGACAAAAACATTCATTTTATGTATTTTACAAGTAAAACCAGTTCTATTAGTGTCTTTGCCATGTATTACTTGTATATACGTACACTTGCATGCCAGTTTTACTTACATTCCACCTGCATTACAATCCTATCATTATAGCCTTATACCCACTGCTGACGGATATACCCGTTTTTAAAGGCCCTGAACCCAATGTATAGGGCTGAGCTGCAGGCAAGTGCCTATAAAGAGGGCGAGGGCTTTTAACATCCGGTATAGCCTAAGGCAGAAGGAATATAAGGCTATTAGAACATTCTACCCACTGAGGGTAGATCACTAAAAATGAAGAAACAGAAAGAGTAAAATTGGAATGTTGGAGCAGAAGGCTCACACCAGCCCTTATAAGCCCTAAGCCACTTCATAATCAATATGTAAATAAAGCTGTTTAACAGCTGGTATTAATGATCGTTCAACCTTATTGTTCAACTACAATTTCTGTTAATTTTATAACACCCCATATACTTTTTTTTTATTATTCTCAGTGAGGTGTATATTTTGTTTTTGGTATGTTTTCTATTGTTTATTTTAGTTCCTGCTGACATGTCAGTGTGTTAAGTATAGCTCTTTTCGGGAATTCTTAGCCCTATGTTACTGATTGGCTTTTAAATTGCATTTTCACTCCGGCCATTCTTTTTAAGGACCTTGCATCTGGGTTTATTCCGGTTATATATTAAAGCAAGGTTGCATGCTGTATCCACAAAAATACTTCTACCTGTGTATCATAACATTTGCAGACGACGTACTGGTTGATTTATCCTCGTTTGATAACTCCAATTTCTGAAGGTGGTTCAAAACTGTATTTCACTGAAATGTACAAATACAGACCTGGACAAATTAAAGATATGATTTTGTTGCCATGAGTTCTCCAATGTTATCACGCATAGCTGCAGCTAATATATTATCCAATTACACCCCGCGGCTGTTTGCAGAAAAACAAAGATGACTTATGCCGTCATTGGATTAACCCCCCCCAATATGTTGGCCTGTAACAATTATTACATATTAGTAGTTTTTCCTAAATCAGAGTGGTGACAATATATTAGCGACCTACCCTCATGGCTTTGTCCGATTAATGACTTAAGGAGCTGAAACAGCAATGAATTAACAATAAAAGCTTACCAAACTAGCAAGACAACTGTCGGTCTTTCGTGAAAACTGTAGTTTAATTACACCTTGAATATTTTATTTTATCACTCGCCTAAGCACAGATCACTGCACTAATCACGCATTTGTATTGAATGTTCGTTTTTTGTCACAAATCTTTGAATCTCAGGCAATTCTCTTCATGCCTTATGAAAACTTCTTTAAATATAATATTCAACTGTTCCCCTTTATTCCTACTGTCTGCACATAAATTGTGTAGTTATTGATGTTACACAGATATGACTTTGCTTATTTTTTATTGATTGGCTCATGCTTCGACTTGGTCCCCCGCAGAAAACTCTGGGAGGTGTTGGCCAAACTGGGGGTCCCTAGGGGCTTGCTGGAGATGATTATTCGCCTCCATACTGCCAACTTTGCGCAGGTGAGGTGTGGTAAGGAGGGGGCGTTGTCGAACCGGTTCCCCGTTGACAGGCTCGCACTGACCCTGTTCTGCCTCTACGTCAACTGGGTAATCCCCCACCTCAATGGGGTTGCCAACTCTGACGCTCCCAAGTTGGCAGGCAGCAGGGTGCCGGCGATTATGTTCGCTGACGACACCCTGCTGTTTTGAAAGTCCCCAATGGGGATACAGCGCATTCTAAATGGCTTTGTGGATTTCTGTGGGGATCACGTTTAGAAATCAACACCCTAAAGACCAAATTTATGTTTTTTAATCCCCCACCAAAACTACGATTTACCCCTACCATCGGCCAGAGCAGACTTGAAAGGGTTCGCACCTTTGAGTACCTTGGAGTCATGTTAAATGTGAATATGACCTGGTGCACACATCAAGAGAAAGCACTACTTACATTGGCCCAGTACTCTGGAGGGGTCATGAGGCTCATGGGAAAAAACAGGTCACCCATCAAACCCGTCGGCCCACCCCTCCAGATTTATAGGGCACAGGCAAGGGGGGCCGCCATGTATGGTTGTGAGTTATGGGGTCATGTAGCTTCTCCAGAACTTGTGAGAGAGGAGAACAAGTTTATTAGACTGGTGGTACGACTTCCGCCCAGCACGCCCCTTGTTCCACTAAGGTTAGATTTAGGGTTGCGACCTCTAAGTGAAGAACTGGCACTGCGTCCCTTGGTTTATTGGCGTAGACTGTGGGCAGTCCCTGAACTGTCCAGTTATAGGCAGGGTCTACAGGAGGTGCTAGCCATGCCTAACGCTGGGAAAATTAAATGGCTTCAATTTATTAAATCTGAGTTGGAGGGTCTAGGCCTATCGATACTCTGGTCTGATCCTTCATCCACATGCCCACTAATTCCCAAAAAGAGACTGGTAAAGGTCTACTATGACAGTAAATTAGCGGCACTCTGGCGTCGGCAAACTCTAGGGACACTTACAGAGTCATTCTTACGCATCAAGGACATCTACAGTTTTGAACCAGCCTTGGACAAACTATATCCTGCCTTACTCAGGAAACTCTACTTGCAATGGAGGCATGGGACCCTTCCACTCCGAGCTCTAACTGGCAAGTGGTGCGAATCAGCAGTTAGTTTATGCCCGGCTTGTAGAGTGGCCAACGAATCTGAGCTCCACATAATCTTTTTCTGTCCGGCCTACAACGTCTCCCGCAAGAAATGGATCGTCCCTGTATGCAGGAATTTGGGGGTTGTGGAGTGCATGGCCGCGTTTAGAGTGTTGAAAACAGACTTGTCTGAACCCATTGTCTTTGCTGTGGCTAAATATCTAGGTGCAATGTGGTTCCTGAGAAGTCAGTGCCTTAAGGCTGGCTATTGATTCTTACTGTAGCAAAAACGTAAAACTCTGCATTATCGGAAAAAAAAATGTATGGACTCTGATGGATTTGAAATGTTTTTAATGTTTTATAGTCTTAATAATTATGAAATGGATATTGTATATCTTTTATGGTGATAACTTACCGAAATAAAGATTTATGAAATGAAATGATTGGCTCATTCACATATCTACCTAGTTGCCATATGGAATACAGTGTCGTCTAGTGTTATATGACAGACTGTAGCCGAGTTGTGCTGATTAAAGATGGTTCATTGAAGGATAATTAGGTCAAATCATATAATCATTAAAGCCCCACCAGGAGCAGCTCTCTTGCTGCTCAGCCCTCTCTTCCAACTGTCATCCATCCACCAGGCATCCCACACATTATATATTACCTCACACACTCCAACATTCCACCATTCATACACATAGGCTGAGCAGCAAGACAAGTTATTGAGAAAGGCACATGGCATCCAAACCAGGATACCACATCTAGTCTTTTTGTAGAGAACGGAAACATTAAACACCAACAGAAAGTATATCATGTTAGGACAGGAGAAACTGTCTGCAGTACAGAGAGTAAGACAATTATAGTGTCCATAAGCACGGGGGAAATAAAGACGTGCCAAGTAACGCGCCTTATGGTCAGGATTGTGGGATATAAATAGTTACGACAGGATTTTGAAAATTAATTATTCAATAAATTAAAGACGAAAAATGAGTCGTGATAACAATCAATGAGGTCTCGTGCCCAAATGCTGCGAGCGGAGGTTAAAACGGTATAAGGCTAGCGTTGGTAGGGGGGTTGTCAATATTCATACAAGGTACTTGTCATGCTCTGTCCTGAATCAGACATTGGAATAAATTAATTCGGTTCAAACAGCCCTGCGGACGCTCACAAATCCGGCCATGCTCTGGCGGTTAAAAAAGGCAGAATTATGGATATGCATAAAGGCAGTATCTATCTGGTCATGATTCAGAAAATAAGTCAACTTTCCTGTTCACGTTACACAAACTTGGTCATATAGCTCAGAGAAGACACTGCAAATTTGCGAACAGTTACAGAGTTGTGACGACGTTAAGCATAAACTAACCAAAGAGACCACTTTTCGACTACTTACACGTCCCGTCCGTGATTACAGCACTAAGGTTCTTGTTGATCTTTTAGAGAATGACATTTGTCCTAACTTCATACTTCCGGGATGAATGATTGCCAATCATCCGACGGCTGGTAATCATCCGCGTGTGGGAGGGACTCGTAATATGTAAGGTCATTTAGGATTGGTTTTCTGCTGCGGCGTCTCACCCAATCCTAGTGCAAATGCCTGCCCTGTATTCCAAAGTGTTCTTTACCTGTGGAGTCATCCTGCGCTCGGCAGTCACGCCACTGTTGCAATTTAGGAGCACTGAAACGTCACCTGCTAGTCAATAGGCAGCACGTGTGTGTGTTTAGACATTGGCGGTGATGGTTAGAAGTGGGCAAGCTAGTGAAGGCACTTCTACCCTATGCCTTGCTTTTCTTCAGCTGGAGATCCTCATGGACCACCGAGCCGAGTTGTTGTGTAATTTCTGCCTGCCAGAGCGGTCCTTTCCTCACATAGCGTTATGGGCTAAATTAATTCTGGCTCGCATTACGCTGTGGCATCTTTAATTGTCATTGTTGTGGAAAATGTGAAGGATAGTGGGATGACGAGGGTCCGGGAGCACACGAGAAAGGAGAACAAGCATTGAAAATGCAATAGGTCTCTGCCTCGTTTTAAGTTAAAGCAATTCTGTTTGTAATTAGGTGGCTTTTTAGCTTTGCTTTTATTAGTGTTGTCCAAACTTTCATGTAGCATATATGTATGCATGCATTTATATTTATATTTATATAGATATGCAGATGTGTGTATATATATATATATATGTTTATATATGTATGTAAATATATACACACATATAAATGCAAATATATATATATATGTGCATATGCGGTGTAGAGGTAGAAAGGTAGAGGGAGGTAGAGAGTGGTAAAATGTAATTTGTACTTGTAAAGCGCACTAATACCCCAACTGGGGTATCCTGGCGCTGTAACGCATACCGCTGTGGAACCCTTCCTGGCTTTTCCCTTTGAAATGTCCACTCCTGGGCACCTCCAAGGTGAAGCCAGGCATCCCAGCGCTGTTGGGGCTGTTGTGGAGATTAAGCAAGCAATTGCCCAGAGTTGCAGAGTGGAACCCATGATTAGAATAGGCACCAAGGCGAGAATTATCAGGTCCGAAGAAATTGAGCCCAAGACCCGCCGAGGCAGGAATTGAATCTTGGTCCTGGGCCAGACGTCTGCATCAGGGTCTGCCGCTCTAACCATTGAGCCACACTTCTCTGGTAGAGAGGTATGCTGTGTAGCGTTTTTGGATCCAAGCGTAATTTACCGATTCATGCCCTTATATAGGTATAATTTGCCTTGCCCTTATATAGGCATAGAAATCATAACCATATTTAGACATAGCCCATCTAGTACAAATACAGGCATGGCTACTTTCACTGGTTCCAAAAAGCCACAACGATTTCTTGGAAAACTCGGCTTCAGCAGTCAGGAACATCCCCTTTCTTGGATATGGATTTGTCCTAGAAATCATGGCGTTTTCAAAGAATTACCATTCCCTTGGGGTTCTTTGGTGACGTTATTATGTCCGACTTTACGTCAAACTAGGCATCTTCAAGGTATAAATATGCCTTCACTTGCCCTAGCAAAGACACAGTGGTTTAGAGCAGTTCGACTATCTACTTGCCCTACCAGCTTGCTACAGCAAGTGCCGAAGGAAGCCGACCCTCCAGCTGACGCATTGACAGAGAGGCTGCCTCTCTCTCGCTGAGAATCCAGCTCCAGTGTTTCCAAGCTCCCCTTGCTGGGTGTTGGGAAATCGAGTTCTGAGAGATACCAGACCTCCTTCAGTCTAAAACCAGGGTACGGAGCTGATTAGACCCTAAGAGAAATCTTGGATAGATTCTTGGTAAAGAAACTAAACCTATGCTACGCCATACTTACTTCTTCCCTCGTACTAGACCTAGGTTAGGTACATTGGGGTAGGCGCATTTTAGAAGCACCAGTTGAGTACTTTTAGCTTTGTTATTTATGTATGTATTTTATGGCTTAGAAACCATACCATGCTTTTACAGTATTATTTTATAATACTCTTCTTGCTGTACGCATTATACTTTACAGCCAGTATTACGATTGTAGCAGTTCATTTCCTTTGCATGAGAAAGAAGACTGTTCAATAAATCCTTTTATTGAAAACGCCAGTCTCTCTATTTCTCTGCACCTCTGATGAAACGAAGCATGCACGATTGACTGAGTGAAATATCTATCTATTGTTTCCGCGACTCTAGAGATACTTCTTATTCTTGGGAAGCAAAGTTATCGTGTTTATGCGGTTGTCAGAAACGAATCCATTCTTGTGTATTCGAGAAAGCTTCTAGTGACCTCTGAGCTAGCTGGCACTCACAATTAAGTCTAATATATTCGATAGAGATCTAGTAGACCTCAGTCCTACGTCAAATCTATAGGATATATTATTCCAATGCGCAGAGCCTATTGGGAATATAGGAACTACACTACAGGTAGAGGGAGGTAGAGAGTAGAGAGTAGTAGAGAGGGAGGCAGAGAGAGAGATAGAGAGTAGAAGTGAGTAGTAGAGAGAGAGTAGTAGAGATTGAGTAGTAGAGTGAGTAGTAGAGAGTGAGGAGTAGAGAATAGTAGAGAGTGCGTAGTAGAGAGTGAGCAGTAGAGAGTGAGCAGTAGAGAGTGAGTAGTGAGTCAGTAGTAGAGAGTGAGTAGTAGAGAGTGAGTACTGGCAAAAAAAAAGGAAAATTTGTCGACAAGCAAAATATATATATATATATATATATATATATATATATATATATATATATATATATATATATATATATATATATATATATATATATATATATTGAGTTTTGAAAAACCTTTATTGAACAAGATTCAAATCAGACACAGTACATATTGCGGTACCGAATCACATTTGCATATACAGCAGTGGACACATCAGACATTGCAAAAACCAAGAGAATTGGCTAAAATAGCCACGAAAAAAACAACAACAAAAAACACTTCAAATCTAATGAAGGCATAACCTCCAGAGCCTCGGAGGGCTACCCACGTACAGAAAATTAACAAATGTCTAGACAGGAAAGGGGGACAGCAGGACCCCAAGGAGATGGAGCGCTCAGCAGGGTAGGGGAAAAGCCGGCTACTGGCCAGCACCGGCGGCCGCCGCGGACCCAGGGCCGGCGGGCAGTGCGGGTGAGGCAGTGCCATTGGAGCGGGGATGGGAAAGCAGATAAGCAACTAAGGGCCCCAGATGTCGACAGGGCGATATCTTGCAGGCATCAAGTCCCAAAATTTAGACAGGAGAGTGTGACAGCGAGAGGCATCCTCCAACCAACTCTCGACCCTGGGAGCAGGACGGCGGCCCCAGCACATGGCCACCCGACGCCTGGCGAGGACCACAGCATAGTAACGAGGCCGGGTGAGGCATCAGGGCAGTGCCTAACGAAACCGAGAAGACACAGGGAGGGTTCCGGATGCACTACTACGCCAGTAATCTCGGAAATCGCGGAGCACACCGATTTCCAGAAGTCCGATACCTTCGGACATAGCCAAGCCAGATGAGCAAAATCCGCAGCCGGCGCAGCACAGCGCATGCAATTATCACCAGGTAGAAGCCCGAGTTCGTGAAGCTTTACTGGGGTACGGTACAGCCTATGCAGGTATTTGAAGTGGATCAAACGGAGCCGATAGTTAGGCGATAGCTTCTTTGTCTGGCCACAACAATACAACCAATCCGCCTGCGAAATCTCAACACCGAGGTCAGTGCTCCAGGCCACCCGGGTGCGATCAGAAGAAACAGGGGCAGACACCAAGGTTAGAGCATATAAACGAGTCACCAGTTTACGCGGGGACGAGCACAGGTAGATGCTATCTAAGGTGGGTATGGTGGGAGATGGCTGAGGAAAGGAATGATGCAATTTCCGACATGTGGCGCATAACTGGTAATAGAGGAGCGTATCCTGTAATCCAGAGTCCTCTGGTAGGGGGTAGAAGGTTCCCCGGGTAGAGGTCCGCGATCGTCGCCAAACCCCGACACCTCGCCACGGCAGACAAACTGGACGCCTGAAGCGAAGGGAAATCCGGATGATCCATGATGGGCATGGCGTTAGCCGAAAGCAGGGGAGCGCCATAAAAACGGAGGAGGGGCGACCATGCCCAACGCAACGTCACAACCGTGTCCACCTCAGTCCGAGGTCGCACCACAGGCGCAAACAAGGCTATGGAGAGGGGCCAAGGGGACGCCAGATCCATCTTCACCGCCACGTGGGGCTGGTACGGGGAGGAATTTATTTTTGTCAATATTAATAAGGGAAAGGGGGCAGTACGAGTCGCAGCTGTCAGCAGGTTTGTCAGGTTTCAAAAGCAAGGTTATCAACGCCTCATGAAGCGAGGGCGGGAAAGACCCATTGTCCAGGGATTCGTTGTACATTGCAGCCAGGTGGGGCACCAGAATACCCGCATACATTTTATAAAATGAGGCTGGGAACCCGTCGATGCCAGGGGCCTTATCACCAGGAAGACTGCTGATGGCCGCCAGGATCTCATCCCGAGAGAACGGCTCGTCAAGGAACTTGCGGTGATAGTCCTCCAACCATACCAGCGCAATGGAGTCGAAATATTGATCCAGCTCCAGGCGCGTCGGAGGAGCGGAAACGAGTACAGCCGGGAATAATAATTAAGAAAGCGAGTTTGTATTTCCACCGGGGAGGTGGTCTGGCCAGTGCCTCCATCACACAAGGCTGTGACATATGAAGCTGCACGCGGAGGACGCAAAAAGTTAGCTAGAGTGCGCCCGGGCGATCACCTTCCCCAAAACGACGTGCGCGACCCTCCTTGCTCAAAAAGGACAGCTCCCACTCAGCTTCCTCCGAGAATGCCATGTGTTTTGCCTGTAGGAGCGCAAGTGTCACTGGACTAGGGCAGGCCGCCTGGGCCCTATCTAGCTCCTGAATTTCCCCCTCAAGCCTTGTCGACACGCAAAATATACAACATATTTAAGTCCTCGCTTGAGAAAGAACATGACAATGCCAAAAACAAAGAAATTGTAAAATCAGACATAATCCAAACTTCACAGAACTCAAACATAAAGACAAACAAAATTGATATGCAAGATATATACAATAAGTGGGAAAGGAGTCACACAGGCGAGAAATCGCAATAATGAAACCCAAACCAATTCACAGTCTCCGAGCTCCAGAGAGTCCATTGAAAACACACAACAAGACCAAGTCAAACCTGTCCAGCACCTCGAAATACATCGTCAAGATCCAATAGAAGTATTAAAAGGGAGCCTGATCGACCATAACAAAACACAATCGCTCACCACTCAAAGTCAGATAGAACTGATCCCACATTACACATCGAGAGGAACGCACGACATACTAAATCAAAGTGCAATAATAAGGCTACTCAAATCTCTACCTGCCCTGAATCATATTACTTCCAGCGACCTGGAAAGAATCGAATTTAAACCTAATATCAACCAAATATGGTCCGAAATAACAACAGCCACCTGGATAAACTATTCAATCATTAAACAGATCCGGAGGCACAAGGAGGTATTTGCAGCATGGGGTATAGAACTAAAAGAAGTGGAACCTCCTTGTTACCCAAGTCCCCTACAACATCCCCATTGCATAGAGGGTGTTTTAAAAGGAGCGAAAGGCCCAGAGAATCAGGATCAAACAAAGGACGATGCCCAATTCATAAGACAAATCACAATTAGAATTTCACACCCAGAAATAGTCAACCAACAATAGATAACTAACATTGGAGATCCCCAAATACACAACAAGGAGCAGCTTGAACAAAATCCCATAAAAATCCAATCACATTGCAGGACATTAAAATCTGTTCCTGGAACGTGAATGGCCTAGCTTCAAAAATAGAGGAAATTGATTTTGCTGACTTCATTCTACAGTATGATATACTGTTATTACAAGAAACCTGGCAGACAACACTTACCCCAATTGTAGGTTATAAAGAACATTTGAATCCAGTTAAAAAGGAGTCAGCATACGGAAGAGCCAAGGGTGGTTTATCAATATACTTCTCCACAGATATTTTATGGGAAGAAGAAAACTTCGACCTAGACTTGAGCTGGATGCAATGTATTAAATTTGCAGTCACCATCACCTGCACATTGTTAATTTTGAGCATCTACTTGCACCCAGCTTACAAGCATAAGGGGAGAGATATCCAACAATTGGTAGCTACCATTAACTCTAAAGTTAATATACCCACACGTCAAAATAATATTGTCTGGAGATTTTAATATGAACTTGATGCAAGCCCAAGAGAAAATCTTACCAAATGGAATAGGCATCAGGAGTGACAACACAACCAGACGTGATACATCGGGCAAGAAATGCGCCGCACTATCGGACAATACACTTTAAATGGTCGAGGCCCACAAGACAGCCCGGCAGCTTTCACAAGAGTGACGGCAAAATCAGGAGCAACAATTGACTTCACCTTAGTAGATCCAGATCTATTCCCCTGCATTACGAATTTTCAAATAATAAATAGAGTAGATAGTGATCACTATCCTCAATCTTTTATATTAAACAACTTCAGAGAAAAGTCAGCTTGTTAGGCTGCTACTGGCGCAAAACCACTAGGGATAGAGGCCTGGGAGATCTTCATCAACAGCTTGAATAGAAAGTTTTCATACAGCTCTAAAAACCAAAAAGCTGCCAGGATTAGTGTGTCAGAATGGTACACCTACGTTCTAAGGATAAAAAAACAAAAATTAAACAAAGCTCTGAGACAAATGCGAACTTACGGACAACAACCTTCCAGGGAGGTCCTGACTACAATTAAACAAATGAAAAATGACCTAAAAAAGAGATTCGGGCAGCAAAACGTATATACAATGAGCAGTTTTGGACAAAAATGCTCCATGTCAGCCAACAACAAAATTCCAAGCAGTTCTGGGCCCAAATCAATGTTTTATCAAACGGAAAAAATCGGCATTACAACTCCGACATAACCGAGCATTTATGGCGAGCTCACATAGAAGCTACATATAATCCCCAGAAAGCCCCCAGAGTTACCTCTGAAAATTAAACATGGAAGGCGACACGATCCAACTACAGAATCTCCAGTGATAGGCCAATCAGAGAGCAGAGAACGGCTAAGACACTGAAACCAACCTCACAGGCCCCAGATCACACGACATGCAAACTGAACCTGAAACATCACAGTAATTCACAATTCAAACAAACGGAAGGCAAATTTCAGCGAGACCCTCCTGAAACATCAGGGTCTGATCAATCAACTGCCAACATTCAGATCACACAAAAATAAGTACTGAATGTTATAAAAAAAACAGAGATCCGATGGGGCGCCGGGACCAAACGGCCTGCCCAACTCCCTATTTAAAAAGGATGTAGCATTTTGTTCTAACCACCTAGCCACACTGTTTGCTAATATCTCGAAATCCCACACTATCCCAGACTCTTGGCGAGGAAACATACTGCATCCAATATTCAAATCAGGGGCTCATGCAAATCCCTTAAATTATAGGCTAATAGCCCTCATAGATGTTGAGGCAAAAATCTATGCTGCAAACTTGCTGAAAGACCTAGAGGATCGGGTAGACAACATTAAACCGATCCCCAATACACAGACAGGCTTCCGAGCCGGAATGGGCACTTTAACAAACATATCCGCCGTTACACTCTTGGCTAATCAATCTATTGCCAATTCAAAAGTTCTGTATGCATGTTTTGTGGATCTCAAGGCAGCCTTCGACAAGGCCTCCAGAGGAGCCTTGTGGGCAAAAATGGAATCCTGGGGTTTACCCACAAACCTATTGAATGCTATAATTAATCTCTATTCAAAAACATGGGTACAAATAAAAATGGGAGCTGGTCGAACTCTAACAAACAAAATTACCACTACCAATGGCTTAAAACAGGGGTGCGTTCTAGCCCCCTGTTTATTTAATATATATATACAGCCGATCTAGACTATTAAGGCTCCCGGTTTTCTGTTTCAACTCATTTTTACATATAAATACAGACGAGAAAACGTTTTGTTCTTTTGTCTGTATTTTTATATAAAAACATGGAATATACTTACAAAGCAAATACTCCTCCTGCCTCCTTGCTTCTCAGTAAAATACGGGTCAGAGATGCACCGGCGGCCAAAGGAAACAGGAATCTGCTGCCCTGAAACTGCTCCAGAGACGGGGTGGAGGGGTGAGGGGGGACTGGCAGCGCTGTGTCTGCAGAGACACTCCAGGACCCCTCACAGCGGCAGTTCACGCAATCTAATTGTTGGAGCAGTGCAAGCAGCTGATGTCCATAAGCAGACCCTCCAGGATTTCGCAATTTTGCGATTTGCAAAAAAATCGCGAAATCGGCAGTTTTGTAAAAAGGCCACGCTTTTTACAAAACTGCCCGCGAAATTTGGGACATGCAATCTGAAAGAAGATTATAAAGTTATAGGGGACATGTTTTTCATGACGCAGTTTATTTCAAAAGAATGTGAAAATGTGCAGAGAAGTGCCTGTCAGTTGAGGGCTCGAGTAACACCCGCACGCAAGTGTAGTTTCCATTTCACCCTCGCGGTCATATAAACACCATCTCCGGCTTAGCAAACACATTCAAGGCGGGAGGAGGAGAGAGGGAGCACAGAAAGAGGGAGGCCGCAGGGAGGACAGAGAGAAGTGAACCTGAGGGGACAGGAGGGAGGAGGAGACAGGGAGGATAGAAAGAGCTGGCGGGCCTCAGGGAAGACAGAGATAAGGAGGAGTGTGGGGCCTCAGGGACACGGAAGAGGGATTTTGTGCCTGATTTTAATAGGGCATATTGGAAGTTGATCTCAAGTTACACTCACTCTTTCCATCACAATTTTTTCCAAACTATAATTTGGTCATTAAACTGTGCAAACAGGAAGCAACTACCGACATTAAAATCGTTTTCACCCATTATTACTGTGAAATGTGAGGAAGTGTTTTTTCACCCAATTTGTTATTGCAGAAGGTGATTAACGCTTAATTACACTGAAAATCATGCATTACCTCTGCCCACAAAAGCCAAAATCGGCTGCATTTCCACAGCTAGATTGCACCAGGAGGATTATGTGTTGTCTTGGTAGAGATGCAATCGGGAAAGGCAAGGAGCATGTGTGGCTGTGTTCTTTTTAAAACCAAGAGCCCAGCTACCAGAATTCATACATTCTTCTCACTGCCCCCCCTAGTCGTCCCCTACTCCTTTATAATCTGCCCTCATTTCCTCCAGCTTTAATTTGTCATCTGCCAGCTCTTGTACACCTCAAGCTTTGTGCCACACCTCTACCCACTTCCAGGGTCTCATCCTTTTCCGGGAGGTACACCTTATATCTGGTGTAACTTATGCCGGGGGTGCACTTTATGCTGGGCACACTTTATGCCTGGCACACGTTATGTCTGGCAGGCGCACTTTAAGCTTGCCACACTACATTCTGCATGGCACATATCATCTCTCTAAGCGTGGCACACTTTCTGCCTGGCATACATTATTTTTGTAATTGTATTTGTAGTTGAATTTATAGGGCGCGCAGCTACCCACAGGGGGTCTCCCGGCGCCAGTAGAAAAGTGCTTACAAATCACAGTTATTATTGAGGGAAGAGCCAGGTTTTAAGGTCTCTGCGGAATTTCAACAAAGATGGTTCGAGTTTCAATGTCACCGGAAGAGAGTTCCACAGTCTTGGGGCAATGCAAGAGAAGGAGCGTCCACCCATTCTCGTCAGTTTGAAACGCGGAATCAGGAAGTTACCTTGGGATGAGGATCTGAGAAGACGAGATGGGGAGTATTGTTGAGACTGTAAGTAGGTTGGAGCTGACCCTTGTTTGATCTTTCAATACGGAGCCAGTGAAGGTCCTTGAGAAAGGGGGAGATAGAAGATTTCCATGGGGCCTTACAAACGAGACGGGCTGCCGAGTTCTGGACAAGCTGAAGTCTCCTCTGAATCTCCAAGGTGACTCCCAGGTAAAGCACATTGCCGTAGTCCAGGCGAGAGGTAATCAGAGCCTGGACCACCGAACGCCTCGTCGAGACTGGGAGCATCCATAAGATCTTCCGGAGCCACCCCAGGATGGAAAAACAGGTGGCTGCCACCTTGACCACTTGGTGTCGCATGGAGAGTGAATCATCCAGAACGAAGCCAAGGTTGCGGACCTGCGTCACTGGAAGGGGTGGAGGACCCATTTCTGACGGCCAATGAGCGGGGCTCCAAAGGTGCTTGTGCTTGCCCAGAATGACCACCTCCGTCTTATCTCCGTTCAGTTTCAGGAGGTTTGCATGCATCCCTCGGCTACTCGGCTAAGTCCTAGTTTGAGAGCAGATGGATTATTTGCTTCAGCCGAGGTGAGGGAGAAGAGAATCTGGGTGTCGTCTGCGTATGAGTAAAGGGAAAGACCGGCGTCTTCCACGATGATTGCAAGGGGCCTCACGTAGATATTAAAGAGCATAAGGCTCAGAGAGGACCCTTGCGGCACCCCATACGCAGATGAACAAATAGATGAGGAAAAACCAGAAGAAACAACCTGAAATGTCCGGTGGCTTAAAAAAGAGGCCAGCCAAGCAAGAGCAGAGCCAGTCACCCCGGCCACTTTCAATGCTCTCAAAAGAATGGAGTGTGAGACCGTGTCAAATGCGGCGCTTAAGTCTAATAGAATAAGCGCCAAGGTCTCACCATGATCAAGGCGAGTGCGCAGGTTCTCAGTGACCCCCAAGAGGGTAGTTTCGGTGGAAAAGTGGGAGCGGAACCCTGATTGGTACGGGTGTAGAAATCCTGTTGTCTCCAAATGAGAAGTGAGATGTATGTTAACATACCTCCCCAAGATCTTTGAGAACATGGGCAGCAGGGAGATGGGCCGGAAGTTGTCAAGCATCTTGGGATCTGCGCCAGTTTTTTTTAAAAGCGGAACCACCAAAGCTCTTTTCCATTCGTCCGGGACAATGGATTCCCGCAGTGAGGTGTTCAAAAGCTCTTGAATAACTGAAAGAACATCAGGAGATAGCTGGCGAAGGATGTCCATAGGGATTGGATCCAAAGGGGAGCCTGAATTTACTTTCGCCATACAGGCGAAAAATGAGTTTGAATCAAACAGTGGCCACTCCGAGATCTGCGTTTCCGGAAGTGGGGGGTCTAATATGTCCAGAGTAGAGGAGTCAGGAGGGGACTTGGGGGAGGTCAGAGAAAGGGCATTGTAGATAGTTTTGACTTTTGATATAAAAAAGTCTGCAATTTCATTGAATTCCACTTCCCCTAGCCCAGGTGGGGTGGGAGAGGTGTTAGAGCCTGCTAACTTCTTGACCATAGAGAAGAGAGCTTTTGGCCGATTAATAGCCCTTTCAATAGACTCTGCGACAAAAAAGGCTTTCGCCTTCATGCAGACTCGATGATATCTCCTGTGTGCTGATCGATAGATCAGTTTGTCATTAGGAGCGTAGGCTTTTCGCCAGGATCTCTCCAGGTGTTTACATACATTCGGACTACATTACCTTTAGATCTTCCGTAAACCATGGGGCTGGGGCAAGATGTGGGATGGGTCGTCGAGGACGTGGCGGGAAATGGCGGTTGATGTTAGAAGTTAGCCAGTGAGATACTTCCTGAACCAGAGAGGTGCACCTAAGTTTGGTGTCCGGGCAGGTGGCGGAGAGTGAGGCGTTAAACGCCGAGATGTTCAACCTAGTCCAGGCTCTGTAATTGGCCATGGTGCCAAAGCAGGGCATGCCCTTCGCGGTATCAGCAGGCAAAGTGAAGTGAATCGCAAAGTGGTCAGACCAATTAAGGGGAAGGGCAGGAGAGGTGCAGTCAAACAAGATGTTAGAAATGACAGGATCAAGTAGGTGGCCTGCCTGATGGGTAGGACCACGGTTGCGCAGTATTAAATTCATGGCCCCGCAGTCGGATAGAAACATTCTGCTTAAGCCATTATGCCTGTCTTCCAGATGGAGGTTTAGATCTCCCAGGATGGTGAAATTGGCTGACTTCATCACATAAGGGGCTACACGTTCCGCGAAAGAAGAAAGCCATTGAGTTGGTTTATCAGGGGGGCGATAGATAAGTATTCCCGATATCGTCAGTTGAGGCGTGACTGCCAGTTTGAATAGAGCGGCTTTACAGTCTGGGAGTAGAATAGCTTCCAGAAAACAGGAGTAGATATCCTTAAAGATAATTGTTATCCCACCCCCTTATGTCTGGCATTATGTCTGGCGCACTTTAAGCCTGACACACCTCCTGCCTGGCACACGTTATGTCTGGCGCACTATACGCATAGCACGCTTTCGGCATGACATGCGTGATTTCTGACACTCTTTAAACCAGGCACACTCTCTGCATGGCACGCTATGTGTACCACGCTTTAAGCCTGGCACACTTTCTGCCCGCAAAAAGAAAAAATAATGGACGGAATACTGAACAATTTCTCCACCCACTGCGATCCTGCGCCCTTGGGTGCCTGAGGAAGAGGTGTCATGCCTCACGAATGCGGGAGGCCGTTGTGCCCCGGCAGGGGTGCATACATTGGCACTAGAACACTCCAGAGACATAAGGCCCACTTCCATGAGGATATAATTGGAGCTGTGCTTCCATAAAGCTGCACAACCTTTAAACATGACTTTTTCAAAGTGGAATACTCTGCAAAAACAGGCTCCATTTATTTAAGGCTGAAAAGGAATGATTACGAGTAAAATAAAGTGCCGCAATATTGCCGCTAAATTTCAATTTTTGTACCGCTAAATTTGCAAATCTATGCCGCAATATCCTGGGGGGTCTGCATAAGAGGTGTGAAAACACCCCATGACATCGGCTGCAGCTCCAGCAACCTTTTGTTTCTTGTATAAGAGGTTGATGTGGCAGGGCAGGGGGCAGAAAAGCCAACATTAACCATTAGCATAAAGCCTGACTGCCTCTCTCAGTCACTGTGCACTCTGTTGGGCAGTGGGGCTGAGTGAGAGGTGAGCAAGTCGGTTAGCATGACTTCATTTTTGTATTAAAAGTTTATTTAAGTGCTACTTAAATAAAAATGAACCCAAGAACAGAAATGACTGTTGCACAACCTGATGTCCTGCATTTTCTCCATAGTGTCCATAGCAAAGCACTATTCTGTACATATGAATATGCAGGAATCTTTAGATATTTTGGCGATTTACAATGCCTCGTGGGGTAGGTCGTTTTCTAGTGCACGTCTGATATTCTTCTAGCAGAAACTCTCTGTGATAGATGATTAAATGTGAGTAAAAAAGGTAGTAATGCGTTGACATTTTGCAAGACAGCTGCGCAAATGAGACCTAATCAAAATCACTAATTCACACATCTTTTCTTAGAAGACAGGGAAGAAATTTGCTCCCAATCTGTAAAGTTCACTTAGCATAGGTTCCAATTTAAAAAAACAGCAATAACAACCTAGTGCAAGTGTACATGTCAATTTAAATAAATGTGGAAAAATACTAGCTTTAGCGTTTGTTTTACTTGAGTCAAAAATAAATGTGGATAAATACAAATAAAATGACCAAAAAATAAATATGGATAAATACAGACGGAAATGTGAGAAAAATAAATACCATAAAACCGGGAGCCCTAACTATAACCTACGTTCGACATTAGGTGATCCTCCAAAACTGGAGAATGTGAGAACAGCAAGTTTGCAATATGCCGATGACATTGTGCTGCTCTCCTAAACGTCTCGTGGCCTCCAACTTCTGATAAATAAAGTAGTAGAATACACAGACCTAAACCAACTATATATAAACTTTAAAAAAACAAAGGTCATGTGTTTTTCAAGTCCACATAAAAAAATACCAAAATTCACTTGGACGATGAACAGTAACCGCCTGGACCACGAGGGGACATACAAGTATCTGGGATTAACTTTGTATCGCCACCTTAATTATAAGCAACACCAAGACCAGCGGAAAACAAAAGCGAAACAGCTATTATTTCCATTTAAAGTTCTGCAAAAAAAAACTCAGTGACTGTTCAACGACCCACTTATTAACCCCTTGGACACTGATGACGGAACCGCTCCGTCATCAGCTGCGGGTGCGCTGTGCTGATGACGGAGCGGTTGCGTCATGGCCCGCTCGGAACGCCTGCGCGGCGCGAATTCCGCGCCTGCGCTGAGCGTTCCATTGAGCGGGGCGGGCCATGATGGAACCGCTCCGTCATGAGCACAGCTCAACCGAGGCTGGTGACGGAGCGGTTCCGTCACCAGCATGCAGCCACCGCGCGGCCGCCCCGTCCCCTTAGCACTGCGGCGGAATAGCCGAGCAGTGAAGGGGTTAAAGGTCGTGGCATCAAAATGTTTACCTTCAATTACATACTGTTCAGAACTCCGAAATACAAAGGACGCAACATCTCTAAATATCGCCCAAGCCAGTCTCTTTAAAAATCTGTTTAACATTCCGCGCCATATTTCTCAAGCCCCGATCAGACTTGAATTTGGGTTAAAAAAACAGATCATGTCAAGACAAGGAGCACTGGTTAAATATTATTGGAGAATGCGGGTAGCAGAGGATGACTCTTTGGCACATTATTGTTGGCTGGAGGTTGAAAAGCAATCCAAATTGAGTAATGCAGTTTATACATTATTAAAGCAATCGATTGAGACCTTAAAGTTAGAGGAAGCATGGCACACAATACCATCCTATCCGAAGTTTAAACAAATAGTCAACAAAACAGTTAATCAAATGTCTCAAGAACAGGATAAAGCTTCATTGACTACAAAAATCAATGCATAGATCGTGTTGCCAACATATAAAGTGTTAAAACCCCAATCATACCTTTTTAAACATTTAGCAAATCGAATGAAACAGCAACTGATCTTACTGAGACTGGGAGTGTACCCAACTAAAGATCTAACTCCAAAATGTAAACGCACCTGGCCTCCAACGTACTGCCGCCTCTGTGGACAAGGAGACAAATCAGTGCTCCACTTACTTTGTACTTATCTGGCAATATCATCCAAACGGAAAGAACTTTTGCGGCCGTGAATGAAAAAAGAGCAGATAAGGACTTGTAGATCCGAAGTAATAAAATGCTTAGGAGGGTCAACTGTGCAATTGGCATGTAAAGCATTAAAATTTTTGAGTTTAGCTGCAAACGAAGTAGGAAAGAGAGATACAGAACTTGAACTGGCTAAGCAAGTAATGTGAAAAAGTTTAGACAAGTACCCCAAAGCCAGAATGACTCCTATAAGACCAAAGGCACCAATTGCACTGTTTCTCTTTTGTTTTATTAATAAAAAAAAGGTTTTATTACAAATTTTAAATGAGAAATTTATCAACTAATTTGTACTTTGCTCATGAATTTTATGCGTTGTGTTTATGCGCTTTAGCGGTTAAGCGGCTCTTTTTATGATTTAAACCAAATCAAATAAAGTCATTTTATTGTAAAGAGTGAGTACTAGAGAGTGATAGAGAGTGAGTAGTGGAGAGGAGTAGTAGAGAGTGATTAGTGAGTCAGTAGTAGAGAGTGAGTAGTAGAGAGTAGTCTCGCCACTGGTCAAACGTTGCCTGTTTGGTTGCGCTATTTTTAAGGCCCTTTCTGATCAAGCCCCAGTATTTATTGCGTTGAGTATCCAGCGTTATGCACCCCAAAGAGATCTACGGTCTTCCTCCCACAATTTGCTGGTCATTCCGAAGTACAAACGGAAAAAACACGGCGGCCTGTGTTTTTCCTTTTTGGACCCTAAGTTCTGGAACTCCCTTCCGACCACCCTCAGACTCTGTCCCAGCTATGTTTGTTTTCGTAAGTTACTAAAAACCCATTTCTTTCAACAAGTCTATGAGTAACTCATGCACCTTTTCCTTGCCCTTCTGTCCTGAGCGCCATGAAACCGCCTGGTGACCGTGCGCTGTACAAATTCTTTTAACATAACATAACATAACATAACATACAGTAGCTTAAATTTAGTTCTTATTTAAGATTGTTACCTTCCAGGTCTTAGAAGAATAGAAAAAGTGGATGTGAAGAGTAAAGTTGTTTCATGATAGCCCGTAACACCTTTCTTCAAAATCTATGTTTGTGCAAGATGAATTTGGAAGAGAGTATCAGGATAATTTAGGCTGGGTACCTAGTTGTATACAAATCCTGAAGCAGTAAAGCACCCCTCATAGCAAACAAGCATTTACAATGCAATGGTCTAGTCTTTTTTAAAGTTAGAGCTATTGGCATTGCAAATGTAATTTTTTTCATTTATTGTTTTTCTTTTAACCGATAAATATAAGGTATTGTCATTTACAATGGCAATAGGTAAGCATTAGAGAGTGGTAGAGAGTAATAGCTTAATCTCTCGCAAATGCGAGACCTATTGCATTTGCACCCACACACACAGAACCCCCTCCACACACACACAGAGCCACACACACACACAGAGCCACACACACACAGAGCCACACACACACAGCGCCACACACAGACACACACACACACAAACAGAGCCACACACACACACACACACACACACACACAGCCACACACAGCCACACACACACACACACACACACAGACACACACACACACAGAGCACACACACAGAGCCACACACACACAGAGCCACACACACACAAACAGAGCCACACAAACAGAGCCACACACACACAAACAGAGCCACACACACACAGCCACACATACACACACACACAGCCACACATACACACACACAGAGCCACACACACAGAGCCACACACACAGACACACACAGCCACACACACAGCCACCCACACACACACACACAGAGCCCCACACACACACACAGAGCCACACACACACAGAGCCACACACACACAGAGCCACACACACAGAGCCACACACACACACACAGAGCCCCACACACACACAGCCACACACACACAGAGAGAGCCACACACACACACACAGAGCCACACACACACACAGAGCCACACACACACGCTAGCTGTAAAGTAATTGAAGTGAAGTGCTGATCTTCTATACCTACTTTTGTTATTTGTTTATATCTCGCATTGACGTACATGCACTTTGTATTGCCAGAACTGTCTCCAGCTAAGACCAATCAACTGTTTTACATGATTATATTCTTTCACATGCACTATCAGGGGGGCAGAGGCAAGAAAAGCCAGCACAATCAGGGAACAGAGGCAAGAAAAGCGAGCACAATCAGGGAACAGAGGCAAGAAAAACAAGCACAATGAGGGGGCAGAAGGCAAGAAAAGCGAGCACAATCAGGGAACAGAGGAAAGAAAAGCGATCACAACCAGGGGACAGAGGCAAGAAAAACTATCACAATCAGGGGACAGAAGGCAAGAAAAACTAGCACAATCAGAGGGGCAGAAGGCAAGAAAAACTGGCACAATCAGAGAACAGAGGCAAGAAAACGGGCACAATCAGAGAACAGAGGCAAGGAAACGGGCACAATAATAGAACAGAGGCAAGAAAAACGAGCACAACCAGGGAACAGAGGCAAGAAAAACAAGCACAACCAGGGAACAGAGGCAAGAAAAGCGAGCACAACCAGGGAACAGAGGCAAGAAAAACGAGCACAACCAGGGGGCAGAAGGCAAGAAAAATGAGCACAATCAGGGAACAGAGGCAAGAAAAACGAGCACAACTAGAGAACAGAGGCAAGAAAAATGAACACAACCAGAGAACAGAGGCAAGAAAAATGAGCACAACCAGGGAACAGAGGCAAGAAAAGCAAGCACAATCAGGGAGCAGAAGGCAAGAAAAAGTAGCACAATCAGGGGGGCAGAGCAAGAAAAGCGAGCACAATCAGGGAGCAGAGGCAAGAAAAACTAGCACAATCAGGTGGGCAGAGGCAAGAAAAACGAGCACAATCAGGGGGGGACAGAGGCAAGAAAAACAAGCACAATCAGGGAGCAGAGGCAAGAAAAACTAGCACAACCAGGGAAAAGACAAACAACCCTTCAGAGAGCAAGACCTGGCCCTCTTCAAGCAGGTGGGGGCACAGTGAGTGCTCACCCAGCAGAGTACAAAGCGCCTCAGAGGCAGCATGGCACCAACTGCCCCTCAGCAGACAGGGGTGTCCTTGACTGGTGGATACGGCACTCTCAAAGACAGAGGAAGGGTGGACAGCCCCCACCAAGAAACGAGAATATTCATCACAGGGAGCAAGAGTGGGCCTCACAGCCTCGTATGCAGCAACAAACACGTGGCACCCCGCTGGGGGCCCCGTGCATCCCTCCTCACACACATACACTCACACAACCCTGCGTGTCACTCCCTGCGCACATTTCCTGCAGCCCCCCTTCCCTCGCCCGACCGGTCAAGAGCCAAACACCGGTTTTCATCACAGATAGATACCACCGCCCGCCCCGAACTCTCACCTCAGGGCCGGGGGCAGCTCCAGGGCCAGAGACAAATGCAGGGGGAAAGAGAGACATTAGAGGGTGAGGGGTGAGAGTTCTCGGGTGAGAGAGACCAAAGCCCCTCAGGATAGGAGGAGTGTGGAACGAGAAGGGGTGTTTAGTGAGGGGGGGCACGCCTCGAGATGATAGGGGGTGGGAAAGCTTGAAGGGAGAGGGGGGCCCGTTAGCAGTTAGTTTCCTTGGGGTAAGGCAGGGCTCAAACATCAGCCGGGGAGGATGGGTGCAGGGGCTGAGTGGCACCGCTCGGTCTCAGCAGGGGGCGCGCAGACGCGGGGGTGCACAGAGTTCCTCAGGAGCTGGGATCACCGGAGGCAGAGTACAGATGGACGGTGCTCCTCCGGGTGAGGGGCAGAGCTTGGGTGGAGGCTCGGGGCGGTCGGTGACAGCGGAGCTCGAACAGGGGGCTCGAAAGAGGAACCGGCGGTCGGTGGACTGGAGAAGAGGGGGGGGCAGAAATCGAAGATCGGGGTGAGGCGAAGGGTGGCCGAGGATAGGGCAGATATCGGGCAGAGTGGAGGGGGTGCCAGTGCTCTGACCCGGACATGGGGGAAGGAGGGGGAACTTAGCCGAGTGGGGAGGGGAAGTGTCCGGGCGCGGAGGAGGAGTTGGGGGGCTCTCGGGCAGCACCAGGTCCGGCACAGGGTACGTACCTCTGCAGACGTCCACAGCCCCTCACCTCGGCCGCTCATCCCGAAGGGGGGTCTGGTATCCACCACTGCTCCCGCGGGGGCCCCACCTCCGACTCCAGGAGGGCTGATCCGCTGCTGCCAGGCAGGTGACTCTGCTCCTCGGCCGCTTAGGGGCGCCGCCGGTGGCTCCGAAGGTGGTGCGCACGAAGTGACCCAGGGGGATTCTGGAGCTGGATCCGATCTGCTAATGGCACACGGCGGATGGCTCCAGGGAGGGGGCAGGTAACCCTGTCCTGCTCCTGGGCCGGGCCTCGGGGGGTCCGATGCTGCTCCAGAAGAGAAGGTGGGGGGGCAGCCACCAATCCTGCCGATGGTGCACGCTGATCACCATTCCGAGAAGGGGGGGCTTGCACCTCAATGGGGGGTGGTCCCTGCAAGCCGCCCACCCCGAGGATTAAGCCACTGCTGCTTGCTACTCCAGAAGTAATCCCGCAGGTCCGAGGAATAGATCCAGTCGGTCCTTCTACTCTAGAAGCAATGCTGGGTATGGTCCCTGCCCTAGGACGTTGTCATGCCTGCCCCAAGGAGTGGATCACTTGATCTTGATGCTCCAGTAGACCTGCTTTCTGGGGGGTGACACTTCTGCACCCCCGACGAGTCCACCCACCTACCGCAACAAGAGGGGACGTCCCAGTTGTTCCTGGGAGAACAACCGGGATGTCTGGCCCCAGTACTGCCAGCTCAGCACATGCAGGCGGTTCCTCCTCCTGCCCTCCATGGGCTGGGGCAGCCAGGGTAGGGAAGATGGAGGGCACCGAGGGGTGAGGAGGTGGGGAGGAGCACAGAAGGGGCAGGGGGAGAGATAGAGGGAAAGAGAAGAGGTTGGAAGAGACGGGGCAGGAGGAGGACACCAGGGGAGGGATTCTGAAGACAAGTCCTCGCCATTTGCATTCAAGCCACGTCCTTTTCAGACTGGGGGGCGTGTTTTTTCCTGATGACGTCACACAGAGAAAGGACAGGAAAAAACACGCCCCTCAATCTGAAACGGACAGGGCTTAAAGTGACAGACTAAGCTCTTCTCCAATGGCTGGCCGCCGTTTAGGAAGCCAGACAATGGAGAAGAGCTGGCTTGTTTAAGCTCTATACTAGAAGACATAAAATCTCGCCAGCGAGACTGCACAAGCACAGCCTACACTAGCCGAGACCTGAAAAGGATGGCGATAACTAAATATATTGCAATGGACTAAGTTGTAGCCAAAATAAGAGTGCAGTGATTGGTTAATTGCTGAAAATTAGGACTCATTCTTGCCTCTTGTTGAAACTCAGTAGTGGATGATGGGTAAGTAATATCAATGAACTTACCTAAATGTCTGCCCTCACCAAATATTCAGAGTGTGGGAGCTAATCCCATCTATAACCAATATTTTAAAGGGTATGTCAGACCCCACCTCGGGTGAGGGAGGAGCATGGTACCGGCGGAACCTATGTAGCCTCAACTGTGGGGTTTGAGGATGTTTGCCACCGATGTCCTTAGGCCTGTACTATTATGGCTTTGCAAACATGGTAGAGTATAATCCTTCCACACTTCACTCTCAGGGTAATGAGCAGTCACAGGCTTTTCTAGGAGGTCAGTGAGTATGTTCAAACTCAGAGCTCAAGAATAAACTAATAAACCCTATGAAGTGAATCTCCAGCCCAGTGATTGTTTTTGAAAGACAGAAAGTACATGAATCACAGTTGAACACACTATTACACTCTCCAATAGCCCTACTTAATTTGCGGATCGGGGCGCTATCTCCTGTGGACATTACACCCACCCTGCACTCTCACTGTCCCCTGCCAGGGCTTTCCTCAGGTACTAGGTTCCCTTGCACGAAGGGCAATCAGAAGTAGTGCAAATTAGGCTGAGGTGCAGCACAATCACCCACAGTTCACAAGAAGTGATCAATCTGTCTTACCCCTTCCTGGGTAGAAGAGGAGTCTCACAAGTCCTTTTGGCTGCTGCCTTGCACTTTGCTGGGTTCTCCCAAGAGCTTGTGGTAAGCCTTCGAGAACTGAGAGACCCTGATGAAGTCTGTGCAACCGGCATTGGTCACATTTGGCTGCGCATCTTCCCAGTCATCTTCTTGCAGTGTAGAGCCGGTTCCTGTGAAGTTGGTTGATGGCCAGACTACTGAGTCTGTTAAGCGATTGGTTGAGCAAGGTTTTCTAAAGAGATAATGAGTAGTCCATGTAATTCACCTATAATTGGCATAAAGAAACCAAGCGGAAAATATAGGGTAGTTCAAGACCTGCGAAAAATAAATAAAATTGCTGTTCCATGCTGCCCAGTAGTACCAAATCCAGCAGTGATTCTGCATCAGATACCATGGAGTGCAGGATGGTTCATTGTAATTGATTTATGTCATGCCTTCTTCGCCATTCCATTGCATCCAGACAGTAAATTTTAATTTTTGTTTAAATTTGGCAAGCCTGTTCACGTTTGGAATCGTGTTCCTCAGGGGTACACGGAAAGTCCATCGATCTTTAATCAGATCGTGAAAAAATGTCTTGAATCCTTTGTGCTGCCCGGACAATCCGTTTTGGTGCAGTACATAGATGACCTGCTAATTGCATCTCAAACGCAAAGTGAGTGCATTGTTGATACAATTGCATTACTGAATCACTTAGCTGAAGGAGAACATAAGGTGTCACATGAAAAATTGCAGTTTTTTACCACATTAGTCAAATATCTGGGACAACAGATAGAGAGAGTAGTCAGAAGAGTGACTTCTGAAAGAATCAAAATAATAAGAAACATGAAATTACCTCAGACACAGAAAGAGATCAGGATGTTTCTTGGAGTTGTAGGTTACTACAGGCAGTGGATTGTGGGATTTGCAGTACTAGCAAACCCATTGATTCTACTGACAAAGAAACGGGCAAAGGATCCAGTCGAATGGGATGATGAAAGCATGATTGCTTTCCTAAAATTACGCAACTGTCTATGCGAAGCTCCAGCATTAGGCATGCCAGATTATTCAAAGGAATTTGCACTATTCTGTGAGATGAGAGCAATTGTGCTCTCTCAGTCCTAACACAGACCCATGGCCTAATGTGACGTCCTGTGGCATATTTTTCTGCCACGTTGGACCCAGTGGCATCAGCATTACCAGGGTACCTAAAATCTGTAGCTGCTACTTGCATGAGTCTTGAAAAAAGTGAATCCATTGTGAATGGGACACCCTGTAACCGTGTGTGTCTCACATGCAGTTGTGATTCTGTTAACCAGAACACGCACTCAGTACCTTACTCCCAGTCGGCTGACTAAGTATGAAAGACTTATTCTAGGTGCAGAAAACGTGACAATAATCAGATGTACTGTTTTAAATCCTGCAACCCTGTTACCAAACTCAAATTTGGAAGAAGTGAAAAATGAAGCCGAACATGATTGAATCGACCTCACTTAATACAGTACTAAACCACGCCCAGACATACAAGAAGAACCTCTAACAGATGCCTAACATGAGCTATTTGTAGATGGCTCATGCATGCATCATGAGGAAGGAGGATTGAGTGCTGCTTATGCTGTATGTACATTATCTGGTATAGTCGAAGCATCCTATTTACCAGGAGTTAAGTCTGGACAAGTAGCCGAATTGACTGCTATAATAAAAGCGTGCAACATTGGGAAAAATTGGAAAGTAACCATTTTCACTGATAGTCAGTATGGTTACGGGGTAGTGCACGACTTTGGCCAGCTGTGGATGCAAAGGGAGTTCATGAATTCTTCAGGAACCCCTATTAAAAATGGACAGTTTGTAAACAAATTACTTGAAGCAATTCAATTGCCAAAAGAAGTGGCCGTGGTCAAGTGTGCTGCTCACCAATCTGGAAATGACAAAGTGACAGCCTTTAATCGTTATGCTGACCAGGTGGCCCAACATTGTACCAAGTACAAAATGGCAGTAAACAAGAAAATCGATGCATGTGGAATCAGCTTTCAACTTATGTTGCTAGGAGGAGTAAATACATGGGGAAAAAAAGTGAAAGATCTACTAAACAAAGCAGAACCCAAAGAAAAGGAAGAATGAGAGAAAATAGGTTGTCAGAGAAGAGCTGAAGATGGTGTGATAATTTATCTAGATGGGAGGCCAGTGTTACCTGTCTGTATGCATGCACCCATGGCCAGGATGGATCACGGGGACACACACATAGGCAGAGATGCAATGATAAGACTGTTTAGACAGGTTTGGTTTAGCCCAAGGTTCAGGAATGTAGCAGAGAGTCTTTGCCAGAGATGCTTAATTTGTCAACAAATGAACCCTGGTAGAAAAACTGTGGTTTGCCCTGGAAAAATTGGAAAGGCAGAAGGTCCATTCATAAGACTCCAACTTGATTTTATTCAGTTACCTGCTTGTCGAGGATTAAAATATGTTCTTGTCATTGTTTGCCTATTTTCCAAATGGGTAGAAGCATATCCGACCAGGAGGAATGACAGTCTAACTGTAGCCAAACTCCTTTTAAGAGAGCTCATTCCTAGGTTTGGTTTTCCAGTAACGATTGAATCAGACCGAGGGTCTCATTTTAATAATGAAGTAATTCAATTAATTTGTGAAGCATTCAAAATTGAGCAAATGCTGCACTGTGCATACCGCCCAGAGGCTGCTGGAGTGGTAGAACAACTGAATGGCACAATCAAGTCAAGATTGGGAAAGATGTGTGAATCTACCTGTGAGAAAATAGAGAATGAGCGGGACTCAATGCTACCTTTTACCACCGTTCCCGTCAGTAGAGGAGGTAAAGAGTTAACTTCCCCAACTCCCTCCGTCCCACAGGAAACAACACTGGACGCAATAGGGCCGGACGAATGGAAACGAAGGAAAAGACAGGAAGAGGCGGCACAGCTGGCCTTTACAGGACTGACGCGAGAGGAAGAGGTGGTCTGGAAGAGGAACCCGGAAGACGCCGTAAACCACGAGAACAGGATGGAGTACAGACCGGAGTCTGCAGGAAACAGGAGGACCGAAGACATCGCGCAAGGTGAAGAAGATGGGGAGGACGTGGACCGCTGGTGTGAAGACTGGTGGACGCCCCCTGAGGACGCTGGAAGGCCGCCGCAACTCTGGAGAGTTGCGGCAAATGCAGTGAGTGGGACAACTGGGCAGGGGGTTGGAAAGGGAGGGCATGAAATCCCTGAATGTGCACAACCTGAGAAACATCCTTAGTTCCCTTCACGTTTTTTGGGATTTTTTTGAGAACCCTTATGTCTTTAAACTTTAATAGTGCTCACAACTACGAGACCAAGTGTGTTGAATGAGGGGCATGAGAACAAGGACTTTATGGCATAGGACTTTGGGGCAACCATTCCTCTAATTTTGAGACCCTGTTTCATAAATTCCTCTAAAGAGAGCCTAGTCTTTTCTTTTGAATAAGAAACAGAAGGGAGGTGGATTCCCTCCAACTCGGACTTTTCTTTGCACTTTGGATGTAGTGACTGCAATATAATTACAGACAGGAGAGACCACTGACCGCTCTTTCTTTCTTTTCGAGACACTCCAGTAAGGCACCCCAGACTCAGAAAAAACTGAAGAAGACGGAAAGAAGACCAGATACCTCCTTACCACTTGACCATCCCATCCATACAACTATCTAATATCATCCTGACTTTCTTGTCTTATCTCAGTAAATATCAATAAACCAACACCATTCAGCCACCACTAAGACCTCCGAGTTTCTATTTCCGCCCCTCCCTCCGACAAGCGGTGTCAGAAGTGGGATCCGCGGAAATGGAGGCCACACTTCAGAAGACAGCGGACACCCAAGAGAAGCTGGGGCGCATTATGGAAAAGTTTCTGGCTGTAGCCGAGGAAGACAGGGAGAAACTTCATCAAACCCTGACTAGTCACAGCCAAAATCAGGAAACCTCTATTTAAAAACTAGCAGATACCCTCAGCCAACAAAGGGGACATACCACCTTCCCTTCAGTAGTGCTGCAAAAATATGTAACTGGAGAAGATCCAGAGTTCTTATTTTCCAATTTTGAAAGGATGGCCAGAGCTGCGGGATGGCCCCCGGAGAAATGGGGTCATTAGTTGGGACTCCTCCTTTCAGGAGATTTGCAGGCAGCCTACTAAGCAGCCAATCCCCTTGGATTAACCCCCTATGAGGAGATAAAAAAAACTTTCTAGAAAGACTAGGAATAGATGAAGAAACGCATCAAATAAGAGTAAGACAAATCAAGGAAGGACCCCAAGAAACACAGAGAGCCCTGCATACCAAGTTAAAGACATGGCAGATCGGTGGCTCAAGCCAATAGGATCCAGTAAGGAAGAAATCATGGAGAGGATTTATTTAGAACAATATTTGACATTCCTACAACCCCCTATACAAAAAGGGGTACGCCAACACACCCTACTTAACATGGAGAGGGCCGCTGGAATAGAAAGTACCTTTAGTAGGACCATGGAGCTGCAAAAGGGCAGAGAAGAAGCACATGTGAAACCATCAGGACAACCTAACAAGAATCAAAGGTTCCCTGTAACAAAAAAACCTGACACTGTTCCACTGCTGCCCGGTCCTTTATCTGCCCCGTTTCGCCCGGCAGCCCCCACAGGACCCCAATGTTTTAACTGTGGAGGGTTTGGACACATAGCCAGGGTATGCCCTCAAAAAGAAGAGCCGATGGAAAAGTGGGCTAACACGATCCTACTATTGCAACCGAGAAGGGCAACCTCTACCCTATAATAAAACGGTGAGAGTAAATGGGGAGGACCGATCTGCTTTAATTGTTACGGGGTGCCTGCATAGTGTCCTGAGGCCACAAACCATCCCTGGGGGTCATCCCCAACCCACAGGGCTAGTCAATATACAATGTGTGCATGGGGACAGTAGGCATACCCTACTACGGAGATCCAAGTTCAGCATGAGCCAGCAGTAGATCCAGTCCATTTGCGAGTAGGGCTCATCCCTAAACTCCCCGAACCCTTCATATTAGGAAGGGATCACCCATACATGGAACAACTCCTAAAAGATGAAACAGAAGAATGGAGAAAGACAGCCCCATTCTCCAAAGAGCAAGACCCAGGGGTTACTCCAGGGAAAGTCAGAAAAAGCAACAAGCAAAAGAAAAGAGAGAAAAACATGTGGACACAAATAGCCTTGATACAGCCCCAAGAAGAAGCTATGTGGCAATATGATCCAGGGTTTTCCATAGGACAAAGAGAAGATTCAACCTTGAGGGAAGCCTGGAACAACACCAAGGAAGAGGAAGATCCCAAACAAGTAGGTCCCCAATTCATTATAAGAAGAGAGTTACTATATAGAAAGGGCGGGAAGGACCACAAACCTCAGCTATTAGTACTCCAAAAGTACAGAGATAAAGTTCTTTTTTTGTCCCACAGCCATCTGTTAGGGGGTCACTTCGGTGGGGAAAAGACCGAGAGGGATATCCTAGATACATTTTACTGGCCGGGAATATATCAGTAAGCATGGGCTGAAAATTCGTTCCGCTTGCAGAATTTGCGGATTTTCTGCGATTTCGCGATTCGCGAATCTCGCGAAATCGCGGTAAAATCCGCGAATCAGCGGGGACAAATTTTCAGGTGCAAAAGTTGAAGCTAATTTTTTGTAACCTTTTACAATAGGGTTGCAAAGAAATTAACTTCAACTTGGGCACCTTCTGCTGTAAGCTTGTAAGTGCTTCCTGGCGCCTCGTTGCCTACTTGCAACTATTCTCTGACCCTGCTCTGACCCTTGAAGCAGGATCAGAGAAAAGTTACAAGTAGGCAATGAGGCGCCTGTCACGAAAATTACACCTCAACAGGAAGTACTGACAGATATAAAAACAAGCATTTGCAATACAAAACGTCACGCATTAGGAAAGTTTGAGCTATTGGTCTTGTAAATGACAATTTTTTTATTTATGTGTTGGTTTTGAAAATAGCTAAATTAATAGCTTTGTCATTTACAATGCCAATAGTTATAACTTTCGCAAATGTGACACCTATAGCATTTGTAATGCAACATGTTTTGTATTTACGTGACTTAGATGTATTGATATTACAAATTACAATGGCTTTTAATTTTTTAAAATAATTAATACTTAAATAAAAGTGATTTTAATTTATAATGGCAATAGCTTAAACTTTTGTAAATAACTTTTGTGAAGATTATGTTCAGTGTGTGTGAAGAAAATCCAAGAACAGAAGTGAAATATTAACATCTTTTTGTGACATTTGTAATAAAGCTTGAAACATTGAGAGAACATATTTGAACCAGTTGTTGTTGAATGGTTGCGCAGATTGATGGTGGGGTGGCGCTGAGTGGTGCTGTTGTGGTGCTGAGTAGTGCTGTGGTGATGCTGAGTGTTGCTGTGGTGGTGCTGAGTGATACTGGGATGGTGCTGAGTGATGCTGTGGTGGTGCTGAGTGATGCTGTGGTGGCGCTGAGTGGTGCTGTGGTGGTGCTGATTGGTGCCGTGGTTGTGCTGAGTGATGCAGTGGTAGTGCTGAGTGGTGCTGTGCTGTGGTGCTGAGTGATGCTGTGGTGGTGCTGAGTGGTGCTGTGGTGGTGCTGAGTGATGCTGTGGTGGTGCTGAGTGATGCTGCGGTGGTGGTGCTGAGTGGTGCTGTGGTGGTGCTGAGTGGTGCTGTGGTGGTGCTGAGTGATGCTGGGGTGGTGCTGAGTGGTGCTGTGGTGGTGCTGAGTGATTATATGGTGGTGCTGAGTGATAATGTGGTGGTGCTGAGTGATGCTGGGGTAGCGCTGAGTGATGATGTGGTGATGCAGAGGGCAGAAAGGCACAAAAAGCAGTCTAACAAAGGGCAGAAGGGCAGAAAAATAAGGGAAAAACGAGTCTAACAGAGGGCAGAAGGGCACAAAAAACAGTCTAACAGAGGACAGAAGGGCAGAAAAACAAGGGAAAAAAGAGTCTAACAGAGGGCAGATGGGCACAAAAAACGAGTCTAACAGGGGGCAGAAAGGCACAGAAACGAGTCTAACAGAGGGCAGAAGGGCACAAAAAAACGAGTCTAACAGAGGGCAGAAGGGCACAAAAACAAGGGAATAACAGAGGACAGAAGGGCACAAAAACGAGTCTAACAGAGGGCAGAAGGGCAGAAAAACAAGGGAAAAATGAGTCTAACAGAGGGCAGAAGGGCACAAAAAAACGAGTGAAACAGGGGGCAGAAGGGCTGAAAAACAAGGAAAAAACGAGTCTAACAGAGGGCAGAAGGGCACAAAAAACGAGTCTAACAGGGGCAGAATGAATCCCGCCCTGCGTGTTTGTCCACGAAGATGCCACTTTTTGTGCAATACCTCTACTCAACTGGAGTACTTTCTACTGTCTAATCAGTAAGTGCTCCCTCGTTGGCTAAATGTATGGGGGAAGATTTACAATAACTGGCGCATCCCCAGGGATGCACCAGTTATTGTGCGCCGCAGCTCCGCCACCCATGGTGCGCCGCATTTACAATGCGGCGCACCATGGGGCAAAAATGGCACATATGCGTCACGCATCTGTGCTGTAAAAACAGCGCATTGCTGGAGCTGCGTCGCAAGCGTGAAGGAGCTCCAGCAATGCTCTGGGAGGCCCTATCTCCCCAATGCTGTGTAAAGCCTTGCGCCTGCTTCAAGCAGGTGCAGGGTTTTGACGCAGCATTGGCCTAAAAGTGACTGAGTGAACTCTTGTAGATTTCACTCAGCCACTTTTAGGAGGCGTTCCTGCGCAGGAACGCCTTCCCCTTCGCCGGAACGCCTCCTGATGGCGCAGGGCTTTACAACGTGACCCATCTCTTAGATGCGTCACATTGTTAATACTCAGCACCATGGCGCATCTTTTATGCTGCCGCTGCGTCACAAAAGTGACGCAACTGCGGCGCAAAAGAGGCGCAAGCGGCTTGTAAATCTGCCCCATAGTGCTTTTACTACACTGTAGCTGCGTAAAGGCCAGAAGATGTGTCTCCAGTGACCATTTGTGCCTGTGCCTGTGTTACAGGCACACATGGTCACTGGAGACACATCTTCTGGCCCTTTACGCAGCTGCAGTGTAGTAAAAGCACTATACATTTACCCAATGAGGGAGCACTTACTGGATTAGCCAGTAGAAAGTACTCCAGGGCAAATCTGAAAACAATCCGCGATTTCGTGGGAAAATTTGTGAATTACGCAGATTTTCTTTGCGATTTCGTGGGGAAATCCGTGTATTCGCAAATTTCGCCCATGCTTATATATCAGCAGATCCGCCGGTATTGTAAAAAACTGTTCTATTTGCCAGAAAAATAGTAGAAGTCTTCCCTCGAAAGCCCCTCTTTGCCCGCTACCCATAATTGAAGAACTCTTTACACGGGTGGGAATGGACAATATTGGGCCCCATCTCCCCTCGTAGTGGCTGCAGATATGTGTTGGTCTTAGTAGATTATGCCACACGTTTCCCCGAGGCTGTGGCACTAAGAAAACCCAATGCCTCTCAAATAGCCAAAGCTATGATTTCTATCTTTTCTAGAGTAGGAATTCCTCGGGACATTATAACGGACCAGGGCACTCCATTTGTGTCCAACTATTAAACAAGTTTGCCAATAGTTGAATATTAAACAATTAAGAACGTCCGCCTACCATCCTCAAACTGATGGGTTAGTGGAAAGATATAATGCCACGCTGAAAACCACCCTGAAGAAACTCCTTGATCTTTTGACTAGAAAATGGGAAGATATGTTACCCTTGTTTTTTCTTTCGCCATCCGCTGTAAACAGCAGAAAAGTACGGGGTATTCGCCCTTTGAATTGTTATACGGGAGGTCCCCACGTACACTCTTAGATATGGCAAAAGAGGAGTGGGAGGAAGAAAACAGGGGCAAAGCATTACCTAAATATATGTACAATACGTAGTATTGTTAAAACCCATTTAGAACAGGCTCAAGGTACCCAAAAAGCCCAATATGATAAGAACACTAAACCTCGTAGCTTTGACATAGGAGACTATGTCTTGTTGATGTTGTCTAGCTCCGACCATAAGATGCCAGGACAGTGGCAGGATAATGGAAAAGGTGCCCCCAGTCACCTACCGTCTAGAAGTAGACCCTAAAAGACCTACTCATTCTCAGATCTATCATGTTAATTTATTAAAAAGGTGGGAGGGACCCATTCCTACCCTACTGGGACTCTCAAACCCGAATGAACCTTTGTATCACCAAAGTATAGATCCAGAGCTCCCGGGTCAAAAAAGACAGGAGTTGTGCACATGTTTAAACCCCTTACAGGATACTTTTTCCCTTAAGCCAGGGAAGACAGACATTAGAGAGCATGGAATCCATTATCTCCCTGGAAAAAAAGTGAAACTGAGGCCTTATAGAATCCTCGAGGCTAGGAGAGAAGCAGTAAGAAAAGAAGTATACCAAATGCTCCACATTTGGATAATAGAGCCCTCTTCCAGCCAATGGAATTCCCCAATCGTTTTAATGCCAAAGCCTGATGGGTCAATCAGGTTTTGCATAGACTTTAGGGAGGTGAATAAGATCTCACAATTTGACTCATACCCTTTGCCTAGAGTCGATGAGATGATTGAACAAATTGGAAAGGCCAGCTACATCAGTACTCTTGATCTATGCAAAGGGTACTGGCAAATTCCCTTACAAAAGGAGGATAGGGAGAAAACCGCCTTCTACACTTCGGAAGGGCTGTTCCACTTTGCTGTTCTTCCCTTTGGACTGCAGGACTACATGGGGCCCCTGCTACATTTCAAAGAGTCATGAATACTGTGTTAAAACCCTGCACAGCATTTGCAGCGGCCTATATTGATGACATCATTATATACAGTGACAAGTGGGAACAACACCTCCACCATACAAAAGCAGTGATCCACACTCTGGGGAAAAGGGAGTTCACCATAAACCCTTCCAAAAGCAAACTAGCTGACAAATCTGTTAAATACCTCGGTTACTTACTAGGAGAGGGTTTAATAAAACCTCAAGAAGAGAAAGTGGAGGCTATCACCGCCATTCCTTTCCCAAAGACAAAAAAAGACCTGACGGGTTCTTTTAAGGAGTTATGGGTTATTAGTAACGGTTCGTCCCTAACTTCTCCCAGATTGCCAATCCCTTAACAGATCTGCTAAAAAAAGAAGCCAAGACAGAAAAGGAATTGAGCGGTCCCTCCTTTCACACTATACAGGCTTTCCATCAGTTAAAACAAGCTATTACAACTAAACCTGTCCTTCTCAGCCCTGACTATACCAAACCCTTTGTATTACAAACAGATGCTTCAGAACATGGGTTGGGGGCGGTATTGTCTCAAGCTGATTCCCAAGGACAGGAGAGACCCGTCCTATATATCAGTAGAAAACTATTTCGCAGAGAAAAAAAATACGCTGTCATAGAAAAGAAAGCTCTCTCCATCAAATGGGCGATAGAGTCACAACGTTATTACTTAGAAGAAAGAGAGTTCATCCTGTTTACTGATCATGCTCCCTTGGAGTGGTTAGCCAAGAACAAGGGTCATAATGACAGGGTCTTAAGATGGTTTTTGACACTCCAACCTTATTTTTTTACCACATTACACCAGAAAGGAAAGGAACAAACTAATGCGTACTTCCTATCCAGATATCCCCTTGATCCTTTTCTTGCAGGCAAGAAAGTTAGGGAAGGGGGATGTGAGAAAATAGAGAATGAGCGGGATTCAATGCTACCTTTTACCGCCGATCCCGTCAGTAGAGGAGGTAAAGAGTTAACTTCCCCAACTCCCTCCTTCCCACAGGAAACAACACTGGACGCAGTAGAGCCAGACAAATGGGAACAGAGGAAAAGACAGGAAGAGGCAGGACAGCCGGCCTTTAGAGGGCTGACGCAAGAGGAAGCGGCGGTCTTGAAGAGGAACCCAGAAGGCGCCGAAAACCACGAGAACAGGACGGAGTACAGACTGGAGTCTGCAGGAAGCAGGAGGACCGAAGACATCGCGCAAGGTGAAGAAGACGGGGAGGACGTGGACCGCTGGTGTGAAGACTGGTGGACGCGCCCGGAGGACGCTTGAAGGCCGCCGCAACTCTGGAGAGTTGCGGCAGACGCGGTGAGTGGGACAACTGGGGAGGGGGTTGGAAAGAGAGGGCACGAAATCCCTGAATGTGCACAACCTGAGAAACTTCCTTAGTTCCCTTCACGTTTTTTTAGATTTATTTTGAGAACCCTTATGTCTTTAAACTTTAATAGTGCTCACAACTACGAGGCGGAGTGTGTTGAATGTGGGGCATGTGAGTTAGGACTATATGGCATAGGTCTTTGGGGCAACCATTCCTCTAATTTTGTTGAACGCTAAATAGCCCTGATTAAAAGGAAAGGGGAGCAGAGACTCCGTTTCATAAATTCCTCTAAAGAGAGCCTAGTCTTTTATTTAGAATAAGAAACAGAAGGGAGGTGGATTCCTTCCAACTTGGACTTTTCTTTGCACTTTGGGTCTGGTGACGGCAATATAGTGACGGCAATATAATTACAGACAGGGCAGACCACTGACTGCTCGTTCTTTCTTTTGGAGACACTCCGGGAAGGCACCCCAGACCCAGAAAAAAATGAAGAAGACGGAAAGAAGACCGGATACCTCCTCACCACTTGACCATCCCATCCATACAACTAATTATTATCATCCTGACTTTCTTGTCTTGTCTCAGTAAATCTCAATAAACCAACAAAATTCAACCACCACTACTTCCTCCGAGTTTCTATTTCCGCCCATCCCTCCGACACTACCCGATTGGAATGGCCTGATGCTTTACCTCTTATCCTGAAGGGACTCAGAAGCATACCCGACAATAAAACAGGCTTGAGTCCCCATGAGATACTCATGGGAAGGGTAATGAAGCAAGCATGTGTGCCAGGACACAAGCTGTTAAATATATCTGATGATTTGGTATTGGAGAATTGCAAAGAGTTGGCTGACCAAGTGCGTTCTATCTCTCACCAGGTTGGGGAAGACGCTGTGGCCAGACATTCGACTCCAGCACATGATTTGAATCCAGGAGATTGGGTAGTGATAAAAGATCACACCCGGGAATCTTGCCTAGCACCAAGGTGGGAGAACCACATCAAGTAATACTGATTACCACCACAGCTGTGAAGTGCAAAGGAATTCCAAACTGGATTCATGCCAGTCACACTAAAAGAGTAAGGTTGTGCAGCTGAAGGGCCTCAAGTGATAGATCCTGAGGTAGCTGATGAAGGACAACCGAGCACCAGTCAGGAGGAATGGATTCCAATAGTCAACATACCTGATTGGACAATAAGAACAAGAAGCCAAACGTATTTAGACAGTCAGAGTGATAGTGAAGATGAGATAGGAAAAGAAGAACACACTCAGATTTCAGAAAACAAAATAAATATAAAATCTGAGGAGGATCAGATAAGGAAAGAGCAATGTACTCAGACAAAAACAACAGCAACAGAATTCCTGAGTCTGAGGAGGGACAGGTAGGTACTAGAGAAAACGCTCAGGCAGAAGACAATCAAGAGATTAGAGGACCTGAGCAGGACCAGACAGGTATATAAAAACGTGTTCAGGAAGAAAAAAGACAACATAGTCAAAATCAAAGCCAAATCCAACAAACTCCAATAAATAATTAATACTTAAATAAAAGTGATTTTAATTTATAATGGCAATAGCTTAAACTTTTGTAAGTAACTTTTGTGAAGATTATGTTCAGTGTATGTGACGAAAATCCAAGAACAGAAGTGAAATATTAACATCTTTTTGTGACATTTGTATTAAAGCTTGAAACATTGAGAGAACATATTTGAACCAGTTGTTGTTGAATGGTTGCGCAGATTGATGCTGGGGTGGCGCTGAGTGGTGCTGTGGTGGTGCTGAGTGGTGCTGTGGTGATGCTGAGTGGTGCTGTGGTGGAGCTGAGTGATACTGGGATGGTGCTGAGTGATGCTGTGGTGGTGCTGAGTGATGCTGTGGTGGCGCTGAGTGGTGCTGTGGTGGTGCTGATTGGTGCTGTGGTGGTGCTGAGTGATGCTGTGGTAGTGCTGAGTGATGCTGTGGTGGTGCTGAGTGGTGCTGAGTGATAATGTGGTGGTGCTGAGTGATGCTGTGGTGGCGCTGAGTGAAGCGGTGGTGGCGCTGAGTGGTGCTCTGGTGGTGCTGAGTGGTGCTGTTGTGGTGCTGAGGGATGCTGTGGTGGTGCTGAGTGATGCTGTGGTGGTGCTTAGTGGTGCTGTGGTAGTGCTGAGTGATAATGTGGGGGTGCTGAGTGATGCTGTGGTGGTGCTGAGTGATGCTGTGGTGGCACTGAGTGGTGCTGTGGTGGTGCTGAGTGGTGCTGTGGTAGTGCTGAGTGATGCTGTGGTGGTGCTGAGTGGTGCTGTGGTGGTGCTGAGTGATAATGTGGTGGTGCTGAGTGGTGCTGTGGTGGTGCTGAGTGATAATGTGGTGGTGCTGAGTGATGCTGTAATGGTGCTGAGTGATGCTGTGGTGGCGCTGAGTGGTGCTGTGGTGGTGCTGATTGGTGCCGTAGTGGTGCTGAGTGATGCTGTGGTGGTGGTGAGTGATGCTGTGGTGGTGCTGAGTGGTGCTGAGTGATAATGTGGTGGTGCTGAGTGATGCTGTGGTGGCGCTGAGTGAAGCTGTGGTGGCGTTGAGTGGTGCTGTGGTGGTGCTGAGTGGTGCTGTTGTGGTGCTGAGTGATGCTGTGGTGGCGTTGAGTGATGCTGTGGTGGTGCTGAGTGGTGCTGTGGTAGTGCTGAGTGATAATGTGGTGGTGCTGAGTGATGCTGTGGTGGTGCTGAGTGATGCTGTGGTGGCACTGAGTGGTGCTGTGGTGGTGCTGAGTGGTGCTGTGGTAGTGCTGAGTGATGCTGTGGTGGTGCTGAGTGGTGCTTTGGTGGTGCTGAGTGATAATGTGGTGGTGCTGAGTGGTGCTGAGTGGTGCTGTGGTGGTGCTGAGTGATAATGTGGTGGTGCTGAGTGATGCTGTGGTAGCGCTGAGTGATGCTGTGGTGGTGCTGAGTGATGCTGTGGTGGTGCTGAGTGGTGCTGAGTGGTGCTGTGGTGGTGCTGAGTGATAATGTGGTGGTGCTGAGTGATGCTGTGGTGGCGCTGAGTGATGCTGAGTGATGCTGTGGTGGTGCTGAGTGGTGGTGCTGAGTGATAATGTGGTGGTGCTGAGTGATGCTGTGATGGTGCTGAGTGATGCTGTGGTGGCACTGAGTGGTGCTGTGGTGGTGCTGAGTGGTGCTCTGGTGGTGCTGAGTGATAATTTGGTGGTGCTGAGTGATAATGTGGAGGTACTGAGTGATGCTAGGGTAGCGCTGAGTGATGATGTTGTGATGCAGAGGGCAGAAAGGCACAAAAAGCAGTCTACTAAAGGGCAGAAGGACAGAAAAATAAGGGAAAGCAAGTCTAGCAGAAGGGCACAAAAAACAGTTTAACAGAGGACAGAAGGGCAGAAAAACAAGTGAAAAACGAGTCTAACAGAGGGCAGATGGGCACAAAAAACGAGTCTAACAGGGGGCAGAAAGGCACAAAAACGAATCTAACAGAGTGCAGAAGGGCACAAAAACGAGTCTAACAGAGGGCAGAAGGGCACAAAAACAAGGGAATAACAGAGGGCAGAAGGGCACAAAAAATGAGTCTAACAGAGGGCAGAAGGGCAGAAAAACAAGGGAAAAATGAGTCTAACAGAGGGCAGAAGGGTACAAAAAACGAGTCTAACAGGGGGCAGAAGGGCAGAAAAACAAGGAAAAAACTAGTCTAACAGAGGGCAGAAGGGCAGAAAAACAAGGGAAAAACGAGTCTAACAGAGGGCAGAAGGGCACAAAAAACGAGTCTAACAGGGGGCAGAATGAATCCCGCCCTGCGTGTTTGTCCACGAAGATGCCACCTTTTTGTGCAATACCTCTACTCAACTGGAGTACTTTCTACTGTCTAATCAGTAAGTGCTCCCTCGTTGGCTAAATGTATAGGGGAAGATTTACAATAACTGGCGCATCCCCAGGGATACGCCAGTTATTGTGCGCCACAGCTCCGCCACCCATGGTTCCCCGCATTTACAATGCGGCGCACCATGTGGCAAAAACGGCACAGATGCGTCACGCATCTTTGCCGTAAAAACAGCGCATTGCTGGAGCTGCGTCGCAAGCACGACGTAGCTCCAGCAATGCTCTGGGGGGCCCTATCTCCCCAATGCTGCGTCAAGCCTTGCGCCTGCTTCAAGCAGGCGCAGGGTTTTGACGCAGCATTGGCCTAAAAGTGACTGAGTGAAATCTTGTAGATTTCACTCAGCCACTTTTAGGATGCGTTCCTGCGCAGGAAAGCCCTCCCCTGTGCCGGAACGCCTTCTGATGGCGCAGGGCTTTACAACGTGACTCATCTCTCAGATGCGTCACGTTGTTAATACTCAGCACCATGGCGCATCTTTTGTGCTGCCACTGCATCACAAAAGTGACGCAACTGCAGCGCAAAAGAGGCGCAAGCGGCTTGTAAATCTGCCCCATAGTGCTTTTACTACACTGTAGCTGCGTGAAGGGCCAAAAGATGTGTCTCCAGGGACCATGTGTGCCTGTGCCTGTGTTATAGGCACACATGGTCACTGGATACACATCTTCTGGCCCTTTACGCAGCTGCAGTGTAGTAAAAGCACTATACATTTACCCAATGAGGGAGCACTTACTGGAATAGCCAGTAGAAAGTACTCCAGGGCAAATCTAAAAAAAATCCGCGATTTCGCTGGAAAATTTGTGAATTCGCAGATTTTTTTTGCGATTTCGTGTGGAAATCTGCGAATTCGCAAATTTTGCCCATGCTTATATATCAGCAGATCCGCGGGTATTGTAAAGAATGTTCTGTTTGCCAGAAAAATAGTAGAAGTCTTCCCCCTAAAGCCCCTCTTTGCCCGCTACCCATAATTGAAGAACTCTTCACACGGGTGGGAATGGACATTATCCATTCTCCCCTCGTAGTGGCTGCAGATATGTGTTGGTCTTAGTAGATTATGCCACACGTTTCCCCGAGGCTGTGGCACTAAGAAAACCCAATGCCTCTCAAATAGCCAAAGCTATGATTTCTATCTTTTCTAGAGTAGGAATTCCTCAGGACATTAAATGGACCAGGGCACTCCTTTTGTGTCCAACTCGATTAAACAAGTTTGCCAATAGTTGAATATTAAACAATTAAGAACGTCCGCCTACCATCCTCAAACTGATGGGTTAGTGGAAAGATATAATGCCACGCTGAAAACCACCCTGAAGAAACTCCTTGATCTTTTGACTAGAAAATGGGAAGATATGTTACCCTTGTTTTTTTTTTGCCATCCGCTGTAAACAGCAGAAAAGTACAGGGTATTCGCCCTTTGAATTGTTATACGGGAGGTCCCCACGTACACTCTTAGATATGGCAAAAGAGGAGTGGAAGGAAGAAAACAGGGGCAAAGCATTACTTCAATATATGTACAATATGTAGTATTGTTAAAACCCATTTAGAACAGGCTCAAGGTACCCAAAAAGCCCAATATGGTAAGAACACTAAACCTCGTAGCTTTGACACAGGAGACTATGTATTGTTGATGTTGTCTAGCTCCGACCATAAGATGCTAGGACAGTGGCAGGATAATAGACAAGCATTTACAATGCAACAGTTTCGCCTTTGCAAAAGTTAGAGCTATTGGCATTGTAAATGACAACATTTTTATTTATGTGTTGGTTTTGAAAACAGATAAATAAATGGCATTGTCATTTACAATGCTAATAGCTTAATCTCTCGCAAATGCCACACACACACACCCATAGAGAGTCCCCCCACACAGAGCCCCCCACACGCACACATAGCCCCCACCCACACACACACCCACACAGAGCCCCCCCACACACAACCACACAGAGCCCCCCACACACCCACACAGAGACCCCCCACACACACCCACACAGAGCCCCCCCACACACACACAGAGCACCCCCTCCCCACACACACCGCCCCCCCACACACCCACACATCCGCTATCTGCTATCCAAGAGCAAAAGTAAAGGAAAGTGGCCAGGGTGGGCAGGTTAAGCACAGCGGCCCAGTCATGGAGGTAAAGAGGGTGAACGCCAAACACCCCAGAGGGCTTTACAAGACCTGCGACGACCCCCGGATCACGACGCTGCACCTGATGACGCGCTCCCGGGATCCTGTCCAATGGCAGAACGAGCCAGAAACTTTACGCCACCAGCATTTGGCGTTATGGTTCCCATCGTGTGGGGCCCTATCGCCGCCCCGACTGACTGCGGCTGCCCCCTTGGTTTTGTGATTTGGTCCTGCCATTGTTTGGTTACACTTTCATAAGTACTCCTGTACTCCTGTACGCCCAAGTGTCTGTTCCACCGAGTCCCTATAACTGCCCCGCCAATCAGACCCACGCCACGCCCCCATTTCCACAATCACCTACCATATCCGTTCCACCAAAGCATTCGTGAATGGTCTAGTTTTTTTTAAGTAGGGGAGTAGTTGCCGTGTGTCCCGGGCACCAGAAGTGAGACTCCCGCTTACGCCCTTGACTAATATGGCTTTATCTTGCACAAATTCATGTATTTCACTGAGCTCTGGTTTGGCTTCCACACTAGGGATCAGTCAGAGTGGCTAATTAAAAAGGAACAATTCAGAGTGCGTATGCACAGGTGAAAAACATCATGAGACACACTTTTTGTGAGACACTGCGCTCCTTGCCTGGCATATTTAAATACATATCAACACCGGTCACGGAAGCGCCTCGAGAGAGGACAGACAGGACTGGGTGCCGTGGCCCCTCAAGGGTACCTAAAAGAGCAGAGCACTGCCAGAGCCGGGGCACACTCGTGCGACACAAGACAAGCACGCAGCTGTGGCCCTTGGTGGAGTTTCACTCCTTGTAAATAAGTATCGGGGACTAAAGTGCGTCAGGTTGCCACAAGGTCATGGGCGCACGTCTAGATACATTGCGAGGATAGAAGGTGCCTCGCGGGCTACCTGGGAGTGCGCCGCCAGTGCGCCATCAGACTGAGGCAGCGAATAACTCAACAGAGACATACGAATGAGGCCTGCGTGATGCGTCCCAGATGTCTGTGGTGCTTGATGGTAGTTGGGGCGGGGGGGTAGCCCAGTGGCATGGGAGCTTCCAGAAGCACCGTGAACAAGCACAAGGCAGCACACCTGCTGTCAAACAGGCAGACACGAGGATCCGATTACCAGAGAAGGAAGGGTAGCATTGCGAGGGACAAACGGGTCGGGTGCCCTGGCAGCCCAGGCGGCGAAAGCCGGAGGAGCCCCCCTCTCCCCCCTCGCCAATGGCCCGAGAGCTGCTGTCAGGCACCACACACCTTGTCCCGTCCACCAGATGACTCTGTCATAAGGAAGTCCAATTCCAGTCCCTGATTTTTCTTTTTTCAATTGACTATTTCCAGGTGTGTTCTTACACAATATTTAGTTTATGTGATACAAGTCCCAGAATGCAACAGGAATTAAAGAAAAATAACACATGACTGGAGCACTGTATCCCGCATGTCATTTACTAACTTTAGATTTACAGGTAATCTGGGTGGCCTTAAGGTTGACGGGGACATGCGTGGGCCTGCCTGGTCACTGACAGCAAATTGGCATTCATTTTGAGTGTCCATGTGTGAATTCCTCCTCACATATATTTTCAATATCAATTTATTCCTTCATCATGCAATACAATAGTTCACCTGGCAACCTAATTATCATATAACTAAATCATATTATAACTATGAAACGGTCTAGATTATTACATAGTTTGCTCACAAACTTTAATGTAATGCGAATTACTGAGTAGTAACGGCCAAACAGCCTTTCCACGAATCTCTGTGTATGAACTGAGTACGTCTGTGCAGTTAGAGGGCATTCTCAGGTCTTGGAATATGTTTAATGTGCACCATTGCATGTACCAGCACGGACAGACTGGAAATCAAATTCAGCCCTCCACAGCAGGAGGCTGTGACTAGAATGGGGATGTGGGGTCTCCCATGTTTGGGTCAGATCTAAAATATGCCCACTAGCCTGTAGTCTACCAGGGGCATGCCAGAGTGGCTGAATGGCTTGTCCTGCCTTGTCCTTAAGATCCAGTGTCTGAAGTGGTCACTGAGAGTAGTGAGAGAACACTGAGGGCCAGATGTAGAGAGAAGTCTATGCTAAGGTGTGCCCTCAGTGTGTTTTGTGATTTGGTCACTGAGCCAAGTTAGTGAACACTAGAACCTGGAACACCCTGCCTCTCCACCTCAGGCTATCCCTGTCGCTAACCGAGTTCAGGAAGCATCTCAAGACCAGGCTCTTTGACTGAACTTCAGCGAACAGTAGGACATGCACCACCTCCACACCCCCCCAACAGCGCACTGAGACCCTAGCAGGTGAGCACCACGCTTAACAAATAATGATTGATTGAACATTAAATGGGCTTGACGAGTGTCAAATTTAGTGATGCGATCACTGACCCCAGTGACAGAAAACAGAGCAGGGTTGCTAAGTGCCAGGGATTTATTCCTGTGTATAAAGTGATGTGGGCCCTTGGTACAGTGAGAGCCATTGGAGTTTTGTTTGTTTGAGCTGGTGTCAGGAGTGCACTGTTATGTGGTCACTGAACCCATCCGCAGGCTGCTGATTGTGTTTGAAGAGCGCTAGCTTATGTTTCAAGTGCATTTCGAACTGTGGTCACCAAACCTAGTTTCAGGATATGTCACACTTTCGGTGTGCCACTGTGTGATGTGGAAAGTGCGGCGGGATAAGCCACGGATGGGGTTGTGGTCTTCCAGAAAGCTACTCCCCCCGCCCTGTGGTTACCTAGGACATTGTTTACTTATGACGGGTTTGTGGTCTTTCAGTGTGTGTGACTCTTATTGTGAACTGTGCACACCGTGGAGACTAGATCTGGTTCCACGTGGTTCTAGTGACAATGCCTGAGGCCGCTCTTACACAGCACTGTGCGACTGCAGTTTTGTGATGAGGTGTCAGTGACCAGTAACACCTAGGGGTTCGGAAGGATGTATGACGTTACAACGCATGCTATTACAACGTATGCTTTTACAACACATTTAATACAACGCAGAAGATATTACAACGCAATATTTTACAACGAATACTATTACAACGCAATATAGAGTTACTAATGAAAAAGTACCATTACAATGGAATCCTTTAACACGCATACCTTTACAACGCATTTAAATACATTTTTTTTGTAATTTAAAATCTGGCACGGGATGCAGGGAAATTAGGGGTTTTGGGTGGGGAAGTGTATTAAAATGTGGAGATAAACTCCACGGAAAAGCTCCGAATTTCTTAAAAATACTTACCAAATCAATGGATTATTTTTCTAATTAAATAAATAAATAAATATTTTTTTTTAATAAAGTAAAATAAAACCTGGCACGGGATGCAGGGAAATTAGGTGTTTTTGGGTGGGGAAGTGTATTAAAATGTGGTGATAAACTACACGGAAATGCCCCGAAATCACAGAATTTTTAAAAATTAATACTCGAGTGACAAAATTAATACTCGAGTAACAAAATTAATACTCGTATATATAAAAAATGACATATTTCACCGAGAGAACAATTTACTTTTCAAAACAACGTGAAAACGATTATTAAATAAATGAAAAACAAACTTTTTTCAGAAACATTTTACATACAAAGAACCGCCATTTTAAGCACTGTCGTTTCAAATGAAGTCCATCTACCACTTCCATGACATTAAAGATCAACAATACTTTCAAAATGGATGCCAAAACGGAACGAAACTGTCAAAACATCACTTAAAAACACAACATTTTAAATTATACGTTTTCACATTATATGAATGAAAATAAAATTATAAAACTAACGGTATAAATTAAAGAAATAATGATGCTACTGACTAAAAGTTGTAAATACATGCAAGACACCATTTTTAAGTCAGTTGATTATCAACTCCCAGAGTGACCAGACGTGAAAACCTGACCCTCTGACCTCTTCAACCTAATATCAGCGGCAGCCAACTTCGAAACATTTTTTCAATCACATTCAAGTAAGTAAAGAAAACGAAGTAAAGAAATGTTTGATTAAAGCATTTGACCAACAATAAGTTAGAAATATTTGTTTTTTAAATTCAATAAATAATACAACATTAACCATTAAATAAGGAAATACCTGAATATATTTGCAAACATCTCTAAGAATTCCGACATAAATGTAAACGTTACTAATATTAAAACGTTTTAATTTTTTTAAAAGAAAGTATTCTATTCTGAAATATACTATACATTTTTTTAAACAACAAAATTAATGTAATTCTTTTAGAAACAGTTCTCTAACCAAGTGAGACGAAAAAAGCAGCTTTTCAAAATAAAGCATTTTTTCTAAAGAGGAACACTACTCACTACAATTTAAAATAAGGTACCTATTTTCTTATTTACCAAAACACATAAGTAAATAGTTTACACACCTTCCGATGTAATAATCCATACCTTTAAATTATTATTTTCTCACAGAAAAACGAACTTGGTTTAAGAAAAACCCATTCATTTTCCAAATACAATCGTCGAGATTTAAAGAAGGTAAATATTTTTTATATTTAATAAAAGTATAAATAATAAATAAAATTATCACCGAAAAAAATAGATTTAAATATTATTCTTACTACTTGAAAATGCAACAGTACAGAAAGTGTGACATGATGTAGAATTTTCAAATCCAAATCCAACATCTAGAAAGTGAGAATAGCAGTCGACAAAGAAAGCTAAACAAAAGCATATAAAAAAACTAAGATTATAAGTAAGGTAAGCGCTGGATAGTGTAAGGGTGCCAATTACTATCCTAACTCCAGGAAAGTGCATCAGTAGGGTAAGTGCTGGATAGTGTAAGGGTGCCAATTACTATCCTAACTCGAGGAAAGTGCATCAGTAGAGTAAGTGCTGGATAGGGTAGGGGTGCCACTTACTATTCTAACTCCAGGAAAGTGCATCAGTACAGTAAGTGCTGGATAGTGTAGGGGTGCCACTTACTATTCTAACTCCAGGAAAGTGCATCAATAGGGTAAGTGCTGGATAGTGTAGGGGAGCCACTTTCTATTCTAATTCCAGGAAAGTGCATCAGTAGGGTAAATGCTGGCTAGTGTAGGGGTGCCACTGAGTATTCTAATTCCAGAAAAATGAAGCAGTTGGAAAAAATTGAAACAGTGATAATACAGTGTTTAAAATTAAATTAACAAAAGAAAAAAGATAGGGGGTGCACTGCTGAGTTAGGTAACGTTATGGGAAACGTGTGGGTTAAGTTCTGGGTGCACTCACGGGTGGTGTTATCCGTCCAAACACCAAAGAGTAATGAAAAAGTTGTGTATGCAGGAACTGCTTATACATCCCCTGATGAGGCACTCCGGGGGTGATCAATGATGTGATTCACAATATGAAAGAAAGTTTAGTTCATTGGTTCTTAGAGAGTTTATTCAAAGTCTTTACACTGATATTCACAACATATCAGGAACAGCATAAATCCATAAGGTTAGTATGTGAACTGTCTCCAATGCATTTCGGGCAGAAATGCCCTTGGTCTCGGAGTGCTGTGGAGGAAGGCAAAGGGAGATAGGTGAGGGGGAGATTCAAGCACTAAACCATGGTTAGGGGCCAGGGCTTAATCGTGCGCTAAGTGAGGGAGTGTGGATGTTTAAGTCGCCCGAGTGAATTCATAGGTGTTCGGTAGTTATGCGTGAGGAAATGGGTGGTGTTGGAGAATTAGCCACGTGTGTTTTAAAAAGTAACCGGATAGTTGGCGCTTAAAGTTAACTGCGCCTGTAGGAGACTTACTTCATCATAACGTGTAGCGGAGCCTGCTATCCTTCTGGCTGTACGATCGCTGTCGGGTGTGTTTGTGGGTGGAGGGTATTCATGCAGCGCGTTCGATAAAAATAAACAAGGGACTAAAACGGCAAGGAGTAGGGGAAATGAAGCGGCCATGTTAGAGAGGGGTATAAGACGTGTGCAATGGGAATGATGGGGATGTGTAAGTAGGTGATAAGGAATGCGGAGCAATGTAAACAATTAAACTATATTACATCAATGCCTTAAAGATAACAACTATATTCGATTCGATCGTTGAGACCTTAAGGTTTCAGGGTCTGCAGACGATAGATCCATTCCAGTTCTCGTTTCAATAGTAGTTTATGATTGTCAATTCCTTCTTTTTTAGTGACGATTTCTAGTACAATGAATTTAAGTTGTGCGATAGTGTGGCGTGATTCAACATAATGCATGGCTACATAGGATTTTTCAAGTTTCAGTCGTATGTTGGACTTATGTTCGTTTAAGCGTGTCTTGATTTTGCGTTCTGTTTTGCCAACATATAATTTACCGCAAGGGCATTTTAGGGCATAAATCAGGTTCGTGGAGTCGCATGTGGCGTCAACTTGTAGTTTTATGTTGTGGCCTTTCATGGGGTGTTGGATACTGTTGCCTTTGATGATGCAATTACAATGATTACAGTTGAGACAAGGTTGGGTTCCGCGGTGTTGTGAAGGACTTTCAGTAGGTTTAGATAGAATCTCTTTAATATTCCTGCTTCGGGTGTGAGCAAAGATAGGTGGATTTTGAAAAATGCCCTGGAAGTCAGGTTCCATCTGGAGTATAGGCCAGTGTTTAGATATGATTTTTTTGTATGTGGAACTAGCTGTGGAAAATTTGGAAACTAGTACCATGCGTTGTTCTGTCTCTTTGCTGGTTTTTGACAGGCTGTCTTTCCTAGAGATTTTGTTCACACGGGTTCGTGCTTCACAAAGGATGTTCTCAGGGTATCCCCGATTACGGAACCGGTCATGCATTTCTTTGATGCGTGTTTCAAATGTAGATGCATTAGATACAATGCGTTTGACTCGCAACATTTGAGAAAATGGCAGGTGTTTCTTCAGAGAGCCTTGGTGGAAACTCGAAAAATGCAAGGTGTTGTTGCGGTCTGTGCTTTTTCTGTGGAGGTCTGTGACTAAACCTTGAGGTGTGACTTTGATGTGGACATCCAAAAAGGCAATGTCCGTGTCGCTGATTTGCCATGAAAGGTTAATCCGTGGGTCCTTGGTGTTGATCTCTGTAAGTAGTTCATTGAGTGAGTCTTTGGTATCAGACCACATAATAAACAAGTCATCAATGTACCGCACGTACATTTTGGAATTGTTTTGAAAGATGGGATTGGTGTATATGTAGTGGTTTTCGAAGTTCTCCATGTATACATTTGCATACGTGGGGGCAGCGCAGTTTCCCATCGCCATTCCGGATAGCTGTAAGTACCATTGGTTGTCTAGTTTGAAATAACTGTGATAAAGAATAAAAATCATAAGTTCCATTAGAAAGGTTTGCATGGATGTGTCAATATCACTATTGAGCAGAGCTTGTTCAATGGCCTCGATTCCCCCTTGGTGGGGTATCGAGGTGTAGAGTGAACTTACATCAGCTGTACAGAGGATGAGGGGTTCATTGTCACGTAGTTGGATTTGTGATAGTTTCACCAAAAAGTCGGTGGTGTCCTTGATGTAACTGGCTGATTTGGTGACAAGTGGTTGGAGGTACTTATCAATAAACTTGCCGGTGGTTTCGTGTATCGATCCCTTTGTGGACACAATCGGTCTAAAAGGTGGGTCCATGAGGTTTTTATGTATCTTGGGACACATGTGTATAGTTGGACTTTTAGGATACTCAAGTAATAGATAGTTTTTAAAATTAAATTAAAACACAATCATGTTGTAATTTTGCACAGCATCAAAAACTTCAAAAATGAATTGAACATGAAACATTTAGAAAACATATAAAACATTCTCCAATTGTTTTTCTAGAGCCAAACCAGAAAAACAAAACTCGAAAGAGCAAACAACAAAGAATCCCAAAGAAAAACAAGTCAGAAGACCAAGAAGAAGACAAAGAAGAAAACTCCAAAAACCAAAGGTAATTTATAAATATAAACACATCTAATCCGCAAAATAAATAGCAAAAGTGTATTTGAAAAGTTTGTAAAAAGCAAATAAATAGCCTCAGTAGAGTAAGTGATGAAATTTTAAGAGGTATCACTTACTATTCTAACTCCAGGAAGGTGTATCAGTAGGGTAAGTGCTGGATAGTGTAAGGGTGCCACTTACTATTCTAACTCCAGGAAAGTGCTTCAGTAGTGTAAGTGCTGGATAGTGTAAGGGTGTCAATTACTAACCTAACTCCAGAAAGGTTCATCAATAAGGTAAGTGCTGAATAGTGTAGAGGTGCCACTTACAATTATAACTCCAGGAAAGTGCATCAGTACGGTAAGTGCTGGATAGTGTAAGGATGCCACTTACTATTCTAACTCCAGGAAAGTGCATCAGTAGGGTAAGTGCTGGATAGTGTATGGGTACAATTTACTATTCTAACTCCAAGAAAGTGCATCAGTAGGGTAAGTGCTGGATAGTATAGGGGTGCCACTTACTATTCTAACTCCAGGAAAGTGCATCAGTAGGGTAAGTGCTGGATACTGTAGAGGTGCCACTTACTATTCTAACTCCAGGAAAAAGCATCAGTAGGGTAAGTGCTGGATAGTATAGAAGTGCCACTTACTATTCTAACTCCAGGAAAGTGCATCAGTAGGGTAAGTGCTGGATAGTGTAGAGGTGCCACTTACTATTCTAACTCCAGGAAAGTGCATCCGTAGGGTAAGTGCTGGATAGTGTAGGGGTGCCACTTACTATTCTAACTCCATGAAAGTGCATCAGTAGGGTAAGTGCTGGATAGTGTAGGGGTGCCACTTACTATTCTAACTCCAGGAAAGTGCATCAGTAGGGTAAGTGCTGGATACTGTAGAGGTGCCACTTACTATTCTAACTCCAGGAAAGTGCATCAGTAGGATAAGTGCTGGATAGTGTAGAAGTGCCACTTACTATTCTAACTCCAGGAAAGTGCATCTGTAGGGTAAGTGCTGGATAGGGAAGGGATGCCACTTACTATTCTAACTCCAGGAAAGTGCATCAGTAGGGTAAGTGCTGGATAGTGTAGAGGTGCCACTTACTATTCTAACTCCAGGAAAGTGCATCAGTAGAGTAAGTGCTGGATAGTGTAGGGGTGCCACTTACTATTCTAACTCCATGAAAGTGTATCAGTAGGGTAAGTGCTGGATAGTGTAAGGGTGCCACTTAGTATTCTAACTCCAGGAAAGTGCATCAGTAGAGTAAGTGCTGGATAGTGTAGGGGTGCCACTTACTATTCTAACTCCAGGAAAGTGCACCAGTAGAGTAAGTGCTGGATAGTGTAGGGGTGCCACTTACTATTCTAACTCCAGGAAAGTGCATCAGAACGGTAAGTGCTGGATAGTGTAAGGGTGCCACTTTTTATTCTAACTCCAGGAAAGTGCATCAGTAGAGTAAGTGCTGGATATTGTAGAAGTGCCACTTACTATTCTAACTCCAGGAAAGTACATCAGTAGGGTAAGTGCTGGATAGTGTAGAGGTGCCACTTACTATTCTAACTCCAAGAAAGTGCATCAGTAGAGTAAGTGCTGGATAGTGTAGGGGTGCCACTTACTATTCTAACTCCAGGAAAGTGCATCAGTAAGGTAAGTGCTGGATAGTGTAAGGGTGCCACTTACTATTCTAACTCCAGGAAAGTGCATCAGTAGATTAAGTGCTGGATAGTGTAGGGGTGCCACTTACTATTCTAACTCCAAAAACTTGTATAAATAAGAAAATAAATGTACATTTCTAAAAGATAAAACAAAGACATAGAAAAACGTAGTAATTTTTTTTTCCAATTTAATTTTTTCAACAGATAATGTCAAGCCAGGCCACAGCATCTTACACTAAATCCAGGAAAGGAAACAGACTTCTCAAACATTGTGGATATATATATTGTAATGAAAGGATAAGTGAACCAAGGAGACATTGGAGGTGTGTGCAATATTATTCTTCCCGCTGCAGCGGCAGAGCGGTTACTGTTGGTGACAACGTAATAAAAACAACTGAACATAACCACTCTGCCTCTGCAATGGAGATAGAAATACGTGAAACAATAAACAAAATGAAAGATATTGCATCCACCTCCAATGAAACTCCTGGTAGAATTTTAGGAGAGGTTGCACAGCATGTCCCTGGTCATATTGCTTGTAATATGCCTACTATAGCCAATTTGCGTAGAATTATTCAATGTAAAAAGCAGGCAAGTAACACACACACAGTTACCCCTCAAACTTTTGCAGACATAACTATTCCTCATGAACTTACTCTATCTTTCTCTAATGAACCTTTCTTACTCTATGACAACGAAAACACTCTTAAACGTATTCTAATATTTAGCACTCCCCGCAACCTTTTTAAGTTAGAGAATACTGAAATTTGGATGATGGATGGGACGTTTAAATGTACGCCCCATCCTTTCACCCAAATCTACAGCATTCATGCACAGATTAACAAAAATGTAGTTCCCTTAGTGTATAGTTTGCTACCAGAGAAGCAATCTGCAACCTACACTGAATTTTTGTCAGTGATTAAAGAGAAAACATCTGAAAAAAGTCCTAGTAAAATCATTATAGATTTCGAATTGACTATGATCAATGTGATCAACAAATTGTACATGGATACCCAAATTCAGGGATGTTTTTTTCATTTTTCCCAGGCATATTGGCGTAAATTACGAAAAACATCCCTGGTTTCAGATTACTGCTCAGATAGCAAACTACAAGTAGAATTAAAGAAATTAACAGCACTTTGTTTTGTACCTCCTGAAAGTGTAGACGAGTACTACACTGCAATTTCTGAATCAGAATATTATGTCAAAAATGAAGAAAAATTGGCACTCTTGTTAAATTACTTTGAGGACACATGGATTGGGCGTCTAAGCAGATCGGGTCTCAGGAGGAAGCCACGTTTCCATGTGGAGTGGTGGAACTGCTACTCAACCTGCTTGGAAAGAGGTGCTAAAACAAACAATGCCATAGAGGGATGGCACAACTCCTTCAGTCATACAATTGGGAAACATCATCCAAATTTCTACTCTTTTTTGAAAACTTTGAAGAAGGAGCAAAGTTTTCAAGAAATGAGACTTGCACAAGCATTAACAGGTAGCCTAAATCCACGACCTTCTAAACAAACTAAGGAGATGTCCGAGAGACCATTGACAGTACTTCAACAATTTTCATTGAGTGTGGCATTAGACTACCTGGAAAATGTTGCTAACATATTACATTTCTAATCAATTCTCACAAACTTACTTTCCTGCTTTGGCCTTAAATTATTTTTTACACATTTAATTCAATTGGTATTTTTTAAAAACATTTTTTAAATTAATTTTCGTCGGGTTCCCTTACCTTAAGAAGTCTTCTTTTTTTCTGTTCCACTATTTTCAAATGTAGACAAATCCATTAGTAATTCTTTCCAAAAAAAACCCTTACAATCCAAAGATAAGTCACTCTTCTCCTTCTTTTAATTTTAAATAACATTTTTTATCCATTGCATTTAAAATGGAATATATTTAATTTTGAAAACATTTTGAACGTTCCTTAAAAAATATTCTTTCCTTCCTAGCCACTTATTTTTTCCAAAGTGATGCTTGCTTGAAATTTATTTAAAATAAAACTAGTTTTTTGAAAAAGGTTATTTATTAAGTATTTGGCATATTTTTCCAAATTGTGAAAAAAACAACAATGTTGTAATCTCTTAAATTTATACCTCCAAAAATCTGCAAAACTTATCAGAATATTTTTCTATTATTTTTTATCAAATCTATACTTTTTCAATTTTTTGTTTTAAATCGATAATTTAATACATTTTCTGAGTAAAGCATTCTTCTTTACAAGAAAAAAATAAAGTAATTGCCATAAAATACATCCATATTCATAACATAATTGTTCGAATTTTTTTTCTTTTTTCTGTACTTTTTCAAACAGCAAAATAATGTTCTTAAAAAAAAATCCGTCTTCGTTACCCAAATCCTTTTGCATTCTTCTTTTTTCCAAAAATCCCTTGCAGCAAAATGTGACGTTCCCAACCTGTAAATTAATTTTTTAGGTTATGTAACATCACATCCTAACTGGATTTTTTCTCGCTAACTAAATCAAATTGTATCTCATTCCAGTTTTTCCAAAAAACAACACGCAAAATAATTCCTTTAAATTCCTTGCCTATTAAAAATTAAACCAATGCAACCAATCAAACCACAAAAACGAAATTTCCAACAATTTAATCTAAATGCATCTCCCTTCTTTTTACCCTCTTGCAATTCAAAAAAACTGTTTTCGTTATTACCAACCAAGCCAAAAGCAATCATTTTGCAAAAAAAACAAAACTATCCTATTTCTCTTCTACAAAACTTAAATCGCAATACATTTCTATCTCTACAAAAAACATTAAACGTTCAAAATGTTTTCTATTAATTAAACACTTAGGGCCCCATTAGGATGGCGGGCGGATTGCCCCCGCCAGGCTGGCGGCAGCCACCACCAGCCTGGCGGGGGAAATCCGTCCGCCATCCTTCCCTGTATTCCCCCCCGCCATATTAGAATGGCGGGGGGACCACGGCGGAGCAAAACACCGCCCGCCACTTTTCCGCCCCGGTCGCCTTGCGGCCGGGGCGGAAAACAAGTAACATGCAGGCGGTGTCTGTCAGACACCGCCCGCATTATTACAATGGGCATTTTACAATGCCTTTCCATGGCGGCATTGCCGCCACGGAAAGGCATACAGTGTTCACTCTGGGGGCCCCCTGTGGGCCGCCAGAGTGAAGGCCAAAGGGGGGTGACACACGGGGGGTACCTGTGGTACCCCCCTGTATTTACATAATCAAAGCGGTAGGCACCGCGCGGTGCCTGCCGCTTTGAATATGTAAATGCTGCACAGCGTTTTTAGTATTGTTGCGGGCGGAGCACAGAGCTCCGCCCGCCACAATACTAAAAATACAGGATGTGCCCGCCACAGTGGCGGGCACATCCTAATGCTGCGTGCGGGACCCCGCCCTTAGGGCGGGCGGTCCCGATTTCCAATAGGATGGCGGCCGGCAAGGCCCGCCCGCCATCCTAATGGGGCCCTTACTTATTTTTCCATCTTTACCCATTACTTTAATCGTAACATGACCCGACGAAGGCATATACAAGTCAAATGTACGGCGACATGCTGAAAACAAAAACTATACAACTTTTTTTAACATCCGCAACCTCTCCTTATCCTTTCATTACAATATATATACATTTTTAACTTTTTTTTACTTTAAATGAAGTTATATAAGTTTCCTACCTTTGCGCAGATCAGCTTCCAGCTGCTTCCAGCAATCGATGCAATCCAAGATGGCCACTCACGTCGACGTGAACGTAACGACATGATCAAAATCTACCAAGATAAAAAAAGGACTATTTACTAAACATTTATTTAACTTAAGTTATTATTTTTTTAAATTATTAAATCCAAAAATAAAAAGTTACAAAAATATGGAGAATGTTAATAAAAATGTATATTTATTTTTGACATTTTTTAAAAAAAAATAAAGCAAACTAAAACAATAACGTCATGGTCTTTCTACTTTTATATTTTATTATTGTTACTTTAAAAATTATATTTTGACTACTATAAATTATGTTTATTATCACTTACCAGTTGCTAGTCTTGTTTCCATCTTAACCCTCCTACTTCTGTTATTTTTCGACCTCGCTATTCAGTTCCGCGGGTTACTATAGAGTAGTCATTGAAATAAATGGACTAAACCGTCCATTGGAATCAATGTAAAACCGTGGGAAATTTACTAAAAATGCTTCTAGAAATATTCCTAACATTTTTTTAAATTCCAAAATATTTAAAATATTTAAAAAATGTTGATACTTAGCGGCCTATTAGGATGTCCGCCCGTCATCCTAGCGGGGAATGGGACCGCCCGCCATAAGGGCGGGGGTCCCGGGGGTGGCATTAGGATGTGCCCGCCACTGTGGCGGGCACATCCTGCATTTCTAGCATTGTGGCGGGCTGAGCGCTCAGCACCGCCCGCAACAATGCTAGAAATGCTTGTCAGCATTTGCATATACAAAGCGGCAGGCACCGCGCGGTGCCTGCCGCTTTCTATATGCAAATGAAGGGGGGTACCATAGGTACCCCCCCATGTGCACCCCCCACCTGTATTTCATTCTGGGGGCCCACAGGGGGCCCCCAGAGTGAACACCGCATGCCTTTCCGTGGCGGCATTGCCGCCACGGAAAGGCATTGAGACCAGACCATTGTAATATGGCGGGTGGTGTCTAACAGACACCGCCACCATGTTACTGGTTTTCCGCCCCGGCCGCAAGGCGACCGGGGCGGAAAACATGCGGGCGGTGTTTGTCACCGCTGCGGTCCCCTCCGCCATCGTAATATGGCGGAGGGGAATGCAGGGAAGGATGGCGGGCGGATTGCCTCCGCCAGGGTGGCGGTGGCCACCGCTACCCTGGCGGAGGCAATCCACCCGCCATCCTATTGGGCCCCTTAATTTTTAATAACCTTACTTTCCTTTAGAAAATTAATAATAATTGAAAAATTAATAAAAACACTATTTTCTACATAAAAAATTACCAGAGTATTATTTATTAAAATATTTTACAGAAATAAATATAAATACCTAAGTATTAATTCATTTTAAAATAAATTAAATTTATAATATTAAACATTGCTTTTTAATATTTTGTAAATTTAAAATTAAATAATAATTTGAATTTAAATATAGTTAAAACATATTAACTCTTCTTCTTTCTTCTAATTAAATTCTTCTAATTAAATTCATTTTTCCAACATTTTATATTTTTTATTAATTTAATATTTTAATATTTTCAAAAAAATCCCTGAGTATTAATTCTTCTATTTACATTCATTTTTCCAACATTTATCCATCATTTATTAATATTTTTTAATATTAAATTTTAATTTCAAAAAGGCCTCTGTAATTTTTCAAAAATTAAAAATTAAACAATTATTTGAAATTAAATAAAGTTAAAACATATATATTTTCTTAAAGGATACCTGAGTATTAATTCTTCTAATTAAAATCATTTTTCAAAAAAGATACCTGAGTATTAATTCTTCTAATTAAATTCATTTTTCCAACATTTATCCATCATTTATTAATATTTTTTAATATTATATTTTAATTTCAAAAAGGCCTCTGTAATTTTACAAAAATTAAAAATTAAATATTTATTTGAAATTAAATATAGTTAAAACATATATATTTTCTTAAAGGATACCTGAGTATTAATTCTTCTAATTAAATTCATTTTTCAAAAAACATTTTAAAATATTTATTAATTTTAAATCTTAATTTTTTTTTTAAATACCTGAGTATTAATTCTTCTAATTAAATTCATTATTCCAACATTTATCCAACATTTATTAATATTTATTAATATCAAATTTTAATTTCAAAAAGACCTCTGTAATTTTACATAGAAATAAAATCAATTAAAAAAAAAACATGTTATTAAATATATTTACGATGTAAAAGCATGCGTTGTAATAGCACTAGCGTTGTAAAAGCATGCGTTGTAATAAAACTTGCGATGTAATAGTTGCGTTGTAATAGCACTGCGTTGTAATAGTTGCGTTGTAATGGCTGTTCCCAGTTCTGAATGTATGTTTTAGTGTGTGACTATCAATGTTACCATGTGCCAGAGTTTGCCTAAATGCGGGTTGAAGTATGTCACCACGTGACTCACCAGTTGTTGCGGTGTCTGTAAACTGTGAAGTGATTTATAGTGTAGCAGAGTGACCCCTGTGGTACACGGTGTTAACCTTGACCACTATAAGCATATTAGTGATTTGCAGTGTAGCAATGGGCGTCATGTTTATTTTATACTGTGCTCAGTGAGGGAAAGTCTAACAGTAGCCTTGACGTGCCAGCGTGTGACTCATTCTTGCCATGTAGTGAGTGAGTGCACGTCTAGCTAGATTTGTAGTTTGTCAGTGTGCATGTGTGAGTGACTGATGCTTATGCAGTGTCCAGTGTAAGTCTTGTGGTGGCTTGTGATGTGCCAGTTGGTGGCTGCCATGTATTCACGACAGGAAGTGGCATATAGTGGGGCTGTATGCATGTGAGAGCGGCTGATGCCAGTGTCAGCTTGGAAGTGCTTAAAATGTGCCGGGGTGTATGTGTGAGGGCCTCTTACCTCCTTCTGTGGTCACTCTTGCAAGCGTAAGGCTGAGAATGATAGCATGTACGTGTGACTGACTTTTAGCCAGTGCTGTGGTCACCGTGACCAGTGTGAGCGTGAGAGGGGTTCCATGTGCCGCGGTATAAGTGTGCGAAACTTCCGGAGGCCAATGTAAGTCTTTGAAAGGTGTGCAGTGTGTCGGTGAGTGTGAGATTGTCTCTAAGCCCTGCACCAGTGCAATCCTGGTGGTGTTTTTTGTGTGTCCGTGTGCGTGTGAGTGACCCGGCCGGCGCTGCATTCTCTGCGGCTACTGCAACCATGGGCAGCGTTTACAGTATTCTAGGTCCTTGGGGTGGCCAGGATGAACCTGAAAACACACAATTTATGAAGACAGACCTTTCTTCATGTACAAACGCGCGTGCTCAATGCCTACATCACGTCACAACACGGACAGCGTGAGGGGGGGCGGAAACGGACAGCGGGAGGGGGGCGGGTTAACGGCACATGGACAGCGGGAGGGAGGGCGGGAACGGGCGTGTGAATGACCCAGCCGACGCTGCAGTCACTGCGGCTATTACAACCATGGGCAGCATTTACAGTATTCTAGGTCCTCGGGGTGGCCAGGATGAACCTGAAAACACACAATTTATGAAGACAGACCTTTCTTCATGTACAAACGCGCGTGCTCAATTCCTAAATCACGTCACAACACGGACAGTGGGAGGGGGGGCGGAAACGGACAGCGGGAGGGGGTGGGTTAACGTCACACGGACAGCGGGGGCGGGAACGGGCGTGTGAGTGACCCAGCCGGGGCTGCAGTCACTGCGGCTATTTCAACCATGGGCAGCATTTACAGTATTCTAGGTCCTCGGGGTGGCCAGGATGAACCTAAAAACACACAATTTATGAAGACAGACCTTTCTCCATGTACAAACGCGCGTGCTCAATGCCTACATCACGCCACAACACGGACAGCGGGAGGGGGGGGCGGGAAAGGCACGGACAGTGGAGGGGGGGCGGGAAAGGCACGGACAGCGGGAGGGGGGGCAGGAACGGCAAACGGCAAGAAAGGCAAGAAAAAGCACTCACCTGGACTTCTTCCGGCGGCGGTCGGCCTGCAATGACCAAAACAAACCTGCCCCCCCCCCAAAAAAAAATAGGAACCGCCCACCACCGCAATGAGGTTGTCAAAGGGGCAGGATGAAAAAAAATCGCCGGGAACGCCCACCAATCACCTCACTGATAGACGGACGCCTCTCTCTTCCTATGGCTAGCCTCCATTTATGGAGCTAGGCAATAGAACAGAGAGGCAGGACTTTTGTCCATACTGGTAAACAAAAGTTTTCGGCTTGCGCGAAAGTCTGCTTCGCAGCTTTCGGCGAGGCGAAACCTAAAAAGGTGACCCCAGTCACCTACCGTCTAGAATTAGACCCTAAAAGACCTACTCATTCTCAGATCTATCATGTTAATTTATTAAAAAGATGGGAGGGACCCATTCCTACCCTACTGGGACTCCCAAACAAAGACAGGAGTTGTGCACAGGTTTAAACCCCTTACAGGATATTTTTTCCATTAAGCCAGGGAAGACAGACGTTAGAGAGCATAGAATCCATAATCTCCCTGGAAAAAAAGTAAAACTGAGGCCTTGTAGAATCCCCGAGGCTAGACGAGAAGCAGTAAGAAAAGAAGTAGAACAAATGCTCCAAATTGGGATAATAGAGCCCTCTTCCAGCCAATGGAATTCTCCAATTGTTTTAATGCCAAAGCCTAATGGGTCAATCAGGTTTTGCATAGACTTTAGGGAGGTGAATAAGATTTCACAATTTGACTCATACCCTTTGCCTAGAGTCGCTGAGATGATTGAACGAATTGGAAAGGCCCGCTACATCAGTGCTCTTGATCTATGCAAAGGGTACTGACAAATTCCCTTACATAAGGAGGATAGGGAGAAAACCGCCTTCTCCACTTCGGAAAGGCTGTTCCACTTTGCTGTTCTTCCCTTTGGACTACATGGGGCCCCTGCTACATTTCAAAGAGTCATGAATACTGTTTTAAAACCCTGCACAGCATTTGCAGCGGCCTATATTGATGACATCATTATATACAGTGACAAGTGGGAACAACACCTCCACCATATAAAAGCAGTGATCTACACTCTGGGGAAAAGGGAGTTCACCATAAACCCTTCCAAAAGCAAACTAGCTGACAAATCTGTTAAATACCTTGGTTACTTACTAGGAGAGCGTTTAATAAAACCTCAAGAAGAGAAAGTGGAGGCTGTCACCGCCATTCCTTTCCCAAAGACAAAAAAAGACCTAAGGGCCATTTTAAGGAGTTATGGGTTATTAGCAACAGTTCGTCCCTAACTTCTCCCAGATTGCCAATCCCTTAACAGATCTGCTGAAAAAAGAAGCCAAGACAGAAAATGAATTGAGCGGTCCCTCCTTTCACACTATACAGGCTTTCCATCAGTTAAAACAAGCTATGACAACTAAACCTGTCCTTCTCAGCCCTGACTATACCAAACCCTTTGTATTACAAACAGATGCTTCAGAACATGGGTTGGGGGCGGTATTGTCTCAAGCTGATTCCCAAGGACAGGAGAGACCCGTCCTATATATCAGTAGAATAATATTTTGCCGAGAAAAAAAATTACGCTGTCATAGAAAAGAAAGCTCTCTCCATCAAATGGGCGATAGAGTCACTACGTTATTACTTAGAAGGAAGAGAGTTCATCCTGTTTACTGATCATGCTCCCTTGGCGTGGTTAGCCAAGAACAAGGGTCATAATGACAGGGTCTTAAGATGGTTTTTGACACTCCAACCTTATTGTTTTACCACATTACACCAGTAAGGAAAGGAACAAACTAATGTGTACTTCCTATCCAGATATCCCCTTGATCCTTTTCTTGCAGGCAAGAAAGTTAGGGAAGGGGGATGTGAGAAAATAGAGAATGAGCGGGATTCAATGCTACCTTTTACCGTCGATCCCATCAGTAGAGGAGGTAAAGAGTTAACTTCCCCAACTCCCTCCTTCCCACAGGAAACAACACTGGACGCAGTAGGGCCAGACAAATGGGAACGGAGGAAAAGACAGGAAGAGGCAGGACAGCCGGCCTTTATAGGACTGACGCGAAAGGAAGAGGCGGACTGGAAGAGGAACCCAGAAGACGCCGAAAACCACGAGAACAGGACGGAGTACAGACTGGAGTCTGCAGGAAGCAGGAGGACCGAAGACCTCGCACAAGGTGAAGAAGACGGGGAGGACGTGGACCACTGGTGTGAAGACTGGTGGACGCCTGCGGAGGACGCTGGAAGGCCGCCGCATCTCTGGAGAGTTGCGGCAGAGGCGGTGAGTGGGACAACTGGGGAGGGGGTTGGAAAGAGAGGGCACGAAATCCCTGAATGTGCACAACCTGAGAAACATCCTTAGTTCCCTTCACGTTTTTTTAAATTTATTTTGAGAACCCTTATGTCTTTAAACTTTAATAGTGCTCACAACTACGAGGCGGAGTGTGTTGAATGTGGGGCATGAGAATTAGGACTAGATGGCATAGGTCTTTGGGGCAACAATTCCTCTAATTTTGTTGAACGCTAAATAGCCCTGATTAAAAGGAAAGGAGTACAGAGACTCCATTTCATAAATTCCTCTAAAGAGAGCCTAGTCTTTTATTTTGAATAAGAAACAGAAGGGAGGTGGATTCCTTCCAACTTGGACTTTTCTTTGCACTCTGGGTCTGGTGACGGCAATATAATTACAGACTGGACAGACCACTGACTGCTCTTTCTTTCTTTTGGAGACACTCCAGGAAGGCACCCCAGACCCAGAAAAAAACGAAGAAGACGGAAAGAAGACCGGATACCTCCTCACCACTTGACCATCCCATCCATACAACTATCTATTTTCATCCTGACTTTCTTGTCTTGTCTCTGTAAATCTCAATAAACCAACACCATTCAACCACCACTACTTCCTCCGAGTTTCTATTTCTGCCCATCCCTCTGACACTACCCGATTGGAATGGCCTGATGCTTTACCTCTTATCCTGATGGGACTCAGAAGCATACCCGACAAGAAAACAGGCTTGAGTCCCCATGAGATACTCATGGGAAGGGCAATGAAGCAAGCATGTGTGCCAGGACACAAGCTGTTAAATATATCTGATGATTTGGTATTGGAGTATTGCAAAGAGTTGGCTGACCAAGTGCGTTCTATCTCTCACCAGGTTGGGGAAGACGCTGTGGCCAGACATTCGACTCCAGCACATGATTTGAATCCAGGAGATTGGGTAGTGATAAAAGATCACACCCGGGAATCTTGCCTAGCACCAAGGTGGGAGAACCACATCAAGTAATACTGATTACCACCACAGCTGTGAAGTGCAAAGGAATTACAAACTGGATTCATGCCAGTCACACTAAAAGAGAAAGGTTGTGCAGCTGAAGGGTCTCAAGTGATAGATGCTGAGTTAGCTGATGTAAAAAAACAACCGAGCACCAGTCAGGAGGAATGCATTCCACTAGTCGACATACCTGAAGTGACAATAAGAACAAGAAGCCAAACGTATTTAGACAGTCAGAGTGATAGTGAGGATGAGATAGGAAAAGAAGAACACACTTAGATTTCAGAAAACAAAATAAATAAAAAATCTGAGGAGGATCAGATAAGGAAAGAGCAATGTACTCAGACAAAAAAAAACAGCAACAGAATTCCTGAGTCTGAGGAGGGACAGATAGGTACTAGAGAAAACGCTCAGGCAGAAGACAATCAAGAGATTAGAAGACCTGAGCAGGACCAGACAGGTATATAAAAACGTGTTCAGGAAGAAAAAAGACAACATAGCCGAAGTCAAAGCCAAATCCAACAAACTCCTAAACAAGACCAGACTAGTATAGAAGATCCCATCCAGGCAGAAGCAGAAGAGGTAATAAGCCCTGGACAAGGTTAGATAGAGAGGAATTCTGAAAACGACGAAAATCAAAGTGTGCCACTACTTAATGAAAACAAAAGAACATCTGAAGAATCTGAAAGCACAGTGCCAGCTAAGAAACTCGGAAAAGGTGATGGTTGGCCTAGATTTGTCAAGAGATTGAAATATCGTCTTAAGACTATAAATGAAGAACCAGACCAAGTAGCCGTGTTATAAACCATTTTAGGACACTATTGTAAATTTCCCGATTCATGCCCTTATATAGGTATAAAAAAAAATAGGTATAAATCACTACGTCCTTATATAGGCATAAGAATCATAACCATATTTAGACATAGCTCATGCAGTCCAAATATGGCAGGGCTACTTCCACTAGTTCCGAAAATCTACAACGATTTCTTGGAAAACTCGGCTGCAGCAGCTAGGGACTTTCCCTTGCTCGAGAACTGACTTGTCCAAGAACTCATGGAGTTTTCAAAGAACCGAGAGTCTTTAATGACGTTATTAAGTCCACCTTTACGTCAAACTCGTCAACTTCAAGTTATAAATATGCACACACTTGCCTTATCAACACACAGTGGTTTGGAGAAGTTCGACTATCTACTTGCCCGACGCATCCTGCTACAGCAAGTGCCGAAGGAAGCCGACCCTCCAACAGACGCACTGAGAGAGACGGTGTCTTTTCTTCTGCCGAGAAATCCAGATCCAGTGTTTCCAAGCTACCCTTGCGGGTTGCTGGGAAATCGAGTCCTGAGCCTGACCTTCTTCATTCCAAACTAAGGTACGGAGCTGATTAGACGCTAAGAGAAATCTTGGACAGATTCTTGGCAAAAGAATACTACGTTTATGCTACACCTCACTTACTTCTTCCCTCGTACTAAGCTTAGGTTAGGTACATCGGGGTAGGTGTATTTAAGAAGCACCAGTTGAGTACTTTTAGCCTCTGTTATTTATGTATGTATTTATCTATGGTTTAGGAACCATACAATGCTCTTACAGTATTATTTTATTCTACTCTTTATACTGCATTATATTTTACAACCAGTGTTAGGATTGTAGCAGTTAATTTCTAATGCCTGAGAAAGAAGACTGTTCAATAAAACCTTTTTATTGAAAACGCCCGTCTCATTATTTCTCTGCACCTCTAGTGAAACGAAGCATGCCCGATTGACTGAGTGAAATATCTATCTATTGTTTCCACGACTCTGATGATCAATTTTATCTTGGGGAAACAAAGGTGTCATGTTTATGCGGTTGTCAGAAACTAATCCCTTCTTGTGAATTCGAAAAAGGTTCTAGTGACCTCTGAGCTAGCTGGCACTCACAATTAAGTCTAATGTATTCGATAGAGACCTAGTAGACCTCAGTCCTACGTCTAAACTATAGGATATATTATTCCAATGTGCAGAGCCTATTGGGAATATAGGAACTACACTACAGGTGAAATAACAAGCCAGTCTGGACCATCCACAGAGATACCCAGAAGGAGAAGTCCACGTTTGAAAAGACTGAATAATAAATTCAAAGGTCCTGAATGGACCTATGTAACTCTCGAGGACTTTCAGAATCTGGAAATCAGTGATAAAAGTGATGAAGAATTGATTGCTGATCAAATTGACGAAGAAGTGAGACCATCTTGAAATAAATTCACAGTTTATATCCTGTGTAAAATTTACAAAGAGGGGCTAAGTCTCCTTAGCCAGAAATGGCTGATAATAGAATTGCTGGAAACCTGATAATAAATTATATAAAGACATGCTGTAGAATATGCATATGTAGTGTATTGATAGTGCTCATAGCATGGCTAGGACTGACAATAGCAATACCTTACTTGATGGCTGCTAATAAACAGAATGACACTAATGCACATGGAAAGGTAGCTAACCTTAAACAAGACAGAGTAGATTTAGAAGCACCAGATGAGATAGAATTACGCTATGGTAAAAATAAAAATGAGACAGATTTAAATGTATTTGTTAATCTTTTAGTACATAATGTAGAGACATTTGTATGAAATTACCGACATCAGTAGCAGAAGGAGTAACATATCATCATTTACCACTGACATATGGTATTTCATGTAATATTTTAGCTAGCTTGTTTTATAGAACTAGAAAGTTACAGTATTATTATTCTAATACAGATGTGATTTTTTATGAAATCCTATACCCAGAAAGATGAATCCTTTCCTTAGAAGTAGAGACTCGCAGTTTATGGGTGAATATTTCCTAACAATGAAAACAATAGATATAGCTAAAGCACATAAAGACAATTTAACATGTAGATTACATGAAGAAGAGAAAATATTTTTGAATTTAGTAGAGAAGAGGAGGCAGGATTTCCATAAAAGGGCTACTGAACCGAAACCCCAGATACCCAAATGGGCTGAAAGGGAAGAATTTATTGCAACTGGCAAGGGGTGGGCGGACAATTCCGTTCCACTCACGGAATGTACGGAGATTTGCCCCTTCCGTCTTTCGCAATGTAGGCAGAGAAACATGGCAAATCTCCGCACACTCGGAGCATAAGGAAAGTTGGTCTCCCGCTCGTTGCCCGCCTCCCGCCCGCAGTATTAAATAACCTTAAAAAGCCTTATATAACATTTAAAATAACCTTATCTTATCGGCGGCGCATCCGTCTCCATCGCGCCTTCTTCTGGGAACTGTGCATGCATGGGAGCCTGCGCATGCACATTCCTGGAAAAGAATACCCGGGCTCCAGCACATGCCCAGTTCCCAGAAGAAGGCACGATGGAGACGGATGCGCCGCCGATAAGGTAAGGTTATTTTAAATGTTATTTAAGGCTTTTTAAGGTTATTTAATACTGCGGGCGGGAGGTGGGCAGGAGGCGGGCGTCGTGTAACGGAACTATGCAGAGAGTGCGGAGATTGGTTCAATCTCCGTGCCTCTCCGCCTAAGTCCCTTACGCAACTTATGCCCCACCCCATTGCTGCTATGTCTCTGGATTTTGAAAAGAAGGGAAACATCTGTCTCCATAGGTTAAAAACAGAGTATAACAATGTATTCATCGGTTCCAGGGAATGTGAACACAATTTCCTGATAATTGGGGGTTGGGGACCAAAAGGGGGAACTGACCCAGTATTTCCTGGAGTCTATTATATTTGTGGGAATAAAGCTTATTTTAAGCTGCATGATCATTGGTATGGGAGTTGCTTTTTCGGAATAGTACTCCCGAAAGTATACCATGTGAAAAGAAACACTAGCAGCAATGAAGACAATAATGAACTAACACGACATAAAAGAGCTAGTTTTTCAGAAATTGTAGGTGATACATTTAGTGCATTGATACCTTCAGTGGGGGTAATTCTGAATATACAAAGAATTTGTCAATTGTCTACAGTGGTGGATCGCTTATTGACTGACACTGCTGGAGGATTCTTACAGACCAATACTGAAATAGTTGCGATAAGATCAATGGTTTTACAAAATCGACTTGCTCTTGATATATTATTGGCAAAAGAGAGCGGAGTCTGTAAAATGCTGAAGGCACAACATTGTTGCACTTACATACCTGATAAAAGTATTGAAATTGGAAGGTTTGTCAGAAATATTACTCATTTGGAAGAAGAATTGAAACCACTGGAGGTTGATAGTGCATGGAAGAGACTAACTGATGGTCTCTCCTGTAGGAGAGTAGGGTCTGCTATCCTATGGTCACCCCAAATTTTTGCTTTTTGCTTCACTGGTTTTTGACTTAATGTGGCTGTGGGCCTGCCAATCAGACCCACAGCCTGCTGTTCTCTCTCTAAATTTATGCCAAGGCACTTTAGGTGCATTACCAATTGGAACACGGATCACCTTGTGAGCCCCTGTACAGTGTACCCTAGGTAACTAGGGCATAGGTGCATCCAAGGCCTACCAGGGGCTGCAGCACTTTATTGTGCCACCCCTGGCCTTGCCTCACTATTTAACACAACTGGCTTATCACTCAGCTGGGGCAAGGTGGTGTAATCACCCTTTGCTTTAGATATAGTATATCTACATCTAACACATACAAGGACACACAGTAACCTATAAGTCACTCCTATGGCAGGCCTTATCAATCCTGGAGGCAGAGTGCTTGGTTATGTGTGAGATGGTGCTCTAGCATGAGCTGAGCCTGCCTGCAGCTTTCGGAACCATGTCCTTTAGCTGTTTCCTGATAGCGTCATACCATATACTCTTAAGTGCATTATGAACCTCGAGGTTAAATGCTAACTCTGGTTTGACATTATCAAAACATGTCGAGTAAGGTGTCATACGAATTGGAATACTACCCCCTCGCCAATTCTGGTGACGGGGGTAGCATTCCACCCTTCTAGAGAGACACGACATGTACAGAACCTGAACCCCGGTTAAAGTTAAACAGAGCCTCAGCATCACAAAATGGATGCTGCCACCACAGACACAAGTCTGACCTCCTGCTGCTGGGAGTCCTTCCAGCGAGGGAGGCTTGGACAAAGGGTTTCCTGCCTTGGGAGGTGCTAGCACCACCCCAGACAGGATTTTGGGTATCTGGTTAGGTAGGGCTGAATAGAATCAGACATGCCCGGGGCACACAAGGTGTCCCTGTGCATAGGTCAGTTCAAACCGGTGCTGGGGCACTCCAGCCCCAGCTCTGGTGTGAAACTGGACAAAGGAAAGGGGGTGTAACAACCCCCCGTCCTGATCCCACCCATAGGAGGGACCTAGTAGGTAGTCCGGCCCCTAGAATTGGTTTAAAAGTAGGATCTGAGTCCCATGACTGCCGATTACCCTGAAATTCAACTCAAGAAGAAGAAACTCTGGACCTTCGATGCTCTGCTGCTCAGAAGACTGAAGAATCTCCCTTGTGGCCAAGGAGTGGCCACCCTGTGAATACAGGCACCATCCAGCGATCAACGACTACTTTGCCGCCGCCTCCTGCCGGAGCCCGAGCCCAGAGCCTGACAAGAACCAGACTCCCAGACATCTAACAGCCCGATCCACAGTCCCTGCAAAGCTGAGACCAGTGGAGGCGACCTGAGAAATGGGACCAGACCTCTTGGAAAGTCCACGAGAAGCTGACTGCGCAGCACCTGAGGCACCCTCACCGCTGTGCTTGGGGTCTTGAGATGCCCCACCACCGAGCTACAATTGCACCAAGGACCAGCCTTCCAACTCTCACGAGATCTGCGTGGGGCCCTTTTGCTTTGTTCCACTCGACACGCCTTCCCGGTTACTAGTCCGTTGGCTAGTAGCCATTTTGGCGACCAAACAACAACTTTCCACCACTGGTCTGGTTGCTCCAGACTGGCCCTTGCTGATCCTAAAAGCAGCAACCCCTCTGACCTTGCTGGTTAGAGTGAGAAGCCTTCTTTTTTTCCTGCGTGGCTTGCTTTAGCCAAGGCCTTTTTGCTCCGATCAAGAAGCCGACACCGCCATCAACTAGAGCCTACGTGGGACAGCTCGTGAGTGACTCCTGGTCATCGTCATCATCGCCGGGTCCACGTGGCTGTAAAGACAAGCTTCACAACATCACCTGTTTGCACCCGACAATGACTGATTCCTTCCTGGTTCCACGCCGGTCACTGGCTAGTGACTTTGAACATTGTTCCCTCTGCTTTCAGGTCTACAACACTTCAGATCCACCCTTGGATCCACCGGAACTCTTCACATCAGGTCGCCTGCAGCATCAACACTCCAAGGCTCCATCTGAACTCCTGCAGAATCCCGACACACTTTGACTCCACTGCACCCGCTTCCTGTGGGTGAGGTAACGCTGGCACTCCAGTGCCCCCGATTAGTCTAACTCTCCTAGTGTCCAGATTCCAAATGGTTAAGTTCTAGACTGACCGGAAGACTTCCTACCTTTACCTTTAAAACTTTTACGCATCTATTGATTTCAATGTGAACTGCTTCTAACTTTGCGCACTCCAAACCAGATACCGTGGGCCTCCTAGTTCCTAACCTTTGTTAGTACAGCGTAGCCCCAGCAATTCCCAAGGCCCTAGGCCTTACTTCCTTTCGACTTGTGGTACTTATACCACTTCTTTAGTATATGGTTTTAGGGGCCACCCTGGCCTATTCATATTTGTGCAACTTTTGTATACTTATCAATTGAATTGTTTTAAGGTGTTTGCTTCTGTGCTCATAAAGAGTTCAGGGGACTATTTGTAGTAATAAATACATATATATTTTGAATATATATCCTGTGTGGTGTCCTTTCACTTGGTGTTCAAGGGGTTACATATGGTAATACAGCCGGCTTCACATGCCAAAAGAGTTTAGCCTAAGACTGCTTTGTCCACGCTACCACTAGGATAGCTGGTCTATAAGGTTGACTTACAACCAATCACCATAAGGGTTGTTTGGACTGATGCAAGGTGGTCACTAGAACGAGTGAACATCATATCTCAGTCCAACTTCTCACATCTCCTCTGTAGGTAGTTGGTTTTCTAACGTAGGAAAAAGTATTGTAGGTAAAGTACTGATGCCAATAATGGGAATATCACTACTGATTTTGGTAATAATGATCTGGTGCAAATGCTGCAGAAACAGAAAGTGATATGCAGTAAATGAGAAAAGAACGAAACGAAATTATGATGAAATTCAACTTGAGGAAAAGAAAGGGGATATTTACAAAAGAATGAAGGGTTTCCAAAAGAAACGAGATAAAGGAAATCCTAAAGCAATAGAAGAAATTGAATTAGGAGAATGCTAAAGTTGGCATTTGGTTCTATAATTAGTGATGCTATTAAATACCATAAAAGAGGGGATTGATGAAGCAAGGTTTCATAAGTACAGAAACTTGCTTGTACTCAATCGTCTCGAAATAACATGTAACAAATTAACCAACATGTTTTGGGAGTACTAAAATCGCACAACATGACATTTCTAGTTTGAAGGGGAAGCTTGCGTATGTGTTTTTACTAACTGTAACCCTAGTGTCCTAATATGTCCGCCGAAAATGCAGGAACCTTTTTGCGCATGAGTCTGCCACATCTACGTGGTGTGACGTATCTATACTTTTGGTGGGAATTTCTTTCAGCTGTGCACTAGTGCCAAGATGGCCGCTTCATGCTTTACATACTAATGCACATGCTTCTGCTCGAACTAAAACTTGTGTGTTCTGCTTAACTATTAATGCTATAGTTAAAATAAAGTAATGGGGTTCGAGTAGAAATAAGTGGTATACAGTGCATTCATTTATTTTTGTAGTCTAATGTGTCTCTCTTTGACTTCTTTAATAGCTCGTATTTGGGCCTGAAGGGTGACATGAATCGCCATATTGAAATCTCTCTGTGCATGTGCTGGGAGCACTGAGAGACCTCTAGGAGTGACATTGAAACCCTACCAAAGACTGTCTAACCCGTGATGCACCTGGGAACCTCACCCCATAACCTGTGAAAAGGAAGACAACTTGCAAATTTGTTAAGCATGGTATATTAACATGAAATAATATTGCTGTGTGGAATAAAATTATGGGAAAGTAAATTATGGGAGGGAACATTGATCAACTATATTGAATTGAAATGATCTCATCTTAGTATGGCGTGATGACCTCTCCTCATCTTTCTGACCAATCAAAGGAAGGGGACACATAGAATTTGCAACATTTAGGGGTGGAACACACTCTGAAATGGTATAACTAAGGTAGGCTTAGTCATTTAGATTGTCTGACTTGTCACAGACCTGTCACTGACCCAACGTATGCTGAAGGAGAATCGCGAGCAGAGCACTGGTTGAGCACTCTGACAGAAGAATCAGGAATTTGCTGAGGGAAAAGAAAATCGATTACCCAGTTGGGGTCTGAGAGTAGCCGTAGAGAGGGGTGTGATGCTGGTGTTGCACTTAGTGGAGGTTACCTGTCCTGTTCTGCACCTGTCCTGTCCTGTTGGCACCTGATTAGTCGGGAGCTCCTCTCTTGTCCCAGTCCGTGTCCAGGGTTGTTCTTCGCACAATTCTAGGTAAATATAATCCATGTGGTATGTCCTTGTGCCATTTTCCTTTGTCACCCGTCCCAGGTACCAAAGTTTAAAGGCATTTTCTTAAAATCATGCAAGATTTATGTTTTTTTTTACAAGCAATTTTATTGAGTTTTGGATGGAACAACAAACAGCACCATTCAGAGCCACATTGTACACTTTCAGAATAGGGAGAAAACACAACACAGTGACAGCAAGATTGCATAAAGAAATCAATAATAGCTCATACACATGAATCCGAAGAGCGGACCACGCCATCTCAATCATCGATGACCCCGACCCATTTACCCCACATTTGGCAAAATTTCTCAGGGCACCCCTGGCTACATATAAAGGCCGCTCCTGCGCAGAGCACCAATCCACCCCCGACGCCAGCATCCTAGAGTGGGAGAAGCAGTGTCCAGCCAATGCGCGGCAATGTCCCTCTTGGCGACCACCAATGCCGTGTTGAGGAAGAGCTTCTCAGCCCTGGAGCCGTCCAATCCATCGGTGACGCGCAGCAGAACATGGATGGGATCAAGAGGCACCTCCCAACCCAGGACCCCCGTCAGCTCTTGCGTTAAAGATTCCCAATATCTCTGAATCACAGCACACAAGCAAATCATATGGTAAAAATCTGTGTGGAGTTGGGAGCAGTGGGGGCAGTGGGAGTCAGGCCGAAGCCCAGCAAGGTGGATACACAGTGGAGTAAGGTATGCAGCATGCAGGAAGTAGACTTGGACCAGGCGGAGTCTCGCCGATTCCGCAATCGTCCTGGGGCCCATCAGGGCGTCCCGCCAGTCCTTATCCTCCAGAGCCCCAAGCCAACCCTCCCACTTCTCGCAGAGTAAGGAAAGGGATTTAGGGGTATTGTTAGTGAGGGAACGATAAATCCGAGACTCCACCCCTCCCCAAATCCCCAGTTAGTACTTGCGCCTAGGGCGGGCTATATTCGGGCAGGGACGTGCCATCTGTAATGTGGGGGTGAAGGGCGTGACGCAGTTGCAAATATCGAAAGAATTGAGAGGGTGGAGGGAGTGTCTGGTCTGTAAGTCTTGAAAGGATCGGAAGTGAGTACCACTCCAGATGTTGCCCAACAAGGTTACCCCAATGAGATCCCACTGCCAGAACCCTGACAGGGAGGTGATTTCACAAAGCCTAGTGCCACACCACAAGGGAGTGTAGCTAGTCAGCCTGCCCGCCCATTGAGTATGACAAAGTGATGCACGCCAAGCCAGGAATACACCCAGTGTCTTCGGGAAGAGTTTGGGAAATCGTGGTCCCATAAAGCATCCCCTGGATAGAGGAGAAGCCCAAGATGTGAGGTTCCAAACGATACGCCAGGTCGGACCAGCCGCCATTTAACCAGTCATGAATCGTGAGGAGACGAGTCGCTAGGTAGTAGAGGTAAAGGTTCGTCATTCCGAGACCTCAATCAAAAGGTGGAATTCGGCATTGGGCCAGGGCCAGCCTGGACCTCCGACCCCCACAACGGAATTTAATGGCCATGCCATCCATGTCCCGGAATCAAGATCTGGAAAAGGAGAGGTGAGTGTTCTGGAGCATGTACAAAAAACGGGGCAAGATCATCATTTAGTACAGGGCAATCCTGCCCAGAGGGTCGAGAGGCAATGTGTGCCATTTAAGGAGGTCGGCGTGGACCCGCCTAACCAGCGGGGTAACATTGAGTTCCCATGCAAGGTCAGGGAGGAGGGAGACCCAGATCCCCAAATAATTGAAAGACAGCCGCCGAAGCAGAATCGACAACTGCCAGTCAAAACATTCGCTCAATAAGTAAGATTTATGTTTTAATAGTTATTTTCTTACTTGCAAAGTTTCTGATCACGATGTTGTGGTCCTTGACTCATAAAATATTGCATACATAAAGTGTTTAAAACTTCTCATGAGTCTGTGGTTATTTGCATGAAGTTAAATGTTAAATCACTACCTATTATTCTAATTCCCTGATCCTTAGATTAGGACTTAAAGTTTAAGTGATAAGGATTTGGTAAGTCATGGTGTACAGGTGTATAATTCCTAAGGTGAAATACATTTCTGATAGGCAGGAAGTTAAGCTGGATTACTGGTTCAAAGTGTGAATGTTTATGGGCCCAGGTGAGTATGATTAACTGGACTGGTAATCCCGCGCCATCACAGTCCTGAAGCTGACCTGTTGCAAACAGACCATAGGTATGTGCAATCATCCAAGGTTGGGTCCTCTGCGATTGCCAGTTGTAGATTACATCTGGGCTGAGATCCATAGATGCAGTCCTGACTGGGCCTTCAGCAGTACAGCAGCTACAGCTGTGACTAGGCGTTCAATAGACAATTAATTGTAGCCCCGACTGGGCCTTCAGCAGTAATGCAATTGCAGTACCACGGTTCCTGTGAGGAACAGGAGTGAGACTCTTGAGGTTTAGAGGCACCAGAGTCCTCCCAGATTGCTCTCAGGCAGTCGCCTTCTTCCTGGGCCTTCCTGTGTGTTCCACAGCCACCAGGGACATGCTTGACCTCACTGTTCCCTGGTCAGTCTCTCCTCCTGCAGTGCAAAGCAGACTCCTTCCCTTTCTCAGCAAGCAGACAGGCAGACATCCTGGCATTTCAGGACAGGCACACTGTTGCTCCAGCTGGAAATCCGGACTTCAGGTGACTTCCCCTGGCTGTCAGGCAGACACCAGCCCTGGTTACACAGCAGTCTTCTGAGTACTTTGGGGAGCACTCCTGTCATAATGAACTTGAAACTGGATCGAAGTAATGAGGTTGAATCCCACTTTTTTACACAACTTCTAGTCTATCTCCAACTGCAGAACCAGTTTGAGGTGGTTCTTTCAAGTGTCCTTCTGTGGTTGTTCGTCAGACAAAGCCTTTGTGGAGAGTGAAGTTTCACACAGCTAGTAGCACAAAGAGGTGCAGGTTTCGTCACCTGTCTGCCATAAGCCCAACTAAAGAAGTAAGCAAGAAAAGACAAAAAGACATATCTCACATAGAGACTCCCTAACGTTTTACAGCAGTCTGCAGTCCCACCCCTCACAAAATGGAAATGCTTAGAGAGACTAATCATAAGTTCCTTGCTAACCAAAATGCCCAATAGAATAGCTAAAAAAGTTGTGTCTCCCAGCACTTTTGTGTCTGAAATTCCTCCCTCCAGCTTTAGAAACATAAGTAATTCACTTCCACTGTCTGGGCGCACAAGCCTCCACCTCAGTCTTGCTCCAGGCCAGATTTATCCGAAATCTATTCCACTGATGTCCATGACACTAAACTTGTGACAGGCACAATGACACCATGCAGGTGCTTAATTGGCTACACACACAACCCCCCCTAACATCAATTCAGGATGTCAGCATAAAAGTCTGGGCAAAAGCATAAAAATTGAACATTACACAGATTGGCCAGTGAGCCAGATAAAAAGCTCTGGCTACACTGTTGATTCGCTTAACCACAATATCTTGCCACCATCGTTTTATGTTCAAAACCTACAACAACGCTGGTAGTAGTTGACTGTCAATAATTATGGGATGGCTAGTACGCCCCTTTAGGTCACAGAATAGTTCCAGGACCTCTTATATTCGGACACAGGCCTATCCCTCGCTGCACACACTTAGATTAATGGGACGCAGAGCCAAAAAAGACAAGTATACCAGTTGTGCACGCATTCGAGAACTCAGGGCAAGAGATTATGCATTTGCACTAGATTATGGAATAAAAGTACTGAAGAAATATCAAAACATCACATACTTTATATATCACTAGCTTACCCGTCGCGCGTTGCTGTGATCGCAGAAGAAAGGAAATTCAAGGAAACTCGTTATGATAACATTCAATTTACACTGTGTCATTTTTATTGCAACTTATTCATTTAAAATGGAAAACATTTCAAAGTGTGGCTTGAGCAGTGCGTATTCGATCGGCTTCCAATCTTGATTCTGGTTGCTCTCCTGTTTCATTCGAGTAGGCTTGAGCAGGACGTAATTGATCTGTTTCCAATCTTGATTCTCGTTGTTTGTTCGTTTGAGAAGAACGGGCTTGAGCAGTGCGTACTCGATCGGCTTTCAATCTTGATTCTCGTTGCTCGTTTGTTTGAGAAGAACGGTCTTGAGTAGTTTGTATTTGAACAGCTTCTAATCTTGCTTCCCGTTGCTCGTCTGTTTCTGAAGCTCATAATGCCTTTTTCTTTCGTGCTTCAGATGTAGCTCGACCAACCCATTTCCGTTTGGGGGGCATAACTGTCGACGATGCTCACAAAATCGCTGACAATTTCGGTATTCAAAAGATTATGAGGGCCCTGGGGGTCCGATATTGAAAAAAATGTTATGCCAGAAACCTTCGCGGTAGTGTACTCAACAACTTCCCAAAGTTTCATGGCGATCGAATGAATGGTGTGGTAATGCATAAAGGACAAACAGACAGACAGACAGACATACATTCGTTTTTATATATATAGATTTTAGTTTATTTTTTGTTCCTACAGTTGCTATCTTGTTTTGAAGCTTCTGGAGGAGTCCAGATGAGCATTGATGGAAAGCTTATGAGCATTTAAACAGCTCCATTTTTATAAGAAATGCATATCGTGATGGCTTGATTCGCCATCAGAGGATGGATTAGAGCAGCGTAATCTTGACTCCACCCTTACACGTCACAAATACACATCATATACACAAAAAATATGCACACTTAGCACTATATATTTTGTGTGTCCTAAAGTTATTAATGTAACGCATCCTCTGATACTAAAAAAAAAAAAAAACTTTTTAGGAAGCACCACTTCAAGCTGTCATTGCTACCTTCCACAGTCCACACAGCACATCTCCGACGCATTTACATTGCAAATTACAAAGATGCCATTCCATCAAAAGCTTACTGGACGACACACTGTGATCAAAAAGTGGTAGTATTTTCCAAGTTTCAAAACTACTGAATAACGTACTGTGGACAAAATCGAAAATGATGACACATGACCTTTGGACCAACAACAATATCACAGAAAATCACATAACATTGGAGCAGCGAAATGTTGGCTCCACTTTTCTGTTTGATTAGGCTCCACACATATATTTACACATGGCGTCATGTACTCATGTGATGTAACATTATTAACGTAATGTAGTCCACCTGAACAGATACAGAAGGCGCCTTTACTGTGTAATCTTGACATTTATATGAGCGTGCACATTAAAGTTTTCCTTGCAGTAACATATAATTGCAGTTCCCATATATATCTCCCTTTGTGTGGTTTGAATAATATTGTTAATTCTAATATATTCACAAACTCTTTTGAATAATACTCTGCATTTATTTTATAAATGAAAATGTATCCATTTGATTAGTACTCTCCATCTATATTATAACTGTATCTGTAATCAAGCATTAACACATGCTTTGAGATGATTGCTATGTCAACTTGACCAAAGGCCCTAAGCATTTGAATTTCTTAATGTTTAACCTTCAATGTTAACGTTTGCTTTGCATACAATGTTTTCTCTTCTTTTCAGGTGCAATTGTGTGATTGTACTAATAGAAAATGGCACATTGTGTGAGAGAGATAGTGAGGCTCAAAAGGAATATCTTTTGGCAAAGACGAGAAGTCTAAACAAACAAAGGGAGTACTACTGTTTGTATGGAATTGAGAGGCAGAAGGAATCCAAGGATTTTCGGATGTGTGGACCAAGGAAAGGCGTTTCAAGTGTAGTTGCCAAATTTTACTGTTTGAAGGTGGAAATAATGAGATGTGACGTGGGATCAGGTTCTTTCTGTAGGTAGAACTGATGATTACACTTGTTTATTCAGACTACTGATAGATTTCAAGAGATTCAAATCTCTTTGTGACATCTATGTTGTATGGCCACTCCTGGGCAACCCCAAGGTGAAGCCAGACATCCAAGCACTGTTGTGGAGATTAAGTAAGCTATTGCCCTGAGTTGCAGAGTGGGACTCCATGTTTGGAATAGGCACCAAGGCGAGAATTATCAGGTCTGAGGAAATTGAGCCCAAGCCCCACCGTGGTGGAAATTGAACCCTGGTCCCAGGCCAGACCTTTGTATCAGGGTCTGCTGCTCTAACCATTGAGCCACACTTCTCCACCATTAATGGGTAGCGAAAATTCTATGAGTCCTTATTCGTCCATATTCGCTTTATGTAGTAATATTGGAACGTAATCTTATGTTGAAAAATTTCAAGTGCCCTGTGTCTTTTATTGATGTCATATACTCATCGATAATTTAATTCTTAATAAGATGGGATCTCCAATGAACCTGTGAGTGTCGTAACTCACATTTGGCATGTTGTGGCAAAATCAAGATTTCACACAGACAATACTCAATTTGCAAGCCCTGAAGAGGTTTCTGTTTGAGGATGACGCACGTTGGCTATGTCAGAAACAAAAGAAGAAATGTTATAAAAATTGAAGATCTTGAATAAAGAAACATTTTTTTTAAACAGATGGCGTTTGTGCATTATGTCATCACAGTGTGACATAATAATATAACTGCATTTAATTTACTTTCGCATTTTCTATGTTGGTGGGCGCTGAGTCATTTTTCCTGACTCTATTCCTGAGGCTTGTGTATATCGGTCTGATTTTGAATTTGTAATACACTCATACCTATTTCCATCTTACGACTCAGAGTTTTACTATGTGACCAATTGGCTTACACTGTAATTGTTAAACTGTAGTAGATCCTAATTCCTTTTATTCCTCAGGCACCCAGAAAGTTCCATTTCAGGAAGCAAGGAAAGTAGAGATTGACTATATAAAAAGAAATTTACCTTTTGCATCGGCAGCTCTAGCGTTGCATCTCCTCGCACTGCATCACCTCTTCCTGCCTACTGGTCCCAGCAGCCCCTAGGACAGACTGCCTGTCCAATCCCTGTGCTACAGAGCAATGCCGAGATTGGTCTGAGCAGGCAGAAAAGACACCCTGCTCAGATCAGGGAGTGTGTGGAGTTTCTCCAGCCTGGCTGCTCAATGCAGCTGGGCTGGAGAAAACCTAAGTGCACAAGTGTGTTTTGGTCGGCCTGAAACGTCTGGCCTAAACACATATTGGCACTTAAGGGTTGAAATGCACAAGCACTCCTCCTCCCCTTCCCATACCACGGCCACGCCCCTCCCAACTGCACTGGCTAAGAGCCGGCAAATGTAAATTAAAACGATGCAAGAACATTGTTTTAATTTACATTTGCTGGCTCTGAGCCAGGCAGTGGGGCAACGCTCCTTCACCATTGTGGGGGAGCTGCCTGGTGGAACAAAGAGGATTGAGTTGTAATTTAAACTAGGAAGACTTAGCATTCTGCAGCCCAGGCATCCAACAGTGCCAGAAGTGGGTTCCTAAGAAAAAATGTAGGCCCCTGCCCTTATATTTTATTTACTATTATTCAGAAAGTAAGCACTGTAACCACATAAGCCCTATTCTCAAAGCCATATAAAACCTATTGTCAGATCACCCGGCTGGCTCTCCAGTGGATGCATAGTACAAGATCAAGCACCTCTCATTTTTTTTACAAAGATTGCTGGAGCAAAAGCTAAGAATATGTGCAGAACCTGCCACTCTGCCACAATATCAAACTAATCAAACAATGAAGCTTCAAAAACTGAAACACAGAGACTGATTTATGACACTGTGAGGTGCCAGGCTGTGAAACGCCCTACACCAAAGAGCATAACTGAACAATAAGCAGTCCCGGAAGCATCTGAAATCAAAGCTATTGAACCTTGCTGTCTACTGAAATCCTTGTAAAACATGGATGGCGACTCAGGGACATCTTAAGGAATTTGGGGCCCTGGGTCAAACCTATTTTGGGGGCCCCTGTTCAGAACAGCTTTGAGTTTGAAATTTAATTTCCGTTCTTTCATACCTCTTTAGCCAGGTCACTAACGGCGCACAGACACTCCGGTCCTAACTCTTAATGTCTTTACATCAAATATTAAGGGATAGTGACGTTTGTTTCTCACTATCGTAACACGGCATCAGCTCTCTAATTTTACTCTCAATAATATGTGTGATATCCTCCCATTTCTCATATGTGAGGTCCTATTTTGATCTAAAAGTAACTTTTTTATGAATATTGCATAAAACATAAACACACCATTACTCTGTCTGTAATGGACCCACAAACTTTATTTAAAAAATACTGTTTAAGAATTATCCAAGGTCGCCAGGGTAAGACTCTATGCAGAAAATAGCTGGCTCTATAAGAGGGGCCCCCTGAAAGGCTAGGGCCCTAGTCCAGAGCCCATTTTGCCCATGCCTTAAAACGTCTCTGTGCCGGCTGATAGCTGTAGGGCAAGGTACTCATTACTCAGTGTGATTCTAATTTCCTCTGCATGAAGCTGACTTCCTGAAAATCCTCAGCACCTTGATTTATATTAAAACTAAAGTGCTGCACTTCATTCATCCACTAAATGTATTTATGTATGTGTTTTTATACAGTGTGAACTTTACCCAGGCGTGTCAGAGCGCTTTACAATGGAGCGAAGTAAATTACATAAGGAATGAGAGTAGCATGGAAGTAATTACAAAATCTTATAGGTACTTGTGGTGAAAGTTACAACTTAACAAGTTACAGATACATTCAATATTATTAAATACGAAAAGGTGGCACGAATAGGGTAAGTTACAAATAAGGTAAGTTGCAAATTAACAAGTTACAGATCCATTAAAGATTATAAAATACAAAATTCCACAGTTTGTTTCCACTTAATAGCTATCCATCCTTTGCAACATCCAGAGCTCCCTTTTACCAGTGGTATTTAAAAAAAAAAAAAAACGAATGTGCTGTAAACAATTTCAGTGTCATGGCAAACAATAAAGTGCGAATGGACATTGCCCATAGTTTTTCCTAGGTAAGACACATTACCCCTATCACTGGTCCCTCGTCCTAGCCCTTACAATATGAGGGCTGCATTGCCCACCAAAGGTACAAACCACCCGAGTCCCTACTCTATTTCTAGGAATACATGGCCCTTAACACAATTTATAGTTTTAGCAATCAATTTCCTATGATTATTCTACTTTTTTCTCACTAGGTGGTGCTACATACCAAGCAATGTTATGGAGCCTTCATGTTGCAACGGCAATGTTCCATTAAAGAGCGCTTTAAAAAGAATGGAAAAGTCAAATTTAATTCTGTAAATTTCCTTCTAGTTTGGGGTAGATTTACGATTTTTACAGGATTAACAAATAAATGAAGGCGTGTTGTATTGATATGTACATTGCACTTTCAATACCCATTGCAAGGTACTTTTGGAAATGTAGAACCATCGCATTCTAGGAGTACTGTCAAAGTTCACTTATGCACATTTCCCACTAAGCAGAGCACGCTGAAAAGGTTATTTCAGTGCCCATGCAATAATTGTGGCATCGCCGTTAGACTACTGCAATGCGCTAACCAGTAACCCCTAATGCCTGATTTGCCATTTGCAGCTGACTAGAACTGCGGTAGCCCGTCTTCTATTTTGGTCTCACAAACATAAACCTGTGGCTCGCCATCTCGAAGCCCTTTTTAGGTTTTGCCTCGCCAAAAAGATGCGCTCTGCGCATCTTTTTTGCGCAGCAAAAACCTAATGAGAACTGTAGTGTGGCTTTGGGTCGGCCCTCGTCATTCATTGGCTGGCTCCGTAAATGGAGCCTTGCCATTGGACGAGGGGCCTGTCCGTCAATGCCGGACCAGACACGGGGGCGTTCCCGACATTCTTTGGCTTTTGCCGACGTCACGCGACGCCGGGAACGCCCCCGAGTCTGGTCCGGCATTGCCGGCACTTCTGCGTCTCTCCTGCCCCGTGACTGGCCGGCCGGCCAATCCTAGCGCGGCCGGCCGGAAGTGCCCGCCCCCCGCAGCCCGGGGGAAGAAGGAGAGGAAGACGGCAAGCAGTATGGCGGCGCCCGCGGGGTTCCCGTGGCCTGGAGGGAACCCCGGGAGATGCGGAGGACGTTGCCGGTCTCCCATCCCGAAGAGGGAGACCGGAGAAGTGCCGCCGTCGCAAGGTGCAGGTGAGTGCCTCTGTCCCGTGCATCCCCGTGCGCCTCCTCCTTCCCTCGTGACACTACACTCCCTAGAACAGAGCTTTCCAAACTCTGTGTAAAGGGAGACCGTTACGCGAGTGTGTGGGCGCGGGGCCTCGTTAACTTTGCTGCGTGCGACACAACCGAAGTCTGGCCTGCAGAGTTAAGTATATTCAAAGTGCTTGTAATATTTTTTAACCTGTGCAGGTAGTGTTTTAATTCAATCTAGCGCAAAGAAGCTGGAGTGCATGCATGTGATGGTTTGCTTGATAAAGAAAAATTAATCTCAGTAGCCAATAATACAATATTCACAGGGGCGCACGGAGCGATCTGCATTATCAGAGGCGGCGTCTTCCTCACTCGGCTCCAGTGAAGTAATTCAAAGTGCTTGTAATATTTTTTAACCTGTGCAGGTAGTGTTTTAATTACTGCCCCTCTCCCTTCCCTCACTGTCCCTCGACGACCCTCGGCTGCCTCTCATTACTAGCGGTGAGGCCAGCTGAAGGGCACATTTAGGGACCCATCCCCATATTTTTGAATGGAGTTCGATTTGCTATATTCTAAGCCACTGCCCCCTCCTTTTATCGGCTAGCCGAGATATACCAAGGTTTACTACAGACGAGGGGTGTCACAGGGGCGAGGGCCTGTGTTAGTGACCAACGCCCAGACTCTGTCAGGGTCTCTGCCTGTCTCTGTACCCCCAGACACAACCCTTGAGAATCATCTCAGTCTGGCATTGAAGTTTGAGCAGGCCTCCCCAACAGAGGACTGAGGTCAGACATGGCTGTCTCTTCCTCTCGCTGCCTCCTCTATTTCTCTCTGTAGCCTCTCTCTTCAAACTCCCTCTCACCACTGCTCTCCCTTCGAGTGACCTGTCTATTACGCTTTCCTACTCAGTCGTCAGCTTCCTGGTGGGTTCTAGTGACTCCTGCAACAAGCTGTCTCTACCCACTTATCAGCGCTACCAGGAGGATCTCTGTCTCCTGCCCGGGCGGCGTTGGTAGGTGAGCTGGGCGCAGGCCCAGGGCGCCAATATTCACAGGGGCGCACGGAGCGATCTGCATTATCAGAGGCGGCGTCTTCCTCACTCGGCTCCAGTGAAGTAATTCAAAGTGCTTGTAATATTTTTTAACCTGTGCAGGTAGTGTTTTAATTCAATCTAGCGCAAAGAAGCTGGAGTGCATGCATGTGATGGTTTGCTTGATAAAGAAACATTAATCTCAGTAGCCAATAATACAATATTCACAGGGGCGCACGGAGCGATCTGCATTATCAGAGGCGGCGTCTTCCTCACTCGGCTCCAGTGAAGTAATTCAAAGTGCTTGTAATATTTTTTAACCTGATTCAAAGTGCTTGTAATATTTTTTAACCTGTGCAGGTAGTGTTTTAATTACTGCCCCTCTCCCTTCCCTCACTGTCCCTCGACGACCCTCGGCTGCCTCTCATTACTAGCGGTGAGGCCAGCTGAAGGGCACATTTAGGGACCCATCCCCATATTTTTGAATGGAGTTCGATTTGCTATATTCTAAGCCACTGCCCCCTCCTTTTATCGGCTAGCCGAGATATACCAAGGTTTACTACAGACGAGGGGTGTCACAGGGGCGAGGGCCTGTGTTAGTGACCAACGCCAAGACTCTGTCAGGGTCTCTGCCTGTCTCTGTACCCCCAGACACGACCCTTGAGAATCATCTCAGTCTGGCACTGAAGTTTGAGCAGGACTCCCCAACAGAGCACGGAGGTCAGACATGGCTGTCTCTTCCTCTCGCTGCCTCCTCTATTTCTCTCTGTAGCCTCTCTCTTCAAACTCCCTCTCACCACTGCTCTCCCTTCGAGTGACCTGTCTATTACGCTTTCCTACTCAGTCGTCAGCTTCCTGGTGGGTTCTAGTGACTCCTGCAACAAGCTGTCTCTACCCACTTATCAGCGCTACCAGGAGGATCTCTGTCTCCTGCCCGGGCGGCGTTGGTAGGTGAGCTGGGCGCAGGCCCAGGGCGCCAATATTCACAGGGGCGCACGGAGCGATCTGCATTATCAGAGGCGGCGTCTTCCTCACTCGGCTCCAGTGAAGTAATTCAAAGTGCTTGTAATATTTTTTAACCTGTGCAGGTAGTGTTTTAATTCAATCTAGCGCAAAGAAGCTGGAGTGCATGCATGTGATGGTTTGCTTGATAAAGAAACATTAATCTCAGTAGCCAATAATACAATATTCACAGGGGCGCACGGAGCGATCTGCATTATAGGGTCTGTGCAGGTAGTGTTTTAATTACTGCCCCTCTCCCTTCCCTCACTGTCCCTCGACGACCCTCGGCTGCCTCTCATTACTAGCGGTGAGGCCAGCTGAAGGGCACATTTAGGGACCCATCCCCATATGTTTGAATGGAGTTCGATTTGCTATATTCTAAGCCACTGCCCCCTCCTTTTATCGGCTAGCCGAGATATACCAAGGTTTACTACAGACGAGGGGTGTCACAGGGGCGAGGGCCTGTGTTAGTGACCAACGCCCAGACTCTGTCAGGGTCTCTGCCTGTCTCTGTACCCCCAGACACGACCCTTGAGAATCATCTCAGTCTGGCACTGAAGTTTGAGCAGGACTCCCCAACAGAGCACGGAGGTCAGACATGGCTGTCTCTTCCTCTCGCTGCCTCCTCTATTTCTCTCATGTTGTAGTTATTTTCTACTCTAGCTACTCTAGGTTTCCAATGTTTCCCTATTTTTTTGAAGCATGCGCATTCTTTCACTACCAAGTTTTGTGATGTCCTTTCAGGGGCACATTAAAAAAATGTTTTTCCCATTCTCCAAAGCCCTATTGTCTAATCTAGCGTTTTGTGGCAATTGCTAATTTGTGTGGCCAAGACCCATTTGTTTGAGGTGCTTGTTTTGAAACACGTTTGTGAGCTGTGCCCATGAGGCTTTTATTGTTGTACATTTGTTGCATGCAAATACCTTTTTATATACTTAATTTAACATACTGATCAGCATGTCATCTTATGACACTGCCTGCTGGTGCCTCCTTGTGCTCCTGTCGCCTGCTTGTGCCTCAGTTTTCGTGCCCCTGTTGCCTGCTTGTGCCTGTTTTCGTGCCCCTGTTGCCTGCTTGTGCTTCCGTGTGCCCCTGTTGCCTGCTTGTGCCTCCGTGTGCCCCTGTTGCCTGCTTGTGCTTCCGTTTTCGTGCCCCTGTTGCCTGCTTGTGCCTCCGTTTTCGTGCCCCTGTTGCGTGTGCCCCTGTTGTCTGCTTGTGCCTCTGTGTGCCCCTGTTGTCTGCTTGTGCCTCTGTGTGCCCCTGTTGTCTGCTTGTGCCTCTGTGTGCCCCTGTTGCCTGCTTGTGCCTCTGTGTGCCCCTGTTGCCTGCTTGTGCCTCTGTGTGCCCCTGTTGCCTGCTTGTGCCTCCGTGTGCCCCTGTTGCCTGCTTGTGCCTCTGTGTGCCCCTGTTGCCTGCTTGTGCCTCTGTGTGCCCCTGTTGCCTGCTTGTGCCTCTGTGTGCCCCTGTTGCCTGCTTGTGCCTCCGTGTGCCCCTGTTGCCTGCTTGTGCCTCCGTGTGCCCCTGTTGCCTGCTTGTGCTGTGTTGGTGTGTGTGGAGGGCTGTGTGTGTGGGGGGCTCTGTGTGGCTGTGTGTGTGGGGGGCTCTGTGTGTGTTTGTGTGTGTCATTTGCGATAGATAAAGCTAGTGGCATTGTAAATGACAATGCCATTTATTTATGTTAAAAAAAACATAAATAAAAATAATGTCAAGAGCAATGCCAATAGCTCTAACTTTAACAAAGGCAAAACCATTGCATTGTAAATGCTTGTTATTTTTTATAAGAGTTTTATACAGCGCGAACTATACCCAAAGATATCAGGTATCAGAGCGCTTTACGTGAGCAAGAGTTTTGTTACAGATGAACACATTCGTTTTTATTAGGCAAGGGTAGATTAAGCGATTTGCCCGGAATCACAGGATGTTGGGTGTTGTTGCCGAGACTCGAACTTGGTTCCCCACCTTCGAGGTTCACCGCTCTAGCCGTGAGGCTTCGCACCATAATGACTTATGAGATCTTTCTTCTAAGCAGTTGCATGCGTTTGTCACACAAAAAACTATCAACACTATGGAAGTAAAATCAACTTATTAAAAGTAAAAATGGAACGGAGAGGCAGGCTAAGATTGCTTCAGTGATGAAAAAACTAAGGGGCAGCTTCATGTTTCCAGGCGCATCCCTGTAAATCAGCAGGGATGCGCCAGGAAAGATGCGTGACGCAAGTTTACCCTTGCGCCACCACAGATGTGCATCATGGCGCAAGGATAAACAGATGCGTGTCGCCAGCCGCGGTCGGTAGTGGGATGACCTGCAGGGCGGTGACATGGGGAGCGGGAGGGGCGGTAATGTATGGATTACGGAGTTTTACAGGTAAGTAAACTTATAAATAAATAAAACGAATTTCGTTGTGCGCACTGCATCGCATTTGGTGATGCAGTGCATGCAACAAAATTTGTTTTATTTATTTATATGTTTACTTATCTGTAAAATTCCGTAATCCATACATTATCCCCCCCACCCTGCCCCTCCCCCTCCCCACGTCACCGCCCTGCAGGTCATCCCATTACCGACCGCGGCTGCGTGTCGCATCTGCCGGCGTAAGGTTGGCGCAGTGCTGGAGTTGTGTTGCGTGTGCATCGCAACTCCAGTACTGTTCCAACCTGGCCTATCGTCAACATGGTGCGTCACGCCTTATGCTTGCTTCAAGCAGGCGCAAGGTTTTGACGCTGTGGCGTCGGAAAAGTGACTGAGTGAAATTCACTCAGGCACTTTTCCGAGGTGTTCCTGCGCCGGATCACCCCCCTCTGCGTCGGAACGCCCACATGAAACCTGACACATGTTTCATGTGGCACAGGGCTTTACAACGTGACGCATCTCCATAGATGTGTCATGTTGAAAATAGGGCGTAACGTGGCACATGGTTTACGGCGCTGCTGCATCACAGAAGTGACGCAATGGCGGCGCAAATGTAGCTCGCAGGGCTCATAAATCTGCCCCTAAGGAACTGGGTGCCGGATGTAGCAAAGGGTTGTCCCCATTCTGTGTCCACGGAAAAATGTGTTGCTAATTTAAGGATCAAGACCTGATGTACGGAAAGTTCTTAACCCCTTCCCTGCTGATGACGAGCTCAGCTCGTTATGAGGCTTACCTGCCGTGTGCTGATGACGAGCTGAGCTCGTCATGTAACACAGCTTTTGTAAATATGCCGCACACAGCGGGAAAAGCCGCTGCAGCGATGCTGTTAAACTCGCAAAGCTTTTGTGGCAATATTTGAGGTTCCAAAAACCCATACGGAAATACAAGTGACTTAAGAATAAATGGGCCGCAATTCCTTGGGTATCATGAGGAAAAGGCTTTAGTAAAGGCAGGGCTTAATATGAGCTGGCGGTTGTAGGTGGAGCCCACTGCCACTTATTTTAGGGGAGCAGCGCTTATTTTTCCTCATCAATCTTTGGCACAGAGCAAGAGAGTAAAGCAAGCATAAGGATAAAGAAGATGGAAGAGAAAGACAGATAAAATGGGACAAAGGTAGAAGGGAGGAACCTGCTAGAATGAGGTAAAGGGAAAGTAAGTGACTTGTGGTGGATGACAGAGGCATGGGCTGGAACCCAGACTACGAAGCCATGGTATTTGGTATGCCAACATCCAATAGCACTGGCCGCGGGAATCTCCTCAAAACTTTGGGTCTGGCACTTATTTACTGGGTAAAGGGGTGTATCCTGCTCTTTCTGACATGCAACAAAATGTGTCAATGGTTTGCAAACGCTACAGTAGGTACAAATCATGGGAGTTATACTAACTGCTGAAAGCTGTGAGTTTCAATTGACAGAGAGGAAGCTGTTCCTGAGAGACAGGATCTACTTTGTCAATGCCAGCTGCAGCCACAGAGGAAGCCTACGGAAGCCCATAGGATCCTGCACGCTCTTCACCATCTCAACCCCGATTACTCTGAACACCATTCCACACTTTTTTGCAGTCCAGTCCCTTCAAAGGGCAGGGAATGCAATGAAGGCAATTTGTAAATGTGTAGATCCAAATTGCAGGTGCAACCCTCCTCTCACCCAACATAGTATGCCTGAGTTTGTTTGTTATTGTTATATTGTCCGTTCCGTGTGGAAAACTCTGTGACACTCTTTAGGGGTTGGGCCAACTCCACCTCATGGGTATATTTTATTGTCAGTCTGAGTTTCAATTTTCCTGTTATTCTTTTCGAGACAGTCATTGTCTAATTCTGATTCTTTTTTTTCAGGTGTCAGGTTCCTAGGAGCAAGAAGATTTTAGCTTATTTTGTTGTATGTTTTGAATCTTTTTATTACACACAATTTTTCCTAAATTCATATTCGGTAGATATCCTTTCCTTTGGATGCTTTGGGAAACCTTTTGGCGTAATAGCCAACACCTTTTTTACTCTATTTGTTGACAGCAAGGCATAGAGCCCGATCCCTATACCGGTGTCCCTTGGCACCCCATTCTCTGGGGCCCACTGCTTTTTTAAATGGGAGCGTTCATGCCAGAATAGGAGCTATGTTTAGTTCTCATGCAGTCTGTGGATCACAGGTGATGTTGATGTCTAGATATTTCAAGCGGTCTGTCATATAATCTTGCACCAGTAAATTTTTGGCATCGCCCCTCAGCAAAACAAATGTGTGCTTAACCACACCATCATTCTTACATGGAATGATCTGACCCGAAACATCTTAAAACCAGCACACATTGAAGGAGCTCTACTAGACTTAATAGTCTCAAAAGACAACCTTCTTGTAATGGATGAGCCAATACCAGTAAAGTAGCCTGATCATTTTCTCATCCCGTTCTCTTTGAGACTCTCGTGCTTTGCGACCATGGGGCAATAAAAAAAGCAGTTACCTGGTTTTGAGACACTAAGGACACTGATGCCCAAATTCTCAGTGATAATACATACAACATTCTACCACCCACCAGCCTAGGCTAGAATATCAATGAGGCATCTGCACTTTGCTTTACCTGCCTTACAGATCATCTTGATGAGACTGCTCCCCTCCAGAGCAAAAAGAAAAGGCCACAGCCTTTGCCTGCCTGGTTTAACAAAGCTCTAAATAAAGAAAGAAGAGCCCTGAGAACTCTGGAGAAGAAATGGCGACAATCACCCTCCACCCTTACTGTCACATGGCTCCGCAACATATGTTCACTCTAAAAAAAACATATTTTCTGTGAAAAATCAAATTACTTCAGATCACTCCTGACTCAGCTAAAAAACAACAAAAACAACTCTTTGATGTAGTCAGAGCCTCCAATTATTCATCTATGTCCATGTTATCTATGTCCATGTCCACTGCATTTGCCGACCCAACCTCAAAAGCAGAAGAATTCATCTAATTTTGTGGTACCAAAACAAAATCACTTCTGTGTCCTTTTCCCTCTACTCTGTGCAAATCCAAGAATATTCGGTAGCTACTTGTCAAAATGAAAGAGGAAGACTTACTGAAGACTATCATGAGAACCAAACCTTCAAACCACTTTATGAACCCTATCCCGTGCCATAGCCTGAGACCTTTGGACACACACATGCTACCCTACTGGACAAAACTGGCGAATCTATCACTCAGGCAAGGAATATTTCATGACCTCCCTACACCCAACTCAAAAAAGCCCTCTGCAGATGCGAACCACTTGATCAATTTTCGCCCTGTCTCCAACTTTTCATTCTTGGCAAAGATCATTGAGAGATGCATCACTGATCAGCTTACCCATCACATAAGAGACAACAACCTCTTGTATGAATAGTAATGTGGCTTTAATCAAGACCAAAGCACCAAAACTGCTCTGCTTTAGGTGGGCGATGATGCACTCAGAGTCGTAGACTCAGTCAACTACTGTCTCCTGATTCTTTTCGGCCTACCAGGAGCTTTAGACACAGTTAACTATTCTTGACTCCTTACTACACTCATTTAATGGGAATTGACAGAACTGTTCTCAAATGATTTGATTCATTTCACACTGGCAAGTTACAGACAGTAAAAATTGACAATTGTTTCACAACAGAGATGGCTGTAAAACAATGAGTGCCTCAGAGATCCCTTCTTGCTTCGACCTTATTCGGCCCTTATTTTGAGCCCCTTGCGGTTATTATTATTATTATTATTATTATGTTTGCACTTGTAAAGCGCGCTGCTACCCGGAGGTTTCCTGGCACTATGCAACGCTGGGGAACCCGTCCTGGCTTTCCCTGTGGGATGGTCCCTGCTGGGCTTCCCCAGGGTGGAGCCAGGCATCCCGGCGTTGGGGGGGGGGCCGTTGTGGAGATTAGGTAAGCTAATGCCCAGAGTTGTCGAGTGAGACCCCAGATTAGAGTAGGCACCAAAGCGAGAATTATCGAGTCCGCTGACCCAAGTCCACGACCCTGCCGCGTCGGGAATTGAACCCTGGTCCCGGCCGACTTCTGCTCCCGGGTCTGCCCCCTCTAACTGGTGAGCCACACCACTCCACTCCGGTTGTGCTTACAAAATCTGGAAACCTCATCCATCAATATGCAGATTAAACCCAACTATACTTAAAGGTCTCCTCTTCCAATGACATCTCACATCTTGCTAACACCTTAAGTACTGTTCAAGACTGGATGACTTTACACCACCTAAAACTAAACCCTTCTGAAACGTAATTCCATCTCATTTCTTTATCGCATTCACCACCTCCAGTACAATCTTGGATGGACACAATTAACGTCTTAAATAGTAAAGCTACCAATGTTAACAGCACAAAATCCTTAGGAGTCATCTATACTACTATTATAAAGAGAGAACTTGCACCTTTTGGCCAAGTAAACTCGGGAACCACAGCGCCAATCTACACACCTGATACATCTATGAAAATGTCAGGGTGTGTAGATGGACATAGGCTATATAAATTTAAAAAAAAGTAAATAAAAAAAATTACGTTTGTAAACAAAGTAGTCCCCTGAAAGTAGCGCCGGCCGAGACCTAGCGCTGGCCGTGACGCGAAGTGCGTGATGACCGCGACCCGACGCGACGACGTGCGTGATGACGACCTGTTGGAGCGGCGGACATGGAGCTGCGGTGAAGTGAGGAGCGTGGGCGCGTCATGGCGAAGAGGAACGGAGCGGCAGCTCAGGTAAAGTAAACCTTGAAATCAGGGCGGGAGGGAGTCGGAGCGGGAGGGAGTTGGAGCGGGAGGGAGTCGGGGCGGGAGGGAGTCGGGGCGGGAGGGGAGCGGGTGTGCACAGAGGGGCTGGCGGGAGGAGTGGGGGCGGGAGGGAGTCGGGATGGGAGGGGGTCGGGGCGGGAGCAGGTGTACTGCCCCCAGCCCCTTTCTGCCCCAGGCAATGCTGGGGCGGGCTGCTAGTCCTAGATAAAAAAAGTTAAACTTCAATTGCAAATCAGTACCCTGGCCAAAAATGTGCAATATCAACTACACCTTCTCTGGGGAATCCGCCACTTCATAACAGAGCAAGGCTTGAAAAGTTTGGTTCATTCCCTGGGCATCTCAAAACTCGACTACTGTAATTCTCTCCTGGCCAGTCTCACCAAGACCCACCTCTCTCCTCTTAAACCTAGCCTACATTCGTCAGCATGCTTCATTGGCGGGGCCAAAACAAATGATCACATCTCCCCGTTGCTGCTTACTCTCTGCTGACTACCCATTGATGTCAGAGCCATATACAAGACTGCTTGTATTACACACAAAACCCTACATATGACCACTCCATGCTACTTAGCTGAGAACCTCAAGATCTCTGGGGACACCAGACCATGACAAAAGGTCGTAGTCTTGGTACTTGCAACCGAACCTTTAAAAAAGAAGAACTCAGGGCACAATCATTCGCAAGAAGCTCAATCAGAACTTGGACCGCCTTACCTCTGAACCAACACACACCCACTTGGTTGGCTGTCTTCAAATCGGAAATGAAAGCCCTCCTCCTTCAATTTGGGCCTCAATAGGCAAGCTACTACCTCCAGTAATGTACATACATCTCGGGAGTATTTAAACTGTGCCTTTTGTTATGACTTGTAATGTTATGTTTTTTTACTCATGCATCTTTGCAACGAACCTTGTTTATTGTAAAGCAGTCTTGCCCCTTTGGGCAATGTCCACGCTGAATAAAATACATAAACAAATAAACAAACATTAGATATTAAGCGTTCCCTGTTTTTGTTACCGGCCAAGGATGCCGCTCTTTCTCATTTGCGTCTCCCAATTTATGGTACAATCCACCACTGGATTTATGATCACTTCCTCTTCTGTGGGAAATGGAATACTTCCTGTTTACTCATCACTACAGTCATATAATGGATGCTGTAGTGTCTAGCGTCATACAAATACACGCAGACACGAGTTGCAGGCCACAGCTCCTTTATTTCCCATGCTTCTTCCTCCTGGGCTAACGGCTAACTGTCCCTTTAGTCTCTCAGCTCCTCCCTTTCCGCCTGCCCTCGTCCCTCACTCGGGCTGGTCCTAGTGCCTGACCAGTTAGGTCACTGGGCACTTGGCACCAACATCATTACATCTCCCCCCTCTGTGAATAAAAGAAAACAAAATAATATACACCATGGCAAAATAAGAAATTATCTTTCTTTAGAATTCTTCGATGAAGCGATACGGTTGGGACTGTCGGGCTCATTCTCAGCGGCAGTCTCCATCAATGTCTGACTGTCAGTTGGCAGTGTCTAAGGTTCGTGGTGGTTTCCAATCAGCTTCTGGGTGATCCACTCATCTTCAGTTTCTGAGGTGACTGTGAAAAGCTCAGCTTGATGTCGGCAGTCAGTCTTCCTATGGGGCTCTTGTTTGATTGACGCTCGATTTCCTTCATGAGGGGATGTTGTTCGGGTTCTTTTCCGAGCACCCGCATATGACTTTACTTCCTTTTGTCTTTCCCTCCTGTTCAAAGTCATGTATACCAGACGGTGAGGCGCTATCTGAAAAGACCATCTTGGTTTGGTTCGGGGACTCATTTGCTGCCTCTGTTTGCCTCACCCACTCCCACTCATGTTTGGGACTGGTGAACTTTGACTGTCTGGGCCTGTGCATGTTTCTCTCTCATCTGATGATGATCTGTCTCTGTTAACATGTCTGGTTTTCCTTGCAGAGTGACTGGATGGTCCTTTCCCATCTGGTGGGTAATGTCCGCTATCTCTATTTTCTTTCTGTAGGCCCTTTGGGTCAGCCTTGCTGACCCTATCAGGGGTGAAGGTATATTGTTTATATCTTGATGTACCTGCGATTGACATGACATCTTGTCTTGTGGAGTGATTGAGTACTCAGGGACATTGGTGTGAGATACGTTACTCTTGACGTGACTAATGTCCTTTGGTTCTGAGGTGTGTTCAGGTGGTTGACGCCATGGCCGTCGTCGGGACCATGACTCGGTCGACTCGAGGGATCGAACAGACGTGCTTTCTGAATCAGAAGAGTCTTCCCGTCGATGTCCTTTGATACCGTTCTCTTGAGTGTGTCTTGAATAGATGATTTTTGAAACAGGTAGGCCGTGACGAGCTGCTCCTAGAGTCGGAGTTCTCTTTGGCATATTTCTCCGGGTACCTTTCTCGAAATGACTTCGGTGTCGTCTTACTGGAGAGGTTGTTTGATGACCACATGTTTATTTCTTGTGTTTGATCTCTTGGTATTTTATCTCTACCTCTCTCGTGTGATGATAATGGCCTCCTCTCAGTTTCTTCATTGTCTCGGATGTAGTGGATGCATTTGTCTTCCTCTTCCCGGTGTCCGAGTGGGTCAGTCCGTCTTATCCGGTTTGCTTCTCCTTCCCGCTTGTTTTGTGCACTGACATCTGTGTTACGGGTGTGATCATGTACCGATTTCCAGTGCTGGCGTACCTGGTCCAGTCTTCTATAATTTGCTTTTCTTGCACATTTGTTGGGCAGGCTGTCATCTGGTCCATTGGTGCGATCTGTCCCACTTGATGCTTCATCTGCTTCATAATCACTTGCACTACACGTTGAATTTGAGGTTGAATTATTGACGCTGTCGTACTCCTGGATCATCCCGGTCTTTTGTGTTGTTGACTCAGAGTACTTCATGTTACTTGGTCTCTCCCATTGTCTTATCTCTGATCTGTCTTCACCCTCTCCGTTTCTGGTTTTCTTTATTTCTTGGGCTTTATTCACCGACCTCAGAGATGTCTCTTTCCTGGTATCTTGGTGTCTTGCACATAGGTGCGGTTCTTTTGATAGTTCTCTTGCTTTGACCCGCTCTCCAGCTTCGGCCTTCTTGATTATTTCCTTTAGCGACCAATGCCCTCGAAGAATCTTGTGCTTTGTACTAGACCTTAAACAGCCTTCGATTACCCGGAGTCGAACTGCGTCCTCATTTGTAAATGTGTTGAAGTGGCAGCGTTGTACCAGACTTTGCAGACGGGTGATGAAGTTTGGCAATGATTCTCCTGGTTCCTGCCGTGCTGTGTTGAAAGCGATGCGTTCATGATCCACGTCATCCTTTGCGTTGAAATGGACGCGTAGCGTCTCTTGTAGTCTTTCATAAGTCTCTGTGTCCTTTTCAGAAAATGTTCTATTTAAACATCGGTCCTCATGGCCCACCAGCTGGAGCAGTAATGTCAGACATTTTCCATCTCTTCGCTCACCGGTGGCGTCAAGAAAGTCGTCCAGTGATTCCAGCCACCGGTTCCATTTGGGACCCAAACTCTGAATGTCAGTCTGTGTCACTGGGGGTGGCACTTCAATGTAGGGATTGGATCGTTGAGTTGCTTTTCCCACCGCCATGAGGGAGGAAGATTTTGATCTGCTACGGTCACAGGACTGTTTCCTTTTAGGTTGGTAAGATCCGCAGCTATCTCGGTATGATTCTGGACCATTTATTTTCTCACCTTCTTTATTTTAATTCTTCTCTTTGCGTAGCGTTAAAGGTTTACTGTGGTACTTGCCTTTGCTCATGCTTGTTGTGTTTCAGACCTGCATTTGCTTGTGTTTGTCGCATTCAAGATTTGCACTGTCTGGTGCTTGTTATGTTTTCTTATCGCTTGTTCGTCGTTATGTACCGTTGTCTTCATTTATGTCTTGAATTTGCTTGTGCTTGTTTGTTGTTTTCGTTGTACTTGCTAGTGTTTGTTTATTGTCTTTATTGCACTCGCCAGTGCTTGTTTGTTGTTTTGTTGCACTCGCCAGTGCTTGTTTGTTACTTGCCAATGCTTGTTTGTTGCTTGTCAGTGCTTGTTTGCTGTTTCAGGCTTGCACTTGCCAGTGCTTTATTATTGCTTCTATTGCACTCGCCAGTGCTTGTTTGTTATTTTGTTGCACTCACCAGTGCTTGTTTGTTACTTGCCAATGCTTGTTTGTTGCTTGTCAGTGCTTGTTTGCTGTTTCAGGCTCTCTGCCTGACTTCAAAATGGCCATCGATGATCCCTCGCAGGGGATTGGTCAATATTGCCTGACTTCAAAATGGCCACCGGGAATCTCGTTTTCAGCGAGATTTCAGTCGTTTCTGCTCGTTTCTTCGGCCGGAGCCACTCATTCACTCGGGGCTTCCACTCTCCACTCACCGCTTGTCAGTTGCAGCCGCGATTCACCGCCGGAGTCACTCTTTCAGGTAGGGGAGTTTCTTGGCTTCTTCTTCGTGTTTTGGTCACTTTTGCCGCCGAGGTGGGCTCTCGGTGGGCCCTGTAAATAAACGCACTCTTGCCGCCGAGGTGGGCTCTCTGTGGGCACTGTAAATAAATGCTCAAGCCTCCACACGCTGGGCGAGCTTGTTTTTTTTCGCCGCCGGGGTGGACTCCTCCAGTCCTGTCAAGCGTCACGCAACAGGTGTGACACTCACGGATTTCAGTGCGGTGATCCGCATCACCGCACTGAAATGCATTGTCACGCATAATTGCCACCTGCTGCCAGGCGCGCCACCTCTCTCTGCTGCTCCGAGAGAGGTGCGCCTGCTTCGAGTTCCTAAACTGCATCACTGCGGGGGGCCGGGCTGCCCTCGATTACTGCAGCTCAGAGGTGTCAGTCACCGACCAAGGCACCAGGGGGCCGAGATTAAATCCGGATGTGCGGCCGTAGAGTGCCGTCACATCCGGAGGAACAGGAAGTAAGCAGAAGCGGGGAAATCTGAGAGAGTGCAGGAGGCTCATAGTCTCTCTCATGCCCCATGGCCGCCTGCCGGGGCCGCATGAATCGATTGCGGCGGGCCGCGGCCTCCTGCACCCCGCTAGTCACTAAACACTGCAGGCTGCAGCACCTTGATCTCCTGGAGCCAGCTGAGCCGGCGAAAGTCAGTCAGCTCTGGCCAGCCGCCACCACCAGGAGGACTGCGAGCGCGGCCGCGGAGGGTGGGGCGGCGGCCCAGGAGTGTCTGAAAGCGACCGAAAAAGCCAGGCTCACCACAAGCCGGGCTGCACTGGAGGCGGAGGAGTCACTCAGAACACCCAGACTGACTGTGGGGCCCGGAGTGGTTCGTTTGCAGGTCGGAGCACAGGGACAGACCTGACTGAATTTGCGCTGGCCTGGACCAAGCCAGGATGATGCGGTCCGTCGGCCCGGGCTGGTCAACACAGAGAGAGGGGAGAAGGTAGCTGACGTCGCCTGAGCTCACTCAATGCAGCTGCTGTCGAGCTGTCGGAAGCTAAATTCATGTCAAGTAAGAGTGTGCCTAGCTCTGGAGTTAGTGAGGGGCACGGAATAAGAAGCTATTGGTAATAAAGTTGCAAATCTGTGCTCAACATGCCTTCCAACATGCTACAAAGTTCCACGCACACAGGAGTCGCATCTATACTTGCAGGCACATACAGACTTGCACATAGCACGGCACAGACAACATTCACGCACAACACTTTTCTCAGGCCAGCGGGTTGATGTAACATAATTTCGCTATGCTGGCCTATACGTTCATTTTACACTGTTCTACTAATACCAATACAAATGTTCTATCATTGACCTTAAGCACAGTGCCACCGTTGGATAATTTTCTCTTGAAACTGGCGAATGCACGTATTCTTAAAGGAAACTCTCAAATTTACTTTTCCATGTTAATTATTCCCATTTAAAAATACTTAACATGGTTCAGTTTAGCAGATCAGATGTTGTTTTCATGACAGTGGCACCGGGATTCAAGTTATTTTTGTTGGTGACTTTGAGATTACCATGCAGTGTCATTGATTAACTGTTTCGGCTTAACAAACCATTTGTTTAAACTGTAATGTGTACACAACTATCATCCCTGAATATGCAACCAGTGACAGGAACTTATAGTTGTAGCAACTGTAAGTCATGTGAAACTGTACTGCAAGGCCCCAACATAACATTTAATAAACAATCAGTAAAGCCTAAGGACCTCAACAACTGCAGGACCACTAATGTGATCTATCTTATAATTTGTCCCTGTCAATTGGGCTATGTTGGCCAAACAGGAAGAGCTCTTAATGTTAGACTGACGGAACATAGATCTGCGATACGAACGAGGAAACTTACCGCCCCCATGGTCAGTCACTATATAGAACATGATCATACTTCAGATAGTATGTCTTGGTATATTCTGGAAAGGATTCAAGTGAAAATTGGTCAAGATTTGGAGAAAATACGCAAGATGCGAGAAGTATATTGGATTTTTTTGCTTGGAACAGCTACTAATGGGTTAAATGCTGAAATCCCATGGGAACAAGCATTATTATAGGATGCACTAACCTACATACTGCTGAATTGCTGTTAAAAATAGTACAATATGATCTACTTGTGCGTCTGTGTACAATTTCTGCATAGTTATAAGAAACTCAATTATGTAATGTCTGTAAAAATGTTCGAAGCACATATTCAATCCAGTCATGATGATTCTAAGATACTGTTGAGTCACGGAATAAATCCATAAGCTCTGAATTAAATGTCTGCAGATTGCAGTTTGAGCCATGCATTCTAATTTGGAAGTAATAAAAATATGTAATTTGTATAGGTTATACACTATCTTAATGACTATACTAAGATGGCGGCACGTTTTATGTATCTACGTTAGAGCCTTTTTATCTATATGGGATCTCATTATGGACTCAGTGCGCCCTTCGTCAGCGTCATATGATTTGATATCATACATTCTATAAACAGGCAATTGTGTGTATTCAGGGATTCCCACTCTACGTAGCATATATTAGGAAACCCTATTTAAAATATCTAATCGCTTTTCCGTCTGGTAGGCAATACGCACAAATCTCAGCAAGTATTCATCTAACGCTGAAACGTTTATTTTATCTTGACATAGGTTATATTATCCTCCTTTTTACCTTACCTGTAAGTTAAGACTAGGTAAAATGATATCTATATTACCACTCTAAGATGGCGACTTCTCTACATCACGGATCATCATCCTTGATTCCCCGCCTCGCTGTTCCGAATATGGCGAGACGGGTTAATCAGTGACGATCCATAGCGCGCGAAAACTAGTTTAAATTCCCTCCAAACAACCCTGTTCAGTTACAGCGGTACGGGCAAGACGGGAGCACGTAGCAATCAAGTTTCAAGTAAGTAAGGAAAGCGCTAGTTAGATCTATCGGTTATGGGTATCTGCATTTCTGCCATTTGCATTCCGTTTTTTTGGCAGTAAGCAGAGGCTAGTGTAGTCTCGTTTCTTATAGACTTTGGTGCAATTATCAAGAGCGCTACTAGAACTCGAGCGCATCATGTAATGCACTTTTATTATATGCAGAGACAACCTCGACATCATGGCACATCGTCCTTTGTTTCTCTTTCTTAACAGACAGGACTTCATCACTACTATCGATGAGTGTCATATCAGCAAAAGAAAAAATAACAGAAACCCCTCTATATTTTTGAGAAGGGATATTTACAAGATGCTGATTTTTTAAGGTACATATAGTTATATGATACTTGCATATTAGGAAGCTGGCCTTTCAGTAAAATTATTTAGTTTCTGCAACAAGTGCATTTTTCTTTTTGTTGCAGAATTCACCATTGCGCCAATGAATCATACATAGCCGTCCATCTTAGCCCTTGAAAACGTATACTGAACTCACAAGTATGTGCTATTACAACTAACCTCTTGAATGAATTGTGCAGGTTTATAACAATTTACAGTAATAAGATCTTTGTATGTCATCCTGTTTTTGGCAGTAATTATCACTACCTGACAGCACCCAGTGTCAAGGATATATCGCATACCACATTAAATTGAAGGTGACGTGGACTTGAACTACACAACCCATGTCAGATTAAACCAAACAGGTACTTTCGACCAATTTAGAGATCATCACTTTAGCAACCACATAGAAAGTTCCTATGGTTACTTATGTTAGATCCATATCTCTTTTTCAATAGATTTTAACCCTATTCAGGATCTCGGTTCTACCAACAATTAGATACTGCGTATTTATATTCGCCAGACGCTTAAGGTATGACTCATTATATTTCACCTTAATGAAACTTGCTTCCATAAATAGTGGCATCTATTCTGGTGACAATCTGCAGACATTTAAACTCATATTAAATATACAGTAAGAGAAGATAACTGCACTGAAGATGAATAAATGATTACAAAGGGAATGTTGTATGAAATGTAAATAAAAATGTACATATATGTAAATGTAGCATGTAAATATGTAGATAATGTTATATACAATTTTGTATAGATGGCGTTTGGAGATTTCTAGGGTAGAGAGCTATCGGCACCAGGAGAGGGTGTTCATTAATCATTCATATAAACGAAAATGTTAGTTAAACATAGATATAATAACTGTCACATGTTGTTCTGGATAGATTGTTTTGTTTTCTAGAAAAATTAATTGTATATTTTCTGCTATTATAGTTTCTAAACATCAATTGAAAATACAGAACTCCTGATGAAGGCCTCTCGCCGAAACGCGTTGGATTTGGTTTTGTATTGGGCGATGAAAATCAATTGTTGACATATGTATCAGAACTTGTATCAGAAATTACTGTGATTAGATGTATATTTGTGTATAGAAATGTTTTTGCTAAAAAAAGTGTACAAACTGTAAAAAAAAGAAGAAAAATATATAATATCTGTGAGAAAAAAAGATAATTAAAAAGAAGTTTTGTAAGTTCACATATCACGGTGTTAGTCAATCTATCAAGCAACAATGTGTGATAGAATTCAGGAAATATACACATAACCCGGTGTACAGGCTGTTTTTCCAGAATTGTAATATCCCTACTAGGGTTCATCCGATTAGGTAGGGGCCTCTTTCTTCCAAAACAAACATGTGTACTAAACATAACATCCAACTTTATTAAACTATAGTCATGGTCGCAAAACATGTATTTTATGGGTTATTACTATTCCAAATATACCTGCCCGGTGACCCTCTTAGCAAAAAGTAGGTCAGTGATCTTGTGTAGGCACTTTAGAAGCATTGGGCGCTTTTGAGGCAGTTTTTGTACCACAACATGGGCTAATGTGTGAAAACTATCTTACTACATGGGCCTAACTGTTGATTTCTATTCAGTCCTTTGTTCTCTAACATGCATCACTAAAAGTGCCACACATAAGACATTTATATGTCACATGTAAGAAGACTGAATATATGGCTATGACACATATAAGCAGTCTCAAACTTTGACATTTATGTATTAGGTCACTGCACTTCAGTTAGTTTACTCAAGAGGCATGTTATTCTTCCAAAATGCCAGGGATAAACTTGTTTCACAGTACTAGTTGACTCAGTGGTGAACAGTGTCTTCTTAGAGTTTCTCATTGCTCAAATGGCTGTCCTTTCTGTTGTAAATTTGTTTCCCTAGTCTTCATTGCTTGATTTTGCTTGCAAGAAAGTGTCACTCGTAGTCATTGAAATGTCACTCATAATTACTCTGAAATTATGAAAACGTCACACATAGCAATCTGAAACCTTGGCAGCTATGCTCCCGGTAGGCAGGCGCAGTGACACGCTCCAACCCCCACACGTGGGGCGAGCTCTGGGGCTAGTCGATCGCCGCTGGGTGTGCACCTCGTTAGCCGTCTTCACACACGTGTGTGTTCGAGGTCCCCTCGTCGCCATATGTAGTGTCTAGCGTCATACAAATATACGCAGACACGAGTTGCAGGTCACAGCTCCTTTATTTCCCATGCTTCTTCCTCCTGGGCTAACGGCTAACTGTCCCTTTAGTCTCTCAGCTCCTCCCTTTCCGCCCGCCCTCATCCCTCACTCGGGCCGGTCCTAGTGCCTGACCAGTTAGGTCACTGGGCACTTGGCACCAACATCATTACAGATGCAAGCTGCTAGCACCTTGAAATCGTAAGGTGCACTTGTGCTAAACTGATGGCAACCGGATGAATCAAGGATGCAGTAATCTCCAGAATCACTGTGAACTTAAATGCTTTCACACGTTTTACTCTTTCATTTACTGATCAAACTTGTAGCTGAAAAAAAGACAAAAATAGTGGGTAGGTAATTTTGTAGCTGCACTTATGTGTGCACCCACAAAAGGACATGAGCTTCCCTGGCCCCAGCCCGTCCAGCCTGTCAGACGCAACCCTGTAAATAAAAGCACTGTGAGGCAAGGCATCATAGGTTTTATTTAATTTTCTTCATTCTATCAGCAATTCTTGCAGTTACTACTCCCTTTGTTCCCTTGCTGACAATATGTCGGTGGGTTCGTCTGTTTACTTTTTGCTTCCTGCTGCATCTCTTCTTAGGTTCTGATGCACCTCCACCGTTACTGCCTTCAGCAATTTTTCTCATTGCTGATTTTCTTTCTGCAAAATTCAGGGACTTTGTTCATGCTTTTCTACATGGTTTGTTGAAGCACCCTCTCCCTCAAGCAGTTGAAATAATACCTTTTGTTATTGGGTCTCGCCTGTTCAAAAGCTTTTGTTTTCGAACAGTGGGCTTAGACTCTGCCCATTGCTTACCATTAGTTAGCTTCATTGTCACTTACATTTGCTTGCTTCTTATAAGTCAGCTGCTGTAGGATTCATTTATTCATGTTTTAGTCCCTCCCCTGGAACATGGACACATTACTTGTGTCCTTCCACTGCTCATTTTTTAAGGTGCTACTTTTTTTGTGTTTAAGCACTCTACCAGAGTGTGACTTTTTCAGCTAGCTCCCTTGTGTAGTTCTCCCCAATTTGTGTCCCTCACTCCCTCCATCCCTCCCATATCTTTGTTGCTTGCTTCCACCTGCCCGCCTTCCTTCACCCGTGTTGCTTTCCCCCATCCACCCTTGCTCATCCATGTTGCTTGCTCCATCCACCATCCTCCTTCTGTTGTTGTCCATATTGTTGCTCCGCCCTTCCGTTGTTTTCTTGTTTTTGCTTGACCTCACCCACCCTCCCTTCATTGACCTCAGCTTCACCCCACCCTCCTTCTCCATGTGCTTGCTTAAAGTAGTTCTTCCCCACCCCCTGTTGTCCGGGTTCCCCCTTACTCGCCACCCACCTCTGTGTTACCTCCCTATTCCTCTTCCTCTGTATTGCCTCCTACCTTCAACCCTGCAATAAACAAAAAAAGCACTATGAAGCAGCCAGTGCTGGCCCTGTCATAGCTCTTTCCCCACACCCTTCATTGTCCGTGTTGCGCCCCCTAAATGCCCTTCCTTCCTCCGTCTTGCCTCTTGTCCCACCAGCAATAAAAAACACTCTATATGGCCAGCGGTGGCCGGGTCATAGCACATTTTGTTTTTACTTTCAGCCATGCTGCAAAGCTAAAATCATGCACATTGATGAAAGACATTGACAAAGCCAATAGTTGACTCCTAGGCGGGTCCTATTGGCTTTGCAAATGCTTGTTTGTTTGTGCTGTTTTATTCAGCTGCAATTTCTTCTGAGTCTTTTTTTCACTTTCCCTTATTTATATTCTGTTGATACTCCTGAGCTCGAAAGTGCTTTGTTGGGCCATAGTACTTACACCAATGGCTCTGTTTATTATGTATGTGTGAAATGAAGCAATCACATATTCTTTAGCAAATAAAAAAAGTCAATGTTTCCATGGATGTATGACGTTACAACGCATACTTTTACAATGCATACCTTTACAACGCATTTTTTACAACGCAACATCCATTACAACGCATGCCATTACAACGAATTTTTAAAAACTACCTTTACAACGCATTCCATTACAACGCATACTACTTGTTCAACGCATACCATTACAACGCATACCATTACATTGTAAGTATTGGATAGTGTAGGGGTAAAAATTACTATTCTAACTCCAGGGGGGTGCAACAGTAGGGTAAGTGTTGGATAGTGTAGGGGTAAAAATTACTATTCTAACTCCAGGGGGTGCAACAGTTGGGTAAGTGTTGGATAGTGTAGGGGTAAAAATTTCTATTCTAACTCCAGGGGGGTGCAACAGTAGGGTAAGTGTTGGATAGTGTAGGGGTACAAATTACTATTTGAACTCCAGGGGGTGCAACAGTAGGGTAAGTGTTGGATAGTGTAAGAGTACTATGTGTTGTAATGCTATGCGTTGTAATGGTATGCGTTGTAATGACTGAGTTGTAATGACAGGCGTTGTAATGGTATGCATTGTAGTGTCATGCGTTGTAATGGTTGCGTTGTAATGGCATGCGATGTAATGGATGTTGCGTTGTAAAAGTTGCGTTGTAAAGGTTGTTTCCCTGTTTCCATGTCATCCAAGAACAGTGTACCTTAGACTAAAGCTAATGCAGGTGGGCCGTGCCTAGCAGTGATTTGTGCTCAAGCAGGGATGATCTTGGCCTCCAATGCTCCACCCCCACCATAGAGAGAGAGAGAGAAAAGCACACACACACTTTCTCTCTCTCTCTCTCTCTCTCTCTCTCTCTCTCTCTCTCTCTCTCTCTCGCCCTCTCTCTCTCTCTCTCGCTCTCTCTCTCTCTCTCTCGCTCTCTCTCTCTCGCTCTCTCTCTGTCTCTCTCAGTTTCTCTGTGAGTTGATGTATGCGTGTCATGGTTTGGGTTGCTGCAGGGTCAGGAGCACTGCCAATTGGAGGTCAATGGGGTAGCGCATCCCTCTGTAAGCAATGCACATGATGAGATCATTTGTAATGATTGAACATGTGACACCAGGCCCACACTCATTCAACAGATACACCAGTGTGGCAATGAATGGTCTACTGTTGAATGTCCACTTTGGCCCATGGAGAACTCTGATGTGGTGCACATTGCATTTTCTGTAGCGCATCGCATGTCAGTTCCGCTGCCTCTTGGCTCTGTTCTAGAGGAGCCATGTGAAGGTTACCGCACCCAACAATACTGAGTGTTGCTCTATGCTTTTCACTTTCTGCCACCAATTTGCCTGGGTGCTCTTACTCTTATCACCTCATTCTGAGCGACCGATTTTAGATCATGGGTTCAGTGCAGATCACAATTGTTCCCGTTTTTTCTTTGCACAAGTTCTACAAGGAAATATCTTTGTGCAAACGGCACTACCCTGACCCGGAACCCTCAAGGGAAAAGGAAAAGAGTAGGGCCAAAAAACACCTGGCAAGGACAAGGGCCTGAAGCCAGAGTGAAAGGAAATCCCAGGACAGAGATGGCTGGAGAGTCCTGGTTGATGGCGTATACACCAGGAGGGGTAGTAGGCTTAAATAAGTAAGTCATAGGCACTACCGTGCTGCAGTGCTGTTTGTAGAAACCATTATCGCACATTGTTCTACACTGCATGGGAAAAATCTCATGCTTATAAATAAGGCTCTTACTACCATGCAGTAACTGTACTCCCCCATGGGTGGGGCTTGCACCTGACATTCTCCTGGGACTTAAAATAAGCCTGTTAGTTCCACAAGGCTCCATGGCCTGTTTGTCCTTTAGGAGCCATGTATTCGGAGGTGCCTCTTGCTAGCTCTCGGTAGTGGGTTATATCTGTGGGAGCGTTGTGAGCTTTGGAACTGACTTGCAGCCTCCTCCACCACCAGTGTATGTTGAGACATGTAAATTGATACTAGTATAGCGCACTACTCGTCCGCAAGGGTCTCAAGGCGCTTGTACGAATACCGCTGTGGAACCCATCCTGGCTTTCCTTGTGAGGCATCCACTCCTGGGCACCCCCAGGGTGGAGGCCAGGCATCCTTAGCGTTGTGGGGACCGTTGTGGAGATTAAGCAAGCTATTGCCCAGAGTTGCAGAGTGGGACTCCATGATTGGAATAGGCACCGAGGCAAGAATTATCAGGTCCGTGGAATTTATGAGCCCAAGACCCGCCGAGGCGGGGAATTGAACCCTGGTCCCGGGCTAGACCTCTGCATCAGGGTTTGCCGCTCTAACCATTGAGCCACACCTCTCCACTTCTCATGGTGTCTAGGTCCATCTATTTTGATTTGTGGGTAAGTTGTGATATATGTTTTGCTGTCAAGTGGATTCTTGGTGGCTCTGTGTATCTCAGCCTCTCTGCAGCTTCATTACCAACAGTTGTTGCTACTCACCCTGTGCAGTGGTGATAGTGGTGAGTAGAGAGAGTGCAGCTGGTGTGGAGAGTTGAGTCAATAGACACTTCTCAGATACTAACACCAAGTGGGAATACCTACCAACCCTTAGGTTTGGGGACCTGTATCTGAGGGTTTACCTCTCTCAATGACCTGGTATCTCCTTGTCTTGTTGCCTTCAAGGGCTGGACTGTTCCTGTTCCAGTTACTTACTGTGTCAGGCACTCATTGTCCAATCACAGTCTTCCTATTTCTAAAGCCTCATAGTCGAATAGGACATGTTACAACACGTGTTACAACACGTGTCATTACAACACATTTTTTACAACACAAAATCCATTACAACGCATGTCATTACAACGCATGTTGTTACAACGCATGTCATTACAAGGCAATTACTATTCTAACTCAGCTAGGGCGTTACTTTGGGGAATGCGTTGTAATGGATTATGCGATGTAATGACATGCGTTGTAATGGATTTCGCTCTGTAAAAATTTGTTGTAATGACACACGTTGTAACACGTGCGTTGTAAACAATGTTTCCCCTCATAGTCATACTGAGTGTGCTTCTCCAACAGTCATATGTTTTTCGTTCTTGCATACTCAACAGCACAAGAGGTTTGTTTGCAAAAAAGACCTATTGTCAGCTTACAGTAGGCTAAGAGCCCTCCCCATTGCTTACCAATGGTTGTCTTTATTGCCACTCTTATTTGATTGCTTTTGATTTGCGGGCTTCCCTGCCACTTCATGTATTTGTTTCTCCCCTGTGGCAATTCCTCATTAAATGTGTCCTTCCACTGCATTTTTACAGGCACTACTTTTTTTAGAATGCACGTTTATTCCAGCTGTCTCCCTCGTGTGATTCTCTCTGCCTGCATTTTATGCTGTTATGTTGCCCACCTCCATAATACACTCACCCTCATGTGCTTATCCCCTGCATAGCTTTTTCACCTGTATGCTTCTCTCAACCCCTTGCACATTGCCCTTTCGCGCCTATGCACTTCTGATCCCAACACCCTCTGTGTTGCCTCCCTTCACCTGGTCAACCCTTTTGTTTCCCCTCACGGGCACACTTCCATGGCATTCACCCGTCCACTTTTCAAAAAATAAAAAACACTTTTGAGCTATTTATTTTATTTTATTACCATATTCAACTTGGCTGGGTACATGTGAGAAGTTGGCCTGGTATATGATGACCACTAATTCTACTGAGCACCTTGTACCAGTCCAAACAACCCTTATGGTAATTGGCTGTAAGTCAACCTTATAGACCAGCTATCCTAATGATAGCGTGGACACAGCAGTCTTAGGCTAAACTCAAGAGGGCATGTGAAGCCAGCTGTTTTACCATATGAGATCCCTTTTAATATCAAATGAAAGGACATCAAACACACAAGTTATATATTACAAAATATATGTATTTATTTCTAGAATAATCCCCTCAACTCTTTATGAGCACAGGAGCACAAGCGTCAAACAAACACAGTATAACATACAATAAGCTGCACAATTATGGATATGCCGGGTGGCCACTCAAACCAAATATTAAGAAAGTGGTATAAGTACCACGTCACGAACAATGAACAGGCTTAGGGCCCTGGGAATCGCTGGGCCTACACTGGACTAACGAAGGTTAGGTCGGGAGAGGCCCACAGGAAACGGGTGCAGAGTATAAGCAACCGCGTTTACCATACAAGTCAATGGTGCGTAAAAATCAGAAAGTTATAGGTTTCGGAGACTTCCGACTGGACTAGAACTTAGCCACTTAAAACTAGGACACTAGAGGTGTAATCCACTATAGGAGCACCGGAGTTAGATCGTTACCTCACCCACAGGAAGCGGATGCATAGGTGCCAAAGTGTGTCGGGTTTCGTCGTAAAGTTCTATGGAGCCTGGAGATGAAGATGCTGCAGGCGGCCAGGAGAGAAGAGTCCGGTTGGATCCAAGGGTGGGTCGAAGATGTAGAGTACCTGAAAGCAGAGGGGACAGAGTTCAGGTCACTAGCCAGTGACCAGCGAGGAACCAGGAAGGAACCAGGCGATGTCGGGTTGCAATCAGGTGATGTCGAGGTGTTTGTCTCCGCTGTCACGTGGACCAGGAAGGATTGAGGATGACCAGCTGTCCCATGAAGGCTCTTGCTGTCGGCGGTGTCGGTACTCGATTCGGAGTCACCAAGCCTTGGCAAAGGCAACCCATGCAGGATGCAAAGATGTCTTCTTGATCGGACCGGGAAGGTCAGATCAATGGCTCCTTTTCAGGGGAGCTGGGGCCAGTCTGGAGCAACCAGAACAGCAGTGTAGTTTCGATGTTTCGTCGTCACAGAGGCCACTAGCCAACGGGCAAGCGACCGGACCATGCATCGAGCAGGAAAAGTGCAAAAGGGCCCCACGCAGCACTCAGAGAGTGTGGAGAGCTGATCTTTGGAGCACAGGCTGCTCGGGGCTGGGACTTCTCAAACTCCAAAGCACAGCATCGAGGGAACCTTGGGAGCTGCACAGGAAGCACTTTGTCGACTTTTCAAGATGGCCGGTCCCACGTCTCTCGTCGCCTCCACAGGTCTAAGCTTTGCTAGGACCGTGGATCGGGCTGTTCGAAGCCCGGGAGTCCAGGTCTTGTCAGTCTCTGTCGTTCGAGCTCCGGCGGGAGCAACAGCAAAGAAAGTCTTGTTACGCTGATGGTGCCTGCTTGCACAGGGTGGCCACTCCTTGGCCACAAGGGAGATTCTTCAGTCTTCTACGTTGAGTAGGATGTCGAAGGGTCCAGAGTTTCATTTCAAAGTTTCAGTCAGGATGATCTAAATTGCATTGGCACAGCTCCTACCTTTATTCCAAATCAAGGGGCTGGATCACCTGCAAGGTCCCTCCTATGGGTCGGACCCAGGAAGGGGGTGGTTACACCCCTTTCCCTTTGTCCAGTTTTCCACCAGAGCTGGGGCTGGAGTGCCCCAGCACCGGTTTGAACTGGGCTATGAATGGGACGCCTTGTGAGCCCCAGGCAGTGTCTAGTTTCATTCAACCCTCCCTGCTACAATCCACTATCTCCTGTCTGGGGTGGTGTAACACCTCCCTGTGACAGGATACCATTTGTCCAGGCCTCCCTTGCCAGAGTTTTGGTCAACAGCAGGAGGCCATACTTGTGTCTGTGGCAGCAGCATCCATTTTGTGATGCTGGGGCTCTGGTTAGATTTAACCGCGTTTAAGCAAAGTAACATGTCTTCTTCCTCTAGAAGGGTGGAATGCTACCCCGTCACCAGAACTGGCGAGGGGGTAGTATTCCAAAGCGTATGACACCTTACACAACATGTTTTGATAAAGCCAAACCAAAGTTAGCAAGTAACCACGAGGATTATAATGCACTTAGAAGTATATGGTATGGCAATATCCCAGAACAGCTAAGGGAGTTGGTCCCAAAAGCTGAAGACAGGCGCAGCTCATGCTAGAGCACCATCTCACATAAAACCAAACACTCTGCCTCCAGGATTGATAAGGCCTGCCATAGGAGTGACTTATATGTGCATATGTGTCCAGATATAGGTTTAGATATAGGCATACTATATCTAAGCAAGGGGTGATTACACGACCTTGCCCCAGCTGAGTGATCAGCCAGTTGTGTCAGTTTGGATAGCCAGCCAGGGGTGGCAAAAGATATGCTGCAGCCCCTGGTAGGCCTTGTATGCACCTATGCCCTGGGTACCTATAGTACACTGTACATTGGCTGATAAGGTGACCCAATGTCCAATTGGTTATGTACCTAAAGTACATGGATGTGAATTTAGAGAGAGAACAGCAGGCTGTGGGTCTGATTAGCAGGCCCACAGCCACATTAAGTCGAAAACCAGTGAAGCAAAAAGCAAAAAAATGGGGTGACCATAGGAAAGCAGACCCTACTCCCCTACAGTACATAAAGATAAAATGGCCTGCATAATTTGCATATCATAATGAATTATTTATGTTCCTTAGGAATGCTGCACCACATCAGGGATGTGGTACAGCATTGCTAAAAACCAATCGCAAAGCCAATTGTTTCCAAAGGCGAGACCCTTTGGCTTTGTCAATGCTTGTTCTCTGTGGTAAGGTCGCACCACAAGAGCCATCATATTCGGCCTCTGTTTCAAGATGAGGGGCCCTTTCCTACAGTTGGATTGGCAGAGGAACAACACTTGTTATCAAAACTCAGATCCTGGCATTTCCCAACTTCATACAAGCAGTAACAAGCAGAACTGCGTTCAGTCCGCTTTGTTTCTAAAAGCCTGTACTGACACTGTCGGTGACAGAGCCTTTTTTTTATTTCTGTGTCTTCCTCCCCTGTAGAATTCCTTGCCCTTACATGTGCGAGCTAAAACATCTCTAAATTTTGAAAACATTTAACACCTTAGCTGCTTCGCAAATATCCCTCCCCAGTGCTGCGCTGTCCATTGGAACTAGTGCTGAATGGACGTCCAATGGTCGTGCGCAGCACTGGGGAGGTAGCGCTCGTGACGACCGTTGGCCATCAGCAGCGCTTAAGAGGTTAAAGACATCACTATATACCTGATAGTTGCCTTTGTTCTTCTTTAGGTACCGATTAATGAATTATTGGTGTCAGCAATGATTTATTTATTTTTCTTCTTTTGCCAGGCCCTTCTGCCACTTGCCTGCTTCATGTCCCTCTCACTCTATTTTTTTTGTCAAACTATTTTTATTGATTTCCAAGTAGGTATAAATTAAATCCCTTCACAGGAGTACACTGCTATGTTGAAGCACAGTATTACATAAGATGGAATTGACCAGTCATTGACATATATATCGCCCACAGTGTGAAAAAGCAAAACCCCACCCGAGACTAACAGGTGGAACCAGGGCAGGGAGGCTCAAGGCACCTTCTCCCAACACCCCCACGAGGGAAATGAGCAATTTAGAATTGGAAAAGATGTGAGGCCCAAAGAAGTAGGTCCACCGAAAGGTAATTCACCAACGGGCCCCAGACATAGTCAAAGTTTTTATTAGATTCTGAAAAGAGATATGCCATTGTTTCCATCGTGACTGCAAGCCACAACCTTCCATGCCATTGAGACAATGTGGGTGCTTCCTTGTGTTTCCATGCAGCAGCCACCACCATCTCTTCTGCCCCCTAGCTGTTATGAGCCCCAATTTCGCCCAATATTGGCCTAGGTAGCTGCACGACCATTTACCTACATTTGTCCTACATTGCTCTACATAACTGCTCTGGGGGTGACCTTTTACCTAGTTAGGTGCCGAATAAATGTTGTGTGGTTGTCTTAAAAAACTAGCCTCAATTATTATGCAAGAGGATTCTTAGTATCACAGCAGGATTAACATCTACTGCATAATACCTCTGTACAAAAGTCTCTGTTATCAACTTCCATGACACATCTTGGTCGAACCCCTGAGGGTACCTTTTGAGTATATAAATACCACATCTTCACTGGGCAAACCAGAGGAGAAGCTTCCATGCTGACACGAGACGCTGAGGTCCCTGCATGCAGACACCCAGCACTTTCTCATCAGGTAATGGGGTTGGCTCTTTCCTAGGGGGATTCTTGGCTATACACCTACATACATGCTAGGTACATTTAGTTAGGGTTTGCATCTTAGAAGTACTCATGATTACTGCCATGTATCTATATGAATGCATATATTAACTGTTTTAGCACCATGGTAGAATTCTACCTTTTATTCACTCCATTGGTGCTTGTAATTGTATATATCTGTTTCTGTTTAATGGTTGTTGCAGCAAACTTATTTTTTTTTTGCGTAAATTCTTTTTATTAGCATTTCATTCTTACGCAGGGTACCTATATCATATATGATCATTGGATATACACAGTACAATTTCAGCATGTCATTCAGTTTATGAATTCAACAACACTGGGTATTGACATAAGTAGTAACGTACCAACCATCTCTGCTTCCAAGGGAGAACATGCTAATATGACACGTGAGAACAGAGTTGTTGCCTATATGATGTACCGTTGTTGTCGTATTGACCTGCAGTGCCGTGTTGGAGAACACCACTCGTTGTGCTTTTAGTGGGAAACATAACTCTTCAACACGGATAACAATAACTGGGGTTCATTGTATAGGAAATATGACATTGTAGTGAGGGCTAGTGGGCCATCTGGTCGATATCAATAGCTGAACTGCGTGGATCATAGTGTAGGGTAGGAGTGTCTGTGGGGGATGTGCTGGTTATTATTCATGTACAGTTTGGGGTCCTCCACTTTCAAAATCTCAATTTTCCGAGGGTGGGTGCTGTGCATCCTCCTCCTCCTGATGCACCTCCTCTGCAGGGGCTGGCGGTCTGTGTAGGTAGCTCATCTGCCGCTTCCTGTTTGAAGTTATGGAGTAATGTCGCCCATTGCATGGAACTGTGGTGTTTGCGAATGCCTTGAATTTCTTCGAACCTAAGCACCTCCTCCTCCAAGGCTTCCCACTTGTTAACCGCTCCCCCCCCAGGTCACTAGCGATGGCCTTCCCGGTGCTCTCCAATGCATTGCTATGCATCTCTTCGCTAATAGGATCGCTAGGGATGCGAAACGTATCTCCACTGTTTGGTGATTTCGAAACCTGGCTATGCGCAGCGCACAGGCCCCCCGTTGTTAAGGTCTATGAGCCCTGTTACCTCTAGTAGAGTGGCGTATATCGTGGTACAATATGCTCCGAGTGTCGGGCAATCCCAAAACATATGAAGAAAGGATGCGCTGGGCTCCGGGCATCTAGGGCAGGTGAATTGGGTGTTTGGATAATAGCATTGGAACATTTTGAGGGTCAGATATGTGTGGTGCAGTATGTGATATTGTATGTTTTTGAAGCTGTAGTTACGGGACACTTTTTTAGGAAACTCGAGTGTCCGTTCCCATTGTTTGTCGTGGAGGGACCTTTGGAACTCTGCTTCCCATTTTTCCCGGAGTGGGGTGAGGATGGTCGCGCCCAGCGACTGCACCGCTTTGAACAACCATGTCCCTGAGTGTCACCCAGGACCCATCTGCAGGATTGTATGTAACACTGAGTGCATGGGCGGTTCCATGTCTATTGTGTACCACATTCATTGACAATCTTTTAGTACCTGCATATGTATGAGAAATGGTCCCTTTGGGAGGTCAGTATCAGCTGCAAGTTCTGCAAACGTCTGCAGTTGGCGGTTCGCATACAGGGCACCCGCTTCTGTTATTGAGTGCTCAGTAGTATGCACTCCATGTAGGGTGCCCGGCCTTTGGGAAAGTCTACCAGCAGCTCAATGGGGGAATAAATAAGGGCCGTACGTTTCAATTTATGTACTCGGTTCAAACATGCTCACGCCACTATCATCTGGAGCGGGCAATCCTGTATAGGTCCGGCACCCAGTAGCAGCATGCAATGTATATTGGGGTTGAAATAGGTCCCGCGATTGTGTGAGTTTCCCCCGGTGCACAGCCTACAGTCCACTGTGACACCCACTGCCGCTGAGCCGCCAGGAAGTATGCCTTGAAAGAGGGTGCACCCAGACCCCCTTGATCCATAGGTAGCTGTAGTTTGGCGAGGGCTATTCGCCTCTGTCCTGTTCCCCAGGTAAGGGTACAGAGGAGGGCATTCAGTCCGTGAGAGAAGGGGCAGGGGTACCACTCGGAGATTAGTGAAGTAATATAACCATTGCAGGACCAGTATCATTTTGGCGACCATGATTTTACCTGTGGGAGCCAGTGGGAGATCCTTCCAGAAATTCACAGAGGACTGAATCCCGGCTAGTGCCCTGTGATGGTTTCCCTCGTACATGTCACATGGTGTGTATTACAACCATACTCCTAAGTAACAAACTGCTTGGGCAGTCCATGTTATGTGGTTACCACCCATTTGTAGTTGTTGGGGAGCGAGATTGCCTGAGAGCGTGTATATTGATGACTTAGCCCAGTTGACCTTTAAATCCGGAACCATTTAAAAGTCTTGTAGAGTGTTAAGTATTGGGGTGAGGTCCGATGTGATGTCACGGATTTAAATAAGTATGTAATTCGCATATAATAACACTGCTTGGACTATATCCGCGATTGGAATGCCCCAACTCTCACTCTCCCTGCAAAGGAGAATCGCAAGTGGCTCCATCGCCATCGCAAAGAGCAGGGGGGAGAGTCGACAGCCTTGTCTAGTGCCCCTGAGTATTGGGAATGGTGGCGACAAGTGGGGCCCAAGCTTAACTCTGGAGGTCGGCCTAGTTTATATGAGCTTAGTGTATGTGAGCAGGCGGGGTCCCACTCCCACCCGCTGCACGACCTGAAGGAGTTAGGACCAACAGAGGGTATTAAAGGCGTTTCCCAGATCCAGTACCAGGCACCCGTGCAAGGGAAATGATTTTGGACCTGAACCTGGACATCGAACAGGGTCTAATGTTGTACGAGGTGGTTCTCCCCGGCACAAACCCACACTGGTCCGGATGTATCAGTGTTGGAAGAATTGTGGAGTATCTTTCTGTTAATATTTTCCAGAATATTTCATAGTCTGCTGGCAACAGGGCTATGGGTTGGTATGATCCTACGTGGTGGGGGTCCCTGTCCAGTTTGGGAAAGGAGACTATTACCGCTTCACACATAGATTGTGGTAGTTCTCCCTCATCTACAGCCGACTGGTACAGTTTTACCAGTTGGGGAACCAGTTGCGTGGAGAAGGCACAGAAAAACTCTAGCTGGAGGCCATCTAGGCCAGGTGCTTTGCATGTTGCCAGGGCCTGTATTGCCTGTGTGATCTCTGCCACAGTAATATGTTCGTCTAGTGGGCACCAATCATTCTGCGCTATGTGAGGTAAGGGGTGTGTGCTTAGGAATCGGTTGAGCAGCTCCGAGTCCACTGTGTCAGGGGCAGCATAAAGTTGCGTGTCATGCTGCTGAAAGACTAAGATGAAGGTTTGCAAATGTACCAGGGTATCAGGTACTCTGCGTATTGCGATGATCGATGGGAGGGTAGTGTCTTGTTACACTAGCCAAGCTAGCAGCGTGCCTGCTCTGTTACTTTCCTTGTGTACCTTTGCTGCATGCGCTCTAAAATGATACTGCAGAGGTCTGCTAATGCCTCTGCATATGTGGTTTTGGCTTATGCTACCTGGGTCGGCCTGAGATCCTCCCTATCTGCTGCTTGCGTTAATGTGGCCAGTGGATGCTTCTTTTCGGCTATACTTCGTTCTAGGGTTTTGCATACTCCTGAGATGTGTTGTATGCATGTGTCTCTGATTACAACTTTGAGTGCGCTCCATTCCATGGCGCGGGTGGTCGCTGTGTGTGCGTTCTTGCAGACTGAATTTCGTATATGTGTCGCTTGGGTTTGTCTAAACACTGGGTCGTCTAGGCATTCTTTGGGCAGGTGCCAAGTGGGGACCGGTGGCCTGGATGGCCGCCACGCCAAGGTAAGCGCGTTGGCATCGTGATCTGACAGGACTCTATCCAAACATTCAATCTCCTGTATCTTGGGCAGTAAGAGGGAGAGCAGAGGAAACAGTCCAACCACACCCTGAGATCGTGTGGGATCGAGTGGAATTAGTAGAGTCGTAGATCCGGATATTTGGAGCTCCATGCATTGGTCAGAGCCCAGTCCGATGTCCATGTTACAAAGCGTTTGGCCTGTGCTATTATTGGGGAGGCCTGGTGCGGTGGGTAAGGTCTATCAAGGACTGTATTTTGCACGCAATGTTAATTCCCACCCAGTATCCATGTAGCCTGGGTGTATAAGCTTAATGGGTGCAAGAGTGGGTCCCAAAATTTGCCCTGGAATAGGTTGTGGCACAGAATATCCAGCACTTGCGCAGTTTATTTAGTTCTCCCGCTACTAAGTGGTTGTCTTGCAGCAGTGTGATCCGCGCATTCTGCTGGTTTATGTATGCACATACTGCATTTCCCTTGCGTGCCATGTGCATACCTCACATGTTCAGGGTGAGGATGGTGATGCCTCCCTATATGCCATGCGATAGTGGGGAGGGTCCGGGGGAGGTGGTATAATGAGGTGCGGTGCTGAGTCATGAACCACATCCCTGTCTTAGTCTAATATCGCAGCCCTGGTACAGCTGTAGCTCCTCATCTGTGTGCGTATGAGTGTGCAGTGTAGTGAAGTATGTCTTTATGTAGGAGAACAACGGGATGGGGAACAATCCCAATACTGGGGACCAATCTCAACCTCCGATACGTCTAAACTTGTTCGAGTGTACGAAGAGAACAATAAAGTATTATGGAGGTGGCGGCGCGCAACTATGAGGTGGCTCTCTGGTGGCATTTGTAGGGTCATTTCGCGCCTAGTAGCCTGAGAGTAGACAGTCTAATGCTGGTTGGGCATTTCGGTCTGTCACATACCTCATATTACTTTGTAGTGCGGCGTACAGGGTTACCCTGAGCACATGATCAATGATTTTCTGTTTATATCAAGGTATCAGCAGTTTGTGGTGCAACCAGTGGCAGGGTCACTGAGTAACACCCGTGATATTGTCTCTTCGCTTCCTTCCTCCTTTCCTGATGAGAACATGCGCAGACCTCTATCTGTGTCTCTGGCGGGCGAGGAGGGTTGAAGCTCCGCAGCAGCCTGCCGGGCTTTTCGACTCTCTGCTATGATTTCTTCCAAGTCTGGTGATCCCATGGATTGGGCATTCATGTCAGGGATAGTTCTACTGCTATGTCGTCTTGGGCGACGCCTGTTGCCATGCTCGGTCTTTGGACGCCTGACAAACTTCTTGCTCGTATTGGGATGCTTCTGGCAGTGTTGGTCCGCCCAGTCGTGGGTTCCCCTCACGCATAATTTTAATACCGGCTGGAAACAGTAAAGAGTATTCTATTCCCTCCAGTCGTTGTCGATGTTTTACATCATGGAACGAAGATCTTTGGCGCTGCACTGCCCAGGAGTAGTCGGGGAAGAGGATTATTTGTTTGTTCTCGACCTGGATGGGGCCGTGCTGTCTTGCTGCACTGAGCACCATGTCACGGTCTCTGAAATTGAGACATTCTGCCAGCGTCAGGTGAGGTGGGGCACCGGGGGGGGGGCATCGAGCCATCACTCAATGAGCCTTTTCGATGGAGAAAAATGCTGTTTGAGGTGTGACCAGCATAAATGACTTAGTCCATGCCTCCATGTATGCAACAGGATTGACGCCTTCAACTCCCTACGGAATTCCCAGGACACAGATGTTGCACTACCTCAAGCCGCCTTCGAGGTCGTCTGTGTGTTCCTTCATGGTAGTCATGCACCCTAGCAGGGTCTGCAGGGTCTCTTGGTGAGTTTTAATTGATGATTGCATGGTAGCCATTACTTTTTGCCATCTGCCACTTTGTCCACTAGTTTGCGATTGTCATCCCTGAGCAGGCTGATGTCTGTGGTTATGGTGCCCAGCATCTCCTCCATTGATACCCTTGAATGTTCAATGGCTGCAAGTAATTTGTCCATGTTTTCTGAGAGGGTCAGTTCTAGCAGGGCCATCACATCTTTATGTGGCGGTCTAGCGCCTGTGGAGGGGTTGTTCGTTGCCCCAGACGCAGCTGAGTTTGCATTGGAGAGTTGTTTACCCATATTGCCGAGCTAGGATTCGTTCGGTCATTCGGAGGAGTCGAGCCCCGTCTCAGGGTGGGAAGGTCGCTGTGTGGCAAGACTCTGATCCGAATGGCTTTTTGCTTTTGCCTCCTGTGCAACGCCGCACTCTGTTGCTGAACCATTACGAACAGAGTGCAGCCCCAGAGACTCCTTCTGTCACTCCTGGGGGTAAGCGTCAGTTCGGGAATCAGCTGTGCTGCATGGTGACCGCCATCAGAGCTCCTGGCGTGCCCAGACTTGGCACATGTTTTGATCCCCGGCCTGCTCTGTCCCCGTGGAAGGCTTCTGCTGTTCACCAGAGCATCTACGTGGGCCCCTCCCGCTCTGTGGTGCTTCACTGTTTTGTGCAAAAACCGGCTCGCCTTTGCTTTCGGTTACCCGATGTGAGGTGGGGTGGCTCGATGCTCTTCCTGTCAGATCTCCTCTCGTACACACCTGCCCACGGGTGGCTAGACTATAGCTTCTTGACCTGGGCATTACAGCTGAGGTGCCTCTTGCCGCAAGCATGGGTGTACACCAATCTCGGGATCAAAACTGCTGTGTGGTAGCTGGCATCTTGGCTCCAGGCGTGCCTGGGCTCGGTGCGCGAGGCATTCCCCCAGCTATGCCGCTATGCCGAAGTGCCCCCGCAGTCCACCGGGGTGCTGGCATGGGCTCCTTGTGGGCAGGAGCGCTTCTTTATTTCTTGCGGTCGACCACTCTCCAGCGCCCTCAGCTTGATGATGTGGGGGGGAGAGGACAAAGCAAAGGGCGGGCACCGGTGTGTGTTTGCCGCACTTTTGTCCACAGGTCACTGCCTCTTCCCTTTCCCGTAACAGCAGAGTTGTTGTCCCTTGGGAGCCCGGCAGTGCGGGCCAGAGCCCGGTTAGGCGGCTCGTGGAGACTGGCATTATCTCAGGAGTGCGGTAGCCGCCATCTTGTTTTGGGGTCTGCTTCTGTCCGGGACTTGTTTTTTTCTGTAAGTCAGGATGTTGTTATGGTGTGGAGCCCAATGCCGACCTCCCAAGACGTTCTGACTGCCGTAGGCTAATTTTCAGCCGGCTAGGCACGATGTGGCTGGCGAGATTCATGCCCGATGTCGGAGCCTTAGCTCGGCACGTCCGCTATCGTAGGATGCTTTGCCATGACCCCGCAGCACACGTATTTTATACTAGAATTACACTGGCTCAATAACTCCTTAATAAGAACATCCCCACCATTTACTCTATGTATCTCTCTGAGACCAACTGAGCACGAGTGACTGAGCGAAAATTACTGTACTATTTCCACAATACCTGAGGGATCAGGGTTGTCATGTTCGATAGGTGCCAGAAACTATTCACACCTTGGTAAGGTTGTGGGGCTTATAGTGGCACTGTGAGCTAGCCGGTCTACAGACTAATATATCCTGTGGGGGTGTCTGGAATCAGTCTGGACACCAATCCCTTAGTTTATGTTGCCTAAATGTGCAGATCCTATATAGATTTATAAGAATTACACGACAAAGCAAAGCCACATCACTGACCGCTTCCCTGTCATTTAATATTTGAGAGAGCCACAATTTTGGCCCTAACAGAACAAAGCCAGAATCGCTGAGGACAGGGTAACCCAAAATGTCTTTGGGTGGGACCAAGATCTCAGACCAGAATGGTCAAATTGTTGGGTAGTCCCACCAGATGTGTTTCAAATCACCCAGCGGGGGCGTAGCCAAACATCAAGGCAGCAAGGACACATTCTGAGTAGGCTTCGTGCCTTGCCTGGCATCTCAGAGCAGCACGTCTTGCCTGTGAGCCCCAAATCCGGGTTGGGGGGATGATGGCGAGACCGATGAAACTGTTGGCAGTCACCTAGCCCTAGGCCACATTTGACGTCCGTAGCGGAGAAGCCATGAGAGCTGGGCTGCGGTGGAGATGAGGGAAGCTAGACAAGATGGCAGCTGGCTCTGCCAGCCCCTTAGTGCGGCTATATATCTGGGTGGCGGAGATGCTGAGCGCCCAGACAGGGCGAACATCCGAGTTAGCAAGCTTTCCCGGGCTCCGGCCAGCTGAGATCTTAGGTAAGCCCTCTGGGTATGCGGGCTGTGGTGAGGAGGGTCCCTGTGCATGAGGCTCATGCCTGTGGGTGCGGAGGTGTTGTAGCTGGCCTCCCCAACCGACACCTGCAGGTGTGAGAACCGTGCCCTGTGACTGAGAGAGACTTGGAGCCCTGCTGCGGAGGCTTTCCAGAACACCACAGGAGTCGATGTGGCGCAAGTTAGGCAGTCGGCCTGACCTTAAGATGGCACCCGAAGATGGAGAGCAGCCGTCTAGCCTCCATTAAATCAGTGGTGGGAGACAGCCAGATACAGGAGTTGTCCCTGATGCAATGGGTATAAAGTGTTGAATGGACCTCCTGATGAAATACCTGGCAGAGGGTACACGTTGGGGGACTCCCATCGGCGGTGGAGACAGCTAGCCTAGAGTATGGTTCTACATGTAGTCACTGCCAAGTGTCCTGAGGGATCCCTCTGTGGTGTGCCTTCTCCTCCTTTTTGATACTCGGCTACCTTGGTGGAGGTGCGGGCAGGGAGTGGACAAGTAAGATCAGTGGCCAGTGCCCATCTGCCTCCCAAGAAGACGCGGAATAACCACAGCTCCAGTTACTTCGCTCCTGTGGAACCCCAGGTGGACAAGATTGGGATGGCGCAAATGAATGCTGACATGACGCTTACCAGAGAAGACCTCTTAGAGACACTATAAGAGTTCAAAAAAGATGAAGACATCAAAGCTCCTTCAAGACTAAAGAACTCCTTCTACAAAAATCCAGAATCTACAACTCTGACTCCTTCCTGGGCTTCAGATGTTTGTTGTTTCAATATGTGGCCCAGGCCACGCTAGCTCGTCCGCAGCAGTTTTGACCATTAACTATGGCTTTAAAAGAGCATCAAATTAAATATAGATGGACTTACCTACTCGATATCGTTTTCTTATTTAACCACAAGCAATGTCACTTAACTGAACTTTCTGGGGCGGCCGCCCTGCTGGGGCTGGAAACGGCACCACCAGAGAAAAACACAACACCGGCTGCTGCAGAGCTTCCATTGGAGCAGTGGGGACCGAGGCGCTGGCAAACTCCCAAGAAGGGTGCCAAGTCATCGTCTCAGCAACAGAAGCTAGTCCCATGACACTGCCCTATTGTTTACCCCTGTTGAGTGAACTCATCACACGGATTGTCAGGGGCGCCTGTCTCTTTGGGGGCGAGCGTACAGCAAGAGCCTTCTACCCAGGAGGCGGGATTCACAACACAATGGCTGATGATGTTCTCTTTCACACAGACATTCTGGATTTGGGTACCCTCTGTGCCCGGAAGCGAACTGGTTAAGGGATATTGAGTCCCCAGCGATTAGCAATGTCAGGTGCCGGGAGCGGTAATGGATATGCCCCGGAAGTCGGCACCAGTGAGACTGTCTCGCCTTTCTGGAGACTCTGTATTCTTCCATTGTTTTGTTTCCATGTCATCAAGTTATGCCCATGATCAATCTCATTTATTCTCTCAATGGTGGCGGCGGGTGGGGCAAGGGGTGTGGTGGGCAGATGGGGGTTGACCCTGGGGGTGTTCGGTGTGTTCCCCCAAAGATTTGATGTGACTTAAGTGCATGACCTGGAACGTTAGGGGCCTCAACTCCTCTAACAAAAGGCAACGTATCTGGAAGTTCTTGGGGGACAACCAGGCACAAATAGTCGCCCTCCAGGAAACCCACTTGAAGAAGGGAGATTAGTTACACCTACAACATATGTCCTACTTCCTGATTCTTCTCTCACCTACTACCTCTAAACAAAATGGAGTGACACTCCTTATTCACTCCTCGGTGGCCCTTCAGCCATTAGATACGAAATCAGACAAGGAGAGGAGCTACCTTACGGCTAGTGGTTATCTTGCAGGTCGCCCATGCACCATCACAACGGTCTATGTACTGGACTCAGGCCAAGCAGACTTTCTCCGCACGTTCCTCACAACCCTTGAGAGTTTCGCTCTGGGGGACATTGTTTTACTGGGGGACTTTAACCTTATCTGGGACCCCTGTCTAGATTCCACTCACCCACACAGAGCTCCTGCAGGGGTTTTCCCTCAGACACTTAAATCCAGCCTTATGAAGATGGGGTTATTAGATATTTGAAGAATATTGCATCTTTCTACGTGTGACTTCTCGTTTTTCTCACATGCAGACAGAGACTACTCGAGGATTGGCCACATATTTCTTTGCCAATCACTCTGTTCCTCTACCCTGACAGCCCAACTTTACCTGATATGCCTGTCGGACCATGCGCCACTAGAAATAGGGATGGACTGGCAAGCTCCCCGTTCCGCACTAAAAAGATGGTATTTCCCTGATATTCTTTGTAGGGACTGACTGTTACGAGATAAACTGCGTCAAGCTATTAGGGACTTTTTTTCGCAATAATGACCCCAAGAACACTTCTCCCCTGACTAACTGGGATGCCTTCAAGGCTGTCATTTGGGGTAAATGTATCTCTCTACTCACTGCTCTCCGGCGGCAACAAACCTCAGAGAGGTTGGCTTTGGAGGGGGAACTGCAGAACATGGAAAAATTGCATAAAGAGGGCCCATCTTTGGCCACCCAAAGAAAGAGTTAATCTGCAGGTGATCTACGCTAATAGAGCAGAAAGACCCTGTTACGCCTTCAGGGCAGGGGTACATGGGAAATGACAAAATTTGCTGGCGGCTGGCGAGGTAGCTACGAGCCAAGCAAGAGAAGCAATTTATTAGTGCGATAGTTGACGACTCGGGCGCATTGCTTCATGGAAGACGGGAGCCTTCCAGGAATTTTATATAACACTTTATAGGGCTTACCCCCTAAGTGAGAGAGACCAGCTCCATTATCTGAACCCGCTTTCACTAGCCCAGGTCTCTGCGGATGTCAACTAATCTCTCAGCCAACCCATAATGAATGAGGAGGTTCACATGGCAATAGATACTTTAAAACGTCAAAGGTCCCCGGGGCCTGATGGCTTTAGTGTGATGTTTTATAGAACATTTGGGGCGGAGTTGGTACCCCATTTGACAGAACTTTCTAATGCAATTGCGAACCTTCATCAGGTCTCCCCTTCAATATGGGAATCGTTGCTCATGCTCATCCCTAAGGCAGGGAAAAATCGACAACTATGCTCCTCTTACAGACCTTTACAACTTCTCAACTTTGATGCTAAACTCTATTCCAAAATTTTGACCAGCAGTCTTGAGGAGGTGCTCCAAAACTTCATCCACCTGAATCAGTCTTGGTTTATCAAGGGGTGCCAGACACACGATAACCTGACCAGAATTGTACACCTGATCGAGAAAGCACATAAAAAACGCGTCCCCGCTGCCTTACTTTCATTGGACGCAGAGAATACCTTTGGCCGGGTCAATTAGTCTTTCTGGAGGTGTGCCTTGCGACGGTTTGGGGACACTTTTTTGGGTATGTTGCAGGTGAACCATCATTGTCTAAGATCCCGGGTCCTAGTAAATGGGGTGCCCTCAGATTTTTTTAATCTCTTGCGAGGCACGCCTAAAGGTTGCCCCTTATTGCCTATGCTTTTTGAGCTATGCATAAAACCTCTTGCAGCGCATATTAGGGCCAATCCAGAGATACATGGGATTAAATTTGGCTCAGATGACCATAAGAGATTCTTATTTGCAGATGATGTCCTTTTACCCATCACGGAACCCCTTTCTTCTCTTCCAGCAATCCAGTCTGAACTTAGCGCCTTTGAGAAAGTGGCGGGCTTCAAAATTAACCTCTCAAAAGCCTTCTTGCTTAACATGACGGCTCTTCAGAGGGAAAGGGCGTCAATAGCGACTTCCTCAACATGTACATGTGCCTTCAGGGACATAACCTACCTGCGCATCAAAATCACCCCTAGCCCAGCAGACTTATTTAAAGCCAATTTCCCACCACTGCTGCGACAGCTTAAGGCAGACTTTAAGAGGTGGGGCTCCACATTCATCAACTGGCTAGGTAGAATCAATGTGGTCAAGATGAATGCCCTGACACTGCTTCTCTATCCAGGGCCTGCCAATACCGGTAGGTAGGGAATAATTCATGAAACGGAAGTCAATGACAAAAAAATTAATTTGCCTGGGGCAGAGGGCCCAGTTGACTCATTGAATGCTAACCAAACGGCGATATGCAGGGGGTTTGTCCCTGCTGGATTTTCTTCTCTACTACAGGGCGGTCCAACTCCAAGCCATATCTGACTGGTCCCTCAGGTCCCCCGACAGACACTGGCTCCATATGGAGGTGGGTATAAATATCTGGTACCACTTGTGGTGGTCAAAACAGTACAGACCAAAGAAAGCTTACCTTAGCACACCTACGGCTACCACACTCCATGCGTAGGATGTGGTTGCAAGGGAGTTACCCTTAACAACTTTTCCTTCTCCTTATACCCCCATCCACTTTAGCTTGGGCTTTCCCTCTGCCCAGTTAGAGGGTCCCTTAGATAAATGGAGGGAGGGAGGCTGTTTGATATCAGACATGTTTGTACGGGGCAAATTACGCTCTTTTAAGGGTTGAGTAACAGCGTTTAATTTCCCAGGGACAGAAAAGTTCCATTATCTCCAACTGAAGCACTGGCTGCTACAGCCCCAGATGCGACTGGCTGCCACGCGAGACCTATTACCTATAGAAAGCTTTATGAAATTTGGGGGCATGCCCCGGGGGTGTACCTCATTTCTCTATTCGCTTTTACATACATCAGGTCCAATGCTGGCCCCAAGACAAACTGCTTTTTGGGACACTATGCTAGAGACACCAATGACGTTAAAACAATGGGGTTTGCTCTATAAACATATTGGGAAATTTATCAAGTCCATGTTTCCTAGAGAAGCCCATTACAAATCAATGTATATTTGGTACTTATATCCCCAGAAGCTTCCTACCCTCTTCCGGGATGCTTCAGATAGGTGCTGGAGGGGGCTGTGGATTACTGGAGGACTTCTGCCATATCTGGTGGGGTTGCCCTGTCATTCAACCTTTTTTGAAAGAAATTTGTGCCCAAATCAGGACGATCCTAGGCTACCCAATCTCGTATTCCCTGGAGTATTTCCTGTTAGGGGTGCGCGATCCCTGTTTGAAGCACCAAACGGGGGGTGCTCCATCTTGTGGCTATGCTTAGGGGCAGCCAAAATGGCGTTGACAGCTACATGGAAGAAGGCGGAGCCCCCTCACTTTCACAATGGCATGCCCGGTTGTGGTGTGCGTTGGCGTTTGAGCACATGGCAGATATAATGGCTGACGCCAGTACAGAATTTGACTACATTTGGAGCCCGTTGGTGGCTTAACTATCGGAGGGTTTGCCACTTTTTGCCTGTAGTCCCAGACTGCGTGTTATTTGCTGTTGGCCCTGGGACCTTTGAGATACCCAGGCCCTCTATTTGGGTGTTTTCGCCTGTCCAAGCCAGGGGAGGGTTGACTTTGGCCCCGTTGCCCCCTCTCCTTGCCCAGTCCACCTCTGCATACCCATTGGATCGCTCTGATTTTTAGCCTAAATGAGATACACGTCACAGGTTTGTTTTTCTTTGTCTGGTTATTTAGTTTTTGGTTGAACTGTGAACTTGTGTAAATGTAGCTCAGATGCATCTAGTATTATGGTGATCGTTCGTTGAACTAACTGTTTAGGACAGGGGTCTCCAAACCGGTCCTGGAGGGCCGGATCCATGCCAGATTTTTAAAATAACTACATGTATCTCTATGGGGATATCCCAAAAATCTGGCATGGATCCGGCCCTCCAGGACCGGTTTGGAGACCCCTGGTTTAGGAGGACATTTGTATCTGGAACGCTTTCATCATAGCCAAGTACTTGTGAGAAAGCTGTGTCCTAACTTTAGCTACTGACCACTCTTGGCTTACAGTACTGCTGAATTGAGTCTCACAAGTTGTTAATTCTTTGAAATTGCAATAAAAACGTTTTTTGACAATAACATCACCCAGCATTCCACCTCCTCATACATATGGTGGAATTATTTTAGGGTAGGGTATAGATATCGATCAAACAAAAGTTTGTAATGATCTCCCCTCATACCCATTAAACTGTGGGATGTCCCTCCCTAATTTCGACCAGCTTGCCTCTGAGATGGGTTCGCCCAGGATCTGGTCCCATCGTTCCATGTGATGTGGTCTGGGGGTGAGCAAAGTGTCTAATAAAAGAGCATAAAGGAAATAAATAAATGCCCGTGTACCACAACCCCTTTGTGCAAATTATTCAATAGGAGTGAGCTCCCTAGTGGCGGCCTTTGGCAGCTCAGGTTGGAGTACCCAGTGTTTTAATTGGTTACAACTGAACTGTTCTGTGGGAGGGAGAGTAAAGTCCCGCTGCCAGTGCTCAAAAGTTCAGATATCCCAATTATGGAATAGGCCAAAGATCATAAGACAGCTCCCTGTTCTCAAAGCCTCAAAGGGACCCAATTGTAATGATGAGGTGAATGCCGGGTTAAAATGAATAGGGGTGGATGTAGAGGGGAAATGCCGGGTTAAAATGAATAGGGGTGGATGTAGAGGGGAACATAGTTCATGCAGCCTGCTTATTCACCTCGTACCACACCTTCAGCGTGGTCCGCGTGGGAGTGCTCAAATAGGCATTAGCAGGCTGGTCTCTCTTAGGCATCCACAGTAACTCCCAGATGAACTTCCCTACAACTGCTCTATCCATATGTAGCCAGTACTTGTCTGACTCCCTCACTGGCCACTTGGGGATCACCCTCAACTGGGCGGCTTTATAATAGAGGTTAAAGAATGGTAGAGCTAGACCCTCAAGGTATTTGGGAAGGCGTGACAATTTATACAAAAGACGTGCTCTGCCGTCTTTTTAAAGTCCACCCTCAGTTGCTGCAACAGTGGTGGAAAGTTTGCACGTAAGAGGGGTAATTTTAATGCCCAAGTATGTAATGTTTTTTCCTAGCGCAGTGAAAGGGGTTAGGTGTTCATATTGATTACATGCCTGAAGGTGGCAAAGTCAAATTGAGTAAGAAGTATTTTGTCAAATTATTACAGAACGCCGCAACCTGTTCAAAGTAGTTCAATTCCACCAGAAAGACCTCCAAGGAGGTCCAAGGTGAGGTCAGGGACAGCAATCATAATACGTAAACAACAAAATGTGCTCTGTGGAGCCAAACCAAATACTCTGGACCTGCTGTGTTGAGCGTATCTTGGATGCCAGTCATTCTGTGATTAGGGAACATAACAAAGGACACAATGGGCACCACTCCCTCTTTCCCGGCCGCAATTGAAAAAGGTCAGAGCTCACCCCATTAATTAGTACTCTGGCTCTGGGCATCTTTGTTACCTTGTTAGAAGGTTGTGCACTGGAGCTTTAGACAGGTAATTTCCGCCCGGTGGGGTACATAGCATTGAGTTCCCCTCTAAGTGCTGTCATCTTCCTTTGTTAAGGGAAGATGAAACTCGATTTATGGAACTGTTTTTTTTTTGTCAAAACAATTTTTGGGATTGAAGCTATGACTCTTATGTCTGTCTTTCCTTGGCCATTTGCTTATTCAGTGAGGAATTCAATGCTATACATTTTTCTCTCTAGCACTACCTTAAAGGCGTCCCAGTTGTTGGAGGGGGAAGTGTCACATGGGTTCATCACTTGATTTTATTCTTTTTTCTAATACATGCAGCAGTTTGTTTTATCAGTGCCAAGACACTCTTCATTAGTGAACTTTACAAATGAATTTAACGTTAAATAATGTATTAACATTTCTTAATTCAGTTCCAAAAATGGAAAAAACAACATCAAAAACCACTTACCATACTTAAATTCTGAGCCTTCCCTAGTGTTTGCACAGCAGTCTAAGTGAAGTAAGCAGGATCTCTTATATAAAACTCTTTTCAACTTGCGTATATCTAAATAAAGTTCCCTTTGCACATCTTGATATCAAGGTCTATAATACCCACCAACAAAACTTGTTAATTTGCTTGCATCCTTGCAGGGGCTCTGTACACCCTGCAACTTGCATCAGTCCCTTTAGTTCATTTGCACCCTTAGAGCATGTCTTTGGTTGCTAACTTCAGTTACAGGGAATAAGAGAGTCCTCATTGGTTAAATTAGAAATATAGGACGTCTATGCAATTACCTTTGCAAGAGCACATTGCTCAGCACAGCATGTAACTGTGTTGAGCTGACACCATACATGAATAACCTACGTAAAGAACTGTTGCTACTCCTCCTTAACACACAGGCACTCTGTTGAAAAGAAGTCAGGAAACGTAGGTATCTGTAAGATAATTTATTACAGATGGAGAGCAGCTTAACATCCACAAAAGGGAGACCAGGCAGGCACAACCAATCTCTGGCTCTCCAACGTCGCTCTGGTCCTCCCGCCTAACATTCTACATGACATCTTATAATTCTACTAATGACTTAATATAATATACCACACACCTCCCCCCTTTTCAAAAACAAAAGAAAAATAAATGAATAAATAAATAAATACCTAAAAAGTGAAATAAAGAAAACAAAAAAAACTAAAAAACAAACATAATCTTTAAGCTTAATAGGAGCATGCTTAACACGTGAACTTCTTCTAGTAACATCAATTTCTTGTTGATGACTCATATACAGTTTCATTTATATTTTCATTGTTACAAACATTTCTTTTTGGTGAAATTTCATTTTCAATATTGTTTTGAGGATCTAAATAATCAAAAGCTTCATGAAAACCTGATAATCCATCCATACTTTCTAAAGAGTCATCTGATAAAAAAATTCTACCAACTTTGACCAACTGAGAATTAGGTGTAGAACCACTAGGTCAGTATTCATCAACATGTGACTTGCACACAGAAATGCGTCAGAAATTCCAAATTTTACCACCTTCTACTCTAACAGCTTTGTTAAAAATTTAAATAATTCTTACAGAATCAGACCATTTAAACTGTTTTCTATTACCTTGTCCACCAAATTTCACTCGCACCCAATCACCTACTCTCAATTTAGAAACATTAGATTGTCTTTTGGGATTACTTTGTATCATTTTATCTTGATACTTTTTTACCCGGTCTCTCACTTCGTCCAAATCTACTTTTGTGTCTTAAGAATTTCTTCCATTTCAATCCACTCTTTATAGCCAACTGACAAGATTCTTTTACCACTCTATTAAACCATTCTACTTGACCATTTGCTTGTGGAAAATAATTGGAAACTCTTTTATGCAAGATATTACAGCTAGTAAGAAAAGACTGAAACTCCTTGCTTACAAATTGTGGACCATTGTCAGAAATAATTTCTTCAGGAAAACTCTTTCTACAAAATACCTCCTCCAAAAACTCAACCACATTCTCAGAACAAACTTTTTCCACAATTTTTAACTCATGCCATTTGGTAAAATAGTCAACCAAAACTAACGCGAACAATTCTTTCCCAGATTGATAGTTGAATGGACCAATAATATCAATGCCTAATTTCCCCCAAGGCCCTTGAGCAAATTCAATCGGAGTGACACCAACAGAAAGACATTTAGCAGATTTATCACTAAGAGTACACGGAGAACAAGTCCTGACCAATCTGTCCACCATGTCATCAATACCTGGCAACCAATAAAACCCTCTAATCCTTCTTTTGGTTGTGGACATGCCCATGTGTCCTTCATGGGTTAAACTACATTTAATTCTCTGAGATTTTTTGGAGGAATAATTTTGTCAGCTCTCATCACCATACCTTGATTAGCCAAGAGTTCTTTTATTTTTAAAAATTAAGCCAACTCACCACTCAATTTTCTTTCTTCAGGCCACCCTTCGCTCAAAAACACGTGTACTTCTTGTAAAACATCATCTTGTTCCATTGCATCAGACTATTTGGTTTCAGAAATGACATTGGAATTTACTTCACTAAAAATCAAATTAACATCATCCAAGGTAAAAGCTACATCACACTCCTCATCACTTGCAGAGTCAACAAATTTACTAATGGGAAAATGTGACATACAATCTGCATGCGGTACAAAAGGGGGTGGTGACGGACGGAGCATCTGAATCAATCAAACACTCACACCCAGTCAAAAGATCTGGGTTTAATCCATCACCGTTCTTTAGCCCACTCTGCCACCCCAGTTCAGACATGGCTATATGCAAATCAGTCTGACCCTGTGCCTCATGGGAACAGTCCAGCCCGAACTGCCAAGCCATGTCTTCCCTGGACCGGAAACAAGCCTCCGAGGACCGGTTTCTGGCATTTCAGCTGTCCTCAGCCCGGTTTGCTTGAATCCGGTGACAAAGTGAGCAAGGGACTCACGTCTGAGCATACCCTGCCACACTTATGGCAGCCAAAAGCGGTACAAAAGGGGGTGGTGACGGACGGAGCATCTGAATCAATCAAACACTCACACCCAGTCAAAAGATATGGGTTTAATCCATCACCGTTCTTTAGCCCACTCTGCCACCCCAGTTCAGACATGGCTATATGCAAATCAGTCTGACCCTGTGCCCCATGGGAACAGTCCAGCCCGAACTGCCATCACCACCCCCTTTTATACAATCTGCATGGACATTGGATCGACCTGGAACATAAGTCACCTGACAATGAAATTCTTGCAACTTAGCAGCCAATCTTGCTAAATGAGCAGTGAGCATTCTACCACCACCAGCCGACAACATATTTGCTAAAGGCTTGTGGTCAGTCCACAATAAAAATGTGGTACCCCAGAGAAACTGACGGAAATGCTGAGCTGCCCAAGTACACGCAAGTAACTCCTTTTCAAAGGTAGAGTAATTAAACTCTGAATCACGAAGTGATCTAGAAGCATAAGATACTACATATTTGCCATCTTTGTCTTTTTGCATTAACACCGCTCCTAAACCCATGTTACTGGCATCCACACAAACTATACATTCTTTACCAACAGTGAATGGTCTCAAAAAGAGAGCGTCAACAATCTTGCTTTTAAGAGAATCAAAAGACTCTTGTTGGTCATTACCTCACACAAATGTAGCATTTTTTTTTAAACAAAACTTGTAATGGATGCACAATAGTAGAATCATTTTGAACAACTTTTCCATAGAATTCTGTCAAACCAAAAAATGACAACAGTTGTTCTTTAGAAGTAGGGATAGGTGCCATGGTAATACTTTTTACATGGTTGATTTTAGGTTTAATTCCTTCAGAAGAAATTTTGTGACCTAAGCACTCCACCTTATTCTGTCTGAATTTGCATTTTGAGAATTTGAGAGATAAACCTTTCTTTTAGATTCTTTGCAAAAGAGAGTTTAAATTTTCATCATGCTCTTCACAATTACTTCCAAAGATTAAAATATCATCTTGAAAAGCAATGGCCCCTTTGCAGTTTTCTAACAACTTCTTCATTAAACGCTGAAAAACCGAAGCTGAACTTGCTAATCCGAATGGCATCTGTAAAAATTGATAGATGCCTTCCGGAGTAACAAAAGCAGTGAAGTTTTTGGAATCCTCATGCAATTCCATCTGATGATACACACTTGCAAAGTCCATTGTAGAAAATACTGTAGCATTGGGCAAAGTGGAAATTATTTCATGAATATTTGGCAGAGGATGTTTATCTATCAAAATTTCACTGTTCAAACTGCCGAGATCTACACACAAATGGAGATCCCCAGTGCTATTAAGTGATAAAACAATGGGAGAAACCCATGGGGATGGTTCAATAGGTTCAATTATCTGTTTCAATACTAAATCATTTAGCATATCTTTAGGTTTGGGCCTATATGACAACAGCACATTTCTAACTTTATGTCTGACAGGAGTCGCAATATATTTTCCTAAGGCATCCTCAAAAACCTTAGGGTACTTTTCTTTAATGCTCATGACCAACATCTCATTATGTTTATTACGAAAATCTTGTGAAGGAACAGTGTTTAAATCATTTATACTTTTTTGGTAACTCACTGTTGGTACTTACCACACTTACAGGAGGACATGCATTAGGGTCAAGTTTTCTCCCTAATTCTTGTTGATGTGGCCAACCTAGAATAGAAACACCTTTAGATGCTACATACACTTTGCCTTTAATCGTCTTACCTTTGAATTCAATATCTGCCCAAAAGAAACCGCCAAGGTCAATTCTATGACCTGAGTACCCTCCCGGTTGAATGTCAGGAAGATACTGTTAGGATCTGTTCGTGACAAAGAGCGTCTCCCTTTTCCTCACAATGATGTGGGTTTTAGATGATGCTGAAATGTTTTTATTTGTCTAAGATTTCACTAACTGATCGAGACACAACACCGTATGCTTAAATGTTTTTGCCAAGGTTTGTTCTCAATCGTAATAGTTTGTTTGTAAATGTGAATCTGATTCCTGCAGGCAAAGTCCCTCATTTGCATATGAAGGCGCTGCACGTTTCTTAACTGAAATTGCTTTAACGTGCAGCGCATATGAGCCCCACCCTAACCCACCTATAAAAGACAGCCCGGAGCAGAAACATATGCTTGTGCTCGTCGACTTCCTTTCACACCTGAAGGTCCCGCTACCGCCTCGGCTTACCTGAAATCAGCACCTGGAACTCTCGGTCTTCCCTGGAGCTCTTCCTTTGTCGCGTCTCTAGTCTTCTTCTGGCTGTTCTCCTTCCAAGTGCCTCCCCACCATTTCCTGCGCTTTCTGGACTCCGGTCCCCATGAAAACAGGAATCACCTGCAACAGAAAGAAAAGAGGTTTGACTTTCTAGAAGAATAACGCACAATACTCGAGTAAGTACATTTTGACATATTTTACTAAGGAAAGCTCGATGATTAAAGAAAACTTTTGCAGACTTTGAACTTGTGAACTTTGCTCATGCCTTTTGAGTTCTTGAGACTTTAATCTTCCGGATCTATAAATCTTTGAGACATTTTTCGTGACTACTGAAATGCAAAGCTTTTATACAAGGACATTTGAATATGAGCAAGTATTTAGTTGTAATTAAGACAGAGTTCAACGAACCGAAAACCTTTCCTGTATGAATGTAATGGTTTATGATTGTTTACGATACTAGGACTGAACATAGAGTGAGTAAAAAGCTTGTTCTTTCTTTCACTGAACGTATGAAAAGATATCCTTATTTTCTCATGGAAAAGGTCCTAACTGGCGTACAATTAAGAGGCCAGAAATAGAGAGGTACATTAATGGAGCTTGTGTAATGTTTGTCTTATCCTACTAATGTAAAAGAAAGAAAGCAGAGAATAGACAGATAGTAATGGTCATGTTTTGATTGTCTTTTTGATAGATAAAACAGCTAACAGACATCTTATCCGAGTGACGTCTGACCTGAAGCAGTGTCTCTCTCTCTTTTATTATTTTCTCCACTTCTCCCTTCCCTTGGGCTTCTTTCCTTCATTCACTGTTTATATATCAGTGTAGTGGGATTAGAGGATTAAGAGTGGGTGCGAATTGTCTTCGGATCTCTCCAGCAGAACTAACTGGATGTTCAGGTGAGCAAGGGTGTGACAGATACAGTTTACATATACCCCAGGTATCATTGAATAATTTCATCCTATAATGGTATACCATGAAAATGATTCTACCATTAATTGCACTGGTTTACCATTAATATTAGGGATACAAGAAGGAAATTTCATGTGTTCAGTTTCATTCACTGAAAGTATGCAATTCAAGCTATGTAGGACTTCTTCTTCCTCTTGAACAGAACGACAGACATTACTAAAATGACCTTTTTTCTTACACTTCATACACAATTTATCCCAAGCAGGACACCCTTCGTAATTACCAACATGGTTGTGACTGCCACATCTATAACATACAATAGTGTTTTTTTTATAACATTCTTGTTATCCACAGTTTTCTTATCCACATCCTTATTGAGAGGGTTTTTAGGATTGCTTATTTGGTTTTTTACCAAAGAGAATTCATGTTCAGTATTTTGTGCTTTAACAGTTTGGTTTCTTATTTCGGATACAAATAATTCAGATTGTTCGATTCCCTTAGCAATATTGATGACAGCGCTGAGAGTAGATTCCATATCCAACCAAAGTCTTTCTTGGATTTTTTTACTTTTAGTTTTTATCATTATTTGATCTCTGAGTACCTGATCATAAGAGATGGTTTCAAAAGCACATGAACAAGCCAGAGAACGTAATGCTGATACAGAATCCTCTATAGATTCCTTGACTTTTTAGGCACGTGATTAAAATTTAAATCTTTCCATTACTGTATTAATTTTTCTCCCCAAAAAAATGTTCATTTGTTTGGTAGATTTTTCAAAAACATCCATGTCTCCTGCATCTTCAATTTGAGGTAAATTGTCAAACTCCTTAATGCCAGCACCACCTACAATGTCTCAGTAAGGCAAGTTTTCTTTTTACTGAGCATCCATATTTTTCCAGAACATCCACGTAAGCCATGAACATAGGAAGCCACAAATCCCATTCAATATTAGGCTCCCAAGCCACTTCTAAGAAATGTGGTGGTGCAGCAATATTAGACATAGTTCAAAAAGAAACTATTATAGTTCAAATGATGAAGAATAAATAAATAATAACAGTACCTTATGCTTATGACAAATAGGTAAAATGTGGGAGGCGTAGATGTTTAAATAATTGAAGAATTTCTTGGAACTATGGAACTATGGAACTCCGACTGAAAAGGAAGGAAATTACGATAATTTCCAACATGGAGTCACGTAATGTGCATTGACGTGGGGTTAACGTTTGTCAATCCCAGCATGCACCACTGAACAGTCCAGAGAGAACACTCACGAAGGCAGGCAGTTTTGCGCGCACAGAGTTCCAAAGAAAACAAGGACGCAAGCAGAATTCAAAGAATGTCCTCAGTGAAACGTTACTCACCGCTGGACAGATGCGGTCGAAAGTAAGATGCCAAAGTGAGTGAATTTATTATACGTAAGCACAAAAAGTTCAAAACATGCAGATACTTTTACGCTGGCGAAAGTAAATACAAACGCTTCACAGAACTTTTTACCGTCAGCGCAGAAATATGCACAAGCGTTAGGTTTAAAAAAAATGTTATATCACATATTGTGAAATCTAAAGAGTACGTTACTGATGGATCTTCAAACAGGAATCCGTCACAATAGATGCAAGAAAATATTTTGTAAAGTCCATAAACGGTACGAAGAGTGAGCGCTGTCTCCAATCTTTAAATCACTTATCCCCAATCGTCGCCACTTTACTGAGTTGAAAAGAAGTCAGGAAACGTAGGTATCTGTAAGATGATTTATTACAGATGGAGAACAGCTTAACATCCACAAAAGGGAGACCAGGCAGGCACAACCCATCTCTGGATCTCCAACGTCGCTCTGCTCCTCCCGCTAACATTCTACATGACATCTTATAATTCTACTAATGACTTAATATTGAATACCACACTCCTTTTCCTCCTTATGCCATAGCCTGGTTTCCCTTGGACTTACATTTCAAAATACTTCAAATTACTTCAAAAATTAACAGTGAATTAAGTTAATCTTCAGGAAAAAAAAACTCTGTTTGAGATTTGGATTTTCTCTAGCTAGGACTTTATGAGTCTTTGGTGGATGAGAAGTTGTTCCACCCCACTAGTAGTTTCCTGAATATGAGATAGAATGTTACGTTATGTTGCACCATCCAACACACTTTCCATGAAAATAGCTCTTACCCCGTGCAAATGTGTTCTTTAGGAGCTGCAACACAATTATGGCAACACTCCAATTCTTGAATGATATTCACTGCATGCTGGATGATGATACCTTCTGCCTTTTCCTATTTCTCAAATTGTTGGTGGCTTTCAACTTGGTCAAACATTCACAGCTTCTCAAGGTTCTGAAGACATGAATATTCATAAGAGATGATCTCCTGAACAGATCCTCATCCTACCGGATGAATCACAACTCAGATCCTCCCGTCCTGTGCTAGCACCTATGCGTTTCAATATGTATGCTGAAGACACTTACAATCTTTATAGGGGAGGTAGGCGTGGCCATTCACCAATATGCAGGAGTCACACGGATCTACTTAACAACATCGATGCTAGTGTTATTTTCCTCCTGTGCTGGAAAGCTTTGATCCCCATTGTTCATGACGAGCTCAGCTCGTCATGAGTGTATGGAGGTGTACACCATGACGAGCTGAGCTCGTCATGAGCGTCGAAGGAGTTAAAGATCTTAATTCAAGACATTCTTAAACTGAGAAAGTGCCTGCCAATCCTACACACCTGAATGGCCTCGAATCTACTAAAACGTATCAGAAGAAAAAATAATTTTAATACATCGACTGCAAGGCACAAAATTCAACAAAGATTAATTTGAGCATTTGCATCATGATGACATCTCCACATTTTTACCTAACAAGGTGAAATCATGAGACTTGTGGCCTTGCAGTCCTTTGTGCATTCCTGTACACAACACTCCTGTAGCAAATAAAGCCAGAGTGATAACCCACGGCATCAAGAAACAAACAATTTCACCAATCCGGTGACTCCCTCCATGTTGTACAGGCCTTTGACTTAGCCAGACTTGCTGCAATCCATGTAGATTAGATAAAGCATTTTTCCAATTTGCCTATTAACATGCACTATTTTGCAACTGAAACGCTAATATGCTGTCATGTACACAAGTGTGTTGTTCTGACTTATGGTAACTAGGCCTCAACTAGGCCTAAACTCCATTTTGAATTATTATGGCTTCTTCAAATATTAATTGTGTACTTATATTTCTCATAGATACCCCTGCAGTAAAATGTGCACTGATGCTCATGCTGACATATTGTTTTTGAAGGGCTCTGGACCGAGCCTTTAGTTACTTTTCAATGCCCTTCCCGCCCGTTCACTGTACACTACTCATCTATGAGACTCTCCATTATTCATGTATCCAGATTTGTTCTCACACCTTAAATGACACACGGTCAGAGAGGACTCATTAATATTCACTTAGGGGATCGTACTAGGATGTTGGTATTATGTGATGTTTAATAATGTTGTACTGTGATTTGTTGTTGTGTTGTTACATTTGCCCACCCTCTGTTGATTGTACAAATTCCATTGCTTTCTTTGGTAAAATTGTCTATAACAAGCCCTGATGTGTGTAGGGCCTTCGTGAGTCAATCCTTATTCATTGACTTGTTTTTTAAATGATTTTTTGAATCGTATCTTTAGGTACACATTGCATCACCTATTTTTAAAGATAAATCTGACTTCGACCCCACAATAGGCGCTACATTTGTATTATGCAGAGTATCTGAGAAACAGCGTAAACAGCGGCAAGGGTTTTATCTTCGAAAGTATTAGCATATTTTCCCTGTTGTAAAAAACCTGCATTAGTTCCCTCTTGACATCAGCATAAAGTTCAATTTAGCCTGAAACCCTTTAAATCAATATACCTACAACTCCCTCAGTTTTCCTCAACACTCTATCGTTTCTGAAGCCAATGTGAACATAAGAAGCCTTCAGAACCTAATCCTGAAACAAAAACATTCAGAACTCAGAAAACAACGGCTCAAGACTTCTCTTGCGTAAGACTTTCTCTGTGGAATGCCTTCTTTCAGAACCCTAAGGCTGTTCTGTAAAAAACTGAAGTCATTTGTATAAATTGCATCTTGACTGAACACACTGTCTAGTGATGCTTTACCCATCTGTTTGCTATTTTCCTTTCCATCTCCTTCTTCTCTTCCAACCAGCTTCTGTTCTCCAGCATGTTGAACTGCTTGGATTTGCTCTGCAGCTCTCCCTTCTCTCTTACTGAGTCCCTGGTTTCCATACCAGTGTACCTTTGCCGCTACTTCTGCCTCCTACAACCTCATCTTTACTCACCTCTTCATCTCCTTCTTTTATCTTCACTAAGCGAAATTGCTGTCTGTGCTAAATCACTGTATTTCTACTTTGTTGAGCTGACTGTAGTTCTGTTTTTATTGTTTGAAGATTGTTACCTGCCACGGATGCTCTGCCTCTCTGCAGCAATCTGATATCTTTTGACAGGCTAATGCTTTATTAGGATGCAAAAATAAACGATATGTAGTTTCTTCCATCCTGCTGATTGCTGTTATCATAATTGTGAATATTCAGGCCTTTCATAACCGAAAAATAGAATGGTCATTCAAATGGCTAATTGAAACTATCTTAGATAATTGTGACTCTTATATACAGTCAGATGTGACGTCCCACCTCACTCTTACCAGTCGGTCTTGCCTCATCTAAAAATGTAAACCAGTGACACAAGAAAACTGTTGCTGGTCAGTTAGCGGGTGAGCTGTTCCTTCTAATGAACAAGCACACAAAGTAATATTTGTTTTTTCCTTAGCAGATGTATACTAGTTACTTAGTCCCTTGGATGCTGAGCTAATCTGCAGATGTGGTTCTACCCAATGGTTAGGGGCTCTGGTGCATGGTTAGTATTCTTACGGACGTGTCCTAGCACAAATAAAAGTGGTCCATGGGGAGATGAGTCTTGCAAACTGCTGTCCAAACCAGTGTGAACATAAATAAATAAATAAATATCTATCTATCTATCTATCTATATATATATATATATATATATATATATATATATATATATATATATATATTGCCGCTCCAATATCCGTAACCTCGGACTTCCATCCTTCCAGAAAAAAGCCCTCGCGGGGGGTCGTTTGGGTTGTTTATTATACCAACAAACAGACACTACATCAAACAGACGCGTTTCGGTAAAAAACCTTCATCTATGTTTACCGCAGCGCCATCTTAGACACAGTTTTAACCACCTCTCGTGTTACTGCAATCAAAGAAGGACACATGTGTTGTACTGAAATCCTTCTGATTCGAGCGCCATCTTAGAATGTCTAATTAAACAGTTAAGGTTCTACAAAATTATACATAATCCAGCTAATTACGCCCATAGATGGGCAATCTATTATTCGACTGGCGCTTTGTGCAAATATCATATACACACCATATATAATATATATACAATATATACAGTCTCAAATATACAAATATTCTATCCTGCCCTGTATGGGCATGCACTCATTTCTCTTTAACATAGGTCTGTGTCTTACCAAAGCTAACAATACATCCTAATATATACAAGAAGAAAGAAATGTGTCAGAACATCCGAAGGAAGAAAAACCCAAAGAGGTTAGAGAGAAGAAAGAGAAGAAAATGAAAAAGAAAAGAAGAAATGTTATTGTCCATATATACAGTTCAAAAGCATAATGTACAGCTTCTATATACAGGGAGCATTCAGTAATGGGTATTGTAGTCATATGTTTCTTTACTCAGCTATCCCCAAACCCCCAAAAAACAAAAAAACAGAAGAGCCTACTCAGAAAAGAAGAAGTTATTCTCCCAAATGTATAGCCAGTTCTTCACTGCTATTTAATCCCAGGGGGTGCTTTGTATGCATGTCAATGATGTACCTCGACTCCAATCTCCGAAGTCGCAATCGTCTATCACCCCCTCTAGGATTGCTAGGGACATGATCCAGCCCAAAGTAACTCAGCAGATCCCTGTTGCGTTGGTGTACTTTATCAAAATGGCGCCTAACAGGGTACGTTTCATCTCCCTTTGCTATAGCCTGCATATGTTCTAGTATTCTCATTTTCATGGGATTGATCGTACTCCCCACGTAACGCAACCCGGACGGGCAGGCGCTCGAATCAGAAGGATTTCAGTACAGCACACTTGTCCTTCTTTGATTGCAGTAACACGAGAGGTGGTTAAAACTGTGTCTAAGATGGCGCTGCGGTAAACATAGATGAAGGTTTTTTACCGAAACGCGCCTGTTTGATGTAGTGTCTGTTTGTTGGTATAATAAAAAACCAAACGACCCCCCGTGAGTGCTTTTTTCCGGAAGGATGGAAGTCCGAGGTTACAGATATTGGAGCGGCAATTGATTTGTCGGAGCACCCCCACATTGGAAAGCACCCGCCTGCGAGTGCCCTGCTCAGGTGTTTCTGGAGCGAGAATATATATATATATATATATATATATATATATATATATATATATATATATATATATATATATATATATATATATATATATATATATATATACTTAATCCTGTGTTCACTCCTTCGAAAAACAGGCAACGACTCCATGGGATTCCAATTCAAGGGTCTTTATTAACAAGAAAACGATCAGACGCGTTTCGGCGGACAGGTCATGTTTCCAAAATTAAAAGTAAAACATCTATTCCTTATTTAAATAAATTGTTTAGTACAGCTTTTATGCGGTGTCAGAACTACATCATAATTTTCACAAAAGTAGTTTTGCAGTTTATAAACATTTCTCATTATTTGTCATGCAAAAGAAAATATTTCGCAAAAACAGAAAAGAAGATTCGGTTTGTGTGTCAGTCAACATGAAAGAAAGGTTGTGCTCACTATAAGAGCTGTCAGCGCATGTCTGCTCTGTAATTTTCCACCCACGCTGATGATTGAGCCTCGTGTTCGTGAAAACAGGTATGAAGGCTTGTGTGGCGTTTTACTGTGCTGCGGGTATTAGACTCTGGGCGCGTTTTGGATACCTAATCCCCATGGGCTTTTACTGTTGTAGATATTTAACAGTCTAGATTGTGCGCGGGTAACAATGTTACCAAGTTTTTCACGGGTTCTTTAATTGGCGGTGCCTCTCTTCTGTGAACAGAGGAAGACGCTAATCGTGTAGGTTACTGGGAAGGTTGCAAGGAGATCTGGTAACTGACATTTGAGTGAGCAGAGCTCCCTTCACTGTTGTATGCGATGACATTATACGATTAATACATATTTTGTAAAAAAGTGTAAAACGTGTGATGTGCCATGGATGTACTTTGGTCTAAGTCAGGTTGAAAGCGGGCTCATGAGGCTTTTGAGTTACTCATGAGTGATATATTTCAATGACCCTGCATCTCAGACACACAGAACGCTTCTGTGTGGTAAACCAAATTTATTCTTACTCGTTTTCTATAAACCGCATAGTGTGGAAGATTCACGAGTGCTGGATGCCATGGGTTGCATAATGAAAAGGCACATGGTATACAAATTTTATCGCAACAGTGATATAATCGTATGTTCGCCAATTACAGAAAAGTGCAGATATATTTATATTTATATGCAGTGTACCAAAGTGCTGCCCAAGTGGGCAAGGTAACATTGTTCCCTGCAAAATCCTTACTTAACCCTTCAATGGAACTAGACTAAAACAGCGTCTCGGCGTGTGGCTGGCTGTCTGTTTACACCCACAATCAGTATAAAGTAGAGCTGTGGCGTTAAATCATTAATTTGGTCTTTGGAAATTGAGCCATCACAGCAAATTTTAAGAAAGCAGGGAGGCATCTTTGGTGTCATAAATAAAGTCCTATTGTCATTTTTTGTGATTTGGAGTGCTTAAAAAGTAAAAAAGTGAAAAATGTGAGGGTTAAAATACAAAAGATGGTGAAGCTAGATGTTAAACAGCTGTCAGGTACAGTTTAACGAGCTTGAGGAGTTCACTAGGACACAGTGAAGATGTAAGTTGTAATTACAGATGGACACTAAGTGCTTCATCAGCATTGTGGCCATTCGGAATCTTAGAATTAAGCTGAATGATGTACTTGGACTCTAGTCGTCTGAGTGCTTGCAGTCTATTTCCACCTCTTGGATTTTGCGCCACATGGTCAATAACAAAATATGTTAACTCGTCTGTGTTCCCCTTGTGGTCTGCGTTTATGTGTCTTGCAAAGGGGTAGGTGGGGTCATCATTACTGATTGCACGCAAGTGCTGCAATATTCTTACATGGACCGGATGGATCGTACTCCCCACATACAATTTTTTGCAGGTACAGCTGAGAACATAAACTGCATGGTCAGTTCTACAAGTAAAGTGACCTTTGATTGTGTAGGGGATTTTCCTAAAAGGAAAATCGACTGTTTTGGTGTTGATTCCATGTGAACATGCTTTGCATTTTGAACACTTGTAAAAACCTTTAAGGGGTTGTAACCAGGGCAGGTTTTTCTTCACATTTTTACTGATAGTGGGCGCATAATTAACCAATTCCTGTCGCATGGATATTGCTCTCCGGAAGGTTAACTGGGGTAATTTGGCACAATTTTGTCCAATGGTTGGGTCCATTTTTATGAGTGGCCAGTGTCTGTACATGATTCTGCGGAGGTCATCGTGGTGTTTATTATAGCCTGTTATCATTCTGGGAGTGAAAGGTTTACTATCTCCCTGGCTGGGATCTATAGGAGGTTTTTCTTTAAGCAAATCTTTTCTAGCGAATTTTTTTCCTTTTACTCTTTGCTAGGTCTAATATGTGTTTTTTGTACCCTCTTTCTCTCAATCTGGAAAAGAGACTCTCAGTGTTGTCACTGAGGTCACTTTCTAAACTACAGTTTCTTTTCATGCGGAGACATTCCGCATAGGGGATACTCTCCTTTAGTTTGGCTGGATGGAAACTGGACGTGTGCAGTATGGTATTACCAGCTGTCTCTTTTCTGTATGTCCTGGTCTCAATTTTGTCTTCATTCAGGAAAACCTCTAAGTCTAAGAATGTGACTTTGGTGGGATCAATGGTGCTTGTAAACCTGAGATTCAAACTGTTCTCATTAATACTTTTCACAAAAGCACATGCACTTTCTTCTGTTCCCTTCCATACCATAAAGATATCATCTATGTATCTTTTGTAAAGAACTACATGTTTCTGGTATGTTTCAGTGTGTTGGGCCATGAGTACTTGCTCCTCCCACCACCCCATATGCAAATTCGCATAACTGGGGGGGAAGCAAGTACCCATGGCAGTCCCTTGGGTCTGTTGGTACAGAAGTTTGTTGTATGTAAACGTGTTGCTAGCAAGACACCATTCTGGCATTTGAACCAGCATCATAGTGTGTTGATGCAGTATGATGTTGCGACTGCCAAAAAAATATTTCATTGCATTTAGGCCATCTACGTGTCTGATGCTGGTTAATAAGTTTTGAACATCAAGAGTCACAAATATAAAATCAGGTTGCCAGACAAAGTCAACAATCTTAGACAGAAAATCACCAGTATCTTTAAGAAAGGCTGGTAGCGCCTGTACCAAAGGTTGTAGAAAGAAGTCTATGTATTTGCTAGTATTCTCGAAGAGACTTCCTATGGCCGAGATAATAGGTCTGCCTGGGGACTTTCAATGTTTTTGTGTACTTTGGGTAGTAGGTAGAGTTGAGGTGTTACTGGGTGATCATTTTTCAGATAGATGAATTCTGGTTGGTGAGAAGACCTTTGCTTTTCCAGTTATATAGGCTCATGTGATATCTTTCTTTGGTAGTGGTAAGATTGGAGCTGTTTATTCTTATGTAGCATTGTCTATCCTGGAGTTGTTTCAAAGCTTCCTGGTTATACATGTCTGATGGCCAAAGGACTATGTTTCCACCTTTATCTGCGCTGCGGATTGCAATGTCTTATCTTTGTTTTATTTTGTTCATTACTTTTTCATATTTCATTTTGTAGTCGTTTGATTTCCTATGGAAATTTGTGCTGCTTTCCAAAGCCAGGACTTTGAGGTCTTTAATCACTCTTTCTGCGAAGACATCTATGTTGTCTTTGGGCATTGGAGGATAGAAAATTGATTTTGGTCTGAATGGGGAGGGTTCAGGTGCATTTGTTGATAGATTAGAGTAAGCAGCTGCTTGCGAGGCACTCAAAATCCCTCTTCTAAATCTAGTTCTATCTCTGTCATATCTTTTAGGAAATCACAGTCATTTACATTTAAAATGTTGTTAGTTCTTGGATTAGTCTGATTAGCCTGTGGAACAGATGATTTTTCTTTTTGGTTCGCAAAGTATTTATTGAGTTTTAGTTTCCGGGTGAAGTGAAATAAGTAAATTCTGGTGTCAGTATCATTAAAGTTAGTCTCCTTACAGAACGAGAGTCCCAGTTCTAAAGTTTTTAGTTCTTCAGTTGTTAAATCCTTATTTGATAGATTTATAACTGTTATTTTGTCCGTAGGTGTAGGGTTTATCTCCTCCTGTTGCGTCTGTAGGTGGGTTTGGGTTTTTGGGCCATATTTTCTCCATCTTCTGTTTTTCCTCCTTCTACTCTTGGAGGGTTTTGTCTGTTTGTTGCTCTGTTCTGTCTTTGTGTATTCCGACCTTAGGTTTTGTAGCCGTTCCATGCGTAAAAAAGCCAGTTCTACTACAGGGGTTGGTACCTGTTTTTCTTGACCTGTAATAGATTTACTTGTGCCTGGGTCTGATTCAGCTCCTGAACTTATTTCCGATTCACTTGGAGCATTCGGATATGTTTGTGTTGCAGATAATTGTTGGCAACGGATATTTTCAAATTTTCTCGCAAAAGTATAAATTCTGCCCTGAAGGTAGTCATTTCGATCTCGCTGGAACTTTTCAGCCTTTCTTATTTTTATGGTATTCTCAAGTTTTTGGTATTCTCAAGTATGTATATATCCTTCTGGTCGTTGCCAGTAGGTAGTTATAGTTAGGGCCTATTATCCATAGGAAATCCACAACATTCTATTCCCAATAACTTTTGCGCCGGTTTACGAATCTGCGCAAAATGTTTCAAACTTTTGGTCTGCTCCTATCCTTAAAGTTTCACGATGATTCATCAAGCGGGGGCCAGGAAAAAAGGGGGGTGCCAAAACGTTTTTGCCCTATTCAATTTTCCGTAGGACCTTTAGCCGCAGCTACAGCCCAAACTGCTGAACCGAATTACACAAATTTGGCAAAGAGGTAGTTCTTGGTTCAGATTTGTGCCTTTTGCTTATTTGGTGTAAATCTGTTCAGTAGTTCCTGAGAAAATGACAGTTAAAGTCATATATATATCTATAGGCGCGGTGGGTCCGCGTACCTATCCGCGTACCCTAAGCGTAGCCTAAGCGCACCCTGCCGTGCACGAGCTGTGTTTTAATTGGCTGTCAATACTCCAAACTAGGAAGCGTTGGAAGCCATCTTGTTCCTCGGTAGAACCAAGGCACAAGAAACCCCCTAAAAATGCCTCAATAGGGGAAAAGGGGGAAGGGTAGAGACACCCTGATCCCCTATGCCTGCTCAGGGGGTCCCACAAGGACCCCCAAGGCCCCAAAAAAAGTTTCGTTTTTTTCAAAAATCGTGGGATGCGCTTAGGATTTGCGCATCCCGCTGCAAAAAAAAACGAAGCGTGGGTCCCGCGCTTTAAAGGTTATTAGCCCCCGAGGGGGCCAAATCCAGGGGGCATATTCAAAAAATAGTGTGGGGGTGGTCCCAATCCCTCCAACATTTCCCCGGGGACAACCATCCCCGGGGCTCTAAGTTAATATATGCAGGGGGGTTCATGGGGCCCCCCGTAGCCCTGGGGACCGCCACCCCCCGGGCTTGTTTAAAATGGGTGTGGGGGTCTCAGGCCCCGTAGTCCCAGGGACCACCACCCCCGGCTTCAAAACATTAATTGAGGGGGGCTCTGAGGCCCCCCAGCCCCGGGGACCACCACTCCCTGGGGCATCTTGATAGTGTGGGAGGGGGGCCGCGTGGCCCCCCTCCTGGAGCCCAAGATGGCCATGGGGACTGCCACTCCCCAGGGCCGGCTCCTACAGTGTTCCAGGGTGCCCACCCCCCGGGACACTGCCATTTGCAATGACAGTGCGGGAGCCTCACGGCTCCCACCCTGCCATTGCAAACTGCTTTCCTATTTGGAAGAGAGAGCAGGAAACCTGCTCTCTCTTCCAAATAGGAAAAGAGATTGCTTTTCCACAGGGGGAGCAGCATGTTGACTACTCCCCATGTGGAAAAGCAATGCCGGCTCTCGCAGAACGCGGGGAGCTGGCTGGGACTGTGGGGGCAGTGAGGCTCCCCCCACGGTCCCCAACATTTTATATAAGCCCCGGGAGATGGAGCCCCTGGGAATAATAAAAATTAGTCATAGGGGCTATTTTTTTTTACGGTAAAATTAGGAGTCGCGCACCCAGCGCAGCGCTTAGTGCGGCCCCTGATGTGCACGTGTTGGATGCACAGCTTCTAACCCGTAGGGAGCGTGATTCCACCATGTTTGGTGCACGACTTGTACGCATTGGGTGCATGACTTTGGTGTGTTGGGTGCGCTACTCCAAGCCAAAAATACAAATAATATTTTTCAGATATACATCAAGCTTATGTGTTTAGTTCTTAGGTGTCTCTAAAAAGAGCCCTTGTGTTTATTGAGATATTTTAGTACCTACAAGTAAGTACCGATGCAAAGTATAAAGTTCAAGCGGAAGACTCTGTTCCCCTCATCTGTAAAATGTACACCATCTCCCCTATGCATATTGAAAGGCAGATTGTTGTGGTAAATGGACCCCATTCTATAGTCTCGGAGAAAAGCAGAAACAGATTTATTCACATGTTTCCTAGCTTTCTCAATCTATGGACAAAATTGATTGGACCAGTTCCATTCCTGCCTTTGGCATATGTCAGAATAGACAAAGGCAGTTTGGAAAAAAAGTGACATCAATTCTCCAAAGGTGTCCTTCATAAGCATTTCCAGACCTACCCCAGTCAACGTGCCTAGGTCATGGCCACCACAGTGCACAATTATGAGGTCAGGGTGTTGGAGATGCAAAAAGGATTTAACCAATGGCATTAATTGGGTGCCACTTTAACCCCTTCTGTGCAATCCATTTAATGTCTACATTTGGTAAACCTAGGTCTTTGTGAATTCCTTTGTTTTCTGTGTACCTTTGGCTCCAGAAAATATAACTGTGTCCCACAATCCACACTCTAAACATCTTGAAGGGAGGTCTGGATGCACTCAGATGGTCTCTGTAAATGAAATGGCAGTTTAAAAACTAAGATTTTTCTAAAATGGTGGCTAAGATGCAGTTTAAAAAAAGATAAGAAATGATTGGTAGTTTGACAACATTGTACACTGAAAACTAGGGTGCATGTTTCTGTTTTTTAAAAGTGTGATTCTTATTGGTTAACAAAAACTGAATGAAAGGAACATTACATAGGATAATATGAACAGTCAAGCAAACTTGCTGTTTTGATTAGCAACATTGTGTGATGTACTTTTGACCTGTGTGCTCAGTTAAGTGTTACATGAAGTGTTTCTATGGTAACAGGCAGAAGGCAGATTGGGGGTAGGGTTGAAATGTATGTCATTTGGAAAGGATTGAAATGTGTAACCAATAGAAATGTGTATTTGTTTTTGAATTTATGTGGGAAGCAATGTGATTTGATGTGAATGTGTATATGTGTTCAAAATGAGAGGGAAACTGTGCCATTCTTTGGTTCAGGTGAGAGGTGTAGAAAACAGAGATTCTGTATAAGAAAATCAGCTGTGTGACTGACATACTTCTTATTCTACAAAACAATTGGAAAGGTGGTTATTAATTTGTGAGGGGACATATGTGGTTCATTTTGATTTTAATCAGACTAATGTGTTTCTCTTGCTAAAGTGCAGGGAATACTTTTTTTTCTCTAGACTTTTATTGTGAGTGTGTGTGCATTTAGAAACCATTCTGAGATAAGCATTTATGTATTTTATGTGTTTGCAGACAGATAACTATCCTGTTCTCATTTTTTGGTAGAATTAGAAACCAGTTATTTGTTATGTATTTGCAAAATGACTCAAGTTTCTACATTAAAATGCAGTACTCCTTCTAGACTATGAAAGGTGTGTTGGTAAAATGCAACGGATAGTGTTGTTTGTCTAAAATCACTCAGTGAGTCTTGTGTGCATTTAGGAATCATTCTGGTAGAAGCACTCTATACTAATGTGTAGTAGAATATGTTGTGCAATGTGTAGAGTCACCTAATGTCTTGTAGACTAGTAAATGTGTTTTGGTAAAATGCAAGGGATAGAGTTACTTGCGTAGAATCAAACAGTGAGTCTTTGTGCATTTAGGAATACCTCTGAGAGAAGCATTTTGGTAGTTCATGTATTTCCTGACATGTAAATGATTAAAAACTTATTGTGTTCTCACATTTTGGTAGAATTAGAAAATAGTCATTGGTTATGTGTTTCCAAAATGAGTTAAGCTTTAATAGTAAAATGCAGTTCTGAAATATATGGAATGGATGCTTGATCTGTTTGCAGACAAATATGTACATGTACTCTTGCAGTGACACTACACCCAGTACGATTCCCTAAACTACACAAACACCACTGCACTACTGTAAACCCTTAATTTACCTCCAGCATGACTACCTATACTACCCATTCACCACTTTACTACCCTAAACCCTAAAACACTACCCTAGTATGACCCCTACACTACTCAAACACCATTGCGCTAGCCAAAACCCTAAATCTACCCCCAGTACGACCACCTACACTACCCAATCACTAGTGGAGTACATTAAACTTTAAAAACACTACTCCAGCACGACCCCCTACACTAATTAAACACCATTAAACTACCCTAAACATTAAATCTACCCCAGCACGACCTCCTACACTACCCAAACACCACTGTACTTTCCTAGAACACTACCCCAGCATGACCCCCTACACTACACAAACACCACTGCACTACCTTAAACTCTAAAACACTATCCCTAGCATGACTACATAAACACCACTGCACTATGCTAGAACACTACCCCAGCATGACCGCCTACACTACCCAAACACCACTGTACTACCCTACTACTCTATTTATAAGAAATATTGTTATTTGTCTAGAACAGAGGTATTCAAACTTTTCCAGGTTGAGCCCCCCCAGCTGAATTCCCCTAGATGTTGGGCCCCCCCCACCACCCAACCGAAACCTCGGGAATCCGGCACACCACATGATCGACTGCAACGCGCACACCACGGGCCATATCTGGCAAACAATGCTCAACACAACAAGAGTGCCTAGAAAACTGCAGGCCTGTGAGTGGGTGTGGCGAAACGACAGAGGCGTACCACACAGCTCTAAACACAATCCTCCATGGCAAAGGAAGTCATCACAACCCTCCCCATCCATCATGTACACCTTGTCATCCACCAACTCCCCCACCATTCATTCCTTCCCTCCATCTGAGCCCCATTAACATTCAAACCCCTTCAACCACTTGCAAACCCATCCACCATCCATCCCTCCATCCATCATCTCACCCATCCATCCCTCCATCCACCCCCTCACCCATCCATCCATCATCCATCCATCCCTTCACCCAATCCATCCCCTCACTAATCCATCCACTCTTCCACCCATCCATCCACCCACTCATCGATCCAACCACTCACCCCTTCACCCAAGCTATCCTCCCACTCATCCATCCACTCCTCCATTCATTCATCCATCCACTCCTCCATTCATCCATCCATCCACTCCTCTATTCATCCATCCACTCACTCACTCATCCATCCAACCACCCACCCTCTCACCCATCCAGCCATCCCCCCACCCACTCATCCATCCACCCAGTCACTCATCCGTCCACCCACTCAACCCCCCACTCATCCATCCACCCACCCATCCACCCCTCCCGCTCTCCACCCTCCCCCCCTCATGCAAGCACTCTCTGACCCATCCATCTCCATGCTCCTCTCCTCACCTATCTATGCACACACCTGCCCATCCACTCTGCCAATCATTCATCCTCCCCCTCTCTCTCCATTCCCCCCTCACCCAGCCACCCATCCCTCCATCCACCCTTCAACCATCCACCCACTCATCCATCCACTCATCCACTCATGAATCCATCCATTGACCTCTCACTCACCCCTTCACTCCTCCATCCATCCCCCCATCCATCCACCCTCCTCAATCACCCATCCATCCCCACATCCACCCCTTCACTCATCCATCCATCCATTCATTCACCCCTTCACCCATCAATACATCAATACATCCATCCATCACCTCTTTCATCCATCCACCCACCGACTCGTCCACCATCCACCCCCCCCATCGATCCATCCACCATTTCACTGATCCATCCATCCCTCCACCCATCCATCTACCCTTCCAACCATACACACATCCATCCATTCCCATCCATCCCTCCACTCATGCATCCATCCTCTCTCCCACCATCCATCCACCCCTTCACCTATCCATCCATCCCCTCACTCATCCATCCACCCCCCACCCATACATCCACCATGTCACCCACACATCCACCATTCCACCCATCACTCCACCCATACATCCACCACTCCACCCATACATCTATTCACCCACATGGCAACATAACGGACGTCTGGTGGCCGGCTCCACCCGACATCCCTCGCTCTCCCTCTAGCTGCCTCTGTCTCCCTCGCTCTCCTTATGTCTCCCTCGCTATGCCTCCCTCGCTCTCCCTCTGTTTCCCTCGCTCTCCCTCTGTCTCCCTCGCTCTCTCTCACTCTGCCTCCCTCGCTCTCGCTCTGTCTACCTCGCTCTCCCTCACTCTGCCTCCCTCGCTCTCCCTCTGTCTGCCTGTCTCCCTCCCTCACTCTCCCTCTGTCTGCCTGTCTCCCTCCCTCGCTCTCCCTCTGTCTGCATGTCTCCCTCCCTCACACTCCCTCGCTCTCCCTGTCTGCCGCTGTCTCCCTTGCTCTCCCTCTGTCTGCCTCTGTCTCCCTCCCTCGCTCTCCCTCTGTCTGCCTGTCTCCCTCCCTCGCTCTCCCTCTAACTGCCTCTGTCTCCCTCGCTCTCCCTATGTCTCCATCGCTATGCCTCCCTCGCTCTCCCTCTGTCTCCCTCGCTCTCCCTCTGTCTCCCTCGCTCTCCCTCTGTCTCCCTCGCTCTCTCTCACTCTCTCTCCCTCGCTCTCCCTCGCTCTCCCTCTCTGCCTACCTCGCTCTCCCTCTGTCTGTTTCCCTCCCTCGCTCTCCCTCTGTCTCCATCGCTCTCCCTCTGTCTCCCTCGCTCTCCCTCTGTCTCCCTCGCTCTCTGTCTCCCTCGCTCTCCCTCGCTCTCCCTCACTCTGCCTCCCTCGCTCTCCCTCTGTCTGCCTGTCTCCCTCCCTCGCTCTCCCTCTGTCTGCATGTCTCCCTCCCTCACTCTCCCTCGCTCTCCCTGTCTGCCTCAGTCTCCCTCGCTCTCCCTCGCGCTGCCTCCCTCGCTCTCGCTCTGTCAGCCTCTGTCTCCCTCCCTCCCTCGCTCCCCCTCACTCTGCCTCCCTCGCTCTCCCTCTGTCTGCCTGTCTCCCTCCCTCGCTCTCCCTCTGTCTGCATGTCTCCCTCCCTCACTCTCCCTCGCTCTCCCTGTCTGCCTCAGTCTCCCTCGCTCTCCCTCGCGCTGCCTCCCTCGCTCTCGCTCTGTCAGCCTCTGTCTCCCTCCCTCCCTCGCTCCCCCTCACTCTGCCTCCCTCGCTCTCCCTCTGTCTGCCTGTCTCCCTCCCTCGTTCTCCCTCTGTCTGCCTGTCTCCCTCCTCAGCAGCCAATGGCCAACACTTAAAGGATATGTAGTGCTCTTCCATTCCAACCTGCTTCACACGCAATGTATCATACTCTATTGCCAATACTTAGCAAAATTTTTTGTGTTGTAATTCTTTATTGAGAACAAAATCATGTTACATAGCAATTTTTTATGTTTTTTTTAATAAATTAGTTTGGAAATACAAATCGAAGCATGATTGTGGCCATTCATGTTAAGGTGCATCTAAAGACAAATACATATCCAGGAGAGTGAAGGCGTGAAAATAAAAAACATCATGGACTTATTAAGCAGCCACTTGTAATGAAAACAGTGTTCAACTGGTAACACGCACAAGCTAACTCTAGAGTTATATACATATACTCCGCCATTCTACCATCGTTTTTAAAGCCGCCAAAGTGAACATTTCATATGTTAGTGATTATTATAAAGAATCCTTTGATATGGGTCCAAATGAACTTCTAATTGCAGCTCTGTCTGTCTGTCTCTGTCTCCTTCCTCCCTCCCTCTCCCTCTTCATCTCACCATGCCTGTGTGTGCCCGGGCTGACACAGCTTCTGGGCACACACACACACTCAGCCAGGCAGCCGCACCCGAGCACTTCACACCTCTTTAAGAGACCATTTGCATGCTAATGAGCTTTGTTCAGCTCGTAGGCCCCTGCAGCCCCACTCGGACGGAAATCGCCCGCCCTCACAGAGAGTCTCTACATCGCGCTGCACAAAGGGAAGATTGGAGTGGAGCTGCGCCCCCCCTGGGATGGTGCCGCGCCCCCCCAGGGGGGCGCGCCCCACAGTTTGAAGAACCCTGGTCTAGAATCACACTGTGAGTCAGTGTCCATTTAGGAAAATTGAGAGAGAATGATTTGGTTGATTGATGTGTTTGCAGACATATAAATACATGTACTCTTGCAGTGACACTACCTCCAGCACCACCCCCTACACTACTTAAACACCACTGCACTACCCTAACCCTAAAACACTACCTCATCTTGACCCCCTATACTACTCAAACACCACTGTACAACCGTAAACACTAAATCTACCTCGAGCACGACCCCCTATACAACCCATTCACTACTGCACTAACCTAAATGCTAAAACACTACCCCAGCACAACCCCCTACACTATCTAAGCAGTATTACAGTACTCTAAACCTTAAATCTACTGTAGCATGACCTTCTACACTACACAAACCCCACTGTACTACCCTAAACTCTAAACCTACCTCCAGCATAATCCCGTACATTACCCATTCACCACTAAACTACCCTAAACTCTAAAACACTATACTAGCATGACCCACTACACTACCCAAACACCATTGTACTACCCTAAACCTTAAATCTACCCCAGCATGACCCCCTACACTACCCAAACACTACTGCACTACCCTAAAACAGTACCACAGCACGACCCTCTACACTACACAAACACCAGTGCACTACCCTAAACCCTTAATATGCCTCATGCACGAACACCTACACTACCCATTCACCATTGCACCACCCTAAATCCTAAAACACTACCCCAGCACGATCCCCTACACTACTCAAACACCATTACACTACCCTAAACCTTAAAACTACACCAGCACAACCTCCTACACTACCCAAATACCACTGCACTACCCTAGAACACTACCCCAGCATGACTCCCTACACTAAACAAACAACAGGGCACTACTCTAAATTCTAAATCTGTACTGTTGCAAAACCATAGTGACTGTTTATGTACCATGTAGTAATCTATTTGCTAGAGTAAAAGTGACCAATTATTAATTCACTCAGTGTCTTTCCTTATAGTATTGTGATCATTTAGTGAATATGCATGTACTCATACAGTGCTTCAGGTTTTAGTGTTATGGAGTGCTTCAAACTGCTATGCACTTACAGGCACATGCATCAACATAGCATTTTGCGATTCCTTAATTGCGAAAAATAAGGAATCGCAATTCAGGAATTGCAAAATGCAATGCGTCAAGAAATAACGATTTCTTAAAATTCCTTAATTGCGATTCTCTAATTGAGAATCGCAATTAAGGAATACTTCCCCATCCATTCCTATGGGCCTAGAGGCCCATAGGAATGAATGAAAAAACATTCTTAATTTGCAATTCACCATTGAAATTCACAAATTAAGAATGCAATTTCAAGGGTGCAGGGGTGTCCAAAGGACACCCTGTTGCACCCCTGAAATCTTCTTAGGAGTACATTTTGCACACTCACATGCCCCAAGGGCATGTGTGTGTAAAATGGAACTTTGAAAAATGCACATTAGTGCATTTTTCAAAGTTTTCGCAAATTACCATGAAGGTCAACTTCATGGTAAGTTGCTCCCCTTATTTGTGAATTCGCAAATTTTTAAAGTTTGATGCATTGCATTTAAGGAATCTCAATTTGAGATTCCTTAAATGCAATCGCAATTTAAGAAATCGCAATTTTGCGATTTCTTAAATTGCGAAACTTACTAAAATGTTCAGGCATCCCAAAAATGGAAATTGCATTCGTAAACGGCCGAATTTTGTGATTCGCACCGTTTGCTAATGCAATTTCCTTTGATACGTGTGGCTGTATGTATGTAGTGCTCTTACTGCCTTCACAGTTGTGCTTCAGGCCTACAATGTTTAGTCACACGCATATTGCAAAAAAAGAGCTAAAGAAAAGATGAAGGTTTTGCAAGGACTAGACCCTTGCAGAGTGAGAAAACATACTGGTTTGCATGATCATTCTCTGGCTTGTCTTTCCGGGAAGGTATGTCAAAGTGTTTTTCACCATTTCAGGATGTTGGCAGTACATCATACTCAAATGCGGAAGTTAGTGAGAAGATTATATTATGCAAAAAGTCCAGCACTAAAGTTGAATGAGTTGAACAGTGCTCTTTTGCGTGGGTCAGTATCAGATGTGAAAAAGGTTTGTGATGACATTGAGTTTTGTTACTTGGGTCCTGAACAAGAGAATGAAGAAACTCAGACATTAATAGAAGAAAATGTTTTAGAGAATTTTGAACATAGTTGCAAAAAAAAGTTTGAAAATGAAATTACAAAGTTTAAGGTGATTTCAAATGAAAGGTCAAATTTTTCTCGTATATCTTGTCGCCGAACTCACTACAAAAATCATACCAGGAGTGTTGATCTGTATTTAAAAAGTGAAAAAGAAAATAATGATAAATGGAAAGAATTTGCAACTTATTTGTTGGTAGAGAATTATTTTGATTTGGGTTCTGATCAGCGTATTTGTGAATATTGTTATAACAAATTAGATGAGAATAAAATGCCCGCTAGAGCTGTTCAGAATAATCTAGAGTTGGTTGCTATTCCTCTAGAACTGATAGATTTAAACACCTATGAGTCTATTCTCATTCAATCTGTGCACCCGTTTCAGGCTATTGTTCGTATAGAGCCTAAAACGGGTAAATTGCCTCCTTCAGATTTACAAAGAGGATTAAAATAAAGAGTTGTGTATTTACTGTTAGATTTAAAGAAAAATATTGAAACTATTGGTGTAGAGAGTGTAGAAAGTGAACCACTAGTTATTCTTGTTAATGGTGTGCTGACTAAGAATAAGAAAATCTGGCAGGGGTTAGTGGATGTTAGGAAAGTGCAAAAGGCAACATTGTATTTCATAAAAAACTTAATTTCATAAAAAACAATAAATACTATAAGAATGTTTATATAGAGGAAGAAGAAATAGTCTTAGCAGAAGATACTGAAACGTCAAGTGGACAAATTGAAAAAGTGGATCTGTTAAGATGTGAAGAAATCTATGAACATTACAGTGTGCATCCCCTTCATTCAAAAGAAGTGATGGGGAACACTATTGATTTGTTCCAAATGAAAAAAGCAAAAGGAACTCCCATGAGTGTATTGGAAGAGAGCTTGGAAGCTCGTTGTTTTCCACAGTTGTTCCCAACTGGAAAAGGAGGACGATATGTTTAACGTCCTGTGCAGATTCCTGCATCTGAATATCCGACAACAAGATCATATGCAGATGATCCAAGATTTCGACAATGTATCCCTTATATATTTCATCTCTTGTTTGAAAGTGACTTGTCTGGACTTTCATATGCAGTCAATCATATTCTAAAAACTGGAATAAAGCTGCAAAATATATCTGCAAAAGATTTTAGGGATAACGTGCACCAGAGAGATGATCATCTAGAATCTCAGCTCATTAATTTGATGGCATTTCAGCATGGGACTAATGAATATTGGTACAGTCGTCATGGGGTACTGAAATGTATGCTACGGAACTCCAACATGGTTCCTTACCCTAAGCTCTGCTGAGTACGCTTGGGATGATTTACTAGAATTTCTTCGAGAGGCAAATTCTAATATAACAAATATTGAATACAAGACACCTGGAGAATTGTGCTCTTTGGATCCTGTTAATGTATGTAGGTATTTCAGTCATAGATTTGAGGCTATTGTGGATTTCTTTTGGAGAAAGGAGTATCAAGCAAGAGGTGCTCCTCATATACATATGCTGTTATGGATTAAGGATGCTCCCAAATTTGGAACAGATGTGGATGATACTGTTTTGAGTTTTATTGAACAATATGCAACATGTGCTGTACCCAAAAGCACAGAAGAAAACAACTTAAGAGCACAAGTGTTACAATTCCAAAGCCACTGATGTGGAAAATACTGTCGACGAAAGTACAAAACTAATATCCAAAGGAAGAGTGAACAGTTTTATGTCATCTTTGCGACATACTATCACAAGAAAGTCTCAAAAAAATACCTACAACTTAAGAAGAAATGAAGAGTCAAACTACATAAATGACTACAACCCAGTTATTTTGTCCATGTGGAATGCTAACATAGATATTTAATATGTTGTGGACAATTCCATTGCTGTTGCTCAATATGTAACGTACTATAATACAAAATCAGAAAAGACGGAATTGAAAGAACTGTGGGAAGAGATTTCTCGCGAGAAGATTCTAAGTAAGAAATTATACATTTTCAGTTTGAAGATGTTATCGCATCGAGAAATTGGAGCATATGAATGCTCAGATCGGTTATCATCTGCAAGTATATACTCAAAATCTACAAGAATCATTTATGTGAGTCTAAGTCTTGCAGCAATGCGAAATCAAGTACTGAAATCTGTACAAGAAATTAAATATTTAGCAGCAAAAGATCCAGAAAGTACAGCTATTTTGAAAACTAATATGTTGGACACATATTACCCAAACAGAAGTCATCATCTTGAGAACATGTGTCTCTATGAAGTGCTGCAAAACTACACTTTCAAACAGAATACTACAGAGAACATCAATGATGGAAAATATGGAGTCATTGGTTCCGAAGGATGTTTGGTGAAACAAACGAAAGGAAATTTGATTAATCACAGGAAGTTGCGGCACTGCTGGTAAAAGGGAATTTTACTATTTAGCCCTTTTACAACTATTCAAACCATGGCGTTCAGAACTGGAATTACTTGCAGATTTCCAGAGCTATGAAGATTCATACAATGCAGTGCTTTTGCAAAGTATGTGAAAATGTTGAACGATGAAATTGATCAAGAAACTACAATTGCAGCTGAGATTGCTAGAGGCAGTTCTCAAGACAGTCAATGTTCTGCTGCGCTGAGTCAAAATCCACCAGGACAACCAATTGTTGAAAATGAATCAGCAATTGCATTAATGAAGTGGAAACAGCAATGCATCAAGCTCAAGAAGATGTAACAAACGTAGCAAAGTTGGAAGAACAACTAAATGTTGAGCAAAAACAAATATATGAGCAAGTGGGACAACAGATTGACCATGGATTACTTCATGAAAAGAAAGAGTGCTCATGCACGTCACTTGAACCTATTCGAATGTACGTGAGTGGAAAAGCTGGAACAGGAAAAAGTTTATTAATTAAAGTAATTACAAGTTATCTACAGAAAACAACTGGGTCGCATTTGTCTTGTGTTGTCACTGCTCCAACTGGGTTGGCAGCACACAGCATTAAAGGAATTACTTTACATTGTTTACTAATGCTACCAGTAGAGCATGAAAACAAATTGGAACACCACACGCTATCTGGTGAAGCTTGTTGTGAAGTTTCAGGAGTCTTGAAGAAAATTAAACTTCTCAATATTGATGAGGTAAGCATGGTATCAAACTTAATGCTTGCCTTTGTGCATTTAAGAATGCAGCAAATTTTTAAAACAGAGTACGACATGTTATTTGGAGAAAAACATGTCATAGTTTATGGAGATCTACTTCAACTGACTCCTGTAAAAAGACAACCAGTATTTAAAACACTTGCGCATGAAGACACCAGAAAGTCTCTGGGTAGTGTTGGAAACGTGAACATTTGGTCATATTTTGAATACAAAGAACTCATTACAAATATGCGACAGGAAAATTATGTTGATTATGGAGCTATTCTCCAAGATATAAGAATTGGACTACTGACTGAACATGGCAAACAAGCTTTGCAGACTCGATTACTTTCCAATCTGTTTCCAAATGAAAACATAGTTTCTGAGAAAATATACATGGAAATTGCATAAAATAAATCTGTAATCTTCTTAATGCCAACACTGCCTGAGTGTACTATTATTTTGACCGAAAAATTGAAGACAAAATTGGATTCTTTAGAAAAATCAATATCTAAAACTGCTGGTTTAGAAAACTAATCTATATGCATGTAGAAACAGTTGGATAATTTTAAGGTGTAATTTGGATGTAGAAAAAGGTTTAATTAATGGAGCAATGGGCAAAGTTGTGGATTTCGTTAGTTATCAAAATAAAAATGGTATTGAATTCTTAAAAATTAAATTTGATCAGATTGAATAAGTTAAACAAATTGGTTGTTGTTCAGTTTGTTTTTTGCTTGTTAAAGATTCATATGTCCGTAGAAAACAGTTTCCAGTTTCTCTGGCATATGCAGTGACTATTCATAAATCTCAAGGTTTAAGTGTTGACAGTGCTTTGGTGAACATTGGAAGTACTGTGTTTAAAGAGGGTATGGCATATGTTGCTTTGTCACGAGTCAGATTATTATCTGGTTTGTTTTTGATTGATACAAATGTTACTGCAGATGCCAACTGTGTCAAAGAGTATAAAAGGTTAAGAAGAGCATATGCTCCAAATTTAGGTCAATATCCTGTATTTGATAAGTGTGTGGTTGGTCGAAAAAGAAGGTATGAAAATATCTGTACTGAAGGTGTAGAAAAGGGAAAAAACAAGATAATGTGATTGCAAGCAAAAAGTACAAGCATTTGCAATGCAATAGGTATCGCAGCATTAAAGTTTGAGTTACTGGCATTGTAAATGACAATGCTTTGCATAAATTTTTTTGGGTGTCCGTGTGTGCATGGCAGTGGTGGTGTCTATGTGTGCATGCCACTGGTGGTGTCTATGTGTGAATGGCAGTGGTGGTGTCTGTGTGTGAATGTCAGTGGTGGTGTCTGTTTGTGCATGGCAGTGGTGGTGTCCGTGTGTGCATGCCAGTGGTGGTGTCCGTGTGTGCATGCCAGTGGTGGTGTCCGTGTGTGCATGGCAGTGGTGGTGTCTGTGTGTGTGTATGGCAGTGGTGGTGTCTGTGTGTGTGAATGGCAGTGGTGGTGTCCGTGTGTGAATGACAGTGGTGGTTTCCCTGTGTGTATGGCAGTGGTATGTCCGTGTGTGCATGGCAGTGGTGGTTTCCGTGTGTGCATGGCAGTGGTGGTGTCTGTGTGTGCATGGCAGTGGTGGTGTCCGTGTGTGCATGGCAGTGGTGGTGTCCGTGTGTGCATGGCAGTGGTGGTGTCTGTGTGTGCATGGCAGTGGTGGTGTCTGTGTGTTCATGGCAGTGGTGATTTCTGTGTGTGCATGCCAGTGGTGGTGTCCGTGTGTGCATGGCAGAGGTGGTGTCCGTGTCTGCATGGCAGTGGTGGTGTCTGTGTGTGCATGGCAGTGGTGGTGTCTGTGTGTGCATGCCAGTGGTGGTGTCTGTGTTTGCATGCCAGTGGTGGTGTCTGTGTGTGCATGCCAGTGGTGGTGTCTGTGTGTGCATGCCAGTGGTGGTGTCTGTGTCTGCATGGCAGTGGTGTCACCAATAACGCTGCCAATTCCACACCACCCCCGCCGTCCATTTATTATAGTCGAATGGAGGGTATTCTTTTTATCACTTTCCCATTTTGTGACATATTTTTTATTTAAAACGGTGAAATGTATGAGATGTTTGTATGTATTTATTTGTTTAATTGTTTTATGGCTCAAGAATCCGAAATAAACAGATTTGGATATTACCACATCACAAGGGACAGCAACATCCAAAGAAAAGTCCATTGTTGAACAATCCTAAAGAAGTCTATTTACCGAAATAACACAAGGATCATGATGAATAATTAGACCATGCATTCATAAAAGAATAATTTGACACCCTGGAAAATAAGACGGGTAATTGAAGCTCGACAACATTTTTTTTTTTAAATCTTTCATCGGAGGCCACTAATGAACCTTTGAGGCTGGTAGTATTTATACGCAAAGAGCATCTCGCTGCACGCGCCAGGACTCTTACCTCTGCAGCTGACGCCGTCAGGATGCATGCCTTGGCCGTATGACAGGGACACATCCTTGGGTCCAAGCACCTGCCCACTCTCCTCGTGGTTTGGCAGAACGGTGGGGCACAGGTCTGCAGCTTTAGGAAGGAGTTCTGTAAACAAAAGCAGAACATCGAGGCTAAGACAGAGAAGAGCAGGTGCGTGCACAGAGGTGTGTCAGCTCTCTTTGCCGGTTTCGTCTGTGTCTAGTGGCCGCTCCTAAAGGGATTCTCACAACCAGATGAAATGTTCAGCATTCCATGTGGGCGCTGGGATTCTGCCGTTATGAAACTCCTCGTTTAAATAGATTCGTGACACTCGTTAGTGGTGATTCCGTCAGCAGCACCCAAAGGCTCTTACTGACCAATCGGCCCCTGGCGGGAGGGGGAAGTACAATAGGCGGGGGAAGGGCGCCCACGGAACTGTTGTGGTGACGCGGTGGCATTCACGCGCATTTCATTCAGTAAGCAGGCTTAGCGTCTAGCGGTACTCCCCGCCCAACCAGATCTTAGAAGGTAGCGAAAGCAACCAGCCGCCCGGCCGGCCAGCCAATTGCATCGCGGCCCAGCCGGAAGTCCCGCCTCCTCGAGCACCCGAGAAAGGAGAGGAAAAGTCTTCCCGCAGCCCGGGGCTCCCGTGAGCTGCGGAGTGCCCCGGAGCCGCCTGCGCAGAGGAGTAGCTTTTGTCCCGCGGCCCCGGAGAAGAGCTGCAGAGCCGAGGAGTCCCACCGGGAGCAAAGAGAAGTGCTCCCAGAGAAGAGCCCCGAGGAGCTGGAGCTCTCGTGTAGCCCCCGCCAGCAGAGCCCGGTGAGTGTTGTCAGGTGGGGGGAGAGCTGCGGCGGGGGCGGGGGAGGGGGGGAGGTGTCTCTGTATGTATGCGGCGTCCGGGGGCGCTTCTGTGTATGCGGCGCGGGGGGGTGCGGGGGGGGAATGTCTCTGTATGTGTGCGTGTGTGTGTGTAGGTGCGCTCCTGCGTGTGTGCGGCGGGGGGGGCGGGGGGTGCGCGCGTGTGTCTGTGTGTGTGGCTCTTCCTGCCTGCGTGTGCATGTGTGTGTCTGTGGCAGGGGACGTGCACGGCGCCGGGCTGGCCGTGCGCGCTCATGAGATAGAATCTCCAGGATGAGAAGCTCGTCACAGTCTCCAGTCCACATTCCCCTGAAAGTGACTACATTAGTTGTCTCGCTAGACGCAAAAGCTTCGCTTTTGCGTACGTCTAGCGAGACCTAAAAAGGACACTGTTGAAGAGATTGGTGGTTATCAGTTTGAAAATAGTTCTGGTGTCAACTGCTATGCTAATGTAGTGGTCAATGTTGTTTTTTTTCTTGAAGGTTTGCAACACCAAATTATGGAGAATCGGGAAAAAAGATTTTGTTCCTTGTTGCATTCTGTTTATGAAAAATTGAGAACTGATAAAAGTAAAATACAAAGCGTTTCTGATGTTCGTAATCTTTTGGATGTATGTTCTGGTTCTACACAATTTATACAAAATATCCAACAAGATGCTCAGGAATTTCAAATGTATATGCTTACTGTATTGGAAAATGAAGGTGTAGACATAGAGAGTATTTTTGGCCTTAGTTATAAATTGGATCATAATTGTGAGAATTGTATGTATACATGTGGCACTAATGTAGACACTGAAAGATTTTTATATTTGACATTACCGGACTGTAAATCAGTGTCTTTCAATAAATTAGTTAAAGCGGCAAATCAAAACATGGAGTGTAGCCAATGCAAATCAGAAATGTTATCAACATTATTTATACAAAGATATGGACAATATATAATTTTAATGATGCAACGTTGTACAGCTGACAGAAGAAAATTGGACACTTTAATAAAACATTTTGTAGCTACTCAACTATCAATAACAGGAAGGAATTTTGTAGCAGTAGCAATATTTTTCCATGATGGTCCTTCAACAACACCTGGACATTACACTGCCTATCTAAAAAGTGAGAAAGGCTGGAGTCTTTGTAATGATGCTGAGTTGGTTTTCAAACAACGTTTGCCTTACGAATTACCAAATTCCTACCTAATATTTGGAAAGCCAAAGTTTTAGGAAGATAATTTGGCCTCTGACGAATTTATTATTATGATTTTATAGGATTACCATAGGACAATTTACATAAAAATGACTGCAAAAATACAATTTGGCCTCAAGGAAAGGTATTTCTTTGAATTATGGACTTTTTGTTGCACATTGTCTCGGTGTATAATTTTAACTGACATCATTTACAGCTTTTATAAATTTAAGTTATAACATTTTCTTAGCAGTAATCATTTTATGTATGTGTGATTTGTATTATCCAGCATTTTACTATAGATGGATTTTTTTTTTTAAACAATCAAATTGATTGGTTTTTATTTTGCCCACTGTTATGTGATGAGTACAATGGAAATCACTATTTTCAGTGAAATTCAATATATTCTGAGAACATCAAAAAAGGCAAAGAAATTACTTTGTAAAATGTTAAAATGATACTGTGCTGTTCAAAATATATTATTACATGTTATAACTATTTTTCTTTTCTTTTACAGATCCTAATTTTAAAATATGGAATTTACCACAATTTAGATTATAAAAAACAACTGAATAAAATGTGTAGCGTTTTTTACGTGTATTACTGTTGAGGTAAGTTTGAGTAAGTCTTAAAATGCACAATGGACTGCGTTTCCACACAGTTGAAAAAGAAGGAAGATGGATGGACTACATTTGTGCCAGAAAATTCCTATGCAGACAGGAATGAAATAGGGGACAGCTTCAGAACACCTGTCTGCAAGATACATGGTATAGTACACAATAGACACATATGGTGGTTTTGTAGGTCTTGGTAATTTCAGAATTAAAAGAAATGAAACTCTTTAACTTAAACCACATCACTGAGTGTTTTTGCACATGTCATATTAGGCCCCATCCCTTCCCTTCAGTAATATATAAACATGTCCTATCAGTTTCCTAAAACGTAAGTAGTTATAAATGCATCTTGTTCTCTGTTATCAGTACAGAAATGTACTCCTATAATAACAATTGGCCTAGCCATTAACTCTCCTATTTACAAGGCGAGGAAAAGGATTCTGTATACTTTTTCTATTCCATGTAAATACAATCTCATCATACACACCAATTTGCGTTGAAAAGGCGTTCTATAGGTTTTGCTGTGCATGTTTGCACAGAACACTCATAGAACAAGACACATCTCCAGATTTATCAGAAATCATAAATCTGGACATGTTTGTGAATGCTGTACCATTCTCCAATTGGTATAGCAAAGCACAACGAGGACAATTTAGGGGAGGTTCTGGAACAAATTCATGTGTTGTTGAATGTTCTGATTCAGAGGAAGATGGTTAATTTGTAGCCATTGTAGAATAAGGTCAATCTCTTCTCCAATCAGGAAGGAACAGCAGTTCTCCTTAGCAGGTCTTGCCCTAAGAAAAGGTCTAAGAAGAGTGATTGAAATGGGTGGGGTCCTATAATAGTTTCAATAGGAAGTCTAATGAACCAATCAAATCTCTTTTTTTGAGGTCACATGGGGTACTCAGATAATGTCTTCTCTTAATATTTATATAAAATATATATATATACCTTTTTGAACATAAAAAAAAAATTGCTGTAGTTGCGCACCCATTGCGTCCGATAAGCATATTACGTCACGAGCTACCACGCATCTGTCACGCCGCGTAATACATATATCTCGCGTATGCGCCAGGAGTCCCGTACAAGTCGCATAGCAACGGTGTTGGAAAAGTCGTACCTGTCGCACACCCTAAGCAGATCCAATACAGCAGTTGCAAAATGGCAGACACATTTCACGCAGTGAACGAGCAGGGTGCGCTTTGGGTGCGCGATTCCAAAAAAAGGAAAAAAATAATAAAACTAATTTAAGTATATGATAAACAATATAAGATAATAATGAAAAATATATTTTTATTTTTAAAAAAATAAGAAAAAAATATGTGTAATGTATTTTAAGAAATAACATATCTAAAAATTAAAAGATTAAAAAAATGTAGTTAAAAATATAAAACAAAAACAACAATAAACATATTTTAAAATTATCATTTAAAAAACGTTTGAAATTCACTAAAAAAACATAGGTTTTAGATATGTTTTAGTTAGGAATTAGCATTTAAAAAAACCTTTGAAATTCACTGAAAAAACCATAGGTTTCAGACATGTTATAGTTAGGAATTAGCATTAAAAAAACCTTAGAAATTCACTGAAAAAACCATAGGTTTCAGGGGTGTTATAGTTAGTTAGACATTTCACTCGTACAAAACCATTGAAATTCCCCTGTTATAGTTAGTTGTACTAACGATGGCTCGCGCGCCCGCAATCCACTGCTGATGATGTCACATATTACATCATTCATGACATGGTCAGTGACATCACTGATGACATCTCAAATAACATCCCTGATGACATCATCCACGAGACAATCTGATACAGCTCATCATACACTAGTACAACCTTTCATCACTCACTATAAAATATAAACTACCATTTTTGAAACCATTAACACACCAATACAAGTTTATAAAAATCCACTCAGTGATTTGTAGATCTACACACACATGTAAACAATTTCCTATAGATTTACTCATACACACTGTCAAAGATCAATACAAAACTATTAAATATACTTATACACTTATATCGACATTACACACCAGCACACATCCTATTCACTTAAGCTGCCATCCTACTCACTTATGCAAATAATTGATCATACTTACTTTTACTCAGCTACACACTTATACAAACATAACTTTATTTATTGATATAGAAACTAACTCATAGTTAGTGTGTCATTAAATCACTATTACAAGTATAGAGTTTTCCATACAGTCACTCAAACAATCACTGATTGTTATGTATACTTATTTATATACACCAACTGTCAAAGTCAAGTCAAAGTGAAAAGATGCTTTATTCAGTATGTAAAAATACAACCATATAGCAACAGACATAGTAACAAAACAACATACATATATATCAGGTTTTTAAGAGCATGTTTCCGCTAAAATATGTACAAAATGTTATCAAAAGTAAAGCACAAATAATTATAGAATTATTTCTACGTACACTACAATATAGCGGCATTCATCTGATATTAATATATGTGCAAAGTAGCCTGATAAATGCGAGTGTTAATTCCGTCATTCCTAAAGAGCAATGTGCATTTAACAGCACAAAACCAAATGCTTAAAAAGGTCTAAGCTACGTCATAATAAAGTGCAAGTGCTATGGCCTTCTTTCAGTGCTCAAAAGAAACGATAGCAGCGATTATACAATATTCATATATGTGCAAATTAGCGTGATAAAGTGCAAGGTATCAATAACATCCTACCAAAAATACACAATACGTTTAGCAGCACAGATTTAAAGTACTTAAAAATGATAAAGCATTATTGAATAAGTTCATATAATAAATGACTTTCTTACGGAAATACATTTTAAAATATAAGTGGCAACATGGAAACATACATCTGGGGTCTCTAGGTTGAACATCAGTTGCATCGCTTGTTGTATACCGCGCGTATTATATTTTAAAAAGATGGGTTTCAAATAAAATTTTCTATAAAAAGTATAAAAGTTACAGGATAACATAAGGTGACAAGTGTTCTGTTTGGATTTACCGTCACAAGGACACAGACAGGTGGCGGGTTTCTTAACCACGGGAAAGGCCACAAGTTGGTGCACAATTCCCAAACAGAGACGGGTCAATACAAAACGGTGAGAGTTAGTACTAACAATACTAAGATAAGTTTGGAAGCCTTCATTAATATTATATTCCAGATAGAGATTGAACGTACTTTGTTTTGCGTATTTTTCCGCTCTAATTCCAGCTGTATGTTTAAGGAATAAGATTTTAAGCTCCCGCTTCGATGGTACAAAATTAGTTACAGGGTCTTTGAAGATGTTTAGGCCATAAAGTGACTTGTACCAATGTTGTATATGACTTAACCAGGGAATAGTTGATCGACGATCAAGTTTACTACACTCATTATTACATCCTGGGTAAACTTTGTCTCCTCCTTTGCCCAAATTGAGCGCCAAAGGGACAAAGGACGTAAAACAATTAAATCATTAACATGATTCATATTAAGTTCTCTGTGTGTTAATTCAGTTGAGGCCGTAGCCGGTGCACTAATTAAACGTTTTAAAAACACATTTTCCTCACGTTGAATCAGTTTGGCATTCTGGGCATCATATCCCCATACTCCGGCTCCGTATATGGCTGAAGATATACATCTTGCATTAAATATAGATAACATTTCATGAATTCTACGACCCCCTAATTTTGCAGCAAATCTAAAAATACAGCTTGTATTCCTAACCATTTTAAAAAGGACACTTTTTTGTTCATTAACCCATCTCCCATCTCCTGAAAAGGTGATACCCAAAGAACAGAAACTACTAACAGATTCTAATCTCTCCCCTTCTAAAAAGAAGGGCTTACATTTTTTCAGTTTCTTACCACATACCATTGTAACCGTCTTCCCTTTATTAACTTTCAACTTCCTATTTTCAATAAAAAGATGGAATTGATTAATTAGATGTTGCAGTCCATTATGTGTCCTAGAAAGGAGGACCGCGTCATCCGCATATAAAAGGATTTGGATTGGGTTACCATTAATGGCGGGTGCATCTGCATTGGTCTGTCTTAAAATTTGATCGACCTGATTAATAAAAAGCGAAAATAGTAGAGGGGCAAGTACGCATCCTTGCCGAATACCTCTCCTGATCTTAAAAAACGGGGTACATTCACCATCTCTTCCGAATCTCACTTTGCTGGACAGATTGTTATACAGCCGGGCAAGCAGATGGGTAATTTCAGTGGGGGCGCCCATCTCCAGTAAAGTAGGCCAGAGCAGTGCGTGTTCCACCAGGTCAAATGCTGAACTCAAGTCGGCAAAGCACAAGTAAAGGTTTACAGCTTTGGCTTTAGTGTTCTTGCCGACTATGAGTTCCAGGTTCACGCACTGCTCCATTGTACCCATCCCCCTACGAAACCCATACTGGACTGGGGATAGAATGTTTTTTTCCTCAGCCCAGGCTTCCAATCTCACTAATAGGACTCGACTAAGGATTTTAACTGTCGAGTCCAAGAGTGAGATGGGTCGATAGTTTCGGGCCTCAGACCTAGATCCTTTTTTATGGAGGGGAACAATAATTGACTGACCCCACTGCAGCATTAAAATAACGTGTTAAAATTGGGGCCCATAGGATTATTTCGGTGTTTGTAAAAATCCATGGGTACCCCATCAGGCCAGGGTGCTTTACCACCCTTACTATTTTTGATTGCCTCTGTAACTTCATCCAAAGTTAAGAATAGATGCATGTTCTGCCATTTAAGGCATAATAATGCATCTGCATTAAAAGCAGACCCATCTGGATTAAGATCAGAGTTAAATATCACTGAGAAATGAACAATCCAGGTGTGGCAGCTAACATGAGAACTAACTTCGGGAATATTATCATTCTTTAAAAAGGGACCGTTAATAATTTCCCAAAATAGTTTGTCATCTTTGGTTTCAGCAGCCCTATCTAGTTTATGCCAAGCATCATTTTGCAACTCTTTTTTCCTAGATACCAAAGCAGATTTATAATTAATTCGTCCTTCTCTTACTCTTTCTTTGTCTCTTGGTTTGTCATCCAGCGCTATTTTTAGAATTTTTAAAGCCTGGGCACACTGTTTATCAAACCACACAGTTTTAATTCTTTTAGGCTTTCTTTTTCTTACAGCCAAAGAGTTCTCAACGGTACTTGTTATTTTTAAAAAGTTAGAGAGTATGGTGGGCGCGGTCACAATTGGTGCTAAGCAATATTCAATCTCTGTATTACATATACAAATGATATCCTTTGTCAGTTTATTGGGGTCTATCTTGGTCCATTTGATCCTCGTGACGTTTGGTCTCTAGGCCATGATCCCTTGGACGGGCCTGCCATATACTGTTGTTTTCGGGCCCCAGCCCATTAATTCCACTGAGATACTATTATGGTCACTCAGGGGCTGCTCTATTACCCAAACGTTGAAGTAAACAGAGCCATTAGTCACCAGAATATGATCAATATTAGAGTGGGCGTCCCTCCCTCTAAACGTGGGGCACTTTTCGCTTTTTTTATTCTTTGTACATTCTAGTAGCTCCAGATTTAATTTAGCTACCAGATTGTTCAGTGCACTACCATAGTTACTGTGTGGGAAATGGTTAAAGAATATATTATCACCACCCGGATACTCTTCACGATGTCCACAGATCCCCCTTCGGGCTTGACTACAAGCTTTGATGTTAAAATCTCCTGCCCATAGTATCACAGTTCTGTTATTTGAGCTCGCAATTGCTGCTTCTATTGCACACTCAACATCAGGGACGATCTTATCCCGATTAGGACCCACAATATTGTTGTAAAAGTTCACATTAATTAAATCCCTGCCTTTGCTGTGTATTAGGTGCAAGACTGAGGCGTGCTCACCCACCACCACATATCCTCCATCATTGAATTCCGTTAGTTTTGTAGAAACCAAAGTCAGTAGACCCCCCTTTGCTCTGCCAGCCTTAGAGGCTACTGCTGTCACGCTGTAAGAGGTGTAACTATCAACTTGCATTTGTTCTCTGTGCCACGTCTCTTGTAAACAGATTATATCGTAACCTTGTTTAAAAAAGTTGTCCCAGAACGGTGTATTTAGTTTAGCAGCAATTCCTGATATATTCCAGGTGGTAATTACAAGGGAATTGTTAGACCTGACATCATTGGCTTGAGTCTTTCCTCCATTTTTTTCTGTTTGCCTCCACTGTTTTACGATGTTTTTGCTGGATAATGCTTTGGGCACTGTGCCGCTGCTGATCAGTGCCACAGTGCCACTGCTCCCTATGTTAAATTAATGTATTGATTGAATTCCATGTTTGGCTTATTTGGTTTACTGTCAGTCCCTAGTCTAGCGCACCAGGAGTGCCGGGGCTTGTAAATACAAATGCTGCTCGTGGGCTTGCAGCACATGTTGTGCCACCCACAAGAGCGGCCTAGTAAAAGTATGTCTGAGGGTCTGCCATTGCCAGACCCACGTGCAGTCTAGTACTGTCACGCTGACTGCGCAAGTACCCCTACTTGCCAGTCCCTAAACCTTCCCTTAACTTCATGTTAGTCACCCCTATGGTAGGCCCACGGGCAGGGTGCATTGTAAGTATAAGGTAGGACAGGCCTGACCAAGTTGGCATGTCCTAATAGTGAATTACAGCCATATTCGTTTTTCACTATTGCGAGGTAACCTGCTCTCCATTAGTTAGAATGGGCCGCCAGGATTATTAATGCTATGATCCTAGCTGGCTCGGGGAGCATGGTGCAATGTCGAGGTTGGTATCCCTGAACTCGGGGTTTAATTACGCATCCATTGGTGTGGATGGTTTTTGGACTCTGGGTTTGAAAATACACTTTTAGAAAGTGGCTATTTTCTTGTCTAACTATTTCTGGTTTCTGCTGGTTTGGTGTGTGTGTGACAGGATCTGGGTGGCTCCCGAGATCTGAAGAGTCAGTGTGGGATGAGTGGGACATTTGCGTTGAGAGTAGGGGGAGAGTAGTTGCTGATAGCCTGCCCTGCCTGATACAATGCTGGCTCCACCTCCTGCCAGGCGACTGATGGCTCTGTGCCTGCCATGGACGATCCTAGCCCCACCTCCTACCAGGAGGCCGATAGCTCTGCTCCTGCCAGTGACAATGCTGGCTCCACCTCCTGCTGGGCGTCTGAGGACCCAGCCCTGCTCAGTGAATAGGCCAGGTGCCTCTGCCTGGCTCCACCCCCAACAGACCCAGGATGTTGGGAAATTCCCCTGCATGGACAAAGGGATCAAAGCCAAAAAGGGGTATAAGAGAAGGACCCCTGAACCAAGACTTTAGATCACTTCTGACAAGGAACCCTGAAACCAAGGACAAGAAGCCTGCTGATCCAAGGACTTGCCTACCCCTTCTGCCAGTGTGCTGTTTGCTGGGGGGAATCCTGCATTGCTTCTTTATTTTTGCCAAGGAACCAGGAGAGAGGAACTGTGTGTGTACTCTCAAACTTTGCTAAGAATATCTCCAAGGGCTGGAAGAGTGCCAGCCTCCTGTTGAAGTTACAGGGCTAAAGGACTTCATCTGCTTAAAGTACTGTTTGCTGGAACTTGAGAATTCAGCACCTCTGAAAGAAACCAGCAATCTCGACTCCGACGGACGTCGCCGAATCCAGCTCGACATCGTGAGTAACGGCTCCAGTGTCCCGCTTCCTCGACGCCGGCCGCCGGGCCTGATTGAAGCCAGCAGCAACGCCAGTGAGTAGTGAGTTTGGCTCCAGCTCCAGGGGACCTCTTGTCTGCACCGCTACTGATCGCATCGACTTCGTGCCCTCTCGACGCCGTGAGCGCTGCTCACTCTTGCAACATCATCATCGACCTCGACGACTACTGAGGCCTGATCGACACCGATGACGCGACACCGGATTGCTCGATGCCGCTGATCATCGTGTGCTTCATTTTCCTAAGGTACTGTGTTGCTGGGGGTCCATGTGACTCCGGGCTTGACGTAGCGCTCTTCGCGGTCGACGCCGAACCCTTTGGATTAACTTTGCCTCGACGTCGTGTGACTCCCGTGTGGATTACATTGTTGCCAAGAACTGTGTTTCTAAGAAGAAGAGTTGCCTTTGTTACTAAAGACTTTGTGCTGAGAAGAAACTACCTTGGAACTATTATTTCCCCTTCCAAGAGTATTTATTAAGATTGTGGTATATTTTTGTCGTTATTTGGTCTTGTGCTAAGCCTTATATAAAAATACTTATTTTTATAATACTACTGTGTCGTGTCCATTTGTAGTGTATTCACTTTATTACTGTATGTGGTCATAAATGCTTAACACACAGCCTCTGAGATAAGCCTGTCTGCTCTGCCAAGCTACCAAGGGGGTGAGCAGGGGTTATCAAAGGGTGTGATCCCCTTGCCCTGACAAGAAAAGGAGTGTCCCTATTTGTCAGAAGTGCATACCTCTGCCAACTAGAGACAGCCGGTTCTAACATTGGACGCAGCGGTGAGGATTTGAACCTTGCATTTATGACCCATGTGCAGTGATTAGTGTGCGCTACATAGTGAAAGCAGACCGTAGCGCAGCCACAATCTACTTGGTAGGGTTCTATTTTTGTTCTCCGCTTTTCTGAAGCTCGATTTTTTGAACACTGCCAGTTTTGACCATGAGTGACACCGGAGTCACTGCCCCTGTTGTTGTTGTGGAGGAATTTGATAGGGAGAAGATGAAGGAATACGGAAAAAGCAGCTGCAATACTTTTGCAAGCTGTTTAAAGTTCCTACCACAGGCCTCTCATGAAAGGATGGATATTTCAAAGCTTTGGAGGCCTGGCTAGAGTCCAGAGATCCCACTGATCCGGTGGTGGTACAGCCAGTGGAAGGGGATGAGGAGGCGCCAGTGAATGGGCCTGTGTCCTCTCCCGGTAGCAGTGTTTCCTCCAAAGGTCTTTCCCCTGAAGAAAGAGAAGAAAGGGCGAAAGAGCGTGCATACAACATGGAAATGGCAAGGCTTAAGATAAATGGGCAGTTGGAGTTAGAAAATGCAAGAGGTAGGAGAGAAGCTGATTTGGAGACCAAAAGGTTAGATTTTGAAAGAGAAAAGTTAGCTTTGGAGCGTGATACCAAGTTGAGGGAGTTGGAGATCCAAGCTAAGAAGTTAGAATTGAATCCCTCTGGTGGCAGCATCCCATCTGTGCCTGCAGAAAGTAGGTTTTATTTTCCCAAAGATGTGATCAAAGATTATCATAGGAATGAAGATATTGGTCAATGGTTTAAAGCATATGAGTTAGCATTGTTGGCCCACCGGGTCCCTGAGAAGGATTGGGGAGCGGGGTTGTGGGGTCGCTTTGTGAATGAGGGGAGAGATACCCTGTTAGACATGCCTGTTGAGGATAGGATATCTTATGCTCATATGAAAGATGCTTTAATGTTAAGGTATGGCCTAACCCCAGAAAAGTACAGACAAGCTTTTAGAGAATGTAAGAAGTTGCCTGGTACGACGTGGGTTGAATGTGTGTCATTTTTTTGCAGAGCCATGGATGGTTGGGTAAAGGGCAGCAAAGTGGAAAGTTATGAAGCTCTTTATGATTTGTTTGCTTGGGAGCATTTGTCTAATAACTGTTTTCCAGAGCTGCGCCAGCACCTTATTGATAGCAAGATATCTAACCCTAGAAAACTTGCTGAGGAGGCGGACCGCTGGGTCAGTACCAGGCTCCACAAGGGTCCAGTGGGAGACTCAGCCAAGGGTGGGCAGGGTCCCCAGCAGAAGAGTGGGGGGGACAAGGGAAAACAGAAGGAGTCCCAGAAAGGGCCCCAAAGTAATCCCCAAGGGAACCAAGGGAAGGGTTCCCAGCCTCCCCCTGAGAAGAAGCCAGGGACCCCGCCAGGTAAACCTGTTCATAGGGGCCCACTGACCTGCTACGTTTGTGGGCAGGTGGGACACCGGTATTATGACCCCCAGTGTCCCATGAAGAATTCTAATGCACCACCGCGTGCACCCCCCCCCGTCAGTTGGCGAGTGTAGCCCTGGGAGGGGAGGAGATGGTTGTCCCTGGTGGGAGGGGTCCCGCAGAAATGTCCCTGGTCTCGCTAGGAGACATGAAAATGGTCCTTCCACCCCCTCTGCCTAGTAACATTAATAAATATAGGCAGTGGGTGACCATTAATTGCCATAGAGTGGAAGCTCTCAGAGACACCGGAGCGAGTGTGACAGCTGTCAAGTGTCACTTGGTATCCAGAGAGCAGGTGGTTCCCCACGCATTCTACCCCGTGATAGCTGCTGACAACTCCCAGAAAGAGTGTGAGGTAGCTCAAGTTTCCTTTGAATGGGGGGAGTTTCAGGTACTCTTCAGGTTGCTGTGAGGCCCGCCATGCCTGTTGATTGTCTCCTGGGCAATGATTTGGAAGACTCCCCTTGGGCTAAGGTGGAGAGGGAAACACATTTGAAAATGTTGGGTGTGCCACAGTGGGTGTGTGCGACCACTCGTTCCATGACAGCAAGTAAGGGTGTTGATGGGGTCCCAGAGCCTGAAAGTATGGCCCAGGACCCAGCTGTAAAGAGAAGAGGCAGGAGGCGCGGGAAACCGGCACCCGTAGTTCCCGTGGCCAGGAGGAGGTAGACCCTGAGGGGGATGCCCTGGAGCCCACAGGGGAACAAATTGCTGAACTGGGAGACCTGCCCGAGCTGACCCATTGCGGGCAGGATGGTGGTCCCTCCAGGGAAGAATCCTGTGCCGAACAGAAAGTGTGCCCTTCTCTTGTGGGTATGAGGCAACAGGCCTCAGCCCAAACCTCAGGTGATCAGTCAGGGTCACATCTTGTGTACTGGGAGAACGACCTCCTGTATAGCGAGCCTAAGGCTGCTGAGCCTAGGTCAGCCCATGTGCTGGTGGTACCCCAGCGCTTCAAAGCCTTCGTACTGGGTTTGGCTCATGACGTTCCTTTAGCTGGACATCTGGGGCAGGACAAGACCTATGACAGGCTTGTCACCCATTTTTATTGGCCTCAGATGCGAAGGGATGTAGACATCCATTGTAAGACTTGTCACACTTGCCAGGCAAGTGGGAAAAGCGGAAGGAAGCAGAAGGCTCCCCTCCAACCTTTTCCAGTGGTCAGTACCCCCTTTGACCGGGTGGGGATTGACATTGTTGGGCTCCTGGACCCCAAGACAGCCCTGGGCAACAGGTTTATCCTGGTCTTGGTGGACCATGCCACACGGTACCCGGAAGCCATCCTTCTCCGAACAGTGACGGCCCCCGTGGTGAGACGAGCACTGATGGGTGTTTTCTCCCGAATGGGGTTCCCCAGAGAGGTGGTGTCAGACCGGGGCACCAACTTCATTTCCAATTACATGAAGTCTCTGTGGAAGGAGTGTGGGGTAACCTACAAGTTCACCACTCCTTACCACCCTCAAGGTAATGGGCTGGTTGAGAGATTCAACCGGACCCTTAAAACCATGATCATGGGTCTTGAAGAACCAATGAGGCGGAAATGGGATGTCCTCTTGCCATGCCTGTTGTTTGCTTACCGTGAGGTGCCACAGAAGTCTCTAGGGTTCAGCCCCTTTGAGCTTTTGTATGGTCACCCGGTAAGAGGACCTTTGAGTCTGGTCAAAGAAGGCTGGGAGCAATCTCCCAGGAAACCTCCCCAGGATGTATACAGTTACATGCTGGCCTTTAGGAACCAGACTCAGCGCTTCAGAGATCTTGCTCAGGCAAATCTGGAGGCCAGCCAGGAGGAAATGAAGCGTTGGTACGACCGAAATGCCACTCTGGTAGAGCTTCAGCCTGGTCAGGAAGTTTGGGTCATGTCCCCTGTGGAACCTTGTGCGCTCAAGGACAGGTGGACTGGACCGTTTAAGGTTGTGGAGAAGAAGAGCGATGTCACCTACTTGGTGGACTTGAAATCTCCCAGGAACCCCTTGAGGGTCCTGCATGTCAACCGTTTGAAGCCCCACTTAGAAAGGTCCGAAGTGGGCATGCTCCTAGCCACGGATGCTGGAATGGAGGAGGAGAGTGAGCCTCTTCCTGACCTCCTGTGTGCTAAAGAGCAAGATGGGTCAGTGGATGGTGTTGTCCTCTCTGACACACTGACCCTTGAGCAGAAGCAGGATTGTCGCCAACTGTTGGGACAATTCCCTGATCTGTTTTCCTTGGTTCCTGGTATCACTCATTGGTGTGTCCATGATGTTGACACCGGAGACAGCCCTCCTGTGAAGCACAAGGCTTACAGGGTGTCTGACAAGGTCAGAGCATACATTAAGGAGGAGGTCTCCAAAATGTTTGCCTTAGGGGTGGTTGAGTCCTCTAGCAGTCCTTGGGCCTGCCCAGTGGTCTTGGTCCCGAAGGCTGCAGCGCCTGGTGCTTCACCAGAACTTCGGTTCTGTGTGGATTACCGACGACTCAATTCATTCACGAAGACTGACGCGCACCCCATCCCCAGAGCTGATGAGCTCATAGATCGGTTGGGGGCTGCACGGTACCTTAGCACGTTTGATCTAACGTCTGGGTACTGGCAGATCGCCTTAACTGATGGGGCAAAGGAGAGGTCAGCATTCTCTAAACCAGATGGGCTCTACCAGTTCCGGGTGATGCCCTTTTGGATGAAGAATGCCCCTGCCACCTTCCAGAGGTTGGTCAACCAGGTCTTGGCTGGACTGGAGGACTTCAGTGCCGCCTACCTGGACGACATCGCAGTGTTCAGCGCCAGCTGGGAGGAACACTTGCGCCACCTCCAGGAAGTGTTGTTGGCCCTGCGCAGAGCAGGCCTCACAATCAAAGCCAGTAAGTGCCAGATTGGGCAGGGTTCTGTGGTGTACTTGGGGCACCAAGTAGGGAGCGGCAAGGTTGCCCCCCTGCAACCCAAGATTGATACCATCCTGGCTTGGGCGCCGCCCAAAACCCAAACTCAGGTGAGAGCCTTCTTAGGTCTCACGGGTTACTACAGGAGGTTTGTCAAGGATTACGGTAACATTGTGCACCCCTTGACTTCGCTGACTTCCAGGAAGCAGCCACGAAATGTGATCTGGACTGACGCCTGTCAAACGGCCTTTGACACCCTGAAAACTGCAATGTGCACAGCACCTATACTCCAGGCACCCGACTTTTCGAAGGAATTTATTGTCCAGACGGACGCTTCAGAGCATGGCGTGGGGGCTGTTCTAGCTCAGGTGAATGAAGAGGGCCGAGACTTGCCTGTAGCCTTCATCAGCCAGAGGTTACTTCCCAGGGAAACGAGGTGGAGTGCGATAGAGCGAGAAGCATTTGCTGTGGTCTGGGCGCTGAAGAAGCTAAGACCCTACCTGTTTGGGACTCACTTCCGGGTTCAGACAGACCACAGGCCCCTCAGATGGTTGATGCAGATGAGGGGTGAGAATCCAAAACTGTTGAGGTGGTCCATTTCCCTACAGGGGATGGACTTCACGGTGGAACACCGCCCTGGTACAGATCACACCAATGCTGATGGTCTGTCCAGATTTTTCCGCCTTAGTGATGAGGACTCCCTAGGTCAAGGGTAGTTCTCCCCACATTTCAGCTGGAGGGGACACGTGTTAGACCTGACATCATTGGCTTGAGTCTCTCCTCCATTTTTTCTGTTTGCCTCCACTGTTTTACAATGTTTTTGCTGGATAATGCTTTGGGCACTGTGCCGCTGCTGATCAGTGCCACAGTGCAAGTGCTCCCTATGTTAAATTAATGTATTGATTGAATTCCATGTTTGGCTTATTTGGTTTACTGTCAGTCCCTAGTCTAGCGCACCAGGAGTGCCGGGGCTTGTAAATACAAATGCTGCTCGTGGGCTTGCAGCACATGTTGTGCCACCCACAAGAGCGGCCTAGTAAAAGTATGTCTGAGGGTCTGCCATTGCCAGACCCACGTGCAGTCTAGTACTGTCACGCTGACTGCGCAAGTACCCCTACTTGCCAGTCCCTAAACCTTCCCTTAACTTCATGTTAGTCACCCCTATGGTAGGCCCACGGGCAGGGTGCATTGTAAGTATAAGGTAGGACAGGCCTGACCAAGTTGGCATGTCCTAATAGTGAATTACAGCCATATTCGTTTTTCACTACTGCGAGGTAACCTGCTCTCCATTAGTTAGAATGGGCCGCCAGGATTATTAATGCTATGATCCTAGCTGGCTCGGGGAGCATGGTGCAATGTCGAGGTTGGTATCCCTGAACTCGGGGTTTAATTACGCATCCGTTGGTGTGGATGGTTTTTGGACTCTGGGTTTGAAAATACACTTTTAGAAAGTGGCTATTTTCTTGTCTAACTATTTCTGGTTTCTGCTGGTTTGGTGTGTGTGTGACAGGATCTGGGTGGCTCCCGAGATCTGAAGAGTCAGTGTGGGATGAGTGGGACATTTGCGTTGAGAGTAGGGGGAGAGTAGTTGCTGATAGCCTGCCCTGCCTGATACAATGCTGGCTCCACCTCCTGCCAGGCGACTGATGGCTCTGTGCCTGCCATGGACGATCCTAGCCCCACCTCCTACCAGGAGGCCGATAGCTCTGCTCCTGCCAGTGACAATGCTGGCTCCACCTCCTGCTGGGCGTCTGAGGACCCAGCCCTGCTCAGTGAATAGGCAAGGGGCCTCTGCCTGGCTCCACCCACAACAGACCCAGGATGTTGGGAAATTCCCCTGCATGGACAAAGGGATCAAAGCCAAAAAGGGGTATAAGAGAAGGACCCCTGAACCAAGACTTTAGATCACTTCTGACAAGGAACCTTGAAAACAAGGACAAGAAGCCTGCTGATCCAAGGACTTGCCTACCCCTTCTGCCAGTGTGCTGTTTGCTGGGGGGAATCCTGCATTGCTTCTTTATTTTTGCCAAGGAACCAGGAGAGAGGAACTGTGTGTGTACTCTCAAACTTTGCTAAGAAAATCTCCAAGGGCTGGAAGAGTGCCAGCCTCCTGTTGAAGTCACAGGGCTAAAGGACTTCATCTGCTTAAAGTACTGTTTGCTGGAACTTGAGAATCCAGCACCTCTGAAAGAAACCAGCAATCTCGACGCCGACGGACGTTGCCAAATCCAGCTCGACATCGTGAGTAACGGCTCCAGTGTCCCGCTTCCTCGACGCCGGCCGCCGGGCCTGATCGAAGCCAGCAGCAACGCCAGTGAGTAGTGAGTTTGGCTCCAGCTCCAAGGGACCTCGTGTCTGCACCACTACCGATCGCATATACTTCATGCCCTCTCGACGCCGTGAGCGCTGCTCACTCTTGCAACATTATCATCGACCTCGACGACTACTGAGGCCTGATCGACACCGACGACGCGACGCCGGATTGCTCGACGCCACTGATCATCGTGTGCTTCATTTTCCTAAGGTACTGTGTTGTTGGGGGTCCGTGTGACTCCGGGCTCGACGTAGCGCTCCTCGCGGTTGACGCCGAACCCTTTGGATTAACTTTGCCTCGACGTCGTGTGACTCCCGTGTGGGTTACATTGTTGCCAAGAACTGTGTTTCCAAGAAGAAGAGTTGCTTTTGTTACTAAAGACTTTGTGCTGAGAAGAAACTACCTTTGAACTATTATTTCCCCTTCCAAGAGTATTTATTGAGATTGTGGTATATTTTTGTCGTTATTTGGTCTTGTGCTAAACCTTATATAAAAATACTTATTTTTATAATACTACTGTGTCGTGTCCATTTGTAGTGTATTCACTTTATTACTGTATGTGGTCATAAATGCTTAACACACAGCCTCTGAGATAAGCCTGTCTGCTCTGCCAAGCTACCAAGGGGGTGAGCAGGGGTTATCAAAGGGTGTGATCCCCTTGCCCTGACTAGAAAAGGTGTGTCCCTATTTGTCAGAAGTGCATACCTTTGCCAACTAGAGACAGCCGGTTCTAACAGGAATCAACATGATTGTCTCTTGTATCCTCAGAGTGATTAGATAATAATGATGTTTCTATACTTGGTATCATATTGGTGATTTGTAAAGCATTGACGGTGGTCATAATTACATCATTATCTTTGCTTAATTCATTGTTGGTCACGTTTAAGTTTTGCTCAGTTTCAACTCTTACACAGCATTGACCCCCCCAACTCTTTTGCCAAAGTTACTGTATCACCAAATACAATGATCTCAGGTTGTGCGACCATAGGTAATGCATTCAGTCAATCATTCTCCTCTAATGAGTTGAACACCTGGAATCTATTGTAAGTTGGGACTGCAAAATTATCGTATATATTGAACAGTGGGGCCGGAATGGGGGGAACATTTGGATGGTTAATATGTACAGCTCTTGGGTGCTGAAATGGGTGCGGGGTAATTTGCCTTCCTGACTGATTGCTATAAAAATAATCAAGTGGGAACAAGGTGGTGTTATATTCCTGATTAGATGGCATGGGTGCGTGTAATATCGAATCTCTCGCCCATTCAGTAGTCCTGTAATTTATAACTATGCAGTCCCCATCTATCTCCTTTTTATTTGGTCCCACCCATCCTACCCTCTGTGTAGAAATGATCTCACTGGCCCCACGTATTGGGAAGCCACAGTTTTTCACCAACCAGTGCAGGGTTTTATTTTTTAAGGTTTCCTGATTTTCAAATTGGGTAGGCTGTAATTTGGGTACTTTAGGAAGGATCGCCACGTATGGTCTACATTCCGGTGGTAAACTAATTGTGGCCGGAATGATATTATTATTGTGACGCCTGGGTGCTGGCGGGTTCTTATTATTAATTCTGGAAAAGGGGGTGGTGATGGACAGAGTTTCTGAATGATGCAGAATACTCTTACCCAGTCAAGAGATCAGGGCTTGATCCATCACCGTTTTTTAGCTGACTGCACCATCCCAGCTCAGAACCTGCCTACATGCAAATTAGTCTGTTCCTGTCCCAGTGCATGATGGGAACAGGGCAAACCAAACTACCAAGCTAATTCTTATACTGGGAAGGAAACAAGCTTCCGGGGACCGGTTTCTGGCATTTCAGCCGTCGTCGGCCCGGCTTGCTTGAATCCTGATGGTGCAATGAGCAAGGAACTCACGTCTGAGTATACCCTCCCACACTTAGTGTGGACAAAATCGATTTTGGAAAAGGGGGTGGTGATGGACAGAGTTTCTGAATGATGCAGAATACTCTTACCCAGTCAAGAGATCAGGGCTTGATCCATCACCGTTTTTTAGCTCACTGCACCATCCCAGCTCAGAACCTGGCTACATGCAAATTAGTCTGTTCCTGTCCCAGTGCATGATGGGAACAGGGCAAACCAAACTACCAAGCCAATTCTTATACTGGGAAGGAAACAAGCTTCCGGAGACCGGTTTCTGGCATTTCAGCCGTTGTCGGCCCGGCTTGCTTAAATCCTGATGGTGCAATGAGCAAGGGACTCACGTCTGAGTATACCCTCCCACACTTAGTGTGGACAAAATCGATTTTGGAAAAGGGGGTGGTGATGGACAGAGTTTCTGAATGATGCAGAATACTCTTACCCAGTCAAGAGATCAGGGCTTGATCCATCACCGTTTTTTAGCTCACTGCACCATCCCAGCTCAGAACCTGGCTACATGCAAATTAGTCTGTTCCTGTCCCAGTGCATGATGGGAACAGGGCAAACCAAACTACCAAGCCAATTCTTATACTGGGAAGGAAACAAGCTTCCGGGGACTGGTTTCTGGCATTTCAGCCGTCGTCGGCCCGGCTTGCTTGAATCCTGATGGTGCAATGAGCAAGGGACTCACGTCTGAGTATACCCTCCCACACTTAGTGTGGACAAAATCGATTTTGGAAAAGGGGGTGGTGATGGACAGAGTTTTTGAATGATGCAGAATACTCTTACCCAGTCAAGAGATCAGGGCTTGATCCATCACCATTTTTTAGCTCACTGCACCATCCCAGCTCAGAACCTGGCTACATGCAAATTAGTCTGTTCCTGTCCCAGTGCATGATGGGAACAGGGCAAACCAAACTACCAAGCCAATTCTTATACTGGGAAGGAAACAAGCTTCCGGAGACCGGTTTCTGGCATTTCAGCCGTTGTCGGCCCGGCTTGCTTAAATCCTGATGGTGCAATGAGCAAGGGACTCACGTCTGAGTATACCCTCCCACACTTAGTGTGGACAAAATCGATTTTGGAAAAGGGGGTGGTGATGGACAGAGTTTCTGAATGATGCAGAATACTCTTACCCAGTCAAGAGATCAGGGCTTGATCCATCACCGTTTTTTAGCTCACTGCACCATCACAGCTCAGAACCTGGCTACATGCAAATTAGTCTGTTCCTGTCCCAGTGCATGATGGGAACAGGGCAAACCAAACTACCAAGCCAATTCTTATACTGGGAAGGAAACAAGCTTCCGGGGACCGGTTTCTGGCATTTCAGCCGTCGTCGGCCCGGCTTGCTTGAATCCTGATGGTGCAATGAGCAAGGGACTCACGTCTGAGTATACCCTCCCACACTTAGTGTGGACAAAATCGATTTTGGAAAAGGGGGTTGTGATGGACAGAGTTTCTGAATGATGCAGAATACTCTTACCCAGTCAAGAGATCAGGGCTTGATCCATCACCGTTTTTTAGCTCACTGCACCATCCCAGCTCAGAACCTGGCTACATGCAAATTAGTCTGTTCCTGTCCCAGTGCATGATGGGAACAGGGCAAACCAAACTACCAAGCCAATTCTTATACTGGGAAGGAAACAAGCTTCCGGGGACCGGTTTCTGGCATTTCAGCCGTCGTCGGCCCGACTTGCTTGAATCCTGATGGTGCAATGAGCAAGGGACTCACGTCTGAGTATACCCTCCCACACTTAGTGTGGACAAAATCGATTTTGGAAAAGGGGGTGGTGATGGACAGAGTTTCTGAATGATGCAGAATACTCAGGGCTTGATCCATCACCGTTTTTTAGCTCACTGCACCATCCCAGCTCAGAACCTGGCTACATGCAATTAGTCTGTTCCTGTCCCAGTGCGTTTTAAAAAACGGTGATGGATCAAGCCCTGATCTCTTGACTGGGTAGGAGTATTCTGCATCATTCAGAAACTCTGTCCATCACCACCCCCTTTTCCAAAATCGATTTTGTCCACACTATGTGTGGGAGGGTATACTCAGACGTGAGTCCCTTGCTCATTGCACCATCAGGATTCAAGCAAGCCGGCCCGACGACGGCTGAAATGCCAGAAACCGGTCCCCGGAAGCTTGTCTCCTTCCCAGTATAAGAATTGGCTTGCTAGTTTGGTTTGCCCTGTTCCCATCATGCACTGGGACAGAAACAGACTAATTTGCATGTAGCCAGGTTCTGAGCTGGGATGGTGCAGTGAGCTAAAAAACGGTGATGGATCAAGCCCTGATCTCTTGACTGGGTAGGAGTATTCTGCATCATTCAGAAACTCTGTCCATCACCACCCCCTTTTCCAAAATCAATTTTGTCCACACTATGTGTGGGAGGGTATACTCAGACGTGAGTCCCTTGCTCATTGCACCATCAGGATTCAAGCAAGCCGGGCCGACGACGGCTGAAATGCCAGAAACCGGTCCCCGGAAGCTTGTCTCCTTCCCAGTATAAGAATTGGCTTGGTAGTTTGGTTTGCCCTGTTCCCATCATGCACTGGGACAGGAACAGACTAATTTGCATGTAGCCAGGTTCTGAGCTGGGATGGTGCAGTGAGCTAAAAAACGGTGATGGATCAAGCCCTGATCTCTTGACTGGGTAGGAGTAGTCTGCATCATTCAGAAACTCTGTCCATCACCACCCCCTTTTCCAAAATCGATTTTGTCCACACTATGTGTGGGAGGGTATACTCAGACGTGAGTCCCTTGCTCATTGCACCATCAGGATTCAAGCAAGCCGGGCCGACGACGGCTGAAATGCCAGAAACCGGTCCCCGGAAGCTTGTCTCCTTCCCAGTATAAGAATTGGCTTGGTAGTTTGGTTTGCCCTGTTCCCATCATGCACTGGGACTGGAACAGACTAATTTGCATGTAGCCAGGTTCTGAGCTGGGATGGTGCAGTGAGCTAAAAAACGGTGATGGATCAAGCCCTGATCTCTTGACTGGGTAGGAGTATTCTGCATCATTCAGAAACTCTGTCCATCACCACCCCCTTTTCCAAAATCGATTTTGTCCACACTATGTGTGGGAGGGTATACTCAGACGTGAGTCCCTTGCTCATTGCACCATCAGGATTCAAGCAAGCCGGGCCGACGACGGCTGAAATGCCAGAAACCGGTCCCCGGAAGCTTGTCTCCTTCCCAGTATAAGAATTGGCTTGGTAGTTTGGTTTGCCCTGTTCCCATCATGCACTGGGACAGGAACAGACTAATTTGCATGTAGCCAGGTTCTGAGCTGGGATGGTGCAGTGAGCTAAAAAACGGTGATGGATCAAGCCCTGATCTCTTGACTGGGTAGGAGTATTCTGCATCATTCAGAAACTCTGTCCATCACCACCCCCTTTTCCAAAATCGATTTTGTCCACACTATGTGTGGGAGGGTATACTCAGACGTGAGTCCCTTGCTCATTGCACCATCAGGATTCAAGCAAGCCGGGCCGACGACGGCTGAAATGCCAGAAACCGGTCCCCGGAAGCTTGTCTCCTTCCCAGTATAAGAATTGGCTTGGTAGTTTGGTTTGCCCTGTTCCCATCATGCACTGGGACAGGAACAGACTAATTTGCATGTAGCCAGGTTCTGAGCTGGGATGGTGCACTGAGCGAAAAAACGGTGATGGATCAAGCCCTGATCTCTTGACTGGGTAGGATTATTCTGCATCATTCAGAAACTCTGTCCATCACTACCCCCTTTTCCAAAATCGGGTTCGTATTATTATAAACATGATCGCCTGTGTTTTTCTGACCACCTGCGGCTTTCAGCCCGTTAGTTGTGTTAGGAAAAATGGTCGCTGGCCTCTTGCTGCCACTTGTAGTAGCTGCAGAGTTCACCGCCAGGGCAGTCACAGTAGGGGTTCTGTTTACTATACTTGGTGTATATTTGTTCAGTTTTCCAGGTGGTACATTAGTTGTGGGGGGCCTAAACTGTGTACCCAGTTGTTCTAAGACATCCAGGTTAGCTATACCCAATTTTTCTAAGTTCTCGACTTTTTTAATAAGGATTTCTAGGGTTTCTGTCACTGGTGCAATGTGGGTTATTATGGTTTTCTCCAAATATTGCATCAGTCCCTCGACACTAGATGAAGTTAGTGCTTCCTCTGGGTACATGTTTCCACTGTTTTGATGTTTCTAACCCTCCCTCTCACGGTCTACATGAGTTTGTGCCACTCTCTTCTTTTTGCGTCTAAATGCCTTACCCTGCTTACTGATTATCAGCCTTTTCCTACCAAAAGTAGATTTCCTCTTAGGCTGAACAGACCCACAATCGGTTTCGCTGCTTACCAAACTGATATCACTCGTTCCTACAGTGGGGGTGATGCCGTTGATATCACAACCATCTAGATCCCCCAGGTCATTAGACGCGTCATTCTGGATTGTAGGCTGCGGTATGACACTTATTGTCAAGTCAGGTGTTAATGACAGTCTGCTATTCCTGCACACATGTAATAGATGGTTCTAAATGTTGAGGTACAACAGATTGTTTTTGATCATTCCTAGGTAGACCTGCAAAAGATTGTAACAAAAGGGAATCATGAGATAATGATGTTTCCTTTGTAATATCAACTAATGTGCTAACCACTTTTGGCGATTGAGTTATTAGGCACATGCTAGCTGGCAGTGAGAGTCTTCTCTCCGTGTTCTCAATGGCATTAACCTCAACCCCAATAGTTTGCTGTAGCATTCTATCGATAGCAGTTAGGGTGTGTAAAGGGGATGGTACCAATGTTTATTTTCTTGTAACCGAACGTGTATGCATTGGAGTTTTTTTTACCAACACTCTACTTTTACTTTTACCCTCCATCAGGGCTATTACCAGATGCTACTCTTTACAGTCAAACGTACAGGAGAGTTACCTTAATGGCCAAAGGGAAAAATCAAGGGGGGTGGCCCAGCCCAGTCTTTCTGCGGTCTCTGAGGGCCTCAGAGGGCCCGCCCTTTGCCCGGGCTTAGCCCGGCGCGTCCCGCGTGCGTCCTCGCAGGACGAGGAAGTAGTTGTTGCTTTATGCGCCTCCTGGCGCTGCGTGCTGACGATGTGGGAGGTGACCTGGCCACAGGGCTGCTGGGGGCTGTAGTCTCGGGAGCTCCCGACCGGCGGAGCCAAGCCCGGCCAGCCGGAAGTGCAGGATGGTACGCTGCAGAGGCGGACCAAAGCCCGGGCTCCCCTCGGTCCTGGAAGACAAGCAGCACACGTCAGGGGAGCCTCGACAAGCTGGAGGTAGGCTCTACCGGCGTGACACACACAGGGACTGCCACTCAGTCCTCGGCAGTAGTTGTTGCTTTATGCGCCTCCTGGCGCTGCGTGCTGACGATGTGGGACTGTCATATACCGAACCTTTTATATTTCTACATTGTTGCACATGTATCATTGAGAAATAAATTTACCATTAAACACACCCATAAACAGATTCATTCACCCAAACAAGTGTTTCTACATGCAGTCTTAACCTCATATACCTACTAAATGAACTATTTACACATCTTTGGACAGTCACACACCTCCCACCCACCCCACACGCATTCACTCTACCATACAAATACTCACTTAACTAATTAAAAACTAAAATAGAGTTTCAAATAGGTACTAACCAACTTATGCAGTGGTTTACTCAATAACAGAGTTTGACAGTTACACAGTCTATCACAGTGCTAATAAATCCTCCATCCACACACTTATACATCCACTCAGTCTTCAATACAGATTCCTATATATGTAATACTTATTAAAATATCAAACCAAACCACATTCACTGGATGATGTCATCAGTGATGTCATTTGAGATGTCATCAGTGATGTTATAGTTATACAACTAACTATAACAGGGGAATTCAATGGTTTTGTACGAGTGAAATGTCTAGCTAACTATAACACCCCTGAAACCTATGGTTTTTTCAGTGAATTTCTAAGGTTTTTTAAATGCTAATTCCTAACTATAACATGTCTGAAACCTATGTTTTTTTCAGTGAATATGTGTATATATATATATATATATATATATATATATATATATATATATATATATATATATATATATATATATATATATATATATATATATATATATATATATATATATATTGTTTCTGTGGGTGTCTCTCGATCTGGATATGCGGGCCTTTGACCCTCTGCTACCATGAGTCAGTGAGTCAGCTGTGCAGGTGTAAGTGAATATGTGTATATATATATATATATATATATATATATATATATATATATATATATATATATTCACAGAAAAAACCATAGGTTATAGACCATATATAGTTAGGAATTTGCCTTTACAAAACCTTGAAAATTCACTGAAAAAACCATAGGTTATAGACCATATATAGTTAGGGATTAGCATTTAAAAAACCTTATTTTATTTGCGCAAAACCATTGAAATTCCATATATAGCTAGTTGCACTAACTATATATCGCGGACCCGCAATCCACTGCTAATGATGTCACATATTACATCATTCATGTAATATATATTGTTTCTGTGGGTGTCTCTCGATCTGGATATGCGGGCCTTTGACCCTCTGCTACCATGAGTCAGCTGTGCAGGTGTAACCGGCACTTTGGGGTTTCACCAGACCAGATTGCAGGAACTGGTCACTGCCTTCGAACTGTGTGTTGGCAGGTGATCACACTAGTGCTGGAGGAATGTGTTGCCTTAATGAAATACAACATTTTGAATGTGTCTAGCTGTCTACCACATTGTAAAAACGGTTGAATTTTGCAACATTGAAAACTTCTGGCCCACAAAAGGGTTCAATAATGAAACATAGAGTCAACGTCTCCCTGATCTTATATTTACCTTTGCTTGGAGTCTCGCTGATCTTATTTTTAACTCTGCTTGGAGTGTTTACATAGGTTCAACATTTTGATGCTTAAAATTTCCTTGACACATCTTGGTACCTGATGGAGTGTAATGAGTAAGAGCCCTAGACATGGAAGTGACCAGAAGCCTTGCATCCTTGTTTGCTTGAAGGTCCACCTGCGTAAGGGGATTAAGGGGGCTGGAGGTGTAACCCGGTGGAAGGCCCAGAACACTTGTGAAGGTGCACAACTAAAGGTGCAAACGATGGCTTTATCCTGGTGAAGAGAAATGGTGCCCAACTGGAAGAAAAGATCAAAAGCACCAGACGTATGGACAAGAAATGCTCCTGTCAAGATGATTCCTCTTCCACTCTTAAGCTAACATCTGTGGGCCTTGTTGCCACTTGGTTAGCATAGTGAGTTCAACTCTGCCTGGCGAGAGGAGTTGCCACTACTCAATGGCATCGGCGACACTCTGCTTCAGGTGTGTGTGTCTGTGTTTTTTCCTGTGTGTGTTTGTAATGCGAAGTCCAAGTCCTGTTGCTATGTACTAGGGAAGGTTTCACTGCTGATGCTTGTGTGGTATCTGTTCTGTGTGTGTGTGAGCGGAGCTTGCTGTGCTGCTGCCGATGCTACACCTGTTCTTTGTGTGTGAGGGAAGCGTTCACTCCTACCAGCCCTGTGGTACCATTTCTGGGTGTATTGTGAAGTACACATTGCTTTGGCTTGTGTACAACCTATCCTGTGTGTACATCAAAACCATCCCCCGTGAATAAATCCTACATCCCAACCCTTGATGCAACCATGTAATTTTTGCCTTTGTCTAGTGAATGATTGCTCATAAGGCCTCACTAGCATAACATATAAATACAGCATGAGCAGCAGTACTGCATGCTTCCCTACCACAAAAGAACACTTACAGGGCAAGTGAGTGCAGCAATGAGGCGTCAGGCACTACACGAGCTGCCGCAGTGCAAATGTGTGTGAGAAAAAAAGCATCTACCACTGCAACCCATCTGCTACCTTTTCTCTGCAAAACACCAGACAACATGATTGAAATTGCAATGCTTATTTGTTCTCTTTTTGTTATCTAAAACCAAACTGTAGAACCAGGAACAGCCATTGTTTCCCTTCACGGTATCCTCAATAAATAGGTGAGGCTCATTTGCTAAAAAAAAGTAAAGGCAAGCAATGCCTTCATTTCTGCTGTGTACACAGAAGGCCAGTACAAGGAGCAATCAAAAACAGGCTAGTCATTTCCTGAGTCTACGAAAGTAATAAATTGCATAATTCCGGCACAACTGTCTAGCCAGACAGGGATATCCTTTCCACTTAGTGCCAAATACTCAAAGAAGAAACAAAACATTCGTGTTGATTTGTTTTATTTTGCTATCTGGCATAATCAGATTTTGGGGATACACAGTATTTCCGCTGGAGAACTGAGAGGGTGGAAGGTCAATGGAGCACACACACACTGCACAAACACTGACATTTTATTTATTTAAAGCAACATGAACTGAAATATTGTGCAGAGTAATCAACAGTGGAATTCAATGTACTCTAGTCTACTCTACTTAACATGCCTCTTCCCCACCCGTCTCCCAAACATTACACTGAACGACGGTGCCCCAAAATGAGTATGAAACTCACATAGAGAGCATTTCCGAAAAGGTTCATCACAGCAGTGCTCTTCCTACAGCTGAGATCAAGTCACTCACAACACACAAGTGTGCAGCAGGCTTGCAATACCGTCAGTTGGCGATGTGTGGAATTTCCATTTCCTACACCTTCCCGGTAAACCCAACAATGAAATAATTTATGGGCACTGCCCTGGTTATGGCTTATCGGCTTCTTAAGCTGACCCACTTTTCAATACAGTGGATGCATTCTGTCTGATATGGCCTTTGGCACAGTCCATCTGCATCTTCCCAACTTATTCAATGCTTTCATGGGCCCCTTTGTTAGAGGCTTCCTCTAGACTTGCTTGGATCTAGTGATCCCTGTCTGGATTTGGTAGGCATTGTATCCAACCCATCTGTCAATGCTGCATGTCCTCCAATTGTTCCCTCCTTCCTGCAAACCAACTGAGTTCTTGCCATGAGCTTCTAATTTATTATTAACCAAATACACTTTAAAAAGAAAATATTACTACAAATACACTGTCACTCTGTTGTGTGTGTGTGTGTATATATATATATATATATATATATATATATATATATTCACTGAAAAAACCATAGGTTTCACACCAGTTATAGTTAGGAATTAGCATTTAAAAAACCTATTAAATTCACTGAAAAAACCATAGGTTTCACACCTGTTATAGTTAGCTGGAAATTTTACTGATATAAAACCATTGAAATTCCCACGTTATAGTTAGATGGACTCACTATAACTTGCGCGTGCAATGCACTGCTGATGACATCACATATTACATCACTCATGACATGGTCAGTGACATCACTCATGACATCACTGATGACACCATCCAGTGAATGTGTGTCTTTCTGAAAAATAAATATATTTTATATATGTATATGTAAAAGTTGATGGAAGAATAAATGTTTAAATAAGTGTCTAAATGGATGGTTTTTAAAAATTGATTGGTTAACTGGCTTAATAAGACATCATCAGCAGTGCATTGCACGCGCAAGTTATAGTGAGTCCATCTAACTATAACGTGGGAATTTCAATGGTTTTATATCAGTAAAATTTCCAGCTAACTATAACTGGTGTGAAACCTATGGTTTTTTCAGTGAATTTAATAGGTTTTTTAAATGCTAATTCCTAACTATAACTGGTGTGAAACCTATGGTTTTTTCAGTGAATTTCATAGGTTTTTTAAATGCTAATTCCTTTGTATATCGAGTTTCTAACCTTTTTTTTTTTTTACAATTTGCTGTTTTTTTTTAAGTATTCATGTTTTTTATATAATTTTTTTCTTTTGCGCTCTGGGTGCGCGCTCCGGGAAGCTTTCAGCTAAGCTCTCCGGTAAGCTTTTCCGAGAGCTCATCTGAAAGCGCACCCAGAGCGCAACTGTCGTTCGTGAAAAAAAATATGAATGAAAAGTTAATAATAATGCAAAACATTTCGTACCATACAAATAAAATTAGTTTTTTTTAATAAGGAAAATGATTATGCATTTCTATAAAAGATTGATGACGTCACTTCGGTGCGCAACGTAAGTGCCCTCGGAAGCGCCTACGTTCGCGGCGCATAAACGCACGCAAAAGCGCCTACGATCGCGCCACGTTTGCGCCCCGGAAGCGCCTACGATCGCGCTGCGTAAACGCACCCGGAAGTGCACCGGAGCGCGCAGCGTAAACGCGTCGGGTCATGTGACCCTAAAATAACACTTTTCATTGGTTGCTAACAGTTTTTTTTTACAATGAATGAAATCCCCACCCATTTCCTTCACTTCTTCTTTCACTTTTGTGAGTGAAAGACCTGCCTTTTTTGCTGCTCCATATTCCTTGATTAATCATGGCTGCCAGACCATCCAGCAGTGAAGATGACTCCAATGATTTCATTGATGAAGAGCCTCCTCAGCCGAAGGTCAAAGAACATTTCATCTGGAAATTTTTTAAGTTTCCAGCAGACCAGAAGAAGGTGAATGCACCAAAAGTAGAGTGCAGGATCTGCAAACAGGTCCTGTCACGGGGTAACCCCCCAAAAAAATACTCTTTTGGCAACTTCACCATGATTCGCCATGTGGAGAGGAGGCACCCCCAGAATTTTGCCCGGGAAAGTGTCAGGGCTCTGGCACAAGAGGTTCCCAGAGATGGGGCCTCTACATCAACAGGAGGAGCAACTTCTTCTGGAAGAGAACAATCACAGGAGCAGGTAGCAAACATTCAACCTGCATTTAACCATGGGGTCGTCAGATGCAGATACTGCAATCAACTCCTCACCTATGGGGAGCAAAGTGTCCTGCTCATGGTTCGGGCATTGGAGAACCATCGCTGCCCTTCCCACCCCTAATTTTTTTCTTTTCTTTTTGCTCCTGTTGAGCAGTTTCTATTCCCTGTTTTTGTTCCTGTTCAGTTAAAAGAAGAAAACCAAAAGTTCTTTTCAGAACTACCTCCAATTCTCATCAAAGAGCTATATTCTTAAAAAATGAAGAGTAAGTGAAATATAGTGCATTGATAATTGAAAGGAGAATGAGTAAGAAAGAACAGAAAGGTATGAGAGGTGAAAGGAAGTGAAGTAGGAGGAATGAAAGAAGGTGAGTGTTAGAAAAGAAAGTTATGACACAGTGAATAAACTGGAGGCCTCATTTCTGAAAAGTGACGCATCGCTACGTGAAAACAGCGATGCGTCACTTTTCTGGACGCACTCCTTATGACATTCCAGATATGTCATATTTAATATATGACTAATCAATTCGCAAGGAGTTACAGATATGTCAGTATTTCTGACATATCTGTAAACACAAAAGTAACGCATTGCAGGAGTGCGTCACAAAAGTGACGCAACTCCTGTAATGTGTCCTTTCACATGGAAAAAGCACCATGTGAAAGGTTTGCTGTGAAGCAGGCGCAAGATTTTGGCGCAACAGCATCCTAAAAGTGACGCACTGCGTCATTATTACCAAGCTTTTTGCAAGGAACACCCCCTCTGCATGCATTATACCTGACACTATTTTTTAAAAAGTGACGCATCTAGGTACATGGGTCACTTTTTAAAACTCTGCGCCACATTGTATCTGCATCAGGTATAATGTATGCAGAGGGGGCAATCCCTCGCAAAAAGCTTGGTAATAACGACGTACTGAAATCTATGAGATTTCTCTGCGTCACTTTTAGGATGCTGTTGCGTCAAAATCTTGCGCCTGCCTCGCGTCACTTTCATGTTTACAGATATGTGAGAAATACTGACGTATCTGTAACTCCTTGCAACATGATTCGTCATACATTAAATATGACACATCTGGAATGTCATAAGGACTGTGGACAGAAAAGTGACGCATCACACCAGCAGTGTAATAAAATGTGCCTCGTTGCACTATATTTAAAGGATGCAACAGCATCCTAAAAGTGACGCAGTGAAATCTCAAACATTTCACTGCGTCGCTATTACAAAGCTTTTTGTGGGGGAACACCCCCTCTGCATGCATTATACCTCACGCAGATATAATGTGGCGCTTGATTTTAAAAAGTGACCCATCTACCTAGATACGTCACTTTTTAAATATAACGCAACGAGGCACATTTTTTTACACCACTGGTGCGATGCGTCACTTTTCTGTGCGCACTCCTTATGACATTCCAAGTAACGCATTGCTGGAGTGCGTCACAAAAGTGACGCAACTCCCGTAATGTGTCCTTTCAAATGGGGAAAGCAGCATGTGAAAGGTCTTGCCTCAGTCTAACACCTGCTGTAAAGCAGGCACAAGATTTTGACGCAACAGCATCCTAAAACTGACGCAGTGAAATCTCAAAGATTTCACTGCGTCGCTATTACAAAGCTTTTTGCGGGAGAACACCCCCTCTGCATGCATTATACCTGACGCCATTTTTAAAAAGTGACGCATCTAGGTACATGGGTCACTTTTTAAAACTCTGCGCCACATTATATCTGCGTCAGGTATAATGTATGCAAAGGGGGCATTCCCCCGCAAAAAGCTTGGTAATAACGACGTACTGAAATCTATAAGATTTCTCTGCGTCACTTTTAGGATGCTGTTGCGTCAAAATCTTGCACCTGCCTCGCATCACTTTTATGTTTACAGATATGTCAGAAATACTGACGTATCTGTAACTCCTTGCAACATGATTCGTCATACATTAAATATGACACATCTGGAATGTCATAAGGAGTGCGCACAGAAAAGTGACGCATAACACCAGCAGTGTAATAAAATGTGCCTCGTTGCACTATATTTAAAAAGTGACGCATCTAGATAGATGCGTCACTTTTTAAATATTGCATAACAATGCGCATTTTTTTACACCGCTGGTGCGTCACAAAAATTGACGCACAGGAGGCGCAAAACTAACAGCGCAAGGCCTTCATAAATATGGTCCTGGATTTTCCCCGTGCTTCGCCGGTGCGCGTACCATGCGCTTCCCCCGCGCAAAACGAAAAAAAAATTTTAATGCCCTGCAGGACCCTATTTTAGTCCCTACATCAAACCTAGGGGGTCAGAGGGGGTCTACTCTTCCCCCTTATGGTCATTTGCCCCTTTTTTTTTCAAACCCCTTGTGTCTCGATTTTACCGAGACACAAGATGGCGGCCGCTCCGGACTGTTTAGAATGTTTACAGACACCCAAGAGCCAATCAGCTTTCTGCGCGCAAGTCGCGTGTCGCGCCTGGAGCGCACTCCGGTGCGCGCACCGGAGAGCGCCTATAGATATATATATTTTTTTGAACCTAAATTACTCAAAATCCACTGCAGCACATATCTTGAGACATAGCAAAGGCACATCGGGCTACAAGTCCCTACAATTTTGCCAAGTTTGGTGTAAATCCATTCAGCCGTTCGGGCTAAAAGTGAAATTGACCGCCCTATGGAAATTAACATGGGGAAAATGCGTTTTGGGACCCCCCTTTTATCTCGGCCCCCGCTTGACGTATCCCCCCCAAACTTTCAGGGAAGGACCGGAGCTCGACGAGGCCATTTTCAGGAAATTTTCAGGCAGATTCGTCAACCGGTGCCAAAGTTATTCCAAATAGAATTTTGAGATTTAACATTGAAAAAAATCCTAACTATAACTACCTACTGGCGACCGCCAGTAGGTAATATATATATATATATATATATATATATATATATATATATATATATATATATATATATATATATATATATATATATATATATAAGTCAAAACTCTCCTCCATACGGGATTCGAAGTAACAGGACACAGCGGGGTTTCTTTTTACAGGCTTTTTATTCAGACCAGCATGACCGGTTTCGGCAAAACTGCCTTTTTCAAATGCTTCTTGTCCCAGCGTCATGTCTCCCTTTCTTTTATTCTTGTTTGGCTCCTCCTTACCTAGTGGTGGTTGGCTCCCCTGCACCTCGTGCTCACACTTGCCATTAACAGGGGACTACTAGTCCCATAATGCTGCAAGATGCTGCCTTGGTGCAGTGTAGTCCGGGGACACGATATTTGTAAAAGTCTTTTGCCCCTACTTTCATCCACCAACCTCCATGCTTTTAACAGTTCTTTTGCGGCGCAAAACATTGACAGCGCCTTCAGTGAAAGTTTGTTGTTCAAAGTCAAATCCATTGACTCTTCGGAGGGTGCGGTGGAGGGCCAGGAAATTCAATCCGCTACTGCGGTTACCATCAGAGAAAGTCCCATGATTTCCTGGCCACAAATCTGAAAGGGTCCTGCATGCGCATCGTGGGTAACGCGCTAACATCAAGTCAAAACTCTCCTCCATACGGGATTCGAAGTAACAGGACACAGCGGGGTTTCTTTTTACAGGCTTTTTATTCAGACCAGCATGACCGGTTTCGGCAAAACTGCCTTTTTCAAATGCTTCTTGTCCCAGCGTCATGTCTCCCTTTCTTTTATTCTTGTTTGGCTCCTCCTTACCTAGTGGTGGTTGGCTCCCCTGCACCTCGTGCTCACACTTGCCATTAACAGGGGACTACTAGTCCCATAATGCTGCAAGATGCTGCCTTGGTGCAGTGTAGTCCGGGGACACGATATTTGTAAAAGTCTTTTGCCCCTACTTTCATCCACCAACCTCCGTGCTTTTAACAGTTCTTTTGCGGCGCAAAACATTGACAGCGCCTTCAGTGAAAGTTTGTTGTTCAAAGTCAAATCCATTGACTCTTCGGAGGGTGCGGTGGAGGGCCAGGAAATTCAATCCGCTACTGCGGTTACCATCAGAGAAAGTCCCATGATTTCCTGGCCACAAATCTGAAAGGGTCCTGCATGCGCATCGTGGGTAACGCGCTAACATCAAGTCAAAACTCTCCTCCATACGGGATTCGAAGTAACAGGACACAGCGGGGTTTCTTTTTACAGGCTTTTTATTCAGACCAGCATGACCGGTTTCGGCAAAACTGCCTTTTTCAAATGCTTCTTGTCCCAGCGTCATGTCTCCCTTTCTTTTATTCTTGTTTGGCTCCTCCTTACCTAGTGGTGGTTGGCTCCCCTGCACCTCGTGCTCACACTTGCCATTAACAGGGGACTACTAGTCCCATAATGCTGCAAGATGCTGCCTTGGTGCAGTGTAGTCCGGGGACACGATATTTGTAAAAGTCTTTTGCCCCTACTTTCATCCACCAACCTCCGTGCTTTTAACAGTTCTTTTGCGGCGCAAAACATTGACAGCGCCTTCAGTGAAAGTTTGTTGTTCAAAGTCAAATCCATTGACTCTTCGGAGGGTGCGGTGGAGGGCCAGGAAATTCAATCCGCTACCGCGGTTACCATCAGAGAAAGTCCCATGATTTCCTGGCCACAAATCTGAAAGGGTCCTGCATGCGCATCGTGGGTAACGCGCTAACATCAAGTCAAAACTCTCCTCCATAGGGGGCGTGGCTTGAAGGGCGAAGATGGCGGACGTGGCTCTGTAGAGCTCCCGCCGGCCCGACCTTTATCCTTGTGCACTTATCCTTCCCCAAACCCGTGTTAGCCATCTACACATCGGCAGAGGCTGCTGGAGCTGGGGGGCACCCTCCGGTGGTGCTTTTGTGTCACCCGATCGCCAACGAGGGTCCCTGTCTGCGGCGAAGCCTGCTGGGCCTACTGACCACAAGTGAGGCCGGGGCGTCGATTTTGGTGGGACTCGGGCGCAGATCATCGGCGGGTCCAGGGGCTCCGGAGGACACTTCCGCTGCGGAGCGAGGTGCAGACGGGGCATTATTCTGCCAGGTGCCGCTATATGAACACAGCTGGGGGCCACACGGAGGGGGCAATGCCGAAGGGCCCTGTGGATCCCGGTATCGTCTGGACAACTGAGGTCAGTGTGGCGGCGGATTGAGGGCCTCGGCGCCGCGTTCAATCTTGTTGCGGTGAGCCCCGTGTGGTGCCCTGTGAGGTGGTTGGCCCGGAGCCCTGACCCGCGCAACCGTTGGGGGCGCCTCGTCCCCCCCGCTTTGAGGACAGTGCAGCCCGTGCTGTTTCAGCGCCTACTCAGACCTGGGAGAGGGGGCCCGGTCCGGGTGCCAGGCTGTACTCGCTGCCCGCGGAGGTGGGGTGCTCAGTACCCGCGGGATACCGGGGGGCCCCGTGACAGTGAAGAGCCGGACCGGCTGCCCCATTTGCTACTGGGGGCTCTGGACACTGTTAGGAGCCGTTGGCTGTGGACGGGGGCCGCTGTGGAGGTAGGCAGATCCGGTGAGGAGTCCCAGGTCCCTGGCCTTACCCCGAGTGGCGGCTGGTCTGAGGCGTCGGAGGAGGGGAGACTGCCGGGACACGGAGAGGCCCCATACAACTGCCCGAACAATGACCAGAGGTGGAGGCGGCGCGGGCTCCGCCAAGCAGGGGCCGATTGATAAGTTCACCGGGCCCAGTGGAGGGTCGGGGGCTGCCGGGGGGGGGGGCCAGAACGCCGGGCCAGACAATGCGGCGCTAATGGCGGCCATCACACAATCCAGGGACATGTTAGACGCCAAGATTGGTGCGGTGGGGGCCGATGTCATGCTCCTGCGCCAAGACCTTCGCAACGCTGTCGCCCGCATCACGGAAACCGAGACCAGGATCACAGGGGTGGAAGGTGATGTCGGTGAGCTGAAACGGAAGGTGGTGGAGATGGAGAGAATCCAGAAGGGACTGGCCCTTCGCGTGGAGGACACGGAGGGGCGCGCAAGACGAAATAACCTGCGTTTCGTGGGTTTTCCGGAAGATTGCGAGAAAGGGCCCATGGACGCCTTCCTGACGGAGTGGCTGGAGAGCTGGCTCCCCCCGGACGCTTTGTCGCGCTGCTTCGTGGTGGAGCGAGCCCATCGGGCATTGACGCAGAAGCCGCCGGCGGGGGAAAGGCCTCGGCCGGTCATTGCGAAAATCCTTAACTTCCACGACAGGGACACTATCCTCCGGGAGGCAAGGGCCAAAGAGACATTGCTGTTCGACAACCACAGAATCATGATTTTCCCGGATTACACCAGACTGGTACAGCAGCAGCGGCACTCCTTCCTAGCTGCGAAGGCTAAGCTGCGCGGCCTGAAGATCCAGTACTCATTGCTTTATCCAGCCCGGCTTCGTGTGGTCTTCAACTCTAAAACGCATTTCTTCGACTCCCCGGAGGACGTTTTCAAGTGGACGGACGAGACGGTCAGAGTTCGCCCGAACCCCCAGCCGGGTCTGGGTTCTGGGCCATCGTGTGGATCATCTCAGGAGCGGAACGATTCCGCCGGAAGGGGTAAACGATCTCGGAAGTCCCGCTCACGACGGCGTTCCCTGTCCAGGGGTGGCCCGCTGAGCGAGACGCAGCCTGATACCGACCAATCCGGAAAAGAAAACTGACTATGGTGGGCATTCATCTTTCACTGCTTTGCCCGGCTCCACCGATGGATTCTGTTGGGGGCCCTGTCCGGAGACTAGAACGGCGAAGCGGACGACGACCGGTGCAGTATGACCTGGGCCATGGTGGGGCTTGAGGGCCTCCTGATGGGTGGCGTCTGACTTTCATGCTCCTCATGTGCTTTGGATGCTTGGTACATTGGGGTTTGGGGTGCTTTCTTATGGGCTGCCTGATCCTCCCGCGACTAGGGGGTGGCCCTAAGGGAACGGCTCTGATAGTTGGGGGGGGTAATGTTGGGATCCATTGGTATGGTGGGTTTTAGGCGCTCTGTTTTGGGTCTGAAACTCCCCATGCCGCGACAGGTACTTCAATGTTTTATGAGGTATAGGGATGGGGGGTGGGGAAGTTGGTTGTTCGGGGGACGGGGCGGGTGGTTTGGGACTGGGGGGGTGGTGGGCGTTCTTCAGGGGGTGCACGTGAATGTTGCTGATTTGGGTTGTATGGTATGGGTGGCCTGGACTGGGCTCTGGAGCCCTCAGAGACTTGCTAACTGTGACTATGGCTGACACTTCAGGGCGAGAACTTCCTAATGACTCTATGCGCATAGTGAGCTGGAATGTCCGGGGAATGTTGGACAAAATAAAACGTGGGGCGGTGCTGCGCTGGGGTAAACGACACGCAGCAGATGTGATGCTCCTTCAAGAAACTCACATGTTAGGCACAAAGACCCTAAGCTTGCAGTGATTTGGATTCCACCAGGTGTTCCATGCTGGGTTCTCCAGGGGCTCGAGGGGGGTGGCTATCCTCATCCATAGGCGGCTGTCCTACACGCACGAGCGTCACTGGCTCGATCCTCAGGGTCGGTATGTGTTTGTGAAGGGGACGATTGGCTCGGAGCCGGTGGTGTTTGGCTGTGTGTATGCCCCCCCCCCTCTGCAGTGGTCCCTGGCGGAGAAACTGTTTGACATATGGGCTGAGATCCCCGACTCCCTGGCTGTGATCGGTGGCGACTGGAATGATGTGGTGGATGTGGGCCTAGACAGGCAGAGTGCGCGAGGGTTGGCGGTAGCTGCTTCCCCTACGAAGCTGAAAGCAATGATTGATGGACTGGGTTGGGCGGATGCCTGGAGACACTTGCATGCCAGAGCGCGTGAATACACATATGTATCGGCTGTGCACGGCTCCTTCTACCGGCTGGACTGTGTGTTCGTGCCGGGGGCCTTCCTGGACAGGGTGAAGGGAGCTGCGATTAGGCCTCGGGGGCTGTCGGATCACTCCCCTGTTGCGGTGCAGGTCGACTTGCGCAAGTCCCGCCGGCCGTTTCGGTGGAGGATGTCCTCGTGGCACCTACAGCGAGTGGAATACACACAGCATATGCGTGGTGCGATCGCCCATTACTGGCAGGAGAATTTAACGGAGGGAGTTGACGCGGTGACTGTGTGGGAAGCCATGAAGCCCGCTATACGAGGCATAGACATTGCTTGGTGTGCAGCGACCCGTCGCGCTCGCCAGGAGACCATTGCTGCGGCTGCTGACCGGGTGGACGTTCTAGAGGGACAGTGCCGGGGAGGGGGAGATGACCAGGCGGTACGACTGCTTCTGCAGGCGCAGCACTCCTACGCCTCGGTACTGTTGGACGAAGCTCGCCAAGCGTGGCTAGCCACGCGGAGCAGGGTCTACCAATGGGGGGATAAATCCTGCACCATGCTCCATAGGCTCTGCCAACACACATTACAACCGATCACCTTACCTGGCCTTACTGACGAGGAGGGGAACGCGATAACTGACCCTGGGACCTTAGCGGCGAGCTTTGCGCGATACTATGCAACGCAGTATGCCACTCGTGAGTGTCTCCAACCGGAGGCGATCGCTGAGTTCCTTGTGGAGGTTCCCCCCCGGACGGTCTCGGACGAGGCGCGGGAGGCCCTTAACCTCCCCCTGACGGCGGAGGAACTGGGGGACGCGCTGGGCCAGCTTAATGTGGGTAAGGCGCCGGGACCGAGTGGGTTTCCCAGCGAATTTTATAAGAAATTCCACCTGCAGCTTGGGCCACACTATAGACGGGCATTGGAGCTGGCGCGGGAGCGGGGCAGCCTGCCGCCGGACTGGCGTCAGGCCGAAATCGTGGTTTTTCAGAAGCCAGGTAGGCCCCCCGATAGTCACGAATCCTATCGCCCCATTTCCTTGATCAACTTCGAGGCCAAACTGCTAGCCCTGGCTAACCGTCTGCTCCCGTACATTGCAGATCTGGTGCACCCGGATCAGGCAGGCTTCATGCCGCACCGGGCGACGCGACACAATATTAGGCGTGCGCAGGCGGCGGTGGACGCAGTGGGGGCGACCGGGGATCGGGCGGCTTTGCTCCTAGCAGACATTGATAGGGCGTTCGACTCAGTCAGTTGGACTTACCTCTTTGCCCTTCTACCGCTTCTCAACTTGGGGCCGGTATTCGTTTCCTACGTGAGGCTGCTGTATACAAATATTACCGCCTCGGTGCGCATCTCTGGAGCGATCTCAGAGATGTTCCCGATCGCTAGGGGTACCCGACAGGGTTGCCCCCTCTCCCCCTACCTCTTCGCTCTGGCCATGGAGCCACTGGCCGCACGGGTGCGCCTCGATGCCCAATATCGTGGCTTTGTGTGGGGAACAGACTTCACGGACCGCATTGCATTATATGCGGATGATGTCCTTTTCTTTATGACCGATCTTCCACGCTCTGGCCCCCGGATACTAGATATGATGCGAGTGTTCGGAGAGGCTTCGGGACTTCATCTCAACCCACGTAAATCGACCTTATGGGTCCTGGGCGACGAGCCAGAGACGTACCCTTGGGCCTCGGCTTTACAGGTAGCGGTCGGCGGCCTGAAATATCTAGGTGTCTTCCTATCGGAGTCTGCTGTGGTCGCGTGGGAGCGCAACGTGCTGCCGGTGTGGGATAAGGTCCAATCGGATGTCAAGGTCTGGTCTCGCATGCCCCTCAATATATATGGCAGATCTGCCATCTTTAAGATGGTTGCCCTGCCCCGGCTCCTTTACCAACTACAGAACCACCCGTACAAGATCGACCCGCAGTGGTTCCGTCGCGTAAACTCCACACTTGGCCGGTTTCTGTGGGCGGGGGGTGCCTCTAGAGTAGCGCTGCGGACATGCTTCCTTTCCACATATTGCGGCGGTCTGGCAACCTCTGATCTCCTTTCATACTACCAGGCTTCCCATCTACTGGTACTCAACGAGTGGTGGTATGGCGACCACAGCGACCCAGCGTACGCGTTGGAACACTTTTTAATGGGCAATGCCACGCTGCATACTCTGTTGTACTCGGCAAGACGGAGAAGGATGCTGCCGCGGGTCACCCAGGTGGTGTTCGCGATTTGGAGGCAGGCACTGCGCCGAATGGGTTGGTGGGGCAGACTGACAGCCGAAACTCCGTTGTGGAATAACGGCCGGCTTCCGGCGCTGGCCTCGCTGTCGGGGTTTGGTGGCTGGGACGCCATTGGGATTTCCTCCCTCGGCCATGTGCTCGCCGGGACCACCCTCAAATCCTTCCAGGATCTCAGATCCGAATTCAATATGCCCGCATCCCAATTCTTCAGATATTTACAATTTCGCCATGCGCTTGCGCCGAGTCTAGTAGGACTGGATCAGCTCCCTGAATTCAGTCCGGTGGAGGCCAAGCTCTTCATGGGGGACCTGGGTGATAAGAAGGTCTCAAAAATCTACCAGACGCTGGTTACTCATTGCTCTTCCTCGCTCCTGTCCCTGAAGGCCTCCTGGGAGACGGATGTTGGCCCTTTGGATGAGGATGACTGGAGGGAGGCGCTTGAATCCCCCCGTGGGGCTGCCATTGCTGTGCGTCTCAGGTTCATACAATTTAAATACTTACATAGGGCGTACTTCACCCGGGAGAGACTGTGGAGGGCGGGCCTCATTGCCACTCCGGAATGCTTGCGCTGTGGAGCTGAGAGGGGAACGTTGTTGCATACAGTGTGGTCCTGTGTGGGTCTGACTCGCTTTTGGAATGGGGTGTGGAACTGTCTATCGGAAGTGCTAGGGTGGGATCTCCCCCGTACACCCAGATTGGGCCTCCTCCATGTTCTCGAAAATGTCGGGGGTAACATATATAAACGCCACCTACTGTTGCTAGGGTTGGTTACGGCTAAACGGGATCTGGCGAGAGCCTGGAAGAGTGATCGTGCCCCCCCACTTACTGCCTGGAAGGCGGGCTTGGACTTCCTTATGGGCTTAGAATTACCTGTCTTTGAGGCCAGGGGGTGCCCGCGGAAACACTATAAGATCTGGAAGCGGTGGGCAGATTACAGGGGACTGGACTTGGAACCCGCAGTTGATATAGAGGATGTGCAGCCTCCGGATGGGGACCTGGGGCCCTAGGCCGTTACCCGATACATACATTGCCTTGCTTGTATATATGTGAAATGTGGACACGTGCACGGGGCTAGGGTGGGATAAGGGGTGGGTAGTCGGGCAGGGAGTTGGGGTGTGTTTTTGGGGATGGGTGGGACATGGGATGGGGGGGGGGGGTTCTTCAAATCTAGGCTTCTGTTCATCCTGCTATTTGATTAATGTGGATGGTGTCCTCCTGATTGTGGAGTACTGTGCCTATGCTCTGCCTAATGATTCAATAAAAATGGTTGTGAAAAAAAACTCTCCTCCATACGGGATTCGAAGTAACAGGACACAGCGGGGTTTCTTTTTACGGGCTTTTTATTCAGACCAGCATGACCGGTTTCGGCAAAACTGCCTTTTTCAAATGCTTCTTGTCCCAGCGTCATGTCTCCCTTTCTTTTATTCTTGTTTGGCTCCTCCTTACCTAGTGGTGGTTGGCTCCCCTGCACCTCGTGCTCACACTTGCCATTAACAGGGGACTACTAGTCCCATAATGCTGCAAGATGCTGCCTTGGTGCAGTGTAGTCCGGGGACACGATATTTGTAAAAGTCTTTTGCCCCTACTATATACATATTCCAGCTCCGAGGTACCCAACGTACAAAGGAGCACCCGGACCTCAGCTGCACACAAGGAGCCTTGAATGGTAAGCACGCCTCCAGCACAACGATATCCTTTGACTGTTCAAGCTGCCCTGGATGCCTGACGCGTTTTGAAATGTCCCCACTTCTCTTCAGAGGCTTTGGCAGTTATGAAGGAGCGCTTGAGGCACCACACCCTTTCTTGCTTAGATGCACGCCCTAGATGGGACTTATGGGACTTGTAGTGCCTCACGTGATGCTAATGTTCAGTTGGTCACTTTTCAAGCCCACATATGGGCCTCGCTGTGTGGAATGCGTTCAGAATCCATACGCTGCTGTCGCATGTTCTCGGCCTGTAGTCAGGACCGCATGGCCCCCGGTTCTTTCAGGGTGGTGCTCCTTCCGTGGCATGGGCTGCCGCGTAAATATTCCAGCTCCGAGGTACCCAACGTACAAAGGAGCACCCGGACCTCAGCTTCACACAAGGAGCCTTGAATGGTAAGCACGCCTCCAGCACAACAATATCCTTTGACTGTTCAAACTGCCCTGGATGCCTGACGTGTTTCGAAGTGTCCCCACTTTTCTTCAGAGGCTTTGGAAGTTATGAAGGAGCGCTTGAGGCACCACACCCCTTCTTGCTTAGATGCATGCCCTAGATGGGACTTATGGGACTTGTAGGGCCTCACGTCGCGCTAATGTTCAGTTGGTCACTTTTCAAGCCCACAGATGGGCCTCGCTCTGTGGAATGCGTGCAGAATCTATACGCTGCTGTCTCATGTTCTCGGCCCGTAGTCAAGACCACATGGCCCCCGGTTCTATCAGGGTGGCGCTCCATCTGCGGCATGGGCCGCCGCGTAAATATTCCAGCTCCGAGGTACCCAACGTACAAAGGAGCACCCGGACCTCAGCTGCACACAAAGAGCCTTGAATGGTAAGCACGCCTTCAGCACAACAAAATCCTTTGACTGTTCAAACTGCCCTGGATGCCTGACGCGTTTCGAAGTGTCCCCACTTCTCTTCAGAGGTTTTGGCAGTTATGAAGGAGCGCTTGAGGCACCACACCCCTTCTTGCTTAGATGCACGCCCTAGATGGGACTTATGGGACTTGTAGTGCCTCACGTCGCGCTAATGTTCAGTTGGTCACTTTTCAAGCCCACAGATGGGCCTCGCTGTGTGGAATGCGTGCAGAATCCATACGCTGCTGTCGCATGTTCTCGGCCCGTAGTCAAGACCGCATGGCCCCCGGTTCTTTCAGGGTGGTGCTCCTTCCGCGGCATGGGCCGCCGCGTAAATATTCTGGCTCCGAGGTACCCAACGTACAAAGGAGCACCCGGACCTCAGCTGCACACAAGGACGCTTGAATGGTAAGCACGCCTCCAGCACAACGATATCCTTTGAATGTTCAAACTGCCCTGGATGCCTGACGCATTTTGAAGTGTCCCCACTTCTCTTCAGAGGCTTTGGCAGTTATGAAGGAGCGCTTGAGGCACCACACCCCTTCTTGCTTAGATGCACACCCTAGATGGGACTTATGGGACTTGTAGTGCCTCACGTCGTGCTAATGTTCAGTGGTCACTTTTCAAGCCCACAAATGGGCCTCGCTGTGTGGAATGCGTGCAGAATCCATACGCTGCTGTCCCATGTTCTCGGCCCGTAGTCAAGACCGCAGGGCCCCCAGTTCTTTCAGGGTGGTGCTCCTTCCGCGGCATGGGCCGCCAAGTAAATATTCCAGCTCCGAGGTACCCAACGTACAAAGGAGCACCCGGACCTCAGCTGCACACAAGAGCCTTGAATGGTAAGCACGCCTCCAGCACAACGATATCCTTTGACTGTTCAAACTGCCCTGGATGCCTGACGCGTTTCGACGTGTCCCCACTTCTCTTCAGAGGCTTTGGCAGTTGTGAAGGAGCGCTTGAGGCACCACACCCCTTCTTGCTTAGATGCACGCCCTAGATGGGACTTATGGGACTTGTAGTGCCTCACGTCGTGCTAATGTTCAGTGGTCACTTTTCAAGCCCACAAATGGGCCTCGCTGTGTGGAATGCGTGCAGAATCCATACGCTGCTGTCCCATGTTCTCGGCCCGTAGTCAAGACCGCATGGCCCCTGGTTCTTTCAGGGTGGTGCTCCTTCCGCTGCATGGGCCGCCGCGTAAATATTCCAGCTCCGAGGTACCCAACGTACAAAGGAGCACCCGGACCTCAGCTGCACACAAGGAGCCTTGAATGGTAAGCACGCCTCCAGCACAACAGTGGCATTGTATGGTGTTGTGTGCAGTGGTATTGTGTGCATTGTACGGCGTGGAGTGGAATTGTGTGCTATTGTGTGGAGTGGAGTAGAATTGTGTGGCGTGAAGTGGAGTGGAATGGTGTGGAATTATTTGGTGTGAAGTAGAGTGAAATTGAGTGGAGTTGAATTGTGTGGCATGAACTAGAATGGATTAGAATTGTGTGGCATTGTGTGCCGAGGAGCAGACTGGAGTTGTGTGGAATGCAGTGGAATTATGTGGTATGGAGTGGAATTGAGTGGCATGCACATACATTTCTGTCACCCTCTCTTTCCCATCTAAATTGTACAACCACTGTCACATTTCACCAGAGCTGCTCAGATGGTTATATTAAGCATGGTGCGATGCTCCAAGCAGGCAGATCTGTTGATTTTTTTAAAGCTGTTTTTTAACTTTGCAACAAGACGAGCAATTGTGATGAAAAAAATCAAAATATGCATGTAGTGTTAAAATTAAAATGCTAGCATTTTTGACAGATGTTAAACAGTGCCCGTCACCAAAGACGTAGGATATTTGCACACAGGTAAAATACCAGAATTAAATGCAACCTGCCAGACACACAACAGATGTTAAGGAAACAGCAGCGTCTGCTGATTAATGAAGTGGCATACAAGTTTCAGGGTAAGGTAGTGGATGAGCATAACAACAAGTATGCAAATAGAGAGCAAGTTTACAATAGCTGAATTCTGTAAAGTGAATGCTAAAACACAGAACAGAGGTGGGTGGAGAGGGAAGAAGCACCATGAACAAGCGGGAGTGGGAGATAAAGAAACAACAGTACCTCAATCACAGTGTGAGCAGAGGACAGATGGTAAGTAAGATGAATCAATCTGTGCTTGGTCCATGCTCCACAGAAGAAACTGGAAGTGATGCAAGGCACAGGCTAGCCATTTAGGAGGAAGGAAAGAAGAGTAAAAGTGATGCCAAAGATTGGTACGTAATAGGTGGGCTCAAAGACCTTTATAATGCAGTTCCTACCTAGATGACACGCAACTCATACTCTCCAATTGGACAAGGACCCAAACACAAGAAACAAGGTCACTGCCTGCATGACCTAAGTCGATAAATGGATGAAAGCCAACTGTCTCAAACTCAACATTGACAAGACAGAAGTTGTGATCTTCGGCAAGAACACCTCACCATAAGAATCCAACTGGTGGCTGACGAAACTTAGATCCATGCTCACACTCACACCCAGAACCCATGGCAGGAACCTCGGAATAACCATCAACAGCAAACTGAACATGACCACACATGTCAATGCTATAACTGCATCTTGCTTCCACACCCTGAAGATGCTGAGGAAGATCTTCAAATGGCTTCCAAGCAACACTCGAAAAACTTTCACTCACACCTTATTCAAAAGCAAGTTAGGCTGTGGGAACATCTTCTCCACTGGGATCACCAAGCAACTTACAAGAAGTCTACAAACAAACCAGCACTCAGCAGCCAGGCTCTTCCTCAACCTCTAACACAGAACTCACATCATACCACACCTCTGGGAACAACACTTGCTTCTGATACACAAATGTGCTCAATTCAAACTCCTCACACACACATTCAAGGCACTACAAAACTCAGGCCCCACCAACTGAACACTGTCACATCTTCTTCCACCATCCACCCAGACACTTACATTCTGCAGAACTCCTACTCACTCACATCCCACGCATACACAGAACCTGATCAGGAGGAGGACCTTTTCTTCGCTCCTAAAGTGTGGCACTGCCTCCAACTACACATCAGAGCTTACTCCTCTCTTCTTGAATTCTGCAAGAAGTTGAAGACCTGGTGTGGTATTTGTGCTGCTTGTGTTTGTCACTGAATACTCTCCATTATGTGTTCTATTTGAAAGGTTATCACTGGACGAGACTGAAGAGCAGGGAGTGAGAAGAGGGAGCTAGAGATTGGAATCTTTACCTTGGAATAAACTTCAATCTCTTTGATTAGTTTTACTTAGTATTTGCCTATTTTTCCTTGGAAACACACCACAGTTGGCGACAAGAATTCGATCTAAACCACGTTGCACAGCACAATAGTTAATTAAAAAGTCAGGTGTGATATTTGCTTTGCTTGGATTTATCACTCCTGTTTCGTCTAGGGATAACATTCGAAATGGTACACAGAATGGAGAGTATGCAGCGAAAAACACAAGCAGAAGAACTATCACATCTGGCTTTTCAAATAACTATCCTACCTGCTCAGTGTCAGTGTAACCTTGATTGTAAGATAATATAACATACCATAACCGCTCCCAGCAGACCGCGCATGCGCTGTTGGCAGGCGAGACCTAAACAGAGATGTATTTTACTGTGTTGTATTTTGCACAGTGCTCTTGTTGTGGGAGCAACTGCTAACTCTTACTCAGTTTAGTAATGGTTTGGATGCTCAACTACCTGCCCATCAGATTCACTATTTGTGAAAAACTAAATGCAGAGGTCGAATCCTAAGAAAGAAAGCACATAATGCAGAACGCAAGAAGACCCAATGATTCAAAGGCTGTTTGTTCAGGGGCTGGCCATTAGAACATAAGCGATGGACAGATCCAGGACTCCAATATTCAAGTCTGTTCATTTTTGTTTGAACCACTCCTTCTTTACCATTATCAACAGATTTGAAACTTGCAAATAAAGGAGCATATGTCATGGACATGAAATTCGGATTTTCTTACTTCTTAACGACCTAACAATCATGTATTTGTTAAAGAACGGGGTCTCATATGTCTCCCCTCTCTCCAGTCACATTGTTCCTTTGGTCTCTTCATGTGCCAACTCTAGACAGATGATTTACTAAGCTCTATAATCCGATACTTGGTTGGTTAGTGAGTACTTTTCTCCTATTTTACTTATATTTTTCTCTTCACATTTGATTTTTGGGGTACCCCAAATATTGCTCATTTTATTCCTTGTGCTTCACTTGTGGAATAACTGTATGATGCCCTAATCCTCTTTAGAGCTGGCCTGAAGATACCTTTACCAGTTCTTCAGTCCCATGTATGTGTTTGGATTTGTTTTTTTTATTACATCTGTACATAAATACGTGGGCCTTGAGTCAGCCCTTTGCACCTATTGGTGTGCTCAAGTGTGATTTTTCTTCCCTCAATATAGTATTCATTCTGGACAATCGATCCGCTCATTTCAGCCATTGGCTGAGGTAGGACAATTGTCTTGTCACATGTGCACATCTGCCTAAAAAGAAATGCAATCCAGTAGCAGGAATTGCGACCCCTTATGTTCCCATTGCATGTCATCTTCCATTCTTGAACCTTCAGTATTTTTGTAGTCTTCCTTGTGTGTTTGAACCGCATTTTCAAGGTATCATCGTTCACAGTCAAGAGAAGCTTTTCTTTGTGCCAATAAGAATCATACTTTCCTGCAATGCGTATTAAAACAAAAAGGGTGTTCATACCTGTTCTAAGTACAACCTGCCTGATAGGACTATTGTGTTAAGTTATATGCAATGGCTAGTTTACTTTCAAATTTAAAAATTCATTTCTTGCGTATGGCCATCCATGTTTAGGCGGGGAATGTTTTCTTTTTTTATATTTGCAGTCTATGCTTCCAAAAAACAAAATCAGCCATTGCACCAGCCACAGCCAGACCTATTGACTTTGAAAATGCCAGTTAGATTTGTGATTGGTGCCGGGTTAAGGGTAAAGAGATGCTCTAAACTTGTCCAACCTTAAGGTTTAGTTTCTTGCCCTTGCGTTGTTCGTCTGGGAAGAAAAGAAGCACTGACCCCACGGTTCGTATGTCTAACCTTTGCTTTTTCGCATATGGTGAATGTGAAGGGCAGGAAGATTCTTCCTTCCCGCTGATGATTGTTTTGCGTACGTTCATGTTGCCTGAACTGTGACAATTAAAAACATATGCAAGTAATAATAGCCCCCGAGTCTTTAATAAGATCCGGTGTTTTGGTCTTCAGACTCTAAAGGGGCCATCCAGCGTAGAAGAAAGCTGCTTCTCTGTGCTTAGTCCTGCTTCTTAGACAATTGGCAACAACAGGCATTTCAGACTGTCCTTTGGAAATGACTGCTTATGTTTTAAGACTTAGTATGACATCATTAACCAGATGAGCGCTTTAAGATAGGTCTTCATTTTGAATACCAGACCCTATTAATAAACGCCAGTGACTGGGCTGTGGTAGCCCTTGCCCACACTGACCTGATGACGCTCCCACCCGACACCAAGATGGAGAAAATGTTGTGCCTCCGGTTCCTGCCACTCAACTGCAGGGTAATGCAGTACTCAGATTCTACCCGAATTTTTAAATCTGCGCATAAAATGTAGAGTGCACTCTTCGGAGATTTCATCACACATCCATGGAACTGTGATTGTATCCCATTGTTTAGGTTAGGGAAAGAGACAAGACAGTGTATATTACTCAACTGTAGTCTAATCAGGGCAGAGCGATGTTGTAGGTTTGTCACCCAGGCTGGATAGGGTTGGGAACCTACGGGCAAAGTACCGGAAATATATGTTTCCACCGTTTGCTGCGTCTTATAGGATGAGGCTCTCTTCCTTACCCTCGCCTCAAGCAACAGCTGCCTTCATTGCCGATTTCTCCAGCTTTAGGATCTAGAGTTTTGTTTATGGAAGACAGTCGCAGGATATTAATAACATGGTCTATATGTAGGCGGTCCTTTGTAATTACCTGTGTAAGTTCAGTCTCAGATTTGGCCCATATTGAGCACCACAAGGAAATGGGTTTGAATGACAAAATGTCTTTCAGATGGCTCAGCCCTGCTTTCCAGTGCAGGAGGGCAGACAATCCCGCAGGGGGAACACGTAGAAAATGCATTAAAAAGGCCTTTACCTCTACATGTACAGAATTACGGGGCGAGTGGCCCTCACACCCTCCTGAAATATGTTGAAACAGATACAACCTTTCCTTTATAGATGGGAGGATTTCTTTGATGGGACGACTGCCAAGAATACTAGAAAATCTAAACAACCCCTCACAGACTCTTTTTTTAATCTTAAATCGGTTATTCTGGATATGATCGGCCCAGGAGCCCTTCCCGCAAAAGAGGACTCCCTGATAGCAAAAGGACTTAACTTGAGCTAACTGGGTGCCCTCAAGATAGAGTGATCTTACATTCTTAGAGGTTTTTCTAAAGGTCATTCTAAATGTGTTGGACTTATTAATTTTAATATCCTGGAACCCATTAAATCTGCAAAGGAATCTAATAATCTCTGTAACTTGACTGCAGTCCTTGACAACAGGGTCGCATCGATAATGTATAGGGCACGGGTACCGAATGGCTGGCAACAATCGGCATATCAGCCTGCAGGGACCATAAAGTATCATCAAACCGATTATAAGTTAAGAAAATAGAAAGGGGACCACTACACACCTCTGTCGTAATCCCCTCCTGATTCCAAAAGAAGGCACCAGTGCACCGTTAGGGCCAAATCGACAAATTGATGAAAGGTTCTCATAAAGCTATGCGAGCAAGCAGACAATATTCTTGGGATTCACATAAGAAAACAGGGTATGCCACAGTATAGAATGATGCACTATATCGAACACACTAGTGAGATCTCCAAAACACACATAGAGCAATCCTTATTTAGCTCTTGTATATTTCCCAATCAAAAGTTCAAGATTTAAACATTGCTCCACCAACCCAAGTCCCTTCCTGAGTCCATGCTGAGCCTCCTACAGGATGGCATTGTCGGTTGCCCAATCCTCCATTCTATTTACAACAACCCTGCCCAGAAGTTTTGCTGATGAAACCAGAAGGGAGATGGGACGGTAGCTCTTTGGGTCTGCTTTATTGCCTATCTTTTATATAGGCATAATAAAAAACGTAGAGCCCGATTATGATGCGGGCTGTAATGGCTCCGACTGTCGGTAGAAGCCCTTCAGCCCACATCGCAATTGGCTGGTCGGATTCCTTTCCGACCGATCCATTTTGATGGGGTTGGTCAGAAGAGAATCCGAATTGCCTCCGATAAGCTCGTACAGTCCATCCGCCATTCAGAAAGCCTTCAGTAGTCACTCAGCCGACTCTTTCTGGCTGAAGGATTACAATAGCAGGTTCCCACAGCCATTCTGTGCCGGCCTATTCGACAGAGAAAGGCTTTGGGAATCTGTCTTTGGGGGCCCTATCAGGGCCCCCATGGGTGCGAGGCAGCCAAATGACAGCCGTGCCCCCTGTTGATCCCTGCACCCAGGACCAGACTGGGAACCGAAACCGGCCATGGCAAACTGCTCGGCCGGCCCCCATGGGGGAAGGGAGGATGCGGCCGAGCTATTTGCTAGGGTCAGTTTTGGACGATTTTGTCACAGGGGGCTGCTATTGCCGGCCCCCTGTAACAAAAACGACTTCCCAGGGTCCCAAAACTAACCTCCACCCTAGAGGCCCACCGGGGAAGTGCTGGGTGCACGCTAAGGCCAATATGCCCTGCCTGCACCCAGTGGCAGGCACCTTAAGGTGCCTGCCACGGGGTGCAAGGATTAACTGCACCTCTGCTCTTTACAATGAGAGGATGACTTCCGTTCAGAACCCTGTTCAGTCGCATCCTACTTGCTGGACTGGAACCAACAACAGGATGTCGTTCGTTTCCAGTTCCCATACGATATTGGACGGACCGCGGTCCGTCTGACATCTTAACCAGCAACCCTTAGTCCAAGAAGTGGGAATAAAAGCCTTTGCTGCTGTGTTGAAAATGCGAGTAAATATTGGGGCCCAGTGCTCTCCCATGCATATGAAGGCAGTGATCAGAATGCTATCCGGTCCTGGGGGGTTTCACTGTAGCACATTTATGTACTGTGCCCAAGATTTCATCCAGCGTAAATGCCAGGGGCGGGGTGCTAAGAGATGAAACTCCTGACCAAACTATCTAAAGCCAGTAATGGGATCTTTGTCTCGTTGGCAGATGCAGGGTAAACAATCCTCTCAAAGTGGTCAACCCTAGCCTGTGATGGGACAAGTGATGAGAGGACAGGACCAGAATCGTTTATCAGAAAAGGGGCATTCCCAGTATTTCAAAACAGGGATATGTTGATGGTTTCTGTAGCCTGCACCAAGTTTAGCCATGCCTTTTCCCTTAGCTCCACTTTCCTGGCAAGTAGGGCCTCATTATACTGCTTCCTTAGTACTTTAACTGAAGCATGGTCTCTCTGGACATGATGTAGAGCAGCCCTCAGTTGTTTTAAAGCCTGAGTATATTCATGATTGAACCAGCTGCCTGGCAGGTTGCCCTGTTCTTGCCAGATGTACCAAAAGTGAATTAAGAGCTGCAGCGATCAGCTCAAAGGCTAAGACCAGGATGTCATTATCCACAAAGTGGCTAAACGTATATCAAACTTATTTTGCACTTGGGACAGAAGCCTCCACTTTATGAACGCAGGGTCAATTCCCAACCATCTAATGCGAACTCTGTTTGGCCTGATAGAAGTGATGTGTAAGATCTTAGCCAGGGCTACGCAGTAGTTTGCTTGTAAAGAAATGGATAAAACGTATGAGTTATTATCACTCACTATTCTTTGTCTAACTTAATGCTAGAGGCCGGCTTATGAAGGATTGAACTAATCAAAATGTGATTGATCCTGGAATGGTTGCCTCTTCCCACAAATGTGTGTGCCTGAGGACTTACCGGGCAAATAATTTCTTCCAGCAAAAATAGATCATGATATGGAGCAAAGTGTTCAGACAATCCTCGTACTCAATATGTGGAAAATGTAATAAGCCCACACCAGCCCTGTTAGTGAAACCACAAACCGGTCTTGCTGAGAAGCATCCTCTTTGAGTGTTAAAATCCCCAGCCCACACACTTGTGCAAACAAACTTGAATTGCACAGGAAATACATTGAGGTCTGTTTCCAGGTCTCTGGTGACCTCACAATGTGTAGAACCAAAAACATTATTGTAATAATTTATGATAATCATATCAGACCACCCCCTAAAATTCACCCGCACAAACTGATAATAGGGGGAGGGTGTGGCAAAATGGCCGCAGGGAGGGAGCACCGAAATCGAGCTCCTGGGAACGGATAACAACAATGAAGGAATAACCCTTGTTGCTTCCCTATCATCCCCTGAAATGAGGATCGAGTACTCACCGGATCAACTCCCGAGCTGGATAAACCTGAATCGAGCTCGAGAAGACGAGGTTTGCCGCCGCAACACCTTCTGGATGGAAACTGATGCCTCAATGGTGAACGGCGGCTCCCAGTCCTCACTCGACCCCAGGACACCTCTTCTTGGAACTGCAGGAGTACCGACAAGAGCACTGACAGCCCCGGACACGGGCCTCCACCCGCTCCTGGCCATCTGAAGAATCTGCCGTGAATAGGGAGCGCGAGCTGGTCCATTGCTCTGCAACGTCAGTCCCTAAAATGGTGGCTCAGCCAGGACTGCCCATAAGGAAACTCTTGTCCGCAACAACTCTGGGGGCATCCTGAAGTAGGCTCAGGTGAGCACGTCCTTCCGCGAGCCCCAGAGACTGCCTCCCGCCCCTGGCCGTTCACTCAGTCCATTTTGCTGAATCGGAGAGCCAAATCCCCCATTGCTCTGAAAACTCCTGACCACGAAATGGCCACTTAACCAGGACTAAAGAAAACAGTTGCAACTAATTGTTCTGGTATCTCATAGCGGACACACAAATGCCCCCCCGTGATGTCCAAGGACCACCTCCCTCTCCTGCTCTCCGACTGGGTCATCTGTAGACTCTGCTGGAAATAGGAGCGCAAGTTCGTACCTCGCTTCATAATGCCTGACCCCAAAATGGAGGTCTAGTCATGACCGATCCCGCCCAAAAAAACCTCAGTTCCAATCAATCAGCGACACCCTGTTGTGGGCACAGGAAACTCTCGTCCACACCCGGACAACAGGAAATTCCTTTTAGCAAAACAAAGCACAATCTGTCATTTTGTTCTACATTCACCTGACCCCATAATGGCCGTTCTCTCTGGTCGGGGCCTAAGAAAGAATTGAAAGCATAACACGTGGGCACCGGCAAATTCCTGCCCAAACAAGAACCCAAACAAGAACCCCCACGCCCCCCCCGATATCAATGAACCGCTTCCCTTGCCACCACGGTGATCCAGATCCGGAATCGGAGCCCGAGCTGCTCACAGGCTCCATTCTGCCTGACCCGAAAATGGCCGCATAGTCAGGACAGCCTCGATAAAAGAAAAAAAACATTTTTAGGGCTGCAGCCAATTCTGTGTCACCCTCGTGTGACCCACCGAGAGCCACAACCCACCTCGATCTTCTTTCTGCCGGAATGAGTCCTCAGACATCCAGACTGAACCGAGGACAAAGCCCTGCAGTGCCTGACTCAAAAATGGCCGCCTCATTCTCATTGGGGAGCTATTAGATTTTTGCTTAAGGGAGCCCAGACTGCCAAGGCCACCAAAGATCTACAAGCTGACTCAACGGTAACCTGTAAAATGCGCTGCTGAGCCCCCTCACCCTGACTGCCTCCCATTCACCTTGCTCCTGGGATCCCTCCCCTCTTAAATACAACTTGGACCCCTTACTTAGTTACTACTGTGTCCTTGTAGATATCATAGCCCCACTACTTCCCGCTACCCCACTGACTAGGCACTGTCCCTTGGGCAGGCTCATTAATTCCCTAATGCAATGTCAGTATTGCTGCAACGCTAGTCCGCTACATCCTTATCCTGCACCCCATTCTATGCACTAGGTCCAACCACCTGGGGGCTCACCCCCCAGACTCTGGAGGTATAACTCAACACCGCTAGCAATCCCGTCCGTAGCCACTACCCTCCTCGTCTGCTGTGCTACTAGAACTCACCTAGCCCAAAAGGAACTAGACCCACCGACATCTTAGTTATAATGCCTTCTATCTCGACAACCTCCCCCATCCCCCTCTCCTCACCCTACATAAAACGGAACGGCCCTAACTCCTTCTCAATCACCCTCGCCTCTTCCTCTCACCCAAAGCGAAAAAACCCTCAAACACAAACTGATCAGGCAATTCCCTGAATCCCTCTTCGCTGACATATATCACTGCTCTGCCAAAGGGCAAATAAAAATGTACCTCATCTTTCACACAGAAAGGCCTGGCAATTGGAACTCCACCCTGAGAGCACAACTCCAGATCACCAAAACCACCAAGACTCCCCATAGCTGCAAACTATCATTCTCTACCCCAGACCACCTACTACACTATGGGAGCACCTCTGTGACCATCTACTCCAACGGCACAGTCCTGATCCACGCCAACAATGCCAACCTTGAGGCATTTGATTTCCTCTTCCCTTCTTTATGGACTAACAGCAACCACATGCAGCCCCCCTCCCAACGCTCCCCGTCCACCCGGGTAACCAGTCCCCCCAACAGAACACCCTCCCCATTCCACCTCCCGCTAACACAACCACCTACGATCCACCTCTAACCCTCTCCAATTCCTCCACCACCAAGCACACAGCACCTTCTCCTCCACTAGTCCACCCTCTGGAACAACCCCTTGTGCAGAACCCCCCCCAACACTACCTGGCGACCTCAATACACACCCAAGTCTCCCAATCACCAGCCTATACTCACCTGAAATAAAAAACGACCACAACACGCCCCCCCTCATCCTACGCCTTATCCCATAACCCAAACTGACAACACAACTACCAACAGAAGACAACACAACACTTTCAGTTCTTCTCTCCTCACCGAGGAGACTCTACCCAGAGGCAACCCACCTACCCCCAATACGAGACGGGTTGCCGTCTCTCCCGTATTGAAAGCCAAGTCGCCATTATAATACAGGGCCTGAATCTCATCCTAACCAACCTCGCGACACTCCATAATCCCCCCTTAAACGCACACTCTACTCCCACCTCCCCCATCCCCACACATCCTAGCCTTCCCAAGGCCCCGCTCCCTAGCCGGTCCTCTTGCCCTTTCTCGATCCTTGCTTCGAGACCGAATATAACTATGGAAGCCATGTCCTCTAAGGAAGCGTTCGAGCTGGCCTCCTCATACACCTCCCCCTCCACTCACATCCAGCAATCCACGATTCAGGTAATCACCGGATTCAGAAGTGAGCACTCCAGCTTCCCTCATCAACATCCCTACTACTTTTCTAACAACTGAACCAATAAAAGAGACTCCCGAACTAACTGCATGCTCATAAACTCCAGATCTGCCACGAAACATGCCACAGAGCTATCAGAATCCATCCTTAACCATGACATAGATATAGTCTTCATCACTGAGACCTGACTCAACTACTCCTCTCCTCCTGTCTTGGATATGCTCGTACCCAAGGGCTTCTCTATCATCAACAAAGATAGAAAATATTGTAAAAGGCGGAGGCTTGGCAATCATTCACAAAAACAACCTGTCAGTGTCTGAAATTGATACCTTCAACTACAACTCCTTCGAATGCCTAACTGCCAACATCAAAACCTCTAACAACAATCTACTACATTGCCACTTCCTGTATCATCCCCCAGGCAACACCGTCACGTTCACGGAACACCTGTCAGACCTGATCTCCCTCTGCTCTCTCGGAGATAGCAAGAACCTAATTCTGGGCGACCTCAACCTCTACTGGAATGATAAAAACAGCGCTCCAGTACAAAACCCGAACGAGCTATTACATTCTAACAACCTTATCCAGCACTGCTCAAAAGAAACTCATAACAAAGGGGCAATCCTGGATGCCATCATCGCCCAACACGATGCAATTACCATAGACCACATCCTTCCGGTCGACTGGTCAGATCACCACCTAATCCTATTCCACATCTCGCAACCGATCATGTGTCAACCTTCCATCAAAGACCCCCCTACATGGTCTAGAAACCTAATGCGTATCAACACAGCTGACTTAGAAGAAAAAATAAACACCCTCCTGCCCATCTCCCCGGACGGCCTCTCAACTACAGAACTCAAATCCCACTACAACATAACCATGTCCTCTATCTTAGACCAACTCGCTCCAATGAAACTGAAAATACCCAGGAACATCCTCTCCAGATCCTGGTTCAACTAGGACATCAATGAAGAAAGGAGGCAGCTTAGAGCCACAGAACGTCTCTGGAGAAAGAATCCCTCCTCCAGACTTTGCTAAGAACTCAAAACAGAAAGAAGAAAGTACAAAAAACATATCAATAATGAAAAAAAAACTTTTTCTGCAACGCACTGGACAAGGCCAAAAACAGACCAAAAGAGCTCTTTAACATCATCAAATACAAAGTCCAAGCTGTCCACTACCCCCGTCCAGGCCTCCAAAGACTTATGTGACAGCTTCGCCAACTTCTTTAATGAAAAAATCACCAAGATTGAACTATCACTTGACATCAACCTCCATCCTGCAGGTAAAAACTGTACCCCAGCAATCGAAACTACCTCTCAGGCGGATGAAAAACCTGGAGATCCTTCGACCCCATCCCTGAAGCTGAGATTCTCAATTTAATCTCCTCCTCCAAGCCTTCATCTCACATCCTCGACCCTATACCCTCTCAAATGGCCAAAAAACTGAAACTCTACTTTGCACCACTTTAGTGCGAAATCATAAACAGCTCCCTAAAAACCGGCATCATACCAGATTGCCTCAAAGTCGGCCAAGTCACACCACTTCTGAAGAAGCCAGGCCTAGACACTAACGACCTGAACAACTTCAGACCTGTCTCCAATCTTCCCTTCCTAGCCAAAATACTCGAAAAATGCGTTCTCCGACAACTAAACCAACATTTTGACAATATTAATCTGCTAGACCAACATCAATCAGGCTTTAGAAAAGGCTGTAGCACCGAAACTGCGATCCTCAACATTGTGGATGACATCCACAACTCCCTTGACTCAGACCATTGTTGCCTACTCATCCTCCTAGACCTGTCAGCAGCCTTTGACATGGTGGATCACAGTTGGTGTGTGTGCCTGGTGGTGTGTGTGCCTGGTGGAAGCGTGCATTGATGGCTGGTGATGTGTATGCCTGGTGGAAGCCTGCACTGACGGCTGGTGGTATGTGTGCCTGGTGGAAGCGTGCACTGACGACTGGTGGTGTGTGCCTGGTGGAAGCGTGCATTGACGGCTGGTGGTGTGTGTGCCTGGTGAAAGTGTGCACTGATGACTGATGGTGTGTGTGCCTGGTGGAAGCAGGAGCATTAGCTATAGAAGACATGAATGAAACTGACAAAGAGGGAGGGGGAGAAGGGAGGAGTAGTGCGAGCAGAAGAGCATTCACAGCATAGAAGACACAAATAAAACTGACGAAGGCGGGGGAGAAGGGAGGGGGGAGTGTGCAATAGAAGACACAAATGAAGCTGACCAGGAGGGAGGGGGAAAAGGGAGGGGGTAGTGCAAGCAGAGGAGCCTGATTACAGCAATAAAAACACAGATGGGAGCTGTGCAAAAGCCTCTGGTGGCACTTTTTAAAGCCACTTACTAAATGTCTCGAAGATACAGCGCATGCGCTATCTCAGGCAAGACCTAAAAATCAATGCTGCAACAGATTCCCCTCAAGTCAGAATACAACTATGCAGATACACAATGCAAACTTCAGAGACGATAAAACGCTGTTCCTTTAAATGAACTTCCACAGGTACCTGAGGGCGAGAAGAAATAAAGGTGCAATGCGGACTTCTCTTGTTGAACAAGCAGTAGTCAAGCAGTGCCCAGATAATAGCCAAGTAAAAGATCCAGCCAAAAGACAGAAGACAAAAAGGCCAGGGAGGGTCAAGCCCGCCCATGGCCTGAGCTTTGACCTTGTGCGTCCTGTGCAGCTGCTCCCCCACGTAGGCAGAAGAGCATCGCCCCACTGCTTTCACACAGTGTGAAAACCATAAAATGGTATTTTAAATACCATTTTATGTTTCTGCTTCTCGCACTGCGAGAAAGCAGAAGGGTATGCCTGGTTGGGGGCAGGCGGTTGGGTGATCCTGCAGGAGTCCAGGGGAGGAGTGTCTTGCCCACTCTGAGTGCGCGCTGACTGTTTGGTCGGCCCCAGGGCCGACCAAACTAGTCATACGCACTCTTCATAGAGAAAATGGCATCCCCTTAGACGCCTGTGGGGTCGGCGTCCTAGCGAATCATAAAGCTGCCGTTGCAGCATTTTGATTGGCTTAGGGGAGGGAAGAGACGCAGCCTGAGAAAGGAGAGAGGAGATGTGACGCGACTACAGCCAGCAGCGAGCTGAGACTCATGGTCCCCCTGGAATGCTGGCAGCAGGGCTGAATTGGCCCTTTTTGTGGCATTCTGAATGCATCATAGGCAATCTTACCCATATCCATATATCATAGGCAATCACATCCTTGTGGTTTCAACACAAAATGTTTAGCATTCACAGTATTTATTGATTGGGCCAGTGTATGTTTTATGCAGAATCACTGATACATGGCACAGTTTTCCACAATGGTGAATCTGCTCTTGGTGCTTATCTTAAAAACTTGGGGTACATATATGATGGCAAATAAACTTCTGTGTTGTTTTCATCTATGTTCAATTCCTTTATTCTTTGACTTTTCTGGTTATCCATATGCAAAAAGCTGAAAGTCCATTAGTTTAGACTGTACATCTAAGAAACAATCACACGGAAGGGGGCCCTGAAATGATATCTAGGCAAGGGTACAGGGGAAAACATCTACAATCAAACAGCCAAACCCACTGCCTGCAAACTATTTCTTGACATAGACATACAAGAAGAAAGCTAATCATCCAGGTATCTATTCCTACCCTTTAGTCTGCACACTGTACTTGCTTGGTAGTAAGGAGGTTACGCTTTCACTTCTTTATCTCAAGACTTTGTGGCGTTATTCAAGAAATAGTTTGCAGGCAGTGGGTTTGGCTGTTTGATAGTAGATGTACATCCAAGTAACACAATCAGTATACTGGGGTATGTGGGTCTAGCTTTAAAAAATATATAATTTATCAGTTTTTCCCAACAAACAACAAAAGAGAGATAACAAAACATCAGGTTATATCACTACACCATGAGCGTTATTACAGCAAGTACTTGAACAACAGCTAGCATCATTGGCATGACTACACAACATTGCGACTCTTCTCATTCGACGGTAAGATCACCAGGTAGATATCACCCTTGACTATGTATGGTTAAACCCGCATTATCCTCAGAACCAGGGCTATGGCATAGTGGTGTAGCAGTGGCCTCTGCCCTCACATATGCTCTATAGGTTTCCCAGAAATCCATGAAGTCACTATTCTCCTCTATGGCCTCACAGCTGTAAGCCATATCCTTCAGCCATGCTGCCTCCTGGGGAGTCACAGGAGACACCCAGTGCCCCGCTACTTGCTGCTTTGCCAGCAGCAGTGCCAGTGACGTGAAGCGCCTTATTGATTTAGGGAGATCTTTGATCAGCCCCAGAAAGGCAAGATCGATGTGGGGTCCAAAGTATTATCTAGCATGTTCGCCAATAAATATCTTACTTCAGGGAGGAGTCAATGTAGGACAGGCCCAATGTATATGTAGTAAGGCAGCATTAATTGCTTTGCATTTTGTACAGCAGATTATCCCCCAAGGCCTTTTCCGAGATTGGTCTCCCCAAGTCTTGTTCACACTCTCTGCTACCCCATATGATAATTGAGCAGTGGCAGCCGCCGCCTCCCTATGGATATACAATGTGGTTTAAGACTTGTCTGACCTTTGAATCAGTTTAGTAAGCACTGCCAGCTCAGCAGGGGCCTCTGAAAATGTGGGAAATACTGACCTGGCTGTGTGTCATAATCTATGGTACAGCAGCATAGCCAGGGTACTAGATCCCCTTCTCCTAAAACACCTAAAGTGTTAAAAACTTCCCATCAGTGAACAAATTACCCAGCACTTCCACTCCCAATCATTTAAGAGGTCCACCGAGGGCTGATTTAGCAATGGTGACATGAGGAAGTTGTTATCGACGGGCAAAAGTGGGGACTACACCATATGCATCCATACCAGATGATTTGTGATGGTCAACCATGATGGCAATCACATACACCTCATCTCCTTTGCAGAGAGGTTTACAGGCCACCGCCATGGTTAATGAATCTGGCTGAACTTGTGGTCTTTTAACTTTTAAATGTGTGGGCTTTATAGTATTATGATCAATATTGTGCATGATAAGCCAGTGCCAATAGCTAATAAAGGAAGGGGTCGGGACCTACCAGGCCGCCTTTGTCCAAGGGTTGAGTCAGGACTGCCAGCAAATGCGTAGATCTTTTCCCCCCCATAACAGTCTAGTGAGTACTTGTAGTTGACAAAAGAAGATCTTAGGTAAGACCACTGGGACATTAAAAAAAAATATAAAAACCTTGGTAAAACAACCATTTTGATGATTGTGATTCATCCCAACAAGGATTTAGGTAATTTAATCCATCTATCGACCTGGGTTTTGAGCACGTCGAGTGCCAACCCCAAGTTTTGCCTGGTCAGATCTCCTATATCTTTTGTGACATGAACACTCAAGAACCGCATGTCATCTGCCATCCAGCGCAGAGGGAAATTTAATCGCCAGGAAGAGGAACAGTGTCAGTGGTAATATTTTGGATTTGTCCAAATTAATTTGAAGACCAGAGTATCCCCCAAAGCGTATTATATCTCTAATAAACGGGTCAATATTTTTTTCTGGGTGCTAATAAAACAAGATAATTTCATCCGCAGACAGGGAAAGTAACATCTGGTTTGCTTCCATCTTTATCCCTCTGTGAGCCAGCGGCTCGATGGCTAATGCAAAGATCAGTGGGAAATCGGATAATGGGCATCCCTGCTGATTGCCCTGGCTACTGGAAATGGATCCATTAATGTACCATTAACCCGCACACTGGCAGTCGGACACATATAGAGTAAATCCATCAACTTCGAAAAGTGTGCCCTCATCCTCCGTAAGAACTCTCTCATAAAGCTCCATTCCAGGGAATCAAATGCTTTCTCCTTGTCTACAAAATCGCTGCCACCGACAATGCTGGAAACAATTCTATGCAATAGGGCCATCAGGGTACGCAAGTTCAGTGCTGTAGATCTCTAAGGTATAAAACTCGCCTGACCAGCCATGACCAGTCGCTGCATTAGCAGCTGCATCCTCTGAGCCGAAATTTTTGCAAATACTTTATTAGCAACATTTAATAATGACAATGGCTGACAGCTCCAGGTCGCAACCCCGTTTCCAGGAGAGCCATTAGGACCTCTTCTGGCCTCAATTGTGGCAGTTTGCCCCTTCTAAGAGCCGTGCCCCACACCTCAAGAAATATCGGTGAGAGCAAGTCTGCATATTCCTTATAGACCTCCATGGGAAGCCATCACTTCCTGGTGCCTTACCATTGGCTAGGACAGTTATTGACAGTTTAATGTCCTCCACCGTTAATCAGTGGAGGGTGGTGATATATATTGATGTGGAGGGGCACTGGTGCAAAGCGGATGTTTTAACCCACTGACTGGCACTGTGATATATCACTTTAGTCTTGATGCCAAAGCTCTCACTCATGACTCGTTAAAAGTGCTTTATTTAAATCAGGCAATGATTGAGAGCTCTGAACTTGAGGTTGAAAGCAGTGCAAGTTTCCCACAATGCCTGTCAATGAGTCAAAAAAGTAAATAATAATAAAATATTTGCTTACCCACGCATCCTCTGTGTTCTCCTCTTTGGAAGACCCAGTGTAAGTCTCAGAGCCTTTGCCAACTGCCCGCTACGACTCCAGATGCTGCTCTCTTGCTGCAGATATTGTTAAGTAGCATGACAGCAGCACTAGGATTGGTTGGAGCGAGCTGGCTCGATGCTCCATTAGGTACTTGAAACCTGTGCCTTATCTCCACACAGCAGTCTACGACAGCTCAGGGGGAGAAGTTTACAGTGCACACGTCAGGCTGGCCCTCGCAAGACAGCCAGCCAAAGTGACATGCGCTCTTTAAACAGGAGTGGGCACCACTCCCTCCCTGCTGCAAATCAGCAGCAATTGCCCAGCCCCTTACTGACTCTTGGCTCGGGCTAAGAGCAGCTGTGAAAAATAAAATGGTAATAAATTCACTTTATTATCATTTTGTTTTTCACTTATGCTGCTTTTGCAGCAGGGAGGCAACGCTCCTTCGCTCAAATGGAGGAATTGCCGCTGACGTTAATGGGGAGTTAAGTAGTTACAGTATATCTCCTTCCATCCATCCCAGTGGCATTTCGTCATGGTATGCAGAGAGTTCAGACTACGTGTGTGTGGCTCTAGACAAGTACACACATTCATAGTAATCATGGAAGACCCCCCTCCCCCAGATATCTGTAGAGGATGTTTTCGTAGCCCCTTCAGGGCCCAGTAGGCCAGCGATCGGTGTATGTGGTGTCAATGACGGCAACACCCAGGACAGGGTTCTACCTTGTTGGTCAGCCTCACCGTAGGCGCAAACCCATCTCTGCTTGCCTCTATACAGAGCCTTACATTCTGCAGTGTCACGGAGGTCCTCATGGCTTCCTGTAAAAGTCGTATAACAGTGGGATCATGGTATCATCGTACTCAGACTGGAGAATTTTGATTTTATGTTTAAGCAGGTCAAGTCTGGCTGTAATCAATTTCAAGATACCGACCCCTTTGAAGATGCACATTTCAAATATATGCCTTAAAGGCATTCCAAAGTACCTCCAACATGGCTACCGATCATCATTGCGTTAAAAAAAGTTAATGACGTTACCCCTGATTTGGGAATTAAATACAGGGTCAAGCAGTTCACTCCCCCCAACCTCTGCCAATGCCTGTTGGGGCATAAAGAACCTGGGAATCCAAGTACCAATACAATTTAGGAGTGATCAGTTAACGTTCTAGGCAAGATGGTGGCTTCCTGCAATGTCTCCATAATCTGGAGCATTACCAGCCAGTTATAAATGCTAGAGCTAGAGTCATGGATGAAAGAGTAATAGGTAAAGTGTGTATGATGTGGATGTCTTACTCTCCATCCGTCTCTCATGTCATAGAGCCCCATAATTTTACTGAGTGCAACAGCCACCTGATGGAGTGGGCAGATCACCATGCCTTGATAAGGCTGATTGAGGCCTCCTCACCAAGATCATGAGTAAGGTAGCGTAGGTATGGCATTTGTTTATCAGGCCATCAAAGAACTCCTGGGTGTTGGTATTCTTGCCATAAATATTAAGATGGACCAACGACGTGCCATGAATACGCCCCACAACCAGTTTCCAGTGGCCTTGAGTGTCTGCTTGTCATTCTAGCAATGTAAATGGTACTGTGTTATGGATGACGATTGCAACCTCACGGGAGTAGGAGGGGTATGACACAAAGTACCTATGGGGCCCTAATGTGGGTGAAAGTGTGTGGTACTGTCCTGGTGAGAGGTGCGTTTCTTGGAGAAATATTATACCCGCCCCATTCCTCCAGAGATAGGCTTTCACTTGTTGGGGCTTCCTTAGGTCGATAAGCCCACGCACATTCCAGCTAATTAATTTAACAGGTGTTGTAGCCTGATCGCGTACCAAATGTGTTGTAGAAAATTAAACATTTCCCTTGGTGTACTAATGACTATCACCATCCCCCAGCATGACCCTTGCACGTGTGAAAGATATTCAACAAATAACATTACAACAGGCCCCTAACACCTCACCCACCCACTTCCCAAGCCACATAATAAGTTAGCGAAAGAGCCCACCCAATACAGAAACAAAAGAAAACCCTTGTGACAGAGTTCATAACTGCTGAGTGCGGTAAACGCTTGGGGTGAGACAGAGAGTGTGCAGCCATGCTGGGCACCCTACTGGTGACAACAAATGACTTAGCAACTGTGTCATCCACCCCAAATATCCAACAACCGTGTTAGGTGCCAAACTAGGCACTAGGTGATGACTCCACCCTGTCTATCCCCCTTGCAACCCTTCAAAAATTGGTACAACATCCATAAACATTGAATTGGGTCTAACATAGAGAAACAGGAGAGGCAACAGCATAACATCATGGAAGGAATATTCAGTAGTCACTCATTGGTCATCCTCCTTCAGCAAGACTCAATGGACAGCAGTTATGCCAATCATTTATTTTAAGGCGAAAACAGTGGTATAGAAAATATTGCCTGCTAGTTTATTAATGGAGTGGCACCATAGTGCATCAGGATGATGGTGGTTTGCACTGCCCCCCTCCCCCAGGGCAATGATGCTGCAGGCCCACCTGCATCCGTATGTGCATCAAGTGGTCAGTGGGTCTCCAGGAAGTCTATGACTAGCTGAATAAAGAAATGTACCAGCCCACCAACTTCCACCCTCATTCTAGTTGGGTACAACATTTAATATGTGATCGCCCTTTTGCGCAAGTGTTTTTTTGGTTTGAGGAAAGAATGTCATGTCTCATGGACCATAGGCGCGAAATACAGATAAAACGACACCCTTGAATTGCCATACTGTAAATGCGGTAAAGATCTGTTGAGCTGCAGAATGTCTTCTCTATCCTGATAGTTCAGTAAGCAGGCTATAATCGGTCGCGGGGTTGCCCCAGCTTGGGCTGAGGCTCCAGTGTTTGGTGAATGTGATCGGCAAAGAAGACAACGGAGAATGCCTCTTGCCCAAAAAACAAAATGATCATTTGTTCCACAAAAGTTTCCATGTTGGGTGCCTGCTCTGACTTCGCCACCCTTATAATTCAAACATTATTTTGCCTAATGTGGCCTTCCAAATTGTAATTCGTAAGTTTGATAGCAGCATGCTCCTTAGAGAGGGTGTCCAATGGTGCAGCGCGGCTCCAAAAATTCTTCATAAACCAGTACCTTAACCCGCGGAACTACCTACAATGGGCCCATCATTCCTACCTTACATTCATTCACACTTTTACTCTGCTCCGAGGATTCAGTAAGGATCCAAATGAAGAGTCGCGGTGCTATAGCGGAGTGCCTAAACTAAACTTTATACATTATTTACAACTGCAGTTTTATTTTAATACCATAGGTTTCCAAAAGAAGAATTTAAAAAAACACCCCACTATTCATTTATCTTATTTGATCTGCTAGTAAAAGTTAACTGATGGACAACAAGACCTGCTTAATTCTCCATTTATTTAATTTTTATTTAGAGATTATATCTCCTAGCATGATCTATACGTTTTACTAAATGAAAAATAATTCAGTAATGTAATAAATCCTGAAAGAAAAGTTACATTTCAATAACATTCATTTATTATTATGACAGCTTTGGAAAATATGTTAGAGGCATATTACCCAGATATAGAAGCGAAGACATCAGCATAGAATGTAATAGTTCCAAACGAAAACCTCTCTGTCTCTCCTTCTCTCTCTCAGGCAGGACTTCGCACCCATTCAAAAGTTAAAGTTTAGAAAAATGTCAAAGTCCCTGCACCGTAGGGAAAGTTGCGCAGACTGACAGCATCTTGGGGTGCAAAGATCAGGTCAAAAGCGAGCTAAATTCAATGTCCCAAATGTCCTTTTTTATACGCTTTTTCACTAACTTATCTATCTAAATTAGTAACTCTCAAGTCCTAAAATGTCTGTGATTGGTCAATTTAGAGTCGAATGAGCATCACCTCATCGTTTTACATGTTAATTTTATGCAGAGTCATCCTCACGTTGCGGCAAACTGGGGTGTCATTGTCCAAAGTTTTACTTCCTTCGAAGTGTCCTTTAAATTGTTATTTGCTGAACTTTTCCCACAAACCAATATGCTGACTTCACTATCTTTTGGCTTAGGCCCCACAAAATGGCCATGTTGTCCTTGAATGAAAAATAAATGGTGGTGAAATGCACTCCTTTGTACTCCTTTGTATAACTTGTGTTCCTTGTTTTATGTACTCTGCCATTTCTACTTTGTCGGCGTGCTCGCTAACTCCGCGCTCCACGCACTTGCGCTGCAATTTAGTATGAACACGAGGGAACCACTTTCCGATTCCCATCAAGCTGCACAACCTATTTAAATGAGTCCAATGAATTAAATTCATTACTCTTCATTTATTCCACTGTTTAATCTAATAATGTTTCATCTTTTTATTTCTCTAGTCTTCTTCAAACCATTATACTCATTTTCGTTTCCTCACTGTTCATAAAAACGCAGGAGAATGACTGTTTCCACATGTCACGCTTTTATTAAAATCACCCAATGCATTTCGGGAAAAATCCCTTCTTCAGGGGTTTCTAAGATACAAACAAATAAATAATCTTGATCAGTTCCATGACAATACTTGTGATACATTAAACAAACTAACCACAACCATATTTTGCATTTATTCAAACTTTACAAAGAGAATATGAACATTTCTATTAGAATGTGTTGCTCATTTATTTCTGCACTGTTAATTCTAAATGCCTCAACTAGCTGACCACCCCACATATTTGGAATACTAGTATCAATGAATGCTGACTGGTTCCTGACTTTCTATTCCCCCCGGGGCCTGTTTATAATCTCAGTTATGAATGGTGCTCTGCTACGCTCTTACCGTGACATGTGCTGTTTAAACCTTTGAATCGAGAAAGCTTTTTTAATTTTCTTGCGTCTCACTGAAGCACTCACGCTCTGCTCCCACTCCTCATGTCAATAAAGGCTTCAACAAATCGATGATGGGGAAAACTCGCTTTCATCCACCTAAATGCAATCAGCTGCACTATCACGTGCCTTGAGGCACAAAGTAAACTAAACACTGGATTGCGGGAGTTGCGTAACGACTCACTCTGATACTTCTGGTGTATAGAACTCCGTTACCCATAATCCCCCTGTGCTTATATAAAAAAAACTGAAATCTGCGCTCCCCACCCACGTAGCTACCTGATTCTAGTACTCTGAACAAAAGAATCTTGCATGGCGGGGAAACATGACCCAGCGCAGGGGTCATGTTTCCCCGCCACGCAAGATCGTTTCGTTTTGTAAAAATTGTTTGGGTTGATGTAAACTTTGCCGTTTTTATTTAATACCTTTAGGGCTTGAACATTTTTTTGTTCAGAGTACTAGTATCAGGTAGCTACGTGGGTGTGGAGCACAGATTTTAGTTTTTTTGATACAAGCACAGGGGGATTATGGGTAACGGAGTTCTACCAAGTTTCTCAAGAACTCCTTCTACTTCTAGTGGCTCTATTTCTTTATGCAATTGTGTAATATTTGTAATGTATGTCTCAATGTTCTGACTCTAATCAAGAATGTATGTGCAACAGTGTTGGACCTTTAAAATTCTACAGACTCCTCCCTCTTTGGCCAATATTATATCTAAAGCAAGTCGATTTTGCATTACCATAATTCTCATAGCAAACATTTCAGTGTTAACCATCAAAAATCCTCCAGCTGTATCTGTTGACAGTCTATCTACTATCGTTCACAATTTTCTAATTTGATTTGCATTAAATGATATGCCTATTGCTGGTATCAACGCTCCAAAAACATTACCTAATATTCCCTTTACATTTTCTCTTTTTTTCTGCGACTTAGGGGTTTACCTATTTCATGAATTCCATTCGTACCTCTGTCAACATGAAACATTTTGGGAAAAACCAATCAAATATAGCATGAGCCATACCAGTGGTCAGGTAACCTATAATAAGCTTTGTTCCCACACAGGAAATAGATTCCCGGGAAAACTGAGTAATTTCCACCTTTAAATCCCCATCCCCCTTTGATAATATATGTATCTTCACATTGACTTGCACCCACAAAGTAATTGTCATACACAGTGTTATCTCTTTGAATACATAATTTTCCTAACATTGGTGTATCTGTACTTATAGCCACATTTACATTATGTCCTTCAATATTATCATCTGAAAATACATATTTCATAGATTTAGGGCCCGATGTAGGTGCCCTAATACCGGTCGGAAATGGCCGAATTCGGCCGTTTCCGACCGGTATTACGGTTTTCAGATGTAGGGCATGCATTTACAGAATCGGTATTTTACCGATTCTGTATTTACCGATTCGGTAAAATTACTGAATCGGTAAATACAGACTCGGTAAAATACCGATTCTGTAAATGCAGATGTAGCTGGCACATGTCAGAGTGCCACAGAGCTTTAAGAATCTGTATTTTACCACCCAATCCAATTGGGTGGTAAAATACCGAATACAGGTATTTTGCCATCTACATATGGCCCTCTGTAAATACTGAATCGGTAAAGCCCATTGATTCCTATGGGCATTGCAGCCCATAGGAATCGATGGTTATTACCGAATCGGTATTTACCGATTCGGTAAATTCCGATTTTTGCAAGGGTGCAGGGGGTGTCACTTTGACACCCTCTTGCACCACAATTCCGGACTTTTGTGCCATGTGGCACACAGACATGCCCTAAGGGCATGTCTGTGTGTCACATTGCACAGGTGTGCATGCACAGATGTGCAATGTGACACAATCCGAATCGGTAAATGTTCAGAATCTGTCATTTGGGATGTAGGTGGCACTGGAAACAGTGCTACAAGCCCTTAGAAATTCGTTATTTACCATGAAATACAATGGCATGGTAAATAACGAATTTCTGTGTACATGCACATCTGTGCATGTACACCTGTGCCATGTGGCACACATACATGCCCTAAGGGCATGTATGTGTGTCACATTGCACACAAGCCAGAATCAGGGGTGCAACAGTCAGATCCTCCAGCTTATCGCGATTTGCAAAAAAATCGCGAAATCGGCCGATCTGCTAAAATGCCGCGATATTTGGGCAAAAGCCTGCGAAATTTGCCGTTTCCGCCGTCTCCGCCGTTTTCCGCCTGTAATCCAGCCCCATGCGCACCCATTTTCCATTCCCAAGGATTTCGCGGCGAGAGAAGGAGCGAGAGGAGGTCGAGGACGGCGGCCTAGAGAGGGAGAAGACCACGGCGGCCGAGAGAGGGAGAAGACCAGCAAGAAGCGGCAGCGACACACACACAAAGACTCTTCCTCTTCTCCAGAGACAAGGGAAGCGGACTCGGAGCAGGAGAACAGCCGGCCTGCGAACAGACAGGAGGTACGTCCGTCCCTGCCAGGATCCCGTTAGCAGGGAACAAGAAGCTGTTCTGAAGTCATTTCCGACCCACAGAAATACTAAAATAAAAGATTTATGTCCCCCGAGGCCCGCCGCGTCCCCCGTGTGCGGCGGCCCTTCGGGGGACATTAATCTTTTATTTTTAGTATTTCTGTGGGTCGGAAATGACTTCAGAACAGCTGTTTACCATACCTCTCAACCCTCCTGCGCCGAGAGCAGTGACACCCTTTCCTCTATCAAGGGCAAAATAAAACTCGGCACGGCATGTGCATAGCTGCCAAGGTTTCAGATTGCTGTGTGTGACATTTCCATAATTTCAAAGTAATTATGAGTAACATTTCAGCGACTAAGAGTGACACTTTTCGCGAGCAAAATCAAGCTATAAAGACGAGAGAAACATTAAAATATTCGAAATTACACCCATTTGAGCAACAAGAAATTCTAAAACCTTACAACTGCTGAAAAGCACCAGAAAATGAAGGGCACTAATTTAGGGCTCTTGTAAACTGATTTTACTGTGAAACAAATAAAATCATGATACAGACTGGCAGTCAGTGACTACAATTAATGCAGACGAGATGTAACTTTACTTATGGTACAGGCTGATTGATGACACACTGCGCTCTTCCAAAACAAAACATAAAAAGCAATGTAAATAAAGTTATTCAGTCATAAGGATTATACCCACAATTGCATATCACATCATAATATAATGCACATCCAATATTATTGGAGAATGCTTGGCTGATATAGTTCACTAAAGGTGACGATGTCCATTATATTATGAAAAAGTATACATGAAAATGTTTCCAATTATAAACTGATTCCTGCTAAGTAAATCAGTGCTATTCTCATCTGTGTTGCTCTGCTCTCTGGCTCTTTCCTGGCCCTTTCCATCTTGCACAGTTTGTCTCTTTCCAGTTGTCAGCGTTTTGCTTACCATGTGCCTACTTCTCCATGTTTGTCCCATATATTTCAGTTCCTGTTTCTCCCCTGCCCCATGTCTCTTCCTCATTCCTGCTCAGCACCTGCTTTCCCTTGCTCTATCTTCTCTTCCTAGCCTCACCCTTTTCCCTCTCAGCTTAACCCTTTCTCTCTCCGATACCTCTGCATCGTACACCACTGCCTTATTATACAATGTTCCTATTGCTTTCCTGACTAGTCTCTCCCTCCCCTTCTCTCTTTGTCTTAGTGTCGTGTCACACCTCTGAAAAAATGATGTAGGGGACATTCTTCTCTCACCCATTCTGTCGTGCTCTGTGGCAGGAAATTCTCAGTTTGCATGAAACACTGGTCTGAATCCCAAAATACTAGAATAAGGTGGGATGTCCCCAGAGACCTATGACTCCCTAGGATGATCGTTTACACACACGAGTGCGGTCAGAGCAGACAGCAGCATGTGTCTGTCATGTCTAGTGTGGTTTGTCTTTAACTTCAAAGAGAACACACTCCTACCTTCATTCTACTTTTGGTCCAGTCACAAGTAGGGCCTACTGAGGCTGCAGCTACAACAAAAAACAAAACTCCAGAAGTTAACGTGCGTGGCACACACTGCATAAAAGAAATGCGTGACAAATGCATTCAGTGCGGTGATGCGTATCACTGCACTGAAATGCGTGAGTGTCACACCTATTGCGTGACGCTTGGCAGGACTGCATGTGGAAAAATGGGCGAGGCGTGAGGGAAAGCGTCCAGTCCCCCCAAAACCCGGACCAGCTTAACGCACGTTTTACTGGAAAATTTTACAGAACCTCGTGTGAGAAAGACATTTAGCTGCACTAAGGTCAATGGGAGAATAACCATTCATGGGTTTGTTTAAAAGAAAGGCAGAACAATACTTTTATTTCACGATAGTCACACTCGTCGTCCACCCCAAAAATACTCAAACAGACTTGCTTACACCTCAGGCTGAGCAGTGTTGATCTTGATGGTTGTATCAAGTGAAGTCCCGACTGAACACCCCTTACTTTAGCAAGACGGAATTTGGTTTACCTGTGAGCACTTGCTTTTGTAGATAATAGTGTGCAACAAACTTTCAGGGTGACCATCAGAAGACATTTGCAGAATCTACTTTTTGATGTTTGCGTTATTTACCCGTTTAATCATTCACCCCAGTACAGAGATCTGGGCCAAAATCCATCGTTTTTTTGTTCACCATGCCATTCCAGTTTGAACCCAGCCATATGCAAATCAGTCTTGACCCTGTGCCCCATGGGTATAGTCCAGCCCGAACTGCCAAGCCAAGTCCTCCCTGGACTGGAAACAAGCATCCAAGGACAGGTTTCGGGCTTTCAGCCCTCATCAGCCTGGATAGCTTGATTCCAGTGGCATGGAGAGCACGGGACTCACGTCTGAGCATACCCGTCCCACTCGCTCCGAGACCTGTCTCTGCCTCCAGCATGCCTAGTCTGAAACCTGTGGAGGCTCAGAAGAACTGAACGTACATGGCCAAGATTAACATGACTTTTAACTAAAACAAATGGGCTGAATTGTAAATAAACAAAATGTACATAGCTCCATGTTGTCAAATAACTCAAACAGTAAGATATATGTGTTTGGTGTTGCAAAAAAACCAAAATAAAATGCCGCTAAATGCCGCTAAATTTCCATTTTTGTGCCGCTAAATTTTCATTTTTGTGCCGCTAAATTTTCATTTTTGTGCCGCTAAATTTGCCAATCCATGCCGCTATATCCTGGGGGGTCTGAACAGTGTGTCAAAGTGACACCCTGTCCCCCTTGACAAATCGGTAAAATTACCGAATCGGTATTTACCGATTCGGTAATTGCCATTGATTCCTATGGGCCTCAAGGCCCATAGGAATCAATGGCAATTACTGAATCGGTAAATACTGATTCGGTAATTACCGAATATTACCGATTTGGTAATATTTAAAGAATTATTACCTACATGGCATTTACCGAATTGTAAATACCGAATCGGTAAAATTCGGTATTTACGATTCGGTAAATGCCATTTACCTACATATGGCCCAGAATCGGTAAATACCGAATCTTAACGATTCTGTATTTACAGAATCTGAAATACCTACATTTCCCCCCTTCTAATTTACCACTTCTAAAATACCGAATCGGTATGATTCGGTATTTTAGAAGTGGTAAATTAGAATTACCTACATCGGGCCCTAGGTCTGTTTGACTTTTTCTCATCTCTTATATTGTTGTCTCCTTTCTTCTAGCATATTCAAAAGAGCTTTTTCTTCATTTCTCATTTTACAAGTCAAATTTTGTTTAAAAGCATAATCATGAGTCAATTCTTGGGTTTCCAAAAAATATTCACCAAAAACTTTAGCAGGCTTAATTTGGTTTATTTCTGCTACAATTTTCAATTTCGCAAATACATCATCTGAATCAGAATAGTAGTATTCTAATTTTCCAGATCTATAAAATAGACTTGATATAACACTACAGGTCACACCATATGTCAACGGCAAATGGTGGTAGGTAACACCTTCTGACACAGATGCAGGCAGCTTTATACAAAAGTAACAGTCGCTGGCATCCATTGTTCTCACATATTTAGACAATCATTTTGAAAATGTATTTGTGGAAAAATCACTAACCGAATTATCTTGATGTATTTCAGGCCTATATACATGTAATTTCAGGGCAGCAACGCAAGTCCTCATGGTACAACCAAGCATGTAGAAGGGCAAAAGAGGAACTTGTCAGATCCATCAAGGAGGGTTTAGGGGGGATATTCTAAGAGAAAGTAGACGGGCTTATAAGAAACTTGTTGCCCATGCAAAAGCCGAATGGGAGGAAAATAAGTGGGAAGAACTCACTAAGGCCCTAGCAACGAAAGACCATCGGCTGTTTTGGAGGAGAGTGAGTGGGGGGTCGGGAAATCTCCAATCGGCAATCGAGCCAAACATCGCTCCAGAGGTTTGGCAGGCACATTTCCAGTCCCTATACAGCTCTGAACCAGGAGAATTTATCTTTGACACCAGGGTTGGCTGGCCAGATTATGGAGGGGATCTAATAACACTGGGCGAGGTTACGGCTTCTATAGCCGGACTTTCCTCGGGAAAGGCGCCGGGACTGGATGGCCTACCCGGGGACCTGTTTAAACAGGGACCTATTGTTTGGGCCCCCTACCTTGCCGCTCTTTTTAATGGAGTTCTTAGCGGCATGGAAATCCCTAGCACTTGGCTGGGGGCGGAGGTGGTGCCCATTTTCAAAAAGGGCTCGCCTCTCCTCCCAGCCAATTACAGACCCATCAGTTTAATCGATGTAGCGCAGAAACTGTTTGGCAGGGTTCTGCTGAATCGACTTCAGGACTGGGCAGAGGAGGTGGGTGTCCTTAGTCCCTACCAGGCGGGATTTAGGAAGGGGGTCTCCACAGTGGACCAGGTTTTTAGACTAACCATCATCTATTGGAGGACTGCATTACTCGAGGGCGGCAGTCTCTACACAATTTTTGTGGACTTACGGGCTGCCTTCGATTTGGTCCCCAGGGGGAAACTCTGGAGCGTCCTGGCAGAGATGGGCATTCCCCCGGACATCCTATTATTCCTGCAGAGGCTACACCACAACAATTATGCCCGAGTGAGGTGTGGAAGGTCCGGGGAACTCACTGAAAGATTCCCCGTTGAGTAAGGCAGGGTTGTGTGCTGGCACCAACCCTGTTTTGCCTCTTCGTCAACGGGGTAATCGCCCACCTGAATGCCACCGAATATACCGACGCCCCCAAATTGAATGGCAACAGGGTGCCTGCAATTATGTTTGCAGATGACACCCTGCTGCTATCTAAAACCCCTATGGGGATACAGAGGATCCTCGATTCATTTGTGGCCTTCTGCACTGACAGGGGGTTGGAAATTAATGCGACTAAAACAAAGTTCATGGTTTTGAATCCGAGCCAAAAACTGCGGCCGAACCCGATATTAGGAGCAGCACGGCTCGAGAGAGTTTCCACCTTTGAATACCTTGGTGTGACTCTTAACGAAACCATGTCCTGGGGATCCCACCAGAGTAGGGCAAACCTCAAATTGACACAAACCACTGGGGGTATTGCCCGGATGATGAATGGTTCTTCATACCGTCCGCTGGGGTCACTCATCCAGATATACAAGGTCCAGGCCAGGGGAGCGACCATGTATGGGGCGGAACTCTGGGGACATACATCTTGCCGTAGTCTGTCACTAACAGAGAATAATTTTATTAGGCAGATAGCTGCACTCCCGCCCAGCACCCCGCTCCTTCCCCTAAGGCTCGATCTGGGTCTACGACCAATAGCCGAAGAAATAGGTCTGAGACCCATAGCCTTTTGGCGTAGGCTGTGGAGCTGTAACAATCTTGCAGCCTATAGGGCGGAGCTGTTGGAATTATTGACCCACCCAAAAGCGCTTCGGATCCCGTGGATAAAACACATCCAAAACACTTGTATGGAACTAGGGCTTTCTGACTTATGGACTGATCCTGCCAGCGCCGCATTAAATATCTCTAAAAGATCTCTGGCTAATGCATACTTTGAACAAAAACGAGTCAGGGCCCTAGACAGTCAGGCTGAAGGGTCATTATCCTCGGTATTTGTACAAAGTAAGGACCTATATAGGTTTGAGGGGGTTCTGGACGCCATTTCCCCAGTGCTTGCCAGAAAGCTCTTCCTCCAATGGAGATACGGTACGCTGCCCTTTCGATCTTTTACTAGCTCCTGGTCATCACCACCTTCCACCAAGCAGTGTCCGGCCTGTGATGCCACGGAGGAAACTGATTTACATGTGGCCCTCTTCTGCCCAGCTTATAGGGTCGCAAGGAAATACTGGCTTTTGCCACTGATAAGAAACATGGGCTGCAGGGAATATGCCCCTATGTATAGGAATTTAAAATCTGATGTCTCAGGCCCAACTGTGTTTGCTCTGGCTAAATTTTTTACTAATGTCTGGCACACCCGCAATCGCATTTTAAAGACCCGGGTTTCCCCCTAATTTTAAGACTACAGTTTTAAGGTACTTTTAGTAATACTCATTCCAATGTTTTATATTGTAAATGCACTGATTTATTATGTTGTATATGTGTATTGTTTATCTTTTATGGCCAAATGGCCGAAATAAAGATTGGAAATGTAAAAATAAAAGGCACAATAGCAAAAAAAACCATGTAATTTCTATTTTTTCAAATCATTATTTTTATCTTTCAAACTCTCATTTGTTTTCAGTCTTTCAATATCAGGAGTAAAAGGGATAAACATAGCAAGAATTTACCATATCAACATCAATATTCCAGTACAAATTAGCCACATTCAACACCATTTTCTAAAAATAGAACATTTGGATTTAGTCACTTCATTAGTAGCCATTTTCTTTTTTACACAGCAAATATTTCAATCTTTTTACTTTCAAATGTCTCTTTACAACCTTATTTCACTTGCAATGTTCCTTCAAATCCAATTACAGCTTTCGTTTGGATCTATATATATCCCTTTCTTTTTACTGTTACATTTAGGAAATCCTTTTGTTTTCTTTATGTTACAGTTTACTCACTTTCTTTTTCAACACCTTGGCTATATATGTGCTCTTGGCTGCTGTTTACTTTCCTTATTGGAGGCGGCACCAGTAAGGTCCACTCAGGTGATTTGTACTTTTGATTTGGTCTTCTCACTCTTTTTGGCCTTTGCACAACCTCTATTTTCTTTCCCAACAATTTTTTTTGAATGGTTATTTCATTTACTTGATCCTCTTGCACTTTTGCTTTATTACCCAGTTTAATTTTCAGTCCATAAATTTCTTTAGGCCAATTATCTCCTTTTCTTACTCTTTTTATTTCAGGTTCAGTAGTGTTTCGCTTCACTCTCCAAGTTCGTTTCATTGAACTTCTCCTCAATTCAGTTTCATCATCACTGTCATTGGTCTCTGTTTCAGACCTTTCCATAGTTTCATTTATAATGAATTTCACAGGATCTGATTCTTTTTTGGAATTTAAATTGTCTTTGGTCAGTTCTTTCACTCTGTTAGGCGCTTCTCAATAGCTCATCCTCATCGTGAGTTATTTCCTTTGCACCAGTTTCGAGATTTTGGTTCCTGCTTTCAGAGCTTTCAGACTGTCCTTCAATATTCTCTGAATTACCAGCTTTCTTTCCACTTTGCTCAGTGTCCTTGCTGGTATCAGTCTCTACCAAATCTCGACTTACATGTCGATCTTCAAAATTTGGTATTTCAACGATTTCATTTTCTCCTTCCGATGCAGAGCTAGTATCTGATATCTCCAGATGTCGACGTACAGGTCGAGCTTCAGTATCTGGATCTCTTTCTGGTTCACCTTCAGTGTCTGAATCAGTGGTGATTTCACGCTCCTCCTGCAGATTTTCAGGCTCTGGCACACGAATAGTGTGACTGGAGTGCACCCATCTTTTGAGTCCAGCACACTTATCTGCAGTAGTACTGGCAATAATGACTTGTCGTGGTCTTTGCCATCGAGGCACCAAACAATTTTTCCTTCTGTGAACCTTTATCCATAGCCAATCTCCAGGAACTAGATCATGCGCTGGATGTTTTTCTTTCGTTCGTGACTCAGTTCCCACCTAATGGAACACAGAAGTTACCACGTCAGAAAGATTTTTGCAGTAATCCAGTATGATATCATCATTTATGCTCAACAGTTTATCAACTGGTACAAATGCTTGTCTCATTACTCTTCCCATCAAAATCTCATGTGGGCTTAATCCTGTTCCCTTGTCAGGAGTACTCCTCAGGGTCCTTAGAACAAGTGGCAGGGCATCAGGCCACTTTAGTCCTGTAGCCAAACACATTTTGGCGATTCTGTTTTTTATTGTTCCATTTACTTGTTCAACCACCCCTGAAGCTCCTGGTCTGTAAGCACAACGCAACATTTGATGAATGTCCAGTGCTTCACAAATCATTTGCATTAGTTTGTCGTGGAAGTGAGATCCACGATCTGTTTCAATTGTTACTGGGAAACCGTAGCGTGGTATTATTTTGCATAACAGGAGTTTGGCAACAGTTACTCCATCATCTCTCCTTGTGGGGAAGGCTTCAACCCATCGTGAGAATAGACAAATGATCACAAGCACACACCTGTCTGTTACATGGAGGAAGCTCAATGAAATATAATTACATTCTAGTGAATGGACCTCCCTCCCGTCCTATGGTTCCCAGACTCACAATAGTTTTTCTTCTTGGGTTCAGTTGTTGACATACGAGGCATCTTTGTCAAAGGCTTTCAGCAATCATCCTAAACTTTGGATTATACCATGTCTGTCTAAACAACCTAATTATAGTGTCTCTTCCAATATGGGCTTGATCCTATCTTCTTCCTGCATTTGTTTTACCTCCTGCCATGTCTCCACTACAGTTGTTAGCACCAAAGAACTTTTCAGTTTGTATATCCCGATTAATAGATGCTTGATTTTTAGCACAGTATTTTGCAATTGAATCAACATATTTATTACCTTGTGTTATATAATCATCTCCCTTCTTATGGGCTGCACATTTAACTACGGCTAGTTTATCTGGCAATTGTATGGCATCAATCAACATTTTCACAAATTCAGCATTTCTGATGGGGGATCCCGCCGAAGTCATATAACCTCTTTGGGACCACAGTTGACCATAGTCATGGACAACCCCAAATCCATATTGACTGTCAGTCACTATGGTGATTCTGATTTCTTTTCCTAACTCACATGCTTGAATCAAAGCAATCAATTCTGCAATTTGAGCTGAACGGATTCCTTTCAGACAAGATGCTTCCAAGACATCTGCTACTGTGCAAACAGCATATGCAGTGCTCAATACACCCTCATCTGTTCTCAGACATGATCCATCCACAAACATCACAGAGTCAGATTCCAGTAAAGGCACATCTTTGATGTCAGACCTTGGTTTGGTGCAATATTCTAGTACATGCAGACATTTGTGAACCACTTAATCTCTTACTTCCACATTCATGGCATCAGGTAATAATGTAGATGGATTCACATTTATACATCTTGAAATTGTAACATTGTCTGCACCTAGAATTGTCTTCTCATATTTTGTCATTCTGTTACTGGTAAGGCACTGTGTCTTAGTCCTAGTGAGGAGAATCTCCACCGAGTGAGGTACATACACTCTCAAAGGAAACCCTATCACTATACCTTCACTTTGTTCAATACTCATACTTGTAGCAGCTACTGCTTTTAAACATCCCGGCAATACCTTTGCAACGGCATCCAGAAAAGCAGAAAAGTATGCAATTGGGTTTCTCAGCTTTCCATATCTCTGTATTAAAACTGACAAGGCACATCCTTCCCTCTCACAGCAATATAGCTCAAACTCTTTTTCATAATCTGGCATTTCTAAAGCTGGTGCTTCACATAGACGTGTTTTTAGCTGCTCAAAAGCTTCCAGTTCTGTCTTATTCAGAGTTATTGGGTCTTTTACATCTGCTTTCGTCAATCTCTGCAAAGGTTTAGCTATTAGTGAAAACCCACTAATCCGTTGTTGAAAATATCCGACCATTCCAAGAAACATTGTCACTTGTCTCTGTGTTTTTGGAGGTTTCATTCCTTGTATCATTTTGATCATTTCTAAGGTGACCTGTCTGATTCCCTTAGCAATCTTGTGTACCAAATGTTGTACTTCTTTTTGACAAAATTGTAACTTTGACGGTGATACTTTATGTCCTTTATCTGCCAGATGATTTAACAAGGTAACTGTGTCTGAAACACATGCTTCTTTTGTTTTTGATGCCAATAACAGGTCATTAACGTACTGCACTAGAACTTATTGTCAGGTAAACTCAGATCTTCTAATGATTTCTTTAACAATTGATTAAAGATTGAGGGACTTTCAGTATACCCCTGAGGAATTCGACACCATGCTAAAACACGTTTTTTGAATTGGAATGCAAATATTGGTTGGCTTTCAGGGTGTAATGGGACTGTGAAGAAAGCATTACATAGATCAATGACTGTATACCATTGTGCATCATGCGAAATTTGGTATAAAATTACTGCTGGGTTTGGCATGATTGGACAACATGGAACAACTATCTTATTTACCTCAGGTCTAGTACTATTCTGAACTTTCCATTTGGCTTTTTCAATCTCATTATCGGTGAATTACAAGGACTGCTTTCTATGTCTCTCAAAATCCCTTGCTCAATAATTTTTTCTATCAATGGCATTATTCCTTCGATTGTTTCAACTGTCAACTTGTATTGAGGTATATTTGGATAGCTTACTCCTTCTTTTACAGAAACTTATACGGGATCTACATTTTTCATCAAACCAATTTCTTCTCCTGTAGAATTCCACACTTGCTCTTTGACTACCTCTTTCAGTTCTTTGGGTATTTTCTCTCGATCAACCACAGGAAACATTTTATTCTTTTCTGCTTCAATTAGTGTCCTTGTCAATTTGTACAGACTATCCTCATCTGGAGTTTGAAGCTCTATGCCATCTGGTGAGCAATAAATTGCACAGTTCATTTTACACAGTATGTCCCTTCCAAGGAGATTTACAGGACTACTGTCACATACAACAAATCGATGCATGTCTTTGAAATTTCCAATCTCTATTTCAATTGGTTTTCTTAAGGACGTTTTAATCTGCTGATTTGCTATACCTACAACTTGAATGTGTTCACCCGAGAGAGGAAGATTTTGAATTTCTACTGATCTAACAGTAGAATGGGTAGCACCTGTGTCCACTAGAAAAGTACATACACAAGGGGGGTGGAGAGCAAAAAAAAAAGAACAAAACGTATGCTAAAGCAGACAAACTCATCAATTTGAGAAAACTGCCCTCACTCACATACTGAAGTATGTGACATGCTTCATCATAGGGCCTGCTTACAATACGCCCTGGTGTAGCCACACACAGGGCGGAGCATAAGGGAGGGGAAAAAAATAATAAATTCCACGCAACACAACGAACAACAGTGGAACTCAACAAATAAAACACATAACATATAATATGTAAAGACAGTGCCAATCACCAAGTTGCTTCAAACAACAGTGCGAGAGAAGGGTGCAGTTTGTTAGAAGTGGTTAAAACTGGTTTGAGGGTACCAACCAAACCATTTTTATTATTCTCAGTTTCCCCCACCAGGATTAAAAAGAACAAAGGATGGGTAATGTCTTCGTGAGAAAATGAGGGTTCTCAAGACCTCCCTCCTATTACTGCTGTGGTCAACATGTTTCGATCGACTTACTGTGCCTCGAAAGGTCACCTCGGTCTTCTTCAGGATTGATGTCGCTTCCTGTACCACCTATGGCCTCACCGTATTTCGGTTATTGTGCCATGAAGTACGATCCAGTCTGCCTAGATCCTTGCTCTTTTTGTCGCGTGTAGAGAATGTTCCCAATAGTCAGAGAGAACATTCACTAATAAGGAAAAAGAGAAACGGTATAGGCACGCTATACTCATAAATAGTCTCTTATCATCCCCTTATTACAAAAACATCACAAATCATTTGTTAAAGTTCCCTGTATTTCCAGGAGAAAGTACACCCCTTTTCCTCCTTATCCCGGGTCTCGTAATAATCCCTCGGGTTTCAAAATGCCACGTACTCTATAAGTAGTATTGCTAATATTTCAATAAAAACGCTGTATGCCTCCACATCCACCATAGATCATCCTGTTTTTCCCAAAACATATAAATATCCACTAGAAAAGTCACATCTACATCATTCACCTTCCCATTCACATATGGACCAGACTGATCTACCTCTAGAGTAGCGCCAAGCACGCACTCTTCTCCCTCTCTCAGCCACCGTCAGAAACTATCATCCGACTTGATTCCGTCTTCTTTCAGCCAATATTTCGGACTCACATGCACTCTATTATTTCTTGTTACCTGGTCTGCGCAGAATCCTGTCTCTGTACTTGTCTCTCTGTAGGTTTACATTGTGAGAAAGTGGAGGTTGCGGCACCTGACAGTGTGGATTAACTACCTTTTGCGGTGGCGATGGTTGCTGATTTATCTCATTCTGCACCTGTGGATTCAATGATGTATTTTCCAGGTTAACTCTCAGTGGATACTTACACTCTTTCCTCCAATGTCCCATCCTACCGCAATTATGACATGGATATGTTTTCTTTAATTCCTCTATATTTCCAGTGAACTTTGGTTTACTAGAATTTCCTTTCACTCTATTTTGGTTACTGTTAGACCTGTCTGGCTTCTTGCGTAGTCCCTCCAATTTATTATTTATTTTGTCCCCAACTGCCCTAACTGCCAAACCCAGAACTTGCCCATAGACTAGTATAGGGCGTTCCAGAACCTTCTGGTCCCTTCTGGACTTCTGAGGGTCAGCCTATAAAAGGCGGAATGCTGGACAGCCATTTTGTCTGTCAGTGAGGAGTAGCTAGAGTGAAGGCTGAGGTCTGGTAGGGGTAGGATCCTGAAGGGTGGATTGCTCTACAAAGGTAGCCCTCTGTCAAGGCTTTTCCACCTCCCATTTCCTGTTGTCCTAGCCAAGTTAGTTCATCCTGCTGATCCTGGACAGTTAGGTGAAGGGGTTAATTCCAGTAGTCTTGGGAGCTGAGAAGGACCCTGCCCTGGGAGCTGAAGTAAGAGTTCCCTGGTGCCCCTAAGTCTGTCCAGTAAGGAGGGATAGGGGATTAGTGCTGAAGAAGAGCTCTGTGGCTCTACTCTGAAGGAGCCCCCCTTTTACCCCCCCTCCTCTCTAAAGTGTGGAAAGGAAGCACTTCCTCGATATAAAAACGAGATATCCTTACTACTGACTGGTCCTGAGGTGTGTGGCAAGCCCTCCAGCCTGTTCGGTGGAAAGTGAGGGGCTAGGATCTCATTCTCTTCAACAACTTGGGATCGGGACCCCTGGGGCACCGATCGCGCTCCGTGTCAGCGCCTTCACAGGATCCACTGAGCCTGAGAAGCCTTGTGAGGCTTTCCTTCGTGAGCGGGACCCCGGGGGCGCCTACCGCGCTCCAGTCGCGTTGCTGTGAAGCGCCCCGGTTGTCAAGAGGAAGTGAGGGCCAGACACTGCCAAAAGGCACCTTCGCGCATGCCCAAGCATTGCAGTATCCCTGGCACAGGAGGGGCCTAGGCTCGAGCAGGCCCGGGAGTGAAGCGTCCTTCCCTGGAGCGGGCGCAGTGGGAGGCGGCACCAGCGCGAGCGCTACCGCGCATGCCCGCTGGAGGAGTGTCTTCGCCGACCAGCGCTGAGGAGAGGCGCCGGGAGCTTCCTCAGCTTGCACGAGTGATCTGCCCTTTTCCTCCTGCTCGAGCGCCACACTGAGGAGCTGGCCCGAGCAGGGAGGGAGAGTTAAGAGGCCCGGTAGGGGCCTGGGGGGCATCGTGGTGTCTGCCTTTGTTTCCTTCCGCTCGAGCGCCTCATAGAGGAGTCGGCCCGAGCGGGGGAGGGAGCACAGAGGAGTCTTCTGAGGCGAGAGAGCCTTTCCAGCCTCGGTTCCTTGGCTCCATCTTCTGTTTTTCCCCCTTTCTTCTGGCAGGAAGGTTCCAGAATCAACCAAGGCACAAGTAAGGAGTTATTCATGTGGGGGAAGTGACCTTCACATCCAGAGTGTGACTAGTATCCGTGATTGAGACCCGACAGGTTAATGAACAGAGGGTCTGTCCCCAGGAGTGCAGTGCCCTTAAGGAATCCCTGTTGGGACTTCATTGAATGTTGATTTGTCTGGGTAAAACTAGTTCTTCTTTGGTCCAGAGTAAAGGGGAAAGAAATGTATAACTTCCTCTAGGGGAGAACAAGCTTATCCACAGGGAAACTAATGTTCTTTGACGGGAAGGTGACAAGTTAAGAATTGGAATTGTAGGGGTACTGTTATGTGTTTATCTAGGTTCCTGATCGATACTGTGACCTTATGCCCCTATTCGGCTATAAATCCATTTATTCCCTATATTGGCATAACCGTTCAAGTGCGATTTTCAGAAATGTCATCTCTGGCCTCACACGAACAGAGCCACATTTCAGCATAGCTCTCTGCCACTTCCTAGTGCAATGACAGAGCAGAAGTCACTATCTGATATTCCTAGATTAACACTCCGAGTTCTTCAACAAGATAAAAACTCAGCAAACCTGGAAATCCCCGCTTGCTTTGTTTTGATTAGTAATGGAACTCTAATGAGCAACTGATAACTATCACTTCCTAGTGACATCTTTAATTGACGTCTTATGTCCACCAAACTTGCGTCAAACCCGGCACCTGTCAGGTATAAATATTACCAACGTTGCCTTAAGCAATAGCTCGTTGCTCGTTGCCTGATGTTAGCTGTCTGCAAGACCCCGTGTTGGTGAAGCTAGCACCCTGTCGCTGCAGACTGCTGTCCCCTTGGTGGTGAAGCTGCTGATACCATTATCGCTGCTAAAGCGCGAATGATGGTGCAGTACGCTTAGGAGCTGAACAGCCGTCCCTCTGCGAAGACATCCAGCAGATTCCAGCTGCCCGCGGACGCTGTCCCCCCTCCTTCCTCGACGCGCTGAAGAAGAGCCGCTGCCTTTCTCGTGCAGAGAAATCCAGCTCCGGCGTTTCCGGTCTACCCTTGCGGGTGACAGGGATATCGAGAGTGACCCCTGAAGGAGATACCAATCCTCCATCATTCTATTCAGAGGTATGGTGTTGACTAAACCCTTAGACGAGAATTCTTGAAACAAACCTTGGCAAAACCAACTTAACTTAAAGCTACTTACTTACTCCCCTTCCACGTGTTAGGCTTAGGTCAGGCACACTGGGGTAGGCTTAGTTAGAAGCACCAGTTGAGTATGTTAGCCTAATGTATATATGACTGTATATATGTTTTATTACTTTTAAACCATTGTATGGCTAAGAAACCATATATCAATGCTTTTACAGTTCTATTTCGCAATCCTTATCTTACTGTACGTACTTTTTATCATAACAAGTCTTGCAATTGTGGCAATACATTTCTCTTGTACGAGAAGAAAGACTGTTCAATAAATGTTAACCCTTTATTGACAAACGCCCGTCTCTCTATTCTCTACATCTCGTGAAAGTAAACTGCACTAAACTGACTGAGTGAAATACATGTCTATTGTTTCACACGACCCTAGAGATTGACTCTTGATCTGAGGAGCAAAGTTGTCATGTTGCACGGTTGTTGGAAAGCTGAATCCCTTCTTGTCTGTGCCAAGGAAGCTGATCACTTCCTATGCAGAGAAGAAAGTTTCCAGTGACCTCTGAGCTAGTTGGTAACACAACCCAATTAAGTTTAGCATAGTCAGTGGAGGCCTGGAATATCCGCAGTTCCACGTCGATACTACTGTTTATGTTATTCCAATGCGCAGGGCCTAGTGGGAAACTAGGAACTACACTACATGGCGCCCAACGTTTGGTAAGGCGATAAACTAACGCAAGACGTTAGAGTAACTCAGTCGTGCATATTTCACACAGACCCCTTTCTCCCGTAAATACTCCAATAGACATCTGGAGTGGGTGAAAGGTTAAAATCCGCCCGAACTCAGTAGGAAGAGATTCCTATGTAAAGCTCTGGTTTATTCAACGTTGAAGGATACAGTGTTCCAAAATATTGTGCACCTAATCTTTGTCTCCTTGGAGACCTACTCTGCAAACCTTGCATTTTAACAATGCCAGAAAATAACGGAACCACTGATGCCGCAGTAAATGCAACTCAGCAGGATTCCGACGATATGGTACCGGGTGCAATAATCATCCGGGCACATTTAAGAAGATCTATAACTTTAAAACTTATAGAAAACGGACTGACACCACAAGGTGGTACAGTAATCTTCGTGATAGAGGCTCACGAGTATCGGCAGACAGAGGTATTCTATTCATGGATAAATTTTCCAGCGGTAAACGCTAGAACAAAAGAGTTTCACTATTACAAAATAGAGAAACCTCCGGAAGAGTACGCTCCTTTCGAGGAGATTGAAATTCCACTTAAATTTCAAGAGCACCTGCTCTGGTTTAATGGCGCCCTAAAACACAATCATCACATTACCAGGCTCGGTCCTCTAGGTAGACCAGGAGCCACGTGGCCGGTTGTAGCCAGCTACACACCACATCCTGACATTGTAAAAATGTCTAAGGAAGAGCTGTTAGTACAGCTCAAAACACTAATTAAAATACATAGGCAATTAGTCCAATATGTAATGCGGACTGCAACAGTCCAACCAGCTGTTAATACACCACAGCTGACCCCTCATCAGGGGAACACAAATAAAATTACACCACAGAACATACAGTCATGTCTTGGTAAAACACCCGTAAAACGGGAACAAATTCCTTTCTGGTTAGCACAGAAAATCACTCAAATAGAGGCAGTATTTCCTGATACTACCCCTATTGAGAAACACAGAATCTTGACCATCTGCCTTCCTATGGGAATCGCACCACATGTGGAGGACTGTGACATTTGGGGTACAGTCTTTGCTTCCATTTACACAAAAACACACGCTGTTCCGTCTATGGCGGTAGTACCAGAAGTGCTAAAACAGATTCAAAATGAATTCGGTCCAGAGTCCGCTTTAAATCTAGGTATGAAATTACTGAAAGACTTCAAGCAGGTCTCGGCTATATTATTAGCCAACATTAAAGGAGAAGCAGCATCTGTGGCGATTCGCCAGAAGTTGAAGGAAACAGATATAAAAGATCCTGTTGAGCTTGCAAAAATCATAGAAAAATGCTATGAAGAATTAGGTAGAGACAGCTTGGGTGGGAAACCAGTTAAGCCCCAACTGCTCGAAAATCCTGAAAAATTATTTATTAAAAATAATTTAAACACTCCTAAAAAGAGCTGGGATGGAAATAAACAATCCACTCCGACTCGAGAACGCCAGTCTCCCCAGAGGGAGCCCTCTGAGAAAAGATATAACCTTAGAAATAGGGATAATCTGAAAAAACCTGATAGATATCAAAGTATTGATACACGTCCCTCTCGATCTCTTCCACAGAATTCGGAAAGAAGAGGACGGTCAGACCCAGGAGAGCACACCAAGTCCAAAGACAAGGAACCTGCTCAGAGTAAAAAATCTCAATTTCAGAAAAAGAAGGTAGCCAGTATTAGAGTAATCAACCATGCCGAGAATACTGAGGACACAGTTGAAAAACGGGGAGTGGGCATTGACAATGTTGGACAGTGCAGCAGAAATCAGTATAGCGTGCAAGATCTTGATGAGTCATCTGGAGACAGTGGACACGAATGAATACATTCAGGTTGAAACTGCCGACGCCAGACATTGCGTATAGAGGGTGATAAGACTAGGAAAATTAAGGGTCTATTTTGGGATAAGCTCTCAAAAGGCTACGATATTCTGTTAGCTGAAAAAGATTGGCCCCCAGAGTTTGTCAGGGAGTGCCCTCGTGGCGAAGAAGTGATTATGCCTGCCTTCTCGAATCACATTCCGATTCACAAAAAATATACATATGCAAGGAAATGGGCAGTAGCCCAGGCACCTGCATTGTATAAAAATCATGTAGGATGGGATGAGGATTCACCTCCTCACAAAATCCAATTAAAAAGTGAACCAACTGCCCAACGGCAGTATCCCATAAAGCAAGAAGCTAAAAAACAAGTCAGGGAGATCTTAGATCAACTTGAGTACCAGGGGGTGATTGAAACATGCACCTCTCAAATGAACAATCCTTTGTTTCCTGTCTCCAAGCCAGACAATTCATATCGTCTAGTTTTGGACTACAGACATCTTAATACATGTTGCAAAACTTTTGCAGTACAAAACTCGCATAGTGCAGCCCTAATGAATAATATAGTTAGGAAAAAATACAAAACGACATTAGACATATCTAATGGTTTCTTTTGTCAAAACATTGCACCAGAAAGCAGATATTTGACCGCTTTCTCCGCATTTGGGTCGCAGAAAAATTCTGTCGACTCCCACAGGGGTTCAAGAACAGCCCAGGACTATTCTCAGCTAGGGTAACAGAGTTACTACAAATCTATGATGATGAGGCATTATCTTACGTAGATGATATCTATCTCACAGATGACGACTTGGATACTCATTTGAAAAGAGTGAACACCATTATACTTGGGTTCGCAGTAGAGGGTTACAAATTCAACTTTAAAAAGTCTCGAATTGCCCATCTGACAGTACTGTTTTTAGGGTACGAATTATCAAGTGAACGAAAAAGCCTAGCAGACAACTTCTTAGAGAAGTGCGCAGTACTCCAAGCTCCAAAAACGCTGAAGAATTTACAATCAATACTAGGTTTTCTGAATTTCGGAAGAACTTACATTCTAAATTACGCAGAGAGGGTTAAACCTCTCAACGAACTAATTAAACCTGATTTCAAACAAATCAATTGGACTCAAAAACACACAGAAATTTTGAGATCATTGCAAACAGACATGTTAGCAAAAACAAAATTAGATACACGTGACAACACGATCGATCTTGTAATCCGAGTCATCCCAGGAAGATGCGGATTCACATACCTGACCTCTAATGAGGGAGAAAAGGTACCAATTTCAATTAAATCTCACTTGTACACATAAGCAGAAAAAACATTCAGTCACACAGAAAGAACTGTGAACGCAGTGCAAATCGCATTAGCAAATGAGCGAGAACTAGCACACGGCAAACGGATTAATATCCTTACAGCGGAATCCGCCTTCGAAGCGCTATTCAGCCCAGTAAACCTGCCTACAGTGTCACTAGATCCGAAATGGATACAGCGTATAGATTCTCTAGGAGCGGAAGATGTGAAATACTATTTCGCCCCGCAATTCGAAGAACTGAATGATTTAGAATATGAAGAAGACTATCCTCTGCCAATCGAGATTCTGCCTCTCCCACAATACGCCTGTATAATCTATACAGATAGCTTTGTACAGCATTTCAACGTAGAGAGAAAATCCTACGATGCAGCATGTGCGATCATTAAATGTCGTTGGCTGTGCGGTAAAATTACACCGAAAGTAACAAAAACTGAATCAGTAAAGTACTGTTCGGTTCAGAGAACTGAAATCAGATGTTTAAAGATGGCGCTCGAAAATGCAGAACGTGAATTCCCGACACTTATAGTGTGCGATTCTCATTTTTGCGTCAACTCTTACAATAACAGACTGCAGAGTTGGATCGAAAACGACTACAAAGATGACACAGGTGCCACAATAAAGCATAAAATGCTCTGGAAACAAGTAGCTCATTTACACAAAGAACTACAAAAGACTCACGTGATTCACGCACAGAGTCTTCGACGTGATGGCGTTCACGTTGCAGGGAATTCATTGGCTAATACAGCCACAGCGGAAGCAACTAAACCGGCTTCCGTAGCCACAAAAAAGCGTACAGATAAATACATAGACGGGGAAACCATGCTGGCAGTAAAAACGACCGTAAAAGGCGACTGTGCAGCACTACCCGTAAACTATCCACTCAATTATGCATACGTAATCGATGCAAACTCCGTTCCTTTTGCTCGAATCCCTGGAGTGGGGGACAGAGTAATTCCAAACAGGAGCAGGAGGGGCTTCCTCTTACTGGAAGCACACATGGGGTTGGGTCTGAGACACCAAACAATCAAGGCTTCTCTGAAAGAATTACAATCAGAGTACTGGTGGCCAGGAATGAGCATAGATATTCAATGTTTTGCTCAAAATTGTGAAGACTGCAACAGAGATCGCAGTAATGAACAGGCCAGTGTAGTTTCAGGATCCCTTCTAGACAGCATAAGGCGGTCTATCTGCGCAATCAAAGAAGAGAAGCGCGTCCCAGTGTACACCATTAAGACGAAAAGCACTTAAAAAATGAGGCCTCCAGCGCTCGGCTGACGCTAGAACGGTTATAAAAGATTTGCGAGTTTTTATCGGCACATACGCAATTACCACGTTCCATTCTGACCAGGGTCCTGCTTTCAGCTCTCGAGCTTATAAGGAGGCCATGGCCAGCATGGGAATTGGGTTGCGGTATTCTTGTCCGTCGCACCCCGAAGGGAACAGTGTGGTAGAAAGAAAAAACCGGGACATAAAGCAATCTATAACAGCGAAGGTATTAGGTTCAGGCGCTGGGTGGGTCAAACATTTAATAAGTGTCCAGACTAGTCTTAATAACATGCCAAGAAATTCTCTAAAAGGTTTCAGCCCATACGAACTATTGTTCGGAATTAGAATGCGTATTCAGGACCTCGATAGTCAGATGTCAGTGGTACAAGAAGAAACAACGCACTTTGATGTAAAGGATCGTTTGGCTGTTTTACAGGAACTGAACGAAACAAGAAAATCATTAAGCAACATAAAGTTAAAGCAACAGCCAAGTACCACTGATGAGGCACCACCAGCAACAGCCCCAGCAAGGTCTGTCTGGATTCCAAAGATTGGGGATCTAGTCAGAGAAAAGATCGCGGTTAAGAAGGAATTTGGGCCTTCTTACAGAAAAGCAGTACCTGTCTTGGCAGTCACCGGAACAAGATCAGTTGTGCTACCGCCCCTTGCTGGTAAAAAGGAGAACAGAGTCGTGTCTATCGATCTGGTAAAACCACAAGCATGTGGCCTATAATCAACAGTAGGCCCAGTGGACTCCCAAGAAACAACAGAATACCCAAACTTGCAACAATCCAAGAGGTTCAAACTGAAAGACTAATCACATTCGATCAGCCTGCAGTGCACAATGAAGGACTATGCAATAATGCCATGGAACTCGTGCCTCTTGAAACACAGATTGAAACAGTTCGTCAAGAAACAACACCAGTCTACAATGATGTGGCATCAGAAAGTGCTACCGAAAGACAGATTGAAAGAACAATCCCATCAATTGACAGAACTGCCTCTGGTTATTTCATCAACTTCGACAACTTCTCTAAAGATCAAAACGACCCCGAAGTGATGCCAGAAACAAAAAAGTATTCTAAAGAAAATACAACAGGACTCCTTCAACAAATCAAAGAACTATATCTGGATTCACCGTTGATTGAGCATTGGATTATTTCAGGGGTATTCATACTCCTACTATGCCTAATTTTAGTTTTAATTTTAGGAAAGTTTATTACAATTGAATGGACACAGCAAGTCAGAACATCAACCTAGTCCTGAAACCACACAGATCATCCCACGTGAAGAAAAGAGAACTGTCAACAGTAAATGTCACAGCAATTCCAATACCTGGTGGGGTAGTATGGGAGAAAACAGACTATGAGATATATGGTCCGGTCGAGATCCTGAAGTATCCTCATCAACTGAAGGTTTCATTAACTGACTTTGTAACACCTAGTACATTCTCTGATGATTGGGACTTTAACAGTATTAATGACATGATGTCTGATTTAGTAATGTCAGCTAGATTCACAGATCATGATTATTTACAAGGTTCATCTAGTTATGAGCAGTTATTCTGTTACACACACTATGGTGATCATTACTTGTACAAATCTGCACAGCCATAGAAACATTGTTCTACACCACCTAAAAGCAGTTCTAAAGCATTTTTTGAGAAATTCAAATACTTCTCAGGGTTTAACACCAGTGATGCAGAAACGTTTTATTACAAACTGTTAGATAAAACAGGAATGAAAACAATGCTGACAAATTCTAAATTGATATATTCAGAAGCATTTTATGACAAAATGATGACATTTGGTTTTGATTATTGGAAAAATAATATTGAAACGAAAACAATTTGGGGTACAAAAGATTGGCAGGTGCAAGGCATTGAAGCACTATTTAGACCCTGCATGATACCAGAACCAATGTTATTTTTAAATGACACAATACACCAAACATCTTGTCTTGGCCTAGCTAAGATCAAAGACCTTAAAACACCGTCTATACCAAAGCCAATACCTGAGAATGCAACCGCAGATATTGAGTTAGACGTGTCACAAATTTTACATTTTAACAGAACACATCCTGATTGGAAAAAGTGGTTAATCTGGCCTACTGACACAAACAGCTGTCAAGATAGATTCCTGAATAAAACACAGGGGTTAAAAATGACCAGATTAGACTCAAGATACTCCCAGAGACAACATCCAGGGATTATAACAACATACAGTGTAGGGAAGCTCTGCCTTGAATGGCTAACATCATCCACACTGGCTGAAATTAAGCAACACTTGTCTTTACTAAAAGATGGTGCTGATTTGCGCGATTTCATCCTTGGACCACGCAAACAGCGTCAAAAGCGTTTCATAGCGACCAGTATCTATGCTGCTTACAACGAGGCTTGGAAAGTAAAGCAAATTGAAACTGCTGAGAAAATACGAGAAATTGATCGTATTAATTTGGAGAAATCACTTTCTGTAGTAGACAATGGGTTAATGACTCTGTCTTCCAGAATATATTCGTTGGACAATATTGTATCCTCTGCCTTTGATGTGATAGACAGAGATTTGCTAATGTTACAACATGGCCAGTCTCAATTACGTTCTATTATAGAATTAGGCTGGACGCTGCAAAATCTTCGTTCAGGCTATGTGCCTTGGCGTTTAATCAACACAACGTCATTATTTTCCAGTTTTAACCTTACTGATAAACAGATCAGTTTGGCACAGAAAGGAGCAGACTATACAATCCTGAGCATCGAAAAACTCGAGAGATTACCATTGACAATGTCAGAGAGTCCTGTCATTGAATGGATAATACACGGAATTATCACCATTCCGATAACAACTTTCCGATTTAAAAAGTGCCTTGAGTACATACCTACTGGCCAGTATGAACAATTAGGTAAAGGATATGTAAAATCTGAATGGAAATTACCATACACTCATTCTTGCTATAGTGACAGCAACAAAAATGTATTTCTTAGTGGTGAGAACTGTAAACATTCACTAAGCGGTATACTTTTGTGTCAGGGTATTAATTTACACGGAGCATGTGATGGAAATTCTAACAACCTTTCATGCCACCAGCTAGTCACACCTGCAACTCAGATAGAGCCCTTCTTTATGCAACTTTCGAACGGGAGTTACATTCTTAGAACAGATCACAGATGTTGTGGCCTCGTGCCAGGGAAAAGTTATCTAGTGAAAGTAACATCCATGGTCAAATGCTGTATGCAAGCATTGTTTCCGAGTGGGCCTGCAGACACAGTGACTCCCATCTGGCCTCGTCTGAATCTCTATTCTATACGAATTGATACATTAAGCAAAATGAAATCTGTGCTTTTACAGACAACAGTGCCTATAACGTCATCAAAAGAGACGTATGATCTTCTAGTTGCAAGGACAGCTACTGAAGTTCATGACCTTTTATCAACAAATTGCCCCGTGCATTTCGTAGAAATGTTGAGCCAACTCCCTAACATGTCTAGTGCCACAAGCATCCCAGGCATATATAAGACAGTCTTTACGGGACTTCTTACACCCTTCCAGGCAATTTTGGGAATCGTTCCTAATTTTGTACACTCTGTTTTTGGCGGCATACCATTATTTTTGGGACTTGTAGCAGGGATTTTATTTTTGACCCTCCTGCTTCGTTATGGCAAGCCTCGGCTCAGACATAGCTCCCATGGGAATGGAAGAGACAATCCTAGCAATGCGCTACCGGGACAGGATAACTAACGTCCTTGGATTGGCCAGGCTGAGAGATCTAAACATGACCTGGTTCCTTTCATTCAGACCTATATGGCAGAACTGTATCTTACCGGTACTAAGATGTATGCTATGCGGCGATGAATGCGTGTTGGACATCTGTCTTTCACTTCCATCAGCAGTACCAATGGACGTCGATACTTTGCTCAGTCCAATAACGGCTCACGCATTGTGTTGTCCCCAGCGGCTACCAATCCTGATGACGGCATTCGTTGAGACTCCTGTACTACGACTAGGTGGTAACAGTGGAGCAAGTGACAAAAGCAACATCACCCAGGTACGGCCTTCTGTGAGCATTGCTGCTCCCGACTATGATGACAGCAATCATTCTCACACCTGCCAAGTTACAGCGCTATCTAATTTGGTTGAACTGTCACCTGATTTTGTAGACCAATTCTTTGAGAGCCTGTCTGATACGATGTTCTCACCCGTACAGAAACAATAACTTTTTAGAAGCTTTCCGACTCACAGCGTTCCTATGAACTCTGAATTCGGCCTTCAGTTTTGATCAACAAAGACTGCTAAAAGCTTTGGAACTCTATTTTTCCCCGTTCAAGCATTAAATTCTTTTGAATTGGACATTTTTAATATTCAATTTTTTTTTGGCACGAACAAATTCTTTGCTTAACGTAAAAACTATTCTTAGAGAACAGAAGCTTCACACTTCTATTTCTAATCACATCTAGAGACATAACAAAGTTACACCAGCCTCACACACACCCATGGACCTTTCTCCTGCTACTCCTGCAAATTCATCGGCACCGACAACATCTCTGCTACGACCACAACACAGATTCCCGACCCCAACCACCTACAGTGCATCCTTCTCAACACTCGTTCGGTCCACAGACACGCCATTGACCTATGGAATCTACTAGACACCATCTCTCCAGACGTCCCCTTCCTAACAGAAACTTGGATGAACGCTTCCTCCGCCCCAGACATCACCATTGCCATCCCTGAAGAATATAAGATCACTCGCAAGGACCGTACCAGCCACACAGGAGGAGGGATCGCTATCGTCCATAAGAAATCAATCCGCATCTCAACCAGCTCTGACGCCAACCTCGCTAACTCTGAACACCTTCACTTCCAGATCCACATCGACCCCAAGACCACACTCAGAGGCACCCTCCTCTACAGACCACCAGGACCCCGCGCAAAATTCAGTGAAGACATCACAGACTTCATCACCCCACACGCGCTCCCCTCCAAAGACTACATCCTTCTGGGAGACCTCAACTTTCACCTTGAAAAGAACAACGACCGCAACACCACCACCCTCTTGGACAACCTCGCCAACCTCGGACTTAAACAACTGGTCACTTCCCCCACCCACATCGCAGGTCACACACTCGACCCCATCTTCACCTCCAGCAATCATGTCTCCTTCAGCCACACTACGGATCTCCTCTGGACTGACCACAGCTGCGTTCACTTCACCTACAACAAGCCGAAACCCACCAACCACCTCCAACCAACTCTGCAAAGAAACTGGAACAAAATCACCACGGACCAGATCTCCGCATCGCTCCTTCTAAACACCCCAGCCCACTCTTCTAACGCAAACGAAGCCGCCGCCAACCTCACCCTATGGTTATCCAACACCGCCGACACCTTAGCACCACTGAAAAAACGTCAAAGCAAACCTTGCAGCAAAAAGGCCTCATGGTTCAACGATGATCTTAAGAAGTCCAAGAAACTCTGCCGCTCCCTTGAAAAGGCCTGGAAAAAAGACCCAACCACTAGCACCAAGGACGCCTTCAAAAACGCCACCCGCACTCACCACCAACTAATCCGTAAGGCCAAGAAAACAGCATTCAAGGATCGACTTGACAACAACGCCCACAACAGCAAGGAACTTTTCAACATCGTCAAGGAATTTTCCAATCCCTCGGCCAACTCCAACGACATCACCCCCTCTCAAGCCCTCTGCGACTCCCTAGCCTCATTCTTCCACAACAAGATTGCAGACATCCACAACAGCTTCGACAACCAACCCGGAAACCAACCCACCCTACCATTTGCTGAACATTCTCCCCCCGTGAACACCCTTAACGACTGGAACCCAATCTCCACTGAGGACACAATCCGCCTGATGAATTCCATCCACTCAGGATCCCCCACAGACCCATGTCCTCACCACATCTTCAACAAAGCAGACTCCGTCATAGCACCGCACCTCCGAGACGTCATCAACTGCTCCTTCAACTCCGCCACCTTCCCGGAAGACTGGAAACACGCTGAACTCACCGCCCTTCTGAAAAAACCCACAGCGGACCCCACCGAACTCAAAAATTACCGCCCCATCTCGTTCCTTCCATTCCCGGCCAAAGTCATCGAGAAAGCTGTCAACAACCAGCTCGCCGCCTTCCTCGAAGCCAACAAATCCCTCGACTCCTGCCAATCTGGCTTCCGAGCAAAACACAGCACTGAGACCGCCCTCATCGCAGCAACAGACGACATTCGAACTCTACTGGACAATGGAGACACAGTCGCCCTCATCCTCCTCGACCTCTCTGCAGCATTCGACACAGTCTGCCACAGCACCCTTTTACAACGCCTCAGTAACATCGGAATCCAAGGAAAAGCACTTGAATGGATCACCTCGTTCCTCACCGGAAGAACCCAGAGAGTCCGCCTCCCACCATTCAAGTCCGAGGCCACTGAAGTCATCTGTGGCGTACCACAAGGATCCTCACTCAGCCCCACCCTCTTCAACGTATACATGAGCCCCCTCGCGGCCATCGCCCGCCAACACAACCTCAACATCATCTCTTACGCGGATGACACTCAACTAATCCTTTCTCTCACCAATGACCCCAGCACCGCCAAAACTAACCTACACGAAGGAATGAAAGAAGTTGCCGAATGGATGAAACAAAGCCGTCTGAAACTGAACTCAGACAAAACAGAAGTCCTCATCTTAGGTACATCCCCCTCTGCATGGGACGACTCCTGGTGGCCGGAAGCCCTCGGAAAAGCACCCATCCCGACAGACCACGCACGGAACCTAGGCATCATCCTGGATTCTTCACTCTCAATGAACAGACAAGTCAGCGCCGTATCCTCTTCCTGCTTCAACATTCTTCGCATGCTCAGAAAAACATTTCGCTGGATCCCCACAGAAACAAGGAAAACAGTCACCCATGCTCTGGTCACGAGCCGACTGGACTACGGAAACACCCTCTACGCAGGCACTACCGCCAAACTCCAGAAGAAACTCCAACGAATCCAAAACGCCTCAGCCAGGATCATATTAGACATCCGACGCAACGAACACATCTCTGGTCACCTTAAAGACCTCCACTGGCTACCCGTCAATAAGAGGATCACTTTCCGACTGCTAACCCACGCACACAAATCACTCTACGACATCGGACCAGAATGCCTCAACTCACGACTGTCCTTCTACACCCCTTCCCGCCAACTACGCTCTTCCAGCCAAGCCCTCGCCACTGTACCTCGCATCAACAAGACCACCATGGGAGGCATATCCTTCTCATACCTGGCTGCTAAAACATGGAACTCACTCCCCGCTTACCTTCGCCTTACCCAGAACCACCTAGCATTCAGAAAGCAACTTAAAACGTGGATATTTGACAAGTAATCCTCCTCCCCTTTCTAAGCGCCTTGAGACCCTCTGGGTATGTAGTGCGCTATATAAATTCTCTGACTTGACTTGACTTGACTTGACTAGCACACATGTTATTACAATGCATTTATATGTGATGATTTATCTCACCTTTCTTCTGTCAGAGATACTTCATGTGTAATTCCTTTTGCATAATCGTTCATTGATTTCATATGCAATAATTTTTGAATGATTTCTATGCTTCAAAAAACGTACAGTACCTAAATTTCATGTATTTCAAGTACGCCTATTTCAAATGCATTTATGTATTTTGGGGTGGGCAATGTTACACATGCATCTAATTGCTTTAGTTTTAGTAATTTTGATGGACATGAATACGTGGGGTGGGTGTTATGTGTTTATCTAGGTTCCTGATCGATACTGTGACCTTATGCCCCTATTCGGCTATAAATCCATTTATTCCCTATATTAGCATAACCGTTCAAGTACGATTTTCAGAAATGTCATCTCTGGCCTCACACGAACAGAGCCACATTCCAGCATAGCTCTCTGCCACTTCCTAGTGCAATGACAGAGCAGAAGTCACTATCTGATATTCCTAGATTAACACTCCGAGTTCTTCAACAAGATAAAAACTCAGCAAACCTGGAAATCCCCGCTTGCTTTGTTTTGATTAGTAATGGAACTCTAATGAGCAACTGATAACTATCACTTCCTAGTGACATCTTTAATTGACGTCTTATGTCCAGCAAACTTGCGTCAAACCCGGCACCTGTCAGGTATAAATATTACCAACGTTGCCTTAAGCAATAGCTCGTTGCTCGTTGCCTGATGTTAGCTGTCTGCAAGACCCCGTGTTGGTGAAGCTAGCACCCTGTCGCTGCAGACTGCTGTCCCCTTGGTGGTGAAGCTGCTGATACCATTATCGCTGCTAAAGCGCGAACGATGGTGCAGTACGCTTAGGAGCTGAACAGCCGTCCCTCTGAGAAGACATCCAGCAGATTCCAGCTGCCCGCGGACGCTGTCCCCCCTCCTTCCTCGACGCGCTGAAGAAGAGCCGCTGCCTTTCTCGTGCAGAGAAATCCAGCTCCGGCGTTTCCGGTCTACCCTTGCGGGTGACAGGGATATCGAGAGTGACCCCTGAAGGAGATACCAATCCTCCATCATTCTATTCAGAGGTATGGTGTTGACTAAACCCGTAGACGAGAATTCTTGAAACAAACCTTGGCAAAACCAACTTAACTTAAAGCTACTTACTTACTCCCCTTCCACGTGTTAGGCTTAGGTCAGGCACACTGGGGTAGGCTTAGTTAGAAGCACCAGTTGAGTATGTTAGCCTAATGTATATATGACTGTATATATGTTTTATTACTTTTAAACCATTGTATGGCTAAGAAACCATATCAATGCTTTTACAGTTCTATTTCGCAATCCTTATCTTACTGTACGTACTTTTTATCATAACAAGTCTTGCAATTGTGGCAATACATTTCTCTTGTACGAGAAGAAAGACTGTTCAATAAATGTTAACCCTTTATTGACAAACGCCCGTCTCTCTATTCTCTACATCTCGTGAAAGTAAACTGCACTAAACTGACTGAGTGAAATACATGTCTATTGTTTCACACGACCCTAGAGATTGACTCTTGATCTGAGGAGCAAAGTTGTCATGTTGCACGGTTGTTGGAAAGCTGAATCCCTTCTTGTCTGTGCCAAGGAAGCTGACCACTTCCTATGCAGAGAAGAAAGTTTCCAGTGACCTCTGAGCTAGTTGGTAACACAACCCAATTAAGTTTAGCATAGTCAGTGGAGGCCTGGAATATCCGCAGTTCCACGTCGATACTACTGTTTATGTTATTCCAATGCGCAGGGCCTAGTGGGAAACTAGGAACTACACTACATGGCGCCCAACGTTTGGTAAGGCGATAAACTAACGCAAGACGTTAGAGTAACTCAGTCGTGCATATTTCACACAGACCCCTTTCTCCCGTAAATACTCCAATAGACGTCTGGAGTGGGTGAAAGGTTAAAATCCGCCCGAACTCAGTAGGAAGAGATTCCTATGTAAAGCTCTGGTTTATTCAACGTTGAAGGATACAGTGTTCCAAAATATTGTGCACCTAATCTTTGTCTCCTTGGAGACCTACTCTGCAAACCTTGCATTTTAACAATGCCAGAAAATAACGGAACCACTGAGGCCGCAGTAAATGCAACTCAGCAGGATTCCGACGATATGGTACCGGGTGCAATAATCATCCGGGCACATTTAAGAAGATCTATAACTTTAAAACTTATAGAAAACGGACTGACACCACAAGGTGGTACAGTAATCTTCGTGATAGAGGCTCACGAGTATCGGCAGACAGAGGTATTCTATTCATGGATAAATTTTCCAGCGGTAAACGCTAGAACAAAAGAGTTTCACTATTACAAAATAGAGAAACCTCCGGAAGAGTACGCTCCTTTCGAGGAGATTGAAATTCCACTTAAATTTCAAGAGCACCTGCTCTGGTTTAATGGCGCCCTAAAACACAATTATCACATTACCAGGCTCGGTCCTCTAGGTAGACCAGGAGCCACGTGGCCGGTTGTAGCCAGCTACACACCACATCCTGACATTGTAAAAATGTCTAAGGAAGAGCTGTTAGTACAGCTCAAAACACTAATTAAAATACATAGGCAATTAGTCCAATATGTAATGCGGACTGCAACAGTCCAACCAGCTGTTAATACACCACAGCTGACCCCTCATCAGGGGAACACAAATAAAATTACACCACAGAACATACAGTCATGTCTTGGTAAAACACCCGTAAAACGGGAACAAATTCCTTTCTGGTTAGCACAGAAAATCACTCAAATAGAGGCAGTATTTCCTGATACTACCCCTATTGAGAAACACAGAATCTTGACCATCTGCCTTCCTATGGGAATCGCACCACATGTGGAGGACTGTGACATTTGGGGTACAGTCTTTGCTTCCATTTACACAAAAACACACAGTGTTCCGTCTATGGCGGTAGTACCAGAAGTGCTAAAACAGATTCAAAATGAATTCGGTCCAGAGTCCGCTTTAAATCTAGGTATGAAATTACTGAAAGACTTCAAGCAGGTCTCGGCTATATTATTAGCCAACATTAAAGGAGAAGCAGCATCTGTGGCGATTCGCCAGAAGTTGAAGGAAACAGATATAAAAGATCCTGTTGAGCTTGCAAAAATCATAGAAAAATGCTATGAAGAATTAGGTAGAGACAGCTTGGGTGGGAAACCAGTTAAGCCCCAACTGCTCGAAAATCCTGAAAAATTATTTATTAAAAATAATTTAAACACTCCTAAAAAGAGCTGGGATGGAAATAAACAATCCACTCCGACTCGAGAACGCCAGTCTCCCCAGAGGGAGCCCTCTGAGAAAAGATATAACCTTAGAAATAGGGATAATCTGAAAAAACCTGATAGATATCAAAGTATTGATACACGTCCCTCTCGATCTCTTCCACAGAATTCGGAAAGAAGAGGACGGTCAGACCCAGGAGAGCACACCAAGTCCAAAGACAAGGAACCTGCTCAGAGTAAAAAATCTCAATTTCAGAAAAAGAAGGTAGCCAGTATTAGAGTAATCAACCATGCCGAGAATACTGAGGACACAGTTGAAAAACGGGGAGTGGGCATTGACAATGTTGGACAGTGCAGCAGAAATCAGTATAGCGCGCAAGATCTTGATGAGTCATCTGGAGACAGTGGACACGAATGAATACATTCAGGTTGAAACTGCCGACGCCAGACTTAGCGAGCCCCATAAAATATACGAAATAACATTGCGTATAGAGGGTGATAAGACTAGGAAAATTAAGGGTCTATTTTGGGATAAGCTCTCAAAAGGCTACGATATTCTGTTAGCTGAAAAAGATTGGCCCCCAGAGTTTGTCAGGGAGTGCCCTCGTGGCGAAGAAGTGATTATGCCTGCCTTCTCGAATCACATTCCGATTCACAAAAAATATACATATGCAAGGAAATGGGCAGTAGCCCAGGCACCTGCATTGTATAAAAATCATGTAGGATGGGATGAGGATTCACCTCCTCACAAAATCCAATTAAAAAGTGAACCAACTGCCCAACGGCAGTATCCCATAAAGCAAGAAGCTAAAAAACAAGTCAGGGAGATCTTAGATCAACTTGAGTACCAGGGGGTGATTGAAACATGCACCTCTCAAATGAACAATCCTTTGTTTCCTGTCTCCAAGCCAGACAATTCATATCGTCTAGTTTTGGACTACAGACATCTTAATACATGTTGCAAAACTTTTGCAGTACAAAACTCGCATAGTGCAGCCCTAATGAATAATATAGTTAGGAAAAAATACAAAACGACATTAGACATATCTAATGGTTTCTTTTGTCAAAACATTGCACCAGAAAGCAGATATTTGACCGCTTTCTCCGCATTTGGGTCGCAGAAAAATTCTGTCGACTCCCACAGGGGTTCAAGAACAGCCCAGGACTATTCTCAGCTAGGGTAACAGAGTTACTACAAATCTATGATGATGAGGCATTATCTTACGTAGATGATATCTATCTCACAGATGACGACTTGGATACTCATTTGAAAAGAGTGAACACCATTATACTTGGGTTCGCAGTAGAGGGTTACAAATTCAACTTTAAAAAGTCTCGAATTGCCCATCTGACAGTACTGTTTTTAGGGTACGAATTATCAAGTGAACGAAAAAGCCTAGCAGACAACTTCTTAGAGAAGTGCGCAGTACTCCAAGCTCCAAAAACGCTGAAGAATTTACAATCAATACTAGGTTTTCTGAATTTCGGAAGAACTTACATTCTAAATTACGCAGAGAGGGTTAAACCTCTCAACGAACTAATTAAACCTGATTTCAAACAAATCAATTGGACTCAAAAACACACAGAAATTTTGAGATCATTGCAAACAGACATGTTAGCAAAAACAAAATTAGATACACGTGACAACACGATCGATCTTGTAATCCGAGTCATCCCAGGAAGATGCGGATTCACATACCTGACCTCTAATGAGGGAGAAAAGGTACCAATTTCAATTAAATCTCACTTGTACACATAAGCAGAAAAAACATTCAGTCACACAGAAAGAACTGTGAACGCAGTGCAAATCGCATTAGCAAATGAGCGAGAACTAGCACACGGCAAACGGATTAATATCCTTACAGCGGAATCCGCCTTCGAAGCGCTATTCAGCCCAGTAAACCTGCCTACAGTGTCACTAGATCCGAAATGGATACAGCGTATAGATTCTCTAGGAGCGGAAGATGTGAAATACTATTTCGCCCCGCAATTCGAAGAACTGAATGATTTAGAATATGAAGAAGACTATCCTCTGCCAATCGAAATTCTGCCTCTCCCACAATACGCCTGTATAATCTATACAGATAGCTTTGTACAGCATTTCAACGTAGAGAGAAAATCCTACGATGCAGCATGTGCGATCATTAAATGTCGTTGGCTGTGCGGTAAAATTACACCGAAAGTAACAAAAACTGAATCAGTAAAGTACTGTTCGGTTCAGAGAACTGAAATCAGATGTTTAAAGATGGCGCTCGAAAATGCAGAACGTGAATTCCCGACACTTATAGTGTGCGATTCTCATTTTTGCGTCAACTCTTACAATAACAGACTGCAGAGTTGGATCGAAAACGACTACAAAGATGACACAGGTGCCACAATAAAGCATAAAATGCTCTGGAAACAAGTAGCTCTTTTACACAAAGAACTACAAAAGACTCACGTGATTCACGCACAGAGTCTTCGACGTGATGGCGTTCACGTTGCAGGGAATTCATTGGCTAATACAGCCACAGCGGAAGCAACTAAACCGGCTTCCGTAGCCACAAAAAAGCGTACAGATAAATACATAGACGGGGAAACCATGCTGGCAGTAAAAACGACCGTAAAAGGCGACTGTGCAGCACTACCCGTAAACTATCCACTCAATTATGCATACGTAATCGATGCAAACTCCGTTCCTTTTGCTCGAATCCCTGGAGTGGGGGACAGAGTAATTCCAAACAGGAGCAGGAGGGGCTTCCTCTTACTGGAAGCACACATGGGGTTGGGTCTGAGACACCAAACAATCAAGGCTTCTCTGAAAGAATTACAATCAGAGTACTGGTGGCCAGGAATGAGCATAGATATTCAATGTTTTGCTCAAAATTGTGAAGACTGCAACAGAGATCGCAGTAATGAACAGGCCAGTGTAGTTTCAGGATCCCTTCTAGACAGCATAAGGCGGTCTATCTGCGCAATCAAAGAAGAGAAGCGCGTCCCAGTGTACACCATTAAGACGAAAAGCACTTAAAAAATGAGGCCTCCAGCGCTCGGCTGACGCTAGAACGGTTATAAAAGATTTGCGAGTTTTTATCGGCACATACGCAATTACCACGTTCCATTCTGACCAGGGTCCTGCTTTCAGCTCTCGAGCTTATAAGGAGGCCATGGCCAGCATGGGAATTGGGTTGCGGTATTCTTGTCCGTCGCACCCCGAAGGGAACAGTGTGGTAGAAAGAAAAAACCGGGACATAAAGCAATCTATAACAGCGAAGGTATTAGGTTCAGGCGCTGGGTGGGTCAAACATTTAATAAGTGTCCAGACTAGTCTTAATAACATGCCAAGAAATTCTCTAAAAGGTTTCAGCCCATACGAACTATTGTTCGGAATTAGAATGCGTATTCAGGACCTCGATAGTCAGATGTCAGTGGTACAAGAAGAAACAACGCACTTTGATGTAAAGGATCGTTTGGCTGTTTTACAGGAACTGAACGAAACAAGAAAATCATTAAGCAACATAAAGTTAAAGCAACAGCCAAGTACCACTGATGAGGCACCACCAGCAACAGCCCCAGCAAGGTCTGTCTGGATTCCAAAGATTGGGGATCTAGTCAGAGAAAAGATCGCGGTTAAGAAGGAATTTGGGCCTTCTTACAGAAAAGCAGTACCTGTCTTGGCAGTCACCGGAACAAGATCAGTTGTGCTACCGCCCCTTGCTGGTAAAAAGGAGAACAGAGTCGTGTCTATCGATCTGGTAAAACCACAAGCATGTGGCCTATAATCAACAGTAGGCCCAGTGGACTCCCAAGAAACAACTGAATACCCAAACTTGCAACAATCCAAGAGGTTCAAACTGAAAGACTAATCACATTCGATCAGCCTGCAGTGCACAATGAAGGACTATGCAATAATGCCATGGAACTCGTGCCTCTTGAAACACAGATTGAAACAGTTCGTCAAGAAACAACACCAGTCTACAATGATGTGGCATCAGAAAGTGCTACCGAAAGACAGATTGAAAGAACAATCCCATCAATTGACAGAACTGCCTCCGGTTATTTCATCAACTTCGACAACTTCTCTAAAGATCAAAACGACCCCGAAGTGATGCCAGAAACAAAAAAGTATTCTAAAGAAAATACAACAGGACTCCTTCAACAAATCAAAGAACTATATCTGGATTCACAGTTGATTGAGCATTGGATTATTTCAGGGGTATTCATACTCCTACTATGCCTAATTTTAGTTTTAAGTTTAGGAAAGTTTATTACAATTGAATGGACACAGCAAGTCAGAACATCAACCTAGTCCTGAAACCACACAGATCATCCCACGTGAAGAAAAGAGAACTGTCAACAGTAAATGTCACAGCAATTCCAATACCTGGTGGGGTAGTATGGGAGAAAACAGACTATGAGATATATGGTGCGGTCGAGATCCTGAAGTATCCTCATCAACTGAAGGTTTCATTAAGTGACTTTGTAACACCTAGTACATTCTCTGATGATTGGGACTTTAACAGTATTAATGACATGATGTCTGATTTAGTAATGTCAGCTAGATTCACAGATCATGATTATTTACAAGGTTCATCTAGTTATGAGCAGTTATTCTGTTACACACACTATGGTGATCATTACTTGTACAAATCTGCACAGCCATAGAAACATTGTTCTACACCACCTAAAAGCAGTTCTAAAGCATTTTTTGAGAAATTCAAATACTTCTCAGGGTTTAACACCAGTGATGCAGAAACGTTTTATTACAAACTGTTAGATAAAACAGGAATGAAAACAATGCTGACAAATTCTAAATTGATATATTCAGAAGCATTTTATGACAAAATGATGACATTTGGTTTTGATTATTGGAAAAATAATATTGAAACGAAAACAATTTGGGGTACAAAAGATTGGCAGGTGCAAGGCATTGAAGCACTATTTAGACCCTGCATGATACCAGAACCAATGTTATTTTTAAATGACACAATACACCAAACATCTTGTCTTGGCCTAGCTAAGATCAAAGACCTTAAAACACCGTCTATACCAAAGCCAATACCTGAGAATGCAACCGCAGATATTGAGTTAGACGTGTCACAAATTTTACATTTTAACAGAACACATCCTGATTGGAAAAAGTGGTTAATCTGGCCTACTGACACAAACAGCTGTCAAGATAGATTCCTGAATAAAACACAGGGGTTAAAAATGACCAGATTAGACTCAAGATACTCCCAGAGACAACATCCAGGGATTATAACAACATACAGTGTAGGGAAGCTCTGCCTTGAATGGCTAACATCATCCACACTGGCTGAAATTAAGCAACACTTGTCTTTACTAAAAGATGGTGCTGATTTGCGCGATTTCATCCTTGGACCACGCAAACAGCGTCAAAAGCGTTTCATAGCGACCAGTATCTATGCTGCTTACAACGAGGCTTGGAAAGTAAAGCAAATTGAAACTGCTGAGAAAATACGAGAAATTGATCGTATTAATTTGGAGAAATCACTTTCTGTAGTAGACAATGGGTTAATGACTCTGTCTTCCAGAATATATTCGTTGGACAATATTGTATCCTCTGCCTTTGATGTGATAGACAGAGATTTGCTAATGTTACAACATGGCCAGTCTCAATTACGTTCTATTATAGAATTAGGCTGGACGCTGCAAAATCTTCGTTCAGGCTATGTGCCTTGGCGTTTAATCAACACAACATCATTATTTTCCAGTTTTAACCTTACTGATAAACAGATCAGTTTGGCACAGAAAGGAGCAGACTATACAATCCTGAGCATCGAAAAACTCGAGAGATTACCATTGACAATGTCAGAGAGTCCTGTCATTGAATGGATAATACACGGAATTATCACCATTCCGATAACAACTTTCCGATTTAAAAAGTGCCTTGAGTACATACCTACTGGCCAGTATGAACAATTAGGTAAAGGATATGTAAAATCTGAATGGAAATTACCATACACTCATTCTTGCTATAGTGACAGCAACAAAAATGTATTTCTTAGTGGTGAGAACTGTAAACATTCACTAAGCGGTATACTTTTGTGTCAGGGTATTAATTTACACGGAGCATGTGATGGAAATTCTAACAACCTTTCATGCCACCAGCTAGTCACACCTGCAACTCAGATAGAGCCCTTCTTTATGCAACTTTCGAACGGGAGTTACATTCTTAGAACAGATCACAGATGTTGTGGCCTCGTGCCAGGGAAAAGTTATCTAGTGAAAGTAACATCCATGGTCAAATGCTGTATGCAAGCATTGTTTCCGAGTGGGCCTGCAGACACAGTGACTCCCATCTGGCCTCGTCTGAATCTCTATTCTATACGAATTGATACATTAAGCAAAATGAAATCTGTGCTTTTACAGACAACAGTGCCTATAACGTCATCAAAAGAGACGTATGATCTTCTAGTTGCAAGGACAGCTACTGAAGTTCATGACCTTTTATCAACAAATTGCCCCGTGCATTTCGTAGAAATGTTGAGCCAACTCCCTAACATGTCTAGTGCCACAAGCATCCCAGGCATATATAAGACATTCTTTACGGGACTTCTTACACCCTTCCAGGCAATTTTGGGAATCGTTCCTAATTTTGTACACTCTGTTTTTGGCGGCATACCATTATTTTTGGGACTTGTAGCAGGGATTTTATTTTTGACCCTCCTGCTTCGTTATGGCAAGCCTCGGCTCAGACATAGCTCCCATGGGAATGGAAGAGACAATCCTAGCAATGCGCTACCGGGACAGGATAACTAACGTCCTTGGATTGGCCAGGCTGAGAGATCTAAACATGACCTGGTTCCTTTCATTCAGACCTATATGGCAGAACTGTATCTTACCGGTACTAAGATGTATGCTATGCGGCGATGAATGCGTGTTGGACATCTGTCTTTCACTTCCATCAGCAGTACCAATGGACGTCGATACTTTGCTCAGTCCAATAACGGCTCACGCATTGTGTTGTCCCCAGCGGCTACCAATCCTGATGACGGCATTCGTTGAGACTCCTGTACTACGACTAGGTGGTAACAGTGGAGCAAGTGACAAAAGCAACATCACCCAGGTACGGCCTTCTGTGAGCATTGCTGCTCCCGACTATGATGACAGCAATCATTCTCACACCTGCCAAGTTACAGCGCTATCTAATTTGGTTGAACTGTCACCTGATTTTGTAGACCAATTCTTTGAGAGCCTGTCTGATACGATGTTCTCACCCGTACAGAAACAATAACTTTTTAGAAGCTTTCCGACTCACAGCGTTCCTATGAACTCTGAATTCGGCCTTCAGTTTTGATCAACAAAGACTGCTAAAAGCTTTGGAACTCTATTTTTCCCCGTTCAAGCATTAAATTCTTTTGAATTGGACATTTTTAATATTCAAATTTTTTTTGGCACGAACAAATTCTTTGCTTAACGTAAAAACTATTCTTAGAGAACAGAAGCTTCACACTTCTATTTCTAATCACATCTAGAGACATAACAAAGTTACACCAGCCTCACACACACCCATGGACCTTTCTCCTGCTACTCCTGCAAATTCATCGGCACCGACAACATCTCCGCTACGACCACAACACAGATTCCCGACCCCAACCACCTACAGTGCATCCTTCTCAACACTCGTTCGGTCCACAGACACGCCATTGACCTATGGAATCTACTAGACACCATCTCTCCAGACGTCCCCTTCCTAACAGAAACTTGGATGAACGCTTCCTCCGCCCCAGACATCACCATTGCCATCCCTGAAGAATATAAGATCACTCGCAAGGACCGTACCAGCCACACAGGAGGAGGGATCGCTATCGTCCATAAGAAATCAATCCGCATCTCAACCAGCTCTGACGCCAACCTCGCTAACTCTGAACACCTTCACTTCCAGATCCACATCGACCCCAAGACCACACTCAGAGGCTCCCTCCTCTACAGACCACCAGGACCCCGCGCAAAATTCAGTGAAGACATCACAGACTTCATCACCCCACACGCGCTCCCCTCCAAAGACTACATCCTTCTGGGAGACCTCAACTTTCACCTTGAAAAGAACAACGACCGCAACACCACCACCCTCTTGGACAACCTCGCCAACCTCGGACTTAAACAACTGGTCACTTCCCCCACCCACATCGCAGGTCACACACTCGACCCCATCTTCACCTCCAGCAATCATGTCTCCTTCAGCCACACTACGGATCTCCTCTGGACTGACCACAGCTGCGTTCACTTCACCTACAACAAGCCGAAACCCACCAACCACCTCCAACCAACTCTGCAAAGAAACTGGAACAAAATCACCACGGACCAGATCTCCGCATCGCTCCTTCTAAACACCCCAGCCCACTCTTCTAACGCAAACGAAGCCGCCGCCAACCTCACCCTATGGTTATCCAACACCGCCGACACCTTAGCACCACTGAAAAAACGTCAAAGCAAACCTTGCAGCAAAAAGGCCTCATGGTTCAACGATGATCTTAAGAAGTCCAAGAAACTCTGCCGCTCCCTTGAAAAGGCCTGGAAAAAAGACCCAACCACTAGCACCAAGGACGCCTTCAAAAACGCCACCCGCACTCACCACCAACTAATCCGTAAGGCCAAGAAAACAGCATTCAAGGATCGACTTGACAACAACGCCCACAACAGCAAGGAACTTTTCAACATCGTCAAGGAATTTTCCAATCCCTCGGCCAACTCCAACGACATCACCCCCTCTCAAGCCCTCTGCGACTCCCTAGCCTCATTCTTCCACAACAAGATTGCAGACATCCACAACAGCTTCGACAACCAACCCGGAAACCAACCCACCCTACCATTTGCTGAACATTCTCCCCCCGTGAACACCCTTAACGACTGGAACCCAATCTCCACTGAGGACACAATCCGCCTGATGAATTCCATCCACTCAGGATCCCCCACAGACCCATGTCCTCACCACATCTTCAACAAAGCAGACTCCGTCATAGCACCGCACCTCCGAGACGTCATCAACTGCTCCTTCAACTCCGCCACCTTCCCGGAAGACTGGAAACACGCTGAACTCACCGCCCTTCTGAAAAAACCCACAGCGGACCCCACCGAACTCAAAAATTACCGCCCCATCTCGCTCCTTCCATTCCCGGCCAAAGTCATCGAGAAAGCTGTCAACAACCAGCTCGCCGCCTTCCTCGAAGCCAACAAATCCCTCGACTCCTGCCAATCTGGCTTCCGAGCAAAACACAGCACTGAGACCGCCCTCATCGCAGCAACAGACGACATTCGAACTCTACTGGACAATGGAGACACAGTCGCCCTCATCCTCCTCGACCTCTCTGCAGCATTCGACACAGTCTGCCACAGCACCCTTTTACAACGCCTCAGTAACATCGGAATCCAAGGAAAAGCACTTGAATGGATCACCTCGTTCCTCACCGGAAGAACCCAGAGAGTCCGCCTCCCACCATTCAAGTCCGAGGCCACTGAAGTCATCTGTGGCGTACCACAAGGATCCTCACTCAGCCCCACCCTCTTCAACGTATACATGAGCCCCCTCGCGGCCATCGCCCGCCAACACAACCTCAACATCATCTCTTACGCGGATGACACTCAACTAATCCTTTCTCTCACCAATGACCCCAGCACCGCCAAAACTAACCTACACGAAGGAATGAAAGAAGTTGCCGAATGGATGAAACAAAGCCGTCTGAAACTGAACTCAGACAAAACAGAAGTCCTCATCTTAGGTACATCCCCCTCTGCATGGGACGACTCCTGGTGGCCGGAAGCCCTCGGAAAAGCACCCATCCCGACAGACCACGCACGGAACCTAGGCATCATCCTGGATTCTTCACTCTCAATGAACAGACAAGTCAGCGCCGTATCCTCTTCCTGCTTCAACATTCTTCGCATGCTCAGAAAAACATTTCGCTGGATCCCCACAGAAACAAGGAAAACAGTCACCCATGCTCTGGTCACGAGCCGACTGGACTACGGAAACACCCTCTACGCAGGCACTACCGCCAAACTCCAGAAGAAACTCCAACGAATCCAAAACGCCTCAGCCAGGATCATATTAGACATCCGACGCAACGAACACATCTCTGGTCACCTTAAAGACCTCCACTGGCTACCCGTCAATAAGAGGATCACTTTCCGACTGCTAACCCACGCACACAAATCACTCTACGACATCGGACCAGAATGCCTCAACTCACGACTGTCCTTCTACACCCCTTCCCGCCAACTACGCTCTTCCAGCCAAGCCCTCGCCACTGTACCTCGCATCAACAAGACCACCATGGGAGGCATATCCTTCTCATACCTGGCTGCTAAAACATGGAACTCACTCCCCGCTTACCTTCGCCTTACCCAGAACCACCTAGCATTCAGAAAGCAACTTAAAACGTGGATATTTGACAAGTAATCCTCCTCCCCTTTCTAAGCGCCTTGAATCCTCTGGGTATGTAGTGCGCTATATAAATTCTCTGACTTGACTTGACTTGACTTGACTAGCACACATGTTATTACAATGCATTTATATGTGATGATTTATCTCACCTTTCTTCTGTCAGAGATACTTCATGTGTAATTCCTTTTGCATAATCGTCCATTGATTTCATATGCAATAATTTTTGAATGATTTCTATGCTTCAAAAAACGTACAGTACCTAAATTTCATGTATTTCAAGTACGCCTATTTCGAATGCATTTATGTATTTTGGGGTGGGCAATGTTACACATGCATCTAATTGCTTTAGTTTTAGTAATTTTGATGGACATGAATACGTGGAGTGGGTGTTATGTGTTTATCTAGGTTCCTGATCGATACTGTGACCTTATGCCCCTATTCGGCTATAAATCCATTTATTCCCTATATTAGCATAACCGTTCAAGTACGATTTTCAGAAATGTCATCTCTGGCCTCACACGAACAGAGCCACATTCCAGCATAGCTCTCTGCCACTTCCTAGTGCAATGACAGAGCAGAAGTCACTATCTGATATTCCTAGATTAACACTCCGAGTTCTTCAACAAGATAAAAACTCAGCAAACCTGGAAATCCCCGCTTGCTTTGTTTTGATTAGTAATGGAACTCTAATGAGCAACTGATAACTATCACTTCCTAGTGACATCTTTAATTGACGTCTTATGTCCAGCAAACTTGCGTCAAACCCGGCACCTGTCAGGTATAAATATTACCAACGTTGCCTTAAGCAATAGCTCGTTGCTCGTTGCCTGATGTTAGCTGTCTGCAAGACCCCGTGTTGGTGAAGCTAGCACCCTGTCGCTGCAGACTGCTGTCCCCTTGGTGGTGAAGCTGCTGATACCATTATCGCTGCTAAAGCGCGAACGATGGTGCAGTACGCTTAGGAGCTGAACAGCCGTCCCTCTGAGAAGACATCCAGCAGATTCCAGCTGCCCGCGGACGCTGTCCCCCCTCCTTCCTCGACGCGCTGAAGAAGAGCCGCTGCCTTTCTCGTGCAGAGAAATCCAGCTCCGGCGTTTCCGGTCTACCCTTGCGGGTGACAGGGATATCGAGAGTGACCCCTGAAGGAGATACCAATCCTCCATCATTCTATTCAGAGGTATGGTGTTGACTAAACCCGTAGACGAGAATTCTTGAAACAAACCTTGGCAAAACCAACTTAACTTAAAGCTACTTACTTACTCCCCTTCCACGTGTTAGGCTTAGGTCAGGCACACTGGGGTAGGCTTAGTTAGAAGCACCAGTTGAGTATGTTAGCCTAATGTATATATGACTGTATATATGTTTTATTACTTTTAAACCATTGTATGGCTAAGAAACCATATCAATGCTTTTACAGGGAGGGCGTGGCTTGGGCGCCGATGGCGATGGTCGCCTGAGAGCTCGGCTCCGGGACTAAGCCCGAGATTATCCTGAAAATTGGAGGCTGAGGGGCACCCCAGACCCCGCATTCGGTTGTGCGAGGCGACGACACCCTGCCGGGGGCCTTAGTGGAGTTTGGACGGGGGCTGCTCTGAAGAAATGCCGAAGTTTGCGGAGTTGCGGAGTGCGACCCAACATGGCGCCCGGATTCCTTTGTCCCCTCGATCGAAGCTGCTGAGTTGAGGAGGACTCGCGGGTGTCGGCTGGCACCCGGATTCCCCATCCTCGGTTGTTTTGGACACTGGACATTGACGGGCTCGGACTTTATACAACGGGTTCACACTCGATTAGACGACCGGGTGGGTGCCCACGCACTGGAGGGCACCGGGTGTGGGAGCCCTCGGCTACTGGTGGTGGTCCGCATCGCGACTCCGCAACCAGCTACGTCCTCCCGGCCAATCCAACTACATGGGAGGCGCGACACTCTGGCGCCACGGAACAACCGAGGGAGTTGGTGGCCCTCACCCGGGAGCTACAGTGGGTGAACGGGCCTGCCCGTCCAGGCGACGGTTGTCTCCGCCCCCTCGTCGGTGCCCTCGGACGACGTGGCGGTGGTGTGAGCCGAGGCGGCGGAGTCCTTACAGGCTCTGGAGAAGGAGATCGCCCAGACCCGACGTGAGAACGAATTCCCAGGACGGTCGTGATCGACTCCTGTACGCGGAGACGCATACTCCGGGACACCAACGGAGAGCCCCCGGCAGCATGGGGAAACCCAGAGGAGCCAAGGGATCCAACCAGACCACCTCGGACTCCGAAGCCCAGGACAAGGAAGAGCAAGGAGACCCCAAAAGACCTGATGGCGCTCCGCTGCAGCAACAGTTCGACCGAATACTGGAGGCGATAGAGGCTACTCGGTCGGCCCTCCAACAGGACATTGCTCAGGTGGCGACAGGACTGGGCCTCCTTAGGGCGGACCATGGTAAACTCTCAGACCGGGTCAAGGAGGTGGAGGGCACGGTGAAAACTTTGGAACCGGCGCAGAGAACCTTAGCTGCGACGATTAAGGATGCCATGTCCCGAATCGAGACCCTCGAACGGAGGGCAGAGGATGCGGAAGGCCGCAACAGAAGGAACAACATTCGAGTGGTGGGCCTGCCGGAAAAAATCGAGGATGGTGATATGGTGCGATACTTGGAGACCTGGCTCCGAGACACGGTGGTCCCGGAGGGGCTGTCCTCCTTCTACACTCTGGAACGGGCCCACAGAGTTCCAGCACGACCCCTACAGCAGGGACGCACTCCAAGGCCGGTGGTGGCGCGGTTGCTGCATTTTCGGGATAGAGACTTGATCCTAAACGCCGCCAGGCACAATGGCCCGTTCCAGGTTGCGAACAGTCAGGTGAACATCTTCCCTGACTACACCTACGAGACGCAACGCAAGCGGTTCTCCTTCCTGGCGGTTAAGCGTGAACTCAGAAGTGAGGGCATCCAATATTCCCTCCTATTCCCCGCAAAGCTCCGCGTCATTGTCGACGACAAAACCCAGTTCTTCGACACCCCGGAGGAGGTCTGTAACTGGCTCGAACTGTATAGGACAGGGAAAGATGGTTTCGGCGCCTCGACCCAACGGGAGGATGAGCCGGAACAAAGGAGGCGATCCAAGAGAGTCAGAAATCGCCGCGGCCGCACGGGAGGGCCATCGACTGCGGAGACATCATCGGAGCGGAGGGGAGTGTTGGAGGTTCTGTCGGAACTATCAGGAGCAAGAGGTGAAACCCTCGAGGAGGAGGAAGAAAACCCGGGTGCCCAGGAGGCACCATCGGACTCGGAGGATTCGGTGGCAGACAGTACCCATACACCGGTGATCACACCGAAGTCGGTGGAGGATCTTTTAGACGGACAAGGGTGACGGGGTACGCTGCCTTGTTTTGGGTGGGGGCCCGGCAGGGGGGAGGCGGTTGCCGTTCTTTATTGCTGACAACGGAGGAGGGAGGGTTGGGGGGCCTCTGCTCTTGCCCCAGGAGGTTTCGATACCGGGGGGGGCTTGCTATAGTCCTGGTAGCCTGGGCGACGAGGGCCCACTGCCTCCACTCAGCCCGCACCTGGCCCATAAGGCCTTCCTACGGTGGCGACCGTGGGACTAGGGGGGGTTTTGGGGTTGATACACGCCGAGGTTTGGATGGGATCTAGATGGAGCAGTTTGGGTCCTGTTCTGGGGTGGTTGGGGGGGGGCTTTGTTGGTTTTTGGGTGGTTTGGTTTTGGTTGGGGAAAATGGCCGCCATCAGCGCTGGGAGGATTGATGCTTTTTCTTTGGGGGGACCCAAACGGGAAGACTGTGCAAGAACACTCTGGGACAATGGCTGATGTTGCTAACTTGAAATGTGTTACTTGGAACGTAAGGGGGCTTCACACTATGTCCAGGCATCACAAGGTCCATGCTTATTTAGTGCGTAGGGGAGTGCAAATGGCGCTGCTGCAGGAAACGCATCTGAACAAGGCGGAAGGGGCGGCGCTTCAGCGTAGGTGGCGAGGGCAGGTCTTCTCCACGGCGTATTCTGCTTATGCCAGGGGGGCGCTAATATGGATTAGGGCAGGAGTCCCCTTTCAGGTCACGAGGACAGTGTTGGACCCAGAGGGGCGTTTCGTGGCCATCTCAGGCACCCTAGGAGGGAGGGATCTGAACGTTTGCTGTGTGTATGCTCCTAATGTTGACCAGACTGCCTTCCTTTCCGGGTTATCGGGCTCGCTAGCCCACTTTTTTGCCGGGCCCCTCCTGCTGGGGGGAGACTTTAACTCCGTAGTAGATGTGGACATGGACCGCTCGCATCCCCCGCTCCCCGATTCCCCAGTCCGGCGTACGGCCAAGGGTCGTCAGGATTGGCAGACCCGCTGGGGTTTGACGGACATTTGGAGAGCGCATCACCCCGCGACTAGAGATTATTCATACTTCTCGAGCCTCCATGAGCTACATGTCAGGCTAGATGGCTTTCTTGGTTCGCCCGAACTAGTTTCGGCAGCGGTCCGTTCGGAGTACCTATCGCGGACCATCTCGGACCATAACCCCCTCCTGCTGGACATTCGCTGGTTCCCCGGGACGCCGGCAGTACCCACCTGGAAGATGCGCCCCGAGATCCTCGAGGACAGTGTCTTCAAGGCGGACCTAGGGGAGAAAATCACGGATTATTTTGCGTCCAACGGCGGTTCCGCGAGTACTAGGGCGTTCGAATGGGACGCTTTTAAGGTGGTGGTGAGGGGCTACTGTATCTCTAAGAAGGTGGGCATGAGGCGTGTTATCCTGGCTGATTTAGATACAGCGGACCGGGCACTCCGCGAGCTTGAGGTTAGCCGTCCCGGGCACCCGGAATTGCAAACGCAAACGGTAGAGGCGAGGGAGAAGGTAGCGGTGGAGATCGAGCGGCTCCGCTGTTTTGATTATAAGGCCTATACGGTCCGGTCTATTGCGGAGGGAGACAGGTCGAGTGCGTTGCTGGCGTGGTTGGCCAACCCCACGCGCCAGTCCCAGACGACGACAAATATGCGTAGGGCAGATGGGACAGAGGTTTGCACCCAACCGGAGATTCTTAGCTGCTTCCGGCATTACTACGAAAGTTTGTACCGTAGTCGCTCCGCGCGTGACCCAGATCGGCTTGATAACTATCTTAGCCCACTGGAACTCCGCACAGTGGGACAGGAAGTGGCTGAAACCCTGGGATCCGATATCGACTTGGGGGAGATCCGCGGGGCCATCAAACGGATGGCGAGAAACAAGACCCCGGGCCTAGATGGCCTCCCAGTGGAGTTTTATGCAGCTTACGCTGACCTCTTGGCCCCTCGGTTACTAGTGGTCTACAGGGAGGCGAAGAGGTTGGGTCGTCTCCCTGGCTCGATGTGTGAGGCGTTGGTGGTTCCTCTCCTCAAGCCGGGCCGGGACTCGTCCGACCCGGGTCTTACCGTCCCCTATCCATGCTGACGGTGGACTACAAAATATTGAGCAGCATCTTGGCCTCGAGGCTGCTGGGACATATGAGTTCCCTAGTACATGAGGACCAAGCCGGTTTCATCCCACGGCGGAACACGACTATGAACATCCGACGGTTGTTCCGCTTGCTTGGGGAACCATTCGTGGAAGCCCCGTCCCCGGTGGTCTTGTCGGTAGACCTGGAGAAGGCTTTTGATAGCCTGGAATGGGACTACCTATGCACGGTACTACGGAGATTCGGCCTCGAGGAGGGATTTGTCAAATGGACTGCAGTCCTCTACGCTTCCGCTTCGGCCAGGGTTAGATCGGGTCCTTTGATTTCATCGCGATATCCGGTGGAACGTGGCACGCGGCAGGGATGCTCCTTATCCCCGCTTCTTTTTGCACTAGCGGTAGAGCCGCTGGCGATGCACCTCCGCTTGGGAGCCCACTACACGGGCTTATGGACGGCGGCGGGCCCGCATTATGTCTCGCTCTATGCGGACGACCTGTTGCTCTTCCTGGAGGATCCGGTCGACGCTTTGCGGGGAGCGGAAGTAGCGCTAACGGAGTTCGGAGCAGTCTCGGGTCTCCAAGTGAATTGGTCTAAGACCTGCCTCTTCCCGATGCGCAGGGGCACCCCCGCTCCTACGCTAAGTAAGGAGATCAGGTGGGAGCCTGACTGCTTTAAATACCTCGGGGTATTTGTGTATCATGACCAACCCGACCTCCTAGATGGGAACATTGCCCGTTGCATGCGAGCGCTCCGAGGCTGCATGGACTTCTGGGCCACGCTGCCGCTCTCAGTGGCGGGACGTATTGCCCTGCTCAAAATGGTGGCGCTCCCCCGGCTATTGTATTACTTCCGAACCTTGCCGATCTGGGTCCCACCGGCCACGTTTCGTCGCCTGCGTTCTATGGTGGTCGGGTTCCTCTGGGGAACGGGCCGGCGGCGGGTGGCCCTCACCACCCTGATGAGGCCAAAGGACGAGGGGGGGCTTGCTGTGCCGGATTTCGAAAAATACTATCTGGCGGCACAGCTCCAGACCTACACCCAGGAGATAGCCAGGGAATTTAGAGGCCCGGAAGACGGAAGGGGGACGGGTATGGCCAGGCACATCCTCTCCTTTATCGCGCTGCGACAACGCTTGGTCCTACGAGACCTGTCGATGGAGGAGCGGACTATCCGACTGTGCTGGAACCGGGCTCACGCTAGAGGCCACTTACGGAAGCCATATGCGCCTGAAATACCGTTGGGGATGCTGACGGCCCTCCCCCACGGAGGAGATTGGTCACGATTGGCGGACTGGGAGGACTCAGGTTTACAGCTCGTCGGGGACCTGTATGAGGACGGAGCGCTCTTGTCCTTTCAGGATCTCATTGATCGCTTTGGGATCTCCAGGGGCGACTTTCTGCTGCATTCGGCCATTGTGCGAGCGATCCAGGCGCACTGGCAGAACGGGCTAGAGGAACCCCAATTGTCTCAGGTATGCCAGTACGTGATGATGTCGGCGGGCACGGTGAAGGCGGTCACTTGCCTCTACGGCAGGTTGATTACCGAGGGGTTGGTTCCTCTCACCACATTGAAATCCCGCTGGGAAGAGGACATTGGTAGGGAGATCCCGGAGACGACCTGGGCCCAGCTGGTGAGGCGTGCCTGGAAGGGTACACGTAGCGCCCGTTTCCAACTGGTCCACTATTACGTTCTTCACAGAGCGTACCTGACCCCGGTAAAGATCAGGCGTTATTTTGCCACGGCTTCAGCGGAGTGCCCTAGGTGCCCGGCTCAGGAGGCGGACCTTTTACACATGCTATGGGCCTGCCCAGGACTGACGTCCTACTGGCAGGAGGTAGCGGCGACCTTAGAGGAGGTGACGGGGAGGCATTTATCATTCGATGTGGCGGTAGGGCTCCTGCACTGGTTCCCCCATACCCCTCGGAATAAAATCTCCAGTAAATTCATTGACCTGGGGCTCCTACTTGCTAAGCGAGAGGTGACCAGGAACTGGAAGGCACGGGCTGGTCCGGCAGGCAGCAGATGGCACAGTGAGCTTTTGAAGTGGGCGGCGGGTGAGAGCGCGCTAAGATACCAGCTGGCTTGGAGGCAGGATAACGAGAAGGCGCAGGAGGCCGCGTTAGAGTGGGAAACGCTGGTGCAGGCCCTCAGAGATTATTGTACCCCCAGCGACTCTGAATGTGATGAGGCTACTCACCCCGAGTCCCGATAAACATTAGCATTGATAGCACTATTACCTTCCCCGTGGGTCAAGCAATGGATCCTATGTTGATGAGCTCCCTGGCGCTGATGGTGGGGGGGGGGGGGGGGGGGGGGTTCAACAGTTAATGAGGGGGGGGGTTTACTTTGGGGGTTTTGGGTTTGTTTAGAAAAGCAGAAGACGGACAGTGTGTAATCCGGACCAGCTCCAGCATTCTACTGACCCCAGCTGCATTTACCGCCCGACCCCAGGGATATGGGCTAATTGGCTGTGTACAAACGTTATGGAGGGGGATCAGTGGGCTTTTTGTTGTATATGGCGTTCATAACACAATGCTGGTCGATACTGTATTGGTTTACTGATTCCTGCAATAAAAATATATTTAAAAAAAAAAAAAAATCAATGCTTTTACAGTTCTATTTCGCAATCCTTATCTTACTGTACGTACTTTTTATCATAACAAGTCTTGCAATTGTGGCAATACATTTCTCTTGTACGAGAAGAAAGACTGTTCAATAAATGTTAACCCTTTATTGACAAACGCCCGTCTCTCTATTCTCTACATCTCGTGAAAGTAAACTGCACTAAACTGACTGAGTGAAATACATGTCTATTGTTTCACACGACCCTAGAGATTGACTCTTGATCTGAGGAGCAAAGTTGTCATGTTGCACGGTTGTTGGAAAGCTGAATCCCTTCTTGTCTGTGCCAAGGAAGCTGATCACTTCCTATGCAGAGAAGAAAGTTTCCAGTGACCTCTGAGCTAGTTGGTAACACAACCCAATTAAGTTTAGCATAGTCAGTGGAGGCCTGGAATATCCGCAGTTCCACGTCGATACTACTGTTTATGTTATTCCAATGCGCAGGGCCTAGTGGGAAACTAGGAACTACACTACAGTACCAATGTAGTGGATATGGCATACCTGATTAAATATAAGTGCTGATCTTGCCTCTTCCGAGGTAATGCTGTGATGAAAGTTTTGTAGAGCCAATCTAGCAGAGCTTAATGAAATGTACTGTGGAGACTGAGTACTGAAATAAGTTAACATCTCTGAAAGTAGAACTACTGATTTCAAGACATCTTAATGTAATGTGCTGATAAGTTTGTAGAACTATGTTTTGACATTATTTGGCAATTTTAAAAGTACTGGTTCTTTTCCTGACAGAATGCATTATATTGAACTGTGAATTCTAGTGTCAAAAGAGCAAAGATATTATTTTTATAAACCAGTACATTTTTTTCTAACAAATTGGTGTAGTGTCCTTTTTAAGTGTTATTGCGTGGATTTACTGCTGGGTGGTTTGCAACCTTCACACTTGTGCCTCTAGAAATGCATGTCTTACCCTAGGCCAGGCTACCCTAGGTGACCTGTCATCCCAGGTTCCAACAGATTGGTGTCTAGCGGTGGGATACTGACTTGGTTGCAGCTACTCAATAGTAATTCAACGCAATACACTGGCCTACACCAGGAGTTTTCTCCTTGCGGCCCTCCTAATTTGAATTTTGTTTTTTCCAAATTTGTTTCTGGTGGTGGGTGGAGGTTATCCTCGGGTCACGCTTCTTGGTTTTCTCCTGAGTGCTCATTTAATCCCATAGTGAAAGATGGAATTAAATCTTGAAGAGCTAGAGTCCTACACTGTGACCCAACTCAAAGAATGGTGTCAGCAACAGGGGGTCTTCTTTAAAAAAGGTGCCAGGAAAGGCGAGTTACTGACAAGCATAAGGGCATGGGTGGAAGCTCATTCAGAGGAGGAACCGGACACAGAAGGGAGTGACAGGGACACTGTCCTTGAGACTGCAATGTTTTACCAAGGTAGAGGGGGGAATCTGCTGACAGGTCCCAGGACACCTTCGAGGGTGGGCAGCAGCGTCTCAGAGAGGGGTTTAACTGACGCCGAGCTAGAAGATAGGAGGGAGGAGAGGAGAATGAAGTTGGAATTAGCTAGAATGGATATGGAAAGGGAGGACAGGAGGTTAGCCCATGAGCGAACCATAAAGGAGCTAGACCTACAAGCCTTAACCCTAAGATCTCCCAATCCAGATAATGGTGGCAGCGAAAATAAAGTGAATACCAGGGAACCCAGACCCTATCTACCCAAGGATGTCATTGCCAGTTACACCACAGGCGATGACATTGCCAAATGGTTAGCCGCATATGAAGTTTCTTTAAGGGCTCACGGGATCTTAGAAACTCACTGGGGGGGTGGGCTGTATAAATACATGCCACCTGCTGGGAGGAACACCTTGTTGGCTCTGGAGCAGGATGAGCAAACCCACTACCCTACAATGAAGGTGGCACTGGTGAAAAAGTTTGGACTTACCCCTGAAAGATACAGACAGAAATTCAGGGGAAGTCACAAACTGAGTACCCAGAATTGGGTAGATTTCTTGGATTACGCCAAGAAAGCCTTGGAGGGTTGGGTCAAGGGCAGCGAGGTGAAGGATTATGAGGGGCTGTACGATCTATTTTTGAAAGAACACCTCCTCGAGAAATGTTTTCCCGAGCTGCGCCAACACCTGGTGGACAGCAAGCTGACCAATCCCCGGAAGCTTGCAGAGGAGGCAGATACCTGGGCAAGTACCCGGGTGTCCTCAAAGGGGACTGGAGGGGATTCTCAAAAAGCCGGACAGGGCGCCCCCCAGAAGAAGGAGGGGGGAGATAAAAAGAAGGAGTTCTCCAAAGGTCCCCAAAATAATTTCCAAGGAAAGGGAGCAGGTTTCACCCCTAGGGCAAATCCGCCCAGAAACCCTAATCCTGGCCAAAGCCAGCAGCCAAGGGTTCTCCACTGTTTTGAGTGTGGTGGTGTTGGACATTATAAGGTAGATGTCAGATGCCCAAAGAGACCACCCCCTCCCACCGGAGAAAAACCACCGGGAGTAGCTAGTGTAGCGCTCTGGGAGGAGTTGCCCTTAGATAAGGGGGGTGAGTGGGCGGGTGTCACCTTAGTGTCCCTGGGAGAACGGGAGATGGTTCCAAAGATCCAGGTGCCCCCAAATACTGCAAAGTATGGGCAGTGGGTCACCATCAATGGCCAGAGAGGGGAGGCTCTGAGAGATACAGGAGCCAGTATGACTATGGTGAGAAGTCAACTGGTGTCTCCAGAGCAGGTGGTTCCCCATGTACTCCACCCCGCCGCGATGGCTGACGGCAGAATGGGCCACTATCCAGTGGCTGAGGTTCCCTTTGAGTGGGAGGGGGTTGCAGGTTCACTTAGTGTTGCCGTAAGCCCTGCTGTGCCAGTTGATTGTCTGCTGGGGAATGACATGGAGCACAACACTTGGAGAGAGGTGGAATACCGGACGCATTCTGCGATGCTGGGTACACCTGACTGGGCCTGTGCAAGCACACGGTCTGCGACTGCCCGGAGAGGGAGTTCGCCTGGGTTGGAGCCTGGAACAATGGCCCAACCCGCTGCTAAAAAGGGACAGACCCGGAGACAGGAAGAGCCTGCTCCGGCTTCCACACCCCATGTGAGAGATCGGCCACCTGCGGTGGTGGACCAGGAGTCCGTGGAGGGGGAAGTAGACTCTCTGGAGGATTTACCCATCCCTGCTGAGTGGCATGTGGAGGGAGGTCCTACCAGAGAGGAATTCTGTAAGGGGCAGAGGGAGTGCCCTACCCTTGAGGGACTGAGGCGACAGGCTGAAGCCCAAGCAGCAGGTGATGTTACAGGACACTACCATATTTACTGGGAGGATGGACTCCTCTACAGTGAACCCAAGGTACCCTTGCCTGGTTCATCAAGGGCCTTGGTAGTCCCGCAACAATACCGAGCCTTTCTGCTAGAATTGGCTCATGCTATACCCCTGGCAGGACACTTAGGCCAGGACAAGACCTTTGCACGGCTTGTCCTCCACTTTTACTGGCCTCAGATGAAAGTGGCGTCCAACACTTACTGTCGGACATGTGTAACCTGCCAGGCCAGTGGGAAAACAGGGGTGAAGCTAAAGGCTCCCCTGGACCCACTTCCAGTCGTTAGCACACCCTTTGAGAGGGTGGACATCGACATTGTAGGGCCTTTAGATCCACCAACAACAGCTGGTCACAGGTTTATCCTGGTTCTGGTGGATCATGCCACACGGTACCCAGAGGCAATTCCTCTGAGGACAGTCACTGCACCTGTGGTGGCTAGAGCCCTAATGGGGATCTTTACCCGAGTGGGATTCCCCAAGGAAGTTGTGTCTGACAGGGGGACCAACTTCATGTCAGCTTACATGCGGGCAATGTGGAAGGAGTGTGGAGTGACCTACCGGTTCACCACTCCTTATCACCCCCAGACGAATGGACTGGTTGAGAGGTTCAACAAAACCTTGAAGGGCATGATCAGGAGTCTGCCCGAAAGCCTGCGGAGGAAATGGGACGTCCTCCTACCCTGTTTGCTCTTTTCTTACAGGGAAGTGCCACAGAAGGGAGTGGGCTTCAGCCCCTTTGAACTTCTGCACGGGCACCCTGTACGCGGTCCTCTCAGCCTGGTGAAGGAAGGTTGGGAGAAGTCTCCCAGGAAACCCCCCCAGGATGTGGTGAGCTACATCCTGGGGGGGCTCCAGTCGCGTTGCTGTGAAGCGCCCCGGTTGTCAAGAAGAAGTGAGGGCGAGACACTGCCAAAAGGCGCCTTCGCGCATGCCCAAGCATTGCAGTATCCCTGGCACAGGAGGGGCCTAGGCTCGAGCAGGCCCGGGAGTGAAGCGTCCTTCCTTGGAGCGGGCGCAGTGGGAGGCGGCACCAGCGCGAGCGCTACCGCGCATGCCCCCTGGAGGAGTGTCTTCGCCGACCAGCGCTGAGGAGAGGCGCCGGGAGCTTCCTCAGCTTGCACGAGTGATCTGCCCTTTTCCTCCTGCTCGAGCGCCACACTGAGGAGCTGGCCCAAGCAGGGAGGGAGAGTTAAGAGGCCCGGTAGGGGCCTGGGGGGCATCGTGGTGTCTGCCTTTGTTTCCTTCCGCTCGAGCGCCTCATAGAGGAGTCGGCCCGAGCGGGGGAGGGAGCACAGAGGAGTCTTCTGAGGTGAGAGAGCCTTTCCAGCCTCGGTTCCTTGGCTCCATCTTCTGTTTTTCCCCCTTTCTTCTGGCAGGAAGGTTCCAGCATCAACCAAGGCACAAGTAAGGAGTTATTCATGTGGGGAAAGTGACCTTCACATCCAGAGTGTGACTAGTATCCGTGATTGAGACCCGACAGGTTAATGAACAGAGGGTCTGTCCTCATTAGTACAGTGCCCTTAAGGAATCCCTGTTGACACTTCATTGAATGTTGATTTGTCTGGGTAAAACTAGTTCTTCTTTGGTCCAGAGTAAAGGGGAAAGAAATGTATAACTTCCTCTAGGGGAGAACAAGCTTATCCACAGGGAAACTAATGTTCTTTGACGGGAAGGTGACAAGTTAAGAATTGGAATTGTAGGGGTACCAATGTAATGGATATGGCATACCTGATTAAATATAAGTGCTGATCTTGCCTCTTCTGAGGTAATGCTGTGATGAAAGTTTTGTAGAGCCTATCTAGCAGAGCTTAATGAAATGTACTGTGGAGACTGAGTACTGAAATAAGTTAACATCTCTGAAAGTAGAACTACTGATTTCAAGACATCTTAATGTAATGTGCTGATAAGTTAGTAGAACTATGTTTTGACATTATTTGGCAATTGTAAAAGTACTGGTTCTTCTCCTGACAGAATGCATTATATTGAACTGTGAATTCTAGTGTCAAAAGAGCAAAGATATTATTTTTATAAACCAGTACATATTTTTCTAACAAATTGGTGTAGTGTCCTTTTTAAGTGTTATTGCGTGGATTTACTGCTGGGTGGTTTGCAACCTTCACACTTGTGCCTCTAGAAATGCATGTCTTACCCTAGGCCAGGCTACCCTAGGTGACCTGTCATCCCAGGTTCCAACAGTTACCTTCTGCATTCTTATTTTCTAACTGAGCTACTTGATGTTCTGCAACCTTTACTTGTGCCTACATTTCTTTCTCTTTGAGTTTTCCATGTTTTACCTCAATTTCATCACTACATTATTTTGCATGTCTCAGGACTTCGTCCACGGAACATGACTGCCATCCCATCAAATTATGCTTAATCATATCCCCTATTTCTGGTCTCAATCCAAACACAAAGCGATTTACAAAGTGACTCATATCTTTTTCATTCAATTCCTCATATCCACTGTAACGTTTAAATACCAATAACAGACTTTCATAAAATGCATGAGCTGACTCTTTGGCCTCCTGTATTGTCCTGTCTATTTTTACCCAATCGTTTCTTTTGGCGGAATTTTATTTTTCAAAAACACTATAACTTGCTCATATTTTCGCATCACTTCAGGTCCAGGAGCACCTGTTACTTTATCTCATGGATATTCCTCTTTTGGCCAATTCACAGTAATCTTACATTCTGACCATAAATCTGCTGGTACTACTATGTCAAACAACCCATCTAAATCTTCCCATAAAACCTTTGAAACCTTCACAAATCGATCTACTTGTCTATACCACTCTACTGGTGTCTCTCTCAATCGGGGAAAATCATTTGTGAATAATAAAATATCTTGTCTGTTCCAAGGTACATGTACATATCCTCCTTCAGATATTTCTCTCATAGGAAATTCTTTTACCACCTCTTCCTTTTCTCTTACCGGGAATGCTAATGTGGATTTGTCACTGCTTTCCTCTCTTTGTCCAAATTATTTTCCACTTATCCATATCTCCCCATTTTCTCAATAATACAATTCAGTCTTTTATTTGACTAATTCTTCCTGCTGTATTCATGTTTTCTATATCTTTGTCAGTAAAATTCACTCTATATGGTTTCTGCAAAATGTTGTATTTAGTAAAATCCACATCCATTTCACTTGCTAGGCTTTCAAACCTTTCAGGCATGATTTTTGTTTTCCACGTAATACTTTTACACATAAACGTGATCGCATCATCCTGATAATTTTTCAATCTATCTGTACCAATTGTTCTAATTATTAGTTCTTCCATATCAGCTTTTAACCTGGCTACATCTAGCAATTTTGATTCTTTCTCTGTCAATTTCAAGGTTTTGATCCAATCACTTAATTCTTGCTCTGTTGGCCCTACTGGAGTTTGTGTTAAATCGAATTCTCTAGACTTTTCTCAGGAGTTACAGAATCTGACTCTGCTCCTGTTGGGAATTTATACGGAAGACTCTGATTGAAAGTCAAATCTGGCAGTGTCATTTGGTTAGTACGTTTAATTTCTGACAAATCTGGATAAACCTTTCTTTTACTTTTTGTAAACACTGGGTTAAAGGAATAGTTAAAGATGGCTCTTTTATTTTCTGATTTTCAAACAATGGGATTACAGGACCTATTGTTACCGGAACAGTTACAGCTTCTATATTTTTAGTAAGCTCCTGTATCTTTTCAGCCAATTCATTTGTTGAACGTATATATTCAGCAGTACTCGGTTGTGCTTCAACTTGTTGATCTGCTCTATTTCCCATACTCTCCATTCCATTTTGTTGTTTAGGTGTCCCTGTATATTTTGTTCCAATTAATGGAACATCTGGTTCGTATCTCATTTCTACTCTTTCTGGGAGATCTCTAAAATTTGAAAATCGTTTTGGGGTTTCTGCTAGTCTATCCTCTAACTGTGGAGCACTTGGGGTTGTACCCATAGACTTTGCTTGGTATGGCGGTGGTCTCCTTTTTCGGATCTCTTTCAATACTGCATCCTCGGACCCACAATCTTCATAACTCTTTTTTCCTGTTTCTATATTATTCCTCTTTTCTGTACATTTCTGCCCTTTTTCCTCATCTACCAATCTAACCGGATACATTCCATCCCACGTGTTAGCATCTCTCTATCTTCGCATTCTAGTCTCATGCGTTTCTCTCCAAAATCTACAACCTCTACTCCTTGGTCCTAGGTAGTCTCCAAACCTTTCTTGCTCTAAATCATGCATTTCATCTTCCCACTAAGCTAAGGCTTCAAATTGAGTTGGTCTAGGTATTGGTTCAAGCTTCATCATTTTGTCTCTCAAGTTTCTTAATGTCGCAAGACTAAAAGATCCTTCTTCTGGGCTAACGCACCATCATTTCTGGTATATCTTGCCCAATTCTCTAACCATATACATGTATGGTAGCCATATTTTGTAATCATGTATGATGCAGGCGTTTTCGACTGAGGATTTTTTTTCCCTCTCTAGTTTCAATTACTTTGTCTTTTTTAAATACATTTTTCAATTTTTGAAACAATGAAGGTTTCTCTTTCTCCATTCCGTAATAAAATTCCATTTTGTTATTATTCTCCTGTCTTTTTAAAAGATCGCACACACTTCCGTAAACTGCTTCGTAACACCAGCCTATCGCAGCACGGTTCACACTATTGCACCAATTAGAACAAGGTACGTTTCACTAGTGCTCAACCAACTATTTTGCTGCTTTCGCTGATGCACCAATCAGCCCTTACTCTGTCTTGGTCACGCGGACCAATCCCAGCGTGACACTTTTGACGTCAGCCCTGCTCCGGCTTCTCTAGCTTTCACTGACCCCTCCTTTACAAAATGTATCAGCACACTGTATTTACACTTGATACAGCAAAATCAGTTAGTTACTACATAAAACAACTCCATTGATCTGTTTCGCTAAAACCGAAAGGATAGTTTCCTCAATCATACAAGAATTCTGTATTACCAGTAGACAGCCCTTCCCTCTTCTCTACCATAGAATTTCTACTTTCGCCGATAAAGTAGCACTTCCCTCTACCTTACCCTTCTCTCAAGCTTAGGTTAAACTTTATTACTCTCTCTGGTAGAGTTTTAAGACAGAATACGCATTGATCCCTGTACTCAGACCCAAGATTTCACAGGTTGCCTTCACTATACATTCACCACTTTTAAACGTAAAGGTCCCTAAACTTCTAACATACGACGATGTCACAACTTTGAAACAGACTATGCGATGTGCGACTTCACATGCCACACTTCCTCTGCCTGCAGACAGAGTGACCAGCTTCCCACACTATCCGGAAGCCTTTTCAAGACTACATATAATGCAATATGAACTCAACAGATGTTAGTCCAAAAATTCTGTACATCACAATTCTATATTTTCTATTCTACACATCATATATCCTAGTTAACCTTTAGCAACCTATGCTCTGCTACCAAGATTTACTGGTGCAGCACAGGTCCAAAAATTCTTCATAAACCATTACCTTAACCCGCGGAGCTACCTACTATTTTCTCACAACTGGGGCCATCATTCCTACCTTGCATTCATTCACACTTTTATTCTGCTCCGAGGATTCAGTAAGGATCCAAATGAGGAGTCGCGGTGCTAAAGCGGAGTGCCTAAACTAAACTTTATACATTATTTACAACTGCAGTTTTATTTTAATACCATGGGTTTCTGAAAGAAGAACTTTAAAGAACACCACACTATTCATTTATTCTATTTGACCTGCTAGTAAAAGTTAACTGATGGATAACAAACATTCTCCATTTATTTAACTTTTATTTAGAGATTATATCTCCTAGCATGATCTATAAGTTTTACTAAATGAAAAATAATTCCGTAATGTAATAAATCCTCGAAGAAAAGTTAAATTTCAATAACATTCATTTATTATCATGACACCTTTGAAAAATATGTTAGAGGCATATTACCCAAATATAGAAGCGAAGACATCAGCATAGAATGTAATAGTTTCAAACGAAAACCTCTCTGTCTCTCCCTCTTTCTCTCAGGCAGGACTTTGCACCCATTCAAAAGTTAAAGTTCAGAAACATTTCAAAGTCCCTGCGCCATAGGGAAACTTGCGCAGACCGACAGCATCTCGGGGTGCATAGATCAGGTCAAAAGCGAGCTAAATTCAATGTCCCAAATGTCCTCTTTTATACCCTTTTTCACTAACTTATCTATCTAAATTGGTAACTCTTAAGTCCTAAAATGTCTGTGATTGGTCAATTTAGAATCGGATGAGCATCACCTCATCGTTTTACATTTTATTTTTATGTAGAGTCACCCTCATGTTGCGGCAAACTGGGGTGTCATTGTCCAAAGTTTTACTTCCTTCGAAGTGTCCTTTAAATTGTTATTTGCTGAACTTTTCCCACGAACCAATTTGCTGACTTCACCATCTTTTGGCTTAGGCCCCACAAAATGGCCATGTTGTCCTTGACCCATACTGCTCAGTCACAAGCAGCTTGCATCTCCGATCTGGCACCTGCGCACGTCTTTTCCGATCTCAGAATTTCAGTCTGCATCCATCTTTATTGGCTCGCATAGGCCTCAATTTAGGAACTATTACGAAAACAAACACAAATAAAGGTAAATTTACTAAATAAAGCCCTTTCTGTTTACCTCCCCCTTTCTAATGATATCCCGTTTATTATTTACCTAGCTTTAAGCAACATATATTGGTGGTTTGACTTACCAACTTCATGATGTATGCCACAAATAAACGTACAAAAGCACATCCATGCAATTCTCAATTAGATTATACTAAATGGGTACTTTCTATGACACAATACACGACAAATTAGTAAATTATGCTTTGCAAATCCATGCAAATTAGTATCCCACGTGTATTTGTGTGTGCGCATTCTATTATATGTTGGTTAATTTCAAAACCACACATTTAGTACTTATTACTGTTATGGAAAGTTAATCTCACAAGGGGTATGCAAAAATGTTTGTTTCCACCTTGCTTCATCACGAGTGCCAGGAAGAGTCCGCTACATTTGAATTCCTAGTTTTCACCCCCGTTAGTCTGGTGTTGTGTTTATCCAGGTGGATCTGGAAGGGATCCATGAGTACTGTAAAATGGACAATCATGGCGTCTATGGTTCATAGACCCTCTTTTAGCTCCCTGAACAGCTCCACCACCTCGGAGTCAGCAGGCTGCATGGATGTCTGCTGCAAACCCTCTCCCTGGATGGCACCCTGTTTTTTTTATCAAAGTGGAGCTTGGACTGCCTCTGGTCACTTTACTCATGATCACCCTACAGATTGGGAAGGAGTGGAGTGCCAACTATGCCCCCTCACCACAGCCCCACCGTGCCATTGGTGCACTCTCCGCCAATGGGGGAGGAGGGACAAGAGAAGCAGACCCCTGTAGGAGCGACTGCAAGCCCAAGCCCAACCAGCTTGCCCTGCCTGAAAAATAAAACCACCCAATACCTCCCAGGATATGGAACGCTCTCCCTGGAGTCCTCAGATGCAACCCCTCCTTCTCCTGTTTCAAAAGGGACCTGAAACTCCATCTCCTAAACAAATACTTTTATGACCAACATCAACTTACCTATACTTCTATACCCAAGTTGTCTCCTCTCTCTCTGGACATTCAAGGATAGTGGGTGACCGGACTATGTCATTCGCACCTTTTTTTTCTTTTATTTTTTTTATTGCTCTCTCCCCCTGTGCTGCACTGCATATTTATTTCCCATGCTGTATTTTTTTTCTTTGGTTTGCCTTCTTACTGCTGGCCTACTATGTAATGCAATGTCCTTTCTGCTGTTTACTGTCTGTATGTAAAGTGCTCTGATGCATACGGGTCTAGCTAGCGCTATATAAAACTTTCAAAATAAATAAATAAATAAAGATCTCAAAGCTAGGCCCAGGCGCAGTAGCAACCACGCCCTTGACCGTGCTTCAGCTCCCAACGGGCTGCAGCCAAACCCCCAAGGAGCGCACTCTCCGCAGAAGAGGGGGATGAAAAGAAGTGGCAGGACCCACCAGCAACTGATCACATGCTGCTCCGGAGGTCAGACCCCAGTTCATGCACTGCAGCCCATCTCGAAGGCCTATACCGTCTACGCAATCACCTGGGGCACCACAGCTCCTGCAGAAGGAACAGTTGTGCCACAGTCAGTCGAGCAGGGTCCCAGCAGGCTCCTACACACTCTGGCACCGTGGCCGTCAATATCTTCCCTCGATGTCCCTCATCAGCTGGGGCCGCTGTTCCGATCCTCCCCCACCAGGCCCCATGTCGGGCATCCGCAGTCCGTAATGGTGCTGATTCAACCCCTAGCAAGCCAAGCAGCACCTCTACCGACAAAACACTGCCTCGGCCCGCACACTCTGTTGGATGAGGTGTTCGCGTGTTTGTACGGTGGGCCCGGAGAACCCACCAATTATGCGCCCATTATGTGCACTGTTCACTAGCCCCTCTCACTGTGTGGGTCCAGCTTTGACTTTTGTTAATTATTATTTGTGGTGTGTAGAAACTTGAGTATGGAGTATAGTTTAAAGGAACAGTAGAATTAAATTGTTGGCTTGTTGGGTGACACCTATAGCAAGGTGGAAGGAAACACATTATGAGTTCTGGTAGAAGTATATTTTTATGGACTATGTCATGGACCCGGCTTCACTAGCAGAAGCTCATCCTGCCCTCTCCTGAATCACCAAGGTAAACTTACACATTTGTGTAGGTTTATACTTTTTCAGTATTCACAAAACTGCATTTTAATAGTAAGTTTACGAGTGTGGAGACATCGCTCATTAAAAGAAGTGGAAAAACAATGAACACATGAAAGACAACACATGCACTGGTGAGTGCAGCACTGTGAGGGATTCCTACCTGTTACAAACCGACTTTGAGTCCGGAACTCATCATTATGTCTCTCCTGTCAACAATTCCCTCAAAGACAATGACTAGTCTGCCCAGGAGGCGTTCAAAGATGGAGTCTGTTGCCCAGCGCATACAAAGGGAGCCTGGCGCAACGATGCGCTTCCTGTGCGCTTGTGTGAGCAGGGCGCACTGAAGCGATGAGCGTGATGGAAGCCCCAGCTCCGCTGTATATCTTGCCACAGACAGTGTCTTCTTGTGCTGGGAGGGGGTGGGGAGGGAAGATAGGCAGAGCTCAGCTGCGAGGCCCCTGTATAAGGATGCTCTCAGAAAATAACTCCATTAAGCGGCCGCATGTGTAGAGCGAACTGTTTACCTAATGAAGAGGCTCGCTGTGCCCCTGGGGGGACCAGGGCTCCAATTATTGAGAGTAAAGAAGGCTGCCTGTGTGTGGAGGTGCCCGCGCGACACGTGCAGCCGAAAACACTAACCCGGCCTGAGAATCTTCATCGCCCCCTCTGCAAATGGCCAATTGGCTCTTCTGTTCTAATGGGCTTTTGTTTTTTTTTTTGTTTATTTGCTTTTGAAGATAAACAGGGACTGTTTTTCCAGCAAAGCTCTTTCTTCCCTTTCCTGCCAAGGACTCCCTGCTCCTCACAGCTGTCTTAAAGAAAACATGTATTCCCCTGAAACAGAGGGAAGTGTGCATACAGGCCAACATTTGGGACTAGAAAAGAGTGGCATTTAATAACTGAAATCTGTGAAATATAACTTCTTCATTTGCTTCTATTTTCTAGGCGGGAAAGACAAAACAATGTTTTGTTTGTTTAGGTACTGAGAGTTTGCCGCTTAATTCGACAGTGTTCGCTTGTGTGAAGCGTGGTGGCGTGCGGACACCTTTACCGTGCACAGGAAGGAGACACAGGGACATTACAGGGGATCAGACGAGAGGGGCATAGCATTAATCAAGCAGCCACCCCTCACCAACCCGGGAGGGAAGAAACATCCACAGAAAAAGTCACGTTTACACAAATCTAATATCTGGACCCACCAAGTATTTAGAAATACAGTCTGAGTCACAAACCCCACGGCTTTGATCAGGAAACAGGATGTACAAGGAGCACATAATCTAACACAGCACATGTGTACAGGAGTCAGCATCAGCAGAGAAACGTGATTTGTGGCTGTACTGCTGTATCCCTGCCCCGCAGACAGGATCTGCAGAGAGAGGCCCAGAGTAAACCCAGCGTCCCTGTGCTAGAGGCAATGTGTGCAGAGAAATGCCGTTTAGCAGGGGCTGCAATGTAACCTGGAAACAGGAACTACACGAATGTGTGACTCGTGTTACAAACCTGCACCTCTGTATTGGCAATATTATCCATTGGCAAGGTTATCCGTGTTGAACTAAAACATTTTTGTGCCGCCTCCAGGGCCTGCAAAAACAAGGTACCAGTCTCACACAACCAGTAGATCTGTTGGAAACAGGGTCTAACAGTTATTAAAGCAATATATAACACCCAGCATCTTTTCTTGCAGTTCAGAAAAATGTGATCTAAGACAGATATCCAACACCTCTTAGATGAACATAGCATCTACAGTGAAATAGCGACTCGTGACATGAATAGATTATCGCTGCATCACAGAAAGCTTCGTAGAGTCCTAATATTTATGCAACAAATCTAACATGTATACATTGAACCCTTAAACCATAGAAGAAAGTTATTGTTGTTAAACAAGTGTTGCCTCTGAACTAGTCACGTATAGAATAATTTGAAGAAGCAAACAAATATCTGATGTCTACAGTAAGTTTATTAGCTGTGTTACACGGTACAACAGTGCATCAATCAATCAATCAGGGAATTTGTAAAGCGCGCTACTCACCCGTTAGGGTCTCAAGGCGCTGGGGGGGGGGGGGCCCTACTGCTCGAACAGCCAGGTCTTGAGTTGTTTCCTGAAGGCGAGGTGGTCCTGGGTCAGCCGGAGGTGGGTGGGGAGGGAGTTCCAAGTCTTGGCTGCCAGGTAGGAGAAGGATCTTCCTCCGGCGGTGGCTTTGCGAATTCGTGGGACGGTGGCGAGGGCGAGGCTGGCGGAGCGGAGCTGGCGGGTTGGTGTGTAGAATCCGAGGCAGTTGTTGAGTACGTGGGGCCCGCGTCGTGGAGAGCCTTGTGTGCGTGGGTGAGGAGTCGGAATGTGATTCTCTTGTTGACGGGGAGCCAGTGCAGATTCTTCAGATGGGCAGAGATGTGGCAGTGGCGGGGGATGTCCAGGATGAGTCTTGCCGAGGCGTTCTGTATGTGCTGTAGTCTTTTATGGAGCTTGGCTGTGGTTCCGGCGTAGAGGGTGTTTCCGTAGTCCAGGCAGCTGGTGACAAGGGCCTGGGTGACCTTCCTGGTAGCGGTGGGGATCCATCAGAAGATTTTTTCGGAGCATGCGCAGGGTGTTGAAACAGGATGATGAGATGGCGTTGACTTGCTTGGTCATCGTGAGGGTGGAGTCCAGGATGAAGCCCAGGTTGCGTGCGTGGTCTGTGGGTTCGGGGGCGGTGCCCACGGCAGGTGGCCACCAGGAGTCATTCCAGGCCGAGGGGGAAGGTCCCAGGATGAGGACTTCTGTCTTGTCTGAGTTCAGTTTCAGACGGCTGAGCTTCATCCATTCCGCAACGTCCTTCATTCCTTCTTGGAGGCTGGCTCTGGCGGTGTCCGGGTCGTTGGTGAGGGAGAGGATCAGCTACGTGTCGTTGGCGTAGGAGATGATGTTGAGGTTGTGTTTGCGTGCAATGGCTGCGAGGGGGCTCATGTAGATATTGAAGAGGGTGGGGCTGAGCGAGGATCCTTGTGGGACGCCGCAGATGACTTTGGTAGCCGCAGACCGGAACGGGGGGAAGCGGACTCTCTGGGTTCTACCGGCGAGGAAAGAGACAATCCACTCCAAGGCCTTTCCTTGGATTCCAATGTTGCTGAGGCGCTGTATCAGGGTGTGGTGGCATACCGTGTCGAAGGCTGATGAGAGATCCAGGAGGATGAGTGCGGTGGTTTCCCCGTAGTCGAGCATAGACCTGATGTTGTCGGTAGCTGCGATCAGGGCGGTCTCGGTGCTGTGGTTTGCTTGGAAACCGGACTGTGACGGGTCGAGGGATCTGTTTGTCTCGAGGAAGGCGGAGAGTTGTTGGTTGACCGTCTTCTCGATGACTTTGGCAGGAAACGGGAGGAGCGAGATGGGTCGGAAGTTCTTGAGGTCGGTGGGGTCCGCAGTGGGTTTTTTCAGGAGGGCGCTGAGTTCAGCGTGCTTCCAGTTCTCCGGGAAGGTGGCTGATGTGAAGGAGCTGTTGATGACGTCCCGGAGATGGGGTGCGATGATGGAGTCGGCTTTGTTAAAGATGTGGTGAGGGCATGGGTCGGTGGGGGAGCCGGAGTGGATGGTGCTCATAGTTCTGGCGGTGTCTTCGGTGCTGATCGGGCTCCAGGTGCAGAGGGTGGCGGTTGGGTGCGCTGGTTCGGTGGTTGGGTGGTTGGTCTGTGCACCGAAGCTGTCGTGTATGTCGGCTATCTTGCGGTGAAAGAACGAGGCGAGTGAGTTGCAGAGGTCTTGCGAGGGTGTAATGTCGTTGTTGCCGGCGCTTGGGTTGGAGAGCTCTTTAATGATGCTGAAGAGTTCCTTGCTGTTGTGGGTGTTGTTGTCCAGACGTTGTGTGTAGGTAGTTCTCTTGGTGGTGCGGATCAGTTGGTGGTGCTTGCGGGTGGCGTTCTTGAGGGCTGTCATGTTCTCTGTTGTCTGGTCCTGGCGCCAGGTTTTCTCCAGGGAGCGGCAGGTTTTCTTCGACTTTATGAGGTCGTCCGTGAACCACAAGGCTTTCTTGCTGTGGGGTCTGCTGGGAGGTTTCTTCAGCGGTGCGAGTTGGTCGGTGCAGTTGGTGAGCCATTGTGCGAGGTTGTTCGCTGCTTCATTGGGGTCCGTCGTGATGGTGGGAGGGTTCTGGCTGTGGGAGGTGGTGAGCTGGTCAGCAGTGATCTTGCTCCAGCTTCTGCGGGGGGCCTGTTGCGGGTGGTGGTGGGTCGTGGTTTTCTTGAAGGAGAAGTGGACGCAGCTGTGGTCTGTCCAGTGGAGCCCGGTGGAGTGGCTGAAGGAGATGTGCTTGCTGGAGGAGAAGACGGGGTCAAGCGTGTGGCCAGCGTAGTAGGTGTGGGTGTTCACTAGTTGCTTGAGTCCAAAGGTTGGCGAGGTTGTCCAGCAGGGTGGTGGTGTTGCTGTCATTGTTGTTCTCCAGGTGGAAGTTGAGGTCTCCTAGGAGGATGTAGTCTGCGGAGTTGAGGGCATGCAGGCTTACGAAGTCTGCGATGGCTTCGCTGAATTGAGTGTGTGGTCCCGGGGGTCTGCAGATTAGGGTGCCTTTGAGGGTAGTCCTGGGGTCGGTGTGATTCTGGAAGTGCAAGTGTTCGGAGGCTGTGAGGGTGTCTTCCGAGTTGGTCGTTATGCGGACGGTGTTTCTGTGGACGACTGCGATGCCTCCTCCGGTTTGGTTGGCGCGGTCCCTCCGGGTGATCTTGTAGCCGTCCGGGATGGCTATGGCGATGTCGGGGCTGAGGAGGCGTTCATCCAGGTTTCCGTGAGGAAGGCGACGTCTGGTGCTGTTGTGTCTAGGAGGTTCCAGAGTTCGACTGCGTGTCTGTGGACGGAGCGGGTGTTGAGCAGAATGCACTTGAGGTAATTCTTGCTGGTGGTAGGCTTGGAGGGTGCTGGCTCGGTACAGGTGTTGGTGAATTTGCACTCTTGGCAGGTGAAGGGTCCGTGGGTGCGCTTCGGGGTGGCCAGGTAGCAGGCGGGGTTCCGGACGGTGTTGAGTGCGTGGAGGGTGGCGGCGTCGTATGTTCGTCGGGTGTGTTGGCAACGTCGAGATCCAGGGTTCCTGGCGCTGGGCGTGGTCCAGGAGTGGACGCGCATAGACGGGCTTACTTTTGGCGCACCTTCGGCGCAAAATCGGCCGCCCGCTGCGTGTGACCGCTGCGCGTACGCGCGGACTCCGCCATAAGTGGCAAAGTGGGAGGGAGAAGCAGCTGGGAGGCGGGAGCGGGGTGGCGGATGGGAAGGGGAGAGGGTTACCGAAGCGAGAAGGGAGCGGGGCCACAGGGGAGCAGTGGCAGGGAGCGGGGAGTGGGGTTAGGACAGTGGGGAAAGCAAGGTGGCAGAGTGAGCAAAAACAGGGGTACAACACAGTAAAGATGCGTCAAGGACTGGCACAAGGGAACAATCAGAAGTGGAGAAAAAGGAGCCTCAGCCTTGAGGGAAGCGGCGAGCAGGCAGAGTCAGCGAGGGAGACCGGTGCACTCGGGGGGAGATGCGCAGCGGGTGGAGTGACCGTCTCTGGCCAAGGTCAGGTCAGGTCACCGCTCACCGTCGCGCGGGTGTACCCCTAAATAGCCAGTGGGAGGGAGGAGCAGCTGGGAGGCGGGAGTGGGGTGGCGACTGGGAAGGGGAGAGGGTTACCGAAGTGAGAAGGGGGTGGGGCCGCAGGGAAGCAGCGGCAGGCAGCGGAGAGCGGGTTTAGGACAGTGGGGAAAGCAAGGTGGCAGAGTGAGCAAAAACAGGGGTATAACACAGTAAAGATGCGTCAACGACTGGCACAAGGGAACAATCAGAAGTGGAGAAAAAGGAGCCTCAGCCTCGAGGGCAGCGGCGAGCAGGCAGAGTCAGCGAGGGAGACCGGCGCACTCGGGGGAGATGCGCGGCGGGTGGAGTGACCGCCTCTGGCCAAGGTCAGGCCAGGTCACCTGCATGATGATGGCCCACAGCCAACTCCCAAATAGACCTCACTGTCAACTTTCACCATGACGAAAGAACATTCTATGGCATAGCCCAACCAGTACTACTGTAACACAGTAAGCAATATAACAATCCCCTCCCCTTTTCATATGAAAAACCACAATACACATGAAGACCCTCACATATTCTGCTGCACATACCACAGAGCAACCTAAAAGACATGCACTTGTCCTTATCCTTATCATTCACCCTTATTGGAAGCTTCTTTCCACGTAGGACACCCAGTTTCTTTCAGAGCAACATCATCTTCTCTTAGCTGCACCACCTTCTTGGGTGACGTAAACCTGGGCAGGAAACGTGACAATTACTCACACTTACCTCTTCCTGCACACAAAAATCTACTTCAGAAGTCATCCATTTGTGATGATACTACTACTGTGGCACAACCTGCACTTTGTTCACTCTCTTCAGGACTTGATTCAGATCCACAGCACACTTTCCCAATCAGCCCAACCTTAATTATGTCAGCCTAGTTCCTCTTGACTCCTACGAATAAGCACAAGCGCCCTGTCAAAAATGGAGTCAGCCTGAACCTCTACAACAGCCTTCAAACTGCCTCTTGCAAATGCAAACCTTTATGCAGCATCAGCTCAATGCTGTTCTTAACTTTCTTTTTAAAGGGTTCAACTTACCCATTTGTACCTGGAAGCAAAACTGAATAGGCTGATGGGCATCACTCACGGTGGCAAACCTTCACAATTAAAAATTGCATTAAAATGTCACCACCATTGTAGATGACACAGTACATGAATAACACCACCACACCCTTGAATAGTAGTCCACAGGAAAATAACACAAACCATATCCTCTTATTTAGAAGTGCACTGGCTCTTGTGACATCAAAATCCTATGTCAACTGCCTCTTCTATTAACTCCTGTCATGATCATCTGTTCCTTGCAAAACTTCTGCCAGACTACCTAGCTCTAATATGGTTTTCGGTCTGACTCCTCCCTAGGTGAGCTTTATGCAGCACTTCTGATCATTAACTGCAAAATGCATCTTCTGCACACCTCAGAGGCAAATCAACAGTTATCTTTCCTTAATTTACCCAAAACACTTTACCTACCCATTTAGAGTCTTCCAATCTCCTTCACCATATTTTATTCATTTCAGTTCAGCGCCAACCTCGCTACTAGACACCTATTCACACTTAGCACACAACAGCACTCACCAGGGGTGCCACATTGCCAACAAAGGATTACACCACCCTGCATACAGCCGCGGCGCTCTCTGCCACCGAGCGCCGCTGCAGAGACCGGGACTCGGGGACCAAAGGACCACAACCCCCAGCATTCCTAGCAGCCGGAAGCCGCGCACCGAGAGTTGGCGCCAGGCGGCGCATAAAGTGCAGCACCACCCCCTGCAACGCGGGAGCCGCCTGGGGAGAAGCCCGGGAGAAGGGCGGGACAGTCTACGGCAGTCCACGGCAGGACCAGGCAGGGCTGGGCCATCCATCGTACATCTGCCGCTAAAATGGGTAAGCGCAAAAATGGAGCCACAGCGGATGATGGTGGGAAGAAGGCTAAAGTTGCCAAAAAATCTGACTCCATTATGTCTACCTTACCTCCGCGGTTGGGGCTTTATCTAAGGAAATTGCTACAGCACAGCAAGAACTGGGCTTATTAGCCGAGTCTCCCACTACAACTGTACTACAACTGTACTAACCCAGCAAGTCATCCCCTTAGAGCCTAATGTTATCATCTTGAAACCCACTACTGCTACTGCTCCTAGTCAGCCTCAAACTTGCGCACCCCAAACTCTGCTACCCACAGCAACTTTGGACCTACCGGGTAACCCAAAACCAACCTCGAAAAAGAGAAAGAAGGGCGAGGGTGACTCAGAAGTTAGAAAAGGGGTGGAGGAGACTTTGAAGGATCACCTTGAGGCTCTCTTCGAAGAACGAATTGAACCCCTTTTAGTGGGCATTGCGAAGGACATAGTTGATACTATGAACACATGCCTTGAAGGATTGTTAAAAAAATGCATCCTGATAGACGAACTAGTGAAAAAATTTGATAGCACGTCTAAGGGTGAAACACAGGGCCCAGTACGCCAAAGTAAACAGCAGACAACATCAACATTATTAGTGCCTACTACAGATCCCATGGCTGTGCATAATGTAGGGTTAAGAAAACCCCAACCTCTTATATCTACCACCCCACAGGAGGTTCGGCCATCATTACGGGAGCCTACGCACTTAGAAAGCAAGATCCATTTAAACTTGCCCCCAGCAGTAGTACCTTTTGTGGCAGTTTTTATAGGGGTGCCACCGCTAAGTAAAGGCGAGGTTGAATCTACTGCTACACTCATAGGAAAGGCAAAAAAATGGTGTGATGATTCTAGCAGTGGCGATTTTAATACGTCCTCCAGTATTATTTCGGCTAGAAGGGTGGGGTGGGTGGGGAAGCGAGCCAAAACTGTGAAAGGTGACTGCGTGGTGATAAATTTTGATAATGCTCATTGCCCGATTAATCTGTTCTGGGACGGATCAGACATACGGGAGAACGATAGCCTCAGGGCGGTTCCCTTAGTGTTTTTTTATCCCCCGCAACCCCGTTTTAACTCATATATGAATGTACCACCCAACATAGAGCCAGTGGGTAAGGGGTGGCAAACAGTAACCAGGAAAGCAAGACTATATAGATCCACACACTATAATGAAGACCTAAGCCTGGAACTGGTAAACCGTTTCAATCCCTTAACTGATCTAAATAGAAATGACTGACTACCAGCCCCAATAGCGACACCAATACAAATAAACTCTGAGATGGCGGCTCCATCCCCAAGTACATTCCTGACTTGGAATGTGGCAGGGACAAGAGCTAAAAAGACAGACCCAACTTGGGTAAATTATATCTCTAAATACAAGGTGATAGCTATTCAAGAAACTTGGGACACATCACCAACCTTCTTCCTAGATGGTTTCTTAAGTTTCACAACACCAGCAAGCTCTAGCAATGCTGGGAGAGCAAAAGGGGGGCTTATTACATTTTTTTCTTTAGATTTAGTAGGGACTTTTAATCAGCTGGTCTCAGGTTCTCCAAACATCTTGGCAATAGAATGGACAGTTTCCCCAGGGTGCATTGTACTCGTAATCAACTTTTATAATGCCTGGGGAGGACAAACTGAAACTGACCATGTGGATCATTTGGAGAACTTTATTAATGACTACAGTCAAAATACACATATTCCTTTTGAAATTCTTTTAATGGGTGATTTTAATAGTCATAAATGTAAACTATCGTGCCACCCAGGTGATGCAGAGGCTCCAAATGGAGCTGGCATCCCTCACTTCGAACATACTAAAACAGGGGAGGCACTTGAATTACTGCTTGCTAGCTTTAATATGTATGAACCATATAAAACCGCAATAAATGAGATGGTACCCACTTATAAAGGCTCAATCAACGGGTCGATAATTGATTACATATTCATTTCCGTAGGCCTCACTTCAAAGGTCAGGGATTACAAAGCATCTACCTCACCCCATAGTGATCACAACCCTCTGTCGATTGAGATACACTGGAGTGACTTATGGCGTAAACAAGTGGGACAATCCCGGGTTTGCACCATGGTGGTGCCCAGTGATCAGGGCAGACGGCTTAAATGAGGTAAGGTTGTGGAGGAAAAGTTTATGGATACTTTACTGCCCAAAATTGAGGGACCATTGGGGATTTGTATGGATCAAACTACTTCAAATCTCCAAATTATAACAGCTTTTAATTTTATTTGTGCACAAACCGCTAGTGACCTCACAAAACCTCTATCACAGTACCCGATAAAGCCGTACAAATGGTTTGATACCAAATGCTCACGGTCCCATAGAGATTTGAAACAGGCCCTTAAGGCTAAGGATAGAGATAAAGAACTAATTTCAAACTTGAGGCGGACCTATAAAACAAACATTAAGGCAAGGAAAAACGAGATTAAAAATAATGCTTGGAATGATCTTCTTAATATAGATGTCCTTAAAAACAGCAAACAATATTGGGACATTATTAATCACTCTTTCTTTTCGAGGGATGACAATATGGTTACAGATTGTGTAATTCCTGACGAGAAATGGGTTCAGCATTTTAGTAATATATATGGAGGCAACCAAAATGAAACCACAGATATAACAGAGACGGATCATTGTTTAGCCATAGTAGAGTTTACTGAAGAGGAGGTTTATAAAGCCATTATGGAATCTACAAAAAATAAGGCACCAGGCCCCGATGGAGTGCCGGTCGACTTTTTTAGATATTGCCCGACACTCTGGAGCAAAGTGCTGGCTAGAGTGTTCAGAGTAACAAACGAAGGAACCCTCCCTGAAACATGGGCAACATCTATTATTGTACCTATTTTCAAGAGGGGAAACCGGGAGGACCCAGGGTGTTACCGCCCAATTCCCTTATTGACTCTACCTTTAAAATCTTAGGTAGAGTCTTATTGGTCAAATTGAGGGAAAATTTAGAACAGCGTGGGGGGGCTCTCAAATATCCAATATGGGTTCCGTGAAAATAGAGGGACGCTTGAACAATGTTCCAATCTTCATCTCTTGGTCTCCGGGAGGAGTCAGTATACCTGGCTTTTATGGACCTCTCCTCGGCCTTCGACTTGGTAAACAGGAGTAAGCTATGGACTCTCCTTCTTGAGATAGGCATAGAAGAACACCTGGTAGCTTTTATTGCTAGGCTACATCGGGACCTTAATGCCAAAATAAGGGTCACTAGGGATGGAAGGTGTTCGGACAGTTTTAAATCTGAGAAGGGGGTGCGCCAGGGCTGTATCCCGGTCCCCCTTCTCTTTACCATCTATATAAATGGGTTGGGGAAACACCTAGAAGCAGGAATGGCTGATGTACCGCGTATAGGAGGAGAACAGATACCAGCCCTCCTATACGCGGACTACGCCGTTTTAATTGCACAAACCGGTATCGGTTTACAGGCCCTTCTGGACCGTTTTGGCTCCTTCATGGAGAACTTAGATTTGAAAATTAATGTAACTAAGTCTCATACCATGATCATAGGACGTAAGGTAAATATGTTGCACAATAAATCCTTTACCTGTAAGGGCGAGATTCTTTCTAGGGTACCAGTTTTTCCATATCTGGGGGTCCTTTTTGACCAAAGAGGGTCTTGGGTTCCGCAGATCAAAGCAAAGAGTCTTAGCCTAGCACGTTCATCATCAGCCTTGCTGGCCTTCACAAAAAGATTAGGAGCAAAACCGATGGAGGCAGTGATTAAAATATATAACAGCAAGTGTGTCCCAATTGCTATGTATGGGTCCGCTGGGGAATAATGGAATGGTCAAACTATGCATTTCAATTCTTTACATTTTGTCTAGATGCTATTGCTAATTGTACCACTTCCACAATCACTCTACGAAAAGGTCAACTAAACCCTTTATGTGGGAAGAGTAAAGCACAGTCCTCATGTCTTGAATGCCCTTAGTTACCAACAATTGTCTCATCATACTTAATGTCAACTGGACTCCATTCTTTGTAGTAATGGCAAGTGGGACACTTCTCTCTGTGGAACCTCTTCTGAAAGAAACCTTGATTGCTTGTTGCAACCAACAACCATTCACATTCTACCCAGATGGAAAAATGATCTGTTCAACAATCACTTACTATGTATCTCGTTGGAAAAAGAGATTGTTCTTGACCCGTCCTACCTAATAATTACATGTATCTGATCTTTGGCAACAGGTACAACCTTCATAAACTTGACAATGTTCATGTGGGGCCACCAGTAAACTGACCTAAGTATTTTCCTCGAATGGACTCACCAGGATGGCCCCTGGGTGCAAAACTACAAATCTTACCTCTTATCAAACACAGTGGAACAAACGTATCCTATCATACAAACACATCACTATCCACCTACAATTCATCTCTAACTTCCCCAAAAACATACAACTGCGGCGATAACACTCACACCTTTGGCCACCTACTCTAACAATTCTAGTCTATAAGCTTCTTGTAAGAATTTGTTGTGAGTCATACCCTCTTTTGTTTTGCAGTTTAATACAGCGCAAACTCGACCCGACGGTATTGGAGAGCTTTTCATAAGCACCAGTAGCATTACACAAGAACATATTATTTATTAATTTTTGTAGGTACAGATTAAGTGATTTGCCCAGAATCACAGGATCTTGAGCTGATGTTGAGACTTGAACCTTGCTCCCCAGTTCCAACCTCTTTGCTTCATCTCTGGTTCTCCAGCCATTACACCACATCCTCTCCCTAACCACAATATCTTTAACTAGTGGTATGATACACTTTACCCACTGCGTCCAATAATATGGCTACTATGACCTCTAAGTAAGTAACATGCTTCCCAATGATTGGGCATCGAACCAAAGTAAGCAATTAGCTATTAAATTTCTATTCTCAGAAATGTGAAAGGTATCAGAATTGTACTCATACAATTTGGAAAGAATCAGCACCATACTCTCAGACACCTTGCCAAACCAACTTGCTCTTAAAAGGATCACTAAAAGCTGTGCTTCTGTCCTGAGTATGTATATATGTATGTATATGATATTTCTATAGTGCAAACCTAGCCAAAAGGCCGCGGAGGGCTGTATCTGGTCAAAGACAATCATAAAATCAATGAGTAAGAGAAGATGGAGATGGGTTGAAGATGGTTAATGCATTGTGTTGCAGTGCTCTTTAAAGAGGTGAGTCTTCAACTCTGTCTGCAATCCGAGCAATGTTGGGGCAGTCCTCTTGGACACAGGGATGTTGTTCCAGATCTTTGATTCATAGAAAGAAAAGGTCTGCTGTCTTGTTTTTTAATTTTTTACACTTATTATTCTGCAGCCTGGATGGGTCCTGTCTGCGGAGGTGCCAAGATTCACGAGAGATGGTGAGCTTGTCTGCTGGAAAAGCAGATGTGCTGGTCGTGATGGCTTTATAAATGATGCAGCTGGTTTTGAAGATGATGTGCACCAGCAAGAGGAGCCAATGGAGTTTCATCTTGATGGGGGTGATGTGGTCATACTAATTCAGACTCTACATGAGACCTGCTGCTGCATGTAGGAAGCCGGGAAGGCAGAAGTCTTCAAACTTTTTTTCACTGAGTGGAAAATATTTTTAAGTCAGGCCCCCACCAAAAGGTTATGGAAAAAATTGGGAGAGTGGGAGAGGCGTGGCTGATAGCAGGAGGTGGGGATTATGAGATCATTCCAGGGGTGCATTTCTGTAGCTCATAATCTATACTAAATGTAGGACTTTATAAAAAAGCAAATTCATCAAACAAAAAAAGAAGTGACCCTAAACACTACCCCCCAATATTTAGAGTGCTGTGAGCCTCTCGCACTCATGGGCCCTAGTTTAACTGAAGATGCTGCACTAATGCTAGCTGAAACCCTGAGAAGCAGGCTATCTATTTTTATTCTTTCACCCTTTCCTCTCAATGCCAGACCATCACTTAAATTTTGAAACAGGCTATCTGTCCCGTTCTAAATAAACATGAGTTCCTGCATGGTGCCCCTCTTTTTGCAGCAAGAGAGCCCTCTGTCCTAATGCTACCAAAGACAATGAGCCCTAATGCCCCTGGATTATGGATTAAGACATTCATAATTGTGATGCAATGGGCCCCTTATAACCCTGCGCTCCAGTGCCACTGCACCTGTTTCACTAATGATAGCTACTGGCTTACAAAGCTCCTTTGGGCTATTGCTCTGAGGCCGAAAACAACACTGGTACAGCAAGTATGCACTGGTCCCCTAATGCAGGAAGGATAGTAAAACAGCCATAATTCTGCAGCTGCAGCACCAATGATACTTACAGCTCTGTGAAGCAGGCTGTCTACTCTACCCATTCCCTGGGCCATCACTCCTAGGCTTGATCCCTAAAGTAGACTTTCTGCCTCTTTGTGTTAAAGAAAAACACACACATCTATCACCCTCCTTCCCAGCCTGTTACATGGGTCCTATTCTGTGTGCTCCCTGGGTGACCAGGACATAATGCTAGCAAGGAAAATGAACTCCACACAGTAGGGGCTCCTATGATGTGAAGCAGAGGGAGGGATAAAAAGCTAAAGAAGAAACATACCTTTGCCCCAGGGTGCCTGTTACCTGAAAGAAGTGTAAATGTGTGATGTTGGCAAACCACTAAATATGAAGGCTGTTTTGGAGTTGATATAGGCTTTAATTGATTGAATCACTTCTAACTTCACGGTGAGAAATATTTATTGTTTTTGAGAGGTAATATTAAAGTGGTATCAGCAGAGTTCTGTGGCGTGTCCTTTTAATGGACACTTAATGTTTGCACTAGATACCAATCCAATCCAAAAATTCTTTATTTCGGCCATTTAGACCATAAAAGATACATATAAAAACATACATCATAAAACATCCACATTGCATTAAAACATTACTTTGAAAGAGGAAAGAGAAAAAAAGTAAAAAGAATCAGTTCCCTTTGGTAATCAGGAGGCGGATTGACATTACAGTCATATCAGAGTTCCGTCCTTTAATGGTCAGGCTTTTAATAGTTTTCTCCTGATATGGCACATGGCCATTAAGAATTTGGCAACTGCAAATACTATATGAGGGGAAGTATTTGTTTTCAATATTATGTATGAAGTCAAGAGGCTCCTTACGCCCAAATTCCTACATAGAGGCACTAGCCAATATTTCCTTGGTCTATTGTAGGCTGGGCAAAAGACCAGGACATGAATTTCCTCCTCATCATAGTTGCTACACCCAGGGCAAGTTTTATCATCCCCCTTTGCCCATTTACATGTCAAAGAATTGATGGGCAAGGTACCTAGCCTCCATTGGATGAACAGTTTTCTTGCCAATATCGGGAAAATGATATCCATAAAACTTTCAAAGAGATAAGAATTCTTGGAGTCCAGGAATCGTTCAGTTAAAATCCCATTGTGGGGTGCAGACACAAGGGAAGCAAGACTTCTCTCCTTATGGATCTCCACCAGTCTTTTTCGAGAAACTTTTTGGCAGCCTAGCTCAGGGGCCTCCCATAGCTCATGAAGACTCAGCCGGTACAGTTCTTTCTTTACAAATGCCAGCCACGGAATTCTATCACACTGGTTCAAATTCATTACGTGGATGAGGTCTTGCCTGTAATGTGCAAGCTCACTGGTGGACCAGAGCCTATGCCAAAATCTTAGTGGCTTTGATTCCAAATCCTCTCCTATGGGGGAAGACCCACATCTAATCTTAAGGGAAGCAAAGGTGTGCCACGGGGAAGGGCCAGGAGACGTCTTAAGAAGTTGTTTTCTACACTGGCCAACGCTGTCCCTGCTTTATACCCCCATAGCTCGCTACCATACGATGCAGCCGCTTTAGCTTGTGTTTTATACATTTCTACTGCCGGGGTGATAGATTTAAAAGTAGAAGTGTTCGCAACCTTCAAAATTGCCCCTGACAATTCAGACAGCTTTATCCGAGATCTTGCTATTTGTGGTTCCCAGGATAAATTCTCATGTAGGGTTACCCCCAAATACTGAAATGTTTTTACCCTCTCCAGTCTTACTGAGCTCAATAATGGATTAGGTCTTGTCTTGGGTGAGGGGTTAAATATCATGAACTTGGTCTTCCCTGTATTGATCTCTAGACCATATTGTCTACAGAAAAGACCAAATCCATCCAGGATCCATTGAATCCCCATCGGGGATTTGGAAAGCAGGAGGGTATCGTCAGCAAACATGATGGCCGGCACCCTCCTGCCTGCCAAAACTGGAGCGTCATTGTCCCTCACATTACCAAGGTGGGATATAACATTATTAACATAAAGGCAAAACAGGGTTGAGGCCAAGACACAACCCTGCCTTACCCCCCTAAGGACTGGGAACCTTTTTGACAATGCTCCGTCCCTCCCGCACCTGACCTGATCAAAGTTACTATCATGGAGCCTAATTATGGCCCGTAAAAGGTGGATAGGGACACCCAGCTCTTTTAAAACCTCCCAGAGTTTCTTTCGAGGGACCAAATCGAATGCTGACCTCAGGTCCACGAACACCATATACAGCCTCCCCACCTCGATCCTCACAGTTTTCCAATAGAGGAGAACGAGGCGGAAAATCTGGTCCATGGTGGACGTATTTTTCCTGAAGCCAGCCTGGAGGGGGCTCAGAATTTCTTTGTCCTCCATCCAGTCTAAAAGATGGTCCAGTAGAAGGCGGGAAAAAAGTTTTTGAGGGACATCTATAAGGCTGATCGGCCCACAGTTGGCTGGGAGGAGAGGACAGCCCTTCTTGAAGATAGGTACAATCTCCGCCCCCAGCCAAGTACAGGGGATCTCCATGCCTTCCGCAATGGAATTAAAGAGAATGAAGAGGTACGGGGCCCAGATCTCAGGGTGGAACCTAAAAAGGTCACCAGGCAGTCTATCGAGTCCCGGGGCTTTCCCCGTCGCCAGTCTCTCTATTGCACTAACCACCTCCCCAAGGCTAAATTCCAATCCATCATCAGGATGGGATAAAACATCAGCAGCCACATCATTGGCAAATTCAAAGGTATCTTCGTATAGTTTGCCAAAGTGGGCTTCCCAAACAGGAGCTGCAATGTTAGGCTCCACTGCAGCTTTTGGTTCACCTGTGCCAATGTTTACCAAGGACCAGAATCTCCTGGAGTCCCTCGTTTCTAAAGCTAGGGAGAGGTCCTGCCATCTGTTCCAGTCCCATTCCGACCTTGCCAGTGCCATTGTTTCCCTGTATTCCCGCCTAAGCTCAGCTACCTTGCCCCTGTCCAAACCTGCTTTTATTGCTGCTATTAGTTCTGTCTTAACCTTTTTACAGACAGAGTTGTACCAGGTTGAGGTTCGGGTCTTTTCCTTACGCTGCACTACCACCGGGTAGAGGACCTCACCTAGAGCTTCCACTAACTCTTCATGGATTTGGGCTAATCTCTTGTTAAAGTCTTGGGGTCTAGGTTGATTGATTAAATCGTCCAAGTCCTTTAGCCTGGGGAGTGCTAGTTCATAGATTTTCCTGATACTCTCTTGTGAATTTGCCAGTTTCTCCCATTTTACCCTACGCCTGTTGGAGCTGAGAACCAGGTTCCCTAAATCCTCACTGGGCCGCGATCCAGCAACAACTACAGGGTACACCATATCTAGTAGAAGTGCATTATGGTCGCTGTCCGTTCTTGCAACTACTCTGAAATCCTGGACCTTGGACCACAAGCTGATGTCTACAAAAATGTAGTCCAGCCGCGATTCGTGATCCTTCCTATTGAAGGTACATAGCGAGGGGGTGTCTGAAATTGTGCGACCATTGCAAGCCCTTAACGCAAAACTAAGTGTCAAGGACGTAATTTGCACCGCAAGAGTAGACCAAGATTTGGGGTGGGGGGATTGACATGGTGGAACACCCCAAAAGTCATCTTCTGCAGTGAGTGCACCTTCCCTCAACCCTTCCAGAGGTTCAAAGTGACAATTAAAATCTCCACCCATCACTATCTTACAGTCTTTAGGGAGTTGGCCCAAAAAGGACGAAAGATCATCAAGTGTGGGTGATTCCATGGTTGCACCAACTGGGCGAGAGTACACGTTGATAATTGCAATCTTAAAGGCATTAGGCCACTTAAGTAAAACACACTGTATGTCCTGCGAGAATTTGACTACATTCTCCGCATTACATCCAATGTGACTGGCTACCCACACCGCCAAGCCACCTGAAGGCCTCCCTTTGCCACTCCAGCTGGCTTTGATTTAAAAAATTGCATAACCCGTTCTAGACAGGGGTTCCCTGGCCCAAGTCTCTTGAAAGAGACAAACATCACTGTTACCTACTAAGGAGTCCCAGTCATCAGTATACAATTTGTTGGCGATACCCGCCACATTCCAGGACAGGACCTTCAAGGTTTCGTGTAGAGATTTAGAGCCCGGTCCCCCAGTTTTCTCGTGTACAATGACCACTGAAGGAACAGCAGACCCTTGCAGTTGTGTTATTTCCGGGTTGAATGGAGCAAGAGGTATTGAGTTCGAGTCAGGCAGGTCAGTGGGTGTTAGTATGTGAGCAGGTGGACTACCAGGTAAAATGTTTTCTTGGCCCCGCGTCCTAAGCGGAGTTAGGTTATCTAAATGGAATATATCACTTCCTCGAGTGGTGGTGCCAGCATTACCTCCCGCGATCCCCAGCCCTGTAGATTCACTAGTGGTTGGCCGAATCTGTTTGCAGTGGCTTGGGTTCACTTTTGTGCTATTAGTCCTCGGGGGCGACGATATATTAATAAGGGACCCCAACTGTCATTCGCAATCTTCGAGGCCTGAAAAGACTTCGAATCTGTTGGTGACTTCCAAATGGGTAAAAGGGAGCAGGTGTTCCATCCCCCTTGTTTCTGACGAGTGGTCCACCCTCCCGAAATTACTACCATAACCCTTATAAGGGACAGTGTCCCACCCAAATGCATTCTTTGGGGCCATAGGATTGGGCATCATCGGCAGATACTGATTATTGAATTTTGTGCATGGATTATTCAATAGGGCAGGGGGTGCCCAAGGACACACCATGGGAGCCACTAGGGCTCTTGGATAGAAGTAAGTAAGATCACAGGGGACGATTGTTTTGCCTACGTTCCCTGGTATCCAATTAAGGATGTGCCTGACCGCCCCTGGATCTCTGAAGTTTACCACTATAAGATCACCCTTAATGTCTTTTTCTCGGCTCCCCAACCAGGGGAGTCGACGTACATGCACAATCTCCCCGTTGATGTTGCCAGGGAGCGGTCTATTCTGGGTGAGCCAATGCATAGTTTTGTTTTTAAGCTGGACGGGGCCTTCTCTCCTATCAGCCTCAAGTGTAGGGACACCCGTGAGCACCACCACGTAGGGAACCGCTTCCGCGTGCTTCTTGCAGCAATAGTATTTCTCCCCTTCGGGATTGCGCCAGAAGTATGCGGGACAGGTTGGTGGGCAGATTTGGAAGAATTTACCCCCTGTTGGTTACGGCTCGCTATTTTGTTGGATACATTTGAGTCCTTGTGAGAGGCAGGAATTGAAGATGTAACTGCGACAGCAGGGGTTGGGACTAGGTTAACAGGATCTTTTGGTTGGCCCACTTTGTTGGAAATAGCCATTTCCAACTGCCCCAACCGTTGCTCTACCCCCATTAATCTTTCTAGAATTGGTAATGTGTATGTCCTGAATAGGTCTTCAAGAGTGCCAAGAGAAAGGACAGACGACTGTAGATTCAGCGAACTGTCCCTAAAGGATTCTGGGCCAAGTGTCAGAACTGTCGGTATAGGAGGTGATGGTATTTCTTGAGGGGCCATTTGGATTTCTTCAGATGTTAGAGTGTCCTTTGGTTTGGGTGCAGAAGCAGCGTTAGCCCCTTTACCCTTGCCAAAGTCAGAGTGGCTGACCCTACCTCTTTGTTGTGCACCACCCCTCCTCCGTCTTTTATTTGGCGGCGGGCCATATACTTTGGGCACCTCCAATTTCCTGGGTTTATTTTTAGCGGTCGCTTTTGCAACTCGTGGGGTATCAGATGAGGCTTCTAACCCCGTACTGGAGCTGCTGGGAATTAGTGTGATAGTTGTGGCCGTGCTGCTCGAATCAGCTAATGTGTGGGGTGTGAGGGGTGTATCTCGGAGAAGTACTGGAATACCCTGAGTGGCTAGTGGATCCTCGTTTTCTAGGACCACACCTATACCAGACCTGCACACAAACACAACAATCATGTTTCTTTCGCACCAAAACTGTGGAGAAATCCACTCATTTCATCATCCCTCTCAATCACTCCCTCATTAAACTTTTTTCCAAGCAATATGGATATTTCCTTCCTCACAGGCAAGGTAGTATTCTTCAACTTGTGTCTAACAGGGATGGCATGGTGTTTCAACTCAATATAGTAAGCAAATCCCTTCACAGATCCCAAACTTTTGCAGAATACACACATTTATTTAAAACATATTCCACAACAAAATCATTGACACTCACGCAAAACATTGGGTTGGCTGAACTTCATTCAGTTCTAATACCCAACTTTCCTTGATGAAGGCCTCTTAACACGTGCTGCGCTTGTTGTGCTACGTACATTTTTCCCATGATTTGTCTCCCTTGCAAGCACATTGTACACATAAAACATCCTAACATTTGTATTATACTTTCTCTGAAAGCAAAAGACCTAATGTCATTTGGCTCAAGTTTTTTGTAAACCCAAGAAAAAAAATCTGAAATAATGGTGAAAGATAACTCTGAGTACTGCTAGCATATCCAGCTCAATGCCATCAATCAAAATTTTGCATGACGGGAAGAAAATCCAGTTCAGAATCCACATCCATTTTTCAATCAGTCTTTTCAGGATATGCCACTTCTGATATCGACAACATCACATCCATTCTGTTATCATTATTTGTCTCACTTTCCTCCACCATATTAAGTATTTTCCTACTTCTTAAAGATACATTGGCAAGGTATTAGCCTGTTCAGGAGCAACAGAGCAGACAGGGTCTACCAGGCCCCAACTATGTTGGTTGAGGTCATTTGCTGCAGGTGCCTTGAGGTCTGTCCTACGATAGCTATGCAAATTGGGCCAAGTACAACCTTTTCTGACCCTTGGCTCACAGGATAGTGAGGGTGAGCAGTCAAATGCTCCTCGGGGAGGTAGTGTGGTGGTGGCAAGAGCTCATAAACCAGTAGTCAGTCAACATACACAATTATGTTGTCCAGCCCAGTGCATTTCCTAGTGAAAAAGAAATTACTTTATTATCACAGCAAATTGTAATACAGCACAATCAAATGAGGCACAGATACAAGATTGCAATCGTAACTACAATGCCTAGTAAAGTGACCCACCCGCTTTGGCACACAGTCCATTCTAGGAGTTGGTTTAGTGCCTGTAGTTCTTCAATTCTAGTCAAAGGCAAAGAGCAGGCACAGGTGCAGCTCATTAGACCTCTATCCACTTGAAGCAGTTCATAGGTCTATTCAAGCATTGCTACCCAAATTAAATGGATCATATAGGCAACAGTCTCAGTTTCTGTTGCAGAACGGGGACTGCATATCTGATTTAGGGACTTATTATGAGTTTGGGGGGTCTTAGGCTGAGATTGCCACTGCTGCGGTCCCAGGAAGACCGCCAAGCCTTTGGTGAGCCGGCCAACCGGGTTACGAGTTTAATCCAGGCGGTGCTGCAGCAGTCTCACAGCCGCGGTATGTTAGGCTCATAGGAGAGCCTAACAAGTATACTGCCACAGTGAGAGAGCCTTCACCATGCTCCTAAACAGTTTGCCATGCACCATGTCTTGCATGCCACACCATGCAGGAACAAAGGTGTAATTCCTTGGGGGAACAACATGTGCCCCCCCACGCTTGTACCCCCATGGCCAGATTCTACAGAGGGCCCTGTTAGGTCCCCCTTGCCTGCATTTCTACCACTCTTTCCTTTGCATGGTCCCCGCCATGAAATGGGCAGTGAAAATGAAGGTCGTAATATGCTCAGCGGTGCCGGCATCGGCATTGCCAGCATATTCAGGCCTTTGAAGACCGCAGTGGGATCCTTGATCCCGTTGGAGGTGGCGGTCTTGTGGCGTTTCCACCGCCACACTTTTAATAGGGCAGATGGGTGGTGGTGGTGGTCAGACCTTCACTGTGAGTATGGTGGTCCCAGGACCACCATACTCATAATAAGGCCCTTAGCCTCTGCTGTTAGGCCCATTACCTGCTCACGTTGTTGAGGGTGGGCGCTGGTGGATGCTGTTAGGGTTGGTCCTCTCATCCCCATTTCCACTGACACAAGATCGCAGTGGTGGTTTCACTTGCGGCTGTTTCTTTTGTGAGGGAGGTGCACAGCAGGACTGTTTGGCTGGCACCCACACAGATGCAGGCTCCAGGATGAGATCCAATGGGTGTTCATTGTGCAGTTGCATACCACGGTCCAAGTTCACATGGGAGATGTGCTTCTTCAGGCAGTTGGGGCCTCCAGGCTGAGATAAGCTCCTGTTTCAGAGGTAACATCAGCTCCTCCTCAGGAGTTGCTGGTGGTCAGGCAGCAGCGGCACTAAGCCATCACTCACCACATAGGTGCCAAACAGCATTGCATGACTTTTAGGCTTGATTTCCTCATGCGGCCAACTGTAAGAGCCATGGTGGGAGACTAGGAGATCCCTCACGACACAGGGGGACTCCTGCTGTGCTCCCTAGGGCGGTCAGCAGCCTCTCCGTGCGCCTCACACTGGAAATACAGTTGACTTCACATAATAGACTGTCTCACCTCCTGTAGGGTCTGGTATTCTTCTTCCCTCTCCAAGCAAGCAGACATGCTTCTAGGTGATAGGCAGACTTTCAGCTTCTACAGCAAGTTGTGTAGATTTCTGGTGATGTCCCAAGGGTTGGACTGAGACAGAAAATAGTTCCAGTAACCAAAATGAATGTGGCCTCCATTAGTCACTTAGAAAGCTTAAAATGTGAGGCAAATTTGAACTTGTAAAGACGCGTTGTATACGTGCTTTGTGAGGTATGGAAGAATGCCTAGATTTGAGCTTTCTACAGGCAATATTTGATTTAATATCAGGGTAATTAGCAGTAAAACCTGGCCCAGAAGACTATTAAACATGCCCAGAAACAGCCAAAATGGCCCACATGCTGACCCATAAGACCAGCCCTTTGGATGGCCCTGCACCTCTTGGAGACTGACTGTCATGCAGACACCAGCCCTGGTCTTTCATATATTCATAAAACGGCCATTTGCCTGGGGATATCCTCACTGTGAAAGGAATGGGTTCAGAGGTAGTGCTTGGATTACTTACCAATAATCTTAATTATTGTGATTCTCTCTTCATTATCCCAGTACTTACAACTCACCCTCCCACTGAGCCTTCTTATAATTTTTGGATGATGGGCTTTAGAAAGGCCCAGGAGGAATGTTGGGGCGGGGTGGAGTGAAGGGGTTGTTATAGCGTTTGGTCAAGCATCAGTCTATTGAAACCAGAAGAAAGTTTGGAAACTTGTGGGTTTCAGAGAAGCATGAAGGAAGCCTCATTATGAAAAGAATGGAAAGAGGAAGAGAGAATCGGAGTAATAAACATTACCAGTAATCAGTGTAAGCCTTATTGTAGCGTGCCAGGCATTTTATTGTAAACATGAGTGATGACTGACAAATCAATTAAATCCTCTTACTTTCTCCCGTTCTGCTTAAAAGATTTACTGGAACACTCTGAGCTTTTTGCAATATCTATCACTTAAAACAATGTGGGATTCTTTGGCATCAAAAAATTATTTTAATTTTTTTTAATTCAAACACCTAAAAATTAATGGATCCCTGATACACTATTCCTTTTTGTCACCAAAGTCAAAATTAGTAGCTAGCATTCTCAAACCTGCCACATAGGAATTAAACATATTCTCAACATCAAAGATGGCTACGGCTATTACCAAACAACTTGAGGGTTCAGGAGTCAAGGGCAATGTAGGTTGTGCTTGTATCCATAGCATAGCATGTCTTCCAAAGACACACATCCTTTCTCCAGGTGTGTAGCTTGGTCAGTAAGGCGGGGGGGGCGTGAGCCTCAGATTTTCCAACAATCATGCTGGCATATCATGTTAATCATTATATGAGAAGCAGCACATGAGGGGGGCTTTAGGGTCAGTAGAAAGGAAAAGTAGTGCAGATTGCAAGGTGTACTTACAACGCATTATTTTGTAAATTAGCCCTGTATTTAGACCTTCAAAACAGATGAGAGTGTGTGTGTTTTAGTCTGAGTGGACATTTAAAAATCCTAGGTGAAATCCAACAAACACCTTATCATACCCGACTGACAGCTCCTGTACCCAACTATCTTTTAAATAATACATTTATTGAAGGGTTGTAACACCCCAAACACCCCCCCTGAAGGTACGCCCCTGCCTTTCTCCAAACAGCGCTGATGTTACTAGTCCAGTAAAAGTCTTTGGCTGGTGCTAACATGAGTGCACTTAAGGCATGATGCCTACGTGCACACAGAGTATGGAGATGTAAACAAAGGTTCGTGACAGCAGTGCCTTTCAGAGGGACTTGTTTTAAACAGAGCAGTTTTAAGTTCTTAGTAATAATCATGAAATGCAAACTCTCTGTTATATCTATCTGATATAAATCTGGAAAAAGCCTTTAGAAGACATATGTTAACGAACCCTATTCAATGATGCATTAAAAACAAAAATACATGTCCTGACTTTAAAACTAGCAGATAGATAAACATCTAGGATCAGAGTGGAGAAGTGTGGCTCAGGGGTTAGAGGCAGCAGACCTGGAGCTTGAGTTTCGGCCCTGGACCAGGGTTCAATTCCCTGCCTCGGCGGGTCTTGGGCTCAATAATCCCACGGACTCGATAATTCTTGCTCCGGTGCCTTCTCGACTCACGCAGGGTAAGTCCTGCGCTATATAAGTTTCATACATTTACATTTACATGTACGAACATTCCATTTTCCAAGTCTCAGATTGTGATTTCTTGTGACTCGTACTTTGGAACTTGCAAAACGTAATGTACTAATGTGTCTTAGACACATTTAGCGATTCCCAATGGGGGTCGTAAATTACCTGCCTCATCAATATTCATGAGGCAGGTCGCAATTTATGACCTATTGGGAATAGCCATCAATCACAGGAATGGTGGTCTCTTTGGATCAGCTGACCACCATGTCTGTGACTGCTTTTTCAAAATGAAGCTGTTTTTTTTTTACATGCAGCCAGTTTTCCTTGTAGGAAAATGGGATGTATTTGAAAAGAAAAATGAAACGTTTCTGTTTAATTTTTTTAGATTAGGCAGTGGTCCGTGAGACCACTGCCTGTTCTTAAAAATATTTTTGCAGCCCAACACAAACCCTGGGGACCCCTTACCGTTTGCGACTGGTTTACTGCGATTTTTTAGCAACCGCATTTGTGGTTGCCAAACAATCGTACATACCAGTGCGACTCACTATTAGGAGGGGATGCCCTTGGCATGCCCCTTTCTAATAGCAACTCGCAAACCCTATTTTGCGAGTCAATAATAGGTTATAGAGTCGCAAAATAGGGTTTGTACATACCACAAATCTTTTTAACTGTTGCAAACAAGCCAATTTTCAGATTGCAACCGCTAAAAAGGGTCGTACATCTGGCCCTCAATTCTTCAGTGAGGTAAATTTTCTCCAGATAATCCAAAAATTCACAAACTACCAAGGAATGGTCCTTGGACAGCCGATCCTCTCCAAAGATCCAGCTATATTTACTTCTTGTATTTCCCACACTCTTTTCCCCATTAAAGTAGATCCACAGCAGACTGGCTTCCTTCAAAGTGACTCTGGAACCTATTAGCACAAGGTCAGTTTCTCAGTCCCCGATAGATGCTTTTGTAGAGATTCAAGTGGAAGCAGGAGTTACCCCCATCACAGTCCTTCTCCAACCAGGTAGAAATTCATCCAAGCAGGCAGTCTCAAGTCTAGGCAGCATTTTGACAAGAGAATTGTGTTAGCATCATTTTATGAGGTTAACCCAACAGCCATTGGCACAATTCATAAGTGGCTCATGTCATAATTCTTGTATGTTCTCCTCCTATCTTTCTCAGCATTCAGGCATAGTTCTGAGTTCCTGATGCTGAATTCTGGCAACAACAGTCCCACAAGGCCTTATTCACCAGTTTTGCAGGATGGCAACATGAAGCCATGTCTTCTCTCCCATTCTCGCCTAGCATCTCCAATGTTATTCTCATGTAGTCCCTGCAAGATAAGAACCACCTCTTTTCTGCACTTCTGCCATCTTTCTCCCAGGTAGTAGGGCTCTTGTGAGTCTGTCAAACCCCTTGCACTTCAGTGCCAGCCAATGTTGGGTCTTCCTTTAAAAGTTTAGTTGCCAAAAGATATGGGCAATTGCAGGCATGATGGTCTCTGTGGGATCTGTACTTTGAATTATGTCAAACTTCCTTTTTAAGAGGGTTGTGCAGACAGAAGGCTCTGACACGTCGATAGACCATTGTACAAACAAGGCTATGATCAGTGCCAAGCTTACTTTGACAGTTGACTGACAAGCAGAAGAGCATATGGAGTTGAGAGAGCGCAATTTGAATGAAAAGTATATAGTAGCCATATTTAGACTTATATGTTATAAACGTAGGAATAAAATGCATATCGTAATGTAAAGTTGGCAACGGCAGCATAAGGGCCAACGAATGTGATAACATGTTATAGGAAATGTAAATGTATTCACACGTTAAAATGCATTAAGTTTAGAAACCCCGTATACATGAAGGGCAATGGTATAGAAATGTGTATAAATGCTTATGAAATGTAGAGCGTGCACAGGAGAATTCGTGTACGTGTGTAACTTTAAATGTGTAACTTTACATTGGGAAAAGCGGCGAGAAAATAACGTGGAAAGACGTAAACGTGGATAAATGTATAAGAGAACTCACATAAAGATGTAACCAAGGAAATTGCATAAGTTATATTCTATGTAGTCGTATTCAATATATTTCATATATTTGATGTAGAATGTTTAAGTATAACTAGGGCTTTGCTAAAATACGAATAGAAGTAGGCCAAGGGTTATGCTGTGTAAAGGGCATTTTGTAGGAATGTTGGGAGAGTTTAGGTCATTTGTGTTTCTAACCTGACTGACCAAGAGCTCAAAGGAGCATAGTCACATGAACTGTAATTTAGTGGTCTTGTGAAGGTCGTAAATAGCTTGATGTGGACATGAGAGCCGAGAAGTCTAGCACTTGTTAGATTTAAGGTGACAATGCCGGACGGAGCTTATTGCTCGAACGTGAGGAAAGACACTCTGAATGTAGACTATGTTTTGACAAGACCATTCACAGGACCTAGCAGGGTCAAGTTAAGAGATATGGAGTTAAGGCCTTGTCTAAGTTTCTATGTTACATGATCTGAAAGAATCAATAAATGTCAACGATGAAATGATGAAGATGACATCCAAAGGAGAAGGGTCAACTTAACGGACGACGTGAAGAGTGGACCAATGGAAGAAGCAGGAAGTTGACATCATCGGGGGAAGTCCGTGGTGGGCGTCAAGGGGCGTTCCACTCACACGTTGATTGTGTACTTTAGGGACAGCACCCCGGGGAGGAGGGAGCAATCAGGGAAGAGCAATTGGCAAGCAGGAGAGGGCAATCAGAGAAGGGCAAATTGCTCAGAGCAAGGGCGAAGGGTAGATGCCTTGAACAGATGCGCTGAGACATCATAGCGCAAGGGAGCAGTAGGCCGAGGACCCTTAGAGAGCAGATGGGTAGGCAGATAGGGTACTGCTTCTGAAACTTAAGATTTCCTTTAGAGGCTAAAAAGAGTTTGACTTCTTAGGGAGACAAACTGCTGACACCTTTTTAGGGAAGAACTTGCGAAGTAGGGTTGTCACATAGCATAGAGTAGGGACAGATTAACTTGATGATTGTTTTGTCTTACTGCAGATGACGCAGAAGAAACCACTTCACGCCGAAGCTTAAAGCAACTGAGATATTAACTGATTTTGTATTTTGTATACTTTGAGATTTATCCTGAGCGGATTGTATCGCATTTTAAATTAATCTTTATATAAACTCTTAAAACTTCATCAGTTGTAAGTGGTTCTTCAGAGTGGCGTCAGTTAATGGGGTTTGTCTAACCAATGCTGGGGTGGTCCTTTCCTCAATGACAGATAATAGCGGTCCAAAACAGACGAATGGGATTCTTTATTAAATTTATCATAATCATAAATTGATATCAAAATCCCGTTCCCCGCAGTTGGTAGCAGAGTTTGATGGTTATCTTCTTGAGGAAGACGACCTAGGCCAGGTTAGTTTACCCCAAGGTCCCTAGTCATCGTCGACCAGAAGAAGAATTGCAGCCGAAGACGGTGCTGACGGTGCGTCGAGAGAAAAGCAGCAGAATCGGTCGAGAGTGAGTATAAGGGTCATGCGTTGTAAGATTGCGGTGTTTTATGTTGTTCCTGTGTTGTAATGTCAAGCGGAGTTGAATGCCTGTAGTGTGATTGAGGGAAGGTTGTGAGCGCGCGCAACTGGATGAAATCTTATGTCCAGAGGACTTAAGTGGTTCGGGTGTATCGAACACCTAGAGTAATTTGTCTACCATTGAAAGGGGGTCATGAGGTACCATTGATTTCCCGACAGACCGATGATAGGGGGAGCGTATGTGTGAGTGAATGAGTAGCGAACGCTGGTCGTACGTCTACTGTGCGTAAGTAACCTATCAGTTGAGGCAAGTGTCCGACCGTGAGAGGAAAGACGCTGTGCCAGTTGAGGTAGCAATTACAGTTAGACTGTGGCCGTACAGTCAGAGAAAAGTGATCGCTTGGACGGAAGTAGTCATTTTTCAATGTATGAATGAAAACGCATGTGAAATCGTGAGACGAGTTAAGAAACGAGGGAAGCTGCTGAAGAGAATAGAAGTGACGTCAGCATAGAGCCGCGCTGAGATTGGTCGGTTGGCGTAGAACCGTGCTGGGATAGGCTGATTAGCAAGAGTCGCACAGGGACTGGTGGTTGTTATCAAGCAAAATGAAGTGTTTTAAGGGTTTAGGGAAAATCTTTAAAAAGAAAAGGAGAAATTTATATGCCGGAGAAGAAGCTCCACCAGAAGGCACACCAGCATATCATATGGCAGTAAATGTAGGCTTACATTCAATACTGTGGATTTCTGAGTGGCATAAGCTAACAGAAGGGCAAAAAGAGCTGGCGTTTCCAAGATTCGGAACGTTTAAATTAGAAGTGTTGAACCAACTGAAGGCGACGATGCTTTCAATGAGACCTCTACCGAGGCCAACACAATTTGAAGCTCTTGGTGTGTGGTTTAGAACAGCACACGAAAGGGGCGTAAAGAGGCGACAAGAAAGGGTGAGAAGATCGGTAAAGGCAATGCAGGATGCTAAATGGGACGATGAAGCCAAGAAATGGAGGGTGCAAAAGATAGAAGCGGACAAATTGTTCACCATGATAGAGGCTACGGGAGAAAAGAAACCTCTAGAACAGGAGGATGAGGAAAGCGAGACAGAGGAGGAACTGCTAGAGAGGCTATTGACAGACAGACCACCTCCATACAGTGGGGAACTTGCGAGTCCCATATTACCGCAAGTAGACGGAACTAGGTGGGGAGAGTATAAGTCGATCCCGGTATCAGAGTGGGACGCTACTAAGACCGTAGAGATACCCCAAACTAGTCCAGAACAGAGAGTAGTGGGAAGACTTGTGGTCCAGAACGTGCCAGAGACGCAATGCGCTAGGTCATACCAGATGCCGGACGCTTTACAGGTTCCGGTCACCATAGGTCCTATTGTGTCAATCTATAACCCGGAAGGGGTCCAGCAGGATGAACAGGCACGGTGGGATAATGAAAGAGCAGAAGAGGACAATAGGAATGCCACAATGAATTCCCACAGGCAGATACGAGCACCAATAAGTCGGAGTACCCCATTTGATTCCGCAACGGGTCCCAGAGTAGAACAGCGAGGTCGAAGAGGGTCAATGGATTTGAGGGGTCCTAAACCAAAAACCTATAAGGAACTAAGGGAGTACCTGAGTGAATGGGACGCTGCCGAAGAAGCTCGGAATAAAAGTTTAGAAACAGGATCCGAGTGGAGAGAACAGGATAACAGGATTCTCTCTCATTGTGGAGCTGGCGAAAGCAGCGCCGAGTGGGAGGGAAGAAGCCAAGAGAGCAGGAGAGATACCTATCCTACTGAGAGCAGCAATAGGCAAATGTGCGAAGACAGAAGTGCAGGGTGTGGCGAAGTGCCTCGTGTCACCTTTAGTGAAGGGGAACATAGGACACAAGAGTACCGGAATACCTTCAGGTGCACACACCATGCCCCAGGTGAGAATGCAAGACATTGGAGTCACGGAAACATGGAGAGTCGCGAAGCGTCTCGACATGCATCTGGTGATAGCGGTCAGAGTCACGAAAACATAGGAAATCGCGAAACGTCTCGCCATTCTTCCGGTGATCACGAAAGAGATCACGGGAACATGGAGGGCCGTGACGGACCCTATCGTCTATTAAGTGACACCAGACAAAAAACAAGTCATAATGGGTTAGAATCGAACGGTGGATCCTATCTCACATCTGGAGAAACCGAGCTTAGAAGTCGGAATGTAGGGTTGGGGGACGGAGCGTTATTCCACCATACCCCACGTAGAGATGGAAAGGCTTGGGATCTCGAAGGGTGGGAACGAAGAGAAAGAAGCAGAGTTCCTCATGACTCACCTGTGCTCAGGCGTAGGGCGCATAGTGGGGGTGAGAGGGATATGAGAGAAGAACACAGAACTGAGATGCTGAAAGCGGAAATAAAGGCAAAACGACTTGACATAACGAGTTTGAAGGCAGATCTGGATGAATTGATTGATGGTACAGTGCAACTAGAGAGATTAAACTCATATACACCAGCTGAGATACTGTTTCTATCCAAAGATATTACTCGAAGAGCGAGGTCAGTTCATGAGAACTTATCTAATTTAGCAAACAGGTACATGGTAGACCTGTCACGAACTAAGGCTTTACAGAGTAACCACAGGCTAACTTGCACAGATCAGGATTTGGATGATCGCAGAACGATCGCGCTGAAAGTACACATAAGGGAATTGATCATAAGTATCAGAATATGGAGAGATCTAGATAGATGGGAGGAAAGATGGTCCAGAAAGGGCTCCGTTAGACGGAGTGTACTTGAGGGTTCCCAGGACACAGATTTGATGCGAATGGAAGCCTTCCCTTTGCGAGAGGTCGCGAATGGAAGCTACGTCCATGTGCCCTGGACTAGGGGGGATTTGGCGGCATTCACCAATTCCTTCCCAAAGCTTAGAGATAATCCTGTCGAGTGGTACAAGCAGGTAGAAAGATTCGTGAAGATCTCAAAGGTACTGTGGGTCGATTTGAACACACTGTTCGACATCGTAGTACCCGGAGACTTATGGACAGCGTGTAAGCTTAGTGTTGAGTGGCCCACTTGTGAGCCAACGAGAGAAGCCAGGACGAATGGTCCATCTCATAGAGTCATGGAAAAGTACGAGAGGGTAATAACGTGGCTAAAAGAGAAAGTGCCGGTGCAAGACATAGACTGGGTAAAGATAGATCGGACTACCCAAGAGCCGAAAGAGACAGTGCATGAGTTTTACGAGAGGTTGCTGAAAGCATTCAAGCAATACAGCGGGTTAGATGTGATGGATCCCAAGGACATAGGACAGTTTGTTTCAAAGTTTGTCTTAGGATTAAGACCAGAAATATGCCTAATGATCCAACAGCATCTGATCTGTTGGCAGAACAAACCTTTAGACGAGATTCTGAGGTATGCAAGGTATTGTAGTGACGAGATAGACTCGAAGGCGAAGAAGCTTAAAGAAAAGCTAATGTTAGTGCAAATGCAAGCTGCTGGAAAGGATAAACAGCGACAGCAGGGAACAGGAACGCAGGCAAAGAAACAGACTAATCAGAGCAGAGATGAGGAAGAAAGACCGAGACCGAGAATGGATATCGAGACGCTGAAAAAGAAGACAAGATGCCATCAGTGTAACGAGGTGGGACACTGGCGACGCGAGTGTCCTTACAACGTTGAGACAGGGGAATTAGAGCAGGAGGAGGAAGAGGTTCAGAACAACGTGGTTAAGGGAGCCACAGTCCCGAAGGGCAAGTTTGTCAAAGGGGGGACTCAGACTCCTCGAGCCCCGTTTCCTCAACCACCTCGCATCACGAACGGAGGAAAAACCTACAGACAGATGCCATTGTTTGTAGGGGGAGAGGAATGTTACTACGTTGATCCTCTTACAGGGCAGCGGGCTAGTAGGGACGAAGACTGTACTCTAGGAGCCGCCTTGGAAGTAGATCAGAGAGGACCATACGTAGAGGCTGAAATAGCGGGATGTCCTACAACCTTTTTGGTGGATACAGGGGCCACTCGATCTACGTTGAGATCTGCGGTAGTCCCGGGTCTGCCAATGTCAGGAGAAACGGTACAGGTGGTAGGAGTTGCGAACAAAAGGATGACAAATCCCTTGACCGAACCAGTGTCTGTGAGGATAGGGAATTACAGTGACGAACATCAGTTCGTGATCTGTGATTCTAGTCCCGTGTGCTTATTAGGGAGAGATCTGCTGTGCAAACTGAATTGCACGATACATTGTACACCAGAAGGAGTAGAAGTGCAGACCAATGATGAGGACGCTGACTTTAAAGTTGTAAACTCAAGGGAATGCGTGGAACTTTATCCTACCTTAACAGTGGAGGAGCTTCCACAAGATTTGAGGGAGAAAGTCTCAGCTGAGGTGTGGGATTTTACTGGAGAAGAAATAGGCTTGATCAAAGGAGTGGAACCAGTAAAGATCTTGGTAAGACCCCATGCTGAGTATCCAAGAACACCACAGTATAAGTTGACACCGGAGACGATCGCAGGAATAAAGCCCGTGATCGAATCCATGATTAAGCAGGGAATACTAAAGGAGATCGTGGGAAGTCCATGTAACTCCCCGATCATGGGTTTGCAGAAACCTAGTGGAAAATACAGAATAGTACAGGATCTTCGAAAGATTAATAACATTGTTGTCTCGTGTTGTCCAGTGGTACCGAATCCATCAGTGATATTGTTTCAGATACCGTTCCAAGCTGAACGGTTCTCAGTGATAGATTTGTGTCAGGCTTTCTTTTCGATACCGTTAGACGAAGAGAGCCAGTATCTTTTCGCTTTCAAGCTGGAAGATCGCGTCTTAACATGGTGTCGTATCCCTCAGGGGTATACAGAGAGCCCATCGATCTTTAACCAGTTATTGAAACGAAATCTTGAGAGTCTAGTACTGCCCAAGAATTCAGTTCTGGTCCAGTACATAGACGACCTCCTTGTTGCGTCAGAAACTGAGGAAGCTTGCAGAGAAGACACCATCACCTTGTTAAATCACTTGGCCGAGAACGGACACAAGGTGTCTCCAAGTAAGTTGCAATATTGTAAGACTGAGGTGCAATACTTGGGCCACAGGATTGAGAAGGGAAAGCGGAAGGTGTCTCCAGACAGAATTGAGGCGATTATGAAAATGAACGCGCCTACGACACAAAGAGAAGTCAGGATGTTTTTAGGCATGGTTGGTTATTGTCGACAGTGGATAGCAAACTTTTCACTGAAGGCCAAACCTTTATTACAACTGACGCACAAAGGAGTAAGTGATCCGGTACCATGGGACAAAGATTGTTTGATGGCGTTTTTGCAGCTGAGGGAGGACTTATGTCGTGCCCCGGCTTTAGGGATGCCAGATTACACTAAACCTTTTTTGCTTTACTGCTGCGAGAGAGAGGGATGCGCTTTAGCGGTATTAGCACAGGTCCATGGAGATGCGCGCAGGCCAGTGGCGTACTTTTCGGCTACATTAGATCCAGTAGCCGCAGCGTTGCCCGGATGTCTGAAATCCGTAGCTGCAACGGGTGTCAGCATTGAACGATCTGAGAGCGTAGTCATGGGTCATCCGTTAGAAGTGTATGTACCACATTCTGTAGAACTGTTAATGACAAGGACGAAGACTCAGCATCTGACGAATAGCAGGCTCACACGCTACGAGCAGGTCATATTGGCTGCCGAGAATGTGACCCTAAAAAGATGCTCTGTCTTGAATCCTGCAACTTTGATGCCACTTCCGAATGAAGTGGAAGATGAAAACTGTACAGAACATGACTGCCTCGATGTGACTGAACTATGTACCAAACCGAGACCTGATATCGTAGATGAGCCATTGACAGACCCAGACGAAATTTTCTTCGTTGATGGTTCATGCGTAAGAAACGATGTCGGTCAGCTGAGAGCAGCTTATGCAGTATGCACGATTACCAGAGTTATAGAAGCCGCTTGCCTGGAAGGAGTACACTCCGCACAGGTAGCTGAAATTGTGGCTTTGACTCGTGCTTGCCTAGCAGGCGACAGACTTCGAGTCACTATATACACCGATAGTCAGTATGGATTTGGCGTAGTTCATGATTACGGGCAGTTGTGGTCTCAAAGAGGTTACATGACCTCCTCGGGTTCTCCGATTAGGAATGGAGAATTCGTGAAACTTTTGTTAGAAGCTTTGCAAAAACCAATGGCCATAGCTGTGGTCAAATGTGTAGCTCATACGAAGAATACGGATTTTGTATCATTAGGAAATAAATATGCCGATGAGGTAGCGCGTTACTGCGCAGAGCAGGGATATTCTCACACTGATGCAAAAGTGGGGGGAATCCAAGAAATGACTGAATTGACCATGTTATTAGATACCGTAGATACATGGGACGAATTGAGAGCAGTACAGGAAAATGCACCAGATGAGGAGAAAAAGGGCTGGGGAACAGCTGGGTGCGAGAAAAGTGAAATGAATTTTTGGGTGTCTGCCGACGGAAGGGCAGTATTACCAAATGAACTCATTAGTCCAATGGCAAGAAAATTGCATGGATCAGCTCACATAGGAAGAGATGCTATGGTGAGAGTATTCAGGCAAACGTGGTTTAACCCTAAATTTAGAGTAGCGGCAGAAGCAGTGTGTCAGCGATGTACGATCTGTCAGCAACTAAATATGGGTAAGAGAACTCCAGTTACCTTGAGTCACATAGGAAGGTCTGGGGGGCCTTTCAATAGGATGCAGATTGACTTTATAGAAATGCCTCCATGCAACAGACTTAGATACGTGCTAGTGATTGTTTGCATATTTTCTAGATGGGTCGAGGCTTACCCTACACGTAGATGCGATACACTTACAGTAGCAAAATTGTTACTTAGAGAGTTGATACCGAGGTTTGGGGTGCCATCCTCTTTGGAATCGGACAGAGGAACTCATTTCAATAGCGAAGTGGTGAAGATGCTGTGTTCAGCTTTAAACATCGATCAGAAGTTACACTGCAGCTATCGACCAGAAGCTTCAGGGATTGTAGAGCAAATTAACAGCACTATCAAGTCCAGACTGGCTAAAGTTTGTTCATCGACATCCCTGAGTTGGCCAGACGCACTTCCAGTAGTTCTCATGAGCATACGTAGCACACCTGATAGAAGAACAGGCCTCTCTCCACATGAAGTGCTAATGGGGAGAGCTATGAGGTTGCCATCGGTTCCAACTGCAGCGCTAGTGAACATCACAGACGATTTGATTTTGGACTACTGCAAGGGACTATCTGATGCCGTAAATTCTGTGTCCCTCCAGGTCCAGGCTGCAGAGGTTCCGTCAATACAAGATTTGTGCCATGACCTGAGTCCAGGAGACTGGGTCCTGGTGAAGAAACACGTCAGGAAGAACTGCTTAGACGTGCGTTGGCGAGGACCGTTTCAAGTCATACTTGTAACCAATACTGCAGTGAAGTGTGGAGGGCTGCCAAACTGGATACATGCCTCACACACCCGAAGAGTGCCAACACCTCCAGAAGACACAGCTCCTCTCTCGGATGAGAATCCGGCGGGAAGCGGAGAAGCCATAGAGGGGGAAAGCCAAGCTGTGGAGGTGATCGAAGAAGCTGAAACTGTGTTGGAACAGGACGACGAAGGTCAGGACACTAGCGAGACCGAAGCCGTCTCAGGAGAAGACAGTAACTGGGAGACTGAATCGGAAACTGAACAAACTGAGAGTGACCAAGAGACGGGTCCTGGAACCAGGAGCAGAAAGACGGGAAACGACAAAGCCGTTTGGCCGGAAAGAAGAAAAAGGCCAAATTCAGAAGGAAAGCAAGAGAGAACTCTTGTCCCGATCGCTGAAGAGTCGGATCAGGAGGAAGAAACGACAGATTCAGGAACTGAGAGTCCACGAAGATCAAGAAGGGTACGTGTGCCCTGCAGAAGGTACGCCACCCCAGAGTGGACTTATCTAGCAGATGTCTTGGGGACAGAAATCTGGGAGAGTGAAGAGTGTGAAAGTAATCGATCTCGATCCATTTGTGGCAGTGGAGATATGGATGTTGACGCCTGGACTCGAGACTGAGGGGTTACTGACTTTCACACTTCCCATACCCCCATATTTGAGTCGGATCAAGGATTTAGTATTGAACAAATTACAATTTCCAACATTTGGTCATCAAATATCGGAGGAAGAAGACAAAATCATTCGTTTTGAGTTGTTGGAACTTGTTGCAAGAGCTGCAGGTACGAGAATAATTGTTGATACATAAAGACTTTTGTATATAAGCTATAAAGAAGAAGATAACCTAGCACCGAGCGGAAAGAAGAATAAAATTAGGGATTACATTTAGAGGACGGAGAAGGGTTAGGGTTGTCTGTTGTTAAAAATAAAAAGACATTGTGGTGAAAAAGATACCTGTTGATAAAAAGCACTTTAAAGACGGTGAAAGCAAACAAGTAATCAAAGACTGGAAAGAGAACTTTTGCTGGAGAACGAGGGACGCTGTTTTGATAACATGGAGAACGGCAACCTAAACAGGAAAGCTAGATGTATAGTAGGTACACTTATAGCAATAGTGATATTTCTCATAATCATAGTAGTAACGATATCCTACATGACAGGCCATGAAAACGATAAAAGAATAGCGAATGCAAAAATTGTAACGACTTTGAAACCTGCTCTTATGGGAAAGAAGGAGGAGAGCAATGTTATACGTGAGAAGGCGTTACTTGCAGATGAAGCTCGTAGATTACACATAGATGAGTCACAGGGAAACTTTAGGTCAAATGCGTATGCCAAGTTATTATATGAATATATTGATGCCATGGAGGCCAAAGATTGCTACGTTTGTATGCAATTGCCGGCTTCTGTAGACGAAGGCATTAGGTATCACCATCTCCCATTGACTTATGGGATCACATGTAGTTTACTGCTTAGTATATTTTATGGTAGAGAAGGGTTTGAGTACTACTTTTCGAATTATGATTCGGTACTGCCTGAAGTTCCGAATTATAAGCAGATGAATAAGTGGGACTATTACAAAAAGGAGGATAGACTAGCTAAATTCTTTCTTCCTTGGGATACGTTAGATACATCATATGCACGTAGAAATAATCTGACTTGCAAAGTATCAGAAGTGGAGAAAAGATTTATAGCACAAGTAGATGATCGATGCAGACGGCAGAAGATTCTAAAAATGTCAGGACAATGGAAAATAGACTGGACGGAAGAAGAGAAGGCACATAAAAAGAAAGGTAGTAATGGTCCAATAGCATTGGATAGGACGCAGAAAGGAAAGTTATGTTTAACTCGAAGCAAAACGTACTATGAGAGTGAATTTGTAGGTGAAGTTAGTTGTGAGCACTCTTTTAGGTTAGAGTACTACACAAAGGATTTTATGAAGGGGATGCAAGCTATTCCGAATGTATATTTTGTATGTGGGAGAAATGCCTACGTAAAACTTCCAGATAATTGGTATGGTTCGTGTTACTTGGCAATTGTCTTCCCCAAAATATATCATGCAAAGGATTTGGCGATAATAGAAGGAAAGGCTTCGAGGAGAGCGAAAAGGGAAGTAGGAGATGCAGAAGTAGTAGGAGATGTATTTGGAGCGATGTTTCCATTGTTAGGTTTGATTCTTAACGACGTTAAGATTAGAAGGTTGGCGACTGTCGTGGATAGATTGTCTGCCAGCACTGCAAGATCTTTAATGTTAGTAGAAGGTGAGATGCAGTCGATTAGAGCAATGGTATTACAGAACAGACTTGCGTTAGATGTAATATTAGCAAAGGAAGGCGGAGTTTGTAAGGCTTTGAAAGTTCAGGAATGTTGTACTTATATTCCTGATAATTCAAAACCACTTGAGAAGGTTATCAGAAACATTACACAGATTCATCAAGAAATTGAAGATTTATCAAAAATAAATGTTTGGGAAAAAGTAGGAAATGGAGTAGGCAAGGTTGGAAGTTGGTTTGCTAATATAGGCAAAAGTATAGTCTGGTACATTTTAAAGCCTGTATTAATAGTAGTAATTTGTATAATTATATTATTAGGATTAGTAAAATTGTATAAATGGTATAGGTCGAACAAGTTACAAAGATCGATGAGAGACCAAGAAAGGAGACTAGCTGTTTTACAAGATCAACAGTATAAGAGTTTGAGAACACTTGAATCGATAAAAAGAGGAACTGATGTAACTAGTTCGGTATAAGTGATGTATTCAAATTGCCTTTAGTGATGACTCCTAAAAGTCATCAAAGGGGGGAACTGAGAGAGCGCAATTTGAATGAAAAGTATATAGTAGCCATATTTAGACTTATATGTTATAAACGTAGGAATAAAATGCATATCGTAATGTAAAGTTGGCAACGGCAGCATAAGGGCCAACGAATGTGATAACATGTTATAGGAAATGTAAATGTATTCACACGTTAAAATGCATTAAGTTTAGAAACCCCGTATACATGAAGGGCAATGGTATAGAAATGTGTATAAATGCTTATGAAATGTAGAGCGTGCACAGGAGAATTCGTGTACGTGTGTAACTTTAAATGTGTAACTTTACATTGGGAAAAGCGGCGAGAAAATAACGTGGAAAGACGTAAACGTGGATAAATGTATAAGAGAACTCACATAAAGATGTAACCAAGGAAATTGCATAAGTTATATTCTATGTAGTCGTATTCAATATATTTCATATATTTGATGTAGAATGTTTAAGTATAACTAGGGCTTTGCTAAAATACGAATAGAAGTAGGCCAAGGGTTATGCTGTGTAAAGGGCATTTTGTAGGAATGTTGGGAGAGTTTAGGTCATTTGTGTTTCTAACCTGACTGACCAAGAGCTCAAAGGAGCATAGTCACATGAACTGTAATTTAGTGGTCTTGTGAAGGTCGTAAATAGCTTGATGTGGACATGAGAGCCGAGAAGTCTAGCACTTGTTAGATTTAAGGTGACAATGCCGGACGGAGCTTATTGCTCGAACGTGAGGAAAGACACTCTGAATGTAGACTATGTTTTGACAAGACCATTCACAGGACCTAGCAGGGTCAAGTTAAGAGATATGGAGTTAAGGCCTTGTCTAAGTTTCTATGTTACATGATCTGAAAGAATCAATAAATGTCAACGATGAAATGATGAAGATGACATCCAAAGGAGAAGGGTCAACTTAACGGACGACGTGAAGAGTGGACCAATGGAAGAAGCAGGAAGTTGACATCATCGGGGGAAGTCCGTGGTGGGCGTCAAGGGGCGTTCCACTCACACGTTGATTGTGTACTTTAGGGACAGCACCCCGGGGAGGAGGGAGCAATCAGGGAAGAGCAATTGGCAAGCAGGAGAGGGCAATCAGAGAAGGGCAAATTGCTCAGAGCAAGGGCGAAGGGTAGATGCCTTGAACAGATGCGCTGAGACATCATAGCGCAAGGGAGCAGTAGGCCGAGGACCCTTAGAGAGCAGATGGGTAGGCAGATAGGGTACTGCTTCTGAAACTTAAGATTTCCTTTAGAGGCTAAAAAGAGTTTGACTTCTTAGGGAGACAAACTGCTGACACCTTTTTAGGGAAGAACTTGCGAAGTAGGGTTGTCACATAGCATAGAGTAGGGACAGATTAACTTGATGATTGTTTTGTCTTACTGCAGATGACGCAGAAGAAACCACTTCACGCCGAAGCTTAAAGCAACTGAGATATTAACTGATTTTGTATTTTGTATACTTTGAGATTTATCCTGAGCGGATTGTATCGCATTTTAAATTAATCTTTATATAAACTCTTAAAACTTCATCAGTTGTAAGTGGTTCTTCAGAGTGGCGTCAGTTAATGGGGTTTGTCTAACCAATGCTGGGGTGGTCCTTTCCTCAATGACAGATAATAGCGGTCCAAAACAGACGAATGGGATTCTTTATTAAATTTATCATAATCATAAATTGATATCAAAATCCCGTTCCCCGCAGAGTCCGAAAAGGCTTTTTTTATATGGAGCCTTTCATTAGTGGGCTAGCCTACCCCACCTGAGCAGGGGTGAGATGTGAAGTAAAGTAACTGGTGGGCTGCAGGGAGTCCAGTCGCTAGCCATACAAGTTTTGCTTATAGAAGACAAATATCACCATAAAAATGTGATTTAGATGGAGCTTCTTTACCACAGACCACCAGTCCGCTCTTTGTGTGAGTTTCTATAATGTTCTGAAGTGCTAACATATTAAACTTCCCTTCTTACATTGCTCTAGTTGAAATGGAGAAGGTGAAAATTTTGATATCTTTACTTAATATTCTGACCAGATGTAGGAAAGTTGGATCTGCTTTCATGGCTACCCCCACTTTTTGCTGGTGCCATTCTGTTTTTCTGACTAGTCTAACTGAGATCCTGATAATCAGGACCCCAGCCTCTGTGCTTCTTCCCTAAATTGGACCATGGTGAGTACTTAGGTCCCCCACGGATTAGCTACTGGTGTACCCTTGTAAGTCCCTAGTATATGGTACTAAGGTACACAGAGCGTAGGTACACCATGGGTCCCCTATGGCCTGAAGCATGTATTATGCCACCCACAGGAGAGCACTCAAATTGTGACTACAGGCCTTCCATTGCAGCCTTTGTAAGATGGTGCTAGCAACACTTATGACAGCTATACATTTTCCTATATCTGAGGTCACTATGTTTAAAACCTATAAGTCAACCCTAACGCAGGCCTCTCAATCCTGCAGGCAGGGTGCTTGGTTATAAGTATGAGGGTGCCCCTGCATGAGCAGGACACCCTTAAAATCCTCTGAGTCCATTCTCCATGGTTGTAAGTGCTTCAGCCATTACGATACATAGAGTGGCCATGCGTCATTAAGCAATGGCTAACTCTAAACTGGCTGTAACGAACACTGGTGTGTTTGGTTCCAAACATGTTGGAATCATACCTCAACACCGTAAATGGTGTTGGAGGTATGATTCCATGCACTGTGGGGCCCCTCTGGGAAGCCCTCAGTACTCCCTGTACCAATCTTCCAGAGTCTGACAGCAAGCTATGAATGCTCTGCAACCAACCACAGACACTATTCTGCCCTACTGCTGCCAAGCTCGAGCAAGGGAAGACAGGACAATAGGTTTCCAGTCACAGGGAGATGTGACCACCTTCCACACAGGACATAGGGCCACATGTATAAAAGTAAGGTATTGCGTTTCCTAAGTTGCGATTTTTTAAGGAATCGCAATTCCTTATGCATGTAGGAATTGCATAAATAATTGGGGAACTACAGACCTGTGGTGGCAGCAATAGTGTACCTAAAATCAGGGAACCTTGCTTTGACACTAGGAACCTGAGCAAGATAGTCCCTCCTTGCTAGGAGAGGGATTACATCCAGAAATGGAGAGGCCTATAAATTTCAGAAGGTCCTTCAAGGGCAGTGGGCAGCGATCTTGTGGCTCTCCTTTGCTAACAAAAGGTAGAGATAAGCTCCTCACTATTAGAGAATAGGATGCTGAAAATTACTCAGTCTTGAAGGTTGCCCTCATTGATGGGTTTGGCATAACCACTGAACAGTATAGGATTAAGTTCAGGGATACCCGGAAATCACACACTCAAGACTGGGTTGATTTCACAGACAATTCTATTAAGGCTCTGAAAGGCTGCCTTCAGGGAAACAAGGGACAGGACTATGAGGGTTGTATAATTTGTTGATGAGGGAGCACATACTTAATAATTGTCAGAATCAACTACTGCACCAGTACCTGGTGGACTGTGATCTGACCTCAAACTTGGTGAGAGGATTGGGCAGGCCTCGAGAGATGTTAAGAACCACCACCTGTGTTGTTGAGCCTTTTGGGGTCCATATGAGCTCATGATCAGCAGACCGGTCAGCTTAGTTGCGGTGCCTGCACATGAAGGGGAGTGACTCCTTCACTTCAAGGGAGATTCCTTCAGGTGTTTGGGATGCCCACAGGCCGTTTGAAGGTTTCTGTATGGTGCACAGGCACGGACGTTGCAGCAGACAAGTAGGGTGACGAGATCAGGAGCAGCAGGAGTCTTCCTAGTTGCAGCCTTGATGCCCAGAGCAAAGCCTAGCGACGTCCTGAGTGCCCAGATGGTCGAAGAAGAAGTGGTGTCAGAAATTAATCTTGTCCTAAAATGAATCTTGGGACCCACCCACAGGTAAGCCCTCAAATATCCTAAGGAAAGGGTTGCGAGGATTCAGGGGTCACTCCCTAAGGAGGAGTTGGACAAGGGGGAGGATACTCCCCTGTCCTTTGTACAGTTTCACGCCAGAGTGGGAGCCAATGGCTCCCTGAACTGGTTTGAGCTGGACCATGTATGGAGGGCACAAAGTGTGTCCTGCAAGCAGACTGTGTGGTGCTAGCAAATGCTCCCACCCTGCCCCAATACACTAAATCCTGTCTGGGAGGTGGTTACACCTCCCTGTGACAGGGTACCTATTGTTCTGCCTTCCCCTGCCCAAGCTTCGCTCAGCAGCAGGAGGGCAGAAAAGTGTCTCTGGCCGGCAGCCGCCCTGGCTTGCTGTACGGGTCTGGAAGACTGGTACCAGGAGTACTGAGGGCCTCCCAAAGGAGGTTTACTGTGCATGGAATCATTCTCCCCACACTGTTTATGGTGTGGGGGGTAAGATTCCAACATATTTGATACCAAACATGGATTCATTGCTGCCAGTTTCAAGACGGTCCCCGCGTAATGACGCAGTGCCCCTCTATATGTCCTATGATTGTCTCACTTACAACCCGGGAGAATGGACTCCGTAGGTCGTAGGGGTGTCCTCCTCTTGCAGGGGCACCCTCATACTTAGAAACAAGCACCCTTCCTTCAGGATTGAATGGCCTGCTCTGGGGTGACTTATAGATTTTAAGTGCAGTGACCTTAGATATAGGGAAACCTATATCTTTTGTAAGAGGTACTAGCACTAGCGTACACAGGCTGCAATGGTAGGTGTGTAGTTGCAAATTGAGTGGTGTTCCATGGGTGGGATAATGCATTCTTCAGCCCATGGGGGACCCCTGGTGCACTGATAAGTGTACACCAGTACCTAAGTACTCACCAAACCAATTTAGGAGAGAAAGCACAGAGACTGGGGTCCTGATTATCAGGATCCCAGTCAGACTAGTTATAAACAGCTGTACATCCAGTAGAAAGTGGGGGTAACCATGAAAGCAGATCCAAATTTCCTATACAACACCCCCCTCCCAAACGTAAGGAGGTGAGACTAACCTTGCCCAGTTGGGTCTTTATTTTCTAAATGGAAATATCTGGAGAGTCCATCTGCATTTGCATGCCGTTTGCCTGTGAGTGCTTTGGGAGGTGATTTTATTGCAATAGTGACTCTGAGGAACAAGCCTGTATTCCTTTTGACCGTCGACTTGGGCACAACAGCTTTCCCCTAAAGGAGAGGGACTGTGAGGACCAGCGAACACTGCGTCTCATCATCTATCGCAGCTGGTGACTTTTCCTGCTCCCAGCAGACCTCCAGTACATTACGGCTCGGGCCACGTGCTTTGGGAGGTGATTTTATTGCAATAGTGGCTCTGAGGAACAACCCTGTATTCCTTTTGACCGCGACTTGTGCTTAACAGCTTTCCCCTAAAGGAGCGGGACTGCGAGGACCAGCCAACACTGCATCTCGTCATCTATCGCAGCTGGTGACTCTTCCCGCCCCCAGCCGACCTCCAGTACATTACGGCTTGCGGCCCCCACTTTGCGGGAGCCGCTCGCAGCCGTTTGCCTGTGAGTGGTTTGGGAGGTGATTTTATTGCAATAGTGACTCTGAGGAACAACCCTGTATTCCTTTTGACCGCCGACTTGGGCACAACAGCTTTCCCCTAAAGGAGCGGGCCTGCGAGGACCAGCGAACACTGCGTCTCGTCATCTATCGCAGCTGGTGACTCTTCTCGCCCCCAGCCGACCTCCAGTACATTACGGATCGCGGCCCCCGCTTCGCAGGAGCCGCTTGCAGCCGTTTGCCTGTGAGTGCTTTGGGAGGTGATTTTATTGCAATAGTGACTCTGAGGAACAACCCTGTATTCCTTTTGACCGCCGACTTGGGCACAACAGCTTTCCCCTAAAGGAGCGGGACTGCGAGGACCAGCGAACACCGCGTCTCGTCATCTATCGCAGCTGGTGACTCTTCCCGCCCCCAGCCGACCTCCCTTACATTATGGCTCGCGGCCCCCGCTTCCTGGGAGCCGCTCGCAGCCGTTTGCCTGTGAGTGCTTTGGGAAGTGATTTTATTGCAATAGTGACTCAGAGGAACAACCCTGTATTCCTTTTGACCGCCGACTTGGGCACAACAGCTTTCCCTAAAGGAGCGGGACTGCTAGGACCAGCGAACACTGCGTCTCGTCATCTATCGCAGCTGGTGACTCTTCCCGCCCCAGCCTCCTTTACTTAGCCACGCCAATACCCGCGAATCGCGGGATGCGCGCAGGCAAGCCGGGCTAAGCCAGGGCAAAGGGCTGGCCATCTGAGGCTGTCCGAGGACGATCAAGGCCGGGCTGGGCCAACCCCCCTTAAACTTTGGTATTGTGAAGTGTTTTAATTCATAATTATTATCCTTACCATTGGGTGGTAGTGAAGGTTTATATTGTTGTCCTATTTTATTTTATTTTGTTTTGAAAACATCTTGTTGTCTTTTCTCCTTGCCGGTTAAGTGTCAGTTGTTAATTTATTAAATGGCGCTATGCTCAGGGAGGGAAATAAAGATCACCCTTTCTACTAATGGCCGGGTGGCCACTGGGACCCTTGATCATTTTATCAAATGGGCAACGGTAATCCTGGAAAAAGAAATAGCCCTTACGGAAAAACGGCTGTCCATAGACCTTTTAACTGGGAAGCGTTCTTCTCTGAGTACTATTGGGTCAGCGGCCACTCCAGAACAATGTAGACCAACAGATCCCTTGGTCGTCCCGAGTCCGAGCTCGTGTTCATTGTTGGAGGGGCCTGATGATTTGGCGGCTTGTTCCATCGTATGCCCTACCCCAAACAGTATTGATTCAAGTGCCTCGAACAGCATAGTTTCTAAATCTCTATCACCACAGAGATCCCCTCCAAAAGTTCAAGACCAGGTGCTAGGAGTGATTAAAAACCTACAACCATATTAACAACTAGTAAAAGGAAAAGAGGGGGAGGACATCGGAAGGGTGGTTGTGCAAAAATATTAAAAACACAAAATGTGAACCAGGCCCCGCCTACTGTAGTTCAATCCCCTAGCCTGACTAAGGTATCCCTTGCCTCTACCCAATTATCGACTCAATGTAGTGTAAATGAGGGGTTCTTGGGTGAAATAGAAAAACTTGTCAAATCATTGATGCTACCCTTACTGGAAAGGTCGAAAATAATTAACTTAAACTTGACCAATTGGAAAAGCTAGTTAGCGCAAACACATCCATGTTGGATGTGCTGACAAAGGGTTTGGAGAGGGAAGGCGCAAAAGCCTTGGCTCCCCCATCCCTAGGGCCTAGTAAACCCACCAAACCCAGTAGGGCCTTTCAATTAGCCACCGCTGTAAGTTCTAAAAAACCAATCCCCAAATATGTGTAGAGAAAAATCCGGTAGTGAGCAATCCCCCACGCACTATTAGTGATAGGGGTGTAGGGGCATGCAGGGCGGCTAGTTTGCAGCCCGCATCGCTTGCAAAACCACTGGGAAGACAGCCAAAGGGACAGCAATTATTGGGCAATGATGATTCTATACAGCAGCTGCCTTGTGTAAACCCTCCCCCCGAATCAGCACCGTATACAATTATACTGACGGGCATCACGGGTATTAGGGCAAACCAATTAGAATCACACAGGGATCTGAAAAATAAAGTCATTTTTTGGCTGAATAAAAATAGAACGCTCCCCCCCTCTTCTAATACAGAGATTTTAAGTGTCAGAAGGGTGAGCTGGTTGGGTTGCAGTAAGAAGGACCTTGAGGGTGACTGCGTTATTGCCAATTTCAGAGATCCCTGGGTAGTCAATTATATTTGCCAAGAACCAAGGTTTGGTAGAGTGGGAGACATTCAATCCATAGGTTTAAGCTATTTTTATCCCTATGTGAATGGTGGTCCATCTCGTCCAATATATAATCATTGTAGGGGGAGACCCTATGGTGAGAACCAATTTGACTGGGCGGCCCAGTATCTCTCCTTGAGAAATCGATTTCAGCCACTCAGAGGGTTGGAGGGGGTGGACTGACTCATTAATGGCCCTAGTGGGGATATTGTGGCTAAGAAAATTGGTGAGGTAAATGTAAATGTAAATGTATAGGCATTTATATAGCGCACTACTTACCCGGAGGGTCCCAAGGCGCTTCGACCGCTGCGAAACCCTTCCTGGCTTCCCTGAGCGATGGTCCCTTAATGGGTATCTCCAGGGTGAGACCAGGCATCCCCGGCGGTCTGGTGGGGCCGTTAGTGAAGATGAGGCAAGCTAATGCCCAGAGTTGCCGAGTGTGATCGCTGATCAGAGTGGGCACCGAGGCGAGAGAATTATCGAGTCCGCTGACCCTGGTCCAGAAACCTGCCGCGCCGGGAATCGAACCCTGGTCCCGGGCCTGGTCAACGGTCGTTGGTAGTGATACGGATCCAAGTGTGGAACGTATGTGCCCAGTTTCACTAAGTAACCAACTAGATGGGTGTACCTTCCGCCTAATCACATGGAATATAGCAGGTCTTTCTCGAAGGTTACAGGATGAGGCATGGTCCAAATATATAGCAACTTTCGACATTATCTGCCTCCAAGAAACTTGGAGCAGAAATGATCGAGACTTGGATGGATACCAATCCTTCAATGTGCATACTGAACCTTCACAGGCAGGAAGGGCAAAGGGTGGATTAATGACTGCTATTTCTGTAAAATAGAACACCGTAAAAACACTTAAAGTAGTGGACTCTCCTTGGTACCAACTGCTTCTGATTACGAATTTGTTCCCAGTTCCTTTGCTTTTGATCTATTGGTATTATAAATCTGTGACTCAAACTCCACATCTTTTATTGATACGTTACAAGAGGAGATAGCTAAGGTGACGAATAGCTTATCTTCTCTGTTCATTATGTGGGTAGGGGACTTTAATTGTTCTCTGTGCAAACTTAGTGGGTCCAGGGCTTGTGGCTTGGTTGACACGAATGAGCAACCACTGGCGCATTTTAAGCACACGTCACAAGGAGAGGCACTGAATAACATCATTGTGATGAATGACCTTTGTATTTTGGATATGCCATCCACTTGTGAATTTTTGCCATTACCAACTTTCCAAGGGACGGGGGGCCAAATGAGTGTAATTGATTTTGCTATGGTTTCTAGTAGGTATACTCATTTTGTGGATGAATTTAAAATAGAAGTAAATCCTGCTAGTGACCATAACCCCCTCGTTTTGAAATTGTGCCCTGTGATTGAGAGAAGCCAGCCCACTGAGCAATCAACGAAATATAGCCAAAATCAAGGCTTAGCCCTAAAATGGGACAGGGTTGATGTGAGAAAGTTGGAGGAAACGATTTTCAAGGCAAATAATCTAGAGATAGATATCTGTTTAACGTCCACATCCGAGCCAGAAACGATAATTCAGAACTTTGAAGGTCTTTGCGGAAGTGTGGCCACTCACCTTGTTAAACCGATAGGAAAGGGAGATCCAAGGGAGCACAAATGGTTTAATGCTGAGTGTTCGGCAGCACAAACATTATTAAAAAAGGTGTTACACCAAGTACCTCAGGACAAGGAATTGGTCAAAAGTGCAAGGAAATCTTATAAGGATACTATTGTGAAGCGGAAATTGGAATTAAAAAATAAGGCTTGGGATGATCTGGAGAAAGCCTCAGATTTGCGGGATAGTAGGCTGTTTTGGGAGATAACAAATCGCCCCTTCCTTAATAGTGAGGAAAAAGGTAGTATGGTTACCCATTTAGCGGGAGAAACCTGGGAAGTTCATTATGACAACATTTTTTAATCCAAAGGGTGTTTGTTTGGCTACTAATAGTGAGGGGTATATTGACTCTTATCATGAAACAGCTTTAGCACTTAGTCTCTCACTTTCCCTCCCTGAAGTTGAGGAGGCCTTAAGAAAAGGTATCTTATTAAAAGCCCCAGGTCCAGATGCAGTGCCTTTAGACTTATTTGAAAGTAACCTTGATGTGTGGGCTCCATTACTACTTAATGTCTTTAGGGCGATCGTGGTCGGGCGCATTCTTTTGTCATGGAAAGAGGCGGTAGTTATACCAATTTTTTAAAAAGGTGACAAACGCGACACGTGCTGCTACAGGCCGATCTCATTAATAGATGCATCCTGTAAGCTGATGGGGAGGGTTATACTATCCTGCCTGGAGACCTGGGCAGACTCTTCTGGCCTTATTGTAGACTCACAGTATGGTTTCAGGAGAGGTAAGGGGACAACAGAGGAGTGCTTTAATTTAGCCCTAGTCATGGGTAAGTACATGAACGCCAGGGGTGTTCCTATACACCTGCCCTTCATGGACTTATCCAGTGCCTTCGACACTCTATGTAGGGACAAGCTATGGCGGATGAAGGATTCTATGGGGTTTGAGGTTACCTTGCTTCGCAGACTACACGCTGCTACTACTGTGTCGATTAGATACGGCCCGGGGGGAGAAAAAACAAAATCCATCCCATCAACTGAAGGTGTAAGTCAGGGCTGTATTTTGGCCCCTTTTTTGTCCCTAACTGCTATTAGCATGCAAGTTTGATTGAATTTAGCGACTTCATGCAGGACCTAAACCTTAGGGTCAATTTTACGAAGTCTTTTGTTATGGTATACGGCCCTAGAGGGATAAAAACCCGTAGGTTTGTTGTAGATAACCTGATTATTGAAAAAGTCGAGAATTTTAATTATTTAGGCAATCTATTTAATAAAAATTTGAGCTGGGATCCATTAATAACGGCACGAGTTCAAAAAGCCACGCGATCCATAGAGGCTCTTTTTCGTTTCACGAAGTAAATTGGGGCAAAAACCAATTGCTGATTTAAAGACCTTGCATAAAGCCAAATGTTTGCCTGTTGCCACCTATGGGGCGAGGGTGTGGGGGACACATAAATCTACCCAAAAACAAGTCATGGAGAACAAGTTCTTAAAGTGTCTTTTGTCAATTCCAACTAGTTCACCAAATGATTTTTCCCATATGGAGATGGGCATAGAATTTGTGAGCGATATTATTCATGTCTCTCCATTACTCCTATGGGGGAAAACTTGGTTATCTGAGGACTTGCAGCTTACGAAAGAAATCTTGAATGATTGCCTAAGATTGGATCATGCTACGCGGATCCCATGGTTGTCATATGTGAAGGAAACTTTTTTATAAAATTGGTCTAGGTCATATTTATGAAAGTCCAGAATTTATTCAGCATGGACACAAGGATTGTAATTAGGAATGCTTATCGTGATACTTTGGGTCAGTTAAAACACAATGAACAAGTACAATATCAAAAGGGTAAATTGCAGCACCAATTTTATCTTTCTTTTACTGTACATACGCAATGGTGATTTTATTTGACGCGATTTCGATTAAATATATTGCATTTTCTTTTTGCTTTCCCGAAACAAGGGGGTTGGTGTGAGAGGCTACCCCCTTGTCCATGTGATAAAAAAGCTCAACAATGCACTTTGCACTTTGTTCTCTTTTGCACTTTGTATGAAAATCCAAGAAACCAGTTTATTAAACCTATCTTAATGAATATTCGTCCCTGTAATTACAAAGAAGGCTATGAGTATCTAAAATCGTTGCATACTGCTGCTATATGTAGCGCCATGCTTAGCTTTATTGAATTGTCATTTACCATCAGGAATCGATATTGAAAATTTTTGATGCTCTAGTGGGAATACTGAGTAAATATCTGATGTAAGATTACAGGTTAATATGAAAGGTTACATCGGTTTTTCATGTGATATTTATAAATTGTAATAGCAGAATGCACTTTACTATTGCATATTTGGGCCTTTTTATCTTTTATGATTTATGTTAACTTTTAGGGATTGTAATTGTTGTTGGTGATCTGCTGAAATATGGTTAAGAAATTCATTGTATGTTAATAACTTGATCCTGTAAATTTGAAAACAATTGAAAATGTTTTTTTTTTTACTTCAATGTATTCTTTTATGATTTCTTGGATGAATCGAAATAATGTTTATGAAATGAAATGAAATTAATGTATATAATGTATGTTTTGTAATGTATGTTTGGTCTAATTCATTGTTGAACTTTGTGCATACATGTTACATATTGTAGGTAGTCTGTCTTTTTGAAGGACGTCTCAATAATGTTTGAATATGCAAAAAAACGTAAATAGAAGGAAATGAATTACTTCAGACCAGTTGAATTATAAAATGGTCTTAGTCTGTTTAATCAATAAACAGCCTCTTTTAGTCAGCGATTAGGAGCTTTTTTAATATATAAAAATAAGGGAAAAAAATACTTATGTAAGTGGGCACCCTGCATCAATCCAAATAACCCTTATGGTGATTTTAGTGGTCTTAGACAACCTTAGAAAGCTGTCTAAGTGGTAGATGTGGAGAGCAGTCTTCAGGCTTAGTCCAGAAGGAGTGTGAAGCAGCCTGTTTAACCAGAACATAATCTTATAAGTATAAGTGAATAAGAACCACACAGTGTATTTATAAAAATATGTATTTATTATAAGACACTCACTAACAGGTACAGATATCTCATATCCGTAGATATACACAATGCACACAATACTTTACAATAGAATCAGGTAAGTAGCACTTAATACCCAGGATCACCAGGAGAGCACTGAACCATATACTAAATAATTGGAATGTGAACCACGATTCGAGTCAAGACTGTACCCAGAAGATGTAGAAGTGTCGGGGAACCAAGGAATCACACAAGGTAAGTAACTAGGAGCCCCACAGAGATCGTGTGCTAAGTGGGAACACGACAGAGTGATCAATGCAAGTCAATGGGTAAGCTGCGGTTTCAATTTCAAAGAAGGACCGTTCCCAGTGAACCCTAAAGAAACCCCGTGAAAGTCAGAAGGTTGCCCCAGGGAAGCGGGTGCATAGATTTTAAGTGGTGTCGGAAACCGCCTTCGAATCCAATGGAGGACTTCAGAAAGATGGCGCTGCTGGAAAACCTGAAAGTGTCCGATGGAACCCAAAGGTGGATTCAAGATGTGAAGAACCTGCAAGTGAGAGGAGTCAGAGTCTATGCCACTCTGGAGTGACCAGAAGGCACAGAAGATAAATGCCCACCGATGTTGGGTGCTGCAGAGGACCTGACGGTGACCTTAGAATGGCAGCTGTGTGGACCAGGTGATGCTGTGGTTGACCAGGAGCCGCATACGAGCTGTCCGAGGTCGGACATAAAAAAAGTTGAGGGGTTGGTGTCCGGTGGGAGCACCAACAAGCCTTGGCACCTGCAATCAACATGGAAATGGAGAAAGGTTCAATGCCAGGACCAGGAAGGTCCGGGAGACTCACCACAAGCAGGGAAGTCAGGGCAGGTCAAGGCACTCAGAGGAGCCCAAAGAATACGAAGATGACCCGCAAGAGGACCCACAGACCGGAGGCACTGGAGCCGCAATAGGACCTCGAGCAGCTCGCCAAAGATGCAAGCCCATGATTCAAGATGGGTGAGTAGCCAAAATATCGAAATTTAAATATCGACCTAGAGTAATATCGATGTAATAATATCGAAGGGACAGAATATAGAAGGTAAGTAATATCGATTTTTTTTAATATCGAAGGGACTGAATTTTGAAGGTAAGTAATATCGATTTTGTTAATATCAATGTAAGTAATATCGATGTTACTAATATCGATGTTAGTAATATCGATGTTACTAATATCGATTTTTATATGATTTGTATGTATATTATTATGTATTTAATATGTATTTGTTATTTTTTTTATGTTATTTAAGTTAATTTTGTATTGTAGTGCCGTAGCAGGTTGTGGGCTTATAGGGGAATAGGGTGGGAAGTAATTTAATTAAACAAAATTAATTATACATTTTTAGGAATTATAAATTAATTTCAATACATTTTTGTGTGTAAGTTCTGTAGCGGGTTCTGGGTTTATAGGGGAATAGGGTGGGAAGTAATTTAAATGTAATTAAGTAGTAATTTATTTTCATGCATTGGTATTGCTAATTATAATATTGCTAATTAATTATTAATTGGTAATTATTTTTTTATTAATTGATAATTATATTAAGTGTATTATTTTATTATTGGAGTTTGTGATGTGTTTATAGGGGCATAGTGTGTAAAGTAATTGATATTTAATAAAGTAATTATTAAATTTATAGTTGGGTTTTGATCATTCATTTATTGGATATTAATTATTAATTGGTAATTATTTAAAGGTATAATTTTTTGGCTATGAAAATTAATTTATTGTTGTTTGATCATTAATTTGTAATGAAATATTACTAAATAATATTTATGGATATTTGTAATTAATATATTACTAGGTAATTATTAATTGGTAATTAATGTTTGATATTTCATATGTTTGGTATAACACATTATTTAATTGTTTAATATTAGTTAATTGGTAATTACTTTTTAATAATTAATATGCTTTTGTATAAAAGATATTTTATTGTTCAATGTTTATTAATTGGTAATTAATATTTATTAATTATTATTAATTGGTATGTATTATCAATTTATTGTTATTTAATTATTCATTGGTAATTATGTTTTTCTTCATTATTTATTGGTATTTGTAAATAGTTTCGATGTATTTAATAATTAATTTATTAAATATTTAAAAATATAAATTTTTTATAAGTATGTTATTTTTAACTTCTATGCTATACAACACTTTCTCTACTGTTGCACTCTCTGAAGTGGGAATAGTAATTTTACCCCTATGCTATACTACACTTTCCCTACTGTTGCACTCTCTGGAATGGGAATAGTAATTTTTACCGCTACGCTGTCCAACACTTTCCCTACTGTTGCACTCTCTGGAGTGGGAATAGTAATTGTTACCCCTACGCCATCCAATACTTTCTCTACTGTTGGACTCTCTAAAGTTGGAACAGTAATGTTTACCCCTACGCTATCCAACACTTTCCTTACTGTTGCAGTCTCTGGAGTTGGAATAGTACTTTTTACCCCTAAGCTATCCTACACTTTTCCTACTGTTGCACTCTCTGGAGTGGGAATAGTCATTTTTACCCCTACGCTATCCAACACTTCCCCTACTGTTGCACTTTCTGGAGTGGGAATAGTAATTTTTACCCCTACGCTATCCAACATTTTCCTTACTGTTGTTTTTTTTGGAGGTGGAATAGTAATTTTATTCCCTCTGTTATTTAATATTTTTGTATTATTTTAGCTAATGTAGTATATAATTAATTTTAAAAATATTAAAAGTTAATTTTATTTTTTTATTTGTTTTACATAGTTATTTAATTTTTATGTATGTTATTATTTTATGTGCATAGATGTATTTGTAATTTTTAATTGTTTATAAGTTATTAAATAATTATTAAAAGTTATTATTAAGTAAATTTGTATATTATATATTGTATGTATATGCTGAATTATTTTTCTTGTTAAATTATGTATATTAATTATTAATTTTACATATAAAATATGTTAACTGTGTTTATTATATTTATAAGTAATATTTAATTAATTTAACTGTTTTTATTTGAAAAAATGATATTTTTTATAACAATTTTTTTGACATCAATATTTTTTTTCTCGATATTTTTGTACTTACCATGTTGTAGATAGGATGTCGATATTGTTGACATAGATATTTCTGTTCCGATATTTTTGTATGTCGATATTCTGTCTTTTGATATTTTGTCAGATATTCGCAAGAGGATGTGGTGAGGATGCAGATCTTGGTCACTGAAGATGTTTGTGGTGGGGGCTACTTGAAGCCCGAAGATCTTGGTAAAAGGAAGCCAACAAGCCTTTGCAATTGCAAGTTGACGGGGTTCACAGGGGTTCAGCTCCTGCGGCTCCGATGAGGGATACTGTCCTCAAACTATGTGAGAGGGCTGGGAAGGCCTCGAGGGATGTGAAGAACCACCACCTGTGTTGCTGAGCCTTTTGAAGTCTGTGGGAGCTCAGGATCAGCAGACCAGTCAGCTTAATTGCTGTGTCTGCAGATACAGAGAAGTGACTCCTTCACTTCAAGGGAGATTCCTTCAGGTGTCTTGGATGCCCACGGCCCTTTGAAGGTTCCTGTATGGTGCACAGGCATGGATGTTGCAGCAGACGAGCAGGGCGACAAGATCAGGAGCAGCAGGAGTCTTCCTGGCGCATTCTCGGTTCCCAAAGTACCTAGATGCTTGAAGATGAAGTGGTTTTGGATCTGAATCTTGTATCTTGTCCCATGATAAATCTAAAGAACCACCCACAGGTAAGCCCTTAAGTACACTAAGGAAAGGCTTGGGACGATTTAGGGGTCCCTCCCAGAGGAGGGGCTGGACAGTGGGCAGGATACTCCCATGTTCTCTGTCCAGTTTCTCACCAGAGTGGGAGCCAATGGCTCCCTAAACTGGTTCCAATTGCAGTAGTCAAGTCAAGTCAAGTCAAGAAATTTATACAGCGCGCTACATACCCATAGGGTCTCAAGGCGCTAGAGGGAGGGTGGGGAATTACTTGTCGAATATCCAAGTTTTAAGTTGCTTTCTGAATGCTAGGTGGTTCTGAGTAAGGCGAAGGTGAGTGGGAAGTGAGTTCCAGGTTTTAGCTGCCAGGTAGGAGAAGGATCTACCTCCCATAGTGGTTTTGTTGATGCGAGGTACCGTGGCAAGGGCTTGGTTGGAGGATCGCAGCTGACGGGAGGGGGTGTAGAAGGACAATCGTGTGTTGAGGCAATCGGGCCTAAGATCGTAAAGCGCTTTGTGTGCGTGGGTTAGGAGGCGGAAAGTAATCCTCTTATTTACGGGGAGCTAGTGGAGGTTTTTCAGGTGACCAGAGATGTGTTCTTTACGCGGGATGTCTAGTATGAGCCTGGCTGAAGCGTTCTGGATGCGTTGGAGTTTTTTCTGGAGTTTCGCGGTGGTACCGGCGTATAGTGTGTTTCCGTAGTCCAGGCGGCTCGTGACCGGTGCGTGGGTGACCGTTTTTCTAGTTTGGGTGGGGATCCAGTGAAATGTTTTTTTGAGCATGCGAAGAATGTTGAAGCAAGATGATGAAACGGCATTGACTTGTCTGGTCATCGAGAGTGAGGAGTCCAGGATGACGCCCAGGTTCCGTGCATGGTCCGTCGGGATGGGGGCTTTTCCAAGGGCTTCTGGCCACCAAGAGTCATCCCAGGCGGAGGGGGAGGTGCCTAAGATGAGGACTTCTGTTTTGTCTGAGTTCAGTTTCAGACGGCTGTGCTTCATCCACTCGGCTACTTCTTTCATTCCTTCGTGTAAGTTGGTTTTGGCGGTGTTAGGGTCTTTGGTGAGTGATAGGATCAGTTGAGTGTCATCCGCGTAGGAGATGATGTTGAGATTGTGTTGGCGAGCGATGGCCACAAGGGGGCTCATGTATACGTTGAAGAGGGTGGGGCTGAGTGACGATCCTTGTGGCACGCCGCAGATGACTTCAGAGACCTTTGACTTGAATGGTGGGAGGCGGACTCTCTGTGTTCTTCCGGTGAGGAACGAAGTGATCCATTCCAGTGCTTTTCCTTGAATTCCTACGTCTCTGAGGTGCTGTAGAAGGGTGCTGTGACAGACTGTGTCGAAGGCAGCGGAGAGGTCGAGGAGGATGAGGGCGACTGTGTCTCCATTGTCCAGTAGAGTTCGAATGTCGTCTGTTGCTGCGATGAGGGCGGTCTCAGTGCTGTGTTTGGCTCGAAAGCCGGACTGTGAGGAGTCGAGGGATTGTTGGTTTCGAGGAAGGCGGCGAGCTGGTTGTTGACAGCTTTCTCAATGACTTTGGCCGGGAATGGAAGAAGCGAGATGGGGCGGTAGTTTTTGAGTTCGGTGGGGTCAGCTGTGGGTTTTTTCAGAAAGGCGCTGAGTTCTGCGTGTTTCCGGCGTTCCGGGAAGGTGGCGGAGATGAGGGAGCAGTTGATGACATCTCGGAGGTGTGGTGCTATGATGGAGTCTGCTTTGTTGAAGATGTGGTGAGGGCATGGGTCAGTTGGGGATCCTGAGTGGATGGAGTTCATCAGGTGGATGGTGTCCTCAGTGGAGATTGGGTTCCAGTCGCTAAGGATGTTCAAGGGGGGTGAGGGTCCTGCAGAAGATTGGGTGGGTTGGTCTTCGGGTCGGTTGTCGAAGCTGTTGTGGATGTCTGCGATTTTGTTGTGGAAGAAGGAAGCTAGGGAGTCGCAGAGGGCTTGGGAGGGGGTGATGTCGTTGGAGTTGGCTGATGGGTTGGTAAATTCTTTGACGATGTTGAATAATTCCTTGCTGTTGTGGGCGTTGTTATCTAGACGGTCTTTGAATGCGGCTTTCTTGGCTGACCGGATAAGTTGGTGGTGTAAGCGGGTGGCGTTTTTGAAGGCGTCCCTGGTGCTGGCGTTAGGATCTTTTTTCCAGGCCTTTTCGAGGGAGCGACAGTGTTTCTTCGATTTCTTAAGATCGTTGTTGAACCAGGATGCGTTTTTGCTGCCTAGCTTGATTAGGCGTTTTTTCAACGGTGCTAGGATGTCGGCGCTGTTGGATAGCCATTGGGTGAGGTTAGTGGCAGCTTGGTCGGGGTTTGAGGAGTGGGCGGGGGGGTTTAGAAGAAGCGATGAGGAGATCTGGTCGCTGGTGATTTTGTTCCAGTTTCTTCGCAGGGTGGGTTGAGGGCATGGAGGGCACAAAATGTGCCCTTCAAAGGAGTCTAGTGGTACTGGCAAGCACCCCCACCCTGGCACAATACACTAAGTCCTTTCTGGAAGATGGTCACACCTCCCTGTGAAAGGATACCTATTGCTATTGTCCTGCCTTTCCCTGCTTGAGTTTGGCTCAGCAGCAGGAGGGCAGAATCGTGTTTGTGGTCGGCCGCAGCCATAGCTTGCTGTCAGACTCTGGAAGACTGGTACCAGGAGCACTGAGAGGTTCCCAGAGGGGCCCCACAGTGCATGGAATCATACTCCAACACTGTTTACGGTGTTGTGATATGATTCCAACATGTTTGATAGCAAACACGCCAGGGTTCGTTACAGCCAACCAAAGGTGATGTACAGTGTTGCTTTGGTGGGGGGTGAGAGTAGAGCATTGAAGAGCCATTTCTATTCAAATATGGCACCGTTGTTCTCTTGCCCTGAGCTGGAGTGCAGACAGGCTGCCTATAGGTATGCTTATGGGGCCCCCAATAAAGTTAATCCTAAAAACCCATCATGGACCTGTGATGACCCGTGCAACATGCCCGAAGTTATCGGTATGAGTTTCAGTATTATTTATTTTTATTATTTTTTATTGAAAAGCAGCAGTATATACATAATAATGTCAATAACACACACACATATACCGATATATAGCTATGTATAGACATATAGCAAATCACTGACACAATATTGTGCTAAACAATAATATAGTTGACAAAAATATTGTGTAAAAAATATCCTTTCCCATAATATTGTGCTCCTATACTCATAATAGTAACTACAAAACTATTGGAAAAAATTATTGCTAACACCAACATCATTTTTTTCATATAGAGTTTAAAGTAGTAAATGTTAAATATTTTATTAGATAACTGTAACATGGGGAAAGGAGTTGGCCTAATGGCTAGGGCGGTTGACCACGAATCTGGGGAACTGGGTTAGAGTCTCGGCAAACACGTGACTTCCTGTGATTCTGAGGAAACAACGAGGGTTTTGGCTTAAGCACAGTAAGGCTGCGCCAAGATTAGAATGAACAAACTGAATTCCAGTACTGTGCAACCAATTTAACAAATAACAAAGGAAATGAGGTCAAAATCACTCACTTCCACAGACCACTTTTTCAGTCAGCAATTTCTTTGATCAGATCTGTTTCTTTTTATTATTTTGTTTTCTTTCTTCATATAAAAAAATTATTGTGATGAGACATATACACAATGGAAAATTGGAAATGGCTTTTTAAATTAAACTAAATTCTTAACATTGGGCGGGAATGTCAATCTTACTAATGGGAGTTTCAAAAAAGAGAGGAGGGTACGTAATACAGACAAATGGAAAGAGAGACAAATCGAAATGTCAGACAAACATTAGTGAACATGTATTGATGACAGACGACAAGGGATGGTGATGGGGAAGAATTGATTAAAGGGGGAGATTTTTTGTTTTAGGCCCTGCGTGGGTTCTTTTTGTAATGGCAGGTACAACCTAATCCACTAAATGGAGAGATACAAAAACTTAAATTATATTCATGGAAAAAGGACCATCGACAAAATTTGTACACATTTTACAACACAAGTTTGTAATCGATTAGTCCACACACTAGAAGATAACAAGGTTGACGCGTTTCGAATCCCTTTCAATTAAAAGGATTCTCTTCAGGACCACACACAAAAATCTGCAAGACATAAATTAAATAACATACTGTCAGTCGTGAAAAAATGAACAACTCTCGGCTTACATTCAGCTCAGCACACAATCAGGTCCTACCTGTGTTCTGTTATGGAGTCTTCTATTTTTGAGTGCTAAAAAAGGAGAGGACAGGTCTAAGTAGTGTAATAAAATCATGCGTCGACCTTGTTATCTTCTAGTGTGTGGACTAATCGATTACAAACTTGTGTTGTAAAATGTGTAAAAATGTTGTCGATGGTCCTTTTTCCATGAATATAATTTAAGTTTTTGTATCTCTCCATTTAGTGGATTAGGTTGTACCTGCCATTACAAATAGAACCCACGCAAGGCCTAAAACAAAAAATCTCCCCCTTTAATCAATTCTTCCCCATCACCATCCCTTGTCGTCTGTCGTCAATACATGTTCACTAATGTTTGTCTGACATTTCGATTTGTTTCTCTTTCCATTTGTCTGTATTACGTACCCCCCTCTCTTTTTTGAAACTCCCATTAGTAAGATTGACATTCCCCCCCAATGTTAAGAATTTAGTTTAATTTAAAAAGCCATTTACAATTTTCCATTGTGTATATGTCTCATCACAATAATTTTTTTATATGAAGAAAAAAAACAAAATAATAAAAATAAACAGATCTGATCAAAGAAATTGTTGACTGAAAAGGTGGTCTGTGGAAGTGAGTGATTTTGACCTCATTTCCTTTGTTAATTGTTAAATTGGTTGCACAGTACTGGCATTCAGTTTGTTCATTCTAATCTTGGCGCAGCCTTACTGTGCTTAAGCCAAAACCCTCGTTGTTTCCTTGCTACATTAGCGGGCGCTGGCTCGCGAGGTTTTCCTGACGCTAAAGTGCGTCTCAGTCACGATAATTGATATTGTGGTTATCATTTGTGGTTTTTGCTCTTTCCTAGTTCTGAGTCAATATTTTATGTACGTTTCCTCTTTGTTTATAGTGATTATGTATGCAAGTTTGTGTAGGCTGTAAGCGGTATATGTTGTATGTTTATTCTTTAAATTTTTATTGACTTATCTAACATGTCAGAAGACCAAACATTCGCATATAGCGAAGATCACATAAAAAAACTCTTGAGCGACCCTCCTTTGTTCGGCTCAGCCACCCTCAGTAGTAGTGCTCAGACTAGTAACGAATCAGACAAACTCATCCGTCTAAAGAAAAAGCAAATTCGAACTGACTTACATGGCTTCTATCTACTCCAACATCTCAGGTCAGGCACCATACCATCAGGACTGATAGTAAAGAATATACCAGTAATTTTCACTGAGGACAACATCTATAAAAAAGGCTTCAGTTTCATTGAAACCAAATGTAGCCGAGACCTGATGGTCTTGACTATTGAAACTGCACAACGCTTATCAAAAACGCAACTAGAAGAGATTGAGGCATTGGAGGCCGAAATCAAATCAAACCCCTTGATTCAAGATTCAAAGAATCTACTTGAAAAAGTTGAAAAGGATGTATTGGAATTTAAAGACTACACTGTCCAACAAAAGGATAGTAATTTTGAAAGAGATAAACGTAACTTCACTTTCGAAAAAGCCTATCCATATCTTCAACAAGAGTTCGACTCCCGACCTGAGGCGCAACGCTTTCTCCCGGACAACCAAGGGAGATCGCGGACTAAATATTTGACTTTCTCAGATACTTCATCATCAGGAGGAAGTGATTCAGATCAAGGCACTTCCCGTCCCCAATTTACACGAAGAGGCGGATACCAAAATAGCTATCAACAACAGTATCAACAAAATTACCAACAAAGCAATCAACAACAATAGTCTTTTTTAGCACAGGGCCAGCAAAAAGCCAGAGGAAAAACGCGATTTCAACAACCTTGGGATATGTCCACGAGGAGACAGAACTACAAAAACTAGAGAAATCTTCAATCTACAACCTCTCTAATAAACTACTCACCCCAACGGAAATAAGCGTCTTGGAAAAAGGACTTACTTTTGTTCCGTCAAACCAACTGACTTCGTCCGATTAAAACTTGAATTCATCGAATTTTGCAGAAAAATTAGATTGATCACTTTTTTCTCGGATAAAGAAACATTTCCACAATCAGAAAGTACAGGATTAAGGAGGAAATCCAGCTTCTGCCCACCGACACATAAAGTGCCTAAGTAAGTCATTTACTTTGAAAAAACAGTATTATCCGCCATGGCCGTACAAGAAAAGAAGGATAGTGGATTTGTTAAATCTAATCTGTCTAGAGCTCAAAAACAAGCATTATTATCTATTAAAAATGATGAAAACATCATCGTGAAACAAGCCGACAAAGGCGGTTCCATTGTCATCTGGGGAACAAATGAATATGTAGCAGAAGCTACCAGACAACTATCAGATACAGAATGCTATCGCAAAACCAATGCCGATCCAACTACTGAACTCAAAAATGAGCTATCTAAAATCCTGACTAGAGGCTCGGAGCAAGGGTTCCTTGGAAAAAATGAATACAACTATTTGATCAATAAACACCCGAGGACACCTCTATTTTATGTACTCCCCAGAGTACACAAAAAAGAGCGAACACCTCCAGGCAGACCCATCATTTCTGGGTGCGACTCATTATTTGAACCTGTTTCAAAATGTATTGATTTTTTTCTAAAACCTTTCACACTCACAGTAAAATCTTTTCTCCAAGACACCACAGATTTTCTAAATAAAGTACATCAATTACCATTCAATGAAAATCATGATCTCCTGGTCAGCATGGACATTGTGTCTTTATATACTCAAATTCCTCAAGATCAAGCATTAGAAGTGTTAGAATTCTATCTGAACAAACGGGAACGTCCAACCAAAATACCAACGGAATTCATCCTGGAACTAGCCAGAATGGCATTGACAAAAAACTACTTTAGGTTTAAGGATGATTTTTACTTCCAAATAAAAGGAGTAGCCATGGGCTGTCATTTTGCCCCGGAATTGGCGATTTTATTTATGAGCCAATACGAGGACAAATACATCCATAACAACAACCCGTTCCATCAATGGATCGGTGAATGGGTCCGGTTTATTGATGACGTCTTTTTTACATGGTCAGGAACTTCCGAACAGCTAACGACATTTCACGAATGGCTCAACAATAGAATGAAAGATATTCAGTTCAGTCTTCAAACATCTAAGACTCGCCTTTCTTTTTTGGATGTTGAAGTATATTGCTCCAACGGCCAGCTGGTAACGACTCTTTTTAAGAAGGAATCTGACCGGAATAAAGCACTGGATTATTCAAGCAACCACCCAAGGAGCTTGAAACAGAACCTACCGGTAGGACAGTTCCTCCGGATACGGAGGAACTGTACCTTCAAGAATGAATACATGAACCACGCAAACGCTCTAAAAGAAAGACTACTTGAGTGTGGCTACCCAGCAAGATTACTCAAGCAGGCCATCAAACGAGCGTGGTGGACCCCACGTGAAGAACTTCTTAAAAAGAAAGAGAAGAAACAATTACAACGTACAATTTGCGTTTCAACTTATTGTCCATCGTCCAATTTCTTTAAAAAAACATCCACCAAAATTGGCACCTATTGAAAGATCTTGATGCCCAATTTTCTGAAGTACCACTCTTCGCTTTCAAAAAAGATAAAAGTCTAGCAAATCAAATTGTTCGAGCGGCTCTACCAAAGACTAAAGCCCCTACATTACGTGATTATGTCAATCTTCCCCCCATAACTGGACATCGAAAATGCGGTACATGTTTATGCTGCAGTTCTACCATTGAGTGAAATCTGTTTTAACATGAAGGCATATCATGGAAACATGATCAATTCACAAATTGTAAGACACGAAACATCATCTATGGAATACTCTGCCCATGCAATAAGCTTTATATAGGGAAGACAAACCAGGAAGCCAGGCAAAGGATGTCACAACATAAATCCAGGATAAAGAAAAAAGTCCTGACAGCTCCTCTTGTTCAACATTGGATTGATCATTCCCATGTAGAAACTGACCTAAGATGGACAATAATTTCCAAGATCGAGCATGACCCGAGAGGCGGAGATGTAGAGGCCAAACTGAGACAGCGAGAAGCAATGCTTATTCTCAAATTCAATACCACCATTCGTGGTTTGAACGAGATGTCAGAATTATATCATTTATAATCATGAGTCCCATTCCTCACTTTCCAGTAAGCGGATGTATTTACACGAATTTGCAGGATTTATTATTTAAGAGAACAACCCTCAAATCAAATGCCAACTTTTTCGCGATCTATCACTCATTATTTCTTTTGTTCACCAATCGTGTCTACAAATCACTCAATAACTTTCAATGAGGTTCAACTTACTCGGTTTTTCATCCAGTACCACTATTTCCAACAGTCCTTTGCCTCTGACTCGTAACACATCCGGAATTGCACAAAAAACTACAATTCCCAACACCACCTAGCTTTTAACCCGGAACTCAGATTCAATTTATTGTGGCTAACCCGGAACCAGTTTACATCGCTCACATTCACGGAAGCGATCCATGGTGGAGGATACCTGTTTCCAACTAAGGTAAAAAGCTTGCTGTATTTTCTCTAAAATTATTTTGGATTCCCTTTAAAACCGAACATCCATGTGCTCCACAATGTGGCAAACACCCCCCTAACAAAGCCTACGAACGCCTTAGCACGTTCTAAACAGCCTTCCTAAACGATGCCCACAAACGCTTGGTTCCGAGCAACTCATACTTCTTTATCAGACTTTTCATATTGAACGGGAACGCGCGGTAAACCCAAATGTAACATCAAAAGTGCTGATTTAAAGGAGGCATTGTCAGCGCTTCGCCATAAATATTACTTTGCGCATGGTAACTGGACTTGTGTTTACAAATATATAATCAACCCGTAAACCTTATAAAAATCATATCTTTTCCAGAAACGATACGAAAATACAATATTTTAAAAAAACGGACATGATGGTCCGTGGATATTTGAACACATGAGGATTCTGTAATACCTTTGATCGCCATCATTCAAGTGACTACAACCTATAGGACATGACATCCCGACAAACACAACCACTCCTGATTTTATTACACTACTTAGACCTGTCCTCTCCTTTTTTAGCACTCAAAAATAGAAGACTCCATAACAGAACACAGGTAGGACCTGATTGTGTGCTGAGCTGAATGTAAGCTGAGAGTTGTTCATTTTTTCACGATTGACAGTATGTTATTTAATTTATGTCTTGCAGATTTTTGTGTGTGGTCCTGAAGAGAATCCTTTTAATTGAAAGGGATTCGAAACGCGTCGACCTTGTTATCTTCTAGTGTGTGGACTAATCGATTACAAACTTGTGTTGTAAAATGTGTACAAATTTTGTGGATGGTTCTTTTTCCATGAATATAATTTAAGTTTATGTATCTCTCCATTTAGTGGATTAGGTTGTACCTGCCATTACAAATAGAACCCACGCAGGGCCTAAAACAAAAAATCTCCCCCTTTAATCAATTCTTCCCCATCACCATCCCTTGTTGTCTGTCGTCAATAAATGTTCACTAATGTTTGTCTGACATTTCGATTTGTCTCTCTTTCCATTTGTCTGTATTACGTACCCCCCTCTCTTTTTTGAAACTCCCATTAGTAAGATTGACATTCCCCCCCATGTTAAGAATTTAGTTTAATTTAAAAAGCCATTTCCAATTTTCCATTGTGTATATGTCTCATCACAATAATTTTTTTATATGACGAAAGAAAACAAAATAATAAAAATAAACAGATCTGATCAAAGAAATTGTTGACTGAAAAAGTGGTCTGTGGAAGTGAATGATTTTGACCTCATTTCCTTTGTTATTTGTTAAATTGGTTGCACAGTACTGGCATTCAGTTTGTTCATTCCTGTGATTCTGGGCAATTCACTTAATCTCCCCGTGCCTAACGAAAATGAATGTGTCCTCATGTAATGCAACTGGTGCTCGTGTAAAGCGCTCTGATACCTTCGGGTCAAGTTTACGCTGTATAAAACTCAGCAAAATGTAAATTAAACATATTCCACTAATATTTAATACTATATATACCTATATAAACACACAAACACATATATATGTGTTTGTGTGTGTGTGTGTGTATATATATATATATATATATATATATATATATATATATATATATATATATATATATATATATATATATATATATATATATATATATATATATATATATATATATATATATATATATTAAGCACACTCCTGGTTACAATATTCATCCACGAAAGAGTCGGAGCCCAAATCTGATGCGGTGCTGTCAAGTTTATTCAGCAAAGGAAACACCTATATATATATATATATTCACTGAAAAAACCATAGGTTATAGACCATATATAGTTAGGAATTAGCATTTACAAAACCTTGAAAATTCAATGAAAAAACCATAGGTTTTAGGCCATATATAGTTAGGGATTAGCATTTACAAAACCTTAATTTACTCGCACAAAACCATAGAAATTCGCATATATAGTTAGTTGCAATAACTATATATCGCGCACCCGCAATCCACTGCTGATGTCACATATTACACGCTGCCCCCCCTCTTTTCTCTTAGTAGTACTCTCTCTTTGCAGATAGTGAAGGGTAGTTAACGCAGGCCTTTGCCCCCGTTGTAATCCGTTGTGCCTGCTTGTCTCTCCATTTGATTGATTGTTATCCAAGCATTTACTGTTTTAGAATTGATTCTCTTTGGTTCATTCTCTATTTACAAACAAGCACAGAGTCGCAATACTCTGTTTAGTCTTTGCAGATAGTGAAAAATCGTGTAAAAAAACAAAAGTAATCGAGCAACATCAGTAGGCCACTAATGGGATCTCTTTTTGACCTCGCTAAAATAGAAACATTAGGAACAACCCTTCATGAGAAATACGAAACTAGTGAGATGAACTGAGCTCCACACCATGATGGCTGCAAGACAGCTCGGCTCCGCCACCCACCCCACCCAAAATAACGATAAACTCTATGCAAATATTATAAATATATACAACACACCAGCAAAGTAACAGGGTAAAACATTTTATTAAATAACTATTTACATAACTATTTTATACTTTTTGTTGCCTGATCCGGCTAGCTCAATCGATCGAGCATGAAACTCATGCACTCTGATAGCAAGCGTTGCTGCTGATGCTATGCAGACAAAAACTGGTTTTCAGTTTGTACATTCTTCAAGATTTTTCCATCCAAGGCGGGTTGAGAGTTTGTAGAACGATGGCTTCAGATTTTCAACATACGGTGTGGTGGCGCGGACTGGGAGGGGGCGCTTGGCTCCTGCCCCCTCCCCAAGTCGTGTTGCCCTGGTGTGGCCTAAGATCGCCCCCGACATAGGCAGCCGGCTCCCGGGGTCCGGCGGAACTTTTTGCCTTTTGATGACTCTTCCATTCTGGACCTTGTCCCACAATCCGTTTGACCTGAAGACACGCTGTAGTGGAGCGCCCCTTTACCGTTTCAGTTGCCATTCCGCCCGCTTTTGCTACACTGTGCCTCTTCCGCCATTCAGCTGTTTACCGCCCGCTCTTGCGACTACAGCGTCTCGCTCACCATGTAGTTGAGTTGCTCCCGCTCTTGCGATGCAGCGATAGGAGGCTGCCACAGGACTCTCAAAATGGCGGCCGGCTCTTCAGATTTGGGCGTGGTCCACTAAAATGGCCCTGGGACACCTTGGAACTCGGACGCTTGTCTGCTAGGGCTTGGGCCCCATTCTCGAAAGCGTCCCCTCAGCCTTGAAGATTCTACAAAAGTCTTGGGGGCCCCCGACTCCCGCAGGCTTCTGGTGGGGAGCGGCTGCCATGATTGCTCGTGGAATGGCCACGACTGAGCTACGAGATGGTGGTGCTCTCATGCTGACGCCAGCTTCAGTCTGAAACATCCAGAAACACTGTAGACTACCAATTCGATCAGTTCCGGTAGCGCCCCAACGTGACCCGGTAGAGAAGAACTTGCCCTCCCCTCTTTGACTGATGGTTCTTGTTGCCTGTCCCTTCTGTTGTCATTTAACAGAACTTTTTAGACTGCTGAAAGGGGATGTGTTCCGACCGCTGGTTGGTGGAGACATTTTGACTATATTCTGGACCTACGTTGTCGCGTAATGCATTATATGACACGCCGCGTTAGCGCACCCGGAAGTGCTCCGGTGCGCGAAGCGCAGCTTCCCGGAAACGATCCGGGGCGCGGCGCGCAGCACGTAACGTAAGCATAACAGGTCATGTGACTTGTTAATAAAACTTTTCATTGGTTCATTTTACTTTTGTTATTCTAATGATGAAAGGCTTGGTCATATGACCTAAAAATTACGCTTTTTATTGCTTTCGAACATTCTTTTTTCTTAAACATATATGTTATAATGTTCCAGGCTAATGTACTTTCCCGGAAAATTTACAACTGTCCTGCAAGTAAAATATATTCCTTTTTCGAGAAAAAGGGCGTTCCTTCGTCCCATGACGGAGCCGTTGAGCAAAAGAGGCTCGGCCTGCTGTCTTAGTCGCCGATACGCCTGAATATCAGATTGTTATCGATCACTTTATGTTGCAGGAGTAGAAAACACAACAGCCCTTGACCATTTATCTTTACTGCGTTCCTGCGTATTATACCTTTTATCCGTCATGTAATTGGACTGCTTTATTTCACTTGCCTTTTACTGATTCGAAATCAGTGACTAAAATTAAAAACTTTACCAATGTAAATACTACTACCATGTTTTGTTTTAAAAACCTTTATTGTGAAAATGTCAGTATACAAATACGGGCCTATAACCACGTGGGCAGGCCACGGAGCAAACTGGAATCGTATATGATGAGGAGACATTTACACTGTAGAGGAACGTAACAAGCGGGCCATTAGGTTGCAAGAACTAAGGTGTCTAACAGTTGCCGAATCGGTTGACGTACATTTTGTAATTAAAATACGGCAGGGCCACTTACAATAAAATTATCTAGATATACATTTGCGGGCAAGTACCATGGGTGACGTTAATTCGAACTTTCAATAGTACAGTAATCAATAACACATCAGAACTTAATATCAATAGGGATGTCGAAATATTCAATCAATTCTCGTCCCCGCCCACCATGTGCTTCAAAACTGCATACGTATCTCGTGATATCAAGGTTGTGCAACCAGTACACAACAAGGAGTTACGAGTCCCATTTATACCGGCGCCATTTTGGGCGAGGCCGGGCAGGTCCAGGATATAGTCAAAATGTCTCCACCAACCATCGACTATGATGATGTTCATAAGCTCTATTTATTAAAGTAACACTCATATGTCCACATGAAATTAATTTGCCACAATCCAAACATGTCATTTTAATCTTTCCAAAGTTCTTCTGAATATTTGGGACCGTTTCCCTTGCCTCTGATGCTGTCAGTGCCACTTCATTGGTGGATGTACTGGCAGGTCGGGGGTTGTCCACCAAATCTCTCATTTGTGCAGCACTATAATTAATTGGTGCCACCTCTCCATATGACAATGCATGGTATAATTACCATAACTATATTTCGGCTCGTTTGCGCCGCCTCCCCCCCCCCTTCGGGCACCCCACGCCGACTTCCGGCGCAGCATTGTAGGATGGCCACACCAGTGCGGTAACTTGCTGGACACCACCTCGGTGCCAACCGGATCTCGCGCCTTGTGGTGTCTTCCATTCAGAAAATATTGTTGGCAGCATTTTGAAAGGAAAGATAAACAGCCGTTCTCCTAGTGAGTCTCACATTGTTACATTTAGGAAGAATGTTGAAGAGTAGTATGTTGAAAATCTGAAGCCATTGTTCTACAAACTCTCAACCAGCCTTGGATGGAAAAATCCTGAAGAATGTACAAACTGAAAACCAGTTTTTGTCTGTATAGCATCAGCCGCAACGCTTGAGTCAGCTTTGTGTGAAGCCGCCATTTTGATTCAATCAATAGCGTCCCCCTGCACACATTCAGGGACCTGGTCGTGTCTTCAGGTCAAACGGATTGTGGGACAAGATGCAGAAAGGAAAAGGAAAAAAGTTCCGCCAGACTCCGGGAGCCGCCCGCCTATGTCATGGGTGATCTTTGGCCACACCAGGGCAATAGTGAAGCTGCAGCAGGTGCAAATAAGCTTCAGACAGTGTTACAAGCGCTGCTCAGAACTCTCAACTATGACACCACCTCGGTGCCATCCGTATCTTGGCGCCTTGTGCTGGTTCCGGCCTATTCACACATCGGTCCGCTACTGACACCACCTCATAGGCCAACGGGGCACCCCACGCCGACTTTCGGCGCAGCATTGTAGGATGGCCACACCAGTGCTGCAACTTGCTGGACACCACCTCGGTGCCATCCAGATCTCGGCGCGTTGTGCTGCCTTCGGCCTACTGTAGCCGCAAGTGCGGACGCAACTCAGCTGGATAGCGAGTGAAACACCAAGGGGCGCCCCACTGCAGCCGAGGAGCCTCCATCTTGGGGGCGACGCACAGCATCACATTGCTTTCCAATGCAGTCAGATCCTCAAACAGCCCCCACTGACTGACGTGACCTCACAGGCCAACGGGGCGCCCACGCCGACTTTCGGTGCAGCATTGTAGGATGGCCACACCAGTGCGGCAACTTGCTGGACACCACCTCGTGCCATCCGGATCTTGGCACGTTGTGCTGCCTTCAGCCTATTCGCACATCGGTCCGCTACTGACGCCGCCTCAAGTGCCAACGGATTTTCTACGCTTTTTATAGCCCTATGTCGCATAACAGGTCATGTGACTTGTTTATAAAACTTTTCATTGGTTCATTTTACTTTTGGTTTCCTAATGATGGAAGGCTTGATCATATGACCTAAAAATAACACTTTTCATTGGATTAAAACATTTTTTTTTCCCAAACGATGAAAGCCCCACCTTGTTTCTGGATGTTTCAGACTGAAGCTGGCGTCAGCATGAAAGCACCACCATCTCGTGGCTCCGTCGTGGTCATTCCACGAGCAATCATGGCAGCCGCTCCCCACCGGAAGCCTGCAGGAGTCGGGCCCCCAAGACTTTTGTAGAATCTTCAAGGCTCAGGGGACGCTTTCGAGAATGGGGTCCAAGACCTAGCAGACAAGTGTCCGAGTTCCAAGGTGTCCCAGGGCCATTTTAGTGGACCACGCCCAAAAAGAAAAGAGCCTGCCGCCATTTTGAGAGTCCTGTAGCAGCCGCCTATCGCTGAACCGCAAGAGTGGGCGCAACTCAGCTGAATGGCGGATTTTGGCACAGTGTACCAAAAGCGGGCGGAATGGCAATTGAAACGGTAAAGGGGCGCCCCACTGCAGCAGACGAGCCTCCACCTGGGGAGGCCCGTTCACGCCGCCTCCCCCCCCCCACCCCCCCCCCCCCCGGGGCACCCCACGCAATTTTTCGGAGCAGCATTGTAGGATACCAAAACCAGTGCGGCAACTTACTGGACATCACCTGGGTGCCATCCACATCTCAGCGCGTTCTGCTGCCTTGGGACTATTCGCACAACAGACCGCTACTGACGAGGCCTCCCCCCGCACCCCCCGGGACGCCCCACGACGTTTTTCTGAGCTGCATTGTAGGATACCAAAAACCAGTGCGGCACCCAGGTAACATCACCTGGGTGCCGTCCAGAACTCAGCACGTTGTGCTGCCTTGGGACTATTCGCACAAAACACAGCTACTGACCATTGTTGCTTCTTTTTTCAAAAAAATGTTTAAATGTATTTACTGTTTTTGTTGCGTTGTATATATTTATAAGTTATTAAAGTTTTATAATCCTACTACTTTGTTGGAGTGCTATATATTTTTAATGTGACACATAATTGTAAAAACTTTGATGTACAAAGAGGCATCCCTGGCATCTTCCGCTTCAGGCTCGGACCCACACACCCTCACATTGAGAATCCCCTCCCCAAGCACAATACAGGATGGTTATCAGATAGTAGGAACGCGTGTGGTGTGACAGATCTCATCGGGTGGGGGCCTTGATCTACTGTAACTCCTTTGAAGAGGGGTGATTCTTTACAGCTGGGGCCATAAACTACATCTGCAGGGCTAGGTGATAGCCTGGGACTGGCCTAGACAATCGGACACAGAGGAAGAGGAGTGTCAGAGGGTGCGGTAGTGAATAGGGTGAAAGGGAGGTGTCAGGCGGGCACAGGGTGTGATTCTCAGAGAAGAACAGCGCAGATGGGAGGAGGTTTCTGGCCCATGCATGAGAGAGAGAGCGGGGGTGACCAGAGCGTGGGGGAGATGCTTGCGAGGGTGGGGAGCCATGCTGAGGATCGGCGGCGTGCAGAGAGTGGGTCTGGTCAAGGCATCTAAAATGGCTGCCGTGCTCAACAAAAGTGTGGCATTGCAAAAAAGGCAAGATGGCGCAGACAATGTTTATCAATAAGGATTAATTTATAACAATTATTTTTAACAAAATATTTACTCGCAGTGACAAAATGGCGGTCTACAGTTCCTGATTTCCATTGAATCGAACGTTAACAGACGTCACGCAGCAACAAAAAAAAAACGCTCACGCACAGCCGCTGGAAGACATGTATCAACATATATGAGCCTCCTCAGCCACCCTCAGAAAACATAAGGGGTCAGGATACGTCTCCCGTACCCCCTTATACCCTGTAATTTAATTAAACCGAAACACAAAATGGCGAATTCCCGTTTCGCTACCAGTTTGCGGCCCGGTTCGCGAACCGGGAAGCGCTTCCACCGTGAAAAATCAAATTTTTTTGATTTTCCCCACGGGACCCTTTAATAACCCCAACATCATTCCTAGGGGGTCAAGAGGGGTCTACCTTGCCCCCTTTCATTAAATTCCCCCTTCGTTTTTCTCCTCCTCTTGTCTCTCGATCTCTCGGCCGCTCCGGACTGTTTAGAATGTTGACAGACACCGGAGAGCTCCGTTACGCGAAAAGTACGCGATCTGGAGCGCTATCCAGGACGCTGTCACAGATATATCTGTTTTTTAAAACGTTAATTTCTCAAAATCCACTGGAGCACATATATTGAGACCCAGCAAAGGCACATCGGGCTAACAGTCCCTACAATTTTGCCAAGTTTTGTGGAAATCCATTCAGCCGTTCGAGCTAAAAGTGAGGCCAAACGCCCTATGGAAATTAACATGGGAAAAACGCGTTTTGGGACCCCCCCTTTTTTCTCAGCCCCCCCTTGACGAAACCCCCCCAAATTTCCAGGGGCTGCTCAGAAACAAAATGTGCCATTTTCCTGAAAATTTCAGCCGACTCCGTCCACAAACACCAAAGTTATTAGACATAGAATTTTCAAAAGTCCCATAGAGAAAAAATCCTAACTATATATACCTACTGGCTATCGCCAGTAGGATATATATATATATATATATATATATATATATATATATATATATATATATATATATATATATATATATATATATATATATATATATATATATATATATATATATATATATATATATATATATATATATATATATATATATATATATATATATATATATATATATATATATATATATATATATATATATATATATATATATATATATATATATATATATATATATATACAAGATTCTCCTCCCAAAGACCAAGAAATACTCAGACTCTCCTGCATGCTACATCTTCAATTTAATGACAAACATTCGTGTTTCTGCATTACACCTTGCTCACAGTCATCAGTTCCACACCACAATCTTCCGTATTAAATTAATTACAGAAAGTAAAAACAGACTTCAACCCACATTACCATGCACTGACAGAGAAAAGGCGTTGGCCATCTTAACACAGTCTAATGTTACCTCATATATTGCACAATTTCAAGTGAAAACAAGTACTTTAAACACTCAAATACACATAATAAAGTGCTACATAGTCTTTAACAATTAATACTCAATGTTTAGCGAGAGAGAACATCTCCGTTCTATCTCACCAGACAAATTTTCTTAGGAACCTTAAATGCATGGTAACAAGAGGCAAACATCCAATAACCACCTTTGCCAAGCTAATGTCAATACTCTCACATTTATCGTCAATATCAATAAATTTATGTTCCATTGATAAAATATCAACATGCAGTGGCTCAAAACCCCATCACGTTCAAGTGGGCAAACCATACAAAAAACATTTCATGATTGACTCTTGATTCCCTTCCCTTTGTCTCAGGATTATATTTAGCAATTATATAATATTGCTAGGTATTATACTCCAATGATCAGTTCTTGAGGTGTGTGAAGACAGACGATTCCACGCTAACCTCTATCAAAAGAGTGCCTGCACCTGTATGAAAATAGAAATATAAAAATATTGCAATAAAACTGTTAAAACCATCAGAAAAAATGCATAAATATATCAACATCTGCTTTAGTACTCAACCCAGATGGCTGGCTAGTTCCTCACTTGAATTCAGGCCCGGAGGTTTCAGAGTTTCAAAATCCACAATGAACTTTGTTTCCAACTTCCGCAACTCCAGTTTGTGGTTTCCACCCCTCACATTGACTCCTACTGCATCAATAACAATCATTCTAAGTAGCTTTTCATTTTGGTAATGAGACTCAAAGAAATGTCTTCCTCAGCACACTTAGAAAAAAGAATATGCAGCCCAAAATTGGTTTGGTGCTGGAAAGTGCCCATATAATATTACAATACATTTTGCAACATGCACAGCGCATGAGAGAGGCTCAGGGGGCAATTGAAAGGGAGAGGAATGATGATTGGTTGGGGTCCTAAGTGAGAGAAACTACAATACTAGGTAAAATAAACATTTTGAAAGACTTTCAAAACAGACAGAGTGACAGAGATTGTGTGTGGTTTTTTCTGTGTGTTTGTAAATATTCCTGGTGAAATCCAACAGATACGTCACCATAAAGGACTGAAAGCACTAGTACCCAACCATGTACCACAAAATATATTTATTGGGGGGTGTAATACCCCAAACTCCCCTCCGGACTCTACGGCCCTAAATTCAATCTCTCATACCTTTTTAAAAACCTGAATGGCATGTCTCTGCAAGTTCCAAACTGCCACAGCTTATGGGCCACTTTCTAACTAACTGGTTCCCTAACATAGCTACTTTTAATTTGGTGCTGGAGACTGCTTCTTTCCCACTTCGACCCTTGAAGGTCGTCATTTAAATTTCATTTAAATATAACTTACGTCTAGGAAGAACTGTGGAAGGAAGTCTGCCAGGGGTCTCGACCAGATCAGGGCTGCAGTTCGCCGATGGCTCTGCCAGGGCCAAACACAAACTCTACATTAGAGAGACTAGGGCGAAGCTCTCGGCAGCATGGGAGAATTCAGCAGCAGAGAAAGTGAAACCAACTCTGCTGCTGCTCCTGGAGTGCACCGGATATGATTGCAGGGTGCTCTCTGTCAGCAGATATGGGCTCCTGCACCTCACATTGGAGGAGCCTCACGCCCACACTCCAGAGGGCCTCACCTTCGATGGATCCGTGAAAAGTTAGTCAGCCTTCTTCTAAATTATTTGTAAAGTTTCTGTCTATTTACAAAGTTTTCTTTTCTTTCCCTCTTAGTGGGGCCCCAGAGCACATTGGGGCCCCCCCCGCACCACGGGTGCTGCGGGGGGTGTGTTACACCCTTGCTGCTGCCCCTTCTCTGATACTATTACTGGGACTGGCCTAAGGTTCTGTGAGTGTGTCTCATTCCTGACCTGCAGCCCCTTCTCCGCTGCTATTACTGGGACTGGCCCAAGGTTCTGTGATTCCGCCCTACTCCTGACCTGGAACCCCTTCTCTGATGCTGTTACTGGGACTGGCTCAGGTTTCTGTGAGTGCGCCTCACTCCTGACCTGCTACCTCTTCCCTGATACCATTACTAGGACTGGCCCAAGGATCTGGGTTTGCGCCTCACTGCTGACCTGCTACCCCTTCTCTGCTACTATCACTGGGACTGGCCCAAGGTTCTGTGAGTGCGCCTCACTCCTAACCTGCAGATCCTTCTCTAATGCTACTACTGAGACTGGCCCATGGTTCTGTGAGTGCGCCTCACTCCTGACCTGCAACCCCTTCTCCGATGCTATTACTTGGACTGACAAAAGCTTCTGTGAGTGCGCCTCACTCCTAACCTACGGCCCCTTCTCCGATGCTATTACTGGCCCAAAGTTCTGTGAGTGTGCCTCACTCCTGACCTGCAGCCCCTTCTCCGATGCTATTACAGGGACTGACCCAAGGTTCTATGAGTGCGCCTCACTCCTGACCTGGAAACCCTTCTCCGATGCTATTACTGGGACGGTCCAAGGTTCTGTGAGTGCGCCTCACTCCTGATATGGAATCCCTTCTCCGATGCTATTACTGGGACTGGCCCATGGTTCAGTGAGTGAATCTCACTCCTGACCTGCAGCCCCTTCTCTGAAGCTAATACCGGGAATGACCCAAGGTTCTGTGAGTGCATCTCACTCCTGACCTGCTACTCCTTCTCTGATCCTATTACTGGGACCGACCCAAGGCTCTGTGAGTGCGCCTCGTTCCTGGCCAGTAGCGCCTTCTCCGCTGCTATTACTGGGAATGGCCCAAGGTTCTGTGAGTGCCCCTCACTCCTGACCTGCTGCCCCTTCTCTGATACTATTACTGGGACTGGCCCAAGGTTCTATTAGTGTGCCTCACTCGTGACCTGCAGACCCTACTCTGATGCTATTACTGGCCCAAGGTTCTGTGAGTGTGCCTCACTCATCACATGCAGCCCCTTCTCTGATGCTATTACTGGGACTGGCCTAAGGTTCTGTGAGTGCGCCTCACTCCTGACCTTATGCCCCTTCTCCGATGCTATTACTGGGACTGACCCAAGGTTCTGTGAGTGCGCCTCACTCCTGACTAAGCATGGGCGGAAAATCCGTTACGCTCGCGGATTTTGCGGATTTTCGGGAAATCCGCAATCCGCGAGATTTGCGAATTTCCCGCAAAATCCGCAAATCCGCGAGCAGCGGATTTTGCTCGCGCTGCTCGCACTGTTCGCGTGAGTTCGCGCCCCGCGAATAAGTGCAAAATTGCAGAAATACGATCTTAGCAAAACTGAAAGTAACTACTTACCAGGTTCAAAAGTTCAGGCACATCATTAGTAGCCATTTCCTGTAGTGCTTCCTGAGGGGCCCCTCCAGAGTTCAGTTGCCAGTTGAAACTATTATGTGACCCTGCTCTGAACCTCAGAATAGTTACACATATGCCACAAAGGTCCTGAATTACAGCTAAGGGAGACAAGCAGGAGCCAGGCTGGAAGTTAAAATCCATTAATCAGCCCCTAATTCATTATTGTCAGTTGGGGCAGGGCAGGTGTTGTAACTAATTTTGCAACAATGAAAGCACTTAGCAAGTGCAAAAGATCACTAATCAGGGCGCACTAAGGAAGCAGGTGCCAGCTAAAAAAATATTCTGTGACACATTAATCAGCCCCAAATTAATTCAGGTCACTTGAGGCAGGGAAGGTGTGCTTTGCTTTGCCGAAAATAATGTACACTGGACAACCAGAGGGTGTGGTGATGAAACAGAGGGTGGCATGGGTGGGCCAGAGGGTGGCATGAGTAGTCAGAGAGTGGCAGTGGTGACAGAGAGTGGCAGTGATGAAGAAGAGTGTCCCAAACAGGCTGGACACGTAGAAACAACAAGTTCGCAAAACTTGCGACCCGACAGGTAAGTTCGCAAATTGCGAAATTGTAAAAACCCTCGCGAACTGGCAGAAACACGGGCGAACACAAAAAAAAAAAATCTGCAAATTCGCGGGAATTCGCGGATTTTGCGGATTGCGAATCCGCAAATCCGCAAAATTCGCGGATTGCCAATCCGCAAAATCCGCTCATGCTTACTCCTGACCTGATGCCCCTTCTCTGATCCTATTACTGGGACTGACCCAAGGTTCTGTGAGTTCGCCTCACTCCTGACCTGTAACCCCTTCTCTGATGCTATAACTGGGACTGGCCCAATGTTCTGTGAGTGCGCCTCACTCCTGACCTGCTACCCCTTCTCTGATGCTATTACTGGGACTGACCCAAGGTTCTATGAGTGCGCCTCACTCCTGACCTGCTACACCTTCTCTGATCCTATTACTGGGACCGACCCAAGGTTCTGTGAGTGCGTCTCACTTCTGACCTGCAGCCCCTTCTCTAATGCTATTACTGGAACTGACCCAAGGTTCGGTGAGTGCGCATCACTCCTGACCTGCTACCCCTCCTCTGATACTATTACTGGGACAGCCCAAGGTTCTGTGAGTGTGTCTCACTTCTGACCTGCAGCCCCTTCTCCGCTGCTATTACTGGGAACGGCCCAAGGTTCTGTGAGTGCGCCTCACTCCTGACCTGCTGCCCCTTCTCTGATCCTATTACTGGGACCGACCCAAGCTTCTGTGAGTTCGCCTCATTCCTGACCTGTAGCCCCTTCTCTGATGCAATTACTGGGACTGGCCCAAGGTTCTGTGAGTGTGCCTCACTCCTCTCATGCAACCCCTTCTCTGATGCTATCACTGGGACTGGCCTAAGGTTCTGTGAGTGCGCCTCACTCCTGACCTGATGCCCCTTCTCCGATGCTATTACTGGGACTGACCCAAGGTTCTGTGAGTGCGCCTCACTCCTGACCTGATGCCCCTTCTCCGATGCTATTACAGGGACTGACCCAAGGTTCTGTGAGTGCGCCTCACTCCTGACCTGATGCCCCTTCTCCGATCCTATTACTGGGACTGACCCAAGGTTCTGTGAGTGCGCCTCACTCCTGACCTGATGCCCCTTCTGTGATGCTATTACTGGGACTGACCCAAGGTTTTGTGCGTGCGCCTCACTCCTGACCTGGAAACCCTTCTCCGGAGCAATTACTGGGACTGACCCAAGGTTCTGTGAGTGCTCATCACTCCTGATCTGTTGGCCCTTCTCTGTTGCTATTACTGGGACTGGCCCAGGGTCCTGTGATTGCGCCTCTGTTAAAGATTAGACCGCAAAACGTCAACATTATCGGCGCCCTCTTGCCCCCTTTTTCCAAGCCCATTCGTGCGCGTAAGCGGCAGCCATTTTGAGCACCATGGCCTCCCTGCCCCTCGCTGATAGCCAGCGCGTCTCTCTCTCTCTTAACCTCGCAAGCATTCCCCCACACACTGACAACCCCCGTTCTCTCATGCCTAGGGTCATAAACCCCTCTTCAGCGCAGCTTCACCACTGAATCCCATCCTGTTCCCAGCGCGACACCTCCCCTCATTCCTTTCATGGCCTCAAACCCTTTTTGATGCAAACCCCTTTTTCCTGTGTCCCCGTTTGTCTTCCCTGTTCCCAGGCCGCCACCTGGCTCTGCGGATACTGTTTATTACCCCGTACAGTAGGAAGCTTCCCCTCCCCATCAAAGGACCCCCGAACCGATCAAAGCCCCCACCCCACAAGATCCGATCAACCCCATGCATTCCATGAATCGGCGGAATGCCCTGCTGTGCGACAACCATCACCTGTTGTGACCGGGGTGGGGAATCCAACTGTAAATGTATGTGGGAACGGGTCTGAAGGGGAGATTCCGAGGATGTTCTTTCAAGTACTAAAGTATTGCGAGAATGTGTTATGTGCAATAAAGGTCATAATCCCTAGTATAAGAGGCCAGGCCTCAGAGATGTGGTTAGAGCACCTCGTGACGATACTTGCTGTCTGAATTGATGTGTTCTCCTCCGGAGAGAATAAAATCCTCGTTTCCTGCCTTCCAGTCTCCAGCGCCTGCTTCTTCATTGATTAATATTGGTGGGTCATAGAGGCGATACCGCCGGGCAACATAAAAGGGTCTTTGGTTACCGGTTGTCTTTGGAACCCTTTTTAACAATTGGCGTCCCAAACGTGGGGCCCATCAGCGACTCGTGGATCCAGTGGGAGAGGTCCCGACGACAGAGTGAACGACTGCAACGATCGGAAGGTACCCTGTCCGATAGACCCTCGTCTGACAGCCGATCATCCGAACTTCACTGGTTCCGAACAGACCTCTCTCGAGTGATCTGCGGTCCTGACTGGGAACCATCAGGAGTGCCACGAGAAGTACGAAGAGAAGAGGACGATCGGGCGCTGGATTCGGAAGACGAGAAACTGTCCATGCGGTCCGGGTAAGGTCGTGTAAACACGACGAATTGCGAAAGTGATAGATAATTGAAAATAATTGATAATTGTTGAGAAAATACTAGTATTACTCTTTGTTAATTTATTGGAGATTCACTGTCTACAAACGGAGAAACAACAGGCTCTCCCTTTATAAACAGCGAAGGATAGGTACGCACCCGTCGGACCTATCTTTCTCCCCCACTGAACAATTGCCCCTTCCCCCCATTGATTAACTGTTATAGATTGTTTTCTGGAGATTCTCTGTCTGCAAACAGGGAAAAATAGGTCCCCTCTTTACAGATAGTGAAAGGGTAGGTGACGCGAACCTTTGCGAGCCTACTTATTCTCCCCATTGACCATATTGATTTTTTATTTTTGACCTAACGTTGATTGATTGCTCAGAATTGGTTCATGAGGTATTCACTACGTGCAAACAACGTAGAATAGAAATATTCTGTCTAGTCTTTGCGCGCAGTGATAAGATAGGTAGTGCTGACTATTATCCCATTGTGATCCGTCATGCCTGTCTTCTCCCCACTGGTTAGTAGCCTGTTTAACCCGGACCGCTTATTAGAGATGAACCATCCGGCTCCGCTGGAAGGCACCCCTAATAAGGACATGTTCACAAAGCATGGATTAGTCGCTATAGCCTATAGCCAGCTGTGGCATAAATATACGAAAAGGGATCGAGAAAGTCAGTGGCCACTGATAGGATCCTTCGAAGACGATAGAATAATCGCACTAGAAACAGCCCTTGGTAAGAACAAGACGACGTCCACTATGCTTGACAGCTTCGGCATGTGGCGAAAAGAAGCCGAACAACGCAAAAAGAGAACTGAGAGTAGGTTGGGAAAAGAGCTGCGGAAAGCAGCCCACCTAGCAGCCCAGAAACTAGAGAAAGAGATAAAAGAAAGAGAGGATACCAAACAGAAGCTAGAAATAGAAACATCAAGCCAGTGCCTGGTTAGAACTCCCTCCACGCTCTACCCTGATTTACACTCAAAACAGCGAACCAACGATGATCTGCTGCTAGGTCCTCCGATCATCCACATGCCCCCTCCATACGCCCCTTCCCAACCCTTAGCCCAACGCCCACTATCCCCAGGTACCAGCGAGAGCAGCCCCACGGCTTCAGCCCCCATGGCCTCCGTGCCGGCTGAACTCCTCGTATTAGATGTTACGCAAACGACAACGCCGGGCGACCCAGAAGCCCGAAGGGTTGGTCCTGTTAGAGCATATAGACTAAGCAAACATGAACGAGCAGGGGTCGACAAGATAGCAAAGATACTGGTAGAGAAGAGGGAGGATGAAGAGTCCGTCACGGATGTGTTTAATTCTTATACTGGGAGTCACAGACGACACTTTACTGTACAACTGTGTTACCACGTCTTAAACGCATACGAGGACCGATATCAAGAAAAAGGTCCACAGAGCCTAACGACTCTGTACCGGAAGGTTGATATCGGGGATGAGAGTGAGAGTGATGTGACGGACCTCCTTACGCGTACGCTTGAGGTTTTCCGCCACCTCACTGAACAAAAGCCGAAAACCGAATCCACTACCTCCGTAGCAACCAACCCACAAACTGAACGACCTAACACTATGATGCCGATACGAGAGGCTGCCCCTTACTGGGTTCCTCCACGAGGTGAAGGGACTCACGATGATGCAAACCACAAAGATGCAAAGGGAAGGGTAGTGTACAATTGGGTCTACCAACCATGGGACCGGCAAGAGATTCTGACCTTCCGGAAATCTCTGCCAGACCTACGTAAAAACCCCACTGCCTTCTATACTGAGTTGGGTACGGCCCTAGGATCGACGATTATGACTCTAGCTGACATCGACTTGTTTTTCGGGTTATGTCTACCAGCTGATGTGTGGAAGCAAATCCGGAAAGTCGACCACTCTGAGCTGTTTGGACATAACTGGTCACAACTTGATGGCATAGACAGACAACGAGAACCCGGACAAAAGCCTTTAAAAGCCATTTTAGACCTCCCGGATAAAATCGTGCAGAAATTAAAAACCCTGATCCCAGAAAAGAAAGTGGACTGGTCGATAGTAACGGCTTGTCGCCAGAAACCTCAGGAGGATGTATCGGAATACTTCTCCCGGTTTGAAACGGTGTTCTCCGATTACAGCGGCCAGGACCTGACCACTGCAACCGGACACCATCTGTTTGTCCAGAATTACGTTAAGGGCTTATCACCGGAGGTCTCGCAGAAACTGCAGGCCAGTGAAAGTAGTTGGGCAGCCTCCAAACCTACGGCTATCCTCCAGATGGCCCAATATTATGAACATCAGAAAAACGAAAACGATAGAACAACAGAGAGGAAGAAGAAAGAATTAAAGGAGAGGGTGATGATAGCACAACTGCAAGGGGTGACTCTGGGACGAGACCAATACCGGGGAAACCATCAGATGAACGTCCCTAAAACGGCACCTCCCAAAGACCGTGCTTCAACTCCCCACATTGGACGTACAGACATTAGAGAGGACCAGTGTGCCTTCTGTAAAGGATCGGGCCACTGGAAATCTCAGTGCCCGGTTCTTTTGGAACTCACCAGAAATAGAGATCCTAGAGATTCAGCAAACGAACCAAGAAATAGGGGACCACAGCGAGGGCCCCCAAACAACGCAACTAATGATAGATCCAGTAGACCAAACACATTTGATCGACCCCGACAGAACCAATGCCAGCAATCTGACTACGATGACGTTCATGACTTTGCATAGGACTGCCTAGGGCAAGGGAGGGATCCAGTCGAGCTCCATGTTGACCAGCAAGGCCCTTATGTCACTGCTAAGGTCTTGGGTACAAAGTCACCATTCCTGGTAGACACTGGCGCAACACGTAGTGCATTATCTAAACGACTGATTCCAAGGGCACCCTTGTCTGGCTTACTAATAACATCGACAGGTTTCGATGGGACGCCCTCCACTAACCCTTTGTCCGCCCCAATCCTCTTTGACTTAGAAAACAACACCACTGACACCACGTTTTTACTCTCCTCCAATAGCCCTGACGCAATTATGGGACTCGACTTATTGAAACACTTCCGAGCAACGATTAGATGTTCTCAAGATGGAGTCCGAGTTTTCCTTTACGACAATCCTGTTCTGCTTAGACATTGCCCCCCCAGACACATGTTTTCCATCACCGACGCTGACACTTCCCTGCTTGACACTCTGCCTCCGTATCTGTGGGCCAAAACGGATTCGGATGTAGGGCGCATGATGATTGACCCAATACACATCACTGTTCGACCAGATGCAACACTCCCAAAACTTCCACAATATCGAATATCGCCCGAGGGCGAGAAGGCATTGGTAGAAATCATCCAATCACTGATAGACGCAGGAGTGGTAGAGGAAGTAGTTAGCAACGTTTGCAACAGCCCAATCTTGCCCATCATTAAGAAGCAGGGAGAAGGGGATGAGAAAGCATACCGCTTCATCATTGACCTTCGGGAGATCAACAAAGTGGTGGTACCCCAGTACCCTGTGGTCTCGGACATTACCACCATCCTGACTTTGATTCCCTCCACTGCCACCACCTTCACTGTCATTGACCTCAAAAACGCATTCTTTTCTATCCCCATCCACCCAGACAGCCGATATCTCTTCGGTTTTACCCTAAAAGCCCGCTCATATAGGTTCTGCCGAGCACCCCAGGGCTACACAGAAAGCCCTAGCATCTACAGCCAGGCCCTCAAGAGACAACTGGATCAAGTCCAGTTACCCGATGGAGTGGTATTAGTACAATATGTCGATGACATCCTCTTGGCAGCCGACACCACTCCACTAGCTGTCACAGCCACCATTCAACTCCTGCATTTCCTTGCAGAAAATGGCCACAAGGTCTCCAAGAAGAAGTTGCAATTCTGCCAACCCCAGGTCACTTACCTAGGCCACCTTTTGTCCAAAGACGGAAGGAAACTGACTCCTGACCGGATCCAAACCATTCTCGACACCCCCGTCCCTAAGACCCAGAAACAGGTCCGCTCCCTACTAGGCCTCACCTCCTTCTGCCGACAGTGGTTGCCCAACTTTAGCCTTGTAGTAAAACCACTGCTTTCATTGTTAGCAAAGGACATCCCTCTCCCACTCCCTTGGACCCCTGAGTGTCAGGCTTCTTTCGTGCAACTACGAGATGCCCTCTGCTCGGCCCCTGTGTTGGGTACCCCCGATTACACAAAGCCCTTCTCCCTTTACACCCATGAGAGGGAGGGGTGCGCTTTATCTGTCCTGACCCAGTCCATCGGCCCAAAGCAACGACCATGCGCTTACTTCTCAGCCACTCTTGACCCCGTAGCCAGAGCCCTGCCTGCTTGCCTTCGAGCCGTAGCTGCTGCTGCGATCTCTATCCGACAGAGTGAGGGGATCGTGCTCTCGAATTCCCTCACAGTACTGGTACCCCATGCAGTTGACACCCTCCTAAACCAAACCAAAACGCAACACCTGACGAGTGCACGACTGACAGGATACGAACTGACTCTGCTCGCACCCCACATCACACTGAAGAGATGCACCACACTGAACCCAGCAACCCTGCTGCCCTTACCAGAAAACGATCCCAATGCGCACCCTGTAAACGACTGTGTGACCCTCACCGACGAACAGACCAGAAGTAGGGTTGACCTCAGAGACACGGCTTTCCCCGACCCCGACGGAGAGCTGTGGGTGGACGGTTCTTGCATCAAGCTCCCCGATGGCACCACTTCAGCTGCCTATGCAGTCACCACGGCTCGAACTGTAGTCGAGACAGCCCGCATAACGCAACGATCTGCCCAGGCAGCGGAACTGATTGCCCTGACACGAGCCTGTATTCTAGCAGCAGGAACCACAGCAAACATTTACACCGATAGCCAGTATGCCTTCGGGGTGGTTCACCATTTTGGGCTCCTTTGGAGGGAGAGGGGATTCTTGACCTCACACGGCACCCCCATTTTACACGGGGACCTAGTCTCCGCCTTGATCGAAGCCGTCCTTCTCCCCAAAAAGCTTGCAGTCATCAAATGCCAGGCACACAAAAAGGTGACAGACATTATTGGACAGGGAAATGCACTAGCCGACCTCACTGCCCGAGCGACAGCTGAAAATAGGACGACAACACGCATGTACGTGACCAGGTCACATGCAGAAAAATGGACTGACGCTAGGGACACTATCAGAGACATTCAAATGGCTAGCACACAACACGAACTGACTGAATGGACACGGGTGGGGCTGAAAGATGACGAAGGCTGCTGGCGGACAAAAGACACAAACAAATGGTTGTTACCTGACTCATACCTGATTCCCATATTGACTATGGCACATTCCCCTGCCCACATAGGATCAGCCCCCATGATTGAACTTGTCTCCAGAGTCTGGCACAATGATAAGATCACAGAGTCCGCCAAACGCCTGGTCCAACAATGTTTGATATGCCTGCAACACAATCCCGGGAAAGGAACTGTAGTACCCCGGGGAGGGTTCGGGGTCCCGAATCACCCATTTGAAGTCCTGCAGATGGACTACATCCAACTAGACAGATGTCAAGGCCTGAAATATGTACTTGTGGTGGTATGCGCATTTAGCAAATGGGTGGAAGCATATCCAACCCGTGACAACACTGCTATGGCCACAGCAAAAGTACTGTTAAAGGAGTTTTTCCCCCGTTACGGCCTTTGTCGAATTTTGTGGAGCGACAATGGCCCCCACTTCGTAGCCGAAGTTATCCAACTCATTTTGAAGGGGTTGGGTGTAAAACAAAAGTTCCACGCAGTCTTCCACCCCCAATCTGCTGGACTAGTGGAACGACATAACGCCACACTGAAACTAAAATTGGCCAAAATAGTAGCTACCACAGGACTGAAATGGCCAGACGCACTCCCCCTTGCGCTGCTTTCAATGCGTTCCACCCCCACCAAACACCACTTAACACCATACGAGGTTGTTTTCGGCCGGCCTATGAATGTCTGGTCTGCACCAAAACCAACTTCCATTCATGACGTCCCGGACGTCCTAATGTCTGATTACTTATGTCAGTTGACTAAAACGCTGTCTGTTATCCATCAACAGGTGCTGCATGCCATCCCTGACACTTCCAGGGGTCCCGGACACACCATTCAGCCTGGGGATTTTGTCCCGATCCGGAACTTCCAGCGTGCCAAGAGTCTGGAACCCCGGTGGACGGGCCCCTGGCAAGTCCTCATCACCACCCGAACAGCACTACGGGTGGAGGGAAAACGCAACTGGCTGCATGCACACCACTGTAAGAAGATCTCCTCGACCCTGACCTCGACTGAAAACATCGACAGCCAAGAAGAGCTCCTGAACAAGGACCGACCGTCACTAACCTGCTATCCTGATACCGACACACTTGAACTTTCAAAATTCTCTGATCCCACAGTGCCATCAAAAGAAGGGTATTTCCTGCGTCGAAAGGAGGGAGTCTCGGCTAAGTAGACCACGGACTGAGTTAAATCTCAGAACGGTGACCTAAACACTACCAAGGGTTACCCGGAGAGAAGCAAAGCAAAGTCTGTGGTTCTGCCCGCTACCGAGCCCCTTGAAGATGATGGAAGCGCCAGATAAGAAGATGATGGAAGCGCCAAATAAGAAGATGATGAAGGAAACAGGAAATACCCACCGCAGAAACCCAAAAGCAGACAGACTCCATAGCCCAAAGACTATTGCGCTCTTCATCACAATCCTCCTCTGCTTTCTCCTCATGACCACACTCTGGATTGTGGAAGAAAATGCACCTGCTCACGAAACATTCCTGACCACTGTCCAGCCTACCACCATGAAGGAACATTATCTGATCTCGCTCTCTCCCCAACTCAGAGAGAGGCGAAAGGAATTTTGGAATAACTCCTTCGTACAACTACTTCACCAGCACAACCTTGCCACCAATGCCACCAACTGTTGGATCTGTGGGTTGCTACCCCACGCCACTGGACACTCGATACCATTCATCCCTTCACCTTTCTCAGTTCACGGTTCCTGTCTTGCCTGGCTGATGCTTCTGCAAGAAAGCTTTAAGGACAATGCCACCTCCAGCAAAACGGTAACGCATTTCCACCACGGGGTCTGGCGGAACAGAACAAAGACACACTTCTGCCCGCAGACCAACAACAACACAATCCACTTGGACATCCCTGCTAAAGAACAAGTTGAAATGCAAGTGTTCAATAATCCAACCAGAACCACCTTCTCCTACCTGCGAAAACGAACGGCTGCCACTCTGACTGTGGCCCTGTCAGTCATCAACGTCACTGGCCACATGTGCATGGAAGGGCTTGGGACTCAGCTGGTAGGCCACAGTGCCTGCCGGTTTTCCAGAACTCTGGACTCCATCGACCCGCCTTCCTTTGTGGCATCTCCAAACACGTATTTCGTCTGCGGCACGAAGGCTTACACCTGGCTCCCCAAAGGCTGGGGGGGCACTTGTTTCATTTCCTTCATCCTTCCTCCGACTTATGTGGCACCAGCAAATCATCACAGACAAAAGCGAGCCAAGGACATCGAACAAGCCGATTCAACAGGAGCGCAATTCATCGATGCTATGAAAGGACTAGTCCCCCTCTGGGGCCCGATGGCAAACAGCCGTGCCATCCGACATCTGACTCAAGCAGTTGAGACAACAATGAACATCACGGCTGGTATCCTTGCTAACAACACCGCTGAACTTCAAGCGGTCCGCTTGGTGGCCCTCCAAAACCGCCTTGTCCTGGATGTGGTTCTTGCGGACCGCGGTGGAGCATGCCGCATCATTGGGTCCAGCTGCTGTACATACATACCGGACAACTCACCCTCAGTGTACAAAGCCATCGAACATCTTCACAGACTCTCTTCAGAAGTACACCAGGAACAAGAAGAATGGTCGCTTGGTGGTTGGTTCTGGAACACCGTTAAGAACTGGGGTTGGAGACTGCTCACCATTATCCTGATTCCTGTAGTTGTGATGTGCGGTCTATGCTTAGGAATTCAATGTCTGCCACCTCTGTGTTCATTATGTGCAAATTGTATTTGCCCTAAGACTGTGGACTTTGAAAACGAACGTATGAGAGCAATATATGATGCCGAGGTTAGGAATTTGATGAAGATTGACATTGAGTAAGCAAGTTGGCTAAGATATGTTGAAAAGGGAGGACTGTTAAAGATTAGACTGCAAAACGTCAACATTATCGGCGCCCTCTTGCCCCCTTTTTCCAAGCCCATTCGTGCGCGTAAGCGGCAGCCATTTTGAGCACCATGGCCTCCCTGCCCCTCGCTGATAGCCAGCGCGTCTCTCTCTCTCTTAACCTCGCAAGCATTCCCCCACACACTGACAACCCCCGTTCTCTCATGCCTAGGGTCATAAACCCCTCTTCAGCGCAGCTTCACCACTGAATCCCATCCTGTTCCCAGCGCGACACCTCCCCTCATTCCTTTCATGGCCTCAAACCCTTTTTGATGCAAACCCCTTTTTCCTGTGTCCCCGTTTGTCTTCCCTGTTCCCAGGCCGCCACCTGGCTCTGCGGATACTGTTTATTACCCCGTACAGTAGGAAGCTTCCCCTCCCCATCAAAGGACCCCCGAACCGATCAAAGCCCCCACCCCACAAGATCCGATCAACCCCATGCATTCCATGAATCGGCGGAATGCCCTGCTGTGCGACAACCATCACCTGTTGTGACCGGGGTGGGGAATCCAACTGTAAATGTATGTGGGAACGGGTCTGAAGGGGAGATTCCGAGGATGTTCTTTCAAGTACTAAAGTATTGCGAGAATGTGTTATGTGCAATAAAGGTCATAATCCCTAGTATAAGAGGCCAGGCCTCAGAGATGTGGTTAGAGCACCTCGTGACGATACTTGCTGTCTGAATTGATGTGTTCTCCTCCGGAGAGAATAAAATCCTCGTTTCCTGCCTTCCAGTCTCCAGCGCCTGCTTCTTCATTGATTAATATTGGTGGGTCATAGAGGCGATACCGCCGGGCAACATAAAAGGGTCTTTGGTTACCGGTTGTCTTTGGAACCCTTTTTAACACCTCACTCCTGACCTGCAGCCCCTTCTCTGGCGCTATTACTGGGGATGGTCCAAGGTTCTACGAGTGCGCCTTAATCTGATTTTACAGACTATTAGTGGAGGCTCTAAAATATTGCTCTGATTGGGCACACACTCGACCTTACATAAAATTTGAGGGACATCTGAAACTCATAATAGGGTGGGGAGAGAGACAGGTAGGGGGGAGAGAGAGAGAGAGATACATTCACCCCAGGTGTGTATCTTCAGGTGTGTTCCTCTATGTACCATCATGGTGGTTTGCAGTAATGCTTCTGGTTCTAAAAGTGTACAAGGATAAGGGACTAAAACCAGACTCTGTTGAGACTTTTCTCTTCCGCTTACGAAGTAACGTGGTATGCCCGAGGTGAGCTGCTGGTTTGGGAGAAACTCTTCAGTTTTGCTCTATCTGGCCTCTGGAAAGGCCAATGTGCATATTGTCTGCCTCTGAAAGGAGCCGTGAGGTGTAGAGCTGAATGTGCCAGTGTACATGTGTGTGCTTGCACAGTGGACATCTCCAAGGTCTGAACAGTTCTCTCTTCCACAAGTGCAAAGGTAAACTATCCCAGAGGGAAGCCTGAGAGACCCCGGACAAGCCCTCGTCTCGAAAAAGCTCAAATAGCTGAGGTAGAGCCAATCCCATGCCAGACGCAGCAGAAGGTCTACTGGCCTCTTGTATGCTGTGTCTTAGCCAGAACTGGGAGTTGTAGCTGTTATTACCATATCATGCTCTGCATTACATGTCTACATACCCCAGCCCTTCCTGCCTCGCCAGGACACTATCTTGTTACAGAATTGGGAGAGTTTACTGAGGCACGTGCAGTGGTCTTTCATTTTCCATTATACAGGAGGGCCCCGGCAGGAGTGCACTACAAGACCCATAATACCCCTCTTCCTGCCGGTTCCAGGCATGCAAGTAAGGCTAGTTAATTTCATTTTTCTCTGTGTATAATATAATAGACCGCTGAGCCTAGCAGGGGGCACGCCTGGTAATGGGGGGTCGACGCCCTTCCCACTCAGTGGGCCCGGGGTGGGAGCCCAGCAGGAGGCGGCGGTTCAAAAGCTGCACGTGAGCCACATCCGTGTCCCGTCCTGGGCTCCGCGCGCTGCTTTAATTGAACAAACACCGTGATTAAGGCAATTAGAGCGGGAAACGCTTGCAAGAGCATCTTTCTGCCTAAAGCAAGCCTATTTAAACAAACCAAGAGCAAGGACTCATTTTGCAGCCGATTTCTTTGCTGAAAGTACTTGCTTAATGGATTCAGTGCCTGGTAAAAGGGGGCCGGGAAAAAGCTCCCACAAAAGAAATCCTGTACAACTATCTGCACCAGCGCTAGAACCTGAGCTGGAGGAGGCGGCCTCAAATTCAGTTCAGAGCCTTTTGGGCCAGCATCACCGCTAAGAGTATTCACGACGGGGTTGGCTCCAGTTGAGGCTTCTCCATTACAGTCAATTAATTTATTTCTACACCTTTATGGCCTGCTCATTTCTGGCTATTCTGTGTTTAAGGTTGAGTCCAATGTTGTGAAAATATGTGCCTGCCTGGAATCCCTAGAGTTCTTCATAAACTTTCTGAAGTCCAGTCTTGTATATTTTATTTTTAAGGGCTGTTTTGATATTGGGTTTGCACCCTCTACCATGTCAGCCCAATGGAGATCAACTGGGAGTTTTCGTGAGCCATCTGGGAATATCTCTAAGGTCATTACACTTCTTTTCAAACGTATGAAAAGACATAATGCTAAAATCAAGAGAAAAAGGAGGGCGCTTTCTCCAAATGGAGCTTCGCATGCTCAATATCTGAAGGCAAAGCTGTTTGTGCCCTATATCTGAAGGCAGGGGGACTCAGCTCTCAAGATTCCTAGGACCTGACGGGAGTGGGGTTGGTGGTTGGATCCCATGAACTCAGATACCCATGAATTGGGAGCTGTTTGTTGGAGTTGTTTTTTGATTTCTGGTTATTTTTTGTGATCCTGTAAGCCAATAGCTAGAGACAGTCCCGCCCACATAGTGTTCTCTCTTTCTCTCTACCAGTGGATTTATCTGCCTGCACTTTCCTACAGGGGAGAAGCTGGAATGTAAATATCGGAAATTTCCCCCATTTCCGCGCGCTCTGAATCAACGTGCTTGGGTGATCCTGTGCGTGCCAGACAGGCTCTGTCCTAGAGCTCGCATTTGGATTTACCGACGTATTTACATATTAGCAGCAAGTAGGGGTCGAAACAGGTCGATTTCTTGACTAATCCAATAACCTAGTCTCCAGCCTTATCTTTGCGCTCACACTCGTTAATTACTCTCACAGTCTGTCCGAGGACTTTATCATCAGATATGTAATTTATGCATCAACTACCCCTGCTAAACGACAAGTCCAAAAAGCTACTGCCAGCATTAGTGAAGGCAGGCCACCCTGGTGTCACTTCTGAGCCTCAGTAGTTGAATTCAGTTGCTGGTCGTTGTGCTTCGCCTTGATTATCTTGGGAGGCGAGATGTCTAGGACAGACACAGGGGTGTGGCAGATGCGCGCCAGTCCCTAATTACATTTGTCCCCTGCGAGCTGGACAGTTTGTGTAGTTCTGCACCTGCCTTGCACTTTAGGAAATTACATTTCCAATGGAGATGACAATTTATTGCCGACAGCCAACTAACTAAATAATTCCGTTTGCAATTAAGAGAAGAGAGGCATTGGGAGATAAACTGATTTGTGCAAGATCACACACTGCATCAAGTGGTTGAATCAACACTGGAAATTGAAGTCATATCCTCAGTTTGTTTAGTTAATGTGGTCTTATGGGCTTTTAAAGGCTCTTTGACTGCTGGAGGGTGCTTCAGTGACATTTCAAACGCTATAATGAGGCCTTCAAAGTCCAGCGAGGAACTGGAATTAACAGAAGCTGCTGTCCAGGGGGGAGGGACAAATATTTATTCAGGGCTACCTTCTCTGCCTATGTGGAGATGAGAACGAAGCGCCTGCCTATCCCGGGGACTGGCCCTTTGATGCTGTTTGTCGCTTCGGCCCTGTGGGGTGCAAGGGAATTCTGCTGGGAGAGGGGGAGCAAACACACGCATGGCAAAGAACTTGGGACCCTCTTGGGTGTTTGAGGAGCCCCGGGGTTGGCATTTGGGGTTATCAGAGGTGTCAAGACAGTTTGGCTCTCCAGCGTGGAAAGCATTTAATGCACTTTTTGTATTTAAACTCTATTAAAGACGTTAACGTATATATTCCACAAGTTATAATGTATCACCTGCCGGACTCCAGGTGGAGACTTGGGGTGGAATGCTTAATACACCCCGAGCCTAGTTTCACACCCCGGAGTCGGGAGGTCACTAGTCGTATTTTGTATGCCTTCGTTGCAAAGTGATTTTAAATACAAGAGCCTTGTGTGCGTGCGAATTAATTGAAGTGACCACTAGGGGGAGCTGAGAGGTTAAATATAACACGAAATTGAAGGACCGTTATCTTGTACACACATTTCAATGAACAAAACGGGCAATGCCACTTATCCCATGGACCTCGCTCAGAGACACAACAGACGCCTGGAAAAGGAGGCTGTCCACGTCCGCCAACGTTTACGGTAGGTAGTGTAGAACGTAATGATACACTGTGGGTGAGTGACTGCGCAAGCTCGGAACTGCACAAGTGTACTGTAACACATACTGTGTGCAGTAACACAAGCTCCAAACTAAACACGTCTACTGTAACACACGGCGAAGCTCACAACTGCACAGTGTACTGCAACACACTGCAGAAAGATACAGTGGAACACATCTCACAACAGTCGGTCAAATAACGTAACATGCAACACAAAGCTTACAGGAGTGTGAGGGCAATTGAAGGACACTTCTGTCATAAGCCCCCATAGACTAAAATATTTTTTGCTATTAGTTAATGGTTTTTGTAGATTGAGGAGGGCCGAGCAGGCTCCCAAAAATAAAGTATTGTGAAAACCATGACAACAAAGACATTGACAAAGCCAAAATGTTGGCAGCTAAAGCCAGACCTACTGGGTTTGCCAATGCTTGTCCTTTTATATGATATTGCCTACTTCTTCAGCCTGGCTCATGCTAGGTCTTGTTCACTTTGTATCTTTGTAAGCAAGGGCATTGATCAATAGCTCATGTCTGTGCGCAACTGTGCACACTAGCTCGCAGTATTTGTCATTTTTAAAAACGCGCACCTGTGATGAATGTTCATCATTATCATCATAGTCTTTATTTTGATTTAAAAAAAACTCCATAAAAGGAACACATAATAGTAATTAGAATCTAAACAAAAACAAACACTACAACTTCATACAAATACAATAAAATGAAGAGGCCCAGCAAGACTTCATTCTCAGCACGCAATGACTAACCTGCTTACTACATCCTATTCAGATTACATTAAATTTAACAGCAATCTATTCATTTTAGATGTATTTGCCAAATCCCCATGCGTTGCCTTATCTTAACCACAGTTTTTAAGTACACGTACAACAGAATAACATGTGAATTCATTATTTAAAATTTGTAAAAACAACAGAGAAATACAGAATTGCCTAAAACTTAAGTTTTTCAGGAGGGATTTGATAAAAAGCAAGTGTGCTGCCAGCAAATCATTAAACAGTGAAGGGTATACTGGGGAGACACAAGGGCTCAGCCAAAGAAACCAAGGTTCTTGACTGAGTTCCACCTTTTAGGTCCTTTCAACAGACCATGTAAAAAACTCAGCCTAAAGATTGTTAAAAACAGTTTCGATTACTGTCTGTTACAAATGAGAGGTAAGGTCAGACGACAGTATCGTCTTTAACAAGTTATACCCATGGCTGAATTTTTTTACAATACAACATTTTCTCTTTCTCTACCTCTAGTGGCAAGAAATGCCTTTCTTGTTCACTCTATGTCTCCCTTAGTTAGTGACCGAGGGCTACTAAACATCTCTCGGCGCCCTAAAGCGTCAAAAGCATTCTATGTGTAGTCCAGCCAAGGAATGCTCATAGCACTGTCTAGATTTAACTAGTCCTCAATTATTGCTCTGTTGAGCTTAGACTCAGGATTAACCCAAATCAAGATCTATCCACTCAGGAGTTGGAAGGCCAAAACGTCAGAGAGATATGGTAAACCTAACTCCTGGTGTGTCATATAGGGAGAGATCGTGTTTGACAAGAACAGCAAATGTGTAAAAAGATTTCCCACAGCTTGGAGAGAAAGGCGATGCTTTAAACCCCCAGATATCACAACCATAAGTCAAGGCAGACACACACTTAGATATTTATCATAGCTTTCACATGTTTATTACCTAGTTTTGTGACGAAGCCAAAAACTCCTTCAATGGACTTTGCTAAAGGGGAGAGGGTGTGGTCTAACGGCTAGGGCGACCGACCTCAAATCTGGGGAACCGGAGTTGAGTCTTGGCAATGACGCTCAACATCTTGTGATTCTGGGCAAATCACCTAATCTACCTGTGCCTAACGAAAAATAATGTGTCCTTGTGTAAAGCGTTCTGATGCCTGATTCCTTCGATGTCAGGTTTGCGCTATATAAAACTCAGGAGAAAAAAAAAACTTCTTGCCAGTTAACAATGGAGGCATGAACTCAAAGAATCAAACAAAATGCCTTGATTTGGAAAGGCATCTACCCTCGACACAGTTCTGCCTTGCATGCTTCATTGCCTAGCCTTAGTTGACCGAGGCTCAGCCCTCATAACATAAGGTTTTGAATAATTTGTTGCAAACTCAAGCAAGTACATGAACCTGCTGAATCCGTTAGAGTCCTAAATTGGTTCTGGACAACAGGATCGCGTCATCTGCGTACAATAATGTGGAAATATAGCAGAAGCTTATCCTGGGAAATCAAACACTACCCTGCAATAAAATAGATTGTAACTTGGTAATCTACAGAGTGAATACAAGAGGGGATAAAATGCACCCTTATCTAATTCCTTTCAGTGTGGAGTATTATTCAGTGTGTGAGCCATCATTATTATAACTCTCCTCAGCTGTAAGGTTTGCATGCAGGTCTTGCAAGAAAAAACGATATCTTGCCCAGCTCCATGAGTCATCAAAATAGACCATAGTTTGTCCCTGTTCACAATATCAAATTCTAAGATGACGTGTCAAGCACAATAATCCAAAACACTTTGGTGCATAGTTTTCGAAACTCACCTGGCCAAAACACACAATGAAGGGAATAAGTCGGCTCCTTTACTCGCCTTGTTTATTAAACACGATAGGTCCAAACCTCCAGTCTCAGCCATCCAAGTGGCTCATGACACTATAACTTGAAGAGAATTATGCAACATTCCTTTCACAATATTGTGGATTGTTTGGTCCAATACGCTTGGATGTATGACGTTAAAACGCATACTTTTACATCGCATACCATTACAACACGATTTTTACAACGCTGGATCCTTTACAACGAATGCCTTTACAACGCATGTCATTACATAGCAGATGCTATTACAACGCATGCCATTACAACGTAAGTATAGGTAAGTATATCTTTTTTTTAAAAATTGTGATTAATAAATATTTAATTAACTAAACCCTTAAAATACCCCTGTACCCCTGTACCCCTGTACCCAAAACCTATCCCTAATCCCTAAAGCTACCCCTGTACCCCAAAACCCAAACCTAGCCCTGAACCCTAAAAATACCCCTGTACCCCAAAACCCAAACCTAGCCCTGAACCCTAAAAATACCCCTGTACCCCATAACCCAAACATAGCCCTGAACCCTAAAAATACCCCTGTACCCCATAACCCAAACCTAGCCCTGAACCCGAAAAAATACCCCTGTACCCCATAACCCAAACCTAGCCCTGAACCCGAAAAATACCCCTGTACCCCAAAACCCAAATTAAATAAATGTATTAAAAAAGATAAACTTACCTATACTTACATTGTAATGGCATGCGTTGTAATAGCAGCTGCTATGTAATGTCATGCGTTGTAAAGGCATGCGTTGTAAAGGATCCTGCGTTGTAGTGGTTGCGTTGTAAAAGTAGTCCGTTGTAACAGTTGCGTTGTAACTGTTGTTTCCCGGTAGGGAGTCACTTAATAACAATGGGCCTCATGCATCAATGAAAAAAACTGTAGCAAACGGGCAGATTCGCAGAATCTGCCCCTTTGCGACCGGTATTTTTGCATTTGGGATGCATCATCCCAAATTCAAAAATCGCAATTTAAGGGATCGCAAAATTTGCAATTACTTTATGTGCGATTGCATTTAAGGAATCGCAACTTGTGATTCCTTAAATGCAATGCATTATCCCCCAAAAATGTGCGATTTCGCAAATAAGAATCGCAAATTACCATGAATTCCAAGTTGATGGTAGTTTGCTAAAACTTTGAAAAATGCGCAAAAGTGCATTTTTCAAAGTTTCATGTTGCACACATGTGTGTGTGCAACATGTGGTCACATTCCAATTTCAGGGGTGCATCAGGGTGTCTTTATAGCACCCTTGCACCCTTGAAATTGCATGCCCAATTTGCGAGTACGTATTTGGTACTCGCAAATTGTGCATGCAATTCCCATTCATTCCTATGGGCCTCTAGGCCCATAGGAATTAATGGGAAGCAATTCCTTAATTGTGGTTCACAATTTGCGAGTCGAAATCAAGGACTTTGTAGGAATCGCTAATATTTTAGTGAAACCTACATGCATAGGCAATTGCGATTCCTTAATAGCGATTCCTTTATAATCGCTATAAAGGAATCGCAATTGCCTAGCTTGATGCATGTGCCCCAATATAAGGAGCAAACAATACATGGAGCAATTTGAGAATTTGCCACACGTGAATCTCTATGACTGGATTGCCTCCCAATTTAGTTTTACAATACCTATCTAGACCTCCTAGCACAATGACTGGCAGAGGTTTATATCATGCCCCTTCAAGAAGGACACTTAACGCCTTCTATCTGAGAGGCCCTATTAGTGTCCAACCTTAAACCGGGGAGTGATCCATTGGATGTTGGCTCCCATAGATCCTTAGCCATCCTAAATAATGATGACAAGATATTAAGAAAAGTTTTAGCCATGAGATAACTACCACTTATTCCACATCTGGTCCACCCGGACCACTATGGCTTAATCCCTGACAGATCCACATCAATTAATCTACACCAACTACAATGGCTGCTAGAAAAAAGGCAGGCCTGTCTTGTGTCCAGTGTGTCTTGTTTTGGACCTAGAGAAAGTAATTGACACACTGTATTAGGATTATCTGTTTGTGGGCTCTGGCGTTTTAGTTTTCCAAACTGATTATTACAATGAATTGCATTGCCTTACTCAAAGCCAACTGCCAGAGTAAAAACTGGCCAAGTCATTTCGAACCCTGTTACCATTACAAGATAGGGTTGCCCCCCTCACCACATTTATTCTCACTTGAAATGGAGTCCCTAACTATCCGCGGTCTGGGTTGAGATTGGGGTATACGGATTGCTAATGAGGCTCATACCATTCATTCATTAAACTTTATTGGGTACACATAATAGAAAACCATAAAAGTTACATTACAACAATTCAGAAATAGAGCAAGAAGATATATACAAGTTAAAAGGTACAATTAATCCGTTATTAGTCAGTGGTTATAGTGTCGGAGTGCATCACAATATTTTGTAATAAAAATCAATTTGTAAAATACACAGCATTCAGGTCGGTTAGGGTTCCAAACATTTCCTATACCTCAGAGGGCATTTTAAAAAGCCAACAACAAACGGGATATAATCAAGCTTTAAAAGTTGCAGAAAATAGAGAGCGGAGCGGACCTGAGAAAAATGAAGCTTTTTTAAAATTCATTTTAAAAACAGCCTCCTGGGGGCTTCGTAAAAATGGTAAAAGAACACAAAGTGTAGCAGATCCTGTGGAGACACATTGTCGCAGCCACAGGGTGCTAGCACTTTTCCTTTATGGCTCCCCTTAGGTACGGCTAATAAAAGATTAAAGTAATCCAGTCTGAACCTGATTAGTAAAAATCGCTCATGCGCGGACAGGGGCCATGAGAGGTTTGGCTCCATTGCTGGGGATGTTTTAAGCATTAGATGTTTACGGACGCCATTTTTCAACAGTTCCTTCTCCTCTCGTTTAGCTTGTTTGCGCATTATACTAGCTTTTTTCACAAGGGCCACATCTGCTTTGGTAATACATTCAGGTGTTAAAAAAAGGTCGAAGCGACCCAAATCACTAAAACACCCCTTTAAATAGTTGAGCCACAGTATATCGATCATGTGACCCACGCTCAAGGTCTCTTTTAATAGGATATGTGTAAGATCGAGATCTTTGTTTAACCAGCTTTTGAGTCAAAAAAGCAATGGGCGCATACCCAAGGTGTGACAGATATGTGGGAGGCCAGTTTCTTCGTGAACAGTAAAGTTTGCAGCCCCTTTAGGAACCCCCAACAGCTGCTTTAAAAAGTTATTTTCTGTCACCTGGATTCCCTCCACACCGGTTTATCCCCACAATTCACTCCCATAGGTGGCTATAGAGACACTCTTAGCTTGATAGATTTTCAGCATGGCAGCTGTCAAGGATCCCCCTCGGTAGAGGAGGCAGTTCAACCACAGGAGCAAAGATGAATGTCCCACACACTTCCAGACAACAACCACCCAAGCGAGAAGAGATAACTCGCTCAAAGTCAGCTGCTACCAAAAAGTGTGGGGGGAATTTTCCCAGGGAGTATACCACTCTCCCCCAGCAAGGGTGATGTAGCTGCAGTCTCGATGGCAGGAGATGGCTGGAAAATAAACGTACAACAATACTAACCTCACCAGTAATTTACAGGACTGATACATAAGTGTTCAATATAGCATTCCACTTACCTCACCAGGCTCAAGTTCAAGTTCAAGTTCAGGAATTTGTATAGCGGGCTACTCACCCAGAGGGTCTCAAGTCGCTTGTGGGAGGGGTGCATTATTTATCGAATAGCCAGGTTTTAAGTTCCTTTCTGAAGGAAATGTGGTTCTGTGTGAGACGGAGGTGAGTGGGGATAGAATTCCAGGTCTTGGCCGCCAGGTAGGAGAAGGATCTTCCTCCCATGGTGGGTCTGTGGATGCGCGGAACTGCGGCGAGCGCTTGATTGGAGGATCTTAGTTGGCGGGTGGGTGTGTAGAAGGACAGTTGTGTGTTGAGGCAATCGGGACCTAGTTTATAGAGGGCCTTGTGTGCGTGGGTGAGGAGACGGAATGTTATTCTCTTGTTGACGGGAAGCCAGTGGAGGTCTTTCAGGTGGCCGGTAATGTGAGCTTGGCGCGGGATGTCCAATATGAGTCTAGCTGATGCATTTTGGATGCGTTGAAGTTTTTTCTGTAATTTGGCTGTGGTTCCGGCATAGAGGGTGTTTCCATAGTCCAGTCGGCTAGTGACCAGTGCGTGGGTGACCTTCTTTCTTGTTTCGGTGGGGATCCAACGGAAGATTTTTTTGAGCATGCGAAGTACGTTGAAGCAAGAGGATCAGACGGCGTTAACTTGTCTGGTCATCGAGAGGGAGGAGTCTAGGATGAAGCCTAAGTTGCGTGCGTGGTCTGTGGGTGTGGGTGCTGAGCCCAGGGCTGGAGGCCACCATGAGTCGTCCCAGGCAGAGGGGGATGATCCTAGGATGAGGACTTCCGTTTTGTCTGAGTTAAGTTTCAGGCGGCTGTTTTTCATCCATTCGGCTACTTCTTTCATTCTTTCGTGTAGATTGGTTTTGGCGGTGTTAGGGTCTTTGGTTAGGGAGAGGATCAGCTGGGTGTCGTCGGCGTAGGAGATGATGTTGAGGTTGTGTTGGCGAGCGATGGATGCAAGGGGACTCATGTAAACGTTGAAGAGGGTGGGACTGAGTGATGATCCTTGTGGTACGCCGCAGATGACTTCGGTGGCCTCTGATTTGAAAGGGGGGAGTCGGACTTTCTGGGTTCTCCCGGCGAGGAACGAGATGATCCAGTCCAAGGCTTTTCCTTGTATTCCGACGTTACTGAGGCGTTGTATGAGGGTGCTATGACAGACTGTGTCGAAGGCGGCGGAGAGGTCAAGTAGGATGAGGGCAACTGTTTCCCCATTATCCAGTAGTGTTCGGATGTCGTCTGTCGCTGCAATTAGGGCGGTTTTGGTGCTGTGTTTGGCTCGAAAGCCAGATTGTGAAGAGTCGAGGGAGTTGTTGGATTCAAGGAAGGCGGTGGGTTGGCTATTGACGGCTTTCTCAATGACTTTGGCAGGGAATGGGAGGAGGGAGATGGGGCGGTAGTTCTTAAGTTCAGAGGGGTCTGCTGTGGGTTTCTTCAGGAGGGCGCTGAGTTCGGCGTGTTTCCAGCTTTCTGGGAAGGTAGCGGAGTTGAAGGAGCAGTTGATGATATCACGGAGATGGGGTGCGATGATGGAGTCTGCTTTGTTGAAGATGTGGTGGGGACAGGGGTCGGTTGGCGAGCTTGAATGGATGGAGTTCATTAGGCGGATGGTGTCTTCAGTGGTGATTGGGTTCCAGGCGCTAAGGTTGTTAGGGAGTGGTTCGCGTTCGGAGGTGGGTGGAGTGGACTGTTCTTTGGAAATGTTCTTAAAGCTGTTTTGTATGTCGGCGATTTTGTTGTAGAAGAAAGAGGATAACGAGTCGCAGAGGTCTTGGGAGGGAGTAATGTCGTTAGAGGCTACGGTGGGGTTAGTAAATTCTTTGACGATGTTGAAAAGTTCCTTGCTGTTATGAGCGTTGTTGTCGAGTCAATCCTTGAATGCTGATTTCTTGGTGGATCGGATCAATTGGTGGTGTTTGCGGGTGGCATCCTTGAAGGTGGTCAGGTTGTTAGTGGATGGGTTTTTTCTCCATGTTTTTTCGAGAGTACGGCATAGTTTCTTGGATTTCTTAAGGTCATCGTTGAACCAGGGGGCCTTTTTGCTACCTTGTTTGATCTGGTGGTTTTTCAAGGGTGCTAATTCGTCAGCGCTGTGAGTGATCCATTGTTTGAGTTTGGTGGCAGCTTCGTTTGTGTCCGATGAGAGGACGGGAGGGTTTTGGTTGAACGATGTGAGGAGTTGGTCGGTGGTGATTTTGTTCCAGTTTCTTTGAGGAATAGGTTGTGGGGGGTTGAGAATCGTGGTAGTTTTGTAGCTGAAGTGAACACAGCTGTGGTCCGTCCAATGGAGAGCTGTGGTGTGATCGAAGGAGATGTGTTTGCAGGAGGTGAAGACAGGGTCGAGTGTATGTCCGGCTACATGGGTGGGGGTGTCAACAAGTTGTTTGAGTCCGAGATTGGCCAGGTTGTCTAGAAGGGTGGTGGTGTTGCTGTCGTTTTTCTTTTCAGGTGGAAGTTGAAGTCTCCCAGTAGGAGGTAGTTCTCGGAGGGGAGGGCATGTGGGCTGATGAAGTCAGTGATGTCTTCGCTGAATTGTTTACGGGATCCTGGTGGTCTGTAGATGAGGGTGCCTCTAAGTGTGGTCCTGGGGTCGGTGTGGATCTGGAAGTGGAGGTGTTCGGCGGTTGTAAGGTTATCGTCGAAGCTGGTCGTGATTCTGATGGTGTACTTATGGACGATGGCGATGCCTCCTCCTGTTTGGTTGGTGTGGTCTTTGCGGATGATCTTGTAAGCGTCCGGGATGGCTATGGCGATGTCGGGTGCTGATGATGCATTCATCCAGGTTTCTGTAGGGAAGGCGATGTCCGGTGACGCAGTGTCGAGTAGGTCCCAGAGTTCAGTGGAGTGTCTGTGGACCGATCGGGTGTTCAGCAGGATGCACTTCAGGTGGTTAGAGTTGGAGCTGTGTTTGGAGGAAGAGGATTTGGTGTGGGTCTTGATGCAGGCGAACTTGCAGGAGTGGCAGGCGAAGGGACCGTGGGTACGTCCTGGGACAGCTTTGAAGCATTGTGGTGTGCGTCTGGGGTTAAGGGCTAAGAGGGTGGCGGCGTTATACTTTATGCGGGAGGAGTGCGGTTTGCGAGGACCAGGGGGTCTGGCGCTGGGCGCGGTCCAGGCGCGGACGGGCGTAGACGGGCTTACCTTTGACGCACCTTCGGCGCGCATGGGGCGCGAACGCTGCGCGTGTACGCTGCACGTAGAGGCAACTGTCATATGTGGATGGTGGAGGGGGGTGGGGCGTGGGAGGAGCAGCTGGGAGGCGGTAGCGGGGAGGAGAGACGGGCAGTGAGGCAACAACAACAACAAAATGGATGCAAGGAAAGCGAAACAGGGCGAGACTGGGGCACAGACTAGGCAGACTGTATGGGTATATGCACAATCGGGCTAAGACAATTTCACCAATTTAAATAAAGCGAGCAGAAAAATGGGGGCGTTACAGTGATAAAGCAGGCAATGGCGCACAATCACACTTAGATAGCGTTACAAGTACAGGCAATGGCAGCAGAGCGAGCGGTGCAATTATTTATCCTGAATGCGCTACGATACCACGGAGCCTCGTCAGTAGATTGGGGCGCTACGAGGTCACAGTGCCTTGGAAGCATGGAGTCTTGGGAGCGACCTCTTCTGAGCATCAGGGCTTAAAGCTAGCCGTCAAGGCGAGAACCAGGAGGTACAGAAGGGAACCTGGGTGACTACCAGCAAGAAGACCTCCAAGGCAGAATGCACACAATTCCAGTCCTGCTCATAAACTGAAGACAGAGCAAGACTGGGGCCACAAGTGCAGCTGATGACAGACTTGTATCACTTATAAAGCTAAAGACAAAGTGATACAGAAACTCCCACTTCCAGCTCATAAACTTAAGACAGAGCGGAGTGAGGAACAAATAACACACAACACCGACAATCCCCACTTCCTGCTCCTAAGCTTAAGACAGAGCGGAGTGAGGAACAAATAACGTAGAACACAGACAATATACACACCACGTCCAACTCGTAAACTTAGGACAGAGCGGAGCGGGTGTACATGTAACAATACGAGATAGACAAAGCAGCGCTCCACTCGTAAACAAAAGACTGAGCGGAGCGCATAAACACACACAAACAGAACCCCTTCGATCACTCTGCAATAAACGACAGAAATGACCGCTGAGAACTTACAGGACTCAAGCGCCAGAATAACTGACAGCAACGAAGAATGAAGGACAGCCGGGGAACCAAGGCGGAAGGGAGAGATAGGCACAGGGGGAGGGCGTGCCGGGAAGGAGAAAGTTAGCGGAACAGAGCGGGAGGTACAAACAATGGGCAGGTCACAGGCAGGAAAAAGAAATACCGTGACACAAAGGCGAAAACCACAGGAAAGGAGCACAAACGGGATCACTACGGCAAAACAGGATCTCAGAACGCTACGGGAACCTCACGGAGCAGAACGCTGAGTAGAGGGGGCGTGGTCACTAACCAAACAGTAAGCCAAGCAAGGATTCACGGGTGAGATTCCCTTTTCTGCTAGTTAGGGAGCGTCTCAAATTACCGTAGCCTAAAGCAGTAAGAGATTTAGGGAAAGTCACAAAAGGATCTCAGGGGCACAACAACAAATGCAGAAAAGAGCATTCTACGCAGCCCTGAGGAATCTATGTTGAACACTCATGAATGGGGTCAAATCTGACCACCCCTAACAGTTCTCCCCCTCAAAACCCCCCTCCCGGGGCCGGGTTTCATTGGATGCAATCGGTGGTACCTCCTTATCAATCTAGGAGCATGTACATCCTCAGCAGGTTCCCAAGTTCTGTCTTCTGGGGGATACCCAACCCAATCTATCAGGTATTGGAGTTTTCCTCTCTGCCTTCTAGAATCTAGGATCTGTTGTACTTCAAACTCTTCTTCGCCTTCGATCACTACAGGAGGAGGAGGTGGTTTGGGTGTCAATGGGGAAATGCATTTCTTAAGTAGTGAACAATGAAACAAGGGGTGAATCTTGATGTGTGATGGTAACTGCAATTTGAGAGTCACTGGGGTTATGACCTTAATAATGGGATAGGGACCTATGAAGCGAGGCTGTAATTTCTTGGACCCAGGGAGTCTGAGATTTTTGGTGGATAACCAAACTTTTTCACCCACATTATACTGCGGTTCCTCTCTGCGATGTTTGTCTGCCTGATATTTCATGTTTTCTTTGGCTTTGTTCAATTCTTGAATGGCATTTTCCCATACCATCTTTATGTGTTGATGATGCTCCTTTAATGCAGGAATTTTGTCAAGATCATTTGGGAAGGGAATAGGAAGGAACCCAGGATGTTGTCCATGATTGAAGTAAAAAGGAGACACTCCCTTGGCTGAATGTGTTGAATTATTGTATGCAAACTCTGCCAAAGGTAATGCTTCCAACCAAGTGGACGGTAAACTGGTCAGTAGGCAACGTAAATATTGTTCTAGTGTTTGATTAGTCCTCTCAGTTTGACCATCCGTCTGAGGATGCTATGCAGTGGAAAATCTATGATCCATTTGTAACACTGAACATACTCCTCTCCAGAATTTGGAAACAAATTGAGGGCCCCTATCTGAAAATATCACTGCTGGAGTACCATGTAGGCGAATCATCTGCTCTAGGAAAATGTGTACCAATTCTTGTGATGATGGTATCTTTTTAAGTGGAACAAAATGAGCCATTTTGGACAGCATGTCCACTACTACCAGTATGGTATTGTACCCTTTACTACAGGGCAGTTCGGTGATAAAATCCATACTGATGGTATGCCAGGGTTTAGGAGGAGCTGGTATGCTTTTTAACAACCCTGTGGGGGCACAATGAGAAGACTTTTGCCTAGCACACACTGAACAAGCTTTGACATAAGCCGTTGTGTCTTTGATGATATTATCCCACCAGAACCATCTCTGACATAGACTATCAGTTTTGGCTGTTCCTGGGTGTCCTGCAAGCACACTATTGTGACACCATTCTAATACTTGAGTTTGTAAGGGGGGACAAGGTATGTACAATTGGTTATCATGAAAATATAATCCTTCTTTGACTGTATTCAACGGATTCTTTATCCAATCTTTTTTGTCGATCAAGGCATATTGTTCCCTTAGGGTATCCAAAAAGGATTGAGAATGATGTTCTTCGGCTCCAATGATTTTATGTTCTGGGATGATAGGAGGTGTGCTGTTCGTATGTTCTATGCTAGAGTTGTTAATTCTCGAGAGAGCATCGGCCTTGCCATGTTGGGCGACAGGTCTGGTGATTATAAAATCATATTCACTAAAGAAGGATACCCAACGCATCTGTCTTGGTGTCAGAGCTTTTGCAGATTTAAAGAACTGCAAATTCCGATGGTCCGAAAATATTGTGATAACATGCGGAGATCCTAATAGATAATGTCTCCATTCCTGAAAGGATAACTTGATGGCAAGGAGTTCTCTTTTGCCTATGGTGTAATTTTGCTCTGCAGGGAGCAACGTCTTAGAAAAGTAGGCCACCGGATGAAGTTGTCCTGTTCCTAGATCTCTTTGCGACAAGACAGCACCAACAGCTGCTTGTGAAGCGTCAGCTTCCAAGAAAAACGGCAAAGTATTGTCGGCATGCCGAATGATGGGGGCAGACATAAATTTCTTCTTGAGATTGCAAAATGCCTGTTCTGCTTCTTCATTCCAAGCGAACTTGATTCCTTTCTTGAGTAACTTCGTTATAGGAAGAATGGTTTCTGAAAAGTGGTCTATGAATCTCCTATAAAAGTTAGAGAATCCTAGAAAGGACTGTACTTCCTTGACTGTGGTGGGGCTAGGCCAATCCATCACTGCCTTCGTCTTCTTAGGATCCATAAGAATCCCTTGAGGAGAAATTACAGAACCCAAAAAGTCGATGGTATCAGTGTGGAAGGTGGTTTTATCCAACTTGGCAAACAAAGAATTCTCTTGTAATTTTTGCAACACTCTCTTGACGTGTACCACATGTTCTTCTTCTGTTTGAGAATATATTAAAATATCATCTATGTACACGATGACGAAAACATCAAGGTATTCTCGAAGAACTTCATTGATAAAGTATTGAAACGCTGCTGGCGCGTTACATAACCCGAAGGGCATGACACAGTATTCATATAACCCGAATTTAGTGCGAAACGCCGTTTTCCACTCGTCTCCTGCTTTAATCCGAATTAAATGATAAGCTCCTCTTAAGTCTATCTTTGTGAAAATCTTTGCACCTCGCACTTGATCCAACAAAACAGGGATGAGCGGCAACGGATATTTATTCTTTATGGTAATTTTGTTTAATGCCCTATAGTCCAGGCATGCTCTCAAACCACCTTCCCTTTTCGGGATAAAAAACAAGGGCGAGGATACTGGGGAAGTTGAGTGTCTGATGAACCCTTTTTGTAACATGTCATCTAGATAGTTTTTTAAGTATTCGGTTTCAGCAGAAGTCAGCGCGTATATCCTACTGTTAGGAAGTTCAGCCCCAGGTAATAAATCAATGCGGCAGTCGTATAAACGATGTGGGGGCAATTTAGTGGCTTGTTCCTCATTAAATACTGTCTGGAATTCAGCATAGATGTCTGGTATCTTTGAAGCCACGGCTAAGGACTGGACTGAGCAACATAACGGGTGCAAACTGTCACTGGCTTCTTGATAACAATGAGTCATGCAATAGGGTGACTTTAACGTCACAGTTCTGTCTATCCAGTCAATCTTTGGATTATAGGTTTGGAGCCAGGGAACTCCTAATATTGCTCCAAAATTAGGAGTGTCTATCAAGTCAAAGATGATATGTTCTGAATGCCCATTACCACAAACCAGGAGCAGGGGAGGTGTTTGATGACTAATCAATCCTGATGAAAGTTCAGACCCATCTACTGACTTGACAGGTTCAGGTTTATCTTTCGCCACAAAAGATATGTTCATCTTACGGGCTAATTGTATGTCAAGGAAATTACCAGTTGCTCCGGAGTCTAAAAGAAGAGTCATATGATGTCTATCTTGATTGCTGACCACTAAGGTGATATTCAATAGAAAATGTTTCACGGGTCTCATCAGTGTCTTTTGATTTTGAGCGATCTGACAAAGGCAGGTACTTGAAGAATCGATCTCCTCATTCTTCAAGCTCGTTAGTTTTCCTGAACACTAGCAAGTTTCTTGGGAGTATTAGAAGGACGGTTGGGACAGTCTTTGGCATAATGGCCACTCTTGCCACAGTATAAACACAAATTGTTCTTCCTTCTTCTAGCTTTTTCCTCATCTGAGATAGGACCTCTCACTCCACCAATTTGCATAGGTTCAGGTATATCCTTCATCTCCTTCTTGTCGGTACTCTGTAAGACCAACCTGGGGAATCCAATACGATTCTTTTCACCTTGTCTCTCTTGTAGTCTATGGTTCAATTTGACCGTGAGCTCAATGAATGAGGGACAGTCTTCAGGCGGGTTGACTATTTGTGCCAGTATGTCCTTCAACTCATCAGACAATCCTCGATAGAATAATGATGTTCTCTTGTCTTCAGGCCAATATGTTTCGGCCAGTAGCCGGTTAAATTGTGTTATATATGTGAGAAGATCTTTTGACCCCTGCTTTAGATTAAGCAGGGCATTGTCACTGGCTTGCATATAAGCGTGCTTGGCAAAAAGACTTCTAAACTTGAGCTGAAATTCGTTGTAATTATACAACAGGGGATCATCTGTTTCTACCAAAGGGACAGCCCAGTCTGAAGCATTTCCTCCCAAATAAGAAAGAATAAATGCTACTTTTGTGGCATCGTCTGGAAAGGCTGCCGGCTTGCACTTAAACTGAAGATGACACCGAGTCATAAAACTGTTAAACTTTGCACTATCTCCTGTGAATCTCTCTTGTATGGCTAAGGGAACAGGACTAGGTGTATGAACCGTAACTTGTACAGGAGGGCCTAAATTTGAAGCTTCAACAGGTGAACTAACCGTTGGCGTTTGCACAGAAAACCTGGCTGGTTGAATATAATTTCTCTTGGGCACTGCCCCTGCACTAGTCCCACCCACAGCCCCTGTCTCTTGTGCTTGTAAGTGGGCTACTTCTGCCTGTAACTTCAGGTTTTCGGTTCGTAACATTGCCACTTCCTGTTGTAAGCTTGTTACTACTGCACTGATCTCTTCCATTGAAGGGGTGTGTTCTGTAGGACCCGCACTCGGGTCTGTGTTCATCTTTGCTCGGGTGGAATATATATACTTGGGCTTGGCCTTCTGTCAAGGATCTCCCTCGGTAGAGGAGGCAGTTCATCCACAGGAGCAAAGATGAATGTCCCACACACTTCCAGACAACAACGACCCAAGCGAGAAGAGATAACTCGCTCAAAGTCAGCTGCTACCAAAAAGTGTGGGGGGAATTTTCCCAGGGAGTATACCACTCTCCCCCAGCAAGGGTGATGTAGCTGCAGTCTCGATGGCAGGAGATGGCTGGAAAATAAACGTACAACAATATTAACCTCACCAGTAATTTACAGGACTGATACATAAGTGTTCAACATAGTATTCCACTTACCTCACCAGGTGAGCGTCAGGGCTTAAAGCTAGCAGTCAAGGCGAGAACCAGGAGGTACAGAAGGGAACCTGGGTGACTACCAGCAAGAAGACCTCCAATGCAGAATGCACACAATTCCAGTCCTGCTCATAAACTGAAGACAGAGCAAGACTGGGGCCACAAGCGCAGCTGATGACAGACTTGTATCATTTATAAAGCTAAAGACAAAGTGATACAGAAACTCCCACTTCATAAACAAATAACACACAACACCGACAATCCCCACTTCCTGCTCCTAAGCTTAAGACAGAGCGGAGTGAGGAACAAATAATGTAGAACACAGACAATATACACACCACGTCCAACTCGTAAACTTAGGACGGAGCGGAGAGGGTGCGGAGAGGGTGTACATGTAACAATACGAGATAGACGAAGCAGCGCTCCACTTGTAAACAAAAGACTGAGCCGAGCGGGTAAACACACACAAACAGAACCCCTTCGATCACTCTGCAATAAACAACAGAAATGACCGCTGAGAACATGCAGGACTCAAGCACCAGAATAACTGACAGCAACGAAGAATGAAGGACAGCCGGGGAACCAAGGCGGAAGGGAGAGATAGGCACAGGGGGAGGGCGTGCCGGGAAGGAGAAAGTTAGCGGAACAGAGCGGGAGGTACAAACAATGGGCAGGTCACAGGCAGGAAAAAGAAATACTTTGACACAAAGGCGAAAACCACAGGAACAGGAAAGGAGCACAAACGGGATCACTAAGGCAAAACAGGATCTCAGAACGCTACGGGAACCTCACGGAGCAGAACGCTGAGTAGAGGGGGCGTGGTCACTAACCAAACAGTAAGCCAAGCAAGGATTCGCGGGTGAGATTCCCTTTTCTGCTAGTTAGGGAGCGTCTCAAATTACCGTAGCCTAAAGCAGTAAGAGATTTAGGGAAAGTCACAAAAGGATCTCAGGGGCACAACAACAAATGCAGAAAAGAGCATTCTACGCAGCCCTGAGGAATCTACGTTGAACACTCATGAATGGGGTCAAATCCGACCACCCCTAACAGCAGCCATGGGGTGGTTTCCCATTTTAGCTGAAAAGCTGAAGATTGCTGCGTTGGACCTAATCACCTCGCCCCTTATTTTCTTAATTAAGGCATCCCAGTTCATGTGGTCATCCAAAAGGCCGCAGAGGTAGGAAAAAGTAGGAGATATCGGTACTCTTTCTCCATTTACCATAAAGGTGTACTGACGTTTTGGACGGAGCCCTACCTGCATTATATATGATATTGTATTGTTTATGGCCAAATCTCCCTCTGCCATAAACCCACGGAAGGTATCAAGCAGGATTTGCAGACTTTTGGGGGTACGCACCAGGAGAACCGCGTCGTCTGCATATAGCAAGACGGGCAGACCCTGCGTCCCACGCACGGGAAGTCAGCCCCAGTTTCCTGCAGGGTCTTGTCCAAATCATTAATGTACAGGTTAAAAAGAAAGGGGGCTAAAATACACCCCTGTTGTACCCTCTTTTCTATATTAAAATCCCTTGTGACCCTCATGTCCTGAGTATACCTAATATTCGCCCTGGTGTCTCTATGTAAATCCCTCAGGAAGTCCACTAGATTTGCCTCCACCCCCATGGCCCTCATGGACTGCCACAGCCTTTCCTGGTTGACGCAGTCAAAAGCTGAGAAAAGGTCCATGAAGGCCATGTAGATTGTCCCCTGGCGGGCAATAGTGTATTTTCCGAGATTTAGATATAGATTGACGCATTGTGCCACAGTTGAGCGGCCTGGATGAAACCCAAACTGAATGTCGGATATAATCTTGTTTTCTTCCGCCCAGGCATTCAATCTATTTAGTACAACTCCACCTACAACCTTAACCACCAAATCAATAAGGGAGATTGGTCTATAGTTTGCGGTACAGTTACGATCTCTCTTCTTAAAAACGGGAACTATTGTCGAAAATCAAGCGGGCAGGCCAAACTTCGCGTACATGTGAAGCATTCACGCAGTATCCACAGACGACACACCAATCACACTACAAAAGAGTCACGACACCACCTTTGGTTGGAAAAAGAATAAATTTAGTGATATCTCCAACCTGCAAGGTAAAAAGGAACCAAATAGTGGTAGTCACAACAAGGCGCCAACTGGCGCCAGAGCCAAGTACATCAAGGGGAATTATTTACATGGGACAAAAAGGGTGGAGTCCTTAGTCCATAGCTGAAATAAAGCAGATTGTGATTAAATTATCAGTAGACCTGGGGCCAATTTGGCGGGGCCAACTCAGGCTCTCTTCCTTAGGGGGTGGCTGTAATGTCAAAATCCCACATTAGCATACATACATTGCATGCGTTATACGCCAATCCCCACCCCTGTAAGGGAATAACAACAGGTTATCACAGTATTCAATATACAGGAACACCTGGAATAAATCCGCGAGGCTTGCTCATTAACATGGGGCATACCCCGACAATTCCTGACGCATGACTGGATATGCCAGTAAGGATCTAGGCAGGGATAAAATGACTTATGCCAGAATAACACCTTTCCGTCAGCAGGAATAAGCAGTTCATTGAATGAGGACATAACATGTCTTTCATTGTAAAGCATCTCATTAGATGTAAACACTTTCCCAAATGAAACACCCCTCAGTAGCCGTAGCATCAAGTTGGAATTACTCTTCCCTGGGTCAGGAGTAAAACATTTCAGGCTTACATTTCCTTAGAGTAGGGTCAAGGGAGCAAGTCAACAATGCAACACATCTCAATAAAGAATTAGCCCTCCATTACCTTCTAATAGGTGGTTTAGTATAACAGAGACTAGCGTATAACAGTTCATCACTTACTGGTGGGCAATTAACCTACTAAGAGGGAGTAACCATCTCCTTAGGCACAGGGAATGAGGCACCCGGAAAACACGTGCTTCTCCTTAGGCCTATCACCCTTGGCTGATGAATGTGCAACTGTTCCTTGGGGGCCACTAGGACATCTTGTATTGCCCCTTCGCCTTCCTGGTAAACAGAGGTCTATGTTGGCAGTTCAAAAGGGCCTAACTGGTATCCTGGGATTGACTGGTCCCCCAGCAGTCACTATCGGCCTTTACCCGGGCTCTGGGCACTCGGGCCCTTATCAGTTGACAGGGGGGGGGGGCGGACACCGACCCTGTGTCCCGTTGTCCTCTATGCTCCCCACACAATTTGCTTAAGGCCCCACTCACCGGCTGCTCCTGGGTTCTGGCTCCGGGCTCCAACCACACTGCTGGCCCCTTTGTCAAGGGGGGGGGGGGGGGGGGGGCGGTCAGGAGGCTCCACGCGGCCTTCTCCCGGGGCTTCCGAGATAAGGGGGGGGGGGCAAGCACCGACAATGTGCCTCGAGGCCCCCCCTCTGTGGCCTTGCAACCAGCCGCAGGACTCGCGGCAGCACTCAGGGCACTTCTTCACCGGCGGAGGTACTCTGGTTCCTCCTTTGCAGGCACCGGCTGATGGGGCTTGCGGGCTCCGTCTGGGCCCTCTCCCTGCTTTCCCCCCCCGGGACCCTCCTCTCGCACGGGGACCCGGGATTTCACTGTGCGGGGTTCTCCTCACTGGTTCCCACAGGTCGGGAGGCGGGGCTGGCACCGGCAGTGTACCCCGGCCCCGCCTACCTTTACCGGCCCCTCGCGTGGGGCACAGACCGGCGGGGTGGCCTCCCGCGCCGGTCGTCCTTCACAGGGCTCCCTCTTGACCACGGGGGCCCTGCACCGAAGCTTCACCCGGGTCCTCCCTCCCTCACGGGGACCCGGGGCTTTTCCTCCGCTTCCTCCTGTCTTCCCGGCCGCCCGGGCAGTTGACCAATCCGGCGTTGGCGAGGGTGGGCAGATGACGCGGCCGGGCGCCCCCGTCACGTGACGCGAGTGCCGCGGCCTCAGGGCCTAGCGCGGCCCCTTCCTCACTTTGGCGGCCCTCTCCTGGTACCGGGGGCCGCCGCAACGATACCCCCAGCAGTGGGGGGGAATCCCCACGATAGCGCCGGGCAGCGGCGGTGATTTCCGGCGGCAATAAAGGGGTAGGCTCCCTTTTAATTAATTCTCTATGTAGCGGCAAAAGCGCGCCTCCTCAACCGGCGCTATTCACAGGATGCCACAGTCTCCTCAGGAAACAGCGTTTTTCACAGCACACTGCTCCTTGTGCCCACACAACGGTTCTGGGGCAGATTAGCTCTTCCAAATTATAGCGCTTCCCATGGGGAACACAGCAGGCCCTCAGAACAAAGCGCGTTTCTTCCCACAGCGCTGGGTAGGCAGTCCAGGGCTTCTAAGGACACGCAGCTCCTCCAGTCCAGCGCTTAAGGGCAATGCAGCAGCAGCACTTCCAAAGGGGGCCACAGCTTCGTGGGGGCACCAACCTCCCCAAACAGCGTCTGGCAGGCGCACCTCACGGAGAGGGGCGAACAGTTCCACAGCCAGCCCCAGGGGCACACTCCTCACCTCCTGGGGGGTTCAAACCCACAGCATTCCTCCTCTTCTGGGCACCTCTTTTCCTCAGCGCTGGCGTAGTTCAAGGTCCCACAGCGTCAGGGACCCAGGTAGAGTCCTCCCTTGTCAGAGGCCCATAGGGACAGCAGAGGGGGGGGTTTATAGGGGTGCAGGGCCCAGCTCACAGGCCCATGTGGCGGTAGCACCTCACAGCAGGTCCCCTCTCTTCCTTGTCCCAGCGCTGACTGACTTTCTGGTGGCACTTCTCCCTATTTATACCCTCCTCCCAGGCAGTGCCAGGACCTTCTAGAATGTTGGCAAATCTAGCCTAAACTGGTTCTAGGGGAGGGGGTGAGCACCCTGGGTGCCAGGCTTTCCCTCCAAAAGCTAGGGGTAGCTGGGTAATATTATCTAGACCGCTGACCTATGGCAGTCCAGTGGCAAAACCCATGGCCATGGCATCCATTTTAAATACACTACATTTCAGTCAGGTGCAGTTCTAAAATGGGGAAATTTACAAGTGCTCACATTATTACATGTAATTACATTTTCCAGCAAGGTGTCTCACACCACTCATGGCCTATACAGGTTTAATCCCATGGGGGAGACATCCTAGATATGGGGGTCAAAAGCGAAAATTTTTGGGGGAAAAGGCCAAGTCCAACACAGAGGTACAGATGACACACTTTTGAAAATAGCGCTAAAGTGGGACACCCATTCCTCCTCCGTTATGTTGGTGCCCAGATCCTCGGTTCTTTCCCTTATAAAAAGAGGTCTGTTAATGATATTCCAAAATCTGGAGCTACTGGATAGGGTCAGGGGGTCTAAAAGCTCCCGCCAAGTGTCCTCCTTTAGTTCCCTTTTTCGCATACTCAGCTGCTTTTTGTAGTTTGCACGTGAGGTGCGGATCAGAGAGTTGTCCCTAGGGGTTACTTTTAGAGCGGCCTTTAATGCTTTTGCAGCTTTAGAGCATGAAGGGTTAAACCACTTAGGGTCACCGGTATTCTTGCTCTGTCCTGAGACAGATAGCAGAGTCCCTACTTTCAAAACTATTCCCTTAAAGGCATTAAGTGTGCCTGGGGCTGTAGAGTCTGGATTCAGACAGTACGAAAAGTCTGCCTTACAGGATTCTTGGAGCTTTTTGTAAAAGAGGTAGGGTGTTACTTGAGTCAATTTAAGGCGACGCCTACCATCAGTTGTCTTCAGAGTTCCCACTATTTGTACAGACTCCTTCCTTTTCAGTACATTCTCTCCTAGGCGCAAATACATGGGGCTATGACCACTGAAAGGGCTTTCCAGGATTGTGCAACCCGTTAAGTAAGGATAAAAATTTGTGGAAATTAAAATATGATCAATAAATGAACCACCACTGCGTCCTTTAAAAGTCGGTAAATTTTGTTTACTAAGTGGGGGTACAAGGCTCATAGCTGAAAAAAGATCAAATTCATTGAGCATATCATTGAGAACATCTCCCTGTAACGAGTGCTCAAAATGAAGGCCCTTAGTCCTAGGACACCCGAGTTCACAAATTTTGGAGAGTCTAGGGTCTCCACATGGATGGACATTGAAGTTCCACACAATCATTAAGCTATTTCTCTGGGGGCCACAGTGCCGCCTGACAAAATTGTCCAACTCAGATATCTTACAGCCCTCTTCTCTATGTACTGCATTATAAAAGTTAATCAAGCATAGATTTATATTTCCTCATTCAATAACAATTGCCTGAAAATCTCTGTCGGAAGAGGAGATGCGCATAATCCTACATTTCAAGGACAGAGAGGTAAAAATGACCAGGCCACCCTTTGCTCTCCAACTAGATGCTGGAGTTGCGGGAACAAAGAAAGCTTTGTACCCCTCCAAGAAGAGGTTACAGTTGACAAGCCAAGTCTCCTGGAGACATATAACAGGGAAATTACTAATGAAATGCACCCAGACCGGGTCTGCGAACTTCTTCGCAATCCCAGCTATGTTCCATGACAACACATTAAGGTTATGAGTCTTGGGTAAATCCTCTGACGGGACAGTATTTGTGTCCTGATGTGGGGATTCAATGAAAATTCCTGGCAACTCTCGTTCTATTGACCCCTTTTCAATAATAGATTCTAGCGGTGTTGATCTTATCGTTTCTATTGATACTTTAGATGGAGGCTCTCTACCTGGTAAAACTGGAACTCGGGGCTCCGGTGTTTGGACTGTCAGGTCTAGTTGGGCCATGCTCACACTTAGTCAGTCACAATCATTCAATCCCCGAAAGAGCTGCAAATCTATTCTGTCCCTGGGGGAAAGCCCCCCATGGATTATCCCTATCTGTCCATTGATTGGATTTGCCAATCCTACTATGACCCATAGACTTATGAGGCCATAAATGGTGTTCAGTATTCAGATAATGCTGCCTTGAGTTCTCCGCTCTATGAAAGAATCCCAGGGGCAATACCTGTATACCTTGTTCACAGTGTAAAAAACCAACATTGGCCTCCCTGAGGATTCTCTCAGCGTATGCAGGGTTACTAAAATTTACCACAACACAATCCCCCCTGCTTGTTTTCCTGGAGCCTCCTACCCAAGCAACATGCCGAACCATGATGATGTTACGTGCAATATTTGGCCCTACGGCTGTGTTGCAAGCCAGCCAATGGGTTACTTTATTTTTTAGCTGGCCATATTCCCCGTTAACTCCATCTGTAAGGTGGAACGTTACCCAGGATTACGACCAACGGGGTTGATTGGAGTGGTAAATCAATGGTTGTTGGTTTCTTTGGGACATCGTTAATTTTAACCTGGTGCAGGCCACCTTTCTTTTCTACTGCTTTAACTGCTATACCTGACCTCTCGGTCATATCTGTTTGCACACAACCCGAAGTTTTATCCCTCCGCCCCCCTACATTGTTACTGGTTATCTGGTCCGGGATCCTTGATGCGCAATTGTTTTGGCTGCTAGAAGCCGCACCCAGCCCCGTGGCAGGCACCCTCATGATGTCAGTGGTGGTTGCAGCAGGGGGGACAACTGCTGCTGTACCGACATGTTGTTTTAGAGATTGTATGTGTTTATGCTGATCAGCTATACTGTGTTCAATATTGTGAAGTTTAGTAATGATTGGGCGTAATTTCTCCTCTAATATACGAATGAGTGTGGTTTTAAAGACTTCTATTGATGACGGGTCGAGCACAGACTGTGTTACCCCGCCAGACGAACAGGGGACAGTGATTTTGGATTTTTTTGCTTGACTGCCCATTCTTTTCCTTTCCTCTTGGTACTGCCGGTGGAGCACCGTGCCCCCCAGTTGTTGCGGTGGGTTAGGCTTGATGCGGTGGGTTAGGCTTGAGACACTCTCTCAGAGACACTCTCTTACAGTCTCTCTCTCAGACACTCTCTCACAGACACTGTCTCCCAGACTCTCAGACACTCTCACAGAATCTCACCAACTCTCACAGACTGTCACAGACACTCTCCCACAGACTCTCACAGACACTCTCACAGATGCTCTCAGAGACTCTCTCACAGACACTCTCTCTCACTCTCTCAAAGACTCTCACAGACTCTTGCAGATACTCTCTCAGAGACTCTCACAAACACTCTCTCAGTCCCTCTCACAGACTCCCTCTCCCAGTCTCCCTCTCCCAGACTCCCTCTCACAGACTCCCTCTCCCATTCTGTCACACTGACTGACTCTCCCTCACTGACTGACTGACTCTTTCTCACTGACTGACTCTCTCTCAATGACTCTCTCTCACGGACTCTCTCTCACTGACTCTCTCTCAATGACTCTCTCTCAATGACTCTCTCTCACTGACTCTCTCTCACTGACTCTCTCACAGTGACTGACTCTCTCTCACTGACTGACTCTCGCTCACTGACACTCTCTGTCACTGACTGACTGACCCTCGCTAAAAGACTGGCTCTTGCTAAAAGACTGACTCTCGCTAAAAGACTGACTTACTCTCCCTGACTCATTCTCTTTCACTCACTGACTGACTCACTCTCTCACTCTCACTCACTCTCACCGACTGACTCTCACTCTCACTGACTCTCTCACTCTCACTGACTGACTGACTCTTTCACTCACTCTCACTGACTACTGACTGACCTTCACCCTCCTGTTATTTATGCCCCCCATAACGACAAAAAGCATAACAAGCAACCATTGGGACAGGCAGATACAAGTTGTCAGCATTGAAAGTACAAATAAAACTCAAGACATTATTTTTAATACTTTTTTAATATGGTTGTGTAGTTGTACATAATGTTTTTTTGGTCATATTTAAGGTTACAAAAATGCTTCTGACACTTCTTTATTATAACTTTTCAACATGCTGTAAACTTCTGTACAGCTCAGCTTAAAGACATAGGTAAAGTCAATATCTCGGGCTAAAGAAAGTGCTCTTTACTCTATAAAACACCTCAAGAAACTGAAACCTTGTCTACCCCACGATGCCCTCAAGACAGTAGTCCAATCCATAGTTCTCCCCAAAATCGACTACAGGAAGACCATCTTTACAGGGACTCAAAATCTCACCTAGCCCCTCTAAGGGCAGTGCTTAACATGTCCGCTCAACTCGTATCTGGAGTTAAAAGACATCACTCCAGCTGTCAACTGCCTCAATTGGCTTCCCATGGAAGGGTGATATATCTATAAGCTGGTCTGCATCACACACAAAACCCTTCACTCTCCTGCCCCAAACTACCTACATAACAAACTGGTAAGACAAGACACTCTCTCACAGACTCCCACAGACACTCTCTCACAGACACTCTCTCACAGACTCTCATAGACACTCTCACAGACACTCTTTCATAGACACTCTTATAGACTCTCTCTCACAGGCTCTCTCACAGACACTCTCACACAGACACTCTCACAGACTCTCACAGACACTCTCACAGACTCTCACAGACACTATCTCACAGACTCTCTCACAGACACTCTCTCACAGACACTCTCTCACAGACTCTCTCACAGAAACTCTCTCCCAGACACTTGCTGACTCTATCTCACAGACTCTCACAGACACTCTCACAGACACTCTCTCAGACACTCTCTCACAGACACTCTCACAGACACTCTCTCCCTGACTCTCTCTCGCAGACTCTCTCACAGACTCTCAGAGACTCTCTCTCACAGACTCTCACAGACACTCTCTCAGACACTCTCTCACGGACACTCTCACAGACACTCTCTCACTGACTCTCTCTCACAGACTCTCTCAGACTCTCACAGACACTCTCACAGACTCTCACAGACACGCACATACACTTATAGACACTCTGTCACAGACACTCTCACAGACACTCACTCACAAACACTCTCACAGACTCTCTTTCTCACAGACTGTCTCACAGACACTCTCTCACAGACTCTCACAGACACTCTCTCACAGACACACTCACAGACTCTCTCTCACAGACTCTCTCACAGTCACTCTCTCACAGACTCTCACAGACACTCTCACAGACACTCTCTCACAGACACTCTCACACAGACACTCTCTCACAGACACTCTCACACAGACACTCTCACACAGACACTCTCACACAGACACTCTCAAACTGTCTCTGACAGACTCTCTGACAGACACTCTCTCACAGACTCTCGCAGACACTCTCTCACAGACCCTCACAAACACTCTCTCAGACTCACAGATACTCTCCTGACACTCTCTCACATACACTCTCACAGACTCTCACAGACACTATCACAGACACTCTCTCTCAGACACTCTCTCACAGACACTCTCTCACAAACTCACAGACATTCTCTCACAGACACTCTCACAGACTCTCACAGACACTCTCTCAAAGACTCTCACAGACACTCTCAGACACTCTCTCACAGATTCTCATAGACACTCTCACAGACTCTCTCACAGACTCTCTCCAAGACACTCACTGACTCTCTCTCACAGACACTTACAGACACTCTCACAGACACTCTCTCACAGGCACTCTCACAGACACTCTCTCACTGACTCTTTCCCACAGACTCTCTCACAGACTCTCTCACAGACTCTCACAGACACTCTCTCACAGACTCTCACAGACACTCTCTCACAGACTCTCTCTCACAGACATGCACAGACACTCACAGACACTCGCTCACAGACTCTCACAGACACTCTCACACAGACACTCTCAAACTGTCTCTCACAGACTCTCTCACAGACACTCTCTCACAGACTCTCGCAGACACTCTCTCACCGACCCTCACGAAACACTCTCTCAGACTCACAGATACTCTCTTGACACTCTCTCACATACACTTTCACAGACTCTCACAGACACTATCACAGACACTCGCTCACAGACTCTCACAGACACTCTCACACAGACACTCTCAAACTGTCTCTCACAGACTCTCTCACAGACACTCTCTCGCAGACTCTCGCAGACACTCTCTCACAGACCCTCACAAACACTCTCTCAGACTCACAGATACTCTCTTGACACTCTCTCACATACACTTTCACAGACTCTCACAGACACTATCACAGACACTCGCTCACAGACTCTCACAGACACTCTCACACAGACACTCTCAAACTGTCTCCCACAGACTCTCTCACAGACACTCTCTCGCAGACTCTCGCAGACACTCTCTCACAGACCCTCACAAACACTCTCTCAGACTCACAGATACTCTCTTGACACTCTCTCACATACACTTTCACAGACTCTCACAGACACTATCACAGACACTCTCTCACAGACCGTCTGACAGACACTCTCTCACAGACACTCTCTCACAAACTCTCACAGACATTCTCTCACAGACACTCTCACAGACTCTCACAGACACTCTCTCACAGACTCTCACAGACACTCTCTCACAGACACTCTCTCACAGACTCTCACGGACACTCTCTCATAGACTCTCTCCAAGACACTCACTGACTCTCTCTCACAGACACTCACAGACACTCTCTTACAGACACTCTCACAGACACTCTCTCACAGACACTCTCTCGCTGACTCTCTCTCACAGACTCTCTCAGAGACTCTCACAGACACTCTCTCACAGACTCTCACAGACTCTCTCACAGACACTCTCTCACAGACACTCTCTCACAGACTCTCACAGACTTGCACAGACATTCACAGACACTGTCACAGACACTCACAGACACTTACTCACAGACACTCTCTCAGACTCACAGACACTCTCGACACTCTCTCAAAGACACTCTCACAGATTCTCACAGACACTATCACAGACACTCTCTCACAGACTCTCACAGACACTCTCTCACAGACTTTCTCTCACATACTCTCTCTCACAGACTCTCACAAACATTCTCTCACAGACTTTCAGAAACTCTCACAGACACTCTTTCACAGACACTCTCACGCTCTCTCACAGACACTCTCTCACTGACTCTCTCTCACAGACTCTCTCAGACTCTTACAGACACTTTCTCACAGACTCTCACGGACACTCTCTCACAGACACGCACATACACTTATAGACACTCTGTCACAGACACTCTCACAGACACTCTCTCACAGACACGCACATACACTTATAGACACTCTGTCACAGACTGTCTCACAGACACTCTCTCACAGACTCTCACAGACACTCTCTCACAGACACACTCACAGACTCTCTCTCACAGACTCTCTCACAGTCACTCTCTCACAGACTCTCACAGACACTCTCACAGACACTCTCTCACAGACACTCTCACAGACACTCTCTCACAGACACTCTCACACAGACACTCACACAGACACTCTCATACAGACACTCTCAAACTGTCTCTCACAGACTCTCTGACAGACACTCTCTCACAGACTCTCGCAGACACTCTCTCACAGACTCTCACAGACACTCTCTCACAGACCCTCACAAACACTCTCTCAGACTCACAGATACTCTCCTGACACTCTCTCACATACACTCTTACAGACTCTCACAGACACTATCACAGACACTCTCTCTCAGACACTCTCTCACAGACGCTCTCTCACAAACTCTCACAGACATTCTCTCACAGACACTCTCACAGACTCTCACAGACACTCTCTCAAAGACTCTCACAGACACTCTCAGACACTCTCTCATAGACTCTCACAGACACTCTCACAGACTTTCTCCAAGACACTCACTGACTCTCTCTCACATCCACTTACAGACACTCTCACAGACACTCTCACAGACACTCTCTCACAGACAGTCTCACAGACACTCTCTCACTGACTCTCTCCCACAGACTCTCTCACAGACTCTCCCACAGACTCTCACAGACACTCTCTCACAGACTCTCACAGACACTCTCTCACAGACACTCTCTCACAGACACTCTCTCACAGACATGCACAGACACTCACAGACACTCGCTCACAGACTCTCACAGACACTCTCACACAGACACTCTCAAACTGTCTCTCACAGACTCTCTCACAGACACTCTCTCACAGACTCTCGCAGACACTCTCTCACAGACCCTCACAAACACTCTCTCAGACTCACAGATACTCTCTTGACACTCTCTCACATACACTTTCACAGACTCTCACAGACACTATCACAGACACTCTCTCACAGACCCTCTCACAGACACTCTCTCACAGACACTCTCTCACAAACTCTCACCGACATTCTCTCACAGACACTCTCACAGACTCACAGACACTCTCTCACAGACTCTCACAGACACTCTCTCACAGACTCTCACAGACACTCTCTCATAGACTCTCTCCAAGACACTCACTGACTCTCTCTCACAGACACTCACAGACACTCTCTTACAGACACTCTCACAGACACTCTCTCACAGACACTCTCTCGCTGAATCTCTCTCACAGACTCTCTCAGAGACTCTCACAGACACTCTCTCACAGACTCTCACAGACTCTCTCACAGACACTCTCTCACAGACACTCTCTCACAGACTCTCACAGATTTGCACAGACATTCACAGACACTGTCACAGAACTCACAGACACTTACTCACAGGCTCTCACAGACACTCTCACAGATTCTCACAAACACTATCACATACACTCTCTCACAGACTCTCACAGACACTCTCTCACAGACTTTCTCTCACATACTCTCTCTCACAGACTCTCACAAACATTCTCTCACAGACTTTCAGAAACTCTCACAGACACTCTTTCACAGACACTCTCACGCTCTCTCACAGACACTCTCTCACAGACACTCTCTCACAGACTCTCTCACAGACTCTCAGAGACACTCTCTCACAGACACTCTCTCACAGACTCTCTATCACAGACACTCTCTTACAGACACTCTCTCACAGACTCTCTCGCAGACTCTCACAGACTCTCACAGACTCTCAGAGACACTCTCTCACAGACTCTCACAGACACTCTCTCACAGACACTCTCTCACAGACACTCTCTCACAGAGACTCTCTCACAGACACTCTCTCACAGACACTCTCTCACAGATACTCTCTCACAGAGACTCACAGACTCTCACATGCACTCTCACACAGACACTCTCACAGACTCTCACACTCTCTCTCGCAGACTCTCACAGGCACTCTCTCACAGACACTCTCACAGACACTCACAGGCACTCTCTCACAGACTCTCACAGACACTCTTATAGTCCCTGTCACAGACTCCTTCTCACAGACTCCCTCTCCCACTCTGTCACACTGACTGACTCGCTCTCACTGACTGACTGACTCTCTCTCACTGACTCTCTCTCACTGACTCTCTCTCACTGACTCTCTCTCTCACTGACTCTCTCTCACTGACTCTCTCTCACTGACTCTCTCTCACTGACTTTCTCTCACTGACTCTCTCTCACTGACTCTCTCACACTGTCTCTCTCACACTGACTCTCTCACACTGACTCTCTCACACTGACTCTCTCACACTGACTCTCTCACACTGACTGGCTCTCTCTCACTGACTGACTCTCTGTCACTGACTGACTCTCTCACTGACTGACTCTCTCTCACTGACACTCTCTGTCACTGACTGACTGGCTCTTGCTAAAAAAATTACTCTCGCTAAAAGACTGACTCTCGCTAGAAGACTGACTCACTCTCACTGACTCATTCTCTTTCACTCACTGACTGACTCACTCTCTCACTCTCATTCACTCTCACTGACTGACTCTCACTCTCACTGACTCTCACTCTCTCACTGGCTGACTCTCTCACTCTCACTGACTGACTGACTCTCTCACTCACTCTCACTGACCACTGACATACCTTCACCCTCCTGTTATTTATGCCCCTCATAACAACAACAAAACACAACAAGCAACCATTGGGACAGGCAGATACTAGTTGTCAGCAATGAAAGGACAAAAAAACCTCAAGACATTATTTCTAATACTTTTTTAATATGGCCGTGTAGTTGTACAAAATGCTTTTTTGGTCATATCTAAGGTAACAAAAATGCTTTTGACACTTCTTTATTATAACTTTTCAGCATGCTGTAAACTTCTGTACAGCTCAGCTTAAAGACATAGGTAAAGTCAATATCTCTGGCTAAACAAAGTGCTCTTTTCACTCTAAAACACCTCAAGAAACTGAAACCTTTTCTGCCCCACGATGCCCTCAAGACAGTAGTCCAATCCTTAGTTCTCTGAAAAATGGACTATGGGAACGCCATCCTTACAGGTACTCCAAAAGCTCACCTAGCCCCTCTAAGGGGAGTGCTGAACATGTCCGCTCAACTCGTATCTGGAGTTAAAAGACATCACTCCAGCTCTCAACTGCCTCAATTGGCTTCCCATGGAAGGGAGATTTATCTATATGCTGGCCTGAATCACACACAAAACCCTTCACTCTCCTGCCCCCAACTACCTAAATAACAAACTGGTAAGAGCAGGTCAATCCAGAACGCTGAGAAGCTCCAACTCACTCCTTCTTATTCCTCCGAAATTGAAAAAGAAAACCACCCAACACCGATCGTTTTTGGCAACGTTCCCAGGATATGGAACGTTCTCCCTGGAGTCCTCAGATGCAACCCCTCCTTCTCCTGTTTCAAAAGGGACCTGAAACTCCATCTCCTAAACAAATACTTTCCTGACCAATGTCAACTAACCTAGTCTTCTTTATCCGAGTTGTCTCCTCTCTCTCTGGACATTCAAGGATAGTCATTCTCACCTTTTTCTTTTATTGTTCTCTCCCCCTCCGCTGCACTGCATATTTATTTCCCATGCTGTATTGTTTTTCTTTGGTTTGCTTCCTTACTGCCGGCCTACTATGTAATGTAATGTCCTTTCTGCTGTTTACTGTGTGTATGTAAAGCGCTCTGATACCTACGGGTCAAGCTAGCGCTATATAAAACTTTTAAAATACATTAAAAAAAAACACTTATTAAGTTCCCAAAGGCGAGACCTATTGGCTATGCCAATGCTTGTTCCCGTTAGGAGTGAATGACCTTTTCGTTCACTCCGTCCCTGTTGAATTCGATACCTATTCTTTTACAGTTCCGGCAAACTTCGCTCCTCTGTTCGCAGTTGCCGCTGCTACCTATATTCTGACAAAAAACGTGCAGGGTTTCATTGCAGGCTGAGCCCCAGTTTGCTCTTCCCGGCTCAGATTCAGCACACAAAACCCACACCCACCCGTGTCTGCTTCACACACATGTAAAAAATACATACAATGTCTTAAAACTGAATATTTAATGTATGCTTTTCTCATTACTTTTGAGAAGAACATGCAGCTGGCGTTATTGTGATTTCTAATGAGCGACCATACCACTAAACTGGCCTCGGGCTGCTGATTTTCTAGAAATCAAGGGTGCATATTAAAGAGGGGCTTTTCGGGGGGCGGGGAGGAAAGGGGACATGTCTTGACGTGTTTCTGGGACCCCTAGCGACTTGCTCTGGCCCGAATTAAGGCAGAAATTGAGTTTCAATGGTGGCTGACAGATACAGTAAAGGATGCAGTGTGCTCTGGCTGTTATCATTTCATGAAGTACGTGGAAGACGTCTTGGCACCTGGGAGCCACAGATTAATGTCACTGCAAGGTCAAAGGGACATGCACGTAAGGAGTGGAGAAGCAGAGGTGCCCGGCACCAGGTGAGTGTGGAAATGTGGGAAGGAGGAGGTCGGCTTCGGTCTCGACTCGAGCTACAGAGGGCTGTGGGGAAGCAAATGATGGGGGTGGCGCAGGGCTTTGTCATGTGGGCCGTGGGACATATGTGCATATGCTGTGAGAGGGGAGCAGGGCGTGTTTCTGCATGTCACCATAAGAGAGACCTCCTGCAGGACAGCTTGTCGAGGAGATGAGCAGCATCTTGCCATCATTATGTATCTAGATGACCCATTCGTTTTCGAGGGAAAGGCAAGATTGGCAAGTCATGCCAATTAAGTATTTGGCATGGCGCAGGGTGGTATTTCACAAAAAAAGGTTCTTCTGCTAGCATAGAAATACGTTACTTATGTACTGCAAGGAGTTCCAGTAGAAATTCTGGAGTGAAACAGAGGTGTGTTGTACCCACAGAGTAGGGGACCAGGCCACCCAGGGTGAGGCTAGGGACCAGTCAATGCCACCCGGGTTAAACGAATGTCGCGCCCTGACTTCAGCGCCTTACAGAGAGTGTAGCCACAGAGCCACATGTCTCTTCCTTCTCGGAAGCAAGAGCACTAGAGAAATAAGCACCCCCTCTCTCCCTCTTAGCCCCCCCCCCCCTTCAGCTGTGGAGCCATAAGTAAAGGTTTGCATTGGGGGCGGCCTGCGCAACATATTGGCGAGGACCTAGTCTGCTGCCTCCAGGTGCTCCTTTGTGGCTGAGATGGTGGCACATACTTTCTAACGTTAGGGCATGCCCTGTTTATTACTGTCATTGTCACCAGATCCCTGGCTACTCCCTCAGTCCAGCTTTTTTAGGGTTCTCTCATCCCACCTCTCTTTTCCTGCTCTCTCCCTCTTCTTGCTGTTCTGACGCCTAAGACCACCCACGGACAGTGCACTGCAATACTTTCAAATGCTAGCATTTTGGGGTTCACTGGACATCTGTGAAAAATGTCGGTCAGTGATTGTTGAGCACCATTGAGAGATGCTACACTGTGATTCTGGGATTATTGGACCCTTTGAGAGATGCATGTCTGTGATTTAAAATTATGATTGAGAGATGCGAGTCTGTGATTGATAAACATGCGCCAACGTCTTGTTGTTCCCAAAGTGGCGACAGAATGCACGATGCAGACCTCCCTGCACTCTCAGTCACACACCAAAGCACCAATGACACATACATAACACACCAATGCTCTCGAAGTCTAAAACCCACTCCTCACGCATTCCACAACCGACAGAGACCACAGAACACAGCGTGCATCTTCAGCCACACAACTCAAGAGGTGGGTGAAACTAAAACGTCACTTATCCTTTCGTAGGGCAAAGATTCAAGACTTTGGGACAAACGTTTAATTTTGTCCACCCTTAGTCTTGTCTGAGTGAAGACAAGTAACGTAGTTAATGTTTTCTGCTTTGTACGGCAGCTCTAAGAAAATGTCACCCTTTGGATAGATGGCCTACATTCAGTTTTTTTTCAGTTAATCAAAAGACGACAAGGCCCATCTAATCCAGTAGGGAAAATGTAAAGAAATGAAGTTTTGTGTCTGATTCGACTGGATTTGTCATAGACTACATGGCAGGAGGCGCAGTTTTTTCAAGCCTTAGCTTTTCTTTAACATTCCTGTTTCAGATGCTACAGTCTGTTGCGTGGTGCAAACCACACGCTTACAGGATGCGCTGACACGTTGACGCAGGGACGTGAATCCTCCTCATATGAAGTCAACTGGTAACCATAGCTACTGTTGCAGTGTGCAGGGCTCACCGGAAGAGGGCGCAGGTGAGAGATTATATGCCAGGCAGGAGCAGGTTGTAGTAGCACCGGCAAAGTACGGTCTTAAAGACCATAATACATATGCGGGAAGGAAAACTGGTTGGGGGGGTTAAGGTGGCCTTTCCGACAGCAGAGAAAGTAGGCGAAGAATAGGGTCAAGGGGGGAGCAGCAACAAGTCAGGGTAATGACAGTGTTGAAGTGTGCCCCCTACCATCTTCCACCCTTGTGACCCGGCCTCTGCTGCCCTTTCATCCCCCTGTGTCTGACGCTGCGTGCCCTCTGCCCCAGTTGCTCCATGTCAGTCCCCGCCGCTCTCTTTACATCCCTCTGCTAATGAAGTCCCAACAGGTTGTTAAACAGCAGCCAGTTGCTCCATCGCTTCCCTTTTAAAAGGTGTTGGGAGCGGCGCTTGCTAGGGCTTGGGTGTTGGGAGGGAGATGGAAGGGGACAGTGGAAACTCATCTTTTCATCCCAAAAAAAAGTACAATAAATATTTGCTGAATCTTGTTGCCATGGACAGGCAATCAATGCCACGAGCTAGCTTGTGTCAAGAAGATAGGCTGACGTCATCTCCATTGGCTGTTTCTGGACCACGGTGTGGTTTTGTTAGTTGAATGAGGGCTACAACGCTCTGGGGAAAGAAGAGTTAATCTATTTTACAGCGACCGCGATGGGGGCAGGGAAGAACTGCTGCGGGCCTGCAGGAAATGGCCCCGGTGGATATTCAAGTTGTCCATTTACCAATGGTTTCTACTGTTCCACTGTATTCGATTGCTTGCATAGGAGGATTGGACATCTGCTTAAATTTTGTGAAGAAATTTACAGTTCATTCCAGTTGCAGCCATTCAGTTGTTTTACTGGCATATATGGATTTCTGTTTACAAACCAGAGTACCGCTTGTTTTTGGACTCTGAGCATGTATATTCTAATTTCCAACAAAGACTGACAATGTCATTTGGGCTGGTGTTGACAAACCTATTCTGTTTTTAATTAATTCATTTTTGTGGCAAACATGTACAATTGACATTATAAGTGTGAAGTTAATAAAAAGTAAAGAAATAAAAAATGCCTTCGTCTAAAGGTGGCGTGCATAGTTTAGATTTTTTTTTAAAAAAAGCAACCCATTGCAAAAATGAATAAACATGAAATTAAAGCTGAAACTGAGCCAGAGTGTGGCCTACCAACCCTGACACTGATGTGCACTTCTTTTTAGAAGTATGTGCAAGAGCAAAAATGCCGTCGCTTAGAGTGAAGGAGGCCAGTTTAGAGTGAAGGATGTCAGTATTCGAAGTGGGAGGACCCATAGCTCCGTTCTAGAGCCTGGGCTTGGTGGAAGCAAATTGTGAATGACACATGAACTTACTAGTGGATGAAGAGGGCTGACTGAAAATCCCTCTATGCATATTTACATGCAAGATTTTTTATTAGGACATTTTTGGAAAGCATGAGACAGGTGAGACAACGTAAGCTGTCTCTAAGCGAGATCTAAAAACCCACATGGCACCAGTGTGTCCATTAGAAATCCGTTTTGGTGGTGTCACTAGGATAAAGCAACGGAGCTAGTTTAAGGACACTGACGGGAGTCGTCTGCAGGTCAAGTTTTGGTGGAGTGTTTGTGTTTGTGTGTGGATGAGTGTAGTGGAACTGTTGTGCTTCAAGTCTGGTGAAGATAGCCATTAGTGTGGAAGCTAGACTATGAAGGGAGATATGTGTGTGTGCTTATGCTGCAGGCTGATTTGTGTTTGGTGAATTCGTTGGGATTTAAGAAGATGTATCCAGGCTGGGGGAGTGCAGAAACAGTTTTGTGTCCTAAATTGGTGAGGGGATGAAGCATTCCTTCTCTTGCTTGACAATGTAGTGTTGAGGAATCAGAGTACATAGGTTTGACAATTGTATTGTATTGCAACATTTATATACCATTTATTACCCCTATGTGGGGCACTGAAGCACTTGCCTACATGGGCAGCAGAATACACTCTTTAGGGTGTGTGGTTGGTTCTGAAATATTTTAATGAGGAGGCAGACAAACAGGTAGGCTGTCTTGGACCTATACTTCAAAAATTGTATTCACTTGTGTATCTCTGGGTGGTGTTTGAGATTAGCAGCGTTTGAGGGTGTGGTATGCAGTGGTAGGCCTTTGCAAGTGAGTGCTGGCACATTATGGTTTGTAGAACTAGTGAGATGTTGAGGTGCGTGCATTAAGACCGGTAGGAGTGTTACTGATGGATGTAGTGTTTGAATGAGCATATGTGTTTTCGTAGTATTAGTAGAAGTGTTACAGTTGTGTAGCTGATCAAGCTTTCAGGTGGTCTGTGTGTGCCGTAGAGACTAATTGAATCCTTAAGGCTAAGTGAAATTAGGGTTTGTCTTTATGGTCTGCCTTTGATGTGTCAAGAATGATGGAAGAGTCCAAGCTGGTTGTGGAGGTAGGAAGTGTCCGTTAAGCTTCCTTTGTATCTCTGTGCAGGTGTAGGTGACAGTGTGAGCATATCAGAGCTATCAGTGTTTGTGGAGCTGTGTGTGAGCATAAGGATATAAGAATCGGGACTGAATAATAAGCTGCTACTTGATCTTTGTGTTTGTCTATACTGTTATGATTAATGGATATATTCAAGTTGGGCAAAGGGGAGGCAGGGTTTGGAAGCAACAGATGGGGGCCATCTTAGCATGTGCACTTTTACCTGTGTTTGTAGCTGTGTGAGCTTTGTTTATGTATGTTTGCTATGAAGGATAGTGTGTGTATCTGTGTTTGCATGTGTGGAGTTACTTATGATCATAGTGCTAGTGATTAGGCTAGAGTTAGATATAATATCGAGTAACAAATATAGAATAGACAAAATATCGACTAGACATAATATAGAATACCAAAATATCAACTAGAAAATTTTAATATCAAATAGAATGGACATAATATCCAATCAAAAAAATAGAATGGATATAATATCGACTAGACATAATATAGACAACAAAAATATCGAATTTAAGGTAAGTTAATATAAATTTTTGTGTAATATAATTCTGTAGTGGGTTGTGGGTTTATAGGGGAATAGGGTGGGAAGTAATTTATTTATAATTAATTAAATATGTTATTTTATTTATTGGTTTTTATTTAGAATTAATTGTTAATTAATTATTATTTGGTAATTAATTAAAATATAATTGGTAATTTATTGTAATTGATTAATTGATAAATATGTTAATTTTATTACATTATTTTCTGTAGTGGGTTGTGTGCTTATAGGGGAATAGCTTGGGAAGTAATTTAATTGTAAGTAATTACATTTTTTAAATATTTTTTGTGTCAAATTTTTATTTACATTTTATATTGTAAATTAATTTATTGGTAATTGTTAAATAATTAGTATTAGTAGGTAATTTTTATTATTATTTAATTTTTATTTGTAATTTTAATTGATTAATTAATATGTTTAATAAAATTGTAAAATATTTTAATTATTTTATAATTGGTATTAATATTTATGTTATTTATATTTATATATGAAGTATTTACTTTCCCTACTATTGCACTCACTGGAGTGGGAATAGTAATTTTTACCCCTACGCTATCCAACGCTTTCCCTACTGTTGCACTCACTGGAGTGGGAATAGTAATTTTTACCTCTACGCTATCCAACGCTTTCCCTACTGTTGCACTCTCTGGAGTTGGAATAGTAATTTTTACCCCTACGCTATCCAACGCTTTCCCTACTGTTGCACTCTCTTGAGTAGGAATAGTAATTTTTACCCCTACGCTATCCAACTCTTTCCCTACTGTTGCAGTCTCTGGAGTTGGAATAGTAATTTTTACCCCTACGCTATCCAACGCTTTCCCTACTGTTGCACTCTCTGGAGTAGGAATAGTAATTTTTACCCCTACGCTATCCAACTCTTTCCCTACTGTTGCACTCACTGGAGTGGAAATAGTAATTTTTACTCCTACGCTATCCAACGCTTTCCCTACTGTTGCACTCACTGGAGTGGGAATAGTAATTTTTACTCCTACGCTATCCAACGCTTTTCCTACTGATGCACTCCCTGGAGTTGGAATAGTAATTTTTATCCCCTAGCTATCCAACGCTTTCCCTACTGATGCACTCCCTGGAGTTGGAATAGTAATTTGTACCCCTACGCTATCCAACGCTTTCCCTACTGTTGCACTTTCTGGAGTTGGAATAGTAATTTTTACCCCTACGCTATCCAACGCTTTCCCTACTGTTGCACTCTCTGGAGTAGGAATAGTAATTTTTACCCCTACGCTATCCAACGCTTTCCCTACTGTTGCACTCACTGGAGTGGGAATAGTAATTTTTACCCCTACGCTATCCAACACTTTCCCTACTGTTGCACTCTCTGGAGTGGGAAAAGTAATTTTTACTCCTACGCTATCCAACGCTTTCCCTACTGTTGCACTCTCTGGAGTGGGAATAGTTATTTTCACCCCTACGCTATCCAATGCTTTCCTTACTGTGGCGCTCTCTGGAGTGGGAATTGTCATTTTTACCCCTACGCTATCCAGCACTTTCCCTACTGTTGCTCTCTCTGGAGTGGTAATAGCAATTTTTACCCTCTCACTATCCAACGCTTGCCCTACTTTTGCACTCTCTGCAGTTGGAATAGTAATTTTTACCCCTACGCTATCCAACGCTTTCCCTACTGTTGCACTCACTGGAGTGGGAATAGTAATTTTTACCCCTACGCTATCCAACGCTTTCCCTACTGTTGCGCTCTCTGGAGTGGGAATAGTAATTTTTACCCCTACGCTATCCAGCGCTTTACCTACTGTTGCACTCCCTGGAGTGTGAATAGTAAATTTAACCCTCTCGCTATCCTACGGAAAAATATTGTATATGTTTTGTTAATAATATGAATATATATATATATATATATATATATATATATATATATATATATATATATATATATATATGTTTTAAAATAATATATTTTTTTAAAGTTACATTAATTATTTATTAATTTTAAGTTTATTTAAGTATTTTAAGTATGTTCAAATTAATTATATTTATTATTATATTACTTTTAAATTACTTTTAAGATATTTAAAAAATTCGATATTTTGACTGTCTATATTTTTTCCTATCGATATTTTGGAGTCGATATTTTTGTACTTACCTGTTTGTAGATAGGAAGTCGATATTCTGGCATTCTATATTTTTACCTTGATATTTTTGCAAGTCGATATTTTGACTGTCGATATTATGTCAGTTATCCGTTGCAACTATGAGTGTGTGTCCATGTGTTGCATGTGTGTGTCAGTGTGTCTACCTGTGTGAACACTATGGCAGCTTATTATTTGTGATTCTCTGTGCACACTTGTAAACGATAACCTCTAATCAAAGTTCATTGTGTGCCGCTCCATTCGTTGCACTTGGTCAAAGTGGCAAGAAATCATAAACTCAAATTGATTCGGTCAGGGAGACCCTTCTCCAAAGAATGTGCACACTTTTTCAGGGAACTACTCCGGTTCCTTATCCAAACTCATTACCAAGTGCTTCAAATATTAATCAAAGACCATATGTTCAAAGTTGCAATCCTTCTTTTATTTCAAAGTTAATCAATTTCTTCAATGGTATCGAATTTTTGAATGTTAATCCATGAATTAAACCACCCAATGCATTTCGGGTCGCTCAAAGGACCCTTCTTCAGGGGTAAGGAAAAATTAACAAAAGGCAAATCAGTCCCAGTTTCTATTTGAAAAGATATATGCAATGTGATACTCTCACTTTCTCAAACGAATTCGCGAATAGTCATACACCCACATTTTAACAATACCCATTTTGGACAATGCAAAAAGCAACATATTTCAATACTTCGATATAAGAGTTCATGATTTCACATTAATATGAATCTCAGCGTGATGAACATTTTTCATGAAGCTGGCTTTTCAGCGCTAAGTAAACACGCAATAGCTTCCTTTCAGAGCCTACGTTGTAATATGTTCTGATCAAAGCTTTCTGAGTTGCGGGCAATTAAAGCGGAATAGAATCATAGCGTGACCAGCGTGTGTTAAAAATTCAAACCTGCTTTACTCTTGTTTCCCTCAGAGAAACGAATGAAAGCCATCACACACTAACGCATAACTGAACTGTGCAGAACAAGTACTCTTGCGTGCTAACTTACCTAGTTTCTCTGCTCGCTCCGTTTGGGGTCCATAATCACAACGTGCTGGTTCCATGATGAACAACGCTCTTCCGGGGTACCTTACACGCTACGTATTATGAAACATGACAAAGTCACGAGGTGTTTCTCTGCACTGAATTTAAAGGGGCAGTGTGAGCTTTACCAGAACTCTATACAACGGGACAGGGAACAAAGAGAATACCCTGCCAATGTCAATGTGTGAATAATGTGTGAACGCCTATGCGCCTTGCTCATTTAACTAAACATGATTAATAAACGTACAAAAATCTGACGGGCATGATGAATACTGCATATTCAAATTACAAAAAACATTAATGACGATAAAATTATGTCTAAAGAAAACACATTAGTTCAATATGGTCATTTAACCCAAAGGGTTGAGTAGAATTAAGTCTCTTAATCCAGTGGAATTCGGTTCTCAATAATTGTCTATGTTGATCGCTCCCAGGACAGATCTTCAAAGATTCCAATATAGTAAATCTTAACTGTGACACATTATGTCCTGCTTCCAGCCAATGCATGGCTACTGATGATTTTTCGTTTTTCAATCTTATATTGCTCTTATGTTCGGATATTCGAAGTTTTATTTTCATTTCCGTGATGCCTACATTTTGCCATTTCGGCACTTTATGGCGTATACCGCGTTTTTAGTGTCACACTTGCTTGTGTGTCTCAAACTGATTTCGTAGGCTTTTGTAGGATGTGTGAATTCATTACCTTTTATTGCATTATTACAATGAGTGCAGTTTCCACAAATTTGCATTCCTTTGAATTTAATGGATGAATCTTTACTGGCTTTCTTCGATAGTAATTTCTTAAGGTTTTTTGAGCGCTGAAAAGCAAAAATTGTTTTATTCTTGGTTATGCAGCTGAGGTCACTTTCTTCATGTATCAGGTGTCAGTGCTTTTTGACAATATTCTTAATTTTATTAGCCTCTGTGGAGTGTTTCAAAATGCATATATTGAATTGTTCTTTAGTTTTGGTCTTATGTTTGAGGAGAGTTGATCTTACCATGTATCCTACTTTCTCTATTGATTCATTAATCAGTGTTTCCGGGTATCCTCTTTGTGTGAATCTATCAGCGTATGTTTTAATTGTTTCCATAGCTTCTTCCTCTGTATTTGTGATCCTTTTTATCCTTAAAAACTGCGAAAATGGTAAATGTCTCTTAAGTGCCTGCTGGTGAAAGCTTTTGAAATGAAAACATTTATTCTGATCCGTCGGTTTTAAATATACATTGGTTTTGGTTCTATTCCCTTCAATTTGGATTAAAACATCTAAATAGGAAATGCTTTTTTTATCCATAGAATGTGTGAATTTGATATGTTGATCGCATTCATTAAGACTTTGGATCTTTTCCACTAGTGTCTTCTCATCTCCTCTCCAAATTATAAAAATATCATCAATATATCTTTTAAACATCACCAGATTCTCACTCCATGTTGCTTCCTGCAGGATATGGTCATGCTCAAATTTAGACATAAACAAATTCGCATAGGCTGGAGCTCCAGCAGACAATTGATGTACCATTACATTAAGCATAAACGTTACCTCCCCATTCAAAGTAGCTATGATATAATGCGAAATGCATTAGTTCCAAAAGAAAAACCTTATTAGCTACTACACATTGATTGTTTAATAAAAACCATTCTATTGCTTCAAGTCCCTCCTTGTGTGGAATTGAAGTGTACAGTGAAGTTACATCCACTGTACATAGCCACCATTTTGACATGTCTTCTTTAGGTAATAATTCAAGAAAGTTGAGAAACGCAGTGGTGTCCTTGATGTATGTCAACCAGTTCTGTACCATGGGCTGCAAAAAGTAATCCAAATATTGACCAATCGGTTCTGAGATAGATCCACATGCTGATACTATTGGTCTGAAAGGAGGCTGGAATACATTTTTATGAATTTTTGGCAACATATAGAACTGGGGACGTCGTGGTTATTCACTGTCCAAAAATTGATACGTTTTTGTATTAATCCAGCCCATGTCGCAGGCTTTATCAAGAATTTGCCTTAAAATCTTTTGGAATTCTGTTGTCGGATCTTTCTCCAGTCTCATATATGTCCTTGATCTTGAACATGAGTGGACAAGTTACTCTGATAAAATTCAGTGTTCATAACGACCAATGCACCGCCCTTGTCTGCTTTTTGGAATGTAAGTTCAGTATTTTCTGCCAGATCTCGAAGAATGTTCCATTCTCTTTTTGTATGGTTGGTTTTTGTTGATTTACCAAATTTAATTTTGTTGCAGTCTGTTTTAACCAGTCGTTCGAAGATATTGATGGTTTTATGTGACGATGGAGCACTGAAAGTGCTCTTTTTTAACTCAACATATTCCTGTGTTAAGGTTTGATCTGTAGATGTCAGCAAAATACTGAAGAAAATGTGCATAGAAATTTGAAAATGGCCACTTCTGTTTCAGCTATGTTACTGCTATATGTGGGCACAAACAATGTTCCTTTATTCAGTGTTTGTATTTGATCCTGAGTTAAAGTGACATTAGATATATTAATCACTAAGTTGTTTTCGTTGAACTCCTCAAGGATCTCTTGACTGATTCTGGGTCTGTGTCTTTTGCCCTTGCGGGTTTTTCTATATTTGAGGCGTTGTTGGCAGCTGGACTCGTGGACAAAAAAGACACCTTTGAACTTTTTGATGCTGGAATACTCGTGGCTTGTGTGGATGTGCTTACTCCTGAGTTTATCGGTGGTCTGTTTTGTGCAACGTCTGAGTCTGAAACCATGCTCTCTTGGGATGAGCTTGTATGTGTTTTCTGTTGCCATTATCTTTGACTAGCCTTCTTCCCAAATATAAACTTCTTCAAGTTTATAATCAATAGTGTCCCTCCGGTAGTTCTTGATTTTTCTCTCATGAATCTCTTTCTCGTATTCATCAAATATTTTGCTAATTTCATCCAGTGTATCTTGCAGATCCGCATGTTTATCTAATTTTGCTTTTATGTTGAATAACTCCTCTCCCAGACCTTTTAATATGCTTGACAATTCTCCCAAGATTAATAAAATGAGGTCCAAGGAACACTTATTGAGAATCTTCTACCACTTCTCAAAAAAAGCTTTATTGTTCCTACAAAGCATTGGTTTTAAAGCTATTCTTAGGCCTCTTGGGATTCGCTTGTTTTTGTGATAGTGGATCAGTCTTGTGGCATAAAGCCTTTGGTTGATTTCCTTTCTGCTAACATATTCGAGTTGCTTTAACCACATCAATGCTAAGGGAATTTTCACCCGGTGCTCATATTTTTGAAATCCCATTGTTCATGACGAGCTCAGCTCGTCATGAGCACACGACCAGTGTACTGCATGACGAGCTGAGCTCGTCATGAGCAGCAAAGGGGTTAAGAGTTGCGTGACCGTATTGATTTGGGGACTGAAAGTTTTAGCTTCTTATATCAAATCATAAATACCAGTTACCTTCAGCTGTGTAAACTAATGTTTCCGCTTTATTAGTGGTGATTTGTGCGATGTCTTCAAAATTGATTTTAGGTACTCCAGAGATGAGTCGATGAGAATATAGTAAATTATTTGTGATTCTCTGTGCACACTTGTTTCAAAACGATAATCTCTAATCAAAGTTCATTGTGTGCCGCTCCATTCGTTGCACTTGTCAAAGGGCCAAGAAATCATAAACTCAAATAGATTCGGTCAGGGAGACCCTTCTCCGAAGAATGTTCGCTCTTTTTCAGGGATATACTCCGGTTCCTTATCCAAACTCATTACCATGTGCTTCAAATATTGATCGAAGACCATATGTTCAAAGTTTCAATCCTTCTTTTATTTCAAAGTTAATCAATTTCTTCAATGGTATCGAATCTTTGAATTTTAATCCATGAATTAAACCACCCAATGCATTTCGGGTCGCTCAAAGGGGTCAGGGGTCTGGAAAAATAAACAAAAGGCTAATCAGTCCCAGTTTCTATTAGAAAAGATATATGCAATGTGATACTCTCACTTTCTCAAACGAATTCCCGAATAGTGATACACCCACATATTAACAATACCTGTTTTCGACAATGCAAAAAGCAACATATTTCAATACTTCGACATAAGAGTTCATGATTCACATTAATATGAATTTCAGCGTGATGAAAATTTTTCATGAAGCTGGCTTTTCAGCGCTAAGTAAACACACAATAGCTTCCTTTCAGACCCTACGTTGTAATACGTTCTGATCAAAGCTTTCTGAGTTGCGGGCAATTAAAGCGGAATACAATCACAGCGTGACTAGCGTGCGTTAAAAATTCAAACCTGCTTTACTCGCGTTTCCCTCGGAGAAACTAGTGAAAGCAGTCACACACTAAAGCATAACTCAACTGTGCAGAACCAGTACTCTCAGCTGCTAACTTATTTAGTTTCTCTGCTCGCTCTGCTCGGGGTCCATAATCACAACATGCTCGTTCCAAGATGAGCAACGCTCTTCCGGGGTATGTAACGTACGTATTACGAAACGTGACAAAGTCACAAGGTGCTTCTCTGCGCTGCCATGTCAATGTGTGAACGCCTATGCGCCTTGCTCATTGAACTAAAAATGATTAATAAACGTACAAAAATCTGACGGGCATGATTAATACTGCATATTCAAATTACAAAAAACAGTATGGCAGCCACATGTCATTATGCCTACTGGGAGTTTTAGGATTGGACCGACCACAGCTGCGTCCACTTCAGCTTCAGAAAAACCACTACCCACCACCACCCGCAACAGGTTCCTCACAGAAGCTGGAGCAAGATCACCGCCGACCAACTCACCACCTCCCTCAGCCAGAACCCACCGCCCAGCACACCAGACCCCAACGAAGCAGCAGCAACTTCACGCAGTGGCTGACCGCCTGCGCCGACGACCTCGCACCACTGAAGAACCCTCCCAGCAAACCCAGAAGCAAGAAGGCCCCCTGGTTCACCGACAAACTGAAGGACTCCAAGAAGACCTGCCGCAACCTCGAGAAAGCCTGGCTCCTCGACCGGACCACTGACAACATGACCGCCCTCAAACACGGGACCCGCAAGCACCACCAGCTCATCCGCACCACCAAGAAGAAATCACTGAAGGATTGACTGGACAACAACGCCCACGACAGCAAGGAACTCTTCAGCATCGTCAAGGAGTTCTCCAACCCCAGCACCGGCAACAACGACATCACCCCGTCACAATATCTCTGCGACTCCCTCGCCTCATTCTTCCACCGCAAGATTGCCGACATCCACAACAGCTTCGGCGCACCTTCCTCACACCCAACCGTCGAACCAACGCACCCCACCGCCACCCTCCGCACCTGGACCGCAGTGACCAGCGAAGACACAGCCCGCACGATGAACACAATCCACTCCGGATCTCCGACTGACCCATGCCCCCACCACGTCTTCAACAAGGCCAACTCCACCATCGCACCCCAACTCCGAGACGTCATCAACATCTCCTTCGACACCGCCACCGTCCCAGAGAGCTGGAAGCACGCCGAGCTCAGCGCCCTACTGAAGAAACCAACAGCGGACCCCACCGACTTCAAAAACTTCCGCCCCATCTCGCTCCTCCCTTTTCCTGCAAAAGTCATCGAGAAGATCGCCAACAGACAGCTTGCCGCCTTCCTCGAGACGAATGGATCCCTCGACCCCTCGCAGTCCGGCTTCAGAGCCAACCACAGCACCGAGACCGCCCTCATCGCAGCCACCGACGACATCCGAGCCCTTCTCGACAACGGGGAAACAGCGGCACTCATCCTCCTGGACCTCTCCGCCGCGTTCGACACTGTCTGCCACCGCACCCTAGTCCAACGCCTCAGCATCACCGGCATCCAAGAGAAGGCATTGAAGTGGATCATCTCGTTCCTCGCTGGAAGAACACAGAGAGTCCGCCTCTCCCCGTTTCGCTCCGAGGCCACCGAAGTCATCTGCGGCGTCCCGCAAGGATCATCGCTCAGCCCCACCCTCTTCAACGTCTACATGAGACCTCTCGCAGCCATCGCATGCCAACACAACCTCCACAATATCTCCTACACCGACGACACCCAGCTGATCCTCTCCCTCACCAGAGACCCCGACACCGCCAGACCAGCCTCCACGAAGGGATGAAAGACGTCGCCGAATGGATGAAGAACAGCCGCTTGAAACTGAACTCAGACAAGACGGAAGTCCTCATCCTGGGACCATCACCCCCCGCCTGGGACGACTCCTGGTGGCCCCCAGCCCTGGGAACCGCCCCCAAGCCGACAGACCATGCGCGCAACCTGGGCTTCATTCTGGACTCCTCCCTCTCGATGACCAGACAAGTCAACGCCGTCTCCTCTTCATGCTTTCACACCCTCCACATGCTCCGCAAGATCTTCCGATGGATCCCGATCGAAACCAGGAAGACGGTCACCCAGGCCCTCGTCACCAGCCGGCTGGACTACGGACTTCCGAAGAAACATCGCGTCCAGTTATCGTGGCAACGGTAATCCTATTGGCCAGTCACTAACCAATCAAAATGGAGTAAACACACTGAACAGCGCGGGGAGTGAAGCGAAACAGGAGAGTAAACTGCACTATATCTCCTTGACGACCGTCATGTGATTGACACTGGTCATAAATAGATTAGGCATTCAAAACGAAGGGAATATCACGTTCGTACACCACAGTATCTCATTAGCCAGCCGTAATCCCGCCACAATAGAGAAAAAAATAATGAACCAGAATGAAAGAAACATCGCGTTCAGTTACCGCGGCAACAGTAATTCTATTGGACAGTTACAAACCAATCACAATGGAGTAAACACACAGAACAGTGCGGGGAACGAAGCGCAACAGGAGAGTAAACTGCATTATATCTCCTTGACGACCGAGTCTTAATTGGCTAAATTATGACCTATCAGCGACCTCGCAAGAATAAAACCAATTAACATCCTCCTTATAAAAACGAGGCCCAAAAGAATGGAATATACCACAATCGCATTTTCAAACGAAGAGGAGAACCGGCGACGCTGTGACGAGGAGCAGGGAGGCCGTATCAATTGAAAACGGTATGTACAAATATCGAAGCGCCCTCCTAGTTAGAACGTAAGAGTGGCAATGTTTTAAGTAGATACTACCACCACCTAGAACCAGCAACTGCGGCAGGGAATAATCAGGCATCCCTATACATACAGAGTGATGCTTACAAATCCTATGGTAACCAACAGTGACTCTTGGACTTACATGTGCATCTCATAGGAGCAGTAAAAAAATTTTTTTTACATTTTTAAAAAAAATAGTCTAAAGAGCCATAATATTTGAGAACCAATTAGCTCAGTGTAAAAGCCATAATCACAATAATATCAGGTAATCAATATACGCCTCTTAAAATTCATCCATAGAGTACGGTGGGATAAAAGAACCGGAACAGGAGGACAACCCCCAAAACTTCCTGGGCATATCCTGAAATAGGTGCAACCTACTACAGCGGTTTGACGCCATAACAATTTGTATGTTTGGTGAATTACAGAGTGCAATGCCATTTCTTCTTATAGGGACTTCCCAAACATTAGAGTAATTTCCCCAACAATTTGTTTTAAAGAAAACTCTACACTACAGAACATAACGGTGGTTCCCTCGCACAGTGTGGAAGGCCTGACATCTAATGAAATAATGTATACTAAGTACCCTTTTTTAGGTCTCGCGACCTATCAATGCGCGCAAGCGCATTGAGCGGAGCGAGAATTCATGTCCTCAAAACGCTCGTGAAACCAAGGGTTTCGTTCGTGCGGTTTTGTTTAAGTTCACGTGAATCACGTGACCAAACAAGCACGCGCATCAGCCTCCCTCCCTCCTATTGGCCATACTTTCAGTTTCCTGGCCGCTCATCTTCGCAGCACATCATAGGGCTTCGCCCAGCGTGCGCTCTACGGCTTCTCGGCTTCTCCTCCCCTAATTATTCTTGGATGGCCGGCCGGCCGTACTTTCAGTTTCCCGGTGCTTCAAGTCTGGATTTCTCCTCCCCCTCCCCAGCCAGCTTCACCCAGGCCATCTGTTCCCCAGCTCCAGCACCTCCCCTCTCTCCCCGCACACAGCCTTCCTTGGATTTCTCCTCCCCCTCCCCAGCCAGCTTCCCCCAGGCCGTGTTCCCGAGCTTCTACTGTAAGTAGGTTGTTTTACTTTACTTTATTTGGCTCTCAACGTCTGGTTAGTCTTTACACATTTGCTGTTAACCACACTGCTTTAATTAATAGTCAAATCAGCCACTGAGACTTTTCATGCGCAGCACTCTCCTCAATGCGTGACTTCAAAAGAACAGCTCGCAGCTCGCTCCGCTTCCCTTTTTCACTTGCGTGCTGCTGTTCGCTCTGTCCCGTTCCTCTCCAGCGCTTAAGGCACCAAGTCTTTTCTCACACTGCACTCTCCTTACAGCGTGACATAAAATAACTCCTCACTGCTCACTCTGGCTCGTTATCCACTTGCGCTTGTTTTCTAGGGAAGTGACACAGGGACGTAAATTGGAGGTAGTGTCCATGATCCTGTTTGTCCCCATCAAACATCCATACCAACTCATCCCTTTCTCTGATCCGTTGCTGCCCACACTTACTTTGCATGCACAAGCCATCGGTGCAGTTTTTAGACTGCAGGGCTGGGCCGTCGCAGTCTTTCCCGCCGTTTTTAGGTGAGGGGTTGGTGCAATCCCTAGTCAAGGGTTCCATGGTTTGCTATCGGTACTTACCATTTCTCATAGGACAAGTGTAGTAGGACGCCATTTTCTTATGCGGCGTGCAGTAACATTTCATTAGATCACATCTTGGTGTTTAGATGATGACTCAGGTGTGTTTGTTTCTGGGGAAACGAGGAATATAGAGACGGGCTCGTCCACAGCGGTCCATGCTTCTCAAAATGCTCCCAAACTCCTCAGGAAGGCGTAAAATGGAGCTCAAACTTCATGCTCATTCAGTCATTGGCCTCTCTGCTGACACTGCTAAGAGTCGTGCTAATTTTGATCATGGTACTTTGGTAAATACATTATTAAAAGTGGTACGTATTAATAGCTAGACCGTACAGAAGGGTATAGAGATCAGAGAGATCTCCCGGGCCCTTCACAAAAGTCTTCGATCAAACCAGGTCAACAGCGCCCGTCACTCTCGTTTTTGCGAGAGCCCCCCCTGCCCCCCCACCCCTCTCTGTCCTCATCCCTTTCTCTGATTCGTTGCTGCCCACACTTACTTTGCATGCACAAGCCATCGGTGCAGTTTTTAGACTGCAGGGCTGGGCCGTCGCAGTCTTTCCCGCCGTTTTTAGGTGAGGGGTTGGTGTAATCCCTCTTGCGCCAGTGCTTGCACTCAGTCCCACAAGTCGACCACTTGTTTAATTGGATATTGTGCCATTATCACAGCAAAGAGCGGCGGTGGGCCCCCTACAGTGGAACTGGTGTGCTCGCTTACAGAGTTGCTGCATACCTCTTCTCAGGAAGCTGGCCCACTTTACAACCGCATGCAATAACATGGTCACAATCTTTCTTACAGTAATCGCTGTGGTGCGCAATATCACACTTTTTAACACACACACGTTTTTAGATTTTTATAACATGATGACTTAGTTTTCCCTGATGCACACTTAGAGATGTGAACAGATAATTGCTGCCTCCATCCTGGTTTTCTCTCAGTTTCAAGGAGACTAATGTGAGAGGGGACACTTCAGAACTAGTGCGATGGGAGGCCTTGAAAAGTACAATAAGGGGGGTGTGCATCAAAATCCGTGCAGCAATGAATAGGGATTGTAATGCGAAGTTAGAAGGGTTGGAAGCTGAGATAGCTACTTTAGAGAACAAACACCAAATGACAAGAGACCAGGAAACATTCAATATCATGACCCACAGAAAATACGAATATAACAAGCTAGTGAGCGAAAGGGCGGGAGTGTGGTTGGATAGGAAGCGAAGGTTTAAGCTATGTGAATCTAATAAAGCCGGTAAGAGCCTGGCAGCATACTTAAAATTTAAAGTACAAAAGAATGCTATTAATGTTATCAGGGACTCGGCGGGAGTCGCTCATTCGGACCCACAAAAGATAACCGAGGTCTTTAAAGACTTTTATGAGGACCTATACGCTAAAAACGAGTTGGTGGTGGAGGACAAAATTCAGGAATATCTACAAGAATGTGTACTACCAAAGTTAAAGCCTGAGGAGCAACTCAGTCTGAATGGGCCGATCTTGGCTAATGAGGTGGAAAAAGCGATCAGGGGGTTAAAATGTGGGAAAGCACCAGGTCCGGACGGCTTTACGGCCAAATTTTATAAAAGTTTTGCAGCGGACTTGGTTGATCCTCTTCTAAACCTCTTTCACGAATTTACGGAGTCAGGAGAAGTCAAAGGCACGTTGGCAGAGGCGACTATTGCAGTCCTACCTAAGGACGGCAAAGACCCGTCACTTCCAAAGAACTACAGGCCGATTTCCCTGATTAACCTTGATTGTAAATTACTAGCCATGATCTTGTCAGCTCGTCTGCAAAAAGTCCTCCCTACCCTAGTACATCCGTCTCAAGCGGGTTTCTTAAAACATAGACTATCTAGTGATAACACCAGAGTACTGGCCCATGCTCTAGAAAAAGCGAAGCTTTTGACAACCCCCACGGTGGCAGTCACACTAGATGCGGAAAAAGCCTTCGACAAGGTAGATTGGTCCTACCTTGAGGCAGTTTTACGCAACTTCAACCTAGGAGAGACGTTTACTAAACTCGTAATGGCTTTGTATGCCGGCCCTACTGCTAAGGTCAGAGCGGGCGGCTCCTTCTCTTCCTCTTTCTGCCTAAAACAAGGGACGAGACAAGGCTGCCCATTATCGCCTTCGCTGTTCCTATTGGCAATAGAACCCTTTTTGTGGCATATCAGACACAATGATGCCATTGCTGGGGTCCCATTTGGTGATTACACTGTAAAATTGACTGCATACGCCGACGATGTCCTGATCTTGACGGAAAAAGCTGACGAGGCTATTCCGGCCTTGATGGACACAATTGAGGGGTTCTCTAGGGTCTCAGGATATAAATTAAACAAGGATAAAACAGAGGTTAAGTTACTAAACAACATCGGGGATAAAGGAATTCTGGGAGCATCTGGCCTTACCTGGCAACCGAAAGCTTTCAAATATTTGGGCCTAGACTTTGAGAAGGACTTGATTACGACTCTGAAGTTAAATGAAGATTCAACATTAAAAAAGATATCCACTTTGCTAGACAGCTGGTCACCAAAATTTTTGTCCTGGTGGGGTAGGGTTGAGACTCTAAAAATGATGTGCACGCCTCTAGTTAACTACCTGGCTAGCATGCTCCCCATGACTTTCTCAGACGAATTTATTAAGAAGGTAGACAAGCTGTTCGGAGAGTTCCTATGGCGAGGGAAAAAAGCCAGGATATCATTTAAAAAGCTGCAACTAGCAAAAGATAAGGGCGGCCTGGGCCTGCCCTCGTTTAGGAACTACCAAACGGCTTTCCTCTGTAAGCAAGGGGCCCTTTGGCTGGTTGAGGATACATCCTACACTCCAGTATGGCTAACTATTGAACGGTCGTTAATGGCAGATGCACCTCTCTCGTCTCTCCTCACCATGGATCTGGCCCATATACCTCACTCTAAATACATCCTTCTAAATACCAGAAGAGCACTTCTCCGACTTGACCAGTACCATAAGACTGCTCTGGTGATTAAGAGATCCACCCTACTCTCACTATGGCATAACCCTAAGATCCGGATAGAAGGGAAAACCCTTTACTGGGAATTGTGGGCTGGAAAAGGTATCCACATAGTGAATGACCTCTATGATAATGGCAGACCCCTGCCCTTTTCGACATTGCAAGAAAAGTTTAGCTTACCACCCATAGAATTTTACCAGTTCCTAAAACTGAAGGCCGCTATCTCCAAATGCCCCCTCAATACAGACTTACCCTGGCTTGTGACCCGGTTACGAATACTATACCATGCTGACCATTTTGTATCAAGAATATATAAATTGCTCCTCCCCCTACCCAAGAAACCACATAGGCTGACCGAAAGTAAGTGGGAATCGGAACCTAATTCCACAGGCATTGCATTAGACTGGGAGGTGATACACAACACCGCACTGACAAACAAGATATCCCCGATCCTATGTCAAACGAAATATATGCTGTTAAATAGAGTGTTCTGGACCCCCCAGAGATTGTTTAAATGTAAACTGAGGGATACGCCTACCTGTTGGAACTGCCAAGAAGCTCCTGGCGACTTGGCACACATGTTTTTTCATTGTTCCCTATTGCGATCATTTTGGAGTAAAATATTTACATACATTCAACAGGTGCTTGGAATCACGCCTGTCCAGGAATTCATATATGTCATTTTAGGTCCTCTGGAGACACAATTGCCGGACATTCATGACAGACAATTGCTTGATATTATGCTGACATTGGCGTGCAAGGTCATTCTTTACAAATGGAAAAATTTTGATGAAGTCAACTTCAAAATGTGGCTGGATGGCTTTCATTTTTAAGAGGGGCGGATAATCCTGCACTACAGTCAGCCACTTGGAAGCCTTCGAACAAAAAACTCTGGACATCCCTGGATGCGTCATCCTACCACTTTGAACCACCATGATATGCATCTCAACACTCGGCTTTCCTAGACAGAATCTAGGTGGAATTCGAGGTGTTTGCTTTTGTTTTTGTATACTTACTTATATTCTCTGATACACACACAGTGTGCCAAGTCTGGGTAAACCAACTACTATTGCCCTATGGATACACCTGTCCTCTCTCTTCTCACCTCTTTTTTCTCTTCTCCTCTATCTTTTCTCTCCTCTCCCTCTCTTTCTCTCTCTCCCTTTTCTAATCTTCTTCCCTTGATTTGCTTTTTGATTATTGTAAGTGTCATGATACCAAGAATTTGTTCATTTGTACCTTTAAAGACTTATTGTATTGTCTTTATTTTTATCCTTATTCTTCAATAAAAAAGATTTGAAATAAAAAAAAAAAGCTGAAACCTGTTCATCTAGCAGATAATCCGTAGCTAAACATCTTTTTACATCTTTGATTAAAGTTCTTTCGTAGAATGTTTTGCTCTTCCACATTAGTTTGTTGTAACTTGGGAACTGGTTTATATTCTAGTGCAAATACTGTACTTTCTACCAGCTTAATAGTTACCACCTCGTAGAAGTATAAATGCATCAAACACTGACTCCCAGCACATTCACTCAACCACACTACACCATCAAGCACATACATATCCCACTGACAACCTGTTTATGTAGGCTAGCACACAAAGGCACTAGACTGCACCATCAGCACAGAACACCACACCGCCACCCAGCTGGTGCTAGCAACACACATAGGCACCAAACTGTAGCATCAAGCACAGACACAAAAAAATAACACCCAGTTCGTGCAGCTGGCACACTAAGGCACCATCAAGCACAAACAAACCACACCTCCAGCCAGCTTATGCAGAGTCAGACACAGACATCAACAAAAACAGACATAAGAATCAGGCACACACATCAGAATCAGACAGACATCAGAATCAGACTTCAGAAACAGGCACAGACGTCAGATCCAGAAAGCATACAAACATCAGAGTTAAACATCAGACACAGACATCAAACTTTGACACATAAATTACACACATACACCAGAGACAGACACATACCATAATCACTCAGGCACCAACGTCAGACAGAGACATCGCACAGCTTGTCCACACATCCTCCATCTAAGGCACTGTACCCAGTACCCAATGAAGGCATGATGACGTCCCTCCCCTAATCCGGGCTGTGGCCCACCTGGTTGGGCTTGGAAAGTCTGTCACTGTTTGGTATCGGCTCTGTCACTGCCTGGGGTTTGATTTCCAGCAGAAGCCTGGGGCTGTTATACAAAAATAACACTTGAAATAAGTACTTCTTTATGCAGTTCTATATTATGCCTATGTTTTCTTCTGTGGCGTTGCCAATAGGTCTCGCAGTAGGAAAGTTGGAGCTATTGGTTTTGTAAATGACATTTTATATTTATATATTATTATTGACAACGCCAATAACGATATATAAATATAAAATGTCATTTACAAAACCAATAGCTCCAACTTTCCTACTGCGAGACCTATTGGCAACGCCAGTGCTTGTTCTAATAACCAGCATAGATGGGATCTATAAGGGACAAGAAAGAATGAAACATCTTGTTTCCCTCAAACAGATAACCTGCCTCAGAACAAATCTAATCGATGCCAACAGATCGTATAAGACTGGGGCACCACATTCCACTGATATTAATAAAAGTGGATCAAAACAGAAAGACTAGTGTCTTAAGGTAAGGTGACCTGACCGGGCCAGTTAAACCACTAGGTTTTTTCTAAACCCCAGTTGTAAAATATATAAATGACTGGAAGGGACATCTTCCATATGAGTCCCTGTTTCTAATTTGCAATTTTGAATATAGTCAATATAGACTGGCCTTTGAAAGTGTAGAACTGTGAGGGGCACTAGTGTGGATTTGGAGCAATAATTAATGAAATCATGTAGTGTGGCAGTTTTTTGATGTGTATAACTTGTATAAATATGGATCTAAATACTATGGCCCTAAGAACGTTTGTAGTAGATTAATACAATAGCATGCCTCCTACTAAAATTGTACAAATGCATAAGGCTAGGGTGACAAAAAGCTAATTGGTAGGAATAGTGATAAAGTTTTTAATGTGTATAATGTATAAATCAATAAACAGTGGGTAACTTCATGTTTTTAAATAACCTTTTAGAATCGGTCCTGAAGAAGGTGTCTTATAAGGAAAACCGAAACGCCGCGTCGACTTAAATCTTCGATTCTTGATGTTATGTATCCGATTTCTTGAAAAATCCTTTGAATTCATTTGTGCAACATTATGTTTATTGATATCCATGCCTGTTTTTACTGCTGTTTTTAATATCACAATACGTTTTTAATTTGTACCAAAAGAATAAACTTGCACTTTTTCTACCAGAATTTAATTTGCATTTGTATTAGTTTGTATTAGTGTCACCCTATATCTGAAGCACTTTATCAGCCTTATTCATAAAGGGGCCGTTTTGCGAGCCCCTAATAGCGAATCATAGCGATTCGCTATTAAGGACTCGCAAAACGGTAATCATGTAGGAATCGCATAATAAAATGCGATTCCTACTGATTCCTTATTTGCGATTAGCAAATTGCTAATCGCAAATAAGGAATAACTCGCCATTCATTCCTATGGGCCAAAAGGCCCATAGGAATGAATGGGGAGTATTCCTTATTTGCGATTAGCAATTAGCTAATCGCAAATAAGATTGCGATTTGAAGGGTGCCAGGGGTGTCCACAGGACACCCTGTAGCACCCCTCAAATGATCTGTGACACAGGTGTTGCACACACACATGTCCAAAGGACATGTGTGTGTGTAACATGCAACTCAGAAAAATGCATTTAAATGCATTTTTCTGAGTTTTCGCAATTTACCGCGAGGTCTGACCTCGCGGTAAATTGCGCCTAGAAATAGCGAAATCGCAAATTGAAATAGGATGTTGAATAGCATTTAAGGAATCTCAAATAGAGATTCCTTAAATGTCATTTCCGACATCGCAATTAGCGATTTTTGCTTTTGGGATGCTGAATCCCAAAAGCAAAAATCGCACTCGCAAAGGGCCGGATTCTCAGAATCCGGCCCTTTGCGAGCCGATTTAGCCTTCATGAATAAGGCTGTATGTTTTTTGACTATCTATGTACAAGGAGTATATCAAATACTAGTTGCACATTGCTGCCAAATCTGGGCTAGATCGCCCTATACTCACATACATACAGAATTGTCCCATTGGACAACAGGTCCTGTGGATCTGTAAACGTGGGACATCCCATATTTCTTACATGGACTACGGAAACACCCTCTACGCCGGAACCACAGCCAAGCTACAGAAAAGACTACAACGCATCCAGAACGCCTCCGCCCGACTCATCCTGGACATCCCTCGACGCAGCCACATCTCCGGCCACCTGAGGAACCTGCACTGGCTCCCTGTCAACAAGAGGATCACGTTCAGGCTCCTCACCCACGCTCACAAGTCTCTCCACAACCTGGGTCACAAGTACCTCAACGACCGCCTGACCTTCCACACGCCCACCCGCCAGCTACGGTCCGCTAGCCTCGCCCTCGCCGCCGTACCACGCATCCGAAGAGCCACCTCCGGAGGCAGATCCTTCTCCTACCTGGCGGCCAAGACGTGGAACTCCCTCCCCATCCACCTTCGGCTGATCCAGGACCACCTCGCCTTCAGGAGACAACTCAAGACCTGGCTGTTCAAACAGTAGCGGCCCCCTTCCCCCAAGCGCCTTGAGACCCTTCCGGGTGAGTAGTGCGCTATACAAGTGTTATGATTGATTGATTGATTGATTGACGTAAAGTTAGGCTAGGATATGGTAGCTCTGTTTGTGTATCTGTCTAAGCTTATGTTTGTTTGTTCATGTTTCCATGCATGAGTTCATAGTATATTCATCTATATGTGTTGTTATGTCTGACAGTAGTGTTCGAGCTGGGCATATGATTAGGCTAGGTTTGAGAGGGGATTTTGTATGCGTTTATATGGATTTGTATGTGCATTATTTGCATCTGAGTTTGTTGTTATGCCTAAAAACAGTGTTAAGGTTGAGTGCAGAGCCATGCAGAGGCTTTGAGCTTTTTGTGTCTGTGTATTCTCTATTTATATTTGTGAGTGCATATGGTGTTCCATTTGATGGTAGTGTCTGGACTGACTTAGGAAACTTGGTTTTGGTGGTTGTGTTTGTGTATTTGTGTGCATGTCTGTTCATGTGTACGTATGTATGTACATTGTGTACACTTTGCATCTGTGTGTTGCCATGTCTGATGGCAGTGTTAGGGTTCACCATAGAGCTTGGCAGGGGCTGGTAAGTTCTGTTTGTATGTCTGAGTGAGTGATTATGTATGTGTTTGTGCACACAACCTGGAACAAGCGAGCAAACGTGGGGACCAGAGAAGAACAAGGCAGGACGTTAGGAGCAAATAACAAACAAATAAGAAGTTGATCTGATGGAGCGTCATCCCGTGGGAGCGGGGGTGTGAGGAGATGGCGACGTTTGTCCTCGCGCCCGCCGCTGCAGCTGCATAGTGGAGAGTGGAGCCCAGAGTGAAGCTGCACCAGAGCCCCAGAGCAATCCGGAGCCGAGGCATCAAGCGGGAGTACCGGCAGCAGGAGCAGCACGGACCCAGCCACTTACAACAGTCACAGACAGAGGTGGGTCCTGCGGCGAGCTCCAAGGCAGCCTAACGCATGAACACCGCCCGAGGCTCTCTGGTTCGCGGTAGGGTAGACGAGCTGCTGCCGTGGCCAGCTCAGCTCTGCGGGACCTCCACATACTCTGCTCTGGGTCCCCTCCAGGTCCAGCGCAGCATCCAAGCCCCGGGATCACACGCAAGCTTTAAGGGACCTCATCACAGCAAAACACCGATCGCCGCCATGCAGACATGCCAGCTTGTCTGCCCTGAGCCTCCAGTTGCTGAAGAAGCGAGGTGAGCGACCCCCTCCTCCCCTCACCCATATGCGAGGCAAAATGACGGCCCCCACTGTGTCCCAGCGCACCTACAGGGCAGGGTGCCCAGGGACGCAAGGAGTGTTCTTTGTTGCCTGCCTTACAACTAATGGGCGCCCCCAACCCTGCAAAGATCCGCCGCTCTCGAAACTCTTTTATATGGAACAGGGTCCAAGGATGCCTGACCCCATCATGGTCTTTAAAGATGACTTTGTCCCCCCCCCCCCGCTGAACTTTGACTTACTCTACCCCTCCAGGACTGCACCTACCCTTTTGAGAACATCTGTAATTCTTTCTTTCCTCCCCGCTCTACTCCTCTCCCCTTGCCTGTTACTGACCTCTGCCCTCACCTTGTCCTGGCCCTAGTCCCCACCCTGTTTACCAGTGAATTTTCCCTTGTCATTTGAGATCTAGCTATTTACCCAGTCGGCCTCTAGACAGACTTCGTTTCGTCTCACCTTGTTGTCTCTTCGCCTTTCCTCCCTTTCTCACCCTCCCCTCTACGCTCCATTATTCTGCCCTCCATGTTCTTTAAATGTTTCCCATTGAGACCTAGCTTTTTGGCAAAAGCCCGGGAGAACTACCGGATAGCTATAGAGGAGATAGGTTTTGGGACTTCCCCCTCGACCATCACCTACCCAGCCGGACTTTGGGCAGACCTTCCTTCGTCTTTCTGCCGTTTCTCCCTCACTCCCCTTTACCCTTACCCCCTTACCCTCTACACTGAACTTATCTCGTTCTCTATGCTCCTATAATTGTTTGTCTAGCAACTGATGTAAATCGAAACTGATGTAATCTTGTAACTTTGTGAAACCTCATGTAAAGCGCTCTGATTCCTCCGGGTCTAGCCAGCGCTATATAAAACTCTTAAGATAAAATAAATAAAATAAGCTTTAAGCCTCTTGACACTTTCCTATGCAGTTTAAACCGTTTAGTGGATACCACTCCAAAAGATGGTAGCTATGTGCCTGCGCTATTGCACCTAACATGTTCTCCTACACCTATGTACATGTATAGCTCATGCTTGCTGTGATGTGGTTGGAGCAGTTGCTAGCATACACATGCAACAACAAACTGCTTCTCACATCGCTCACACTACACATACACACTTTCGGTCTAGCCATTTACTAACACATAATGCTTAAGCATCCTCTCTCTCACTTCTGTTTACTTCAATCCACTAAGGAGCAGTGACAAAACATGAGAAGAGCACAAGAGTGGTCCTTATGAATGACATTGAAATGCTACCTACATCAGTCACAAAGCTTGAACACACTTTATTCAAACCACTCGCATGAAGATGCATTCAGCACTCCACTGCCTTTTAGCTAGGTCTGTGCACTAGAAATCCCAATGCATACCTAGTAACAGAAGCGGGTTTTCCAGTCACAAATGTGCTTCAATGCATCACTGTGGGTATGAAGAGTGATATAAATCCAAGCACATTACAATTAAGGCTCCCATGTTTCAGTTTTTACTGATTTAACCAGATAAATAAAGACAGAAAACATTTATTTCCTTGTCTGTTTTTATTTTTAAATGTGGATAAAAACGGAAATTAGATTGCTGTTTGAGTAATTCTCAATACTGTCTGCTAAGACTGCCCGGCCAATAGATGTGCGGATTGATAGATAAGTGGGTTAAAAAAGAAAGGAATTTTAATATAGAGGCTTTAACAGCAGCAGGTTGATACTGAATTTTGCATATTTCCATATAAGTGCACTGATTTATGTTCTGCGGGTGTTCACAGCATTGAAACCTGGCAGAATTAAAAAACTTAGTGCATATTTATTGGTTAAATAAATGCGGAAATATACTAATTTCAGCTTACTTTTTTCAAAACCCCAAATAAATATGGATAAATGCAGATAAACTTAGCAAAAAATATATATGGATAAATACAGACGGAAATGGCAAAAACATAAATACCATAAAACCGGGAGCCCTAATTACAATACATGTGTGTTGTTATGACTGATGACAGGTTAGGGTTTATGGTTCAGGGAGGTAGTGGTTGTGTAGCTTTGTGTCTGTGTGTTTTGCTGCATGTATCTGCGCATGTATCTTTGTGTATGTGCTATGTGCATCTATTTGTGTTGTTATGACTGATGGTCGTGCCAGGATTTAGCATAAACTAGTCAGAGGATGTGTAGCTCTGTGGATGTGTTGTTGTGTTTATCTGCATGTGGGTGTGTAAGGTAGACATGGTTCGTAGACGTCTTGTTGTGTGCATGTGCGTAAGTCTATGAAGTGTGTATGTACGTGTTGTTACGGCTGATGACTTTGTCAGTGTTGGACAAGGAGTTACTCAAGGCAAGGATTGTGTAGCTCTCTTGGGTAAGTACGTTTTATCATGACTAATGGTAGCCCTAATGTACAACTTTGAGGTAAACTTGGGTTTCATGGCTCTGTGTCTATGTGCATATACATAGGTGTGCGTTTGTGTGTTTTTTTTTATTTCTTCTGGCAACAGTGCAATTGTTGGCCGTTGACATGAACATGAGTTTTATAGATTATGTGTGTGGGTCTGAGCGTATGTTTGGTTACAACTAATGGTTAGTGTACATATAGATGATAGAGCTGACAGTGTGTGTGCAGCGATAAGGTTGTGTGTGGTTTTATTACGCCTTAGAGCGATGCTAGTATTGGGCTTAAAGTGTTAAACTTGGGTTGCATAGCTAAGTGCAAGTACTTAGTGTGTGCCCATGTGTGTTTCTTTTGTTACTGGTGGCTGCAGTGCTATTGCTGGACATGGGGGAACACATAGGTTTATTTTATTTATTTTTAATTTAAAAAGTTTTATATAGCGCTAGCTAGACCCGTAGGTATCAGAGCGCTTCACATACACACTGTGAAAAACAGAAGGGCCTTACGTTACATAGAAGGCTGACAGTATGTAAGCAAACCATGGATAAAGAATACGGCATGAACAATAAATAACTGTGCAACGGAGGAAGAGAGAAAAAAAGAAAACAAGGTGATTAGCATAGTCCGTTCACCAACAATCCTAGAACGGGAGTCAACTCGGAATATTGAGGTCTAGGTTATTTAACGTTGTTCAGGAAAGTATTTGTTAAGGAGATGGAGTTTGAGGTCCCTTTTGAAACAGGAGAAGGAGGAGTTGCATCTGAGGACTCCAGGGAGAGCGTTCCATATCCTGGGAGCGTTGCCAGAAAACGATGTGTATGTATGTGCGTTTGTGTGTGTGTGTGTATGTACTTGGGTGTGTTTTGTTATGGCTGGTGACACCGATACCATTGATTTTTGAGGTAGAGTTGAGTTGTATATATTGTGTGTGTGTTTGTCTGCTGTTTCACGCGTGTTCACAGCAATTGCAATGTGGGCAGTTGAGATAAATCTGGGTTGCATAGCTATGTGTAAGTGCATAGTGGGTGCCCATGCATGTTTGTTTTGTTACTGGTGGCGGCAGTGCTATTACTGTACATGGGGAATAATGGGGTTGTACATATGTGGTGTGTTGGTAATGTTGGCTGTTGAGGTAAACCTGGGTTGTATTGCTATGTCTACGTGCATGGGCATGCGTTCGTCTGTGTCTGTGACTGCGCTATCAGGATGGACAATATTGCTAGCGTTGGTTGCTGAGGTACATATGGATTGCCCAGGGTTTTATAGCAATGTCCAAGTGCATGAGTGTGCACTCGTGTGGAAGACTATGGGGCACTTTTATAAACAAATCAAGCATCGCAGTAAGTCTGCATGCTGCACTGTGCTGCACTGTGCTGCGTGATAGGCCAAGGGCAGGAATGCGCATTGTTAACATTGTACGGTTCATTCTGGTCTTTTCCCTGTGCTGGCGCACAGTGTATTGCCTAGCGCCAACGCGGGCACCAGTGCACCATGGTGCAAGGATGCCTGCGTTGTAAGCAGGATTGTTTTTATGCAGGAAGGGACACCTTCCTGCAAAAAAACTATCTTAAGAAGCATTTTCCTCTTTCTGTGTGTGCTGCATAATGGTGGAGGGAGACGTAAAACCTATGATAAATATTCCCCTGTGTTTGTACGACGGACTCCAGTACCAATTGTAGGCGCTGAGGTAGATATGGTTTAGCACCAGTCTTAGGCGCTGGGGTAGATATGGTTTAGCACCAGTGTTGGGCGCTGAGGAATGTATGGTTTGTATAGAGGACGTGTGCGCGCCTGCCCCGCGTGAACAGACGTGCTGACACGTCCATCCACGGCAGATGGCAGAGCCGTTCGGAGTTGCTCGGAGCGGTTGGTGAGGAGGGGGTTAGGGATGCCTTATTTTGAGCTTGGGGCTGGGGATGGGGCGGACCTGTCAGGGTTTACTGAGAGGTGAGAGGGTCTGTAGCATCAGGGAAGGGTAATGAGGGGGGATGCATCCATTAGCAGGGCTAGAGGCAGGGCCGACAGATGGTTCATTTTGGGAGTGGGGCGGGGATGGGGCGTTCAGATGAAGATAAACAAATAAACAAATGGTAACTTTTTCCAGAAGTCCTGCGCCCAGGACCATTGGGAATGAATGCCAGCTGGTCTGCCTCCTGGGGTGCCCTGCTGAGCCCGGGCTGATACGCCCAAGAGGAAGATCTGGAGAGTGTCACAGCAGAAGTTCTGATGAGAGGGGGCAGCAGGAAAACAGGCGGACTCGGAGAGCTAATTAAGCCCGGGAAGATACTTTACCATCCTTTACGGCTCAAGATGAAAGGATGCAAGCTTTGGTCTTTAAGAAGTCTCCTGCGCCAGGCATCCACTTTTAGAATATTGTACTTCCGCCCCCTTCATCTATGCATCACTCTGCACCGAGGAAAGACATCCGGGGCCTGCTCGTCGCCAGGCGCTTCTGCCAGCCATAGCCCCGCATCACTGCTAGCAGTAAAGGGCATCTTATTCTTCAGAGACTGCTACCGGCCTCTGTTCCCTATATCACTGCACACAGTAAAGAGCTCTCCTATGTATCTATGCACACATACATTTCTACCCTTTTGGTATAACTTAAGTGCACTGCGTGGTAAAAACGTTTCTATTACGTCTGTCTCACTATAAACGCGCTGCCTGGCATAAAATAGACCCTAGCCACTTAAAAAAAACTCTTGTAATTTGGTAAACACACTGTATAAGATAAAGTTAGGGTGAAAGACTTAGCAAACTTCAAATCTGTAGCGCAGTCTGATTCACGTTCCCTCAAAATCCAGAACTACAAAACAAAGCTAGCTGTTCTTACACAACACAACCCGATGGGCCATGTCTTCTAAATCAAGCAAGATTGCTTTGACCCGCTCATCTGCACCCAGACCGTCCTTATCAGAGATAACCCAGCTGGCACCACCTTCAAGACTAGATCAAAATGTGAACAATTTACTGTCTCCATCCCGTCTCATTCAAGGGGGCGCCACCTGCAGGGAGCCCAACCCAAACAACCTCCATGTTAAATTCCACCCAGAATCCCTGATAATCATGTCTGCACCAGCTGCACAGCCAAACACACAAGATGATGGACGGAATGTTGCACAATGGCAAAACATTCACCCCCAGTCACAGATCTGGGTTTAATCCATCGTTATTTTGCTCACCAAGCCACCCCAGTTCAGACATGGCCATATGTAAATCAGTCTTGACCCTGTGCCTCATGGGAACAGTCCAGACCGAACTGCCAAGCCATATCTTCCCTGGACCGGAATCAAGCATCCTAGGACCGGTGTCTGGCTATCAGCCGTCTTCAGCCAGGATAGCTTGACTCCAGTGGCGTAGTGAGCACGGGACCCACGTCTGGGCATACCCTTCCCACATAGGGTGAACAGCAAAACACACAAGATGATGGACGGAATGTTGCACAATGGCAAAACATTCACCCCTAGTCACACATCTGTGTTTAATCCATCATTATTTTGCTCACCAAGCCACCCCAGTTCAGACGTGGTTTTGCATTTGTCACCCCGAGTGGGACGGGTATGCTCAGACGTAAGTCCTGTGCTATCCACACCACTGGAGTCAAGCTATCCTGGCTGATGACGGCTGATAGCCAGAAACCGGTCCTAGGATGCTTGATTCCGGTCCAGGGAAGACATGGCTTGGCAGTTCGGGCTGGACTGTTCCCATGAGGCACAGGGTCACGGCTGATTTGCATATGGCCATGTCTGAACTGGGATGGTGTGGAGTGCAAAAAAACGATGGATTTAGGCCCAGATCTCTGCACTGGGATGAATGTATGACATTGTTCTGCATTCTGTCCATCAACTGTTGTTTTTGCACAAGCTGCACAGCAGATGCTAATACGCATAATCTGATGCCACCCAATATGAAAAAATGTGAGTCCCCTCCTCAATTGTCCTTCAAAATCAGCTCAATTAATGCTTTGTTGGTTAAACATTCATCATGACTTCTTTGAAGCCTGCAACTTCAATCTTCTCGGCTCTCCTGAGGGGAAGTTTCCCACTTTGGATACGTTACTAATTCATAACTCATCCGTCTGCAAGAACAAAGAAACAAGGAAGCGAGGCAGCTTAAAGTTTCCCTACCACAAATTTCTAGAGTGTGCAGAAAATCATACTAGAATTAATGATTCTTTCACATCCTTAACCATTTGTTGCTCACCCTTTGTACACTCATCTTTCACCTTGGCAGTGACTTAGATAGCTCAGGCCACAATACCACAATTTTGGAAAATGTCATCGACTGTGCTCTATACCTAAAAACTTTCTTCAACAAGGTCATTTTCGTGGGTGACCTTCTGTCATTGCATTGACATAGAAACAAACCAACAAGACTGTACGTTTGTAGAACATTTTGAGTTCTAGTCTTCACCCAACTGGGAACACGCTGATACACAAGGCAGGCCATACACTGGACTATACTTTTTTATGGAACCTGCCTCTTATTCATTTAGAGGTCATGCCTCTCTCATGGTCCAACCTGACACATATTATGGATCAGTTGGTTGCTCTTACATACACCCTGATTCAGAGATACCTAAACCAAAAACCTAAATAGACCTCTCAAAAAAAGTCAACCTAAAAGATTTTAACCAATCATTAAAGTCAGTGTTATCTACCACTAACATCCAGTCCTTACCTGACCAATTGCTGAATATGCTGTATGCCAATATCTCAAAGACACTCATAAGATTTTCCCTCTCCAGGAGAGAAATCCCAAATCATCAGCAAAGACAGTCAGCAACGCTTCAACAACAAATTGGCAAATTTGAAAAGGGAAGGATGCAACTGAAAACACAAATGGAGAAAATCCAACTTTGAATTCAACAGGGCTAGACGTAGAGCCCACAAAAGGCTATTACAAAGCCTTGTAGCTTGCAAATACATAATCTACAGTTGTAGCACATCTACAGTCCCAAACCTTTAATGCAAGTTTTAAAATGCAAGTTATAAAAAATCTTCAGGAAAATTTCCAACCTAGTAAGTCTATGAAATGCACCAGTTTCCTTCCCACAACTTGTTATTCTTTATCGAATTAAAATAATCCTAGATTTATATGGGAATCTCTAAGCATCCTCTACCTTCAACCCCACCCTGGATCCCACTCACTTCAACAACCAGTTTCAGCTTCTTTTAACCAATGATTTTGCATAAGAATTTCCAACAGCCAGGCGCACTCATGCTCAGCGCACTGAATCAAAGATTTCTTGATTCCAGGGATGCTTCCATCACGTGCTTGAAAGCCTTATTAGCTTAAAGTTTGGAATCAGACCTACTAAAGTAGGCGATAATCAACGCTTTCTGAAGAAGCTTTCAGCAAACCCTGCAAACCTTGCCAACAACAGGGTTATCTTGACTCTTTCATTCCTAAGCAAAATCGTGAACATGGAAGTTAGTAATTGAAGGATATAGGGCACCCAACAACCTCTTTCACGACTGGCAATCAGGCTTCAGAGCGGAAAGAGGTAGAGCCACATTAATGAATATCCATGAAGACCTCCTCTCGGCCTTAGATGATCAAACGCCAACCCTGATTCTACTTGACCTTTCCACCTTCACTGACACAGTAGATCACCAGATACTTCTAAGACAGATAAAATAATGGAGTGAAGTGCCAGACAACCTTCAATTGGAACATCTCTCTTTTTCAAACAAAAAGCCAACAAGTTAGGATTTGCTCTTCTGAGTCCAACTGGACACAAGAGTCTTGTGAGGGGTGTCTCATCACTTGTCACTCCTCTCCCTCCAGTTTAATGTTTACATGTGCCCGCTCATCCATGTATTCAATCTCTATCACGCAGTCACAGATATACACCAATAATATCCAGATTCATCAACCTGAGACTCTGTCTAGGACATATTTTCGCTTTAATGAAGGAAGTCTTCAACTTCTGAGAGGAGTAAAACAGAGGTTCAAATCACCAGGACTAAGATTAACATGAACCCATAACTGCCCTTCCTGTGGTCAGCCATGTTAGGTCAGCCACCACCACATCTGAAATGATTAACAAAATGTAGGTATGTTATTTGATATGGAGATGTCCTTTACTCTTCAAATTATCGCCATAGTCAGAAACACAAATATCTAACTAGCCTTGATGAGCAAGATTCACCCACTTCTACCACCAATCACTTAATTGAACGTACTTACTCTTACTCTTATTTAGACTGGACTACTGCAACTCTCTTTGCTAGCTTAGAGAAAACAGCAACAAGAATAATAAAACTGAGATGGCCTCTGGCACAGTAGGTGATTTAAAGAGGAAGGATAAAGGGAAGGATTCATGGTCCACAGGTACAAAAGGCAGGGGTATAGCTTACTGAGATTTGTGGTGTGTGAATCTTACATTTCCCACTAAAGAAGCAATGGGCTGCAAGATGGAGGGGTGAGAGTCCCTAGGTTTGGGATAGACTGTTTCTAAGAGGAACAGGGTCAGTAATGATTTGCATAAGGTGGGCCTCTTCTAGAGTGTCACAGTGGATGGAAACCAGTGGGTTGGAATGCTGCCCTGAGTGATTGCCACTGATTAGACTATTTGCAAGCGTTCATCCCTCACCTTTTGGATTGCCAGTAGTATCCCTGGAAACTTGGGAATGGAACAGCTTTCCAACACTACTACTGCCCATGTTTGTGAATTCCCAAAAAGTAGTACATTTGCACCCATACAGGGAGTGCTTCTATGGGTGCAGTATTTCCCCCTTTTTGTAAACTGGTTTCTATATATGTTTCTAATATTCTGATCCAAAAAATTAACTTGTTGAAACCTCTAGGTGAAATGAGAAAGACAAGAAAATCTGGCATAGATGATCTGACTAAGGGCCCCCAGATCCAACTTCCAGGCCAAGAATATATTTGAGGGGTGTCACACCCCAAACACCCCCACTGAACTAGCGATTCTGACCGTCCCACCTTTGTAGTTCTCCTTGGGAATTCATGACTACGGTAACATATAACACAATGGCCTGAAGTCCCTGCCATGGGATTGCTTATTTTAAATGTTTTTTCAATGCATGCACACTTCTACATCTCTGCTACAAGAAGCCTTGATGGTAGAGTTGTCAAATTAGTTCATGTGGACAGAGTTCCATGTTTTTAGTCCTCTATCAAGTGAATGATATCCCCATCAACTAATGCCACAAATCAACGCTGGAACGCAGGCAAATTAAAAGGGCAAGCCAAACCAGAGCGAACCACGGATCTGGCTTACAGGCCCGGACTGGCCAATCCCCCGGTATATATAAAATATTACCTACTGGTGGTCGCCAGTATGTAGTTATAGTTAGGACCTTGGTCCTATTAAAAAATACATCTTTTCTTTTGCCAATATGTTTGGCGCCGTTTGAAGAATATTTGCAACATTTTCAAAACTAATGGCCCACTCACTACAGCTGTTGTGTTTAAAGTTTTGAGGTGATCCTTCAAGCAGGGTCCGAGAAAAAAGGAGGGTCCCAAAACACTTTTTATCCATGTTAACTTCCATAGGACATTTTAGGCAAGGCCACAGCTCGAACTGCTGAACAGATTTACACCAAATGTGGCAAAAAGGTAGCTCTTGGTTCAGAAAGCACTCTTTGTTAAATGGTGTAAATCTGTTCAGTAGTTCCTGAGAAATGCAAAAATTTCTCAGATATACAAATATCACCACGGAGGATCCGCAAACCCTCCCGATCTCGAGCCTGAGATCTGATTGGCTGTCAACAGTTCCAATCAGGAAGTGTTGGCAGCCATCTTGTGATTAGTTTCAACCGAGTCACAAGGAAAAAGGTAAAAAAAGGATAAAAAAACAAGAAAAGGTGGCAGGGTACAAACACCCTGACTCCCTAGGCCTGCTCAGGGGGTCCTACAGGGACAACCCCAGGGCCAAAAAAAGCATTTAAAAAAAAAAAATTAGGCGGGAGTCACGCTGTGAGCACAAATCCTGCCGAAAATGTTTAAAAAACTGAAGCTCCGTCTTCCGCACTTCGTCTTTTTTAAGCCCTTGGGTGGGCCAGGTCCCGGGGGCAATTGGAAATAGATATGCAGGGGCCCGTGGTGGCGCCGCAGCCCTTGTGACCACCACCTCCCTTGGCTATAGTCAATAAATGCGGGGACACACGGCCCCCCCTGCAGCCCCGGGGATGCTACCTCCCTGGGGCTTTATATCGAAAATAATGGTGTGAGGGGGGCTCCTGCCACCCCACACAGCCCCGGGGTCTACCACCTACCTTGAGCTATATTCATTAAATGTGGGGGCCATGTGGCCCCCGCAGCCAAGGGATCTCCACCTCACCAGGACTATTTTTAAAAATGAACCCTCCAGATCTCAATCTTGAGATCTGATTGGCTGCCAACAGTTCCAACCAGGAAGTGTTGACAGCCATTTTGTGACTTGGTTGAACCGAGTGAAAAAGAGTAAAAAAGGATTAAAAAAAGCAAGAAAAGGGGGCAGGTACAAACACCCTCATCCCACAGGGACCCCCAGAGCCAAAAAAAGCAGTTACAAAAATAAATTAAGCGGGAGTCGCACTGGGTGCACGAATCCCGCTGAACATTAAAAAAAAAAACACTGTGTGGGGCTTACTGGAGGTAACAGGTAGACTAGTTGACCTCTAAGGACTCCTAGCTGCGAAGGGGACTTCATCCCCCAACCAAGAGTGCTCCAGGAGGCACATTTACAGAGTGCTGGAGAAAGGGGAGTGGCCTGCCATCAGAACTCAGCAATTCTGCTGTGTGGGACTTACTAGAGGCAATAGGAGGGGTAGTTGCCCCCCAATACGTACTTGGGGGCCAACCACCACTGCTATTACCTCCACTAAGTCTCACACAGCAGGATTGCTGAGTTCTGATAACAGCCACATCCCATTTGTCTACCACTCTGCAAACATGCTTCCTGGCAGGGGGATAAAGTCCCCTTGGCTCCAGAGGGACTTTGAGGGCCAAGAAGCCTCCTGGCACCTCCTGTAAGTCCTACACAGTGGAATTCCTGAGATCTGGTTGGAGGCCCAGCCCTCTCTCTCCGCCACTCTTCAAACTTGACTGCCTGTTAAAACACCTTAGAAATTTACAGAAAAAAACACGTTTCAGGGACATTATTGTTAGGAATTTGCATTTTAAAAACCTTAGAAATTGACTGAAAAAAACACAGATTTCAGGGATGTGCGTTTAGATCAATGAATCAGTGAGTGGGTGTGTAACTCCTGGTATGGCTTTTTGAATGGGTTTGTATGGAAGCGGCATTTGGTATATAAAAGATTGTACAGTAGTGTGAGTGGGTGCATCAGAGATCCTGTGGATGATGTCATCACTGATATCATCAGTGATGTAATTTAAGATGTCATCAGTGATGTCACTGACCATGACTGATGTAATATGTGAAGTCATAAGCAGTGCATTGCACCGGCGTGAGTTATTGTTAGCTCAGCTGAATTTCTCTGGTTTTGTATGAGTGAAATGTCAGACTAACCATAATGTCCCTCTAAGCTTTGTTTTTTTCTGTGAATTTCTAAGGTTTATAAAATGCTAATTATATGCAAGTAGGTAGTTATAGTTAGGACCTTGTTTCCATAGAAAAAGCATTGTCTCATTGTTGCACTGATGATTAAAAAATAAACCCTGTTAAAAAACTGGTTCCCGGAGTGCCGTCTGTGATTCCTGGAAAACTAAAGCTAAATAAAGTAACAGGATTGTGGAAAAGCCAATAAAAATGAAAGTGCTTTTTTAATAGAAATTAGGTCCTAACTATAACTACCAACTGTTGTGTGTGTATATATATATATATATTCACTGAAAAAAACATAGGTTTCAGGCCTTATATAGTTAGGGATTAGCATTTAAAAACCCTTTGAAATTCACTCAAAAAACTATAAGTTTGGCCCCCAATAACGAAGCAAACCACATTCACTGGATGATGTCATCAGTGATGTCATCAGTGATGTCATTTGAGATGTCATCAGTGATGTCACTGACCATGTCATGAATGATGTAATATGTGACATCATCAGCAGTGGATTGCGGTGCGCGAAATATAGTTAGTACAACTAACTATATATGAGCAATTTCAATTGTTTGTATGAGTGTAATTTCCAGCTAACTATAACACCCCTAAAACTTATAGTTTTTTGAGTGAATTTCAAAGGTTTTTTAAATGCTAATTCCTAACTATATAAGGCCTGAAACCTATGGTTTTTCAGTGAATTTCAAAGGTTTTTTAAATGCTAATTCCTAACTACATAAGGCCTGAAACCTATGGTTTTTTCAATGAATTTGTAAGGTTTTTTAAATGCTAATTCCTATCTATATAAGGCCTGAAACCTATGGTTTTTTCAGTGAATTTCAAAGGTTTTTAAAATGCTAATTCCTAACTATATAAGGCCTGAAACCTAAGGTGTTTTCAGTGAATTTCAATGGTTTTTTAAATGCTAATTCCTAACTATATCATGCCTGAAACCTATGGTTTTTTCATTGAATTTCGAAGGTTTTTTAAATGACAATTTTTAAATGTATTAATTGTTATTTTTTTTATACTGATTTACTACATTTTTGCAGGCAGGTGTTCAGAGGGCACGCCCCCTTCTTACAACACTCTGCAGCGCACCTCCATGGAGCTTACTGGAGATACCTGTTGGACTGTTCCCTCTAGGGGACCTCTGGATTGAACAGGAATTAATTGCCCAACTTAAACTGTGCAAACGCGCCCTGTAGAGAGTTCTAAATTGGGGGATTACGTTCCCTTGCATACTGGGGGTCCCTGGGGGCCACCTAGCCCACCACGAGCCTCCATTATGCGCCAGGGGGCTGCTTTGCTTTTCCCCGGGAGCAGCGGTCCCCGGGGCAGTGTAGGGGGGAAGTGGGGCCCCCCCACACTTCTTTATCACTATGCCCCCGTGATTTTGTTCCCCGGGGGGGGGGGGTAATTTAAAAAATAAGAGAACGGGTTTAAAAAAAAAAACAATTGGGGACCTTGGGGCTCCTTGTGGTACCACCTGGGCAGGCCTAGGGGATCAGGGTATGTCTACCCTATCCCCTTTATGTGTTCTACACATTTGTTTTTCTGCTTTCTTGTGCCTCGGTCTACAGAGCACAAGATGTATGCCAACACTTCCTGGTTTGAAATGTTGACAGCCAATGAGCATGCAGCTTTCTCGGGAAGGCATGCTGATTTTCTCCCACTGTCTGTCAACAGTCCAAAACAGAAATTGTTGGCAGCCATCTTGTGCCTCGGTAGACTGAGGCACAGGAAAGCATAAAAACAAACGTGTAGAACTCAAAAAGGGGGCAGGGTAGAAGCACCCTGACCCTCTAGGCCTGCTCAGGGGGTCGCCCAAAAATGTATTTATTTATTTTTTTCAAAAAATTGCGGGGTGCGCGCACGGTGCGCGCTTATAGATATATATATTTTTTCTCTTTTGATTTTCTCAGGAACTACTGGAGGGATTTACACCATTTAAGCAAAAGGGTGATCTGCGAATCAGACTCTACCATTTTGCCAAATTTGGTGTAATTCTGTTCAGCGGTTCAGGCTGTAGCCGTGCCTAAACTTCCTATGGAAATTAACATGGGGAAAACACGTTTTGGGACCCCCCTTTTTTCTCGGCCCCCGCTTGATGAATCTACCCGAGACTTTCAGGGAGGAAGCGGAACGGAACGGGCCATCTTCTTTGAGAAATTTGCGCATATTCAACAACCGGCGCCAAAGTTTTTCCCAATAGAATGTTGCAGATTTCCTATGTAAACTAGGTCCTAACTATATATATATATATATATATATCGGCACAATTCTTTAGAAAAAAGAATGCAGAAGCCACCATGGGGAAATCCAAAGGAGAAGCTTTATTCTCTTTAACAACAGGCAAATGCATTTCGGCCGCGAGGCCTTTCTCAATGCCCACAGTTGTAGAAATGGACACGCCTCCTCCCCTTGGGCTACTTTGAATGTCCTGCCCAGTCTTGATTGGCTGTTCTCCCTATTCCTCTCACTCCGGCCGGAGTGGGCTGCCCAACATGCCGTGGCCACCAGGTGACCGAACTGCAAGTCCCAGAATGCCATGTTCCAGCGAAGGGGTCTGCAGGTTTGGGCTGACATCCAATGCAAATGTGTGACTGGCAGGTAAGTCCAAAGAAAGAGCGTGCCTCCATTTCATATTGATTGCGGAGTTAAACGTACTCCCTCGAGTCCCCAAGCCGCAGCTACCTTAAACGCCCAGGTTGCGTTCGCCTTCTGGGGTCACCAGGTGTCCACCGGAAAAAAACTGCTACCGCAGAAAACCTTCTCACAACAGCCGGAGCTGCCGCTGCCAATGGTTCCGGCAAAACTTGCGCTGCGCGTTGCTTCTGGACCGTGTCACTGGCTCACACGGTAATGGATATCGGCACAATTCTTTAGAAAAAAGAATGCAGAAGCCACCATGGGGAAATCCAAAGGAGCAGCTTTATTCTCTTTAACAACAGGCAAATGCATTTATATATATATACCTACAGCCTGAACTGCTGAACGGAATTACACCAAATTTGGCAGGAAGGTAGACCTTGGTTTAGAGTCGTGCCTTTTGGATATATATATATATATATATATATATATATATATATATATATATATATATATATATATATATATATATATATATATATATATATATATATATATATATATATATATATATATATATATATATATATATATATATATATATATATATATATATATATATATATATATATATATATATATATATATATATATATATATATGTATATATATATATATATATATATATATATATATATATATATATATATATATATATATATATATATATATACACACACAACAAGGTATCCCACCTTTCAGAACGAACCTGAATGAACCAGCGAATTCTGCACATTTCACGCAGCATTCCTTTATTCTTTAAAGCCAGACATCAAAAGTGCTCATTTAAAATTTCAGCCCTAGGCATTTCGCAACTCCTTACTGCTTGTTCACGGCCTCCTGGCAATGTTCTGAGGCAGATCAGCATGGAAAAAGAGTCCTCCATTTGCAGTCCTTTATTAGGCGCCGCCCCCTAATGGGCTTCCTTAATGATAGAGTTCTGGGACTCGTAGTTTTCCCCAAGCTACAATAAATATCCTCCAGTGGATTCTGCCTTCATGAACAGAATTGTTGCACCATTTAAACTCTCCTGTGAGTCACAAGCACCTGATTCCGGCTGCTTATTGATACCAGTTCAAGTCTGCATAAGCAAACACAGGCAGTCTGTGCGCAGCAGCCCACTTTCTTTCCGTGGTAGTTCAGTCCTCACGAGGAAAAAGAGTCCTCCATTTGCAGTCCTTTAGTAGGCGCCGCCCCCTAATGGGCTTACTTAATGATAGAGTTCTGGGACTCGTAGTTTTCCCCATGCTGATCTGCCTCAGAACATTGCCAGGAGCCCGTGAACAAGCAGTAAGGAGCTGCGAAACGCGTAGGGCTGGAATTTTAAATGAGCACTTTTGATGTCTGGCTTTAAAGAATAAAGGAATGCTGCTTGAAATGTGCAGAATTCGCTGGTTCATTCAGGTTCGTTCTCAAAGGTGGGATACCTTGTTGTGTATATTTAACGGCCAATCCCGGTCGTGAGGACTGAACTACCACGGAAAGAAAGTGGGCTGCTGCTCACAGACTGCCTGTGTTTGCTTATGCAGACTTGAACTGGTATCAATAAGCAGCCGGAATCAGGTGCTTGTGACTCACTGGAGAGTTTAAATGGTGCAACAATTCTGTTCATGTAGGCAGAATCCACTGGAGGATATTTATTGTAGCTTGGGGAAAACTACGATTCCCAGAACTCTATCATTAAGGAAGCCCATTAGGGGGCGGCGCCTAATAAAGGACTGCAAATGGAGGACTCTTTTTCCATGCTGATCTGCCTCAGAACATTGCCAGGAGCCCGTGAACAAGCAGTAAGGAGCTGCGAAACGCGTAGGGCTGGAATTTTAAATGAGCACTTTTGATGTCTGGCTTTAAAGAATAAAGGAATGCTACTTGAAATGTGCAGAATTCGCTGGTTCATTCAGGTTCCTTGTTGTGTATAAATATATATATATATATATATATATATACCTACTGGCGGTCGCCAGTAGGTAGTTATAGTTAGGACCTATTTTCCATAGGAAATCTGCAGCATTCTATTTGGAATAACTTTGGTGCCGGTTGACGAATCTTCGCAAACTTTTCAAAACTTATGGCATGCTCCGGTCTGCTCCTATCCTGAAAGTGTCGGGGTGATTTGTCAAGCGGGCGGAGAAAAAAATGGGGTCCCAAAACGTGTTCGCCCCATGCAATTTTCCATAGGAACCTTTAATCGCAGCTACAGCCTGAACTGCAGAACGGAATTACACCAAGTTTGGCAGAAAGGTAGACCTTGGTTTAGAGTCGTGCCTATTTGTTAAATGGTGTAAATCGGTTCAGTAGTTTTTTAGATATTAAAGGAAAAAAATACATATGTATCTGGGCCGAGCCTAACCACACATCTCATCGTGAGATCTGATTGGCTGTCAGCACTTCATCCAAGAAGTGTTGGCAGCCATCTTGGGACCAATATACATGATAGCACCTCATTAAAAAGCATTGCAGTTAATAGAAGGTTTTAAGACTTTAGTTACATTATAAATCATTTGTTGATGGTACCATACTAATTTTAGGAATTGTGGTGTGTTCTAAGGTGATTTTACCATGTGAAAAAGCCTTCTGCTGGGATATCATAAACAATTGTTTGAGAGAAAACTATTTTTTCATGCTTTTCCCACAGAGGTTTGTAAGGTGATCTATAAGCTAAACTGAGAGCATATTTTCTGTAAATTCACATTATCTTTCTCAGTCATGTGAGAATGAAGTCTGAAATTCTCAGTAAAACATGTACATCCAACAAGGGCAGAGACTGTCAGTTGATTCCTTTGTGTTCTACTGTAGCTTCCCAGAGTGTTCGAAAGAACAACTAGAGCGCTAACAGTCCTAGTTATGACAAACGTATGGCACACCTGAAGCCTTCTTGATTGGAAAAAAGTTGTAACTCTTAAAACATTTAACTTAAAAAGGAACAAAATGAGGGGTTTAATTTAGCCGTAGAAAGTATGATTAGTGCTGCAGAAAGAAAAATGAGGGCACATTTTGAGTGACTTCTCAAATCCTCTTCTATTTAAAAAAAAATTCTGACATACAGACTGAAACATGCACTATGAATACCAGCAGCAGACTTCCCTGGTGAGTAGTAGCTTTACTACAGTGATCTAATAAGCAACTAGAGTGCTAACATTCTGAATTTATAGCAAATGTGTGACACATCTGAATCCCTTCTCGATGGAATCAAAGTAAAAAAAACTGAAAGTATTTCCTACTGAGGATACTGTAGTAAATGAGGAAATTAGGAAACTTCATAACAAATAAGTCTCACAAGTTGGCCACCAGAGATAAAAGAGCCCAAATGTAGCACAAATATCACCCAGATGTAGCCCAGTATAGCCCAATGACAGAATATCCCAGAGTGTTCTAAAGAACAACTAGAGCGCTAATAGTCTTACTGAAGACAAAAGTATGGCACACCTGAAGCCATTTTGATTGGAATAAAGTGGTAACACTTAAAAGATTTAATTTGCAAAGGAAGAAAATGAGGGGGTTCATTTTGCCATAGAAACTATGATTAGTGCTGCAGAAAGAAAAATTAGGGCACATTTTGACTTCTCAAATCCTCTTCTATTTCATTAAAAAATTCTGACATGCAGACTGAAACATGCACTTTGAATACCAGCAGCAGAATTCCCTGGTGAGCAGTAGCTTTACTACAGTTATCTAATGAGCTACTAGAGTGCTAACATTCAGAATGTATGGCAAATGTGTGACACATCTGAATGCCTTCTTGATGGAACCAAAGTAAACAAGCATTGAAAATGCAATAGGTCTCGCCCTCGTTTAAGTTAAAGCAATTTTGTTTGTAATTAGGTGGCTTTTTAGGTTTGCTTTTATTAGTGATTTTCAAACTTTCATGTATATAACATGCATATGTATACATATATGTATATGTATATGTATGCATGCATTTATATTTGTATTTATATAGATATGTAGATTATATATATGTTTATATATGTATGTATATATATACACATACATATATAAATGCATATGCATATATATATGCATATATATATATATATATATATATATATATATATATATATATATATATATATATATATATATATATATATGCATATATGTGTGTGTAGCGAGAGGTAGAGAGAGGTAGAGAGGTAGAGAGGTAGAGGTGTAGAGGTAGAGGTGTAAAGGTAGAGAAGTAGAGGTAGAGAGTTAGAGGTAGAGAGTAGTAGAGAGAGTAGTAGAGAGAGTGGTAGAGAGGTAGAGAGTAGAGGATGAGTAATAGAGAGTAGAGAGTGAGTAGTAGAGAGAGTAGCAGAGACTGAGTAGTAGAGAGTAGTAGAGTGAGTAGTAGAGAGTAAGTAGTAGAGAGTGGTAGAGAGTGGGTAGTAGAGAGCGAGTAGTAGAGAGTTGTAGAGAGTTATATAGTGAGTAGTAGAGAGTAGTAGAGAGTGAGTAGGAGAGAGTAGTAGAGAGTGAGTAGTAGAGAGTGAGTAGTAGAGAGTGAATAGCAGAGAGAGAGAGTAGTAGAGAGTAGTAGAGTGAGTAGTAGAGAGTGAGTGGTAGAAAGAGTAGTAGAGTAGTAGAGAGTGAGTAGTAGAGTGAGTAGTAGAGAGTAGTAGAGAGAGAGTAGTAGAGAGTGAGTAGTAGAGAGTGAGTAGTAGAGAGTAGTAGAGAGAGAGTAGTAGAGAGTGAGTAGTAGAGAGTGAGTAGTAGAGAGTGAGTAGTAGAGAGTAGTGGAGTAGTAGAGAGTGAGTAGTAGAGAGAGAGTAGTAGAGACTGAGTAGTAGAGAGTGAGTAGTAGAGAGTGAGTAGTAGAGAGAGCGAGAGTAGTAGAGAGTGAGTACGAGAGAGTGAGTAGTGGAGGGTAGTAGTAGAGAGTAGTATATAGTGAGTAGTAGAGAGTAGTAGCGAGTGAGTAGTAGAGAGTGAGTAGTAGAGAGAGTAGTAGAGAGTAGTAGATAGTGAGTAGTAGAGAGTGAATAGTAGAGAGTAGTAGAGAGTGAGTAGTAGAGAGAGAATAGTAGAGAGAGAGTATTAGAGAGTGAGTAGCAGGGAGTAGTAGAGAGTGAGTAGTAGAGAGTAAGTAGTAGAGAGTAGTAGAGAGTGAGTAGTAGACAGTAGTAGAGACTGAGTAGTTGAGAGTGAGTAGTTGAGAGTGAGTAGTAGGGAGAGAGTAGTAGAGAATAGTAGAGAGTGAGTAGTAAAGTAGTAGAGAGTAGTCAGTCAGTGTCAGTCAGTCAGTGTCAGTCAGTCAGTCAGTATCAGTGTCAGTCAGTCAGTGTCAGTCAATCAGTGTCAGTCAATCAGTGTCAGTCAATCAGTGTCAGTCAGTCAGTCAGTCAGTGTCAGTCAGTCAGTGTCAGTCAGTGTCAGTCAGTCAGTGTCAGTCAATCAGTGTCAGTCAGTGTCAGTGGCAGTCAGTGTCAGTGTCAGTCAATCAGTGTCAGTCAGTGTCAATCAGTCAGTGTCAGTCAGTCAGTGTCAGTCAGTCAGTATCAGCTAGAGCAGATCTGCTGACCTGATTCTCTGGCTCTAAAGCAGCTCTGCTGGCCTGGTTCTCTCCCTCTAAAGCAGCTCTGCTGACCTGGTTTCTCTGGCTCTACAGAGGGCTGCTGACCTGGTTCTCTGGCTCTAGAGCAGCTCTGCTGACCTAGTTCTTAGGCTACAGATCAGCTCTGCTGATCTGGTTCTGTGGCTCTACAACAGCTCTGCTGGCCTGGTTCTCTGGCTCTAAAGCAGCTCTGCTGGCCCGGTTCTATGGCTCTAAAGCAGTTCTGCTGACATGGTTCTCTGGCTCTAGAGCAGCTCTGCTGACCTGATTCTCTCCCTCTAGAGCAGCTCTGCTGACCTGGTTCTCTCCCTCTAAAGCAGCTCTACTGACCTAGTTTCCCTGTCTCCACAGTAGCTCTGCTGACCTGGTTCTCTGGTTCTAAAGCAGCTCTGCTGACCTGGTTCTCTCCCTCTAAAGCAGCTCTGCTGACCTGGTTTCTCTGGCTCTACAGCAGCTCTGCTGACCAGGTTCTCTGGCTCTAGAGCTGCTCTGCTGACCTAGTCCCTAGGCTCTAGAGCAGCTCTGCTGACCTGGATCTTTGGCTCTACAACAGCTCTGCTGACCTGGGTCTCTGGCTCTAAATCAGCTCTGCTGACCCAGTTCTATGGCTCTTAAGCAATTCTGCTGACCTGGTTCTCTGGCTCTAGAGCAGCTCTGCTAACAGGTCCCTTGACTCTAAAGCAGCTCTGCTGACCTGGTTCACTCCCTCTAAAGCAGCTCTGCTGACCTGGTTCTCTCGCTCTAAAGCAACTCGACAGACCTGGTTTCTCTGGCTCTACAGCAGCTCTGCTAACCTGGTTCTCTGGCTCTAGAGCAGCTATGCTGACCTGGTTCTCTGGCTCTAAAGCATCTCTGCTGACCTAGTTCTCTCCCTCTAAATAAGCTCTGCCTCTAGAGCAGCTCTGCTGACCTGGTACTATGGCTCTAAAACAGCTCTGCTGACCTGGTTCTCTGGCTCTAGAGCAGCTCTGCTGATCTGGTTCTCTGGCTCTAAAGCAGCTCTGCTGGCCTGGTTCTCTGGCTCTAGAGCCGCTCTGCTGACCTGGTTCTCTGGCTCTAAAGCAGCTCTGCTGACCTGGTTCTCTCCCTCTAAATAAGCTCTGCCTCTAGAGCAGCTCTACTGACCTGGTACTATGGCTCTAAAACAGCTCTGCTGACCTAGTTCTCTGACTCTAGAGCAGCTCTGCTGATCTGGTTCTCTGGCTCTAAAGCAGCTCTGCTGACCTGGGTCTCTCCTTCTAAAGCAGCTCTGCTGACCTGGTTCTATGGCTCTAAAGCAGCTCTGCTGACTTGTTCTCTGGCTCTAAAGCAGCTCTGCTGGCCTGGTTCTCTGGCTCTAAAGCAGCTCTGCTAAGATGGTTCTCTCCCTCTAAAGCAGCTCTGCTGACCTGGTTTCTCTGGCTCTACAGCTGCTCTGCTGATCTAGTTCTCTGGCTCTAGAGCAGCTCTGCTGACCCAGTTCTATGACTCTAAAGCAGTTCTGCTGACCTGGTTCTCTGGCTCTAAAGCAGCTCTGCTGACCTGGTTCTCTACCTCTAAAGCAGCTCTGCTGACAGGTCCCTTGACTCTAAAGCAGCTCTGCTGACCTGGCTCTCTACCTCTAAAGCAGCTCTGCTGACCAGGTTCTCTCACTCTAAAGCAACTCTACAGACCTGGTTTCTCTGGCTCTACAGCAGCTCTGATACCCTGGTTCTCTGACACTAGAGCAGCTCAGATAACCTGATTCTTAGGCTCTAGAACAGCTCTGCTGACCTGGTTCTATGGCTCTAAAGCAGCTCTGCTGACCTGGTTCTCTGGCTCTATAGCAGCTCTGCTGAACTGGTTCTCTGGCTCTAAAGCAGCTCCACTGACCTGGTTCTCTCCCTCTAAATCAGCTCTGCCGACCTGGTTCTCTGCCTCTATAGTAGCTCTGCTGACCTGGTTCTCTGGCTCTAGAGCAGTTCTCCTGACTTGGTTCTCTGGCTCTAAAGCAGCTCTGCTAGCCTGGTTCTCTCCCTCTAAAGCAGATCTGCAGACCTGGTTTCTCTGCCTCTAGAGCAGCTCTGCTGACCTGGTTCTCTGGCTCTAAAGCAGCTCTGCTGACCTGGTTCTCTCCCTCTAATGCAGCTCTGCTGACCTGGTTCTCTGCCTCTAGAGCAGCTCTGCTTACCTGGTTCTCTGGCTCTAAAGCAGCTCTGCTGACCTAATTTATGGATCCAAAGCAGCTCTTCTGACCTGGTCCTCTGGCTCTAGAGCAGCTCTGCTGACCTTGTTCTCTGGCTCTAAAGCAGCTCTGCTGACCTGGTTCTCTCCCTCTAAAGAGCTCTGCTGACCTGGTTCTCTGGCTCTAAAGCAGTTCTGCTGACCTGGGTCTCTGCCTCTAGAGCAGCTCTGCTGACCTGGTTCTATGGCTCTAAAGCAGCTCTGCTGACCTTGTTCTCTGGTTCTAGAGCAGCTCTGCTTACCTGGTTCTCTGGCTCTAAAGCAGTTCTGCTGACCTGGTTCTCCCCCTCTAAAGCAGCTCTGCTGACCTGGTTTCTCTGGCTCTACAGCAGCTCTGCTGACCTGATTCTCGGCCTCTAGAGCAGCTCTGCTGACCTGGGTCTCTGGCTCTAGAGTAGCTCTGCTGACCTGGGTCTCTGGTTCTAGAGCGGATCTGCTGACCTGCTTCTTAGGCTCTAGAGCAGCTCTGCTGACCTGGTTCCCTGGCTCTACAACGGCTCTGCTGACCTGGTTTCTCTGGCTCTACAGCAGCTCTGCTGACCTGGTTCTATGGCTCTAAAGCAGCTCTGTTGACCTTGTTCTCTGGCTCTAGAGCAGCTCTGCTTACCTGGTTCTCTGGCTCTAAAGCAGTTCTGCTGACCTGGTTCTCCCCCTCTAAAGCAGCTCTGCTGACCTGGTTTCTCTGGCTCTACAGCAGCTCTGCTGACCTGATTCTCTGCCTCTAGAGCAGCTCTGCTGACCTGGGTCTCTGGCTCTAGAGCAGCTCTGCTGAACTGGTTCTCTGGTTCCAGAGCAGATCTGCTGACCTGCTTCTTAGGCTCTAGAGCAGCTCTGCTGACCTGGTTCTATGGCTCTAAAGCAGCTCTGTTGACCTTGTTCTCTGGCTCTAGAGCAGCTCTGCTTACCTGGTTCTCTGGCTCTAAAGCAGTTCTGCTGACCTGGTTCTCCCCCTCTAAAGCAGCTCTGCTGACCTGGTTTCTCTGGCTCTACAGCAGCTCTGCTGACCTGATTCTCTGCCTCTAGAGCAGCTCTGCTGACCTGGGTCTCTGGCTCTAGAGCAGCTCTGCTGAACTGGTTCTCTGGTTCCAGAGCAGATCTGCTGACCTGCTTCTTAGGCTCTAGAGCAGCTCTGCTGACCTGGTTCTCTGGCTCTACAACGGCTTTGCTGACATGGTTTCTCTGGCTCTACAGCAGTTCTGCTGACCTGGTTCTCTGCACTCACGATGCACGCACCCGACTCCGCGAAATTATATTTAAAAATAATATGTTTATTATAAGTACAAATATATTATTTTTATGATTATCTTAGATAATCTCTTGCCCTAATATGTATATTAAAGACACATACATATCATTTTGGATCATACTTTTTTTTTGCGGGAGTGTCGCACCCAACACACCCAGGCACCTATATGACGTCAAGCGGGACCCGCCACTGCACAAGCGTCTCGTACCATAATGTGCATGTGTCGCGAATGCACGGGAGCAGGAGTCGCAGGCTGGTCGCATTCCAATCGCGCACATCTTGTAATATTAAATGTATATGATGTAACTGAAAAACACGCACGACTTTTCAAAAATGGCGGCTAGAATCCGCGCACCCACCGTGATGTGTACGCTTTGAGTGCGCAACTCCCAAAAAAAATTGGGAATTAAAATATATATATATATATATATAATATAAATATATTCAAATAAAAAATGAATGAATCAATATTTCTGTTTCAATTTTTTTTACATTTTTTTGCATTTTTCAGAAAAATATATAATGTTATTTAATGAATAAAATATTTATAAATAAACAGTTAAAGAACTGTAGAAAATCAGAACAAAAAAATAGGCATAACTACTATGACACTTAAAAATTAGCGTTTAAAAAAGCTTTGCAATTCACTGAAAAAAACATAGGTTTTCAGAGACGTTATAGTTAGAAATTAGCATTTAAAAATGCTTTGAAATTCACTGAAAAAATCATAGGTTTCAGAGACGTTATAGTTAGAAATTAGCATTTAAAAAACCTTAGAAATTCACAGAAAAAAACATATGACATCACTGATGACATCATCCACCTGACAATGTGATACACCTCATTATACACTTGTTTAACCTTTCATCACGCACTGTAAAATACAGGGTACCATATTTGAAACCATTGACACACCAACAACAGTTACTATATACCCACTCACTGATTCCTAAGTCTACACACACAACTACCCATTCAACAGCAGAATCATGTATACATGCAGTCACTAATTATTAGAGCACTAGCAAAATGCACTTATACACATATATAGACATTGACACATCAGCAGTCATCTTAGTCGGTTATGCAGTCATCCTACTCACTCATGAAAAAAATTAATCACACTTACATTTACTCACTTACACAATTATCCAACACCTCATTTATTCAAACACATAGTAACTCATAGTTAATATGTTAAACAAGCATTGGAAATGCAATAGGGCTTGCATTAGAAGAGTTGGAGCTATTGGTCTTGTAAATCTAATAATTTTTTAAGTATTAATTTTGTTATTGTAAATGGCAATATTTATAGAATTTGCAAATGTGACACCTATAGCATTATTTAATTTTTTTTGTGTCATTTGTAATAAAGCTTGAAACATTGACAGAACATATTTAAACAAGTGATGCTGTGGTTGTGCTGAGTGATGCTGTGGTTGCATTCAGCTAAAAAAAAACATCCTGCCAAATAAAAAAAACACAGTTTTCCGCATCGCAGACACTTAAGAAAAAAGTATTTGCTTGCACAAGGCCACTGCATAAAATAAAGTTACTAAAATTAACTCACTGAACCTATAATGTTTACAAAATAATACATGCTGAAATCACAGGCGGGTGCGTAAACACATAAGGTAGCATGCACGCAAACACACACCAGAAGCTCAAACATATGCAGAAAACATGCACACGCACACACACAAAGGTTTCACACACATACGACAGAAGGCAGGAAGGTTTAGAAGGTAATTGGACCCAGAGCAGGGAGAGTGGACCGAGCACAACGAGTTGCAACACAGCCGTGGAACAAAAGCTTGGCCACCATGTCAACAGATGAAAGGAAACCTGATCCAAGACATAATAACTGTGCCCTAATGCACGTAATAGCATAAAACGAAAGTCTGTATGTGCACCTCCAAGACGAGACAGCAGCTGCCAGAGTCCCTCGCCTTCTATGGCGGTGAGAGGTGTTTATTGACAGAATTGTGAAAAGCAGCTGATGTAAACAAGACTGAAGAATTGTGATGACCTGCTGCATTAACTATAAAGTAGCAAAGAATAGTATGTCTCACATCGTGTTTTTAAAAAACTGAACACCTCCACAGGGCAGCAGAATGAGTCGGGGCATCGCATCGCCAGACTGATTGGCAAGAAATTCCGTAATAAAAAAAAACAAAAACTAGCAAGAGCTATCAGATGTATGCAGGAACAGGCTGCCAGATGGTGAGAAAGATAGCATTTACAAAACCGTGTTTGAAGCAGCCTGAAAGGGCTTGGCGGACCGCAGGCTTGTCAACGAGCTCTGCTCTTCATCATGTCTGTCACTGCTGCTGCCTGCCCGCAAGCTTTTACTGCCAGCAGCTACAAGTAAATGCATACAAACATGTACACAGACACACGCACACACATACACACAGGCGGGTGCGTAAACACATAAGGTAGCATGCACGCAAACACACACCAGAAGCTCAAACATATGCAGAAAACATGCACACGCACACACACAAAGGTTTCACACACATACGACAGAAGCCAGGAAGGGCTGTGGCATGGGTGACCAGCCTGCCGTTTCTGCTAGTGCCGGGCCTCACATTGCATCACATATTCGGCCGAAACCGCAGTGCAATTAAATGAAGCATGTTCTACTCATGGAGTTCACACAGATCACTGCAAGGCCTTCTCTGGTATGTGATGCCAGATTAGCGCGGGAGATGTGTGCCATAGCTTCCAATGAGTTTCACAATTCACTGTAAACACATGTTAACGAAATGTGAGCAACCTTCGCAATGGGGGCACTGGTGTACAGTGTTGATAATGAAAACACAATATTTAATTATTTTATGCTGTGTAAACCATCGCATTGCGACCTCGTGCATGCAAGTTCTTTACGCTTGTACATAGGCAGGTGAGTTAGAGGTGAAAGTTTGTGTACACCAAAAAGACGCATGATTACTCTGATTCCTATCGGTATTTCCCGCGAAAACAATGTGAAACCATGTCGTTTTTAACAACATAATCCAAGAAACGGAACAAAATCAATGCGCAGAACGCAGCAAGCTCTCTAGGAAAACAATATCCGTTGAAAACACAGTGTTGATAATGAAAACACAATAATTAATTATTTTATGCTGTGTAAACCATTGCATTGCGACCTCGCTTTACGCGTGTACATAGGCAGATGAGTTAGAGGTGAAAGTTTGTAGTATGACAGAGTTGTGGCGGAGATTTTTACTCTATGTTTGAAGCATCGTAATACAGAAATTTAAACAAGATTAATTAACAAGTTACAAAAGAATAGCATGGCAGCTATTTTTAGTGCTGAGGCTGCTGCGATGTTAAACAAGCTGTCGCACCGGGAAGTGAAGTGAATAAATTAGGGGAGGAGAAGCACACGCTGAGAATCTTGTGGGAGGGAGGCTGGGCTGCCTTTGATGTGGTAATGCGAGGCTGGCAGGCAGGCGGCTGGTGGCATTGTGCACGCGCTTTTTAGGGCTTGCGCTTGCGCAATGACCTAAAAAGCGCACATGCACTTGAAGAAATCGCCAGTGGAATCGCCAGTGTTTAAACTCTGTTTAAGCCACTTCAGAGCTACGCCAGCTATGCGCATGCGCATCAGCAGGCGAGCCCTAAAAATCACCATTACAATTATACACTCGTTCATTACTCTCATAATCACTGACTCTTACATATACTTATTTATATACACCAACTCTCACATACAATGCCTTTTATTTTTTTACTTTGTTGAAGAAGTACAACTAAAAGATAAATTCGCTCACCAACACACAAATAAATACACTCAGTCACCCAAACAACTGTTTCCACATGCACTCTTAAACCTATACACTTACTCAATCAACCATTCACACATCTATGCATAGAGTTACACACACACCATCCAACCACACACAAACTCAGGGGCCCAGTAGGATGGCGGGCGGATCGCCCCCACCAGGCTGGCAATAGCCACTGCCGGCTTGGCGGGGGCGATCCGCCCGCCATCCTTGCACCAAAGACCCCCGCCATATTAGTATGGCGCGGGGGACCGCGGCGGACGGAAAGACCGTCCGCCGCTTTGCCGCAGAAAAGGTATAATATGGTGGCGGTGTCTATCAGACACTGCCAGCCATATTATGATGGGCATATTTGAATGCCTTTCCGTGGCGGCAATGCCGCCACCAAAAGGCATGCGGAGAATCCCTGCGGGGGCCTGTTTCGGGCCCCCAGGGACTCCGGAGGGTGGGGGGTGCACATGGGGGGTACCTTTGGTACCCCCCAGCAGTTCCATGCACAGCATGGCAGGCACAGCGCGGTGCCTACCATGCTGTGCATGGCAGTGCACAGCATGCCTTCCTGACATTGTGGCGGGCGGTGATGAGTGCACCGCCCGCCACAATGGTAGGAATGCAGGATGAACCCGCAACTGTGTCGGGCCCATCCTAATGCTGCCCCCGGGACACCTGCCCTTATGGCGGGCTGTCCCTATCCACGATGGGATGGTGGGTGGACAAAGTCCCCCCGTCATCCTAATGGACCCCTCAGTGTCCCATACAAATACTCACCAAACTAATCAATAGCTAATATACACACTCATGTAGTTAGTGACCAGCTGATTCAGCATGTTATACAACAACAGAGACAGTGATGCACACATTCACATAGTTTAGTCACTAATCCATGTACTAAGTGAGACACTTTTAATTGCTCACTTAAACAGACAGTCAGACAGCTACTAAATCCTCCATCCAGACAGTTATATATCCACTCAATCTTCAATACAGATATATATATATATATATATATATATATATATATATATATATATATATATATATATAATACATATTTAAATTTCAAACTAAACCCCATTCACTGGATGATGTCATCAGTGATGGTATTTGAGATGTCATCAGTGATGTCACTGACCATGTCATGAATGATGCAATATGTGACATCATCAGCAGTGCATTACGGGCGCGCGAGTTATAGTTAGCAGAACTAACTATAACGGAGGAATTTCTATGGTTTTGTACGAGTGAAATGGCCAGCTAACTATAACACCCCTGAAACCTATGTTTTTTTCTGTGGATATATATATATATATATATATATATATATATTCAGGTCCACAATGCGTAGCAGCGCTACGCTACTGCACTCTCCTCGAGAACCCAGGGATCAAATCCAATACGAAGTGCGCTTTTCCAAATCCATTTATTTATTTAAATGCAGCATCGTGAGGAAACACGGAAAAAACCCAACGCGTTTCGGCGAGGAAACTCGCCTTGGTCACGGGTGATTCCACAAACAATGAGCAAACAATAAATAAAGTTTCACGTGATTAAGTGACAAAAATAAACAACAGACTCACAGCTCAAATATCACGGCCATCTTGGAATAGAGTGTGCTTACATGGATCTAATGGCCCAAAATGTATATACATTTAACAGATGCATTTCAACATAAATTTTACGAAATATCTTGACCAATTGTATCAAATTCATTGGGTACTGTAGTTTAAAGAAACTAATTGTGCGTTTCACATCCATATAGCATCCTTGCAATGTAGCATAATTGGAGCAAATTTATTTAAACATAATTCCACATATTGTAACCAATCCAAGTATCAATGATACTTGGATTGGTTCGAGTAAATGCACTATTTCACAATCTCACTTGGGACTATATACCTCATGAAATATACTTTATTTACTTATTCTGTTATAGTTTGTGCAACACAACTCACTTGAGGTTGGAATAAGTGACAATGACTTGAGATACTAAGATTGACTTGAATATACGCACTGTACATAATCTCACTGGGGTTTGGATGCAAAAGATTTATTTTCTCAAGTTACCTAATGGGTTGCAGTATAACTCACTTGAGGTTACAATATGTGGAATTATGTTTAAATAAATTTGCTCCAATTATGCTACATAGCTAGGATGCTATATGGATGTTTTATGGGGTATAAGTGGCTGTGTCAGTGTTTCTCTGGATTATGTCATCAGTGATGTCAATTCCGATGTCATCATTGATGTTATTTGAGAAATCATCAGTGATGTCATCAGTGATGTCACTGAACATGTCATTAGTGATGCAATATGTGAGATCATAAGCAGTGACTTTCGGGGCCATTAGTTATAGTTAGCTCAGGTAGCTGTAACAGATGAATTTCTCTGGTTTTGTGCGAGTGAAATGTCAACCTAACTATAAATTCCCTGTAACCTTTGGCTTTTCCTGTGAATATATATATTTATCTATATCTATATCTATATATATATAGGATGTATGATAGTACATCGCACACGTTTTCAACGCATGTTTTTACTACGCGGTTCCGACATCGCACACACTGTAATATCGCAAGTTTTCCCAACGCATGGCGTTTCAACGCCAATGCCGTTTAGCCTATTGCGAAACCCATTAGATCGCACACTGATAAATTGGATGCCATTACAATGCCTATAGTGCTCGTAAACAGGGGTGGACGTAGTGCGCGTATCAGGGCTACGCGAAGCTCCGCAAAGTGGGGGCCCAGCTACCCCCACTGACACATTTCACGTAGCCCCACTACGCGCCGCCCGCCTCCCTCCCGCCCTCTCCTACAACCGTATTTCTAGGATTAAATACAGTAAAATAAAGAAAAAGAACTTACCTTGGATGCGGCGTCCCGGGGCTCCCTCTTCCTGTTGACGCACCGACTTCTTCAGATGAATGCGCATGCGTTTGTGATGGGTAAAAGAGACATAGCCTGCCAGTGGCAGCACGCATTTTCTCCCCATAGTGGGAGGTGGTGTGCCAAAATAGACCTATGTTGCATACTGGAGAAACTTCTCCTGCACTTAATCTTACACAAATTAAACAATCGCTAGGGCTGTGTATTGTTTGTACACTAGAGTGCACTGTTCCTTCTCCTTTGAATTTTCAGTCCAGAAAAGGGGTGGTAATGCCCTCCTTAAGGGCCCAAATGCATAGTACAACACAGATAGCTTTTGTGATGGGTAAAAGAGACATAGCCTGCCAGTGGCAGCACACATCTTCTCACCATAAGCAAGAGCAAGAGTGGGGCATCTCGCAATGATACCGGGAGAGAACTGTATAAATGACTTATGCTGAAGATTGTTCAGAACGGAGTAATGAACGTTCTCTGAAATGCGTTGTCAAATGCCACTTACGTCACCATACGTCATCACTTAATAAATGTTCAATGCATTGTGGAAAACACTGTTCACGCGTTTGTAATAAATTAATAAATGTCACCCACTGTTGAAATACGTTGTGGAAAACCGAGCTGCGATGTGATGCGATCTAACAGCATGCGCGATGTAAAAGCATGCATTGTAAAGGTTGTCGCGATGTCAAATGTGCGTTGTAATGCACTTGCGATGTTCTCTCATCGTTGTAATGGGTGTTCCCCATATATATATATCAGCCTCGAAAATAGGACTGTGAAGGGGTAACACTGTACAGGACAGACTTTGCTTCCTGGGAGACAGCACAAGAAATTGCCACCACCAGACTGGATATTACCATCGAGACCAATGTGAAACAAACCACGGATACCAGCATGCACCAAGAACCCAACATCTAAAACTCACCACCAGAGGGCTGCAAACAATTAAATGTGCAAACATTTTCGAGGGCTCACAATTGGTTCCGGTGGCCGGGCTTACTTTTGAGAAAGTGCACTGCATGCATGAAATGCGTTAGGACAGCCCACAGCTCCTCATTAAAAATGGTTTGAAACCACAGTGTTACGAGCGCGGCTCATTCTTTCTGCAAAAGGGAAGGTATTGTGCTTATATTCAGCGGCTTTGGTTACGCTGCAGAGCAACGCCAGCAAGTGCGCCATCATTACCCATCCCTGAACCATTTTTTGATGCCTCGGTAAAACAAACAGGTTAACGGATGTTGCCACGTACTGGAATCTGGCATGGTCTCTGTCAGCCTCGAAAATAGGTCTGTGAAGGGGTAAGACTGTACAGGACAGACTTTGCGTCAGGACCGCCCACAGCTGCTCATTAAAAATGGTTTGAAACCACAGTGTTACGAACGCGGCTCATTCTTTCTGCAAGGGAAGGTATTATGCTTATATATATATTAACCATCAAAAGAAAATAATGTCCGCACTCGCTCAATACGATAATTTGGGTTTATTTAACAAGAGACTCCAATACAGCCCTCTTCACCTACGCGTTTCGACCGCAGGTCTTGTTCACAGTGTGGCCACTAGTCCTTTGTCTCTTTCTAACTTATATACCTTCCTGTCCATTAGCATGTAATGATGCATTCTGGGTGAGGTAGTTTTTAATAACTATTGGAAACTTAAACGTTTGTATTGCAGAGAGTTCATTGACAGTTTATAGTTCTTAAGATCACTTTAAGGCTTATTGAAACCTTCTAATTGGTTAGACAGGATCTCTTTAGCCAATATTTGTCGCTTTTCACGATAGGAGCATCCTATCAAACCTTTGTAGGGGTTTAAAATGACAAGCATTAAACAGGCAACCCATCTTATAGTTAAGACGTGTTTGCTGTTCATTGTAATGTTTGTTAAGTATGGGTTTAGGGCCCTAGAGATTCCTTTTTTAGACCAACTGGTTTGTTCTCGACTGTATTCTTGGGCTAAGTGCCCATATATATATATATGCACAAAACTCCTTTCAAGAAAAGAGACAGAGACCCAGGAGGAAACGGTAGGAAGCCTTCTTTTATTTGCACAATGGCGAATGCATTTCGGCAGCCTTCTGCCTTCATCAGCGCCCAAAGCGTCCTGTAAGTGGTGTCATATGCTGCAGGTCAGTCTCTCCCCTTAAAATGCAAGCCAGCCCCACCCCCTGCAGTAAACTCCACGCACCTGTGCGAAGTCCCAAGTGTGGCGCAAGACCTCAAATCCCAGACTGCAGTGTAGTGAAGTCTGGGAACTGCGGTGCTGGAGCAAGACACGGAATGTGAAAATGTCACTGCGGGGGGGGGGGGGGCAGGAAATAGGATGCGCCACATAGAACACAAGGATGGAATTTCCTGCTTTGGTGTGCAAATTGCAGAGTGCCTCCTCCAATACCACCTCAGCCACGTTGTCCAGAGCATCTGTAGAGCAGGGGCTGATCCACAGTGTGCTCTGCCTGGCATGGGATTATTAATCCCAAAACTGCTTTCTTTCTCCCCCGTGTTCGTGGTGGACTCCTGGCCTTTCCAACAAACGCTGGTGAAACAAAACGAACTGCAGCAGTTCAAGTCCCAGTGAAGCCGGTGCCCAAAGCGAGGTGGGGATCTCTGAATAGCGTCTCTGGGTGACGCTGCCATAGATGCACAAAACTCCTTTCAAGAAAAGAGACAGAGACCCAGGAGGAAACAGTAGGAAACCTTCTTTTATTTGCACAATGGCGAACGTACTGGAATGTGGCATGGTCCCTGTCAGCCTCGAAAATAGGACTGTGAAGGGGTAACAATGTACAGGACAGACTTTGCTTCCTGGGAGACAGCACGAGAAATTGCCACCACCGACTGGGGGTTATCATCGAGACCAATGTGAAACAAACCATGGATACCAGCATGCACCAAGAACCCAACATCTAAAACTCCCCACTGGAGGGCTGCAAACAATTACATTTGCAAACATTTCCTTGGGCTCACAATTGGTTCCGGTGGCTGGGCTTACCTTTGAGAAAGTGCATTGGTTGCATGAAACGCTTCAGGACCGCCCACAGCTGTTAAAAATGGTTTGAAACCACAGTGTTATTATGAGCTCATTCTTTCTGCAAGGGAAGGTATTGTGCTTATATATATATATATAATATATGATTTATGTAATAAACGTTTTTTCCTGCTACTCACTGGAGTTGGATCGTTTGTGAGCTCCTTTCGACTGTCTGTTGTGGCGTTCTGAGGTCTGCACCCTGCCGTTGCCTGTCATCCACTGACGGGTTGGGATTGCTTTTTCATATATATATATATATCTATACTACTATTATAAAGAGAGAACTTGTACCTTTTGGCCAGGTAAACTCGGGAACCACAGCGCCAATCTACACACCCGATACATCTATGAAAATGCCAGGGTGTGAAGATGGACGTAGGCTATATAAAAAAAAAAAAAAAAAAAAAAAAAGTAAATAAAAAAAATAAAGTTTGTAAACAAAGTAGTCCCCTGAAAGTAGCGCTGGCTGTGACGCGACGTGCGTGATGACCGCGACGCGACGTGCGTGATGACGACGAAGGGCACTGAAGAGCGGCTGTGCAGTGAGGAGCGTCGGCACAGGTAAGTAAAGGGAAAGTTCAGTGCGAGACTGTGTGATGCAGGGGGAGGCAAGAAGGAGGCAGCAGTAAAGGAAAATGTCGGAGCGCGAGTGAGTCGAGGCGGGAGGGGGGCGCGGGTGAGTCAGGGCGGGAGGGGGGCGCGAGTGAGTCAGGGCGGGAGGGGGGCGCGAGTGAGTCGGGGCGGGAGGGGGGCGGGAGTGAGTCGGGGCGGGAGGGAGTCGGTGCGGGAGGGGGTTGGGGCAGGAGCAGGTGTACTGCCCCCAGCCCCTTTCTGCCCCAGGCAACGCTGGGGCGGGCTGCTAGTATGTATATATATATATATATATATATATACATATATATATATATATATATATATATATGCGCACATACACTTCTACATGTGTATATACACATACATATATACACATACATATGTACATATATACATATACATATTCATATATATGTATATGTATTTAAATACACACACATATATATATATATATTAAACCTACTGGCGGTCACCAGTAGGTAGTTATAGTTACTACCTAGTTTCCAAAGGAAAAATGTTTTTGCGCTTGCTTATAACTTTGGTCACTTTTTATGAATCTTCACAAAATTGGGCCTCCTCATTTTAGTTGTGCATGGAAGTTTCAGGGTGCGCCATCAGGTGGGGGCTGAGAAAAGGAGGGCCCAAAAAAGTGTCTTTCCCATGTTTATTACCATAGAGATTTTAGACACGACTACAGCCCAAACCGCTGAACAGAATTACCTAAATTTGGCAGAAAGGTAGCTCTTGGTACAGAAAGAGCCCTTTTCATTATTTGATATAAATTTGTTTAGTAGTTTTGGAGATATTAAAGAAAAATCTAATTTGTATATCTAGAAGCACAAAGACTTTGTGAATTTTGCTGATCTCGTGCAGAGATCTGACTGTCTGCCAACACTTCAACCAGGACGTGTTGGCAGCCATTTTGGTACTTGGCCTCAGCTGAGTCCCCCCAAAAAATTTAAACATTTTAAAAAATGGGGCCAGTGTAGGAATCCCCTAACTCCTTAGACCCTGCCAGGGCAAAAAGTCATTTAAAAAGAAATGTTGTCGCAAAATCGCAATAATTTAAAAATCTGTGGCAAAAATCCCCCTAAAAAACCAAGCTTGGTCTCTCGCTCTTGCTTAAACATGGGCCCCAGGGTGGGCCAGATCTCAGGGCTTTTTTGTAGTTTAATTGAGTGGAGGGGGATGCATGAGGCCCCCTGTCCTTGGCCAGTCTTGGCCCCGGTGACCACCACTTCCCTGGGGAAGTCTGATGTAAAAAAAAAAGTTGAGGACTGCGCAGCCCTCCTTCTGAGGCTCTAAAAGCCCCAGGAACCACTACTTTCCTGGAGCTTTGTCAAAAAAATGAGGGGAGCCACACAGAACCCCTTCCATAGTCTGTAAGTGCCCCAGGGACCACCCCCTCCCTGGGTCCACATATATAATAAAAGGAGGGTGCCACACAGGTCACCTCCTGGCCCATGTACAGCTCTGGGGACCACCTTTTTTTTAAAGGAGACAGGCCCTGTAAACAAAAGGAGGGGGGCAGCACAGCTCACACGACTCCAAGCAGCCAGGTCAGCTGAGCTCCCACCAATGGGAGTGCCCGAGCAACGTCAAAGGAGGGAGGAAGTGACACCAAAGGACACGTCAGCATCAGAAGAAGGCTCGTAAGCCGAAATGCATCATGCTGTGATCCTAAAGCATAGAATAAAAGGCTCCTACCCTGTTCCCCGTTGTGTCCTTGGATTACTTTGTTAAAGGTGATCGTGCTGCAATATTCATATATATGTATATGTATTTAAATACACACACATATATATATATATATTAAACCTACTGGCGGTCACCAGTAGGTAGTTATAGTTACTACCTAGTTTCCATAGGAAAAATGTTTTTGCGCTTGCTTATAACTTTGGTCACTTTTTATGAATCTTCACAAAATTGGGCCTCCTCATTTTAGTTGTGCATGGAAGTTTCAGGGTGCGCCATCAGGTGGGGGCTGAGAAAAGGAGGGCCCAAAAAAGTGTCTTTCCCATGTTTATTACCATAGAGATTTTAGACACGACTACAGCCCAAACCGCTGAACAGAATTACCTAAATTTGGCAGAAAGGTAGCTCTTGGTACAGAAAGAGCCCTTTTCATTATTTGATATAAATTTGTTTAGTAGTTTTGGAGATATTAAAGAAAAATCTAATTTGTATATCTAGAAGCACAAAGACTTTGTGAATTTTGCTGATCTCGTGCAGAGATCTGACTGTCTGCCAACACTTCAACCAGGACGTGTTGGCAGCCATTTTGGTACTTGGCCTCAGCTGAGTCCCCCCAAAAAATTTAAACATTTTAAAAAATGGGGCCAGTGTAGGAATCCCCTAACTCCTTAGACCCTGCCAGGGCAAAAAGTCATTTAAAAAGAAATGTTGTCGCAAAATCGCAATAATTTAAAAATCTGTGGCAAAAATCCCCCTAAAAAACCAAGCTTGGTCTCTCGCTCTTGCTTAAACATGGGCCCCAGGGTGGGCCAGATCTCAGGGCTTTTTTGTAGTTTAATTGAGTGGAGGGGGATGCATGAGGCCCCCTGTCCTTGGCCAGTCTTGGCCCCGGTGACCACCACTTCCCTGGGGAAGTCTGATGTAAAAAAAAAAGTTGAGGACTGCGCAGCCCTCCTTCTGAGGCTCTAAAAGCCTCAGGAACCACTACTTTCCTGGAGCTTTGTCAAAAAAATGAGGGGAGCCACACAGAACCCCTTCCATAGTCTGTAAGTGCCCCAGGGACCACCCCCTCCCTGGGTCCACATATATAATAAAAGGAGGGTGCCACACAGGTCACCTCCTGGCCCATGTACAGCTCTGGGGACCACCTTTTTTTTAAAGGAGACAGGCCCTGTAAACAAAAGGAGGGGGGCAGCACAGCTCACCTTCTGGAGCTATCTAGCCCTGGGGACCGCCACCCCCTGGGGCTCCCTTTGTTCCGGTGTGCCCACCCCCATGGCATAGCTGTTTGCACATGCGTTACAGGAGCTTTGACATCTCCTGCCAAGTGAGAGCAAACAGTTAGTCCGCTCCCAGTTGGCAGGAGCAGGAGGACTGCTCTTGCCAACTAGGAGCAGAGTTTTCATCTGTTTTCCTGCCCTCTGTCAAGCGGGAAGGAAAAAAGATCAAAGGGTTTCTACCACATGCAGGCAGCAACTATTTTTGCTGCTCTCTATGTGTGGGAGCAATGTTGGCTCCCGCTGGAGGCAGTGAGACGGTAGGGACCGCAGGGGCACTGAGGCTCCCCCGTGGTCCCCAACATTGCACTGGGTGGCCTGGGTGGGCTTTATGCATCCAGGATGAAGAGCCTGGGCCTCAGGGGATGAGGTCCCAGGGGCTGAAATCAGCCAAGGAGGGGGACTGCAATGCCCTCTCCTCATTAAGTTTCTGTTCTGGCCCTGACTCTCTTTTTACAGAAATGTAACCTTAACAGGAGTCACTGACAAATATAAACATTGCAGGAGCCCCTGAAATTAAACCTGAACAGGAGACACTGGCAAATATAAACATAGCAGGAGCCCCAGTTGAAGCTATAAAAGAGAAATTATCTTAATTTTCTGGGCTATGCGAAACCAAAACAAGTGTGTTTTCTTTGCAGGTCCACATTGAAAAATGATTTTAAATCCTAGGTGAAAGTGAATGCATCATTGATTGGAGTGCGATCAGTAGTGACTGTGAGGAGTGGGTTCTTTCTTGGCCTCTCCTGGTGAGAGCAGAGGCCATGGTTTTCCTCTAAAATGACTACGAGTATTCAAATGCGCGGTCACTCTGGGTGTCTAAAGCAGTAGGTAGTTACTTGCCGCTGTTGCTGCTGGCACTGCAGCAGAGCTGACTGACACTGTGACAGAGAGTCAATCATGTAGGAGCAGGCAGGGATGGCTGCGACACCCGGCAGAGCCATGGCCGGGGCTGCCTGCTTAGTGACACAGATAGACAGACAGCTTCCGAGTGCACTGTGGCAGGGAACCAGCAGTTCTGAGGAGGAGAGCATGTGGACCTGACATGGCTTGGGGATCAAGAGGCATTTTATCAAGCATTTGTAGTGCAATAGGTCTCGCATTTATGAGAATTTGAGCTATTGGCAAAGCAATAGCTTAAACTGTCGGAAATGTGAGACCTATTGCATTGCAAATTACTAGCGCAAATGCAACGCTTTCACATTCATGGAGGCAACACCCCTTTCTTTAGACAAACGGCGTCTCGGGAAAGGGGCGTGGCTGACATCAAAGTTAAACCGCTGCATGGGACGGTTTGACAAAAAAAAGCATTGGTTTGTCGAGTTGACAAACAGATTGTTTTTTTGTAAAAGCGCCCATGCTGCATTGTGTGCCTCTGGTCAAGGTCATAGTAGGTCATTCAAGTCATACCTGCACTCAATGTCCACAATATTAACTTTGAGAAAATCAAGATAGCATTGATCCCAAACATTACGGACCTCATTCTCAAAGGCAGTCATAAATCTACATTCGGAGAGTCACTGCCTTGGATTGGTGGTGATTTGCTACTGTGAAATTTACAAAACCTAGAAACCTGTACCAGTCACTCTGCTCTAAGCCTAATCTTTTGAAAGTTTTTGTGAATTTACTTTTCTCAGGCAAAAATATATGTGCATGTTTTCACACGAGCATACGATCCGGTAAGTTAGAATTAGATGTTCAAATATATTTCTGAATCTGTCCCTTAATTGTGAATTTCAGCCCAGCGTAAATCGCAGCCGCGGCCCCTGGAGGAAGTTCTGGTGGGGCAGAAAGATGAGGGGCAGGGGAGTGGCAGGGTGGGGGGTGCTAAAAACCAGAATATGTATAATTGGAGGTAAGTAAACAATTTAATTAATAAAATGATTTTCGTAGCGCTCGCTGCATTGCATTTTGCGATGCACGGCCCGCTATGAAATTCGTTTTATTTATTAAATTGTTTACTTACCTCCAATTATCCATATTCTGGTTTTTAGCACGCCCCACCCTGCCCCTCCCCCGCCCACCTTTCTGACCCCACCGGAACTCCCTCCACAGGCCGTGGCTGGTAAATCTTTAAAACATACAAAACGTCTTATGTGTCCTCCTATCCCCACTGGCTGAACATTAAGCTCTTCTCCAAGAAGTGGCAATTGTCTGTACTAATCATCCTACAGGTAACAGACTATCTCTCTGCCAATCCCTTGAACCAATTTAACCATAAAAAGGCAGGTTCCGTGAGCCTGGTCAATGTCATGTGCCCGGCCAGTCCCAGTGCTGAGAGGCTGTATATGCCTGTGCCAGTCCCCAGAGCCACCTAGTCCCAGTGGTGGCAGGCTCTGTGCCAACCCAGTCAATGAGCAGCTTTATATTCTGCGCCATCTCTCACATCAGCATCTCTGCACTTGAGAGGCGCAGCACATGAAAAGCCCAGAGAAAGGCACAGGGCCTGTTCCCGGCAGGGAGGCGATGGTTCCGAAATGAGCTCCCGAAATGAGCAAGCATAAGCAGTGCTGAAATAGGCACAGTGGTGTCGAGCAACTAACCCAGCCTGCCAAGCGGAAACTCAACGGGACCGGCGTGGCGCTACAGGGGAGGGCCTCACGCAGGGAGTGGCACAGCCTGTGAGAAGATTATTTTTATTATTGCGTCGCAGGCAAGAGCGGTAGGAAATGAGCCAACTTGCAAAAGACGAGTGTCAGCACTAGACGCCGTACGTGTGTACATGTCCTTTCCGGTCCTGTCCGGGAAACTGAGAGCGTGGTGGGAGCGCGTGAAAGCTACCATCGCCCGCGTCACAGGCAAGAGCGGTAGTGAATCAGCTAACTTGCAAAAGGCGAGTGTCGGTGCGAGACTCCGTATGCGTGCACATGTCCTGTCCGGTCCTGTCCGCGAAACTGAGAGCGCGGTGGGAGCGCGTGAAGGCTAACATCGCCAGAGAGGAGACACTGTGAGCGTGCACATTGTCTGTCCAGGCAAGTGCACATATCCTGTCCAACTTCACCCACCAAACCGACAACAATAAGCCTCGCTAAGGCGAGCAGCACATGTGCTGCGTCGCTAGGCAAAACCTAAAAAGCAGTCTAGCTCGCAGCACTAAATCTGTGCACTGCCACTCTCCTGTAAAGCAATTTAGCCTGCGGCATGCCTGGGAGACTTGTTATGGTGACCCGGCACAGTGGGATACATTTTGTCAGGTACATGCCGCAAAAAAATATTGCGCTGACTCTCAGAGCCCCACCCTACCTTTCACGTGTGCTGCTGGATTGTATGGCACGGACGAGTTATTGAGTGGGGTGGTGTTTTCTCTTGTGTCTGGCTGCTGTATGAGGCTGCCAAGTGTGCAAAAAGTAATGCGAGGTTAGAGAGTGAGACAGACTTGAACTGCCACCTGCTGCTTCAAGTTGCTTTGCAACTTACGACAAATCAAGCTGGCAAAGCACCTGACCTCAAAGACACACTACCCAGGCACTTGTAGACTGACAGAGGTCAGGTGAGTCACGCCCTTACTGTCTAAATACTCTGCACAGAGTTCATGATCTAATTTAAGCAACATGTGTTTTAAGAAACCATACAATGCTGCAATAAAGAAGTGTAATGACTTGGGGGGTGTGTGACTAAGGGCCAGATGTAGGAGAACAAATACCGGTCGGTAACGGCCGATTTCGGCCATTAGCAACCGGAATTTGGGTTTTGTAATGTAGGGGGCCTTTGATTTACAGAATCAGTAAATATACCGATTCGGTAAATTTACAGAATCAGTAAAATACCGAATCGGTAAATTTACCGATTCTGGAAATCAATATGTAGGTGGCACAGTAAACAGTGCCACAGGCCCTTAAGAATTTGTTATTTACCACCCAATACTATTGGGTGGTAAATAACGAATTCCTGTGTACATGCACATCTGTGCATGTACACCTGTACCTTGTGGCACACATACCTGCCCTATGGGTAGGTATGTGTGTCACATGGCACAAAAGCCAGAAACAGGGGTGCAACAGGGTGTCAAAGTGACACCCTGTCCCCCTTGGCAATTCGGTATTTTTACCGAATCGGTACTTACCGAATTGGTATTTGCCATTGATTCCTATGGGCTTCAAGGCCCATAGGAATCAATGGCAAATACTGATTCGGTAATTACCGATTCGGTAAATACCGAATCCTACCGAATCGGTATTTGTTACCGAATAATTACCTTCATCAGATTTACCGATTCGTGAATACCGAATCGGTAAAATTCGGTATTTATGAATTGGTAAATCTGATTTACCTACATCTAGCCCTTGATCCTTTTTTATGATTTCCTAACTTGTTTACCTATTGAGGAACACACATCTTCAGTGCTGTATGCCTAACATTTCAATCCCTATGTTGGACTTGTTCCAGTGTTTTGTTCCGGGAAAGATTTAATTTTAATGATGGCTGGTCTGTCTGTCACTGTGCTAAGGTGGGAAGTGCAGGCGTGGTGCAGGATGTTACAAACAGAGTCTAGTCCTGGCCTCCAGACAGAAGCATAAACGGGTGTCAGTAAGCTAATGGCCTTCCTTTTATGGTTTCAAAACTTCACTGGTGTAGGTACTAATATTTACACTTTATTGCATAAACATAACAAATTATCATACAACATAAGTTACATCATAACTAAGAGTTCAATAAATCCTCACTCAGACTTCATGCAGCGAATTCTCTCTCCTTTGGTGAAAGTGAGTGCCAGTTGGAGGAGCAGCGAGCCAGCAGCATCATGCAGGGTGTTTGTGGGATGGTTGGCAGACAGTGGCACAGGTTAGTCCAATGCGAACTTGAAGTTAGCATAAGGGAAAAGTTCATGAGGGATATGATTTGGCTCCTGAGGTGCTACTCGCTAGTGGGAGGTGGCAGTGGTGCAGAATTGCTGCTGGGAAGACCAGCACTTTCCCACTAAAAACATGGGGTGCGTCCTACAGTATGCCATGCAGAGGATTGTAGAAAGCACAGTTCCTGTGAGACCTGTCTAGTATAAAGGTGAAGTTCCCAAAAAGGGCTTTCCAAACAGATGATGTGAACAGCCAGCAGCATCATGCAGGGTGTATGTGGTTGACAGACAGTGGTACAGTACAGTCCACTGGGCACATGGACATTTGCAATATACTAACTTTTAGTTTCCTACAAAATATTTTTACTTGTGATTTTCTGGCATTATCAAATAGGTCAATGAACTTCCATTTCTAGAGTTTTGCTTCCGCTTCAAAGCTTTTCTAGAGCTTCTCATTACTCTGAAGAGTGGGATTTTTAATATTTATATATTTTAGAAGCTCCCGCATTTTCAAGAGGCTCCATTTCCACTGGCGCGGGCGGCTGCGGCTGCTCCTTTGTTTGTTTCCGAGGTATCGGATGGCTGGAGGCCACCTGCAATCCGGGAAGAAAGAAACACGATGCTGAGGAAATATTTCCTCGCTCTGGGCCTGTTGTATCGTCATACGGACCCTCTTGAATTGGATTCCTGGTGGCACGGTTTATGCGGTGTGGGGACCCAAGGAGGCCTTTGGAGAACAATGTTCAGGACAGCGGCAATGTTTCCTACCTACAATAAACAAAGGAGGGGCCTGGTCAGAAACCTGTTTGTGTGCCGCAACTGAGCTAGTTACCAAAAACCATTAGAAGCACTAGAAGTGATAACCCAGGTATGTTAGAAAAATTCCCATCAGCCCACCCATGTGGCGGAATGTCGTCATGTGGGAGATGTCACCAATCCAATTCTCAGACAGTGCACCTAGTCATGGTGCAGAGTAGGATGGATTAACCATGGTGTAAGTACAGACCAATGGGCTTCACTGGTGATGCTAATGGAGTGCAGTGCAAAAATAAAAGTGATAAACGTGAAAATAAAATTGACTCAGAGGGCCAAAATTAGTTTAATCAGTATGGCGCTTGGGTCAAGATTAAAATTCTGCCAAGATAGTTTGAAATTATAACTATGTGTGGGCAGAGTAAGTGAAGGTCGACATGTTTCAGCTGTACTGACTTTTGGTCTAAGCTTTCTTCAGGACCATTAAGGAAACTGCGACTGCAAAAATAAAGATTAAAGAATCAGTGGTACACGCTGATGTACAATGGATAAATCCTACCAGTTCCTCTGAGCCCAGATGGATGCTGCAGGAAGTCCAAAACTGTATGTATCTCCTAGAGAGACATAAGCGTGAAACACCATGTAGTGCAAAACAGGTCTCAGGAAAACAAGCACAATATACTAGGCACACAGACAGGGCGGTGGAGACTGTCTCTCCCCGCTCAATATATTACCATGTTAAAAATAGTGTCAAAAAATCACTTAGATTAGAATGAGCTTAGTGACTTACCCAGCATTGTGTGGGAGTACGCCTCACCTCACCCGGAACCCACTCGGGAAAAAGGGGAGGCCCCGCTTTAGTTAGGAAAGAGAGTAGATAGAAAAAGTGTCTTTGAAAAATAGCAAAGAGACTCGCACCAATAGTAGTTGTCAACTCCTTAGTTGTTCCTAACAAAAACCTAGCCTTGGATTTTTCTTCTGAAAAGTCATAGGCAAGGTCTGAACGATGATATACCGTGGACATCCCTGTGAATCTATTAGCCCAGAGTCCTACACATCTGTCTGTTAAGCTACCCCATCCAATCAGTCTCTATGTGCCTTATCCACATCCAGCCTTTTTGAGCCTGACACACCACTTGACTTACATAGAACCTATTTGCAGTGAACACCACTCTCTACACACATACTACTATTTTCAGTACTTATTGACAACACGTGTTGCCATCTGTAGGGTATGCCTAACTGCCCCCATCATGATTCAATCTATGTATTACATGCATAGAGTTACTATATACATAGGATTGCATATGATTCTCTTGCACTGTATATTGTTTGGTTGCTCTTACCTTGTTAGTCTGTGTATCATGTTTACAGACATTAGGACAACTGTACACATTTTCCCCACACTGACAATAAGGGGTTTTATTTGAGCGTAATACATCGGAGTGCCGTTAATCCGGGCCACTGCTCCAGATTAGGCCATCTGTGTAGCATTGCTTAAAGCCACGGCGCTATTTAAAAACGCAGCGCGATTGCCGGTATTGTGCTTGCGCTTCTGCGCATGCGCAGTGCCCTTTACCACAAGCGCCGGTCACTACACCCGGCTCAGGGCCCGCGCATGCGCACTCCGTGTTATGCGCTGTGCGCATGCGCGTTCTAACGCGCACTATCGGGATGCCAAGCGCATGCGCGATACAGCGCTGGCACCCGATGTCGATAGCGTTCATGCTGCCAATTGACAACAGCTGCAGCTAGTTAATGGGCGTATAAAGACACGAACATGCACAGCGTCGGTACCTCCGTTCCCACTCGGACGTCTGCAGCGAGGTACCGACGGATAGGTAGGTTATTAGACCTTCTATTTACAATTTCATAGGGAGAGCCCCTGATATTTGCTTTTAGTACGAGTTACACTTACCTTAGAGAGCAGTAATTCCAGCCTCCCCCCACTGCCTACTACTTGGTGACTGCAGAATTTTGTTAGTAATCCTGTTTGCTAGAAACAGCCCACTCTGGTTTATCAATGGTTGCAGGACACCCTCCCATTAGGACTCCAACTGTGGCTGATTGATTCTATGCATAGTCTGTTTTTTTCATATTTGGTTGAGTCTCTCTTTTAACTAAGGCTAGGTTTTTGTTAGGAACAACTAAGGAGTTGACAACTACTATTGGTGCGAGTCTCTTTGCTATTTTTCAAAGACACTTTTTCTATCTACTCTCTTTCCTAACTAGAGCGGGGCCTCCCCTTTTTCCCGAGTGGGTTCCGGGTGAGGTGAGGCGTACTCCCACACAATGCTGGGTAAGTCACTAAGCTCATTCTAATCTAAGTGATTTTTTGACACTATTTTTAACATGGTAATATATTGAGCGGGGAGAGACAGTCTCCACCGCCCTGTCTGTGTGCCTAGTATATTGTGCTTGTTTTCCTGAGACCTGTTTTGCACTACATGGTGTTTCACGCTTATGTCTCTCTAGGAGATACATACAGTTTTGGACTTCCTGCAGCATCCATCTGGGCTCAGAGGAACTGGTAGGATTTATCCATTGTACATCAGCGTGTACCACTGATTCTTTAATCTTTATTTTTGCAGTCGCAGTTTCCTTAATGGTCCTGAAGAAAGCTTAGACCAAAAGTCAGTACAGCTGAAACATGTCGACCTTCACTTACTCTGCCCACACATAGTTATAATTTCAAACTATCTTGGCAGAATTTTAATCTTGACCCAAGCGCCATACTGATTAAACTAATTTTGGCCCTCGGAGTCAATTTTATTTTCACGTTTATCACTTTTATTTTTGCACTGCACTCCATTAGCATCACCAGTGAAGCCCATTGGTCTGTACTTACACCATGGTTAATCCATCCTACTCTGCACCATGACTAGGTGCACTGTCTGAGAATTGGATTGGTGACATCTCCCACATGACGACATTCCGCCACATGGGTGGGCTGATGGGAATTTTTCTAACATACCTGGGTTATCACTTCTAGTGCTTCTAATGGTTTTTGGTAACTAGCTCAGTTGCGGCACACAAACAGGTTTCTGACCAGGCCCCTCCTTTGTTTATTGTAGTTCTCTTGGGGCATGAGTGGTTCTGGTCGTTAAATATAGCCCTAGTTGACCCTCCCCACTTGTATTTTTTGTAATGTTTCCTACCTCCCAAATGTCCGGATGCCTTACCTAGATTACACCCGTTTCCAACGTAGCCCAACTCCATCAAGGGGCATTCTGGGACTTGTGGTCTGCTGCAACACGGTGGACCAAATCTACAAGGACACACCTACTCACAAGAGAATACGGTGTAAGGGTGGAAGCAATCAGAGGTGAGGAGGACTAATTAAAGGGACAAGGAACTAGCCTTCTGGTAATACTCACCTGGCACTGAAGAAGGCAGTTCCAGCCGAAATGCATTTGCCGTGTGTGTTCGAATAAAGTTACCTCCAACCGGATTCCCCGCTGTGGCTTCTCTCTTTTCTCGAAAGGAGGTGTTCTCTTCCAGGGGATCCTCATCAATAGTCATAAGCATTAGAATATTCCCGGCCATGCGCGGGACCCCGGAAACAATATATTATATGTGCCCCACATATACATATACATATATATATATATAAATAAATATATATAAAAATAAGCAATTGCAGCCAAATAAAACAGTAGAGCTGGAATATGCTGTGAAGAATTTCCACCATACATTTGTATTAGCATTAGAAACATGAGAAACAACACCAATGCTTGTTTAGAAACTGTTTTAATGCTTAGAAAGCAGTAGAAATTCTCATAACACACTGTAAGCATATACAGCTCCCAGGCTGCATTGCAAATACCCAGTCTAAAAAGACTGAAAGGCTAACCTGTAGCTGCATGTACTAGAACTGACGCTGTGCCTTTAAGGCACCTCTGCCCCTAGCTTCCCATCATGCCTCAGGGGTTACAGTTAGGTCAGTTGTTCTTTCCGGCTCCTTCAGGAAGGACCCTGGATACACAGCTCCACATTTTTTCTGCCTTTTTCAGTCAGAAAATCTTCAAAAGAACAATTTTTTTGATTTACTTTGACTTTTAACATCAGGGTCAAGTACATAACTGCTTGGCAGTCGAATTTTTGTGAGGTTTTCCTGTCAGGATGCCCTCATTATTTGATGATTGCCCTTCTTGTGGCCACAAGAAGGCAAAAACGGACTCTCATGAGGTCTGTATTTTATGCTTGCCAGAAGATCATGATCCAAAAGACTGCTCTCATTGTCAAAATCTGTCTGACAGGACTTTAAAAGACAGAGAGAGGAACAGGCTCTATGGTCTGGCCCAGAGATCCATGAGGGGAAGATCTACAGAGAGGAAGAGTTCAAAGAAACCCAGAACTCCCTCCAAAGGCAAGTCAGAGCGTCCATCAACCTCAGCGCCGGGCTCGGCGCTGAAAAAACGACATCTGATGGACAGTTCGAAAGAAAAAGCTCCGTCGACGTCGGGACCGGCGTCGATGAGGAAATCGTCGTCGAAAAGAGGTTCACCGACGTCGAAGAAAGCTCCGCCGTCGTCAACTAGGCGACGATCGGCGTCGAGAGAAGCCACGAGATCTCCGTCGACGAGAAGATCGGCGTCAAGACGTAAGTCAACTCCGCCGCCGTCAACCAGGCGACGGTCGGCGTCGAGAGACAGAATACACTCGCCGTCGTCTCAACGTCGACAGGCTTCGAAGAGTGTGACACCTCCGCCGACGTCTCCACGGAGGCGCTCGGCGTCGAGGAGCAATAGCCCCCTCGGACGATCGTCGTCGAGGAAGGGATCATCGTCGAAGGCGTGTCGGCGCTCGACGTCGAGGATGTCCGATCCTCCGCCGTCACCACATGCCAGGTCGACATCAAGGGCATCGTCGACGACAGGACACCGTCGATTGCCATCTCCGTCGTCGACAGACCAACGTCGGCCGACGTCGAGACCTCCGTCGACGGCAGGGCAACGCCGTTCGACGTCGAGACCTCCGTCGACGGCAGGGCAACGCCGTTCAACGTCGAGACCTCCGTTGACGGCAGGGCAACACCAGACGTCGAGACCTCCGTCAAAGGCAGGGCGACGCCGTTCGACGTCGAGGGAGAAGACTCCGTCATCGGCTTGACATCACAGGTCGACGTCGAGAGAACACAGGTCGTCGTCGAGGCGTTCGACGTCGAAGGTTATCACTCCGTCGACGCCGCAGAGGCGTTCAACGTCAAGGGAAAGACTTTTAAGGCGTCTTCCAACACCGGTGAGACGAAAATCCTCTTCAGTGCCTTCAACTATTTTGGTGACTCAATCGGCTTCTCACCATTCCTCCTCAAGTACCTCTAGCTCATCGAGGTCCTCTTCCAGGAGTAGAAGTCTGTTGCCCCAACGAAAGGCAACACTCTCGCCAAGATGGTATGCTCCGTTGAGCAATTGGAAGGATTCTGGAGCGACGGAGAGGCTGCAAAGATATGTAAGCCCACTCCACAGGTCACCTCTTCAGAGACTGATAGAAGAGGCAGACAGACAGAGTCCTAGCAAGCACCGATCACGCTCTCGGGAGAGGAGAGCGGAAAGGTCGCATACCCCCAGTGTCTCCCGATCACCACGGAGGGAGCATCCCAGGTCTAGAACACCGAGAAGGGAGGTACGAACTGAGAGGTCGAGATCTCCACGAAGGGAGCATCGGAGAGAATCACGCTCTCCTCGAAGGGAAGATCGACCGAGAAGATCGCCAGTGAGGAAGGAAAAATCTCACCACAGGAGAAGGAGAACGCCATCATCCTCCTCCTCATCTTCTTCGAGATCTTCTAAAGGGGATTACTCCCCAACGCTGGCAGACAGCCCTCGCTCCAGAGCTTCCCCGCTTGACGACGTCAACACATATCTGGACGTTTTACAAAGGGGCGCTCACAAACTTCAAATAGAAATGGCTGTCCCAGAAGTTTCCACTACTGTGATTTTTGAGACCCTTCGTCACAAATCATATTCACGGCCTTTGCTCCCATTGGTTCCAGGGATAATGGACCCAATCAAGGAGGTTTTCCTCACGCCAGCAGCGATCACGGCCGTACCGGCACGTATCCAGAAAAAGTATAGGCCGGCCGACTCAGATCCAATCTTTGTTAAAGGAGAGCCTGCGGCGGACTCAGTTATCGTAGCCTCAGCTAAGAAGAATCACACAGTCGCTCCTTCTTCTTCAGTTCCTCCTGACAAGGACAGCAAGACCCAAGATTCTTGGGGACGCAGAGTGTGCAGCACAGCAGCTTCATCCCTGAAAGTCTCTAGTGCATCAGCACTTCTCGGCAGGTACGATAGAGCTCTGTGGGACTCCATGGAACGATTCAAAGAGAAATTGCCCAAGGAGGACCAGAAGGACTTTGAGGAAACAGTGACGGAGGGCTGTTTGGTGGCAAACCAAATGATTAGTTCATCTGCAGATAACGCCCTTCTAGCAGGCCATGTCTACTCACATGGGGTATGTGCGAGGAGATCTTCTTGGTTGCGTTTAACTGGTCTCAAACCAGATGCCCAGCAATGCATCCTCAATCTGCCCTTCTCAGGATCTTCACTCTTTGGGGAACATGCCGATCAGGAAATGACCCGCATGAAAACCGAATTGGACACGGTGAAGGCGGTTGGTCTGGAGAAGAAGAAAGAGCCGTTCAAGCGACGCTTCAAGACCAACAAGAACCGGGGAGGCCAACAGAGGGTTCAAACCCCTCAATGGTCTCAGAACAAGCCACAAGGGAAGACACAATACAGAGGAGGAAAATCGGGCAGAGGCAGAGGCGGACATCATCAGTCCTCTACCACGCCTAGAGGAGGCAAAGCCTGAGCAGTGGCTTCCTCTGGCGCCGTTACCCACTCCAGTGGGAGGAAGTGCTTCGCAACACCTGGCAGAGTGGGTCAGCATCACAAAAGATCAGTGGGTGCTGAATATACTGCGCAATGGATATGCGCTACGTTTCCGGAAGAGACCACAACCGATTCCTCCAAAAAAGACTCGCTCGTACCATCTAAACCTCCTCAAAAGGGAGGTGAGCGTCCTCCTAAAGAAAAACGCAATCGAAGAGGTACCCCCACCCCAAAGGGGGAGAGGAGTGTACTCAAGGTATTTTCTAGTCCCCAAAAGAGACCAAGAGGACAAGTTCAAACCGATTTTGGATCTTCGGACCCTCAACAAGGTGGTGGTCAAAGAGAAGTTTCGCATGCTGGCACTTCATCAGATATGTCCTCATCTACAAATTGGAGATTGGATGTGTTCGGTGGATTTACAGGACGCGTACTTCCACATTCCTATAACAACAGGTCATCGGAAGTACTTGAGGTTTCTGGTAGGGAACAAGCATTACCAGTACAAAGTACTTCCGTTCGGACTAAAATCCGCACCAAGGGTGTTCACCAAGTGCATGGCAGTGGTAGCGGCATGTCTACACAAAAAAGGTCTTTTTGTGTACCCATATCTAGACGACTGGCTCCTGAAGAGTCCGTCCCCTCGTCAAGCCACCAAAGACTGTCATCTGTGTCTTCAACAACTACACAGGCTTGGGCTCCACGTGAACACAGAAAAGTCAGTCCTGCATCCCACGCAAACTATCCACTATCTGGGAGCAGTTCTAGACACAAATTTAGGAAGAGCGTTTCCTTCGCAGGAGAGACTATCTTCCATGGGGCAGAAATGCAGAAAGTTACTTCAGTTTCCTCGTCCAAAGGTGCGAGAAGTAGCGTCTCTACTGGGCTCCATGGCGTCCTGCATCTTCCTAATTCCAAACGCCAGGTTGAGGATGCGACCTCTACAAGAGTCTGTGGAAGATCAGTGGGACCAAGCGACTGGAGATTGGGAGGATCGAATCCTCCTATCTCAAGCAGCACTGACCTCAATACAATGGTGGACTCGCCCTCGGAATGTCTTGCAGGGAGTCCCTTTTCAGCAACCTCTTCCTTCGCTGTCTGTGGTAACGGACGCATCTCTGGAAGGTTGGGGTGCTCACATGGGTCATCTTCAGATTCAGGGTCGCTGGTCGACCAACCTTCAGACATACCACATCAACATGCTGGAACTTCGAGCGTTCATCTGGCGCTCAAAGCGTTCCTTCCAGCAATCACAACGGACAAAATCCTGGTTCAGACGGACAACACTACAACTATGTTCTATCTGAACAAGCAGGGAGGAACTCGGTCTCGCCCTCTGTCTCAGGAGGCCCAGACAATCTGGCACTGGCTTCTGGCTCGGGGACTGTCGGTGGTGGCAGTACACCTTCCAGGCGAGCTAAACACAAAAGCGGACGCACTCAGCAGGCACTTCGAAGATCAGCCAGACTGGGTGCTAAACGACGAAGTAGTCGAAGAACTCTTCCGTTGCTGGGGTCGTCCAGACATAGATTTATTCGCGGACGACGAAAACGCCAAATGCCACGCCTTCGCGTCCAGGTTCCACCGGCCAGGGACACAAGGGAACGCTCTCCTGCTGGAGTGGACAGGAATGTTCGCCTATGCGTTTCCTCCTCTAGCACTGATTCCGAAGGTGGTGGCCAAGCTCATCAGATCGAGCATGGACATGATCCTAGTTGCTCCGGATTGGCCGCGACAATGGTGGTATCCAGACCTATTACATCTGTCGCTGTGTCCACACAGACGTCTGCCGTGCAGGCCAGACCTGTTGAGCAAAATGAACGGGAGGATCCTGCATCCCAACCTCCCGTCGCTGAACCTGACTGCATGGCTCCTGAGGTCTTGCAATACGGACACCTAAATCTGCCTCCAGAATGTATGACTATTTTAAGAGAGGCAAAGAGACCTTCCACAAGGGCGTCTTATGCGTTCAAGTGGAAAAGATTTTTTATTTGGTGTAAGGACCATGGCTTTGATCCCACCAAAGGACAAGAAGAGGTAGTCCTCCCATACCTCCTTTACTTAGCGACATCAGGGTTGAAATACGCTTCTATTAGGGTTCACCTATCTGCCATAGTAGCGTACAGAAAATCACCTACACAAACATCGTTTTTTCAGGTCCCAGTGGTTAAGGATTTCCTTCAGGGATTGAAGAAGGTCTATCCCCCTGTGAGAAATCCTTCTCCTCCCTGGGAGTTGAACCTGGTTCTCTCCAGGCTGATGTCTACACCGTTTGAGCCTATACACAAGGCCTCCTTGCAGCATCTCACTTGGAAGGCGGCCTTCTTGGTGGCAATAACCTCTGCGCGCAGGGTTAGCGAGATTCAAGCACTCTGCACCAAGGAACCTTACACTGTGTTTCACCACAATAGAGTGGTAATGAGGGCTCACCCGTCTTTCCTTCCAAAAGTGGTATCGGATTTTCATATAAACCAAACGATTACCCTTCCTTCGTTCTTTCCTAACCCATCGACCCCAGCTGAGAGGTCGTTGCACTTGTTAGATCTTAAACAGGTGCTAAAGTTTTACCTAGAAAGAACGAAGGGCACCAGAAAGACAGACCAACTCTTTGTCAATTATGGTTCAATGAGGACCGGGTTTGCAGCAGCCAAAAGGTCCATCTCCAGATGGATTGTCTCATGTATCAAACTAGCATACCAGCTGGCTGGCAAACCTTTGTTACAATCACCCAAAGCTCATTCCACTAGAGGGAAGGCAGCCACAATAGCATTTTTACATGACATTCCCATGTCAGAAATTTGCAAGGCTGCGACATGGAAATCAGTCCATACCTTTACAAGGCATTATTGCCTAGAGTCTGATTCCAGAGCGGATTCTCAAGTAGGGCAAGCCTCCTTGAGAAACCTATTTGGGTAGAATATGGCCTTCTTTTGGGCCTATGACTATGAATGTTATCTGTTGATTCCTTTGCCCGCAGGGATGAGGTGAGGCTCGCTACTCTATTCTAATGCTTATGACTATTGATGAGGATCCCCTGGAAGAGAAGGATTAGTTACTTACCTGTAATCCTAGTTCTCTTCCAGGGGTATCCTCATCAAAGTCATAAGCAACCCTCCCGCCTCCCCGGGCAAAGGACTTTGTTTATTAAGTAGGAGATGTTTTAACCTGTTATTACCATGGTTTGGTTTTCAGTCTCCGAAAAGAACAACTGACCTAACTGTAACCCCTGAGGCATGATGGGAAGCTAGGGGCAGAGGTGCCTTAAAGGCACAGCGTCAATTCTAGTACATGCAGCTACAGGTTAGCCTTTCAGTCTTTTTAGACTGGGTATTTGCAATGCAGCCTGGGAGCTGTATATGCTTACAGTGTGTTATGAGAATTTCTACTGCTTTCTAAGCATTAAAACAGTTTCTAAACAAGCATTGGTGTTGTTTCTCATGTTTCTAATGCTAATACAAATGTATGGTGGAAATTCTTCACAGCATATTCCAGCTCTACTGTTTTATTTGGCTGCAATTGCTTATTTTTATATATATTTATTTATATATATATATATATATGTATATGTATATGTGGGGCACATATAATATATTGTTTCCGGGGTCCCGCGCATGGGCGGGAATATTCTAATGCTTATGACTTTGATGAGGATACCCCTGGAAGAGAACTAGGATTACAGGTAAGTAACTAATCCTTTCTGCATTGCTTCAACGTGGTTGCCTGTGCCGCGTTTTAGAAGCTCCTGCATTTCCAAGAGGCTCCATTTCCACTGGCGCGGGCGGCTACTGCTGCTCCTTTGTTTGTTTCCGAGGCATCGGATGGCTGGAGCCCACTTGCGATCCGGGAAGAAAGAAACACAATGCTGAGGAAATCTTTCCTTGCTCTGGGCCTGTTGTATCGTCATACGGACCCTCTTGAATTGGATTCCTGGTGGCACGGTTTATGGGGTGTGGGGACCCAAGGAGGCCTTTGGAGAACAATGTTCAGGACAGCGGCAATGTTTCCTACCTCCCGAATGTCCGGAGCCTTATCTAGATTACACCCATTTCCAGCGTAGCCCAACTCCATCAAGGGGCATTCTGGGACTTGTGGTCTGCTGCAACACGGTGGACCAAATTTACAAGGACACACCTACTCACAAGAGAATACGGTGTAAGGGTGGAACCAATCAGAGGTGAGGAGGACTTATTAAAGGGACAAGGAACTAGCCTCCTGGTAATACTCACCTGGCACTGAAGAAGGCAATTCCAGCCGAAATGCATTTGCTGTGTGTGTTCGAACAAAGTTACCTCCAACCGGATTCCCCGCTGTGGCTTCTCTCTTTTCTCGAGAGGAGGTGTTTTTGCATATATATATATATATATATATATATATATATATATATATATATATATATATATATATGTTTACATTGACTTCATTGCTTGGTGTTATTCTTGAGACAGTGTCACTCGAAGTGTCACACATTTGTTTGTAGAATGTCACTCATGTACATTGGAACTATGGAAATGTAAATTTGAAAACTTGGCAGCTCTGAGTTTCTTGTTGATCAAATGGGTGTAATTTCTGATATTTATATGCTTCTCTCATCTTCATGCTTGATTTTGCTCATGAGAAAGTGTTACTCAAATCGGTCTCACTGGTACATGCTTTGGCCTACTCCGGATGCTACGCAAGTTCCTTCCCCTGTTATCGGAGGAACATAGGAAAATCACGGTGCAGGCGATTATAGGCTCGAGAATTGACTACTCCAACGTCCTTTATCTCGGCTTGCCAGAGTATCTGCTCCAACGGCTACAGGTTGTCCAGAATTCGGCAGCACGGGCCATTTTTGGACTATCGCGCCGTGCCAGAGCCTCGGGTCTTCTGGAGGCCCTGCATTGGCTCCCTGTCCGGAAGCGGATAATTTTTAAAACTCTTACTCTGGCGCACAAAGCCTTGCACGCCTCCGGAGCAAAATACCTGCAGAATAGGCTGGCTTTTTACCTGCCTGCTAGGTCGCTCAGGTCTGAAGCCCTGTTTCTTGCGGCGGTTCCTCGTGTGAAGAGAGCCCGCATCGGAGGCCGCTCTTTTAAACTTCTAGCTCCTCAGTTATGGAATAAACTGCCTGTGTCCTTGCGCAGCATTCCTAATCTGTTGGCCTTCCGGAAAGGGCTTAAAACCTGGCTCTTTTCCTCTTAGTTTCGGTCCCTTTTAGCTTCCTTCTATGTCTGTTTCTTATTTTCCCTGTTGTGTTATGAGATTAGTGTGCAATCTAAAGCGTCGGGACACTCTTCTGAGTAGCCGTACGCTATACAAAACCCCTGCATAACATAACATAACATAACTCAAAGTCGTGGATATGTCACTCATAATTACACTGAAATGATGAAAATATCACACATAGCAATCTGTAACCTTGGCAACATTGTTGATATATTGGAACGCACTCTGCAGTGACTGTGACAAGTGGGGTTTTTCTTGGCCTCACCTGGTGAGAGCAGAGTCCATGGATCTCCCTTGACTACGAGTATGCAAAAGTGCAGAATCACCCGTAGGCATCACCCGTTTGGCCCCGCCCTGTCCACGTTAGTAGTATGCAACTCACATACTAAAACAGCCACTCACACACCAAGAAAACCATTCACACATCAAAACAGTACTTATACACCCAGTTACTGATCCATACAGCCAATCACACACCTACTCACAGGCCTTTACAGCCACTCAAAACCACAAACCCACTCACAAATCACTACAATCACTCACACACCCATTCACTGACCTATACTGTCACTCACACATACACTCTCAAAGTGAATACAATTTTATAAAACCTTCGAAATTCACAAAAAAAACAAAGGTTACAGGGACAATATAGTTAGGAAAGAACATTAAAAAACCTTAAAAATTCACTGAAGAAACCAAAGGTTACAGGGATGTTGTAGTTAGGAAATAGAATTTAAAAAAAAATTGACATTCACTGAAGAAACAGTGGTTATACGGACGTCATAGTTCGGCTCAGATTTCACTCATACGAAACCAGAGAAATTCAGCAGCTGTGGTTACCTGAGCTGACTATAGCTTATGCCCCTGTAATGTAATGCACTGCTTATGACCTCACATATTACACCAGTCATTATATGGTCAGTGACATCACTGATGACATTACTGATGACATCTCAAATGATTGTGTAGTAAAAGAGGAATGGATAGAAAGCTTATTAAAGAAATGGCAATAGAAGGCCGGAATATGACTTTATTGAGCACTGTGTCTAATAAGGCCGCCAGGTAAATTAACACCAGCTGAATGATTATATTGACCAGGAAGAGTGGTCATGAGTATTCCAGCTCTCAATGACTGGTGGTCAAGTGTTGGACATTCTTAGGATATGCTTGAAGAAAGAGAACCTGGACAACCTTCCAGAAACCTGTAAGAAAGTCTAAGTGATCTGTCTGCCCCACAAATGTACCAGAGACTGAAATATAGGGCATCTCCTCAAATACATTGTTTAATATGTCGAACACTGTTGTCACTATACTGTATGCATGCTAAATGATGGTGAAATTAAAGCTTTGATTAAAATAAGCTACAATACTTTGCAAATTCCACCAACAAAAGAGCGATGATGTCTTCGGTCAGAATGGAAAGCCACCATTGACCTGATGAGGTTGCCTTACAAAGAAACATAAGTAAATACTCTGTTTTGGACAGTTTGAATGTGAGAGTAGCCACTCTTGTCCAAGTCGCAATCACACGTCTGGAACTCTTCAGATGATGGATATTAGCCGCTAATGGCACTCAATTAGAAAATTGGGTGTTATCATCATATAGATAGTTTGAGAGCCATTTGCTAATTACTAATATCCAAGTGGTTCCATGTTAAGTTTATAGCCTCCTGGAGACAGAAGTATTTAATACACTGTAAAACCTGGACTGGGGGGAAACCTTAAAGAATCCATTTGGATACACTGAGTGTGCCCAGAAGTAAAATGTGAAAAACAATTCAGAACCACCACTCTTATCCACATCCATCAGGGAGAATGGATAACATGGTTTCATGGTTCACCTTATGGAAGACAGCTGAGAGATCTAGGAACACAAGCAAGCATGAACTATGAGCCTGAACTGCCAAACACAGCATATCCATCACCCAAAGCATGGCCATCGCTGGGATTAGGTGAAAGGAGGATTGAGGTCAGGCAATCAAATATGTTACTGTATGAAAGGGTGACGTTGGTAAGCCATGGCATTCTCAATGCCATTTCAGGAAAAAACAAACTAGTAGCACACCAAAAGTTTAAAGGGTTATGCTATCCAGATTTTACTTTTTCAGAAGGGATACGTGAATCCCACTCTAAGCTATTGAAGTACTGGGTTTTTCGGAACCCAGCGGTGCCAGGGACAACACCCAAAGACTTCGAGTCCTTCCTGTTTCAGACTACAGAAACACAGAGTCTTCTTGGTGAAGTCAAAGATCGAATTTATTGGCTGCAACCAGTAACAGGCATCCTAGAAGTACAACACGTTGTATGTTCTCAGGAGACTGCTCAATCTTACAAAGCCAGCCTTCTCTTTTTATACAAAATATTATGCTTTAGGCAAACATTCCTTATTTTACAGTTGACCATTCACATATTTTCACTACAAAGAAAAAGCAGAGTCATGATGACAAGCCCATATTTCAGTTTGTTCAGCCCATAATCAATTATCCGGCAAGGCCCAGTATTTCCATCAGATATCGACGGACCCCTAATAAAAACAGGCACCTCCTCCTCGTACAGTAAGTCGTAAAGAAAGAAACAGGGACAGGTGTGTGTGAGATTAGGCATGGTTTGTGTGCGATGAAAGATTTATGATATGTTGTGCCCTGATACTAATCTCATTCGGCCACTGGGAGAGGGATTGGCCGAACAGGTTTGGCTTCAGGCAGTGGACTCAGCTCGCCCAGGTCACAGAGGAATCAGCGAAGGTATACGTGTCCTTCTGACTCGATTTTGGCTTTAGTCATAGAGCCTAGGTGAGGGCAATCACAAAATGGCTGCCGTTCACAAAATGGAACCTGAGGGTTCAGGACGGAAACTCTGATTTCAGGGTGATTTCGTCACTCGAATGTGGCGTAAATGCTCATACATAGTATTCCAATCATTACCGGTCTGCTGATACCAAAATCGTCATGGTACGACGATGTTTATAACACGGGTCCAGAATTTTCAGTACCACAGCCCCTCCTTTTGCCCTTACATAGGCAATAACCTATACTCATGCTAATCTGAGTCCAGGTCTATATTCATAAAGTCATTGAGATGTTGCTGTAGCATCATCCTATTACTTAGTTCGTTTCTTGATACAGGTTCCCTTACACACGATGTAGCACAGAGGCCACATATTGCAGGAGCACACTGTATACACAGACAGAACAAGAAAAGAATGGCTAAGATCATCCCAATGACTATCAGAATCTTCCATCCCCAGGCAGATATCAGTTCCCAGAACCACCCCATCAATGACCAATCTCCTTTATCCAGGTGGATGGATTCAGAGATCCTATGCAATTTGGAAATGGCCTGGTAAACTGTCGGAGCGTTATCGGGGATGAAAATACAACAACTTGATTGGATCACTTTACATACCCCACCTCGGTCTGCAAGTATGACGTCTAACGCGACCCTGTTTTGAAGAGTCATAAGGCGATCCGACTGGAGCTCAACTTTCAAATTACCAAGGGCACCGGCAGTTTCAATCACAGTGGATTCAACCACCCTTGTCAATTGTCTTATGTTCCTGCTGTTCACCATAGGCCCCCAAAACGGCAGAAAACCCTTTACAAAATCTCCAAATTCTTGTCCTGCAGTGTCTTCCTTGCTGATGACACCTCCTACTATCCTTGTCTAGTTTTAATCTGCTGCGGCCGTGTAGGTGGGAGGCAACAGGAACGAAACAAAACATGTGCCCGAGAAGTCAGGGGGCAACCATGTATAGGCTCTATCATGGCAGATGAAATAGGTGCCCTCAGCTGCTAGGAACGGAGGGGAAGTTTGAGACGCAAAAATGTATGTTTCAGTGCAGATACTTTTCCCTAGCTGAGCTCTGGGATTCTTGCAATTACCTTGCAGACATAGTTGACCCTGATGGGGTACAATCCAAATCGAAGAGGATCTCTTTGCTCGTTGGTTCTCACTCAGAATAACTCTATTCTTTGTTACATTCCATCTATCGTAAGCTCGCAACTCATCTCTGGGAATCATTCTATACGAGTCAAATGTTCTGCTCATATTTGTGATTGCTACTACCAGTGCTTTGTTGCTCGAATTACTTCTCGTGGAACGCGGGGGATATGGTTCGGTGGCATATATGAACATCATTTGAAACGCCCACAAAGAACCATTGTAGCTAAATGGTAAGACCAAGTATGGGATACCCTTATCTGTTGTATATGGCATAAGGCCACATACCCAACAATTTGTTGTGTTCAACACTAATTGGTGTTGGTGCAGAAGCTGGATGAAAGAGTTATTGATAAACTCTAATCTTCTAGTAGACTCATGCTCAGGCAGAGGGTGAAAAGAATGCGAAGAGACAGTAGAAGGAGGTATGGGCTGTGTAGTGGGTGCAAAGGTCACTTGAAAAGAGAATAAAACTTATCCTAATAAAAACATCATTACACTAAACAACATGAAAATGCATAATATCAAAAATCTTTTCTTTGTCATCAATGTACACATTCTGGTTTTAAAGTTTAAGTGTTTGGCAGGTCCCTCCATCTTGAAAAACTCCATCCTCTCTAAATTTGCAGCCCGCGCCGGTAGGGTGTTCTATGCTAAAGAGTGCTTCAGTTAGTCCAGGGCAACTCCCTTAGACCAACCAGAACTGTCGACCTAACGTCTTCAGCTGCACTCCAAAGACTTTAATCAACCGCGACCCTAGCAGCAGAACCCGGATGGCGGTTTGAAAAACAAAAATAAGCAAGTTCCTCAGACGAGAGAGCTGCACATTTAAAAATAGCAAATAATTTTTCTTTTTTATTTGTCCATAGTTCTCGGTCTCAGATTATAACGGCACTTTCCCGGTACTGTCTGGTTCTGAAACAATAGTTCAGGCTCTGTAGTGTTCAATCGAATTGACGGTGGCACAGCTTCTTGCAAGATATTGTCGCTTTCTTGTTCAGAAATTGTTCCTTTTACACGTGCATCGCTGAAAGGCAGAAAACGAGGCACATTCTCAGTTTCAAAGTCAGCGATCCCCTCCTGGACCACGCAGTCGTACGGAAGAGGCAGTGGGACCCTCTTACAGTGTACTCCGTGGATCCAGTGCTTTTTCCCTTCTACTTGAACAGCTGATCTTGTTGAGAGAAGGACAAGGTAAGGTTCGGTCCAACGGGGCTGGTCGTTCTTTGTCCGCTGGAAGTTCTTGACCAGCACCCAAGATCCAGGATCGATAGGATGTCTTGGAGCTTCAGAGACCTGGGGCAGGGCGTCGTGAACCTGTTGGTGTAAAACACGCAATTTAGCCGTCAATTCGTACAAATAATCAAGCAGTACAGGGTGTTCGATCTTGCTGAATCTTGTCGGCCTTGGCACTCCCCCCATATATGTTGGCCGGACGGCCGAACACGATTTCATAGGGACTAAGTCCTACACGTGAATGCACAGTCATTCTCGTTGATAGGAGTGCCAAAGGCAGAGTGTCAGGCCATTTAAGACCAGAACTAGCTTGGATTTTGGCCAATTTTAGTTTTAATGTGCCATTGTAGCACTCTACTAGTACAGCTGATTGGGGGTGATTTGCAGCATGAAATTTTTGGTGGATGCCTAGCCCCTCACATACTTTCTTCATCACTCGGCCCACAAATTCACTCCCATTATCACTCCAGACCATTCTCGGCATTCCGAACCTAGGGAAAAATTCTTTGACAAGGGCTTTAGCTGTGGACATGGCAGTATTGTCCTTTAGGGGATATGCTTCGACCCATGTTGAAAAGGCACAAACAACAACGAGTACGTATTTCAAATTGTTGCACCTTTCCATGTGGATGAAATCTAGCTGCAAAACCTCTAACAGATACGTTGGAGGCGCAAAATGACCAGCTGGAGTTGGAGTTCCCCTACCAGGGTTGTATTTCAAACACACCATACAGTTCTTCACCAAGTTCTCTGCGCACTTTGGGATTCCTGTGTTCTGCCAAACCGGAGCCAACAACTTTCAAATCCCTTTCACGCTAATATGTGCCATTCCATGAGCCATTGTCACCACTGCAAGCACATACGCATCGGGTAACACCCATCTCTGATGCTCTGACAAATCAGTCCAGCAACCATTTGCATCCAATTTACCCGTACTTTCTCTCCAGACACTCAATTCTTTCTCCGAAGCTTCAGCTTGAATAGACTTCACACTCTCTATCGTATCTTCGCACATTCCAACGTCACCAATCCATCTTGCAGGGCCTGCAACATACATTCGATTCATCACATCTTTCGCAGTTTCTTTCGCAACTTCATCCGCAAACGCATTTCCATGACCAACATCATCCGTAACCTTTTTGTTTGCACTGCATTTCACAATCGCAACTTGTAACGGCAAAGTCAGTGACTCAAGAAGCTCATTCACCAACTGACCATTCTGAATCTTAGCTCCATGCGAAGTCAGGAACCCACGTTCACGCCACAAACGTCCAAAGCTATGAGCCACGCCAAATGCGTATTGGCTGTCAGTATATATGGTCACTCTCATTCCTTTCGACAATACACATGCTCTTGTGAGTGCAATCAACTCTGCTGCTTGAGCTGAATTATGTGGGATACGTGCAGTTTCAACAATCGTACGTAAAGTCGTGACAGCATATGCCGCAGTCGTATAACCATTCGGTAACTTAAAGCACGAACCATCAACCCACAAAGTACCATCACATTCAGGAAGGGGAGTGTCCCTAAGGTCTACTCTCCCTTTCGTCTCTTCTTCAGTTCTCAGAAAACAGTCATGCTGTTCTTCACTATCATCATCTGTCTCAACTGAAATCGGCAACAATGTGGCTGGGTTCAACGTATTGCACCTCTTTATGTGTACATGACTCGCTAACAGGGTCAACTCATAACCTGACAAGTGAGCACTAGTTAAGTGCTGTGTCTTGGTTCTGTTTAACAAAGTGTCCACCGCATGTGGAACCATCACAATCAGCATGTTATTCATCATTAACCCAGCAGACTGTCGAATAGAAACAGCTGCTGCCGCTGTGGCTCTCAAGCAACTTGGCAATGCCTTAGCTACCGGGTCCAAAGTCGACGAAAAATACGCGCATGGAAGCTGTTTGTCTCCAAAAGACTGTGTCAATACTGACAATGCACAACCTTCTTTCTCGTGGACATACAGTGTAAAGGGCTTACTGTAGTCGGGGGTACCCAACACCGAAGCCGAACACAATGCGTTACGCAATTCGGAAAAACTTTTCTGACAATCTTCAGACCACAGAACGGGATTCGGTGTATCTTTACAAGCTAATGCCACCAAAGGTTTGGCCAATAAAGAAAAATTTGGTATCCACTGTCTGCAATAAGATGTAATGCCCAAGAAAGCACGTACTTCTCTCTGTGTTCTTGGCACACTCAATTTTGCAATTGCCTGAATTCTTTCTAGGGTCAGTTTCCTTCCCTCCTTCGATAAGAGATGACCTAAGTAGGTCACTTCTTGTTGACAATATTGCAGTTTCGAAAGAGACACTTTGTGGTGCAGATCAGACAAATGACGTAACAACGACAACGTAGCTTCTTTACGAATCTCCTCAGTATCTGCAGCTACCAGTAAATTGTCAACGTACTGGATAAGGGTAGAGCCATCAGGAAAAACAATCGTGTCAAGCTGGGTCTTTAAAGCCTGACTATATATTGATGGACTTTCACAGTAGCCTTGGGGAGTGCGTTTGAAGCGGAAACTTCGGCCTCCTAAATTGAAACTAAAAATATCCCTGCTCTCCTCGGCAATCGGGATGCTGAAGAAAGCATTCTTCAAGTCAATCACTGAGAACCAAGTGGCTGAAGCTGGAATCATAGTCAATAGGGCGTTGATATCAGGGACAACAGGAAACTGTGGCACAACTATTTTATTTACCTCTCTAAGATCAATCACAAACCCGTAAACAGGTGGCTGAGAAGGGTCAGTACGTTTCAAAACCAGCAGGACAGGACTATTACAGACGTTGCCTCTTGTCTCTTCAATTACATCTTTTTCATTCAGATCATAAATGATCGCTAACAACGCCTTTTCACCTTTGCTAGAGATCTTGTATTGGGGAATGCGAGGCATTTTAACATTGACTTTCAATGTCACAACATATGGTGGTATTTCCAAAAGACCCACATCATTAGGACCAGTGGCCCACAGAGTATCCGGAAGAGAAGAAAATTCCGTCGGAAGTGTATCCTTCGATAAATACATCAGAGAGATCACTTTCCTACCTAGTGTAAGTTGTACTCCCGAAGGAGAACAATACAACGTCGCATATAGTATTTTCAACAGATCCAATCCTAAAAGGTTCTCCTCACAACCTGTCGTCAGAATAAGGGGTGCTTCGAATTGGTAAGGTCCAACAGAAAGGGACATAGGACTAGTGATCGGGTTCCTAACCGGGGCGCCAGAAAAACCTACTGAAACATTCATTTCGCCAGACAAAGGTGCGCCAGGGAGTTTCGAGTGCATAATAGAACTCTTTTTAGCACCAGTATCCAACAGAAAAGGCTCTGACACACCTGATGTAATCACCTCAACATTCTGATCTACTAGAACTGAAACAACTCCCTCTCTTTGTCCATGGCTATCCTAACAATCACTACCATTTGTTTCGTCACCTTCAACATAGTAATCGTCCATATAGTACTGAGCGGTCCTAACAGATGAACCCTGTTGCTGATCAAAACTATTCATTGAGTTCTGTGGAGGCAAAGAACGTACATTCTGTCCGCGACCTCTACCTCTAGATACTTGTTGAGCACCTCTACCACGTACACCAGAAGCACCATTTGTATGCTGCAACAAAACCGGACAACTGTTCTTAAAATGACCTTCTTCTTTACAATACGCACACTGATTAGGACCATACGGAAAGCGCTGTTGAGAAGACTCGTTGCTTTGCGAGTTTCTCGAATATTGCTGAGGCTGCTGATAGTCGCGCTGACTATTAGTACGATGTGGATAAGCTTGCTGTAGAAGGACTTTAGTTTTCAATTCCTTAGTCTTCTTATCCGCTTTCTCTAACTCATCTTTGCGCCTATTTTTATAGTACTGGGCAGTAGCTAAAATTTGTGCTGACGTGGAAACGGCCCAAGCACTTTCAGAATCCTTCAACTTATTGCATAATTCAGGAAGCAAATTATGCACAAATTTGTCAACAAACAATCTCTGGCCACCCTCGGTAGCCATATCCTGACCATTATGGTCGATGAAGGTCTCTTCGAACCTCGTGAAAAAGTCAGACACCGTTTCATCTTTCTTCTGCTTACATGCAGACAACTTGTCCCAATTGACACGCAATTCGGGCATTAAAGTCTTCATATACGTAATCAAATCTTCAGGCTTAGCATCGCCTACTTGTCTATTGTCGGCGTCTCTAAGATTAACCCATGTATCACCCAATTCAACCACATAATCCGTATGATGAATCTTACTCCAAATAGGTTGTGGAACAACATTACCAAACAACATGTCAATGTCCGCCAAATTCATAATACACGAACCCACAGTCTGAGTCAATTCTTTATAGTACCCTGCTGGATTTTTGCGTGGATCAGGTAAAGACTGCTTAATAGCTAAAACTTCAGCGCGTTTCCATGGAACATGCACCCAGACACGCTGAAAATGAGCCGGTACAAGTGGCGGATTATTACCTGCACCAGCAGGCACTTCTTCCTTCCACACCAGAGGAACTTCTCTCATCGGATATTGTCGTGCCTTTCTCCTAACTGAAGAATTAGGCCCAAACAATTGTTGAGAAGGAGACTCACTCCTCAATGTCAACAACATCGGGACCGCTTTCCCAACATCAGATGGACTTACAATAGTTCCCTTCGAAAACTCGGAGCGTATGCGGTACAACTCGTCAGGAGCTTGTCCCACTTCCTCATCCCACTTTTCAACAAGAAAAGCACACATCGTATCAAAAACGTACCGTTGCTTCGGCGCGTCCCATTGAAGGAAAACATGCATAACACCCTCAAGGTCATACTGTGTATCGTACATAACCCATTTACGTGCCATGTGGTCCAAAATCGTACGCTCATCCATATTCGGCAACTGACTACGTGACTGTCTACGCTCGGTAGCGGGGGACATACCCAATTGTCCCAACAAAGGAGAAAAGAAACCAGAAACAGCAGCAGTCATTCGCTGTCTAGTAGAAGGAGAAGATGGAAAAGCAAGTGAAGATGGAGCAATAGTAGAAGAATCCAAAGTCAGAGCAGACGGAGTATTAGGATCAGGCGTAGGAGTAACAGACAAAGGAGAAGGCAAAGGTGGCAGCGGCCCCTGAGGAGGCTGCGCCAAAGGAATAGTAGCCAACGGAAAAGGAGCTGGCTGTGGAGGAATCACAGGAGGCACAACAACTGGGTGTTGTGCAATAACAACTGGTGGCGGTGGTGCCGTAGCACTCTGTGCATAAGGAGGTGGTGAACTCAAGAGATGTGACATTAAAGGATCTTTCTCAAGATCTTTCTTTGCTTCCTGCTCTTTAGTTGGCAAAACTGGGTAGCATCTATCTACCACTAACTTCTTCACCCTAAGCATCTGTTCACTTTCTTGCTCCTCCTCATTATCCCTAAACGCAACAGCAGCTTGTACCATTGACATACCTCGTTCTCGTTTATTCTTCTTCGCTAATTTAATTTCTCTCTGTTTGGCTTCTTTGCGCCATATACGAAAGGAGTCAAACATTGCCAGCCGGGCTTTCTTCTTAAAAAGTTTAACTTCTAGATTTCATTACAAGAACGGAGGCTACATTATGCAATGACTTTTAATTGCAGATCCAAGCCAGTCGCATCACGATATAAAGGTTCCAATAAGAACACTGAGATAAAGTAAGACATTACACATAGCAATCATCAGCCTCTTTTAAATGCGGCTCCAAGCAGATAAGTAGCTCATTATCTTCTCTAAACCTACTTTCTCTAATATTGTGTTTTTGGTAACAATTTGGATTTATATTGGGGTTTATGTGAAGGGTGGCTTTATCCCCTCCCTCCCCCCCTCCTTCATGATCTGCAATTTATGGAGATCATCCCCTCCCTCTGTTTGGATAACCTCTATTTACCAGGTTGTTGTTTAATAATGTGCATTTGCTCAGTGATTTTGTTCATTATGCCTTAGCCCAGGTAGTTCACTTTACTTTCCTTACTTTATTGTACATCCCGCTGTTGTTTGCCTTTTTTTCTGTCCAAAACCTTGTTTGAATAATGTATAGATATCAAACGCTGTATTCCTCATACCGTCAGCTCTCACAACGAACTGGCGTTTATGTAGATTAAACCAGCGTTGGTCTACGAACCCTGTTTCAGCCTGAAACTCCGCTCTTAATCTATCGGTTTTGTAACGCTTTTGCGTGCTTAGGACAAGCACTACCCTTCTCGCGCTCCTACCGAGTGATCCCACGCTCACCTTCCATCTTTGAACAAGCATTCAAAAGACAAGCGTTGTTCCGAGTTACTTGAACCTCTCCCCCATTTGGCCCGCAGTCTCCGTCCTCAAGGAAATTATATGTCACGCATTAGAGGAAAGTTCCTTGGCGAGAGCCACGCTTCATGCATGTCCCGACTAGAAGCTTTCCTCACTCTCTGACAGTTGAACATCATACACTATAATTTAGCGAGCGGGCACTATATACATTATTTATAAGAATTACCAAATTAATGTACAATTAATTCTAAAATCTGTTTTTGGCAAATAGCAAAAGGGCCCCAAAACCCTAGGCATATTATAGTCAGCCCCTTATAATTGGCCCTTGAGGGGAAAACTATCACTTATATAACATATTTTTAAAGTGAGAGAGTACATAGGGCAAATAGCTTTTTAACATTTCTTTTACCTAAAAAAAAAAAAGAAGGGCAATATGGAAAATGTTTCTGACTCAGATTCAGATATAAACAATGCTACACTCCCTAATTTTGATAAGGAGGATTTTCGCATTATGATCCAGAAAGAAATGAAACCCTGTTTTAGGGAGACCTTTTCTCAGTTTGCTCCTTATAAGAGACCACTTCCTTCTCAAGAAGATGCGTCTGCTGTTTTTATTCATGATAAAGTTGGAGCTAAACGTACCAGGAAAAGCAACCACACTGCTACCGAGACGCATGTGAGCACGGGAGGTCCTAGCACCTCTGAAATTATTGGTGGTCTTAGCACCACAAATTTTTGGATGGTCTTCGCACCTCAAATAATAGAGATGTCTTTTATGACACACTTCATTCGGGTGCCCCTTACGGCCCAAATACCTTGGATGCCCCTAGCGGCTCATTGCTTCAAAGTGCTCAGGATTACCATGAGGGTTCAGATGAGGACGAGGATATAGACCCAGACGAATGCGTTCTGTATTTAGATGATGAGGACGTAGGAATTTTTGAAGAGGAGGATGAAACCCCTTCTACTTCCAAAGATAGTATTCTAAACCCCCTGGGGGAGGAGATGTTCTCCCCCCTAAATCTAAAACATCCCGTTCCTTACAATGGTCTCCCCAGGACCATGTCTCTAAATTTATTAAAAAATGGATTTGATTCCCTCTTGAAAGAGGGACAAGGAATATTCTACGGGCTGAGTGTTGAAAACCCTCAATCGATGAGAAAGCTTGTTACACCCCTAATATGGACCCCAAATTAATTAACTTGGGCGCAACCCTAGGAAAGGTCTCTAAAAAGCCTTTAAGGGTTGCCAAGATCGCCTATTGGACGTACTTGGTCCATTGAGCAGAATTCTTGACTCCGCTGAGGAATGTTACCTTAAAGGTACCCAGCTTGCTAGAGATCTAATAAGAGGTTGGAGTCAAAGAGCCCTCATTCTCCTAGGTAATGCTAATACTAGCATTAACGCTGAAAGGCGTAGGCTCATCCTTTTTAAACTAGACCCTAAACTCACAGATATCGCTGAGAAGGAACCTTCCTCGAATCCAAAAGACCTGCTCTTTGGTGAAGAGCTTATAAGATCTTTAGGAAAGTACGTCTCAACTTTTACTGCTCTTGATAAGCCTCAAAAGAATATGAAGAGAGTATTCAGCAATAATGTTTTTGGAAGGGCCGGAAGAAGGGGAAACTGTTTTTCAAAAAAATGGGAGGAAATACCTCAAGATCCGTGGGTACTGTCCACAGTAATAGGCTTTATGATAGATTTTGTTCAAACTCCATTTCAAACCTCATTCCGAGGGACATTCCCATCTCAGTAGAGAAGGAGAAAATAGTAGAAGAAGAGATATCCTCTATGCTCGAGAAAGGAGCGATAATAGAAGTTCTTTTGGATTCTCTAACCTTCGTAAGCTCTTTGTTCCTTGTGGAGAAAAAAGGAAAGGGTTGGAGACCGGTTATAAATTTAAAGGGCTTGAACAAATTTCTCGTTTACAGGCACTTCAAAATGGAAGGAATACATCTCCTAAGAGACCTTCTTCAAAAAGAAGACTGGTTAGTAAAACTAGATTTAAAGGACGCCTACTTCACTATCCCGATGGCGGAAATACATCAACCTTACCTCCAATTTCTCTGGAAAAATCATCTTTATCAGTTCAAGGCTCACCCCTTCGGGCTTTCGTCCGCCCCTTGGTGTTTTACCAAGGTAATGAGAGCAGTAGCTTCCTTCTTAAGAGAACGAGGCGTTCGGCTTATTATTTACCTCGACGACATTTTGATAATGTCACAAGACCTGACTCAGATTCGTATAGACCTGGAAACGGTTATGAATCTGTTGGAAAGTCTAGGCTTCATTGTCAACAAAGAGAAGTCTATTCTAATGCCCTCCAAATCTCTGGAGTTTTTGGGTTTCACTCTAAACACTTCCAAGTGTCTACTCCTTTTACCTCCTTCAAAAATCTCGAAGATCAAGAAAGAGATTTGTCATGTTTTAAGACAGGAAGACATCCCTTTAAGGGAACTGGCAAGACTTCTAGGCCTCTTATCTTCTTCCATTCAGGCGATCTTCCCAGGCCCTCTGAATTACCCGGCCCTACAAAGGATAAAAGGAAGGGCGTTGAGGTCTGGTCTTTGGTACGAAGATCAAATCACCCTAGATTTAGCGGCCAAAACAGAACTGAACTGGTGGTTAGAAAACCTGGAAGCTTGGAATGGGAAAGCAATTTTCGGGTCAGAACCGGACTTTGTGCTGGAATCAGACGCTTCCCTTAATGGTTGGGGTGCTTGTTTCCTAGACCAGAATACAGGTGGTGTTTGGCCTCAGGAGGAGTCATCTCACCACATTTTCCTAGAACTTACTGCTGGCCTATACGCCCTTATGAGTTTCAAACACTCAAATCAAGGGAGATCGGTTGTTCTGAAAATGGACAATGTTTCGGCAGTGGCCTACATCAATCAGTTAGGAGGTACGAAGTCTGCCGACCTTTCGAACCTAGCAAGGAAACTCTGGATGTTCTGTTTAGAACACAAAATTGCCCTCAGAGCGGAATACTACCCAGGGAAGTCAAACGTTTCTGCGGATTGGAATTCCAGATTCCTTTCGGACTACAGCGATTGGAAACTGAACGTTGCTGTCTTCGACTCACTAAATTCTTATTGGGGTCCATTCGAAATAGACCTATTTGCGACCCGTCTCACCTCTCAACTAGAGCATTACTTCAGCTGGATGCCGGATCCCGGCACAGGCAGTGAACGCATTTCTCCAACCCTGGTGAGGGATCAATGCTTATGCCTTTCCCCCATTCGCAATGATCCAGAGAGTCTTGCAGAAAGTGAGGCAGGACCAATGCTCTCTAGTCCTAATAACTCCCTTCTGGCCATCACAGGCATGGTTCCCCACTGTTCTGGAACTGACCTTCGAAATTCCATTTCTCATTCCTTCCCTGAAAGATCTCCTTACGGATGTAAATGGAGATCCTCACCTAATGACCCTATCAGGGAGTTTGAACCTTCTTGCCTGGAAAGTGTCAGGCGATCTAATGAAGTCTCAGGACTTTCCTCATGGATTTGGATCCCACTCAAGCACCTATCGTTGATATAGTGAATTTCCTCGCTGAACTCTTCGACAAGGGATTGAGTTATAGATCAATTAACTGTTATAGATCGGCGATCTCTGCTGGACATGTCCTCATTAACGGCAAGTCAATCATTAAAAATGTGATTGTTTGTAGAGTAATGAAGAGCATTCGTCTAAAGAGACCCCCAAGGCCGAAATATGATACTCTCTGTGATGTGAATTTGATTCTAGATCTCTTCACTTCCTGGCCAGATAATTCATTTTTAAGCAGAAAGTTTCTTTCTTTTAAACTCGCAACTCTTCTTTGCCTTATCTCCTGTCGTAGAGTTTCTGATGTTAAAGCTCTGGAGATTTCTAATAGGTCATATCATTTATTTGGAGTTAAATTTGATGTCTATAGAAGAACCAAGACCATGTCTGATTCAATCTTCTATCCTCGTTTCGATCCTTCTCCGAAACTTTGTGTAGTCGAATGTATGAAAGCGTATGATATGACAATGTCTAATCTTCGACCGCTTAATGAGAATCAACTTCTCATTTCCTTCGTTAAGCCTCATAAGGCTATTTCCTCCACTTCTATTGCCAGATGGGTTAAGTCTGCTATGTCTTTAGTTGGTATTGATATTTCCAAATGTCAAGCTCATTCTCTTAGAGGTGCCATGGCAAGTAAGTCTCTTTGGTCCGGAGGTAAGTTCGATGATATCCTTAAAGCTGCTGACTGGTCTAATGCAAGTACCTTCGCAAGACATTGTAAACCAATTGAACACATGTCTAATGTAATTTTACAGGGCTACCAACATGCATAATGTAGCCTCCGTTCTTGTAATGAAATTGCGATTCTCCTATTATCATGCCTAGGGAATCTAGATTTCATTAAAGACACGGAGGCTCACATTATCCCACCCAACCCTTCCCATGGTATTGGGTATAACTTAACATGATGTTATTTATCATCTTGATGTTATGTATTTCAAATGTTTATTATTTATTGTTCAATTGTTAATCTGGATATGATTGGATATGAGTCTGATTCCTTTGTTTTTAGGATACAATTTTATTGTCCTCTTTCTTTCAGATAACCCTTCTACTTAATCTACTTTTGACGTGTCATCATCAGGAGGTCGATTGACTGTCTTCTTCTTCAATTTTGCTTCCATTCACTTCGAATCTTCTGGAATCTACTGGATCTATTTTCGCCAAATTTAAAAGAGGCTGATGATTGCTATGTGTAATGTCTTACTTTATCTCAGTGTTCTTATTGGAACCTTTATATTGTGATGCGACTGGCTTGGATCTGCAATTAAAAGTCATTGCATAATGTGAGCCTCCGTGTCTTTAATGAAATCTAGATTCTCTAGGCATGATAATAGGAGAATCGCAATTATCCAAAATCTCTGTGTCAAAACCACCATATTGGGGCCATTTTAAAACACCATCTTTCCTGATGTATCGGATCCATACTTCGTTATATGCGATAGGGCCTACGCCATGTTTCACATATAATTCATAGGTTGGAGTTCCAATCGGAGGAACCGGACAAGAGTCCTCCAATCGGGAATCCCTATTACAACTAAGACAAAACAGATTTCCAAGTCTGCTGAAACCAGGCATCTTCGCTCTCTAGTCTAGCTTCAAACTTCAAAGGATTATCGAATACGATAGTCTCGTGAATACACGAATCCTTCGGCTTTGGAGCTTGCAAGTCCCAAATCAAAGCGATCCCAAGGGGATACCAGCAACTAAGAACCAAACTAAGGACTGGGAAGAACCAAACTAAGGACTGGGAGACGCTCCACTTATACTTAACTGAGGTACCGATGATCGATGACGTCACCAGAAGACTCGTCTATCGTTTCGCTCTACCAAATCATCAAGGGTCCAAAACAGGGCGATGGTCAGGGCAGCAGTCCTTCGTAGCCGTCTGGAAGCGGGGAACCTCGCAGCAAAGACTTTCGGACCACGTCGACATACAGGGGTCGATGAAGTGGCTGGCCTTCCTCCAGAATTTTCACACGAAGCTCCTCACGAACCTTTGGCTTGGACCGGTACCGCTGACACCTCCCCACATTGGGTGCCAATTGAAGTACTGGGTTTTTCGGAACCCAGCGGTGCCAGGGACAACACCCAAAGAGTTCGAGTCCTTCCTGTTTCAGACTACAGAAACACAGAGTCTTCTTGGTGAAGTCAAAGATCGAATTTATTGGCTGCAACCAGTAACAGGCATCCTAGAAGTACAACACGGTGTATGTTCTCAGGAGACTGCTCAATCTTACAAAGCCAGCCTTCTCATTTTATACAAAATATTATGCTTTAGGCAAACATTCCTTATTTTACAGTTGACCATTCACATATTTTCACTACAAAGAAAAAGCAGAGTCATGATGACAAGCCCATATTTCAGTTTGTTCAGCTCATAATCAATTATCCGGCAAGGCCCAGTATTTCCATCAGATATCGACGGACCCCTAATAAAAACAGGCACCTCCTCCTCGTAAAGTAAGTCATAAAGAAAGAAACAGGGACAGGTGTGTGTGAGATTAGGCATGGTTTGTGTGCGATGAAAGGTTTATGATATGTTGTGCCCTGATACTAATCTGATTCGGCCACTGGGAGAGGGACTGGCCGAACAGGTTTGGCTTCAGGCAGTGGACTCAGCTCGCCCAGGTCACAGAGGAGTCAGCGAAGGTATACGTGTCCTTCTGACTCGATTTCGGCTTTAGTCATAGAGCCTAGGTGAGGGCAATCACAAAATGGCTGCCGTTCACAAAATGGAACCCGAGGGTTCAGGACGGAAACTCTGATTTCAGATTGATTTCGCCACTCGAATGTGGCGTAAATGCTCATACATAGTATTCCAACCATTACCGGTCTGCCGATACCAAAATCGTCATGGTACAACGATGTTTATCCAAAATCAAGAGAGACTAGCTAGGTTTATACAGGTAAGACTCAAAGGAGTACGTATGTCAAGGAAAAACCAGTAGGTTTTATTTGAAAGCCCTCACCCACCAACCTAGTTGGTGGCATGCTTCATCATCGGGCCCCACCACAGTGGCACCTAGCGTGCCCCGGGTGTGCTTCGACGCCAGGTTACTGCGGAGCTGGTATAATTGCTGAGTGTGCAATGTGGTGAGTGTGAAGGTGAAGATTAAAAAGCCATACAAAAATCCCAGCACCCGAGGGTAAAAACTATTTTAATGAAACTGGGTATCTGTTGGCAAGTTAAAAGGCAGACGGACACAGTGGAGTATGGATTATGACCTCCAGTGTCCTGTGTGGTCTACATGTTTCAGCCTGGCCTTTCTTAATTTTGAAACAGGCTTTCCTCAGGACCAAGTGAGTATGTGTGGGGTTATAAAATTAAATTACAGTGAGTGTATTTAGGATTTTATGTGTAGCACGCACTAAGGTGCTATATGGGTGAGAAGGGGATTCCCTCTCGCTTTGCTACATATAACATAGAAGGGGAGACATACAGACGTACAGGGTAGAGTCATATTAGCATATTATTGCAAAAACAGTCGTCATACCACCGTCTTGTAAGGTGAGTGAGCGAACTATACATGGCTAAAGTGTGGTCTTGTCAGTGGCAAGACTCATGTGATAGTTATCTAGAAGCCGGTTGCAGTGGTGATCTAGAAAACGAAAATGCCAATGTGAGGTTCAGGTAAGTGAAAGAAATTCAATTATTGTCCTCACACAGTATTTAGCTGATCAAAGCCTCCTTGGGTCGCCTGGCAGAGAAAAAGACCCTGAAAGAAGGTGGTATTGGTTTTACATAATTATCCGACCTGTAAGGGAAAACCTCAACACCTTACCCCCACAGTAGCTGTAGTGCGCAGCCTCAATTACTCACGAAACTATCGATCTGGTTCCTCCTTGGACCTGTAATCCTTCTGCGGCGCCCGGATGTGAAAGAGGGCTGGCCGAGCATGTTTATTTAAAGGTTCCGTAATTAGCTGCACCTGGGTTAGGGTAGAAACAGAGGGAGGGGTGCCGCGCTGAAAGCGCCATGTCATACGCGCTCTGCGCATGCGTTCAGCGAGTAGCGGTCCCTATCCGGCGCATGCGCCTACAGGTAGTGCCACTCCGCGCATATAGCACCTTAGTGCGTGCTACACATAAAATCCTAAATACACTCACTGTAATTTAATTTTATAACCCCACACATACTCACTTGGTCCTGAGGAAAGCCTGTTTCAAAATTAAGAAAGGCCAGGCTGAAACATGTAGACCACACAGGACACTGGAGGTCATAATCCATACTCCACTGTGTCCGTCTGCCTTTTAACTTGCCAACAGATACCCAGTTTCATTAAAATAGTTTTTACCCTCGGGTGCTGGGATTTTTGTATGGCTTTTTAATCTTCACCTTCACACTCACCACATTGCACACTCAGCAATTATACCAGCTCCGCAGTAACCTGGCGTCGAAGCACACCCGGGGCACGCTAGGTGCCACTGTGGTGGGGCCCGATGATGAAGCATGCCACCAACTAGGTTGGTGGGTGAGGGCTTTCAAATAAAACCTACTGGTTTTTCCTTGACATACGTACTCCTTTGAGTCTTACCTGTATAAACCTAGCTAGTCTCTCTTGATTTTGGATATATAAAAGTGGGGATTCAGACTAGCTTATCTAGTCCTCTCTCTCTCCTTTGATTTAGTGATGTGACAACGATGTTTATAACACGGGTCCAGAATTTTCAGTACCACACTATGAAGGGAACGTGTCCTTGCCCCTAGAAGACATGATCCACCAGCAGGGTTTGAATGTCCATCACCAAGGTCCAAGTTTCAATGCCCTGTCTACTGCAACAGAATCAGGCAATGTGATGTGAGCACATTTAGCTCAAAACGAGATTGGGGTAGTAGATAAAAACATTTTCATAGACGAAAATGCCACATAATTCCTGAAAAATCACTATTTTAGTTACTTAAAGTAATTAATATTTGTACAGATCTTGACAACTTGAATAACAATTGAGTGTGATGTTAAGAATAATACTTGAAAGAACCTACCAAGCAAAGTATAATTCCAAGGAATATTAAAATCTCAAGGGAAAATATTCCATGTACATCGAGATGACGTAGATGATGAAAATTCAGAACTCATCATACAAAGGAAAACCTTCTGGTAACTTATCAAAACTGAAAGGAGAAGAATCACAATACATGTTTGTGCTAGGAAGAGAGCATCCACATATTTGGCTTGCTCTAGGCAGACCACTTCGTGGAGAAGTGTGGCTCAATGGTTAGAGCGGCAGACCCTGATACAGAGGTCTATCCCAAGACCAGGGTTCAATTCCCCGCCTCGGCGGGTCTTGGGCTCAAAATTCCACAGACCTGATAATTCTTGCCTCTGTGGCTATTCCAATCATGGAGTCCCACTCTTCAACTCTGGGCAATAGCTTGCTTAATCTCCACAACGGCCCCCACAACACTAAGGATGCCTGGTCTCCACCTTGGGGGTGCCCAGGAGTGGACGCATCACAGGGAAAGCCAGGATGGGTTCCACAGCGGTATTCGTACAAGCGCCTTGAGACCCTTGCGGGTGAGTAGTGCGCTATACAAGTATCAATTTACAATTTTTTTTTTACAATTTACCCATAGACTGTGTATTCAGATGGCCAGTAACCCGTCCATTCCCTTTGCTGCTCCACTGCTCACACTTGTTTGTCTTATTTGTTCTATTTGTGGTAATTGGACTCTGGCTCTCTGTAACCAGTAGCTGCAGGTAAACTTGTAAAGTTGTAAACTTGGGGATTTATAGAGCGCAGTTGTTGCCCGAAGGCGTCAAAGCGCTAGGATAACCGTGACCTACAGAGAACAAGGAAGGGGAAAAAACAACGGTTTTAGCAAGTGGATGACCCTTTAGCAGTTCTGGATAAAGTCTAAAGAATATCCGATATGGCTGTCTTCCTCCTGCATACACTTCCTTGCTATGTCCTTGAACTGATGGACTCTCTAGTTCCTTTATGGCTGCCTGTATCCATTGCAGGCCATGAACAGTCCTGTATCACCTCTGGGTATTTGGTGTATCTCGCTTATCCTGACTGTAGGAGAGTAGGATCTGCTTACTATTGTTACCCCCACTTTTTGCTGGTGCTTCACTTTTTCTCGTTATTAGTCTAGGTGAGGCCCTGCTATCCAGGACCCCAGCCTAGCTGCTTCCTCTTTAAAATGATTGCATGTACTTTAGGTACATTCCAGATTGGTTACTGGGGTACCTTTGTGAGTCCCTAGTATATGGTACCTTAAGTAGTAAGGCCATAGGTACCCCACAGGCATACCAGGGGTTGCAGAATGTATTCTGCCACCACTGGGAAGCCTTTCAAAATGGCACTACAGGACTGCTACTACAGCCTGGGTAAGGTGGTGCATGTACCCTTTACTAAGATATAGGTTACCTATATCTACCTTTAATCACTGACACATATAAACCTATCAGTGACTTCTATGGCAGGGCTTTTCAATCCTGAAGGCAGAGTGCTTGGTTTTGTGTGAGAGGGTGCCCATGCATGAGCAGGACACCTCTGCAGCTTCCGGAATCTATTCTCTGAATCTGTTCTGTGATGCAGCCAGACCATAATCTCTTAAGTGCATTATAACTTTGCGGTAAATGCTAACTTTGGAATGGCTGCATGAAAACATGTTGTGTTTGGTGTCAAACACTTTCGAATCCTACCCCTCTGCCAGTCCTGGAGGGGGGGGTAGAATTCCACCCTTCTAGAGGGAGACGACATGTACAAACTGGTCTGCCCGGTAATAGTTTACACGAGCCCTGGCATCACAAAATGGATGCCACAGACACAGGTCTGACCTTCTGCTGCTGGACGAAACACCGGCAGGGGAGGCCTGGACAATAGGTTTCCTGTCACAGGGAGCTGTAACCACCTCCCAGACAGGCTTTAGTGTATTGGGGCTGTGTGTGAGCGCTCAGAGAGTGCTTTTTAGACAGTGCTGGGGGCCCATTTGGTGTCCCTGTGCATACCCCAGTTCAAACCAGTTGCAGGGGCACTCAGCCCCTGCTCTGGCGCAAAACTGGACAAAGGGAAAGGGGTGTACCCACCGCTCTTCCCAGACCCTCCCATGGGTGGGTCCCCAGAGTATGTCCAATCCCGTTCTTCTGTATAAGTCAGGGACCCCTTGCAAAAGGATTTTAGATTATACCTGGATGAAACTCTGAAGCTGAATCCTGGAAACTTCAACACACTACTAAAGACTAGAGGACTGAAGAATCTCCCTTGGGGTCAAGGAGTGACTCCCCTGTTCAAACAGGCACCAAAGAAGCATCTTGCTGGTCTGCATTTCAAAAGCTCCCGTCAGATGCCAAAGTATTTGCGACTCAAGACAATCGCTTCCAGACTTCTCAGACGCCGACAGGAGCTCCAGCAAAGCTGAGGCCCACAGCCCTCACGATTGATGTGGAACCGCAACTCCTGGACACCGTGCACATTTGCAAGTGCATCAACTTCTTGAGCTTTTCTGAAGTTGTGCATTGGGCTACTTGTAGTCCAATCCCCAAGCACCATCTGCACCGAAGATTGTGGGCCTACACTCCACAGGTGTTCCGTGAGCGTGCTTCAAGCATTTCCGCTTGAGGCCCCTTCGCGATCGTTGGTCCATCGACTGGTGGGTTCCCACAAAGGTAACTCTACTTTCCTTTGGGCTTCCCTGGGTGCTACAGACGTGTCCTGACTCCCCACCAAGTGGTGAGTCCCTCAGACCTTGCTGCTCTGCACCGAAGCCAATCTCTGCTTTCTGCGTGGATTGCTGTTGCCAAGGCTTGTTGGGTACAATCCGGAAACCAACACCGCAGCACTCGACATCCTTTATGGGACAGCTCTAATCCAGTACCTGGTTGTCGTCAACACCTCCTGGTCCTGGTGGCTGAAGAGTCAAGCTTCACCTTCTTCACCTGAAATCACGCGACATCGGTGGGCATCTGCTCATCGCCTTCCTGGTCACTAGCAAGTGACCCAGACTCTGTCTCCTCTTCTTTCAGGTTCTTCTCATCCTTGATCCAGGCTTGGATCCACCCGGATACTTTCCACTTGGACGCCAGCAGCACTTTGCAGCAGATCGCCATTGAAAATGACAACGAAACCAGACACAAAAAGACACCTATGCAACAGGCTTCCCTGGGTGAGGTAACACGAGTACTCCGGTGCTCCTGTGGGTGTTGACTCTAGAACCTCCTAGTTCTAAAAGGGATTTGCTCCAAGTCCTCTTCTGAGTGTCCTTAATCTTTAAAATTCAAACCGCAACTTTCCCCATATAGAAGTTATTGGTGATTCGCGGCTGTGTTCAGACAATGCACGCGTCCCCCGTGGGTCCCCTGTGTCACTAACTTGAGTGGTTCCTGGTGGCTCCAGCAGTTCTATAGGCTCTAGGCCTTGTCTCTATGTCAGTCGTGGTCCTTATACCACTTTCTTAATATATGGTTTAGTACACCCCTAGGGCTCAACATATAATGTGCTAATTTACTGTGTGCTAATTAAGTTTACTGAATGTACTTTTGCCTCTAGCCTCAAAAGGGGACTAGAGGGATGTGTTTAGAATAAATACTTATATTTTATATATATACCTGGTGTGGTTCTCCTTTCATTTGGTCATTCACGAAATTATAGACTGGTAAAACAAGCTGCTTTACATTCCTTCAAGACTTAGCATGAAGGCTGCTCTCCACAGCTACCACTAGGATAGCTTTCTATTAAGTTTGTCTTTAACCTACCATCAATAATGGTCATTTGGACTGGTGCAAGGTGCCCACTAGAATAGTGGACAGCATATGCCAGGCCAACATCTCACACTGACTTCCTTCAACATGTTGTCCTGTGGAACCTTATATGGATTCACTTGGGCTGTCTGTATCAAATTCATTTGTGTGTGTCTTTCACTACAGCTCATGAGTAGCTGTTACAGAGCACTTACTATAACTGTGTCCTCCTTTGCCTGCCTGAGGTGTTGCTCCTACTAATTACTGGATAGCCTCTTGAGATCATCTTATAAGTTTGTCATTATGCAGCTCATCTCTTCTTGTCCTAAAGAGATTACATAGACTCTATACCATGACTGCCTGTGTACACTGCAAGCATGGATCTGCCTGAAATCACCTACCACAGCTGATTGACTGAATGGAGGTCAAGCCAATGGGGAGTATGCCTCACTACTAGGGGATTACATAAACACTATACATTGACTGCCTGAATACAGTGCAAGCTGGTAACCGCCTCGAATCATCCAGCACTCAGTCCAAGCCAATAGGTAGCGCTTCCCACTACTGAAGGATTACACAAATGCTGCACCATGATTTCCTGTATACAGTGCACGCATGATAACAGCTCTCATTTTGCTCATGTCTGGGTTTATGGATAATCAGGAATAATCAACAATAAATGAATGAAAAATATGTGTTCTCCATCTCTCAAGCCTCTTTCTCCTTTTACTCCACAAGGAGCAGCGTCTTGAGAGAAGACAAGAATAAATCCCTGTCAATCATGCACAGCAGCAAAACTCTTCCTACAAAGGCTGCATTGCAATTCTAACATTCTTACAACCAAGCCTCTTCAGCGTAACAGGCTTACCTCCCGCCAATGAGCTTGGCAGCTCACTAGTGATAAGCAGCGCTACATACATGAAACTACAGTACAATAGCTAAAGAATTTGTAGAAGTGCAATAACAATTCGCAAGGGCATAGGAATGTGTAAAGGTGTTCACTTCTTTACAGATTAAAAGAGTAGTGGTTGGGGCTGTAATGAGTTTAGGGGATTGCTAGCCTTGGTCCATAGAACCACAAAATAGCTTATGTGTATTTCTGGAAACACATTATTATTATATCAATATGAATTTAAAACCTATCATTCTCAATAAAATCGTATTGTACATCGAAACCAGCATTCTTGCTTGCACTGACCCTATTGTACCAAACGAGCGATTGCGCTTAGGAATTCACAACTCAAAGATACCCTAAAAGCTAATTTTGATGACCTAGTGATCCTGGAGAACATGACAAGCCAAGTCCTCTTCATAGAGAGGGGCTACTCTCAGGAGCTCAACCACAACCAGATATCTTCTGTCTGACCCCATCACTGCACAGGATTAGGAACATCTCATATGCCTCCATGCCGGCTGTCTCATGCAGCACTTTTTTGCTTAAAGAACACTCCAGACAACCTGAAGGTTTCTATCTTGTTGCATCACTGCAAGCACTGCACTTGAAGAATTGAAAAGTCCTCAGATATCTTAACTTTTTTGTACTAGTGCATTACTGCATGGCATAGAACACTGCAAGCAATGAATGAATGAATATTGTATTTGTAAAGCGCAACTGTCACTCCAAAAGCAGCATCCTGGTGCTGAGCGTAGAAGCGTAGAGTTCATAGCGGGAAGAGTAAACATGCATATGAGTGAAGTTCCCTACATCAGTGAGTGGCATAGTGAATCAGAGGCTGTGAAAATACCAGCTTTCAAATGTTTCTTAAAATGTATTTATGAGTCAATAAATATCAGATGTCTGGGGAGTTGATTCCAAGCCCTGATCCACAGGAATGCAAGAGATTTGCCACCTTTAGGCTTACATCTAAAGGTTGGAAGTTTTAGCAGATGAGGATCTCAGAGTTCTGACGGTGGTGTAGTGTGTAAATCTGGAGACTAGGGGGCAGATGTAGGTAAAAAGATATTTGCGAGTTCTTAATAGCGATTTTTACCGAATTGCTATTAGAAACTCGCAAACCGCTATGTAGAAAAAAAATAGCAAACAGTTTGCAATTCGGTAATAATTGCAAACTCCATTCCGAATCGGAATTACCGATTCGGAATTAGCGAAATCGCAATTTCAAAAAATCGCAAATTAGCGAATCTGCCATTCAGGTGCACCCGGATGACATCACACACATGAAGTTGTCACACCCATGCTGTTTCACTGTGCCTGAGGCTGTGGGAGAGGCAGAGGGCAGGAGCACACACCCAGGACTTGCACAGGAGTTACCAGGCAGACACCAAACCTCAGGATGGACACACTGAAGAAGGGAAAGGAGCCTGTAGAGAGGAAGAGGAAGTTTAAATTTAGCCAGAAGGAGTTGGAGGTTTTAATTGAAGAGGTGGTAAAGACTCACGACCAGTTGTTTGGGAAGAAATCTTTGCATGTTCCAGAATCTTAAAAAAGAAAGATCTGGCTATAAATACAAGGCAACATTAATGCCATTGGTGTCACCCAGCGTTCCATTGACGAGCTGAAGAAGAGCTGGTATGACCTCCGCTCCCGTACGAAGGAGAGGGTGGCTGACAGGCTAAAATAGGCACAGAAGACAGGTGGCGGACCATCCACTGCGCCTGCAACCACACCCCTGGATGAATTGATGGAGTCCACCCTCCAGCCTGAGACCATCAGTGGCATAGGAGACGTGGACAGCTCAGCCAGAGGCAACAACAGACAAGGTAGGATGCATGCACAGCATGGTCTGACCCCCCGCCCAATCCCCAATCCCCCATGAGCAAGTAAAACTCCACTCCAGTCCATATTTTACAAACAACCAGTAATGCATCATGGGAGATGTAGTCCCAAACCCCCTATAGCATACCAGTGAGTGAACTGAACACAAGTGCAGGGGCCCCCACCTCAGTCAATAAGCAAGCAGGGGACTTTAGTGTTAATAGCAACTCATGTAATTTAATGTAACACAAATGCTGCAAGGCAAGTCAGTAAATGGACATTCTGTATCCACAGGTGAACCTGCGCCCCAGACTGCTGAGAGGGAGAAAGAAGAGGCACCTAGGAAACACCATATTCAGGATGAGGAGATCCTCTCACCCGCAGGAGTCACACCACCACCAATACCACCACCCAGACCCAGGAGGTACACATTGGGTAGCCTGCAGGAGATGGAGGGGTCAGAGAAGGAGAGCACGGGAGCCCCACAGATAATGCAGGTAAAGGCAGCACAGTCTCCTGAGACAGAGTCACCCATGCAGCGTAGCCACACCAGTGGTCCCCGACGCAGACCAAGGGCACACAGTCCAGATGCACAGGGTGATGGATCCAGTGTCTTCGCAGGTCTTGAGGGCACCATGGTGATGGTGCAGCGGCTGCAAGGGAAGACAATGCGATCAATGCAACGTCAGATGGTGTCCATGAACAAGAACCTTAGGGACATTAAGGAGGGCATCAATAGTCTGAATGACTCTGTTGCAGAGGGCATGCAGGACATGGCTGAGGCAGTAATGCTGCTGTGCAGAAAAATGGACAGTTAACGTGGGACAAGGCGCAGGGAAAAACAGCGCATGGAGGGGTACACAAAGGCCGTGACCCGCCTATGCAACGCCACCTCTGTCCTCAGCAGACGCACATTGGCCATGCAGTTGGAAATGGCCCACTGCAGCCAGGATGTCGCTCGGGGGTTGGTGCATGTCACTACTACGGTAGAACTGCTTCAGACATCCAACATCGCTGCCACAGAGTCTGGGGATGGTGGTGACAGTGAGGAGGTCACCAGCCGCAGCAGCATTACACCACCCGTTGCTGAGCCCAGGAGGTGTAGTGCAAGGCAAGGACCAGCAGCAGGACAGTCCTCTAGGGAGGGCAGTGTGCAAACTGAGCAGGGCACTGCCATGCGTGGCTGCAGGAAATTAGTACATTCTGCTGCTGACATTTGCAGATGGGTGAGGTAACCCATGTAACCCACTGGTAGGGGATGACAATGAGCATGCAGTGTATTAATGCCATGCTGGGCTACTGAAGGCACTCAGAGGACAATATGGTGAGGCGGTGTGCATTCCTATTGCCTGATGTAAGGCCAATAAAACACTGTAACATAATTGTAATTAATCGCTTTGTCTCATTACTTACTCAGAAATAGTTGTGTGTGATCTCAGCACGTCTGTGTCTCCCATCTGCCGCTCCTACAACACCTGCTGCGCGGTGCAGTGGCCGTGGACATTCCTCATCCTCTGAGTCAGAATCCTTGATTTCAACTGGGGTTCCTTTCTTTGTGGCCAGGTTGTGTAGCATGGCACAGGTCGCAATGATCTTGCAGCAAATCTCGAGGTGGTACTGCCGTCCACCTCCACTCGTGTGGAGGCAGCAGAACCTGCTCTTCAGGAGTACAAAAGTACACTCCACCACATTCCGCGTGGACTTATGGGCAGCATTGTATCTCCTCTCACTTGGGGTTGATAGGTTGAGGAATGGGGTGAGTATGAATGCACACACCGCATAGGCACTGTCACCTAAGTTAGAAAGGATAGAACATCAATCACAGGCAATAAAAGATACAACCAAGGTATTCATCAGGGTGTGTCACATGCATTTACCTAGTAGGGCAGGTATCCTTCTCCAAATTCACCCCCAGCCAGACGTGTATAGATTCCACTGTGCCTGAAGATGCAGGACTCATGCGTGCTCCCTGGGAATTTCGCTACTATATCTGTTATGATGTGAGACTTATCACAAATGACATGTACGTTGATCGAATGATATGATTTCCTGTTGTGATATATGTACTCAGTAGCAGAGGGGGGCAGATTACGATATGTGTCCCATCGATGCACCCTATGCCATGTGGGAACTGGGCCATCTGATAAAAATCTATCTTGGTCTAATGCAGTTCCATTTGCGATGTGGGAAAACGGATGTAATGGTGCATTCTTTGAAGCATGGCATCCAGGAAGGTGTTGAAGAAGCGTGACAGGCAACTTTGTGAGACACCTCCAGCCACAGCTATCACCCCCTGGTAAGTACCTGATGCAAGTAGGTGCAGGAAACAAAGGACCTGCACATGTGGTGGAATTGCGTGTGCCTTGCGTGTCTGCTGCTCCAGGAAGTGGTGCAGGTCACGTATGAGGTCTAGGATGGTAGTGGGGCGAAGCCTGCATCTCTTATGTATTTTGTCCTCTGTGAGTTGAAAAAGGGTGATGTGCACTCTGTATATGTGTTCCTGTCGCCTCCTCATCCTCTGTGCTGCTGCTTGTATCCGCATCCGCCTTGCAATGACATAGAGCTGCCACCATTGTGTTGAGATTGATGCATTCTGGGGCAGTTTATATAGCAGTGCACCTGGTTACCACCTGCTTTGAGTTGGTGGTAATTTGCGACTCAGAAATAGCAATTTTACGGGAAATAGATATTTGCAATTTTTCTTACATTGGGCTGCGATTTTGTTTGCGATTTTGCAGTTTGTGAGAAGCTAATTTTGAGTCGGGGCTCAAATTCACAAAATAAGAAATTGCTAACTGATTTTGCTTTTGTTTACGATTCCTTATTTTGCACTTTCCTTTTTCCCTTTACATTTCACATGGGTCTTTTGCGATCGCAAACGTTGAAATTCTGCAAATTTCAGTGTTTGCGATCGCAATTTGTCTTCCTACATCTGGCCCTAGATCTTTTGGTCCTGATGCTCTATAGGCTCTAAAGGTGAGCAACAGGATCTTGAAAAAGACTCTTTTATGTATTGGCAGCCAGTGAAGGGCTTTAAGAGCTGATGAAGCTGATGGACAGCATGGCAGCTTCAATACAAGCCTAGCCGGTGCATGCTGCACCGCCTGCAGCTTCCGTAACACTTGTTTAGCGGCACCTGCATATAGACTGATACAATAGTACAGTCTCAACGTAATTAATGCAAAGACCACTGTCTTTCTTGCTGCACAGGGAATATAGTCAAATATTTTTTTCAAAGATTTTACTAATTAGAAACGCATTCCTGCCACTGAAAGTGTGTGTGGACGGAAGGAAAGAGAGGCATAAAATTTCACACCAAGGTTTTTTACCACCTCAACTGTAATGGGCGGGGCAGAATCTGGCCACCACAGTACTAGATCGAAGGAGTTGGATTTCTATGACTTCTACCTCACTGCCTCGCTGCTTCAAATAATAACACCTAAACACCTCTCATTCTCTCTGCCTGACTGCGTTACAGCAAAGAACTAAGAACACATCTGGCATATTTAAGACTTGTATCACACTACATCACGGCATGGAATAAACAACAACAAATACAAACAAATAAGAACACCCTAGGCATCTCATCTGTATGCCTTCAATCTCAAGGCATCGGATTAAGAGCACTGCAGGCATCTCTAAACCTTCTATCTCTCTGAATCCCTGGATGGCATAAAGACCATCTCATCATCTCTGTGCATTATATCTGACTGCATCACTACACAGCATAAGGAGAACCCCATAAATATCTACGGGTTGCATCTCACTGAATCACTTTAAGGATAAAGGGCATCCGGCACATTTCCGGCACTTGTCTTTCAATGCATCACTTTATGGAATAGTTCTACCACTTTCGATGTACTGCATTCCTCCCTGGAACGAGAAGTATCCTGGACAATTCTAGCACTTGCATTTCACTGCATTCCACCCTAGAATGATAAGCATCCCAGACAGTTCTAGCACTTGCATCACACTGCATTCCCCCCTAGAATGAGAGGTATCCCAGACAGTTTTAGCACTTGCATCACACTGCATTCCCCCCTAGAATGAGAAGCATCCCAGACAGTTCTAGCACTTGCATCACACTGCATCCCCCTAGAATAAGAAGCGTAACAGACAGTTCTGGCACTTGCATCGCACTGCATTCTCACTAGAATGAGAAGCATCCAAGACAGTTCTGGCACTTGAATCGCACAGCATTCCACCTCAGAATGAGAGGCATAAGAGACAGTTCTGGCACTTGAATCGCACTGCATTCCCCCCAGAATTAAAAGCATCCCAGACAGTTCTGGCACTTGCATCGCACTGCATTCCCCGCTAGAATGAGAAGCGTAACAGACAGTTTTAGCACTTGCATCGCACTGCATCCCCCCCCCTAGAATGAGAAGCATAACAGACAGTTCTGGCACTTGCATCGCACTGCATTCCCCCCTAGAATGAGAAGCATAATAGACAGTTCTGGCACTTGCATCGCACTGCATTCCCCCCTAGAATGAGAAGCATCACAGACAGTTTTAGCACTCTGCATCGCACTGCATTCCCCCTAGAATGAGAAGCATAATAGACAGTTCTGGCACTTGCATCGGACTGCATCCCCCCCTAGAATGAGAAGCATAATAGACAGTTCTGGCACTTGCATCGCACTGCATTGCCCCCTAGAACGAGAAGCATCACAGACAGTTTTAGCACTCTGCATCGCACTGCATCCCCCCTAGAATGAGAAGCATAATAGACAGTTCTGGCACTTGCATCACACTGCATTGCCCCCTAGAATGAGAAGCATAATAGACAGTTCTGGCACTTGCATCGCACTGCATCCCCCCCTAGAATGAGAGGTATCCCAGACAGTTCTGGTACTTGCATCGCACTGCATCCCCCCCTAGAATGAGAAGCATAATAGACAGTTCTGGCACTTGCATCGCACTGCATTGCCCCCTAGAATGAGAAGCATCACAGACAGTTTTAGCACTTGCATCACACTGCATTCTTCCCTGGAATGAGAAGCATTCAAGCCACTTCTGTCACTTGCATGGAACTGCATTACTCCCCGGAATGAGAAGCATTCCAGATACTTCTGGCACTTGCATCACCCTGCATTTCCCCCTTGAATGAGAAGTACCCCAGACAGAATGAGAAGCATCCCAGACAGTTCTAGCACTTGCATCACACTGCATTTACCCTGGAACGAGAAACATCTCAGACGGTTCTAGCACTTGCATCGCACTGCATTCCTCCCTGGAATGAGAAGCATCACAGACAGCCATAGCACTTTCACCACACTGCACGTCGGCCTGGAATCAGAAGCATCCCAGAAAGTCCTAGCACGTGCACCACACTGCATTCCTCCCTGTAATAAGGAGGATCCCAGACAGTCCTAGCACTTTCACCGCACTGCATTCTGCCCTGGAATGAGAAGCATTTCAGAAAATATCTACAACTTGTATCTCAATTTCTCGCTGTAATAAAGAACTTCCCACACATTTCCCGGCTTCCCTGCAAGGAATACAGAGCATCCAAGCTATATAACCATTACATCTCACTCTTTTCTACCTTCTGGAACCATGGCCTCTGTCGTGACACTTAGGATTTCCTATTCAGGATATGTGGCCTACATTCTGGACCTGCGGCCCCTACCATGACATTCTGGATGTCAAACCCTTTAATGACCTTTGGGGTCTGAATCCTTTGCCAGGATTGGATCTCGGGTCCCTCAGGGGACATTCATGACGTGGGGCCACTATGAAGTCAGTTGAGACGTAGGGCCCTTCCCATGATCTTTAAGATCTGCCCTCAATTCCAAAACATTTGTTATCTGGCTCATTCGAGAAATACCCGTTCACGTTGTAATCTTTACATTAAATGCTGTGCGTCGGTTCGTTCTTGTTTTGCACGCAGCCTCCCTCCCTGCCCTCCTGCGCCACACAGGGTTCACGATGTAAGCAGTGATTTACAGAGAAAGGGCGGAAGGGAGCCGCCCCCCGGATTCCCCTGAGCGCTTATGATAAGGCCAGGAAATGGCAGGGCCATGTTTTGGCTGGCTGGAGGCCTCTGCCATCTGTTACTGTCTTGGCCACCTTTGACCTCTCTGTGGATCTTACTGGTGTTTCTCTTCGCCTGTATTTACATCCTATTTGGGTGCCCTTTCCTGTGTCACTTATGTGTGCTTGGATTTGGAACTGTTGGTTTTATCAGCAATGTGTGCCTGCTTTGGAAACTTTTCAGTCACGTGGGCCTGCATTGTGTTTCACTGTGTGAAATCCGGGCCTTCAGGAGTTGTTGTATACTTTACTTAAGGAGTGATGTCCAAGGGCCCCTTATACTGGGTCCCTCCGAATGAACTGACCAAGCTTCATTCTTTGGGCACTCACCTCTTCAAGGCAGTGAAGGCGAGTAGTCAAGGTACACTCTTGGAAGTGCCAGGGGGAGGAAACTGAGATACAGCATGGTGAGCCATTGCTCCAACGCTGACTCCTGCCCTGGTAAAGACAGCAGAGGTTGGAGGGAGGGGTGATGGGCATCCATCAGATGCCAGAAGCCCCTGCTGTCCAGGATACTCGGTTATCTTGGCTTGGATGTGACAGGATTTGTAGAGGTGTTTGGGGATGGTGAGTAGAATGTAACCATCGAATGGACATTTGTCTGCTCAGAATGTCTTCTTTTAGCCTGGATGGTTGGCTGCTGTCTTAATGTGTGTGCCTGGGATTGTGTGCCCTGCAGTGCCAGTCCTGTGTTTTTCAACCATAGAATAACAGCCCTTCATCCAGTGGATCTTGGTAGGCAGAATATCTAGACATTCAGATCCCTTTTCCAACAGATAACATTACAATGGGGATACACCATTTTGGCTCAGTTACAAATTGTGTAGTATCTGGCGTTGCTGATTCTGGTCAATATTACTGCACCTGCAATGGGGGTTCCATGTTTCTCATCTATGATGGAAATTTACTTGGGCAAAGCACCAACCATTACCACACATTTTTTACTTGTTTTTCTTAAATTCAATTCCACCTGCTTTTTGCGATTGAATATGTGTCTGAATACACCGGGACACTTGTAATGCTGTTTTGGCGGAAAACGGGAGTACTGGGTCACTTGTGATTGAACCCATAGTTTGGTATCATTGTGCTCACAACATCGCTCCCATCCAAACAACAACACACAAACCTTCAACACAGTACATTAGATAGCACCGTCCAATGCCCTCCACTGGCTCCGATCTTTCATATAGTTGGTACCAACAATTTCTCAACAGCACGCATGACAACAAACAATGTATGTTACAGTGTACACTGACAAAGCTGCACACTGAGTGTATACCCTGCAGATCAAACACATTATTGGACGTTGCTGTGCAAGCATTATCCAACAGAACACATTATTCACAACACTGAGCACACATCTCAAAAAGGCCTAACATGCCATATTAGTAGATATCACAGAGCTCACAATATCAACGCGAACAATGACAAATCACAATTCCTGACATACTATTTTAGTTAGAACAATGCACACTCCTGCAAACCAGCTCGGAGACACCGTATGGTTGGACCTCACCAAGCTACCAAGAGCACTCTAGCCTTCATAAAATAATACACTACCCGACGCAAATATAAACACACTAAAACAAAACTCACCCACACGCTCCTCCAGTAGTTTGGCTTAAGGTAAAACTGTCAGTAGCCTCAGACACATAGGGCCCGATTCACAAAAGTAATCTGAGACAAAATTCTAACTTTAAAACTTTCAGTATTCACAAAAGGCATTTAGGAGTAGTAAAGTTAGGATTCCTAACTTTACTACTCTAAACTGTTCGGTATTCACAAAAGGCATTTAGGAGTAAAAGATTTTTGTAAAACTTAAGTGCTATTTAGCAATTGATTCAAATATTAGGTGAGATTTTCCTTGACAAATTGAGCATTGTAAATTAGACAGATACAAAGTGTGAAGTAAGAGTTACATATGATCTGAGCTGTAAACACTAACAAAGCGTTCCAACACCTCCCGCTCTGTGATTACACTGTCAGGAGGAAGAATGGGAGCGGGGCTATTTCCTGCCCTCTCCATGATTTAAGTGTGCAGTTCGGCACTGCATAATGTCATTGCTATCTGTGGCCTAATAAAAAACATTCCAGCTGTAGTAGGGCCCGGACTTCACCTCCTGGTGCAGGGCGGGCTGTGCTTTATGGCAGGCATGGAGGGAGGGAGGGAGGGTCTCGGCCGCAGCTCTGGCTTCGTACAGTGCCCCTGCTATTACTAGTAAGCGAGAGGCACTGAGGTAGTGGTGTTGATGGTGGTGGTATTGGTGGTGGTGGTGGTGGTATTGGTGGCGGTGGCATTGGTGTATTGGTGGTGGTGGTATTGGTGGTGGAAGTATTGGTATTGGTGGTGGCGGTATTGGTGGTGGTGGTATTGGTATTGGTGGTGGTGGTGGCATTGGTAGTGGTATTAGTGGTGGGGTATTGGTGGTGGTGGTATTGGTAGTGGTAGTGGTATTGGTGGTGGTATTCGTGGTAATGGTGGTGACAGTGGTATTGATGGTGGTAGTATTGGTATTGGTTGTGGTATTGGTGATGGTGGTATTGGTGGTGGTAGTGGTATTGGTGGTGGTGGTACTGATGGTGGTATTGATGGAGGTGATGGTATTGGTATTGGTGGTGATATTGGTGGTAGGGGGTATTTGTGGTGGTGGTATTGGTGGTGGTGGTATTGGTGGTGGTATTGGTATTGGCAGTATTGGAATTGGTGGTGGTGGTATTGGTATTAGTTGTGGTATTGGTGGTGGGGTATAGGTGGTGGTGATGGTATTGGGGGTGGTATTGGTGTCAACCCCTTGAACGCTCATGACGAGCTCAGGTCATCATGAGCCACGGTGCTCGTGTGCTCGTCATGACTGTTGCAACGCTCGCACGCTGAGCTAATTCCCCTGCTGTGCAAACGTTCCACACAAACGGGTGTGGAGCTCGTCATGAGCACACGACCATCGTGGCTCATGACGAGCTGAGCATGTCATTAGCACCGGGGCGCTGTGCGCGCCTCCCCCAGCGCAGCGGGGGAATGAGCCCGGCATGCAAGGGGTTAATGGTGGTGGTATTGGCAGTGGTATTTGTGGTGGTATTGGTACTGGGGGTGGTGGTATTGGTATTGGTGGTGGTGGTAATAGTATTGGTGGTGGTATTGGTGGTGGTACTGGTGGTGATGGTGGTATTGGTGGTGGTATTGGTGGTGGTATTGTTGGTGGTGGTATTTGTGGTGGTGGTATTGGTGGTGGTGGTATTGGTGGTGGTGGCGGTATTGGTGGTGGTAGTATTGGTGGTGGTGGTGGTATTGGTGGTATTCGTGGTGGTATTGGTAGTGGTGGACATGGTATTGGCGGTGGTGCTATTGGTGGTGGTATTGGGGGGTGGTGGTGGTATTGGTGATGGTATTGGCGGTGATGTTGGTGGTGGCATTAGTGGTGGTGGTATTGGTGGTATTATTGGTGGTGGTGGAGGTGGTGGTCTTGGTGGTGGTGTTGGTGGAAGTGGTATTGGTGGTGGTGGCATTGGTGGTGGTAGTGGTGGTGATGGTAATGGTATTGGTGGTGATGTTGATGGCGGTGGTGGTATTGGTGGTGGTGGTATTTGCAGTGGTGGTGATATTGACTGTGATGGTATTGGTGGAGTTGGTGGCATTGATGATGGTGGTATTGGTGGTGGTGGTGTTGTTAATAAAACAGGCTTTTTGAAAACAGCCTGTCAGGTGCTTTAGTACAGATGACATGTAACACAGATGTGCTGTTACCAGCTTCAACCCATGTGCTTCCAGGACTTCACATGACTTAATTTGCCAATCATTTCTAAATTCATTTTACTTGGGGGCTTGAAACAGACACAAGATAATTCCGGGTTAAAGTGATTGAAAGTGAGCACCCGTATTACAGGGGCGGCTGTGCTGTCTAAGAAAACACAAGCTGTTTCAGCTGAAGCAGCGCATGCAGTAAGAGAAACTAAAAAAGTAAATAGTGCTTACAGACTAAATAACTGGTCCAGTGTAACAACCGAAGTAAAGGGGCCAGTCGCCATGGGAGGGTATAAATGAAGACAAGGCTGTACTAAGGAGGGACTAACAAGCCTATTAACAAATCCAAAGGCAGCATTTATAAAAGACAATGATACAAGCCAATGAAAAATATGGGGGAGAGTTGGCGCAGCTTCTCTCCCATACTCTACTACAGCAGTCTCGCAGAGCGAGCAGTGCATGCACACTGCCGCTAGGCTCGACCTAAAATGTAGTTCCCTAAATGCAAGCAGTGGAAGGACATAAGTCACCCAATCAGGACACAGCAAAGAAGTATTACTTCATAGGTGGGACAAACGAGGAAAAAGCCATCACCATAACCATGCTTCTAGTTATAGTGTTTCTTTTAAAAGTGCTGTATTTGTTTTGCTTCATCTGGCTAAATTGGGCTAGTACATTTGGTTAAGCCTATTACCAAAAAGAATGCTCTACATGGACCAATCTGGTAAACCTAAATGTGACACATGCCAGGCTTAGAGAAATGCAGGTACTGAATATCAGAGCTGCAGTTTTGTGGTTGTTGGAAACAAAGCCAAGGATGGAATGGTCATGCTGCTTGCTGAATGCACTGTGATGTTAGCTACCGACGATCATTTAAAGGGTGCAAGGATTGAACATGCTTGGAGACTAAAAAGCCTTTGATTACCTAAAAGAAAATAAATCTACAAGGAGAGGCCATTAGTTGAATAGTTGTTGATTCTTGATTCCTTTCTCCACCTCAAATCTGACCTCTTATGCTGAGACTTAATACTGTGTGGGCCTTCATCCATATTCGCCCCAGCACCAATTAAGCATCTATCTGCCCCTCCCTCTATTTTCTAGCCACAATTCTATTTCTACACGAGTGCAAGACAACTCTACCAATGACTAGCAGGAGTTAAAGGAATTCATAGAACTGTAGAATGTAACCACAGATAAAGAGTGCTCATCCTACCTCAGTTTCACAGACAGTGCCTGCCTGTCTCTTCCCAATACTTACTTGGGCCCATGCTTCCAGCTGGTCTGTTCTTTTTCAGCCTGCACAAGACAAAAGCTACCTGGTCTTGAGCTTGGATTTGTTTTCATGCTCCTGTGCCCTAAGACCCTCACAGGTGAGTAGCGCACTTACAATTCCCTGACTGATTCCTAGTCTTATAAAATAATTTAATATTTAAGTTAAAGACAGCAAACCTCAATAGATGTTTTCAGCTCCTGTCTTTCCTGGAGTCATGGGCCCTACATGGTCTCAGGCTAGATACTGGGGGCTGTAACATCCTCCCCAGCCTGGGGACCCACCAATGACTATGCCTCACACAGAGCTTGCTATTACATCTCTTTATTCTTCTGTATGGAACCACAAACTCAACATTCTAAATCTGCATTCACTAGACTACGCTCTAACACAGGAGCGAAAAGGGTTCTGGGATTGCTAACACAAGATACTACAACTACCCCTCTGGTAAATAACTGATTCAATTGTTTTATAAATATATACACAATTGTAGCTCTTCGAGGAGCCTTTGTGGTGCTCTGATTACTCGTATTCAGAAACTGGGAACTGGCAGTAGAAGTGTTTATGATCTGCTTTGGTGATGGAGGAGCAAGAGCAGCCAGGTAGTTTCCACTTGTCTCTTCAGAACTAGTCTCTAGGTTGACATCAGTATCTGATGAGTGTTGAGCCATGGAATTTCCAGGACATTGGGCAGTCACCAGGTGACCTTTGGTGGTCACAAAGTGGAATGGTTCAGCATCGAAGGGAGCATCAGACTTTTTTTTCTCAATTACCGAGAAAGCACTTGATCTACTCTAGTGAAGACAATGGCCTAGATGTATCAAGCCTTTTGCGATTCGTTAAGGCCGAAATTCGCAGAATTTCGGCCTTAACGAATCGCAAACGGACATTTTGCATCTTTTGGGATGTATGAGAAATTAGCAAAATAAGGAATCGCAAAAAATTGCGATTCCTTATTTTGCTTATGCATTTAAGGAATCACAATTTTGCGATTCCTTAAATGCCATGTATGAAGCAATTTCAATTTGCGAATTCAGGTTAAGAAATCGCAAATTAACACCAATTTGAGGTTGGTGTTAATTTGCAAATTCCTTTCAAAATTCACAATTAAGCAATTTTGAAGGTGGCATTTGTGACACACATACATGCCCATAGGGCATGTATGTGCGCCATATGCACAAACATGTAAGTTTCAGGGTTGCAGAATGGTGTCCATGAGACACCCCTGCACCCTTGCAATAATTCTCAAATTGCGATTAGCAAATTGCGAATTCGCAATTTGAGAATTATTTCACAATCATTCCTATGGGCCTCCTGGCCAATAGGAATGAATGGGAAATGATTCCTTATTTGCAAATTCCAACTTGCGAATTCGCAAATTAGGAATAATAAGGAATCGCAAAAAAAAGTGATTTTAAACATACATCCCATTTTACGATTTCTTAATAGCGATTCGGTAAAAATCGCTATTAAGAAATCGCAAATAGGAACGATGATACATCTAGGCCAATGTCTTTTGCATGTCATCGTTTGTCTGCATAGGCCTTCATTTTTCTTATACAAACCCAGGGCCTGATTATGATTTTAGCAGATGGGATACTCCATTACAAATGTGACAGATAACCCGTCCAATGTATTACAAGTTCCATAGGATCTAATGGAATTGTAATAGGGCGGATGGTTAACCCTGTTCGCCAAGATAGTAATCAGGCTCCAACTCTTTGATATGGGTTTCTTCCTCAGTAGTTAATCTCCTATTGGTTCATTGAGGTAACTTGGCGGTCATTGCTCTCCTGAACATCAGGGTTGCGGGGCTTTCACCTTTGGTTGAGTGAGGGTCGAAAGGTAAGCTCGCAAGGTAGATTTCAACATAGTTTTAAGGTCAAGCTTTTCCAACATAGTGCACTGAACAGCTTTCTTTAATATACTTTTGAAACATTCGACAAGGCCATAGGTCTGTGGCCATAGGGGTGTGCTTTTCAGATGCGTCACCTTGAGATGATCAAGAAAGTCTCTGAACTCTCCATTGTTGAAAGGTGGGCCATTTTCAGATTTTAAGATCATAGGAACACTCCATTCCTCAAAGATGCCAACTAATCTCTCTATGACTTTCTTGAGTGATAGACAAGAGATCTTTCACCAATGGAAAATGGGAGTATTTATCAATGATCACAATCAGGTGATGTCCATTGTCAAGAGGACCATGGGTCACTTCAAATTTCTTTTGTCAGGAGCTTTTCATAATGACAATTCTTGAACCTCTCAGGATAATGTATTTTTGATTAACAGACAGTTCATCTTTAACTTTTCTGAATTTCTGGTATTCATTTCCACTGGCAAGAGGTCAAGTATGTTGGTTTCAAAACTGATGTGTGATCATGTCCTTTAACTTTAACATGTCTCTAGCTTGACTTGTGGCAGTGACAATTTGTTTTACCAAAATGGCAGCTGCTGTGTTTGATTTCACAATGATATGTATGTAGGTCTCAGCCATCTTGGAAGGGGTACATGACCTTGTATAGGCACTCTTGAGAAGTGGTCTGCAGGGTTTTGATCTTACCCTGCACAGTGTACAATTGTGTAATTTTAGAACCCAACGTTCAATGCAAGGAGACATCTTAGCCTTCGGATTGCTAAAGATGGACAACAAGGCTTGGTGATCTATCACAAGCATAAAAGGCTTTCCGTATAAGAAAAATCGGAAGTGTTCGCAAGCCCTCACCACTACTAAACGTTCTTTCTCAGGTTGTGAATAGGCACGTTCTGCTTGGGATAAACTTCTACTTGCATATGCCACAATATGCCAACTAGCATTCGGGTGTCCGCTGTGCAAGGATTGCACCTAAGCCGACTGGGCTAGCATAAGCAATAACCTTTGTATGAAGTGTTGGATCAAAGTAAGTCATTTCAGTAACATTCTTGATAGCTTTTTTGATTCTCTTAAGGGTTTGCTCGCATTCATGTGACTAATGCAATGAAACAGCATTTTTTGTCAGGTCTCTCACTGGAGCAGTTAAAGTGGCAATGTCTCATATGTATCAAGAACAGTAGCTGGCCATGCCAAGGAATGAACGTAACATGGAAACATCTTGTGGGGGGCTGACAGTTGACAATGTCTGCACTTTAGCTGGATCGGGTATTATACCCTCATCAGAAATTATATGGCCCAAGAATTTCAGCTTGTTCTTATGGAATTCACATTTCTCAGCATTCAAAGTTAAACCTGCATCAGAAAGTAAACTACATTGCATGAGAGCGTTATTGTGTTCCTTCTGGGTAGCTCCGAAAACCAATGTCATCACTATAATTGAAAGCATTCATGACAGGCTGTATGATACATTGAATGACATCTTGAAACCCATCTGCAGCTGATGACACACCAAAACATAGTATTTTATATTGGAACAGACCAACATGTGCAGAAAAGGTTGTAAAGTACCTGCAGTTCTCTTGGAGTTCCAACTTATGATGTCCTTTATTCAAATCAAGCTGAGGAAAGACCTTTGCACCATTCAGTTGTGTTGGCAATGTGCATACCTGGATGTCGTTCTCTTTCAATTGCTTTGTTCACTTGACACATAGAAACTCAGATGTGTACAGCTCCTTCGCTGTCTTTTTTGGGAACTATGGGAGAAGCCCATGACATTGGACCAGTAGAACACTCAATTATATCAAGCTTGACTAATGATTCAAGTTCTTTTTCAACAGCTTCTTGTAAATTAAATGCAACTCATCCGTGTCTTAGAGCAACAGGACGGACGTCCTCATTAATATGCAATTGTATTTTCATAGTCGTAAGTTTTCCTAACCCACGAACCAAGGAAGGACACTGACTTACTATTTTGTGGTGAGTATTTATGTTGTAGTTCACTGATATCAGTCCCATATCCACAGCTGAAACAGAGTAGACATGCACTCAATGCTGTACCTTGAATGGTTGCTGTACCTTGAATGAGTGCTTGTACTTTGTTTTTTTTGGTTTTCATCAATGCTGTGAAAGAACCGTGGCTTTTTAATTGCGTTGATGTAGCCCAAGTATATACTTTCGCTTTCGATTACATAAGCCAGTAATGAAAGTTAGAGAACAGAACAACCATTTATTTTCAGTGTTATCTTCGGACAATGTTTGAATGACTTTGGTGCTTTCTCATATAGGTTTTTCGGTGACTGCTGGTTTTCTTCACATTTGGCCAGTCCGACATGCATACACTTTTCTGACGTAGATATCGACAACCACCTTCTTCACTTTCACTTGACATTGATACTAAAGAACTCTTTAATGATGATTTAGATGACGATCCACTTCATTTGGTTTTGATTTGTCTCAACTGATGTTGTTGCTTGGCCCTGCAAGCGCCCATCTAATGTCACTTCTGGAATGTTCGGACCGACATGTTGTCTTCGCTTTATAGCCTTTGCATGTCTGTCCAATGGCTGAAAATGTACCTCCATGTGGAAACAAAAATCCACACCTGAAGCACAACCCGTTTTTACGTGGAGACATCACTTTGTGTCCTTCAGACTTGCGATTCTGCTAACTTTCCATGTTCATGACTGACACCTCCAGCCTTCATGTCAGCAGCCTGTTGATTGGCACGCTCTTGTCAACAGCTTGTCGATTGGCACGCTCTTCAGCTCTGGCAATCATGAGAATTCGATCTAGACTAAAGGTTTCTCTAGGCATTTGTCATCTGAATGAATCTGATAGGCAATAACTCTGAGACATATTGCCTCATAACTGAACCCGTCAGCATTGGTGGTGCACTGCTTTGGATATGGATGACTCCATAAGCACAACCCTGGGCACTTCTCTTTGGGCCACTTCATCCAGTGCTGTGGTATGATGACTCTCTTTAATCGGTTCTGGTAAGCAGATGACTGTTTCTTTTATTGGAATCACATTGCTTTAGGTGTTGCTTTGTGTTTTCTGCTACCGGGTTGATCTCTGCCTCTCAGTGCTTCTGATCACAGAAATATATTCCAATTTGCTTTTGCTATTAGCTGCGCTTTCAAAACCTGGTTGTATTCGCCTTTAGCGTTATCTTTTCTTATGATGTACAGCTCTATGGTGCATAGCAGTGCTGTACATCTCTTTAAGGCCTTGCCAGCAGGTTCTGGGCCAACGGTTCTGGGCCAACGGTGTGTAGGTTTCTCAATGAGGCTTTTGTTATCTTCAGAGGCTTTCCTCCAGCTAGAGTTACGCTTTGACTCCACATGCACCCTGCATCGAATCCGTACTTCGACTGAGGCACATGTAGCACGCATGAGCAGTTTGCTGGACCACGGCAAACTCTCTGAGAAAGCACAATCAATCTTCGGGATACTTATCCCCTACTTTGTCACCAGTTATAGCATCCTCCCCAGCTTGGGTACCTGCCAATGACTACACTACGCATGGAGTTTAGTAAGAAACATCTTTATTTGTCTGCATGTAACCGGAAACCCAACACTCCAAACCGCATTCACTAGATTACGCTCTAACACTTACGTCACAGTCCTACGAAGTCCATCGGGAGCCAAAAGGGTTCCAGATTGCAAACTCACAAGACACTACAGGGGCCAGATTTACTAACTTTTCACACGATGCAGTACAGCAAGGCAACTTGCTGAGCTGTGATGAGTGAAAGAGAGAGAGCAGAAATGTGCCATATCTACAAAGACACTTCTGCTTTCTCATAGCACCAGGTTACATCACGTTGCAAGGTTGCCTGTTTTACACTGAAAACTATTTTTGTGCAGGAAGGAATCCCTTCCTGCACACAAACAATTCCTTGAGGCATTTTCCTCTTTCCATGTGTGCTACAAAATGCTGCACATATAGAAAGATGAAATAACGAGGGGTTTACAAACCACCCATGCTCCACCCATGAAAAACCTTCTAGAACGAAACGTAACGCAATACCAAGCATGCTGCTGCATTGTTACGTTTCTTTACAAAGTCATGCAAGGTGGCACAAATCATCCCTTGCGTGTCTTTGTAAACATCTAGTAGCATTTTGCATCATGGTAGCATGGATGCAAAATGTTAGTAAACCAGCCCTGGGTTTTTTGTATTATTCTCCTTTTTTTTGTACAGGTAATATATTTAGCTCTTTGTTTACTATCACTCCTTGAAAATAAGGTCCAAATGTACTCCTGAGCTTCCCCTGCACTGTTAAATGTTGTGCTGACTAGTTTGAGCAATGTCAGAAGCCTCTTCCCTGCCGCAGGTTCTCGTCTCTTCCCTGGTGTTGATGCAGCCATGCCTTTGCTCTACTCTGTCCTGACCTTCCTCACAGGGCTGCTGCTGTGCCTGAGGTCGGCAGGTGATTTCTCGTCCATGCCGCCACGTAACAACACCGCCTGGGTGGCGTGCACAGTGGTGCACCGCTCTGGCTGGGGCGCAGTGGCTACCGTGTCAACGCACAAATCCGTCAAGGGGCAGCCCTTCGCCAAAGTGTTCTCGATCAGCAACTGGCCATTGAAGCATGGCAGCGGGGTGCCTTACATGTACCAGACGCCCATGGAGATGTCTGTGGGGGATCTGAAGTTGAGGGAGTGAAGGGTTCCGGGGGCTGGGGGGGTCCTAAAGGTGACCCACACCATTCAGTGCTGTAAATGGCTAGGTAGTGCCCCTGAGACCTCAACTTTTTTTCATTTGAAAGGAGGAGTACCTGCACTACGCAAGCTGGGCAGTGCTTTTGACTGCCAGTGTGGGTGCTCTCCCATTGGAAGTGTTGCACCAGTGCTGAGAAGTGCGGGTGCTCTCCCTTTGAAAGTACTGCACCAGTGCAGCATTAGTGCAGTACTTTCACTGGGATAGTACCTGCACTCGTGCAATACTTCTAATGGGAGAGTACCTGCACCAGTGCTTTAAATGGGCTGGTACTGAGTACCAGCACTTTTTTATTTTGAGAGGGAGAGTACCGGCACTTCTCAAGAATGACATCATACTTTTAATTGGAGAGTACTGGCACATCTCAGAAACAAGCAGGGACTCTATTTTTCCATTTCATGCACTGTCCTGCACTGGTGCAATACTTTTAATGGGAGAGTACTTGCACTTCTCAGCAGAGGTGCAATACCTTTAATGGAAATGTACATGCATTTCCAAACACTGGTGCAATACTTTTCATGGGAAAGTGCATGCACTTCTCAGCACTGATGCTGGGGGGAGAGCCATCCTCATCCTACTGGATCACTCAGAAGCGTTTGATACTGTCAACTACCAAGTATTAATACGCAGGCTGGAGAGTCTAGGTGTATTGGGGGATAGCCCTAGCCCTTCTTACCTTATTTCTCACTGGCAGAGAACTGAGGTCGTGTTGGGGTAACCTGACTTCTGAGGCTGTTTTCCTTCCATGTGGAGTCCTGCAGGGGTCATCCTTATCACTGACCCTTTTTAACATTTACTTGACTCCTCTGGCTAGACTGATCAAAGCACATGGCTTTGCTTTGAACTTGTACGCCGATGATACACAGATAGTGATATCTATATCCTAAAATGTGGAAACAGTTGTGAAAAGGTTCCACAATTGTACGTAACACATAATTGAATGGATGCATTCCAACTTCCTTAAACTGAATACCGAAAAAACGAAGGTGGTGGAATTCGGAAAAGGCCCATCCATTTGAAGTCACTCATGGTGCCCAGCGAATGTCTGGCAGTGCCCTGCAGCCACTAGAAAGACGAGAAACCTAGGTATTCTGTTCGATGATCAACTAAACTTTGCTGGCCAGTGTATTTCCCTTTTTGCGTAAAGATTTTGTGTAAAGTTTTACCCTTCATTCCTCAAGGCCTTCGCAAAACGGTGGCAGTAGCACTAATCCTTTCCAGAATCGATTATTGCAATGGGCTTTTTCTAGGCATTGACAAAGGTAAAATGTTAAAACTTCGGGCCATGCAAAATGCTGCAGCTCGGCTGCCTCTAGACATCCCTAAATACCACCCCATCCCCAAAAGACTCAGGGAGCTCCATTGGCTCCCAGTCCAGAAGCACATCGAATATAAAGCTCTTTGCTTTGTGCATAAGGCATTGTATGGAGGAGGGTCTCGGGACCTTCAGCAACTATTCCGCTGACATATCCTGTTTTGCGAACTCAGGTTGGTCCAATAAAGGACTAGTTCAGGTCCCAAAAATACGTAGAGCTAGTTTGGAGGAAGAACCCTCTCCTGCGGGGCAGCCAAACATTAAAACTCAATGCTGATCTCAATCAGGCTACAACCTAACAGAGTTCTGTTTAGGAGAATGATCAAAACCTGGTTGTTTCCAATGACATCAACCTAATCCTGCCCACCACACACCAGTTCCACTCTCATTTCAGCTCAGCGCCAAGACGCCTCGTCAATAGTTGCATTTTATAAATGTATAACTCACCCACTCGCTGCAATACGTTTAATGGTAGAGTACGGCAATTCTCAGGAGCAAATGGGTTCTCTAAATATTGAGGACCGAGGGGCATATTATCAAGGACCGGTGTTAAAATTATCGCCGTTTTATCGGCAGGAAACTGCCGATAAAACGGCGATAAT